>NW_027094087.1:4800000-6000000 GCF_029207755.1 Chamaea fasciata
TCTGCCCTAGGTCTCTGTTGTCATCAGATCACTTGACCTTTCTCTTCTCTACTTGGCTGGGAAATAAAGCTAGCTTGTGCCTTAGGGGAGACTATGCTTTATTTTTGCAGAGAAGTATAGTGTAAAATGATAATCAAAGAAGACAAAACATCACCTAGGACCCTAGTTAATTACAACCTCTTCTGTTACAGAACTGGATTTTAACTGGCTCTTGGTTATTCTCTTTCCTTTTCCGATTTTTCTTGCAGATTTGAAGTGTTTGGATTAGAGCAGGGAAGGAAAGCAAGGAGCAAATGGGGTGACATCAGGAGAAGAGGCCTCAGAATTTGTCTCCAGTTTATAAATCCTTAAGTTGAGTAAATTAACTATCAACTTCAATGCCTCTTTTCCACCCTGCAGCCCCTTCAGTGTGAATCTGATTGAGCACAAAGTAGTAAACAAATCTTGGTTCAGTTTACAAACACTTTTTCCTTTCATTTTTGTATGTAGAAGAATTACTTAGCTGAAAACTGTATCACTATAGGGTCTGGCTCCTGGAATTACCTTCCTGGTGACATGAAATCAACAGTTTGAGCATTGAGACCTAACATAAAAGGGAACATTCAGAGAAAAGTACACAGAACAAATCCTGATTCTGGAACCTGGTTTCTCTTCAAACACTTCTGTATTTGTACCAGTAAACTTCTAACCTCAATTTCTTCACTTTCTGTTTAAAGTTGTGTAGTGTTTTTAAAGTGTTCAGGAGTCAAGAAAAGCTCTGAAAACTTTTACTCTCCTGACTGCAGGCGATTTTTAATATAAATTTGTTATTACTTTAATAAAGAAGAAAACTTCTTTTAGGGATTTTTTTCTAAGCTTACATAAGGCCTTACTTACAGTGAGGAACAGATATTTTGGCTTATTTTAAATCAAAGGTCTCAGCAGAATATGGCGATTTATGATGCTCAGCTCTTAGAATTGGGGATGCTGCTTTGTTTTGTAAATCTGTGCTCTTTGGCTTCCAAATTATCTGAGGGAATGACACTTATCTTCAAATCTGAAGTTATTAAAATCCAGTTATTTCTCAGCCTTCAAGCTCATGAACAGCTCTTCAGCATTTAACTTTGCCTTGTTCTTGATGAGTTTTACAGGTCATGCTTGATCTGTCAGCCCTGCAATTGAAACTAAACTCTGGTTTGTTTATTCTCCCAAGTGGCCAGTAGGTGCCAATAACAGTATTTCAGACTGTTGAATGCAGGTGGCAGGGTGGCCAAAGCCACATCATCTGTTATCTGCAGAGCTCTGTTTTTCTCGGTGTTGATGTAGCATGGACTCATATCTCACTGAAGGAGAGAGTTCCTGTCACCTCCCCAACCCTTCCAGTGACACTGTAAGTGCTCGAGCGTGACGGTGCTGAGACCCTGAGCCAGTGTCATCTGGCTGGGAGCTGCCTGTTTTACCACACGCCTGTATCTGTAACCTTGGCCTGGAGATGTTTGGCCTCTTTTTTGTGTGTAGGTTTTTTTGTTTGTTTGTTTGTTTTGTCTTGGAGGGCAAACACTTGAGAAAAGTTGAGTTTTGTGTTCTGAGCCTTGCTTGGCGTGGTCTGGATCCAGGGCTTCTTGAACACTGGGTGGGAGAATGGGGCACTCAGACAGCTCCTGCCTTCTCAGGTTTTTTAAGAGGGGGGGAATAAATCTCTGAAGGTGCTTTTTTTCTGTCCTTTCATGCCTGAGGGCCAGGGTCATGTGGGCAGAGGGTGTGAGATACACTCAAAGAAGACAACCCTAGGAAGCTGCAGCCACAAAGTTTTTGAGACTGAACAGAGGAACTTTCGCTGTAATTAATCTTGCTTAGGTTTAAAAAAGAAACAAATGTTGTTTTCCCTCTTCAGCTGAAGAGGGAAGAGCACAACCCTCAACACATCTCTTGACTCTCTATTGATATCCAGTTCTAGCACAGGACAGTGATTTCTCCCTGAAGGCAGAGATGGTAATTTGCAAGAGATGTTACCTGCTAGGGAAATAACTAAAGGGAAAGAACTGTTTGTGCCTTACCAAGGGGAAGCATGATCCTGAAATGCCAATGCAGCTGATGACTTGGAGCCTTCCAGCCTAGGAAGTTTTGGCTCCATGGGGGAGGCCTGGTGGAGAAGTGCTTGGTGACTCAAAGGAGTCACCAAGTGGGGGAGTGTGTTGGGAGTACTGCATTTCCATGACCCACAGCATTTCCTGGCTGAGTGACCAACCGAGCTCAGCTTTTACCCTTGTGGCATCCAGCGGCCAGGAATGCTCCGACTCCACATTAGTGGTTTGTTGGTTTGCCAGGGTTTGAAGGCAGTGTCTGTTCAATGCAGGAGGTACCTGGACTTTCAGCCTAGAAATAAGGCCTGAAAAATCCCATGTGCCCTCTTTCTTTCCTTGTTCAACCTGCCAGGGCAGGGGTAAGGTAGCCCATCCTTAGCCTAGCAGAGTTGGAATCATGCAGTTCATCTCTCTTGCTCAACCCCTCCCAGCATCCAGCCTGTTTGCTGGAGTAGAGCAGGTCCTGTATTCCTGATGTGATGTCCCTTTACTTGCTGCAGGATAGACTCTGAACTGTGGACAGTATCAGGATTATTATGGTACTGTTCTGCCTTTGATCAGTGCAGCAGAGGGACTGTGCTGGGAATGCAGGGACGTTCCTAGAAGATTTTGACAGTCTCTTTATTTCATTTCTTTGACAGTTCACACACAGCTTGAGACTTTTCTGCTTATAGTTGGCTGGAGTGGTCCACGCTGCCTTTAATCCCCTAGGACCTTGAACTTCTGTCTGCCCAACTCTGAAAAAAAGGATGGAAAATGTCTTGATTTATCTGAGGACAAATAATCAAATAGGCTGCAGGGGGAATATAGTTTGGTGTGTGTGTGTGAATGTCAGGAAACAAATTGAATTCACACAAAACCGGTTTAGGTAGATGCTGAGGAAGCACTGATTAATCTCTGTTCATCTCCTAGGAAAAGGATCCCATCATGCTGAGCTTAAGTTAGGGCTGTGCTTGTGAAGTTACTACCTGAGCAGCTGATCTCAGTATTCTGGGTCTCTTGTTTCCTTAAATGTGTTCTAGCATAAACACGTAGGACTCTTGGTTGGTAATCAGTGTATAACCTCTGTTGCATCTCTACCCCCCTTTAATCCTGTTTGGGGGGGTAATTTGCAGTGTTAATTTTAAGAAAGATCTTCGAGTGTCCAAATGGGTGTCAAACTCTCAGATTATGTCTGCAGACTACCATTGTGTACAAAGGTACAACTGCTTCTGGGGCAGAGGAAATTGGAGGAGGGGGGACTTTGAAAGCTGGAGAAGTAATTATTGCATTGTAGTTGGAATTAATTTCTTAGCATGCTGTGTATTATCTGTTGACCAAAACCAGACAGGCACTTGTAGTCTAGAAAAGTTGCACCAAAAATTATATCTCTAGCTTCAGGACACATCCAAGTTTCTCTCCAGAGCCTCAGTTTGGGAATGATGTGGTAAGTGTGTGCCATGGGGTGAGCTATCAGAGTACCTTTCCACAGAAACCTTGGAGAGGGCAAGGCACAAGTGGGTTGTTTTGGATGATTTCTTTGAAGTGTCTTCATTAAAAGCATTGTTTGCCACTGATCGTCAGTGGATTTGAAATGTAGGGTTCCTGTACTAAAGGAGTAGCAGGTGAGAGCAGAGGAGAGCAAATAAACAGCTTTTCTTTCCTCCCAAGCCACTCTTCTCTGCTTGTTGTTGCTGCTGCTGTGCCAGAAGTCAGAGAGCCCGGTAATACTAGGAGTCTAGGGAGTGTAAAAAGGGTTCTTAATCTGAGTCCCAAGTTTCTTTTTGGGTTCCCTTGCTCTTTCCCCCAAAGTCATCCTGGAGGTCACCATTGGGATCAGCTTTCCTTCTACTAATCTCCTTCACCTCAATTAGTAGGGAAATCACAGAGATATTTTGGCACATTCTTCAGATTCTGCCCTGTGAAATGGAGAGTATTAACAATGCTGGCATATCTGAGGAGTTGTGATTTTGTTACTTTTGCACTAGAGTTGCAGCTGTTGTCAAAATTCGGGGAAGTTTTGTTTTTTTTAACCTACGTATGTCAGAAGTCTTAAAACATCACAGTGTTGTCATGGTATCTGAGTATTTCAAAACAGCCTGATGGTTTTCATTGATACCATCACCACTTTGCGGCTGAAGGAGTTACCGTACCCTTGGGCTTTGAGACATCTAAAGAAGAAGCTATCTGTGGCAGAGCCTGAAGGAAAACCCACAGAAAAGTATTATCAGATGCACTGCTTGTATTGTCTGTTCCAGTTCCACTGTAGAACCATTGGTATTGTTAAGATACTGTTTTGCTTTAACTTGAATTCCTGTTGACAGCCTCAACAAAAAGATCCATTCTGGATTAGCCTGAAGATCTGAACTCCCGTGCTCTTAAAGGAGTCACCAAGTGGAAGATCAGCTCCTTTTGTGCTGGAGAGTAGAAGGGAGATTTGGGCAGCAGCCTCTGTGTTGGCCTGATGGTTTGGGTATTTTGTCTTAGTACAGGATTAAATGGCTAAAAATGAAAACTATTTTACAGAAAACTTAAATGGCTGCTTCTCCTTCCTTCAGAGCTCTGTCTCCACAAACTAGGAGAGAATACTTCAAAAATGTGCAGGAAAGGTGTTGGACAGTGAAGTAAAGCCCATCACGAATAATTTGCTCTTATTTCTTACTCTTTTCTAGGTCCTGTGTTCAATGTCTCGGTGCATTCTGACAGCCCAACGATTTACCAGGGTGAGGTGGCAGACTTGCTGTGCATCATCACAACGGAAGGAATGCCACTTGAGCCAGGTATTTCAGCGAAATTATTTCACTTGTAACTCATTTGCCTTCAGAAGTTACAACCCTATGCCCTTTGAGTGAGGCTGGAGAGTTGAGAACCAACAGTTCTGTAGAACTAGATAAAAACAGGACAGTGTCCTTGCTTTTACACAGCTCAATTTAAAGCAAGTTTTTTTTTCATTTTACCTCCTGAGGGGAGAGGGAAAAATGTTCTTACCAGCAAATCTCTGTCTGCTTTCCCCACCAACTGACCCCATAGCAGGCAACCTCAACCTACAACCATCAGATGGGCCATGAAAACTATTGCTGTTCCCTTTAAATGGAAAGGAGGTCCTTTGGCTAAACCATTTAGAAGAAAATGGTAATCTCTAAAGAAATCTTAGACACCTGGCCAGTCAGCTTCTCACTTCAGAGTGAATTTAAGGCATCTAAAAATCATAATAATTGACTGCTGCAGCCTTATTGTCAAAATGAATGTTCATTGCCTTCAGAATTGAGCATCTTTCTTTTTTTTTTATGTGGAAGAAAGAAACACAGTACCTAGTTCCTGTGAGAAGGGTAGCAGACACAAAAGCAAATTTTTATGGGGAGCTAAAAAGTTCAGAGAATTGCTCAAAACCTAGCTGCTTGCCAAGCATTGTCTGAGCTGTTTTTCATCAAAATGCTGTGAGAATCACTCTCTCTCTTATACCCAAAATTTGGGTTTGGAGTGAGTTGAGTCACTATGTATATAATTCGTATATGAATATAAGCATCTCTTTAAAGTAAGTCTACAAATATATATGTAAATATAAATATCTATGAATATATCTAAATATAAATTTGTCATGATTCATGCCTAACTTAAAAGCCTGCACATAAACCACTACAAAAGAGGTGCTGTGCAGAAAATATTACTTATGATGTAGTAGCTGATGAGATGAAGTACCAGGCTTAGTAAAGACCCATCACTTTGAAATTACAAGATGTCTGTTCTACATTAAATATGAGCGTGGCAGGGAAGCAATTTGCTAGATTACAGTCGTGTGCTGCCTGTGAAAACGTGATAGAAGTCTGTAGATTGTGTTATTGAAATGCTTGGTAGGGAGGAAAAAGCCGAGTAAACTTTATTGCTGTCAAAAGAGTCATAGCCTGGGATATTGGGCACAGCAGGCAGCATTGCGTGCCTGTGCATCTACCTCAGCCTGTCCTGTGGCTTCTGCTCAGCAGGAAGCCCCTTCCACGTTGAGGTGTGCTCAAGCTCTTACAGGTATTGTTGTGAGGCAGTACCCAAAGCAGCTGCCTTTGTTTCCAAAGCAATAATTGCTGACAGGGAGCAGCTGCTGCTTCTGCTGGTGTTCGACAGCCTAAATAAGCTTGGTGTTACCTTGTGAAAGAGGCCTCAGCATCCCTGACTCACTTAAAACTTGAAAACTGGAACACAACAAGTTCCACCTGAATATGAGGAGGAACTCCTTTACTGTGAGGGCGACCACACACTGGAACAAGTTGCCCAGAGATGTTGTGGAGGCTCTTTCTCTGGAGAGATTCAAAAGCCCTCTGGGCAGAATCCTGTGTCACGTGCTCTAGGATAACTCTTGAGCAGGGAGGTTGGACCAGATGAGCCCCAGTTGTCCCTTCCAGCCTTACCCATGCTGTGAAAAGAGGCCACTTGGCAGCAGTGGGGCTCTCCTGTCAGTGCTTTACTGCTGTTGGGTTTGGGATGGGTTTGTGTGTATTTGGTACCTTGAGACTCAGAGGAACACGGACAGTATAAGGATAATCGAAAGGGTTGAAGTAAAAAGCTGTTGTCTTTTGAGGAGCTGCTCATCAGCACAGTTAAGTTTTAACTTGACAACTTCACAAGGGTTTGTGGGTGTCTGTTGAATTCATAGATTATCTCTGGAGCTGGAGATGATGATGTTTCCAGCAGTCATGGGCAACCAGAGCAGAGTCTTAATTGTCAGCACTGTAATCTGTTCTGGAGCTGGGTAATGTCATCTTGGACATGGCAAACCTCTGTGGTGGTTTTTTATCTTGTTTCTTTCGTGTTGGTGGTTTGTTTGGTTTCTTTCTTTTTCAGTCAGTAATGGAGCAGATGAGGCACAGACAAGTGAACCTAGAGTGGAGTAAAATGTGGCATTGTGGCAGGCTTTGAGGGGGCTTTTCAGTCCATGCTCTGAGTCTCCAGTTGCAGGTTGAGCAGGATTTGGGGCCTAACCCGTCATGCTGTGTGACGAAACACAGTCCTTGCTGGTCCTCTGGATGAGACTGGCAGAAGAGCTGCAGGGAACAGCTGGAATTTATACAGGGTGTGTAGACTTCCCTCATCCATCTGCATTCTTGGCCTTGGGAGCTGGAGGGGGCTAATGGAGCAGGTTAGAGGAAGGGCTGAAGGGCTTGTATGGTAGCAAACAGATGTAGTTCCTCACTGGTAACCTTGTTCCTCTGTATCCCATCTCTGATCTGTCTTTGTGCTGTGTCAGTATCACAATTTAATTCACAACTGGAATGGAGGACTTGCTTTTTAAATTAGTGCCAAATGTTAGACAGACTGTGCAAATAACGGGGCTGTCTCATCCCACTGGGGACATGAGGCACGCTGTTAGGGAAAGCCTACACCTGGCATTTAGAGAAACAGGGCAAGAGTTATCAGCATCTTCTGGAAGAAAACAGATGACTGCAGTACAGACATGGTCATTGCATTTGGGAATGTGATGAGAAAGGAGAAAAGTGCAAATGCATTTGACTGCCTTCTGAGGGGCGTGGTGGCTTTCAAGGCCATCTGTACTTCTCGTGTCAGACCTGCTGCAGGGCTGTGGTGTGGGATCCCCTGTGAGCAAAGGAGGGGCAGGATGTTTCATAAGATGTCCTGTTAAATGCACATCCTTTCACCATATGTGGTATGCCAGCCAGCTCTGCTCTCGTGCACATAGACACTCGACTTTGCAGGCACGCATGTGGATTAGTATGTATGCCTCCTGTCGTACATTGGTGTTAGGTGCCACCTCTTCTCTCCCTCTTTTTATGCACAACTAGAAAAATAAAGTACTTCCAAGGAGCTGAAGAAAAGCTGAATGACCAGTTATCTTTGTCAGTGCCATTTGTTAGATTTTTTTTTTTTTTAAATTCTAGAGGCATCACTTATGGTTTGAACCCTTTTCTGGTAGAGGCAACTCACAATGGTTTCAGTGTGTGCTTGTGTGTATCCGCCCTGTGGGAAATTTTCAAAAGGGTAGAAAAGGTTTTGGTGTGACTGCTACATGCTTTAATTTCCTCTGCTTCTTTGAGACCCTGCTGAAATCGAGTGTGTGTTACTAAGCCCAGTACATGGCAGCAACTGCTCCATCTAAAGAAGGGCTCCTTTGGCTTGGCAGCTGTGGTTGGTGTTTTGAATTGATACGAGGGGAATATGTGTGTGTGTCAGTGGGGAATAGTAGTTCTTCTGTGCCCTGAAGATATAAAAGCTGCTTCTGATACTTCTGTTGAATACACATTTTCACAAATGATCTCTCTGGACTTCCCAGATCACCCATTCTTGGGCTGTGTGCTTAGGGATTTAAAAGTATTACTTACTGTGTCTGAAAGGAGATGTGGGGTTTTTTTTAATCTGCTCCAGACAGACCCAGTGGGCACTCCAGAGAATTTAACAAAACCAGCTTGTTTACCCCTTATATGGCTTGAAGTGGTTTGCTCAGCTCTCTAGGAAGCCCTATTCAACCTCATTTAAATGTAGTAAACAAAAAGGGTCTCAAAATTGTGATTCAACACTGTAACAGGATGCTGAGAGAGCTCCATTCTAAACAGTGGAAGTGTATGGCTCCTAAGAAGCTGGTCTAGAAATAGGATTCCCTCTTTTGAGGAGTGATTGGTCAGGGAAGTAGCTAAGACCCAGACAGCTTAGCCCTGTGTGTCAAATCGAAATGTGCCTAAAGATGTGCTCTACATGTTGATGATCCTCACTGGCTGAGGAGGGGAGGAAGCACAGCACCACTGTTAGCTCTGCTCACAGAGCTCTGAAGTGTCCAGCTCCCAGTGCTCTCTGTTCCTTTAGGGTTTCATGTCCTGGTGGCACTGAGGTTCTTGATGCCCTTGTGGGCACTGCGATGTTACGCTTTGCTGTGGGGCGCCTTGGCCAGGTATCCCACATTACTGACTCTGGCACAGAGAGAAACAGGAAAAGAAACCTTTATTGAGTGTGAGTGTGGTTCTTGAAGTGGAGTTTTTGTAGACTTGGGTCAAAAATGGAGAGTGACTTGTCAACATTGATGTGAGGTGTGTGGAATGGTGCAGATGCCGAGTGTGTGACCTGTTTTATGTCAGTGAATCTACGTATTTATTAGCACTTGGTAGCTGCTAGGCATGTTCATCTCTGATATTTAGAGAGGACCTGATTTATGTCCTGCCTTTGCTAAATTTGCCTGTGTTTTTATTGCATGAAACCCAGAGATATATAGATATGAATCAGATGACTTTGCTGTATTAAGCTATTTCAAGGAGGATAGTGATAGAGTACTCGGAGCCAAATCCTCCCTCTGACTGTCTGTAGTGAGTCACTAATTGCAAACTGTATACTGGCTAATAAAATATGTTGGCATAATACTGTTGTCCCATGTTGTAATTACAGAAGATAGATTCAAATATTTCAAAATGACAGCAAGTGCCTGTTACTCATGTGAAGGGAAGGGAAGGGAACCTCAAATTATCTGAGATGCAAAAGAAGGAATTCTTCAAAGCTGCCTGAGGATCTGAAGACTAGATTATTATTATTATCTTTTAACATCTAAATTTATTGCCTAAACCCTTTCCAGCAAGGTCAGTGGTGTGTTAAGTATAATTTGACTGAGCCTGAAAGGTGTCCATGTGCTCCTACAGCACCTGGAAACACAAGAGCAAGCGTTAGTCTTGGATCTTTGGAAGGAATTGGTCATTCCCAATGTGACTGCCTGCGGACCAGTGCTATTACCGTATTTGGCATGAACAGACAGCAGGGATGAAGAGTGCTTTCTATAAACAGAGCTCTCTCCAGCAGAGGCCCTGTTTCCCATAGACACTTGGATGAGTGCACAAAGCAGAGGTCAGAGTTTGGTCTCTTTGACTGAACATGTGTTTATGGTAATTTTTATTAACTTTGGTTTCAAGGGAAGTGATCTGAGTGCTTTGCCAAGTATCTGATAGTAGCATTTGTAGGATGGGAGGCAAGAGGGATTGCTCTTAGGGCTGCTGGTCCATGTGACCTACATGCTCAGCCCCATGTAGGATTGGGACAGTAGCTCCTGCTGTAGGGCTGCAAAGCAGGGCAGGTGCTCTCCCGAGGTTCTGTGCATTGCCCAGAACACCAGGCTGTGGCAGGCAGGGCAGGAAACTGGCTGGTGTCCCAAAACAGTTTGGTCAGACACTGTCTCTGGTAGTAACATGTGCTTTCTCATATTTTTGTTTTGTTTCTGTAGATGTGTGTAAAGCCAGTGCACCTTAGGAGGGTGTTAATTATACCCCAAACATGGTTTGTTGGGTTTTTTTTCTGCAGTAAGGAGGAATGTCCCACAGGGCCTGCTGATAATATACTTCAAGTAAAAGAGCTGAGGCTGTCCCTGTACTTCCCTTTACTTTAAAATATGGAGGTTCCCTTCTTTGCCAAAGTGCTAGCTTGCCTGATAGAGACTTAAAAATCATCTTCACTTAGATCTATAAACAATTTCAGTACAACAGCAGGCTTAGGGCTTCAGTTACTCCATTAGCCTGGAGGCCAAATGTGAAAGTCTAAGAGAAAAGCAAACTCAGTTAGACAGAAGATCAGTTTTAAATTTCAGATTGCCAGTACTGTATTTTTCAGAGCTCTCAATAATAGAAAATGGAGGTTTGATACATTGCCAAGAATCACTGGGACTGCCTTAGGTGTGCACACACTGTACCAGTACTCCAAACTCAGGACAGAAATAGTAACTTCTGTTTCCAGTTCGGTGCCATTGGTTTGCTCATGTGCCAGGAAGGAAGACTTGTGAGGAAGCAAGTGAGCAGGCTTTCCTGTCTGTGCTGTAGGTCGTGCCAGGTTTCGGACTCTGACAGGTGTTGCTGGGCTCGTGATAGCAAAGAATAGTGGTGATTTTTAAAGCAGATACTCAGCCACATCTGCCTAACAGGCTTAGGACTGAGATCTGCTAATGAGATCAGTAGGACCTTGCACGAACACGCAGCGAGCTGGATGTGCTGATGGACGCTGACTGCCTGTCAGCTGTGTTAAAAGTGTAAGTTCCTGCAAATCCATATTATAGACTGTGTCTTTGGGTGGTGAAACTCGTACAAGGCCTCATGTCTGATGTGTCATTGTAACCCACCGCTCTGGGAAAAATGTATAAACGCAGTGTGGTCAGGCTTTGCTCCTGAATGTTTTATACTGTTGCAGGTAATTTTTTGTGCACTCTGCAGAATCTGTGTCCATTTAGGCAAACTCTAAATGTAAGGAAGGAGCCTTCAGGACAGAGCCCTGTGATCTTGTGGTTGTGTAGGCCCCCATGAAGTCAGTGACTTGCAAATCTCTCCCTGCTAGCAAATATCTATATTTCACTATAAGTGAAACCCTTTCACTATAGGTGCAGCATACCTGTAGAACTTCTTATGATACTAGGCCTGTTTGGTAAAAACTTAGATCAGAGTTAAATACAAATTTCAGAATTGCAGGCAGAAAGGCAAGAAATCGCTTCTTTGTCATCACTGTGGTAAGTCACCCTTTCTGTACAACTCCATTCTTCCTGTCAGTGCATTTCATGGCAGTTCACTGCTTGAATCTTCCTAGAAAGGACATGTTCAGGGGACTCTCTCTTTTTCTTCCTGTTTTCTTTTTTTGTTTGTTTTCCCTCTGCTGTCAGACCAGTGCTGGCTGTGCTGCTTACAGAATAACCTTTCTGCTGAGAAGTGGCACTGTGAATGCTTTTCAGGACTCACCAACACGTCTGAATTCTTCTTTGCCCACAAACGCAGATGATATGTCCTTCGATGTCTCCTGGTTTGCCGTGCGCTCCTTTGCGCTGGACAGAGAGCCCATCTTGCTGGCCTCGCTGGACCGCAGGGGGATTGTGACACAGAGCAGGAGGAATGGGAGCAGCGACCTCAGCCTGGAGAGGATCAGCCCTCTGGAATTCCGGCTCCGTGTGCACGGCTGCGAGGACCATGACTTTGGGAACCACTACTGCGCGGTGACCCCGTGGGTGCGATCTGCCACGGGTGTGTGGCAGCGGGAGCCGGACATCAAAGCCAAACCCATCTTTCTGTCTGTGAAAATGGATGGTAAGAGACTGAAACACGTGTTCTCAGTTTAGTTTTTAACACCTTGTTATGTCTTTTTTGTGGCAAACGCTCCCCATGACTTCTTTTAAAGGTGCCTCTGGTAATCTCATTAGATTTTGTCATCCTTTTTTTTATGGTTAGCAATTTCTGATTCAAGATTCTTCAGAGCAGAAGAATCTGTTCTGCCTAAACAGTCGATAGATATAAGACTGGAGCATTTTCTTTCCTGATTACCTCTTGGTAATGTTTTCCATAGCTGAGGCATCTTTCAGTCAAGGGCACAGTATTCTCTCCAAGTATTAACCCTTCTGCTGCCTGCTGGAGGAAGCCTTGATTTGCAGATGGGGTGTGTGGATTAGTCATGTTTGTCACAGAGTCAAAGCTGGGAAGAGAAAATCAGAGCTCTGACTCCTCCCTCCCTCTCTATTGACAAGACATGTTGCTCCCTGCACTTTATGCCTTGTCTGCTTTCCACCAAGAATTGCAACTGTTGCTAGACTTCATGAGGAGGAAGTTGCACACAGATACTGCATTCAGCATATAGCTAAGGAGAAAGATGAACGCAGGAGGGGTTTTGAACTAGTTGCTTTCTTGATATTTCCAGGAGAGGTCATTTTTGGAAGTTCCATGAACTTGAAATGAACAAGAAGCTTTTGTTCTCCCTGCTGTGCTGATAACTATTATAACTGCACTTTCCAAACTCCTTTCAGCTCTTACTGCCTTTTAACCGAGCAGTAGGTACTTCAAAATCAATTTTTTTGTTTAGGCACCAGCTTTGAAGGTTGATTAGGCTGGGTAAATATATAGTAATTCTAATAATTCAAAGCATATAGGAGTCCACTCCTTGGTTTTTTGAAATGTATTACAAAGAATGCAGCCACACTCTGTGCCTCTGATGGGGAAACAATCCAATGCTTTTGTTTGGAGAAATGTGTGATAGGATGACTCTTGGAATAAACTCTACTTTGCTATCTCACTCTAAGGCTCTTCTGGTGCTTCCAGCCTCTCCAAAGCTTTGAAAGTATAGAGAAAGAATTAGGGTGAAGAGGAAAGGGAGAGACTAAAAGACCAATTTTTCAAATCTGGGAAGATGGAAATCAAGAAGGAAAATTAGTGTAATTTCTTTCTGAAATAATTAATCTACCCCTGACTGAATAATGTGGATTTTTCTCCTTTTTCAGGCAAGAAGAGATAAAGGGGCTGTCTGAATTTCTCCATGATACCTAACACCTCTGCCTTCCTTTTTCAGTTCTGAATGCTTTCAAGTACCCCCTGTTGATTGGCATCGGCCTGGCCACTGTCATTGGACTCCTATCCTGCCTCATTGGCTACTGCAGCTCCCGTTGGTGCTGCAAGAAGGAAGTGCAGGAGACAAGGCGAGAGCGTCGCCGGCTAATGTCGATGGAGATGGACTGAGCACGGGGGCTGGACACACTTGCATTTCGGGAGAGACTCACAGGGCTCTTGGATTGTGTTGGGACACTTGCTCACAGGCCCAGACAATAGTGTGTTTGCTCTCTGACTTCAGCCTGGACCTCAAGCTTCTCCTTGTTACACGTCGTGTCCTGAGAACAATCAGGCCGTATTTAGCAACTTGGGAGTTCTCCTTTTCCAGCAGCACTTTCTGCATAGGGATTATGTCCTTCTAATGTGCAAACTGTTGAGCCTTCTTTCAACAGGGCCCTGTGACAAAATTCATTAATGTTTTGTTTGTTCATTGGTTTTTTCCCCCCCACCTCCTGGTTTTGGAAAGTTGTCCCTGTATGAAAGGAAGGTGGGCAGGATGATGAATGGGAAAGAGGCTGGTAAAAGTGTTAGACTTTCACTGTATTGACCAATCTACCTTTCCCCTCTATCCCCATCACACTATCCTGTTCCCTTTCTCTTTCCACCTTGGTATCTCAGAGACTTCTCTGTGTTGGGTTAAAGGCTGGGGTAGGTTCCCGTGCTGGAACAATTGTAAGGCTGTTCCGGCAAAGAATTGTTTTATGGTTGTCAGCATGCCTTCTCTTCCTTGGCTTTCCAAGAGATTGCGGTTAATCCTGACATGTGACTTGCCTGGTGGAGGTCTTTGAAGCACTTTTTACAAACCTTTTATTTTCAGTGCTCAAAGCTCTTAGCTGTGGTGAGCAGGGACTAACTTGGCAACCCTGAAGAGTCAATCCTCAGACAAACATTTGATGGATGTCTGCCTATGGCCACCTTCTCCCCCACCCTTCCACCTTCTCTTCTCCCCACTACAGCTGCTCACATCGTGCCTGAGACCCTGTTCTGCTGGTGGCAGGGGGGCACATGGTATCTAGGGACAAGGCTCAGCCTTCTGCTGGCCTCAGCAGGGAGGCTGGAGACCTTGCTCCCGGGATGATGGTGTGACTTATGAAAAGAATAAGAGATGGATCTTCATCTGCAGTTGGCCAAGTGATCATGTTTAGAGACTTGTAAACTACATATTACCAAATGCACAGACCAGACTTCAGTGCTGCTTCTGCCAGTCACTCACTGGTAACCCTCAAACCTGTGAGCAGAATCTGAGATCTGCAGTAGCTGCAGTGCAGCTCAGGGTAGGAATAAGGGCAAGCCCAAGAGGGCAGCAAGAATCCTTCAGGTTCCAACAGCCCTGGTCTTGAGCATGGGCCTGCAGCGGGGCTTTCCCCATGGGCTTGAGACCTATTCCTTGGTGCTATGGTACAGAAGTCCTGCTTTGGTCTTCCAAACACACTGACCTGGCTCCTGAGAGGGAGCAGCATCTTTGCCAGGCAGTTCTGTCTTCCCAGCACAGCTGGTGTTTTAAGCAATAAAGGTCAGGATAAAGATACTGTGTACAAACAAACGAGGAAGTAGGACTTCACCACCATCTGATGTCGCAGCCGTGGTTTGGCTTGCATCAAGAGGGGTGAGAAATGCAGAGATGAGGCCAGGGCTCAATCTTTACCATGGTTTTAGAGATAAAAGATGGTAAAGAGCATCCATGGAAGGTAATGGCTGTGGTGTGCTGTTGCCTGATAAGACATTAGTTATGTCCTAGACAATCTGCTTTTCTAATAGCTCATCCCACTTGCATATTCCAGGGGTGCTGCAGGTCTGGTATCTGGGCCATGAAGGTTTTTTTGTGGTAAGTTTTCTTAATGTGGATTTTTTTTTTCTGTTTTGAATTGTGACCTTTTTTTCTGAGGCTGATGTGAAGGGGCTTTCCAGAAGGCTGCTCTGTGTCCTGTGTGTGAATGTACATGCAGTCACATCTGTATGCATAGAGGTGTCCAGGGATTTTTGAAAGATGAATATGAAACATCTTCAAAATGGGCTTAATTTGCAGAGTTGGGGCTTGCAAGTTGTTATTTGACTCTTTAAGACATTTCATGTAGTATTCCAAAACTGGCACCCCCAGACCTATGAACCTCTGAATGACTTTGGCCTGAAGGTACATAGCAAATTTTCTTTCTGGCATGGAGTTTTTTTCTGGAAGAGCTCTGAAAAGGCCTCTGTTGCAGGCAGACTTAGCTGCCTTTCCTAAAGAGGAGGGCAGAAGCAGTCTCTCGCTTGCACTGTGAAAGCCCAGAAATCTGTAGCAAATGCTTTCCAAAGGAAGGGAGTTCAGGAAGGGATTCACTCAGACACTACTTTGACAGCAAGAATTTTTCTTCCTCTCCTGTCTCTGCCATACTGAAATCTTGCTTTTTCCCGGGATGTAACAAAATACTATTCTGATGTTTGGGATGCTGGCTGATCTAGCAGCTTCTTTCCTGCATTAACATCTGCTTTCTTCTCAGAAGGCTTGTGGCATTGGGGCATCTTGGGAGGGGTGGAAGTGGTGGTGAAGTTCTAAACACAGCATCAGTCACTTTTTGTCCTGGCAGACGGACTCCTTGTCTATCTGTGCCCTCGGTTAAGTTTTAGGGAGAGAGGATTGTGACCGTAATGCAATAATTAGGGAATGGATGAGCAGGGAACCGCCAGCTCTTCCCAAACACACAATATAGCACACTTCCTCCCTGCTGGAAAAAAACTCAGGGTTATTTTGGTCAGGGCTCCCTTCTTCTCTAGTAAAAGGTCCTGTGTCCTTATCTAATGCTGACCTTCCTTCACGGCCCATAACAAACCATCTTTGTCACTCCAAGTGAAGGAAGTTTGCCACTAGCTTGTACTGCTGACAGCCCCTTGGAAGGCAATGCTGCATCCCATTCCACCCTGTATTTGCTGTAGTTGGAAGGCTAGAAGCTGATGGGCTAGACCTAGCCCCCAGGTTTCCTTCTATTTGTGCCAATTTTGTATTATCCCCTTTTTTAAAAATAGAGCGTGAATCTTCTCTCTAAGGGAAAAAAAATCGAGGTCACTTTTCATGTTTTTTATTATTATTGTTATTATTATTATTTCATGTGTGACCAGGGTTTGTGTGAGTGGAGGTGTGCGTGCATCTGGTTGTGTATTAAACCTGCAGAGTATCAGAAGAGTAAGCTGCCTGTGGTGCAGTACAAGCATCCATATACTCCCTGCTGCAACCTGTGGTATTGTCAAAGTATCCTAAGGGCTCACATTGATCTTCCTCCGTTTGCATTGCCACGTCTCCTGGTTAAGCTGGTAAATTCCTCCAGGCACTTGGAATTTCGATCCAGGGCAACCTTGAACATCATACAGCAGAAGGGCAAGATATTTTCTTTCTTTTGTATTGATTTCAAAGTTATAAAATAAAGTTTTGGGCACAATTCTGGAATGCAGGTACTGAATAGTTCTAACAATGCTGTGTAAAATGTTTCTTTTTATGTTTAAAATAAAGAGCGAGCCTTTTTGATTATGTCTGTGCTGTGGGTCTGGCTGTTTGAGCTATGGGCAGTTCTTGTTCCCTGCATGTATGCAGACACTATTGTTGAAGATATAGAATGTAAACCTCACAGTTCTGATTCCAGCACTGTTTACCCTGTAAAATAAGCATGAGCCCTATTTTACAGTAAGTTTTAAATATTTGCCAACATTTCTGGGATGAATTGAGAAGCATAATTATTTTCTGAGTCTATTGTGTTTCTACCCCACTGTAAGTCAGCCTTTTTGTTGGGAGAGTTTTATTTTGATTAGCTAAGGCCAGGAGTCACAGTTGGGAGTATATATTTAATATCTGCTGTAAAACCTGGCATTAGATTTTGAATCTTCCTTGACCCCTTCATGAGGGTTCTCGTTTCCAAGGTACCAAGGGGAAAATCAATAGTGAAGAAAACTTCCTGCTTTCTTTGCCAATGGCTGAATTTAGGATTTTTTTTTTTTTAACCCCCAGCAACTATGCAAAGACACCAAAATCATACAGCAAGGAGGTGACTTGCTGTCGTGGTTTAATCCCAGCTGACAGCCAAGCCCCATTAAGCCGCTCGCTCACTCTCCCACCGGTGGGATGGAAGAGAGAATTGCAAGGGTAAAAGTGAAAAAAATACATGTGTTGAGATAAAGATGGTATAATAGGGAAAGCACAAGCCATGCACTCAAGCAAAGCAGGGAATTCATCCCCTGCTTCCCATGGACAGGCAAGTGTTCAGCCATCCCCAGGAGAGCAGGGCTCTGTCACATGTAGCAGTGACTTGGGAAGACAAACTCCATCACTCTGAATGTTCCCCCTTCCGCTTCCTTCCAGTTTTATGTGCCCAGCATGGCATCCTCTGCTCTGGGATATCCCTGGGGTCAGTTAGGGTCACCTGTCCTGGCTGTGAACCCTGCCAGAGTGAGGTGAGAGGCAGAAAAGGCCTTGGCTCTGTGCAAGCTGTGCCCAGCAGTAAGGAAAACATCCCTGCATTATCAGCACTGCTTCCAGCACAAATCCAAAACACGGCCCCATGCTAGCTGCCGTGAAGAAAATGAACTTTACTCCAGCCAAAACCAGCACACCTGCTTTCCAGCAGGAAGTTGTTTGAGGCAGCAGTGGTTTTGGAAGGCCAAGGCAGGCTTTGGCAAGGTGAGTTTGTGATCAGTGTTGTGTGCTCTCTCTGAGCAGGTTGCAGTGTGAGCCAGGTGACAGCAAAGTGTGTACCTTTGGCTTCTTTCTAGATGGAAAGATGTGCTCTGCAGGGTGTGCTTGCAGGAAGCTGGGAGATGGCGCCAAGGTCTAAATCCTTAAGGAGCAACAGGAGCTGAGATCCAGGAACATCACAAGTGGTCCCTCAGCAGATCGTCTGCCAGCTGTAGGTGTCCAGCACACACAGGTCCAGCAGCAAGGAGTGGTGTGTGCGTGGGACAGCAGTCCTTGGCCTCGAGCTCCGCAGGTTACAGCTCACAGGTAAGTTTGGATTTGCTTTTATGAAATTCACTTGCCTCTCTCACCCCCCAGGATGACCTGGGTCTTCATGTTCTTGTAGATGTGCTAGGATTTTGTCATAAGAAAGAAAGCTGAAAAATGTAAGTCTGGAAATGAAAGGGAGTCCTGGCAAGTTGAGTGCCTGGGTGTTGCAGTGAGTGATGGGAGGTGTCAAGTTTCTAACGTCACCTTGTACCTGCCATGGGCTCAGCTCAGCCAGCTGCTGACAGAGGTATGTATGGCCTGCTGCCATGGGGGCAGTCTGAAAACCACTTTTGTGTCAGAGCCTGAGAGTTCAGCTGCTTTCATAACACCAGGCTCAGGCAACAGGCTTGGCTGTCCTTTTCCTCTGACAGGGCTTGGTGGTGTTGCTGTGGCTCTGGCTGACTGCCCTGCTCAGGTCAGGGCCAGTCCAAAATCCCTCTCTGGCCTGAGGCTGCCTGCTGTCAAGCAGGATGCATGAGAAGACCTGCCTCCTCTTTGTCAGGTGAAGCCCAGTCATGCAAATCTTCCAAGAAAATGTGTGGCTTTAGCCTTTCCTGTGGGACTTCCCACACTTCTGTGACTGCAGGGGGCTGAGGTCTGCACAGCAGGTATCAGGACAAATGGTGTTTAGAGAGAGAGTCCTTTAGTGACTGATTGAAGGTGTGGGATGTGCTAACTGAAGGAAAAGCCACTGCTCATCCTTGTGTGAGGCAAATACACTTTAAATGCCACATGTAGCCTTCAGCCAGACAGCCCTTTGCTGGGGGTCTCCTCCTGCTGCTGAGGAAAATGGCATGGTGCTGTAGCCAGCAGATGACTGATCCTGACAGCTCCAGGGGAATGCCTGGGTTATGGAGGAAACCAGGCCCTGTGGATTCCCATGTCCCTCAGAAGAGCTGCCATAGACACAAGCTGTTCTCCTCTCCCTGGCAGCAGAGTTGCATTCCATGGAGTGCCAGAAGCGTAACAGCATGTCTGCTTCCACCACTGCCAAGGGGGTAGAAAGGCAGGCTTTGTGAAAGCAAGTTACCATTATATTATACTTTGTTCATCTGGGATTTTATGACCTCCAGCGTGTGCTGGGCCTTAGACCAGACCATAGACTTAGTCTGAGCACACCTCTGTCGTTGTCAGAGGTGAGCGATGAAGCTGCAGACAAATGGATGTTAAGTTCTGTTTCTTCTTGGCAACTTAAACTTGGTTAATGCCCTCTAGTTCCTTGCTTGTATGATCCTGGCAATGGTTTGACGTACTTAATGGATGGTAAGGAGTGCCAAAGACACTAAGTTCCTAAAAGTTTCCTGAAGGGTGGAGCTTGAGAGAAGGGAGGGGGAACTTCAGAGCTCCTTCAGCAGAGCTGGCAGGGTGACCATACCAGTTACTGGGCATCTTAGCACCCAGAGATGTCTGAGAGGATGGGACTGGTGTTGCCTTTGGAGCTCTTGTTGCCTCTGTGCTGACCTCAGCTCTGCAAAGGCCCTGGCATGATGTGCAGTGGCTGGGATGCTAGGACCGTGGTAAATAGAGAAAATATCCACGCTGCTTAGCACCTGCCTGGATGTATGAAAGCCGTGTGTGGTTACAGCCAAATGCATGTTTTGAATGCAAGTGCAGCAGTTGTAACCTCCCCTCTGGTGTTCAGTACATCCTTTTGCTCTCCTGAAACTTGTTTGCTGATTTAATCTGTGTTTCCTTCCCTCTGCCTTACCTCTTCTGTTTTTCATGCTTCCCTTCAGGAGCCTTTTCTTGCTTTTGTCTCTCTGCATCTAAAGGATGATGGTCTTTTGGGCTTCTGTATCTCTGGAGGAGGGCAGGGGTATGTTGTTATAGTGTGCTCTTGAATCATCTGCTGAGAGCTCAGGGTGCAGAACTCCAGCCCAGTGCCCACTGCAGAACCACCTGCAATGCTGGCACCCTGTGCACATAGGCATAAATGTTTTGTAGCCACTTTCGTCATGAGGACTCCAGGCAATATTGCAAGGAGAGTAAGCATTTTTGACGAGGAAGTGACTCCAAAGAGACATTTATACTCCCTTTGCCAAAGCAGAAGGGACAGTTTTTCTTTCGTAAAAAGATGGTTTAGCCTTCTTTCTCCATCTGCTTGCTATCGTAACACAAATTCTGCTCAGTGTCTAGGAGCTGCAGACAAGCGACCACTGTGCGGAACATTTTCATTTTTCAGGATAACGACGACGTGATTCATGGTTCACACCCAGGATAGCTACCCTGGACTTGAGAAGCAGGTAATTAAAGAATGTAATTTATCTGAGCTACTTGAGATACCCATCTCAGAATAAAAACCCGAAGGCACTTGTTTCTCACTATTGCTGTAGAGGAAAGCACAGCTCACCTAAGACATGAGAATTAGGCAAGATACTTGTATAAAAGTATTGGGCAGACAGGTAGGGGCTGAGAGAAATGAGGTAATGGCAGCTCCCTCTAGTGACGGACTGGGGAGCAGGGAAGAAGTCCCAGCAGGGCGCTGTGGTCATTATTCAACCAAAAGGCAGGTGATGGATGGGTCCTCAAGCTCTCTGCAAACATAGCTTATGTTTCCGTGAAAACGCTTCCAGGATGGATTTTGATCTCGATTTTGTTACTTGTGTAACACTTCTGCCTTTGTGTAAGAGTCCTTGGATGACGGTTATCAGGATGATTCCAGTCTACTCTGTGTTTTTCATCCTTTTGCAGCCTCCTAGACTTCAGCCAGGCAGCTTCTCTGCTGTGTGGCTACTGGAATCGACTGTGCCTCATACTGAGGTCCCTGGTGTGTTATCCAGCGTCCAGTCCCTCTGAAGGTGTCTTTCCTAGTAGCTGTACCTACAGTGAGTGACCAGGCTTCTTGGACTATTTAGAGCAAAATCATTGCCATAAGGTGAGTCTTCCAGTTTAAAAAACAACAACAACAACAACAACAACAAACCAACCAACCAACCAACCACCCCCCAAAACCCCCCAAAAACCCCAACAACAACAACAACAACCCCCCCCCCCAAAAAAAAAAAAACCCAAAAAACCACAAAAAAAAAAAAAAAGCGAGATAATCTGTTATTCTACTTTATTGTGGTTTTGGCTTTCTTCTGCAGGGACAGACCTTACTAGCTGGTTTGTGTCACTGCCCCCATCACTGTAGGCTGACAAGCACAGCCTCTTCCTCTAGATCAGAAATGCCCATCTCTGTTTTTTCAGGGAGAGCCCCTTCAGCTCAGAGCGCTCAGACTGGTAGAATTATACATTTCATTAGAAATAAGATGTTAAAGTCCTTTTGAAGTTGGTGGCTTTTCCTGTAGCCTTTCAGGTCCGTGCTGAGATGTCTTTGCCTTGTGCCATTATCCTTTTTTTTTCCTCTCTTCTTTCTGTCTCCTACAGTTCCCTGCATGGATGAATGCAGAAAAGGTCTTTTCAGAAAAGGTCTATAAAGGTCTTTTGTAAGTTGCTATTCATTAAATTCCCTTTCCTCGACCTGACTGTGTACAGTGTTAACAAGACAGCTCTCAGGACCCTTGGGCATGGCCCTGCTGTCTTTAAACCCTCCTTTACCTCTTGTCAGTGGTGGCAGCAGCGTGTTGCCAGAGTGTCACCTCTTCCCAGCTCAACTGAGACCCACATTTCAGTGGTGAGAGGTGTTCTCCAAGTCCCTGAGAGTTAGCAGGGGAGCTCTGCAGGCTCTCTTGTGTGGAAAGTGTCAGGCAAAAGGAAGATAGCTGCTGCTGTGTTGCAGTACTGAGCCTATCCTTTATCAAGCCCTTCAGTGGCAGCGTTGAAGGGGGAGTTGCTTTCACACTGAGACTGACAATCGGAGCACAAACAAGTGAGATGTACTGTGTACATTCGCAACTCTTCCTGCCATCTCTGTTTAATCAAAGCACTGTACCCTGCAGGCTTTCCCTGGAGTTCACTGCAGCTCCTGCCTTTTGTTTGAAGGGAATTTGTTTGGCTCAGAGTAAATATAACTTAGCCTTTCTGTGACGATAGCCAAGACACCGTTCTGTAGTGCAAATGGAGGATAGCAGCAGCCAAACAGCACTGCCTACAACGTGCTCTGCTCTTGTGGTGCTTGTGTGACACTGAAGGCAACGTGGGGTGGTGTTGTCCTGCGTGCTCTTCTCAAACCTAAGGAGGGTGAAAAGGTGACATATAGGAAGCAGAGCATCTACTGCCTGGCTAGGTACAGCTCTCTGGTAGATAAACACACCCAGCCCATCACATTAATACTACATTGGGAGGCAGGGTTCCTCTGGAAACCCCTCAGGCCCCAAGCTGAGTTCCTTTGGATGCCTGCATATGGATACTCAAAGAGAAGAGAGAAAGATGCTTTTGGAACTTCAAGAAGAACTGAAGCTGGCAGTTCTGGGATTTTAAAAAGGGCCACTCTGGCTCTGCTGTTGGGCCTTGCAAAGCCACTGCTACTCGTGAGATCTCAGAGGAGTGGGAAAAAGGGAGTTCTTTCAGGCAGATGAGCAAAGCCTTTGATGGTAGGTGAGCTGTAAATGTAGCTCTGCCATTGCTCCCTTGCTTTGTCATTTTAGGAGCACAGCTGTGTAATGGTCCCACGTTGTTGGCAGTGCTGGGCTGGCCCCACTCCTCTGGTGCAGAAAACACTTCAGTGTCCTGGCTGGTAAGGATGGGACTTTCTCTCTACATAGACAGTGGGGTTTTATGTGGTGAGGTTTCCCCTGTCAGCTCAAGTGTTGCTCCGTGGCGCCTCCAGCTCCTCCCTCTTCAGCCCCAGCCCTGCGGTTGCCTGCCTACAGCTCCTGGATGCTCTGCTCACTTCAGTAGCCTAGGTCAGGGAAAAATCCGTGCACTTCCAGATTCACACCCTGCCTCTGGAGAGGCACGTGCTTCCTGAAGTACCTTGGAACCCTCTGCCTACCTCTTGGACTAGGAAACATGGTTTTGTGCCTATTCCTCTTGGGTTTGTTAGAGGAGCACCTCCCTGCTGCAGCCACTGGTGCAGTGGGTTTTGGGAATTGGAGTTGTCATTTTCCCAGCCTAGATGTATTTAACAGTTGGTTGCAGCAATGGGTGTTTAATTCTCTTGCTAGCATTTCCAGGCCAGCTCTTTAATTTTGTTCTTTTCAAACCCTATTGCTTCTGGAAATCCTGTAATCGAATCCAAGCTCTGTCAATCTAATTAGTTTTGAAGTGCAGAATCTCCATAACTTAGAGACCTAAATAAGCAGCTTAATAATAAAACCTAGTTTCTCTCCCAACACGTAACAGCGCCCTGTGTTTCCCCCACAGAAATTCCTCCTGAACAACAGCCCCCTGCTCTCTTATCCCTCTGTTAACCTCCCTCCTCTCTTCCCAGGCCTCTGCCCTGGCTGTGTCCACCGGGAACTGAAACAACCAGGCGCATCTCCCTCTGCTGCTCTGCTTCAAAGAGCCTTTCATGATGCTGCTTGCGTAAAAGATGCTGATGCTGCTTCAAATGCCAACACGGAGCAGTTTGGGGGCGGCGTGGAGCAGCCCCTGGTGCTGTGCAGGAGCTGGGCTGGGCAGGGGGGCTGCACTTGGAGACTGCACGGTGACGTGATCAGGCCCCATGTGTGCTGCAGAGGGGGATCACCGGGATTTGTGGAGGGCAGGCTGCACTCTGCTTTGACTTTTTATTTTTTTTTTCCAGTAGGAAGGATGGTGCAAATAAGAGTTCATTAAAAAGGAGTTGTGTGTGTTCTTGGCTGTTTGATACTCAGCGTGGCCAGAGTCCTCAGAAGCTGCAGCTGTCCAAGACAGGTGCTTCTCTGCTTCTCAGTCAGTTCTGCTCTTAGATTTCAATTTCTATTGTTTTTGTTTGTGCTTTAATTATTTGTTTTCAGTTGCTGTACTGTATTGTGGGTTTTTTTCAGTGCAAACTGACCCCAATGACCTTTGTGTGCTGCTGTGGGGTTTTGCTCGTGAAGACCCTCACCTTGCCCTGCATTGGAGCCATGTCCCATGAGGACCATGCAAGATCTGACTAAAGGAAGCAAACTTTCCCACCACCATGAGAAAAGGTTGTTATTTTCTTCACTTTTGCTCGTCTTCCCCTTTTCTTTTCTGTGGCTGCCTGGTTTTCCTGGGACTGACAGGCTGCACAGCACATCAGTGGGGAGATCAGCACATCAGTGGGGAGATCTGCATCCACCGAGATCTCGCTGGGCTCCCGCAGCCCGAGGTGAAAGCCACGTGGCAGCGAGGCGAGCTCCCAGCAAAGCGAGCCTGGCTCCAGCAGCAGCTGGAGGGATTTGGGCATTTCTGCTTCGTCAGGAGGTTTCTGGCCGTGAGAGTGTGCCCGGGGGAGCGCGGCTGAGCCGCCGGCCTTGGGGAAGGCAGGCAGCAGGCCGGCTCGCTCTGTAATTGGGGGCAGTACCCAGCTGCCTTTGATGTCTGAGCCGGGATGAGAAAACCTGATGGCAGACTTCAAAGTCTGTTGCGCCAGCTCCCCTGATTATCTGTAGGCTTCTGGCGCGTCCCCCAAGACTGCCAGATTATCCCGGCTAATGCTGTGCTCTTCCCTGTGTCCCCCCCACCCTGCCTGGCGCCAGCCTCCTGCTTTCAAGGCTGCAGCTTCCATCCCTCCCTGTCCTTCTGCCTCTCCAGTCACTGTGGGCATACGGCAGTGGCATTTCTGGGTGCGAGACGGAGCTCCTGAGACCTGTGAGGCAGCGGCAGCGTTTTTGGAGAGCTTGCCTGTAGCCTGCACCCCTGGGCTGTGTTCCCCCTCCCCATTTGGTCACAAGAGCAGCCTGAAATGTGAGGAGCTCTCTGCAGCTGCTCTTTGCAAGGCACAGAGGTGTTCACAGCCACACAGGCGCCTTTCCCTGCCTTTCCCCTCCTAGCAGCCTTTGGGAAGCAGGGCTCCCAACCATGCTGCCTCAGGGCAGGATGCACAAGCTCATGGGGGCTGGAAGGAGAGGCCTGTGTTGGCTTTTTCCCCCTTCAGCCTCTCTGCCGGGACCTCACTGCCCCAGATTAATCTCTGGCTCCTTTTGCCACCTGCTGTGGTGCCTAGGGAGCCCCAGGCTGCTGGTAGAGCTGTGCTGGGCAGGGCATTGCTGAGCTCTGGCTGGGGTGGGGCAAGGAGGTGGCAGATCCTTGGGGCTGAGCAGAGGCCCTGGAACTCATGCCTCTCCCTGAGCAGTTTACTTTCACCTGGGATATTGCATAACAATAACAAAAGCTCATGGGGAAATGTTTCTTTTTATGAGCTAGGTTTTATTTCCTCACAGAGCAAGTAACCTTGGCAGTGGCTGAAAACCCTTCCTGTGCAAAGCTGGATTTGCCTATGACATGGTTTGAGGTCTGATTTCCTTTGGATGGTGGGGTTTGTTGTGACTTTTCAGTGGAAGCCAGCAATGAATGTGATGGCTGCAGGCACAGGAAACCACAGCTTCCCTAACCCCAGGCGCCCCAATGGGGTGAGGGAACTCATGGGAGCCATATAACCAGACTGGGATCTGGGTTACAGCCTTTCCCCTGTGCTTGCCTAGTCAGTTTTGGGTCTCAACAGACTCCTCCCCCTGAAAATAAACACTGGTTACTGGGTCACCTCCTTCATCCTTCAACAGCTCCTCCACAACAGCCTTTCTACCCTGATGTGGGGCTCATCCTGCCTTATTCCCATCTCTCCCCTGGCTCACTGCAGTGTGTAAGGCAAGTGTCAGCACTTGTCTAGCCAAGAGGTTTCCAAGGGGATGTTGCTGGTGGCTGCTCTGTTCTTTTAGGCAGAGCCTCCACCTCGCTGCAGTGGGTTTGGCAAAACTTTCCATGCTGCATTTTTGGTGGCATTTTTCTGGAAAGCTTTGACCCGAAGTGGCTGAGCAACCTCCAAAAAGGGTGCTTCGAAGGGATGCAGGGAGAGGCAGGAGGAAGGAGAATAGGTACTTCAGTTCACCAGGTGGGGTGCCTGGGCACATGCACCACCTGGCTCAGAGAGACAAATCCTCTGCTCTGTGTAGGGACAGGCATGGACCCTCTGTGCTATCCAACAAGTATACTTCCCTGTCATTTCCCATCTGGTGTGATGCCTGGGAAAATAGGGCAAGGGAACCTTTCTCCCCACGGATTTGGACTTACTGATGTGGCCTCTAATGGCAATGCTGTCTTTGTAAAGAATTCTCTGATCCCCTTCCTTCTCTCTGCCCTGCTGTATGTCTCGTTGCACTGATTTCCTAGGGAGGAAGAGAGTGAGTTTTAGACTGTGCAGTCCCAGGAAAAGGGAGCTGATGGTTTTGTCCACAGAGCATCATTCTTGCCAGGGATAGGGCTGGGCCAGGCAATCCTGTTCTCCCCAGTTTCTCTACTGCAAATGTAAACTGCAACTCATGCATCATTAGAGTTGCAAGCTTGGAGTTAAACTGTCCCCGAGTGTGTGTTTATCTGCACGCTGGCTGTCGGAAGCTCACTGAGGTTGAACTCCAAGTTTCCTTTCCATTTACTCTGTCACTGTAGCAGAGATGCTTCTGATGCTTTTCCCTCCTCCAAAGTGGTAAGTGGGTTGGCTTACTGTCAACAGGATGGTTCCCCCAGGGCACTGCTGGCAATGGGTTGGTATTGGAAAGCAGACCTCTCCATCCCTTTCCTTCTGAAATGGGGAGGTTTAATCCTGCAGCAGGGGATGTAAGCCTACCACACAGTTATGGCTCTGTGCATGGCTGTGTCCTGCTGCCACAGGGCACACACCCTCCTCAGGGTACAGGTGGAATCCTGCAGGGACCTCTGCCTGTTGCCACAGTCCATCCCCATGTCTGGATTTGGCTTTCTGGGGAGCTGGCTGATGGAGGGTCGAACCTTGCAGCAAGGGGCCTCTGCCTCCACCTCCCAGCCCCTCAGGCTGTCATAGGAGTTGGTTTTATAAATGGGGAAAAGAGGGACCTCATGTTTGTTTTGGGTCGTTACATGAATCTCATTCCCTCTGGAAGTCCCCATGGGATCAAGCAAGAGGAGTTGTTTTATGGCTGGTTTTGGCTTGTGAATCCCTGAGCTAATTAAGTCATTCAGTCAATCCCTCTGGCAGCAGTGGGAGCAGCATGGCTCAGGGATAAATGCTTTGTGCCACCTGGGGAAAAAAAAAAAGCCCAATAACCTCAAAACAAAGAAAACAACCCCACCCCAAAAATCCCCCAAACCAAAAAAGCCCCCAAGCCCCAACAAACCAAAAAAACCCAAACAAATAATTTCAACTGTGTCTCTGAGTCCATCTCTGGTGTTTTGGCTACATGGCTCAGAGACTGAGTTTTCCCTGCCCAGGATGTGCCTCTATCAGCCTCCTGCCATGTCCCAGGACACTCCTGGTGCTCCAGCAGGAGCAGCAGCATGTCCCAGGCACTGCAGCCACAGCACTTAACTCTGGGAATGTGCCAAGCCCATGGGACTGTGCTGGAGCCTCCTGACCTGAGCCGTCCAGTGCAGCTCCCTGTGCTCTCGTTGCTCCTGCAGCAAGTGTTGGGCCAGGATCTCCCACATCCAGGTGCCCACCCATGGGATGTGCATACAGGATAGATTTCCTGGCCAATTCCTGGCTCTATGGCAATCCTTCAAGAGCCAACAAGCCAGCTGGCCTGGCTGTTATGATTCTCCTGACCATGTAGTGGATGGGCTGGTGGGGTTGCTGAGGGAGAGGCACCCCACTGCACTGTGAGGCAGAGCTTGATCAGCTATCTTCAAGGAGCACTGTGCCACCCTAGCCTGTACCTGAGGCATCATGCTGCTGTCTGCTGCCATGGGAAATAAATAGCTGGAGGAACCTTCAGCCCTTGTAATCTGCTCCCTGGAACCCAGCCCCTCGTCCCCTCCTTGCTGTTAGCAGGGAGCAAGCTACTCCATGCAACAAAGTAGGAGGAGTGAGACAGAGGTTTAGCCCATGAGCTGCTGTTGGACAGCAAAGCCACAGCCAGTAGGTGCCCACAGGTGGGCATCTGGCATGGACACAGTGGCAGAAGGGACTTTGGGCATTGTCACGCTTGCCCAGGTGCCATGAGGACAGGGTGCTGGCTGTCACCTCCCAGAGGGTGTTACTTTGCTGATGCACCCTGCTCCGTAACTTCTCCCTGCCCTTCTAAGCAGAGGAAACCACCACTGACAGACAGTTTCCTCCCAGCCACTTTCTAAATAGCAGAGTGGCTGTCACCGTCGTCCATGAGAACCCACCACTGCCCCTCTGGGACAGGATCCAAGCACAGCAGATTCCCATGGGGCTGGTACAGTGCCTGGCAGCTGCCTTCCTCTTCTTCCTGGGTGAGTGCCCTGCCCAGTGGCTGGAGCTTTCTTGGAAGTGTTGTGGGGAAAGCAGGGCAGGGGGAGCTCAGCCAGCGCTGCTCTGGCTCAGTCGCCATGGGAAGAGGTGCATCAACATGTGCTCCTTTTGCACTGTGTTTTCACTCTAAAAATGAGAGCCCACACCCTAAGAGGGTTTCGGTGAGGGGACATATACATCCCCATTGAATGGCTGATTGTGGTCTGGAGGGTATTACCTTGCTCCCCCTTCCATTGGGAGGGAATTTCTGAAGGTTTCCAAGGCAGTGCTGTCACCAGTTCTCTTCCCTGGCCACCACAGTTGTTTTTTGACTCAGGACACATGTCCTGTGGACATTCTGCTTGGTGTGCATGCTGAGCACCAGAGAGAGTCAATGTCACCACTGGGAGCTATATGGAAGGGGAGGGTCTGTGGGTCGCAGCCCCTAGACCCTCTGCAAGCAGAAATGGAGGGAATTCTTGATGCTTCCTGCTACCCCCTGCCTTCAGAGAAGCTCTTGCTGACTCCCTCTCCTGCTCTCTACTCAGTGTCTGCCTATGGAGCATCTCTGCAGCAGCCAGCCTGCTGCTGACCTCCACTGTCCCATGTCCCCCAGCTTCTGCATTGCATCTCCTCCTCTAGCAGTGATCAGCTCTGCACCCCTGCTCCCTGTCCCCCACACCTTGTGCAGGACCTGAAAGCTTGCCCCTCTTACTTTTAACACACCACAAGCTTCCTCCAGTGGTCTCAACCTGGTTGCTGCTTCCTCTGCAGTGCTGCCTGAGAGAGGCTCTTCAGGCACGCGTGGGCTTGGCAGCCCTGAGGCCGTGATGCTCTGGTCTCTGTAGTGTGGCCCCCAGTGTGGCAGGAGACAAGAAAGTTCAGGGCTCTGTTGTTCTTGTAACTATCCCCCTGCAAACACCCTGTGTGCTGACAGGTCTGGCCACTGCCCAGCGGGTGGTGACTGTCCAGGAGGGTCCCCTCTACCGCGTGAGGGGCTCCCACGTCACCCTGTGGTGCAAGGTGAGCGGCTACCAGGGCCCGGCAGAGCAGAACTTCCAGTGGTCCATCTACCAGCCCTTGGCCCCCGAGCGGGAGGTGCAGATCGTCAGCACTGTGGACCCCTCGTTCCCCTACGCCATCTACGCCCAGCGCGTGCGCGACCGCGGCATCTTCGTGGAGCGGCTGCAGGGAGACGCCGTCCTGCTGCACATCACCGAGCTGCAGGAGCGCGATGCCGGCCAGTACGAGTGCCACACGCCCAACACCGACGAGCGGTACTTCGGCAGCTACAGCGCCAAGACCAACCTCTCAGGTGGGTCCTGAGGGAGAGCCCTGCTCCCTGTGATGCCTTGGGAAGGCTGAGCTGGAACAGAGACTGGACTAGTCTCAGAGCTAGTAAATAACGCGAATGAAAAATTTATTGAAAGGCCTCCAGGATCCACCTTGGGCAGGACAGGGCCTGACCAGGGCTACACCAAAGGTGGACTGAGAATGGTCACAAAATGGCTGACCATTGACAAAATGGCTGATCACAAGATCCTACACTTTTATAAGTTTTGGGCCATTTGCACGTTGGGGTTTAATTGTCCAATTACCGCTTCAGGTTGTGAGATCCCATCCTTCTTGTTCCTCCCTTCACTCCAACGTTGTTTATGCTTTTGGGCCTGCAAGTTGTCCTTGGTCTTCAGCAGAAAAAGGATTTGTTTTGTCTACCTACCCTAACCAGCACTTAATATCAGGCTCAGAACTACACCCCTGGGCAGCACAGAATCTGAAAAACACGAAAGCTGAAACTTAGGGCATCACCTGTGGGGCAGGTCTCTACTGTCCCTGCCTTTGCATTGGGGAGAAGTGCTCATCTGTCAGAGGGACAGCTGGGAAAAAGGGATGATTCATGGGGCTGAGGTAGGTATGTCCAGATGTCCCCTTGCATGTTCTCTGGTTATTGCCTCTCACCCAGAGCAAGGGGATGGACAGGACGCCTCTGCTCTCCCATGGCCTGACTCCAGCTCCTGACACAGACACAGCATGTCGCAGCTGAGCACTTAGGAAGGCAGGAGTTTCCAGGCTCTGTGCATTAACTGTTATCTTCCTAGGTCAGGGTGTGGGAATTGACCCAAGTGGGATACCCACAGATGGAGGGAGGTGGCAGCTCTTGCAGGCCACTGGGGAGGGAAGGCAAAGGGGTAGAGAAATAGAGGGAAAGGCCCTACTGTGAGCCCACCAAGTCCACATGATGGAATGGTACTGCCACTTGGTGTTCAGCCCTGTTTTCTGCTTTATCTTGGTGTTGCACCAGTCTGCATTTGGGATAGTGAGGGGATGGATTCTAATCTCCTTGGGGTTGCCTAATTTACACTGACTGTGGTTTGACTGAAGAGGGCACTGCAAAGAGTTTCGCTGTTTTTCTTCTTTGCTGAGGTTTCAGTCACTTCACACCTTGACATAAGCTGATGGAAGCCTTGTCACTCAGCTAAAGAAGATTTTTCTTCTATGCTGTCAGATGCCTTAGGCCCTGGTTGCAGTTTCTTGGGAGTTGTCCTATGCAGGGACAGGAGCTGGACTCAGTGATTCTTGTGAGTCCCCCTCAACTCAGGATATTCTGTGATTCTGTGTTTCTCTCCCATGCTCAGTGATTCCAGACACACTCTCGGCTTCCATGGCACCCCAGGCCCTCACTCTCATGGAAGGAGATACAGTGGAGCTGACCTGTGAGGTGTCCAAGTCCACTGCCCAGCACACCCATCTCTCAGTGAGCTGGTACCTTCTTCAGGGAGCAGGAGAGCACCGCCCCAAGGAGATCCTCACCCTCTCCAAGGACTTCACCCTGAAGCCAGGGCCCTCTTATGAGCAGAGGTTTCTGGAGGGGGATGTGCAGATGAACAAGGTTGGGAACACCACGTACAAGCTCATCATGAGGGGAGTGAAGCCTTCTGACCAGGGGCTGCTGTACTGTGAGGCAGCTGAGTGGATTGAGGATCCTGACAAGACCTGGAAGGACATCTCCCGCAAGGAAACAGGGAGGACCTCGCTGGCAGTTGTGAGCCAGGGTAAGGCGTTTGCAAACTCACATGTTGGTTCCACCTCCCCTGCGCATTCAAGGCTCTACAGCAGCAGATTTCAGTGCCCCTTCACCTGCCTCTGCCACAGCCCAGGGACACACTGGTGGGGCTGGCTGGGCACTGGGGGGCTGGGCTGGGCTCACAGCCATGGCAGCCCCTGGTTCAGGAGCTGTTGGTGCTTTGGCTGTTCACGCAGCCAAATCTCTGATGCCAGCAGCAAGCCCACAGCCTCAGAGACCCGTGTGAGGTGTTACAGAAGTGTGTGCCCAGAGCAGCCTGGATCCTTGGCAGTGCTAAACTCCCGTGTGTGGAAAACGGGGTTGTTGCACTGCCTCCAGGCTCTCGTGGCCTTAAAAAAGTGCACCCCCATCAGCTGCTCATCACTGTGCCACAGGCACAGAGGGACACGGGGATGGGCTGTGTGTGCTGCACGGCTCTTGTTGGGGGTGGCTTGTCTGCCCCTGCTGCCACCAGACTGCTTGTTTCCAGAGCAACTGGTGCTGCTGTTTATTAGGCCATTCCTCTGAGCATCCTGTCTGCCATCCCTCCTGCCACAAGCCCTTTCTGGCTGTGATCCCTCACCCTGCTCTTCCCCCAGATGCGTGTGAGTAGCCGTGCTCAGGGGAAAGGCAAATCTCTCTCACGAGTAGGCTTTATCTCAAAGCAGCCAAGGCAAGGATGTGGCTAGTTGGTGTCCTCTAACACAGTGTGCAGTAAAATTGGAGCAAGTTTCCCGCTGAAACCTTGCCTGTGGAGGTGGTGTGCCCTGTCCCCACATCTCAGGGCGGGTGGAGGAGGCTACAGAGCAGAGCTGAGGCAGTGAGGGGAACTGATGTCTCGTGTGAGGGTGGTGAGTCAGAGCAGGAAACCAAAGAAACAGATGGGTGAGAACTGAGCACTCAGGGGCTCAGGGGAGCAAGGTATCAGGAGGAGGGGGAGGAAAGTGTGGTCTCTTGTCAGTGTTTCCTGAAACCTGTCTGACTGGCAAAGCTTTATTCCCCTCATTGTGCACTGTTTGCAGCAAAGGCTTTCCAAGCCTGATGCTGCTTGGGTAGCAATGGCAGTCAGTGCACTCCTGTGCATCCTCTTGTTGAAGAGGGCTTGTCATGACTGGTAGTGTGTGGATTCAGGCATCGCTGCCATGGGATTGCCATAGAGAAACCTTGTCAGAGTTTGGTATTTGTCCCGTGGTAACTGTTAACGGTAGAAGGGAGGTGATGGTGGTGAGAGGACGTTATGGTGGCAGTACTGGTGCTCCTGGTATTGCTATGGCGGGACAGCAGTGGGTGTGCAAGCCCTCCATCAAATATGTAGGGCTGGTTTCTTCCTCCAGCACCCAGTGGGGGAACCCAGGCTGTTGGGCTGAGCACCCCATCACCCTGAGAGCCATTGACCCCTCTGACCATGGCTAACTGCTCCGTCAGTTTCTATAAACTCTGCAGCAAATATTTAGGAATGCCAAACATATCTGCAGCAGCTGGGATTCCTGTTCACAAACTGTTTATGAACCAGTGTTTAAATTCACAGGGTACTCTGCTTTCAATAAATTATTTGAGCCCTTCCAGTTGTGGTTTGGGAGCTGCTCTGTTTTGCTTCCAAACTACAGCATGTAACCTTTCCCTTGTTTTGAGACTCAGGGGGCACCACAGTGACCCAGGCAGACAGAGTGGTGTGAGCCAGGGAATCAGAGCTCAGTTCTTCCTCCAGGTTTTTGGCCATGCCAGTGCTTTGTGGGGTCACGGCACTGGGGTTTGGGGTACCCATTGGGTCTCCTCTTGCAGCCACTGTCCAGGCAGGCTGATGCCAGGAGCCAGGGGTGTTGAATGCCCAGCAAGGAAGGTGAATGGCATCACAGGACCCCGAGATGGGGTCCTTACCTCAGACACAGCTGACTGACTGCCCAAGAGGGTCTGCCAAGGGGAAGATGACTTTAGGTTCCCCCTGTAACTGCCTTCTTTGCTCAGCACCTACTGCTGATTGGTATGGGGGGCAGGATCCAGCTCCTCTTGCTTCCTTCCTACCTCCCCATGCTGTGACAAGTCTTGACATTTCTGTTTAACCCAAATCCTCTTCAGCTTGGAGAGTATCTCTTGCCCACAACCCACAGTAACCCACACCCTACTGGGGGTTTCAGCATGCAGGAACAGCCACAGTAGATTCAGACAAGCTGCTTGAATGCCAGCTCTTCGTGCACCTTTTTCTGCCACAAGCAGTGGAGTTAAAACCACCACTGTGATAAAACCCCTTTGTGCCCCTTTTTGGCTTCCAGGAGAGGTGTTCCAAGGGGTAAAACAGCTCCAGGAGGTGAGACAGAACAGCACCTGCAAAAGCTGATGCACCTTGAGTCAGGGCAGCCCTCAGTTCGGATGCCTGAGCTGAGCAGGGGGTGGCTGTGGCCAAAGGCTGTCCCAGTGAATGCTCTGCTCTGTCACTTTATCTGCTCTTAAGGAGAGAGCTCAGCTCCCCAGGGCTCTGGCACTTCCTCCACCTGCAGCTGCTGCTTAGTGCCCAGAGCTGGCAACCCTCTCCCCAGCCCCAGGGTCAAAGTTTTCCATCCTGATCCCTTTTCTTGTGAAAGAAAATGTGTTAACAGAGAATTCTCTCCTGTTGCCCTCTGCCAGGCCACTGGTGCTGCCAGGCACGAGGAGGGAAGCGTGGGCAGGGCCACCCACCACCCTCTCTGTTTCTGATTGCCCACAGGCAGAGACCTCCTCGTGGACATCGCTGCCACTGAACGCTCCCTGTCTGAAGGGGACACCTTGCAGCTAAACTGTGTGGTGGGAGCCCCAAAGAGCGGCAGCAGGCACTTTGAAGTGATCTGGCTCCTCAATGAGATGGAAGTGGCCAGGGTTGACCCCCATGGGGTACTGACTTGGGAGGAAGAATACGAGGAGAGAGCCAAGCTGGGCCAGCTCCGAGCATTCAAGCCAAGCAACACAGTTTATGTCCTCACCATCTCTGAGGTGGGGCTGAAGGACAAGGGTACATATCAGTGCTCTGTGTCGGAAATGAGGACTCCCGGAGACTTGCACAGCGTCCAGACCAACGCGTCATCAGGCATACAAGTCAACGTGAAGCCAATAGGTTAGTAAATCCTAACAGCTGCTCTTCTGGGTAAAGTCTGCAGTATCCTTGTCTGGGGAATGCTTTAGGTCTGGCCTCGTCTTGACGGGGGCAGCAAGTCTGCAAATATGCCATAGTTTTTGATAGATAATGGGAAAAGCATTTGCTTTAGCAAATACTAGCATGACAGACATAGTAGCTGTCAACAACATGTAAACCTTTAGTCCAGTCTCTTCGCAGTAAGTTTTGGGGCAAATAGGTAGAATTCTGAGGAGTCTGGGTCCTCCTGTGCCTTTGGTACTGAAAACTGTGAGCAATATCTGCTGCTACTCCTGAAAAATCACAGGAAAACCCAGCAGAACACATAAATCTGAGGAGGGGGATCATTGCCATTTCCATCAGGGTACTCTCCCTGTTTCCGGATGGATGACTTCTGAGAAACCACTCTAAGAAAAGTGTGTGGGAGGCTTTTGGTTTCCTTGTCATAGCTAGATAATGGTTGTTCTGATGTAGCAGGAACTGTCTGCTGGGACTCGGTTCTTTAACTAATTCTTTATGTATCCGTGTCCCAAGAAAGACATTAAACAGAAAAAAAAAAAAAAAACAAACCCAAAACAAGAAAACGCAGCCACAAAGCCTTCCCCAAATTTATAGCGAAAGTCTTGTTGAAAATTTCAGGCAATTCCCCAACTCCTTTCCTTTTCCAACATCAAGATTTATCCAGTCTTTCCATTTGATGCTACATTTAACGCTCTGGCTTTCCCTAAGGAGCACGACACCCCAAGGTGGTAACTGTTGTTTGCAGAGAGCCACATGCGCCTGTCCGTGTCCACCAGCACCCCACGGGTGATGGCAGGGGACCCCCTGATCCTGCAGTGCCAGGTGCAGGGAGCCACCGGCCCCGTGTCCCTGCGCTGGTGGCACCTGCCACCGCAGCACCCGGGGCGCAGAGTGCTGGTGGCCACCGTGGAGCAGGACGGCACCCGGAGCCTGGGCAGCGCCTACCAGGATGGGGGCACTCGGGGGAGCCTTCGGCTGGAGAAGGAGAGCTCCGGCACCTTCACCCTGGTGATCCCCAGCACCCTGGGCGAGGACGACGGTGGGCAGTACAGGTGTGAAGCTACACAGTGGTCCCGAGGCCGGAACTGGACAGGGAAGGGGGAGGCAGCAGTGACGGTCAGCTCCATGGGTAAGTTCGGCCACCCCTGTTTCTGGGATGAGGCAGTGCTGGAGGAGTGGGTGGATGTATCTCGGTAGGACACAGGACACTGAACTCTGCTGCTGCTGCAGGGTGACCTAGGGCTGATCACTTGGCCCTGCAGTGCTTCAGTTTTCCCATTTCTACCAGGTTGCTAGAGTCCTCCATGGTGTGCTTTGGGAGAGACCAGTGGGAGACAACTGCTAAAATGCTCAGAGACCTGAAGGGCAGTATTTTGCTCAGCAGGCCTGTCTCTTAAGCTGGAATACAAAATATCTGTTCTAGCAGCATAATTACTTACAGCAATTAAGTTAAACGAAGCTACTTGCTGAGTTGTCTGGTGGTTATCAGGGATGCACCCCTGGTGCTGGCCTCTGATTGCCTCTCCTGCCCTCCTCTTTGAGTGTGGAGCTGCTAATCTCCACAGTGTGCAGTGACCTTGTCCTTCCTTCTTGGGTACCTTTATGGAAAGGCAGCTTTTGGATGTGATTTAGGGTGGTTTTCCTTTCTTCTTGCTGGGCTGGGTGCCTGAGACCACCAGTCAGGCCATAGGAATTGTTAAGCTTTTGTGGAGTAAAGTAGCAAACGGGACAGCAGCATCAGCAGAGGATCCCTGGCTCCTCTGGTGTGGGACTGGGGACCCTGGAAAAGAGGATACTCAGAGTTTTCTGGGATATTGGGGCTGGGAAAGTGGGAGGTAGGAGAGGGCCAGGGGCTGCATGGGGTTGGCAGAGCACGGTGCAGCTAAGTGGGGAGTGGCACAGCAGAGGAGCAGCAGCATTGGTGCCATGGCCCTGCAGTGCCCAGGGCAGCAGGGACGTGGCTGTGTGGGAAGGGTGGCAGTGGGGTGGCACAGGGCAGCACTCCTGTCCCCATGCCAAGGGCTCTCTCCTCCCAAGCAGCTCTCGGTCTGCACGCCATGCTGAGGAGCCGAATCCCCACCGTCAGCTACGGACAGACCTTTGAGCTCTTCTGCCAAGTGAACGCCAACTACAGCCTGGAGGAGGTGCCAGTGTCTGTGCAGTGGCTTTTCCAGCCCAGCCAGTCCACGGATCCCCTACAAGAGCTGGTCCAGGTCCTTCCCAGTGGCACTGTGGTGTGGGGGACAGCACAGCCACACTTCCAGGGGAAAGCCCAGCTGGCAAAGGTTGGCACCTCCTTCAGGCTGCACATCCACAGTGCCTTGCCTGCCAATGAGGGGACGTACCAGTGTGAGGTGGAGGTCTGGAGGAGGAACATCCTGCCCCTGGGGCAGCCAGCAGCCAGCACCAGCTCCAATGCCGTGGAGATAAAGGTGGTGCTGCCAGGTAAGCAGAGCCTTCAGCAGAGGTCTCTCCTGCAGCTTTAAATCCATCAAACATTACTTGGGGCAACCAGAACCACTGATGTCCCAGGTATCCCCAACAGGGTCACCTCCCAGGGCTGCAGGAAATGGTGCTGCCTGTTCTGGTGCTTCCTGACAAAACCTTGGAGGCAAATTTGCTGCTGGCAAGTGGCAGTATCTATTTGTTTGCAGATTACACCAAACATACAAGGATCAGCCTTGCCACTAGGATTTTAAGCCTGGTTTCTGGAAAGAAGTAGTGCCCCCCCAAGAAGGCCAGCTGAATGTTTGGGGTACAAGGTACACCCCATGGTGTGGGCTTCTGGGAGGCAGTGGAGAGAGACCAGCCCCTGAAGCTGATGCTGGGATATGTCTGTGTTCTCTGACCAGAAATTCAAGGTATGCTGAGAAAGTACCAGGCCTCTCTGCTGGGCTGGGAGCCAGCCCTGAGCCTCAGGGTGCCAGGGACTCCGTGGGAAGGTGTCTCCTGCCGGGCACAGCTGCAGCAGGGGCCCTGCCCAGCGTTCCCTTTTATGGCCACCCCTGCAGGCAGGGTCTGCGCTGCCATCCCTCCTGCCAGCATCCTGCTGGGAGCCTGCCTCGTCCTCTTATGGAAGAGAGATGTTGCAAACAGACCCCAGCCACCCTGCTCACAGCTGGGGCTGCTGCAGGAACTGCAAGGTTTGTCCTGGCCAAAGCCTCTGAGCCTCTGGAGGCAGGCCTGAGAATATGGGCTGGTTTAATTTTTTGCCCTCGTGTCTGTTCTGCCAGCAAAGGAGAATTCTTGCTCTTTTTTTTTTCTTTATTTTTCTTTTTTTTTTTTTTCCCCATGCATTAAGTACTCCTTCCTCCAAAATCCTTGGATTTTTGGAATCACAACCCAGTGAACTGAAATTATGCGTTTTTCATGGTTTTTAACTGATGGGTTTGCTGTGGCGCAAGCTAATGCATTTCCTTCTCTGTCTGAGCTCTTTTCTCTGGTGCTCTCTCCTGTTCCACTGTTACTCATTCTTCACCCCTGTGGAGCTGGCTGCTGGGATGCTCTGTTGAACACTGGAGCTACAACTAGCTGAGGCAGGGTGGCAGTGAGGCGAGGGGTGACAATAATCAGCATCTCTGAGCACACATCTCTAGGGTAAATGGCATTAAGATGAGCAGGTGTAATTGCAGAGCATCTGCACAGAGGAGATGGTAGCAGCATGAGGTTACAGCATTTGGCTCCAAACACACTGCAGCTGTTGCTGGAGACTGTGACACTGCAAAGATGGTGGGAACTGGGAGAGGGTGATGTGCAGTGGGAGGTTCCTGCTGGCTCCAACGCCACCTCTCTTGGAAAGGCAGCACAAGCCAGTGAAGGATATTTGGGAAGGTAGGGAAGTCTGGGGAGGAAGCCAGCTCAGGCAGCAATAGGGTTGGGGCAAAGCTGCAGAAAATGAAGCTGCAAATCATGAAAATGACCAGCCTGCTTCTCCTCATGTAAAACTTTATAGTTGGAGCCTGCAGAGATACTGGAGTTCTTGACTTTTTGCTTCAGCACTATGTTCACTACTTGATGTCAGTCAGTGCTTTAGGAGTTTACATGTTGCTGTGGTCTAGGGACCATCTTCAGATGGGAGGGACATCCATGAAAGATTATAACAGGCAGGGAAGGAGGACGGATCTTTTCCATTTCCAACATCTTAGGTGGAATCTCATAATTAATGCTCCATGATCCTCTCAGTGCGGCTGCTTCCCCCACTCTGGAGTGAGCTGCAGGGGCTTTTTCACCTCATGTCCCTCAAGCCAGCAGCCCACATGGGCTGTGCCCTTCTGCCTGCACCACTGCTCCTGGGCCAGGAAAAAGCCAAGCATCAGCAGGCAAGGTTCACAGTGGGACAGGCAGTGAGATGCTCGGCTTGGTTAATTAAATTGAAAATGAAAGGAAAAACAGCACCATGGCTTTATGTGAGAAAGGAAGAGGCAGGCAGCTGCTCTGCCCTTTTGGTAATTGATCTTTGGCAGTAGAGAGAGGGGGGAATTGGAGCTAAAACAAAGAGGCTTTGCAGCAAGTGCTCTGCTTCCTCTTGAGGTGATCTCTGAGAGTGTAACAGCAATTTTCCTCATCAAAATCAAGTGCTCAAGACAGTGGTTCCTGTGCCTCCTCTCTGACTCTAGTAGCTTTTCCTTCTCTGGAGCATTTTCTGCCCCACTGGATTTCATACTCAAGCCAGACCCTGCCTGCCCCCTCGTCCCCTGGCAGTTCACTGACTGGCTGAGTGGTATCCTTGGTACTGAGCAGGTGAAGTTAAGAATTAAGTGTTTTATTTTTTCCAGTGTGATCAGTTCACCTGTCACAGAAACACAGGATGGTGGAGATTGGCAGGGACCTCTGGAGGTCACCTGGTCCAGCTCCCTGTGCAAGCAGGGCCACCTAGAGCAGGCTGCTCAGAACCATCTCCAGATGGGTTTTGAGGATCTCCAGTGTTCCCTTCTGAAGATTTGTGCTTCCACAGAGCTGACTCTGGGATGGGCATGCTTTTAAGTACTGAAGTTTAAGACATCAACTTGCATCTGGTTCCCAGGTGTGCCCAAGTCTGTGGGATTTTCATGGTGGATCTGATGAATTTGCACAGTGTCTTAATTAGGTTGACTGCTGTTCCTTCTCTTCTGCTTTTTGCCCATACCTGTTTCTTCAGAGCAGCAAATGCACACTGTGAAATGCAGGACAGCACTTTGATCTCTTGGAAGCACAGACACCTCCCAGACATCCTGGTGAGTGTTGCTGTGGAAATCCTCACCACTGAGGTGAGGCAGTAAGTGGATACTGGGACTTGTGCAAGTGCCTCTGTGGAGGAGACTGCCAAACTTTTGGTAAAAACGTGTTTATCTGCAGAGAGAGGGAAGAGTAATGGAGTACAAAGAGAAAAGAATAAGTAGGGAGGTTTTGTTGGCAGATTTTACATAGACGCAGAGGGATGTAAAGACATATCAGGTGGGATATTTTGCTTTGACCAGTCTCAAGAGAGGCAGTGAAGGCCTCTGAAGTGGATTCCTTGAGTTTTTGAGAAGAAATGCTTGAAGGAAGTGGAAATGTGCAAGTTTTCTCCTGCAATATTCCTTTTCCCCCTCAGCCCCTGTGGGAGAAGCTGCAGCTCCCTCCTGTCCCAAAGCCCTCTCCACAACCTGCTGCCAACATCTCCCTTGGGAGAGGGCTGTGAAGGAGAGTGCCCTGCTGAGCCTGTGGCCAAGGGCAGGGGTCTGAGACATTCTGGGAGACTATCGCAGTGTGTCCTCTGCTGCCTGTCCCCAAACGAGCACCCAAGGGCTGAGCCTTAAGGGAGCTCAGTTGTCCCCAGCCTCTGTGGCAGAGGGTGTCCTGCTGCTCAGCTCATATGCAAGAAAAAGTGCTGAGAATGGAAACTCAGCCTGCAGTCCCTTAAAACCCTGATGGTGTCTCCTGCTGAGTAATTTCTCCCTGCCCAAGCGTGGATACGTGTGTGTATTACCTCCCCTGATTGCTGACTCCATCTGACAGAGGTGGAGTCTCAGGGTGGAGGGGAAATGCAGGTGGTTTGGAGGACCATTAAAAATAAGGATTTGCAGCCTTTTCACTGCTGGAGAAGAGGTTCCAGCAACAGGTGATGAGCTGTGGGAAGAGGTTCCCTCAAAGCAGGAGCAGCACAGACACATCAGTGTCAGCAGTGCCCGCTGCCGAGGGCAGAGCTGCTGGCAGCACCATCCCTCTGCTCTCCTCAACTGCACAGCCTTGAGCAATCACTGGGTGTGATCACAGAGGGTGTGCAGGACTCTGCCGTGTGGTTTTGGATTAATAACCACAGCAAACACCTGAGATGGCAACTGTTAGTGAAACCCACAGAGGCTCTGTAATCTCTCTGCGATAAAAGACATTTGTTCACAGTCTCCAAAGCTGTGGGCTGGTTTTGTCAAGTATGTGTGAACCTGCTGGTGGAAGCAGTGGTAGACAGACACGTTTGCTTCACGCAGAGGCTTTGCATCCAAGCTCCAACACAATGGCTGCCTCCATCCCCCATTCCTGCTCTGTGGTCTCCAAGGCACCTCCTCTGCTACACTCCTGCCCAGTAACACCCAGATGTGATTCCCTGCTATTGTTCAAACAAGGCTGTGTGGATTTGCTCTTTCCCTCCTTCCTCCACCCTCTGCTCCAGCATCCTCTAATGAGTCTTTGTCCTCTGTGCACCCTCTTCCTTACTCCTCTTTCAGTGTATTTCTCTCAGGACAGCTTTATTCCTCTCCTTGTACTGGCAGCTGCACCTGGCATGATTGTTTTGTTTCTCCATTTTAGAAAGCCAGCTTCAGGTTGCTACGAAAGACAACTCTGTGGAAATTGCCAGTGGTAACACAGCCATTGAGTGCAGGATTGTGTTTGCCCGGAATAATTCACAGTTTGCTGTCACCTGGTACCTCCTGCCTCCTCTGGCAGATGCAACACCCTTGCAAATTGTCAGGGCCAACTACAACGGCATACTGGAATACGGGTCTGAATTCAGCTCTCCTGCACAGAAGTCCCAGTTCCTGAGCCAGAGGGTGTCCAGCAACATATTCCAGCTGCAGATTCTGTCTGCAAACCTCAGGGACGAGGACAGGTACTACTGTGTGGTAGAGGAATGGCTCTGGCTGGTGGATGGCTGGTACAGGCTCGGAGAGGGAACATCGGGAAGGACCAGGCTGAAGTTCAAACTCCAAGGTGAGCAGGTGTTATCCCTTGTATAGATGCTGCTGAAGAGGGTTGGATCAACTTATGACGGGCCCCTGCCAGGCCTCTCCTAAGCTGGCAGGGCTTAGGAAAAGCAGCAGCTCCTGTGTTGGATCTGAGGCTTAAGGATGCAGGAGTTGTCAGTGCCTCTCAAAGGGAAATAGCGAATTAGGAAGATTTACCACATCCTCCCAAACCAACCAAGCTGCTATTTTTGCTACTGGCAGATGTAGTCGAATGCTTCATAACAAAGCGAATTGTGGCCTTTTTCTTTTCCCTCCAACACCTGGTGCACTTGGGTGGTTGTACAATGCTGTGAATAGAGAAGCTGCCCTTACCTGATGCTCCTGAGCAGCCTGAAGCAAAACACTTGGTTTTCCTTACCCTGCAGCACATTGCTGCTAAGAAACAAGACTGTGGAGGTTCAGCTGCTTTCACCTCAATCACTACACCTCTGGGATGCATGGTGGGTCTCCCTGGAGTTCTTCCCTCTCTCAGCCTCACTCCAGCCCTAAATAAAGTGGATCAGAGAATTCCACCTTCCTAAATAGCTTTTGGTCCAAAGGATGCCTTTGTCACTTATTTGGAGGGGGTAGGAAGTATTACTGCACAGGGGGCAGAGATGTTGGGGAAGGTGGGGACAGGATGTCCCAGGGAGAATGGGTCAGAGGAGCAAGGGGCCTGTGGGTGTCCAGCAGAGACTCCTGCAGGAGGCCATTCCAATCCCTCACACTTTCCTCCAGAAGCTTCCTATCAGCCTGTGGGTGCAGGCAGAAGCGTTTTTACAGCAGTACAACACCGCAACCTCTCTTTCTGCTTGCACTCTTCCCCCAGAGCACGAGCTGCAGGTGGAGAAAACCAACCACAACATCTCTGCCAGGGAGGGCGAGGAGGTGACGCTGCCCTGCCGGCTGCAGGGCGCCCTCCTGCCCGGCACACAGGTCTTGGCCACCTGGTTCCAGGTGCAGAGCAGCGGCCGTGACAGCGCCCTGCTGAGCCTGCACCACGACGGCACTGTGGAGTATCCCCAGGAGCGCCTGGCAGGGAGGCTGTTCCTCCGCCGCCCCTCCGCTGGCGACTTCAGCCTGACACTGAGCACCGTGGAGAGGGGAGATGAGGGTGAATATTACTGCCAGCTGCAGAAATGGCAGCAGCAGAGCGAGGGCAAGGACTGGGCTCTGCAAGCCTCGGCACGCTCGGGGTACACGCAGCTCACCACCACCCCGCCAGGTAACACTGCTGGGTGCCAGGGGCTGATCACCCTGCATGGCTAAATGCTTTTTTGGGGGGGAAAATTCTTGATGTGACTTCTCTGGCTAGTCTGTCTAGACTGAGGTCTCTAAAAACAGCCTTTGGGGTGAGCGGGGGTGCACGCTGGGTGCAAAGGTAGGACTGGATTCTGTGTACAGAAGTTTAAATAAAAGCGAAGATTTCAGTCAGGTGCACTCAGTGTTTTTAGGAAGGTAATAGGCAGGAGTTGTTGCTGGTTTGGGAAAATAGGAGGCTCAGATGACCCATGTGGAGGAAAAAATATAAACTGTGGAATCAATCATGATGCACCCAGCTGAGAGGATCTTGCACTTGTACTCGCCTTCAGCTCTGGAGCTGCCATGCCTGGAGCCAGCCTGGGTGCCTCCATGGCTTCTGCAGCAATTCCCAGTGCTGACCAGCATGGAAAGAGTGACCCTGCAGAGCCCTCCCCTATGCCTGCTGCTCCCAGAGCCAGGCACAGAGCCTGCTCTCACGACTTTGCACCTACAGCAGAGCTAATCTGGATTTAATTGCACAGAGAGGGGCTGACAGCACTTCATCCCCCCTGCTGTTGTGCTACTGCTGTTGTCCATCACAGTTCTGTTAAGCACTCAAGATTTCTCCTTCATCAGCTCCCTCTGTCTCTTGTTACCCATTACTGGTGGAGTAACCATTGCTAAAATTGCTCAGTAACTGCTAGTAAATTCTCCTCCAATTTATGAATAAGTGCTTTCGTCAAGAGGTTTTCATGGTTTCCACAAAAGGCAAAATATTTTCTTTATCCCTCTCTTTAAAAAAAAATTGGGATTTTTTGAGGGGTGGCCATGTGTGTGCTTCCAGTGATGCAGGTATCTTTGAAGTACCCAGCAGCCTCCACCTCAGCTGGGGAGCTGTTTTGCAGGAGCTGCCAGGGATGATGATGGTGCTCCCAGCTGGCTGCAGCTCAGTGGGGCTGAAATACGATAGCAGATCAGCAGTAACAAGGAGGGGCAGGTGTCTGGGGGGGACAGGAACCTCTTGGTCTGGTTTCCTTTGCTTTCCTCTTATCCCATCTTGCTCAGTGGTGCAGCCTCTGACAGACTTCTACCTCATCCCACTGTCACTGGTGTCAGGCAGGGTGTGTTGCTTTTCATTACGGAACCCAGTCTGGGATGGGTTGGCAGAAGAACTGGGCTGTTTCTGTTGGGATGTTTCAGATGAACAAGGCAGGGCCTTATCTGACCTCCCCAGACAAGAAATTGAGGCAAATTACCTGGTTTCTCTCCCCCTTCTCCTCAGGTAGCCCATATGAAGTCTTAAAAATTGGTAGCTGTTGAAGATTGAGGGAAAAGTGTTAAGAAAATAGAACTTAGAGAAACAGTAGGAGACAGAAACTCAAACTAGCTTGAGGCCTCACTTTTTTTCTTTTTTCCATCAGAGTCAACTGTTTTGTCTAGGATCTGCTCATCCCCACCACTGCTGAACTTCATCTTATATTTGCCGCTGGTTCTGATCCTTCTCCTGGCCCTTGGTGTCTTCTGCTGGTACTGCAAATCCAGGAAAAGCAAGAAGAGCAACATGACAGGATGGATGATGGAACTGAAAGGAAGGGAATGAAGAGATCAAGAAAACTTAGCTGGTCTGTAGAGGCAGATGTAACTTGGAGAAGCAGAGCTGGACAGCTCAGGAGGACTGAATACTTGCAGAGGGGTTTTTTATTTTTTTGTAGTAGCTCTTGCAATAAATCCTTTAAATTGTGTGTTTGCTTTTGATGGAATGAAGCAGCTTCGGAATTACTAAGCAAAAAAGGTTTTCGTAACAAGTGTTTCTGTCTTTTAGGTTAGGTACTCACCTGTTTCCTACTCTGTTGTGGTCCTTGCACCTCCCACTGTGGATGGAAGTGGCGTTAGTCCTCTGCAGGAAAAAACAGCTCTTTCTGCACTGTGACACAAAAGTACCACATTTCTACTAATTTTAGGTGTCTTGACAAAGTCTATGTGGTACCCAGGCTAAAAACCAGTGGTAGAACTGGAAGTGGAATATTGTGTCCCATTTAAGGCATGGCCCTTGCCTTTGCCCAGTCTTTGCTGGGGAAGCTCTTGGACACCTCTGTTTTCACATTCTGAGAGTGCCTGAGCCCAAAGAGCATCATCTCCAAAATGAAATGGATCTTCGTCACAAAACCTGTCAAGCAACATGAGGACTGAGCAAGGCTGGCTGGGCCTGAAGAAAGTCCAGAGGAGAGGAATCGCAGCCATCCACTAAAAAACAAATCCAGCTGACCCAGTAAAAGACTTGCATGGAGTCTTGGATCCCAGAAGGAAGATGTGGACACCAAACTGTCTTGGAGATCAGTGTACAAAGTTTCCAGCTCCTTCCTTTGCTTCTGCTGTAGGAGAAAACAGCATCCACCCCCTGGCACCTGGGCTGTCTGTGGGTCAGGAAGCTGCACAGCTGGGACCTGGTATTAGACATATCCAGGCTGTCCCATGTAATAAAAAAAGCCATGTGTGCGCTTGTGGGGCAGCTCCTCTATACTCTGGAAGGTGTATAGGTGAGCTCAGGCTCATCTTTTCAAGGCTGAAGAGCTCTGCTCCCTGAAGGATGTCTGGCTGATGCATGGAAGAAAGCAGATTTCTATCCAGTCCTGATAAGCCAAGGGATATTCCACCCCTAACTGTGCAAAATGGGATGTGGTCCCAGGAAGCTGTAAGGTCAGGAATCAGGGCAACACTGTAAGCACTGTCCTCAGACCAAAGCAGCTTTATAGAAACCACAGCAGACACTTACAAACCTGCTTCCTGTGACCACAGAGAGATTTGGAGACACCACAGCCCCTCTAGATGATCTGTTCTTTCACTTTCTTTGCAATTAAGAAAGCTGCCTGACCTCATCCTGAAGAACTGGCAGGTGCTTCAGTCCCTTGAAAATGCGGTTTTTGCACACATCTGAAGACTACTGCTCATGTTTCCCTGTTCAGCCACCTCTGTCTGTGCTGGCTGGTTCCAGCTTGCTCAGCCTTTCCCTGCAGGATGTTTTCTGGACCCCGTGCAGCTTTTCCCTTTGCTGCCCTGACCCCAGCTGCCTCTCCCACAGCGTGAGGGCTCAGAGCTGCACGTGGGGCCCTCTGCAGAGGTTTCCCCCCTGCCTTGTGGGTTATGTCCCGTTTACACATCCCAGTGGGATGTTTGATTTTCTCTTTGCGTGTGACTGCGCGGCACTGTTTGTGCTTGGCTCGTGCTCATCAGGCTCCTCTCCTGCAGATTTGCTGTCTAGCAAGTTATGTCTCCACTGCGTGTTGAGGCTGTTGGCTTTTCCTCTCTAACTGGAGCCCCATTTTCATGGGGGTGTTGAACAGCTTTCTGCACCAGTTTGTGGAAGATCCTGCCGTCTGTCTTAGCCCTGTCTCCATTAAGCTTTAACTCATGGGCCGGTTTCTGTCTGTTTGACAGAGAAGCAGATGTCTCAGGATATTAAACTCCTACAGGTTTCATGGAAAGTGGTAGGTGGATGAAGGAGAGGAGGCAGGCGAGTTGTGCCACCCAAGGAAGGCTGCAGTGTGAGTTGGCCACCTGGTGCCTGGTTTATGTTTAGGGAATGTGGAAAGGAGCTGTAGCTGTGCTAGGGCATGGGAAAGGAAAGAAGGAACTGCTTTTGACTGTCAACTGTTAACAATAAATCTATGCACACATCTTACCTGCTAATTTAGTGCTCTTTATCCAGGTTTTCATTTGAATTGTTTCCTTAGTTTGCTGAAGAATACCTTGGGAGCCTACTCCACAAACCTTGGTAAAGTCAAGAATACGTGATGCTTGCTGCTTATCCCTTCCCACAAGGTTTTCAGTCTTATTGCAAGGGAGATAGGTAGGTCTGCTTTGGTTTTGTTCAAAACAAACAAACAAAAACGGTGGTGGGATGGGGGTTTTTTGCATTCTTTTTAGTATTTTTAAATACTTTCTCCCTGTATCTCCCTGGGGATTATAGTTAAAAGGATGGTGCTCAGTTTCCACTTCTTTTTAAACATAATTTTGCCCTCTTTGCCTCACTTGGTGTCTCACACCTCCTCAGATATTACCACAGCAAACTACTAATAGATAGCTTGACAGCCCATTCTTTATGTGGCTTAGGATGAACCTCATCCAGACCGTCTTTCTAGTCAAAAATCTGAATTATTTAGGTTGCCACTCATTACCAGAGTGCTGGGGACAGCCCCCACCCTGCTGCAGCAGCCAAATGTGTGAGTCAGACTCCAAAAGCTGTGTGAGCTCTCTGAGTTCTGGGTTTTCCCCCAGAATTGTGCTGTCCTTCTCTCTCAGCCACCTCAGCAGCCCATGGCACATCTGTGGAGGCATCTTTTCTGCCATCTGATCTGCACACAAAAAGCTGCTGACTGCTGCAACACGAGATTTTTGTGTCTGGTGGGCTGTGGGAGAAAAGGTGGGCAGAGAGAAGGAGGTTTCTCCATCAACAGGGCACTTTCTTCTTCTGTGCCATTTTTGCACAGCTAACCAGAGCCCCAAGAAGTAGCAACTTTCTATTCATGCAGGTGTAGTGGTTTTAATTTAAGTTCTAAGTGTGCCTTGGGCCTTGGTGAAAGGGTCTGCAAGGAGAATGTGGTTTTTTGCAATGGTGGGCTTTTTCCCCTACTTTTCCTTCTGGCTTTGTTGGGTCACTGCCAAACCTCTCAGTTAAATGTTTAAAATGTATTTTTTTTCCATGAGCGAACTTTGAGTGGTAACTTATCACAGCAAAAGCTCCAAAACAGTCCTATTTTTAAAGAGAACAATTCTGTCAGCTGAGGTAAATGCATGAGAAGGGAGAGAGATGTGTGTGCTTGGTGGGACAGGGGGAGGGTGTTGATTTTGCTGCTGAGGCTCTTGACCACCTTCACCCACCTTTTGTTCAAATTCAGCCTGTGATATAAATTAGAACAGCTGATAAAATATATATTTAGCTGTTAATAGCCATTCCCCACCCGAAGGGGAGAAAACAGTGCAGCAGCACAGCAGTGCCCCTGCTGCCCCCTGCCCCCCACACATGCCCCTGCCCAAGGAATGAATGTCCTGTGTGAGGGCAGCATGTGGCAGGCAGATCCAGGGTCCTTTCACAGGTTTTAAAGCAGCTTAAAAAGGTTACAGGGCAATGCAGAGCTTGGTCCACGAGGAATTAATCCGCTGGGAAGTGGTTGCATGGGGCTATAAAAACAGAAGTGCTGTGCTGTGTGTGGAAGGTTTTCCTAGGAAGGTATGGAAACTGTAAGGCAAGGGGAGAGCAGCACAGCACTGCCTCCCAGGCAGGCCAGCACACCTTTGAAGCTTTGATGGATGATGTGAAAGCAGGATGGATGGGAATATAACCCCTGCATTGTGTATCCTTCCTGGAATGCTCCTATGGCACCTGACCTCGGGCAGGAAAAAAGCCCGTGCTCAGTCATTTATCCAACATGCCGCGGAACAAAGGATCCCACCAGTGCCTCACCTGCCTTGAGGACCTTTTTTGGCAAGAGGGAGGGTGGGTGATGAGCTGGTTGCTGGGCAGGAGGGGTGGGAAGTGGTTTGCAAGCAAGGAGATAGTTTGTGGCTGATGGCTCAGGGTTTCCTGGCCTGCCCTGCTGCCCTGGAGCAGAGGGCACAAGAGCAGCTTGCTGTCCTGGGCTGCCAGGGCAAGGCTGCTGAGGAGGAAGGTTGCCAAACTTTTGATAAATTATTCCAAACAAATGACCTGTAGTTCTCCTGGGATGCCCCCTCTCAAGCAGCATCTCTTCATTACTTCCTATTAACTCTGAGTTGGTTTTGAAATCTGACGTTCAGTTTTCTTCCTGCGATAAAATATTTAAAAACTGGAAACAAAAGAAGCATTTTTTTATTATGTGCTTTGGTCTCACTTGATGCCATTTTGCATTCCAGCTGATTCCTGCAGCTCCTGCTTGTTTCACGTGTCCTTTGGCCTTGGTCTTCGGCACCTGAGACAAAGCAGAACCACTCATAAAACTCTGAACTTTCCTCAGCCATTAAGAAACTGCTGCATTGGATCAGCCTGCTGCTGGATTTTCTGGTCCTTCTCAAGTCACCTGCTCCTCCCTCTTTTCTTCCAGCAGACAATATGGCATTACATAATTATTGTTCTAGTTGCAGTGACACTTAATTGCAGTCGCACAGGGCAGGAAAGGAGCGCTGCTTTGCAGGGCAGAAGCAGTACAGCTGTGAGGCTCGAGGTGGGGAAGGATGGATGAGAGGTGGTAGTGTGGAATCTGGCTCAGTTTGTTGCCACAGCAGGCAGGAGGGAGCAGCTCAGTGTCCCTTTAGCCAGCTGCACTTCCCAGAAAAGATTCTGGTTGTGGTGGTGTGGCACTGACAAGGTTAATGTGTGGACCTGTGATGTACCTGCTCCTTGTAGGGGTGAGAGGAACATTCATTTCTAGGGCTGCCGACCAAGTGTGAAAATTGACCTGCTGGGGGGAGAGCACTGGTTTTATCATTATTTTAAGCATGAGGGAATTAATGGGTGAATGCTGGAAGCTGTATGGCATACCAGGAGGGGCTGTGACTCCTCCCAGCCCCCTCGTGGGATGCTAATAGGGAGGAGAGGTCCACTGTCCCATTTGAAAGAGAAGGGCCATGACCAATCGATGTTAAATGTGGCGGTAATGCCTCACGCGGTGGCCGCGGGATAAAAAGGCAGAGGCAGCCTGAACTGTAAAGACATTTCATTTCCCTGGTAATGAGGGAGACACACTGTGGCAATGAAACCGGGGAGAGAGAGACTGCGAGATGCTAATTTCTGTTCCTGCTGCCGCTGCTGCTTTGATCTGAAGCAAATGCCCGTTTTAAATTGCAAACGGATGCAAGTCAGATATCATCCAGCCAGTGGCTTACAGGCTTAATGAAGTGGGACGTACGCTGCTGCCTGGTAATGTAAGGAGAGGCAGGCAATTCAGAGAGGAATAACTGAAGGTCTAAAGAGACAGGGAGCAAGGACAGGGGGGATGTCACAGGCTAACTCTGTTTGGCACAGTGTCCCCTGCCTTCTGTCCTTGGGAAGCTGTGCCTGTGGTTAAGCCCCCTCCAGCCCCTCTGTGCTTGGAGAGAAAGCCTGAGCAGGCTGTCCTGGTGTCACATTGCCCGTGTTTTGAGGCACAGATCCTGTGCAGGGCAATGCAAGGTCATCCTGCTCTTCGGTCTCAGAGCGTGGACATCAGTTCGGGGCATTCTCCAGATGAGGCAAAGGTCTGGGAGGTTAGATGTTGTTCATTTTGTGCTATCATTTGGTCATTTAATTGAACTTGAGCAAGGCAACTGACAAAGATATTCTGGGACAGACCCAGAGGCTCCTGGGGATGGAGTCATTAATCCAGAACCAGTGACCTGGGAGCCTGGTAGCTGATACAGGACAATGAGAGCTTCTTGGGATTCTTTTGGGGAAAGATCTAAATTGTCTTGAAGAATGAATGTCTAAGGGGATATTTATTATACTCTTCACCAACACGAGGCTTTTGGGTTGTAGGATGAGGCTGGAGTTTGTTGTATGTCTCCTGTGGGTATTCAGAGGTTTGGATGTCTCTGCAAGCAGCTCTGCTTGACTGGGCAGACATGAGAAATCTGAGGGATCTGCAGGCACCTGCAGGGAGGATTGACCTCTGCACTAAGCAAGGAAGAAATGGTCTGGCTATTGAAAAAGGCAGGCCTGGCTCACAAATCTATTAGATTCTTTGAAGGAGTCAGCATGTGAATGGGAAAAATCTCGTGGCTGTAGTCTGCGTGGAGCCAAAAGAGGCTCCACAATGTCCATCCTTATTACAGAAACTAAGTAACGACAGGACAAAACTGGCAGCTCCACGCAGGGCTAAGCTATTTGTTAAAAATACCAGGCAGAAAAGAAAGTAAATGGTTCTGACAGAAAAGGGAGGTCACCAGTGATAAGACCTGTGCTGCTCAACGAATGCAGAAATGGTCTGGAAAAGAGGATGATTGCTAAACAAAGAAAGATAATATTAAGTTAATCAAGGCGTTAGCAACAACGGCTGACTGATGAAATGCACAGGGTATTAAGAGACTGGGTGGCTGAGTGACAAAACAGCAGATGACATTTGTGCAGGTGACTGTAAAGTTAGACATGGTGGCAAAAATTAACCAGTCTCAGCTTCAGGTATGAAACCATGGGGTCTGAGATGGCCACTCATTCAGAAGCAAAACTTTTATGTGAGATTAGCCAGGCGTATGCAACATCTGCACTCTGATCAGAGCAGCCAAGATAGCAAAAAAAGGAGTGAGTTGTCAGAAAATAAAGACAAAAACTTAATTTTGCTGCTGAGTACACCTGAGGAGCATTCACACCTTCCGTTTCGGGGTTGTTCCTGCTCCCCCAGAAAGGACAGCACACCTAGCCAGGGCAGAGGGAGGGCTGGAAAACAGTTGGGTTTTTTCCTAAATATGCTTTTAAAAGCATTAGCATCCCCTTTCATTACAGTAAATCATGCTAATCTGTAGGCCACTAGGCAAAACGAAGCTTTTAGATTATCCACTATCCTTTCTTTTTCTATAGCATCTTCTATTCAAGGACTTCACACTATCACAATAAGATAGCAGAGAATTTTTTCTGCTTAACAAAGGAGGGAACTTAGACATAGTGGTTTGCTGTGAAACAGGCAAAGAAATAGAAAATCTGGGTTTTTTAGAATATCTCTGGAGAAAGAGACAAGAGAAAAGACTGACTCTAATAGTGAGAATCAAAGGGAAAAATCTCTCTGCTGGGTCCAAAATAAGTTTCCATAGAAACAGATTTTTCTGAGAATGAATTACTGCAGTATGAAATTAGGATTGTGGATCTAATTCTGCAAAATATTTAAGCATGTTCTTTGCTTATCCCTATTCAGCTCAAGATGCAAGCATGTGATTTCCATGGAGGCTTATGTGCTTTATTTGATGGAGGTAGAAATAAGGATAAGTCGCATTGAAGTGGGATTCAGTTTTGCTTGTGCTTCCTTGTCACTGACAAACTTGCAGCTTATTTTATATGACAGCATGTGTTGCTTTGCTGCCAAAAGTGTAGGCCCCAGTGCCTCAATTTGAGAGTTTTCAGGACAAAGTTCCAACAGACTCTTGCCACTTCTGGAGAGTGGAGTCAGCAGAGTTTTTACATTGCTGGGTACTTTATTGTTTTGTTAATTAACTTTTCTTTTCTATTTATGTGCAGGTTTAATTTTAAATGGGATACTTATTCTGTAAATGAATGCCATGGTGATTATCAGATAATTAATTTGAGAAGTGATGGTATAAGAGGTTGAGATTTGCTCATAATCTGTCTTTTGTGCACCTCTATTTGTGGCCCATAGATATTTTAAAGACAGGATAGGTTCTTAATATTTTGCATGCTAATTGCTTTTATTGTAAGTGTGTTCTGGTAAGTGATTTGGTTTAGTTTAAGATATTTAAGACTGTTTTGTCTTAAATCTTTTCCCCCCCCCTCTCTGTTGTGACTTTATACTTAGCTGAATTAATAGGACAAATAAGGTTTGACTCAGAGTTTTATTTCCATTTACTGTACTTGGAATAGATGAAACTCTTGTGTAGCCAAGCTGCAGCTACTTTTCTTCGTGCAACGTGCAAACTTTCCGTGCTCTTATTCCCTATTTCACATCGTCTTCCAGCTTTTTATTTGGGGAGGTATGTATTTGTAGACCCCCCTCCAAGCATTTCCCAGCAGCATTACAGAGCCCAAAAAATGAACTTAAGCCTAGTGATAATAGTATTTTGGAACTGTGTTGAGATGATGCAAAAAATAATCCTCATGGAAACTGTATCTCATTTTATTTTGTTGCCTTCTCTGAGCCCATGCGCTTGTCCCAGCCAAAATAAACTCTCAAGGCATTTAAACAATCCATCTTCACGTAATGTTCATGTCGGTGTTCTGTCTTAACATGGAAGCTATAGGCTTGCTTGGGTCCAGATGAACTATTTGTCCCACCAGGCTGTGGCTGCAGGGGGTTCTTGCCTGCCCTGGGGTGGTGGTGGTCACTGATGGTGAACCTGGTGCTGGAGCCCAAATCCTTAGTAGGGGGTCAGCAGCAGCAGCTGAAACTGTCCCCTAGTACTCCTGAGCTTCAGTTTTCCCTTACAGCTGGAAAGTATTCTTTCTTAAAATTTCCTCTGGCAGGGAAATGGAAGACACTTCATCTCTCAGGGACTTGGTTGTTCCTTGTGCTTGCTGAGAGCCACGCTCGCTTTGCTGGCATCCTTCCCTCCTTCTCCTCCTCCCTGCTTTGGGACAGATTCTTTTGTTTAGTCAATGCCTGCCATGCGGGTACCATCAAAAGGGCACATTAGTGGTGGCAGAATTTATGCCTCACCTTTGGTGGTGCTTTTCAGCTCCAAGCTTTTCAAGGTGTGAGGGAAGGATGCTGTCAAAGGACATTACATTCCTGCAGCAACACCACTGAGGGGAGCCTAATGGACAGCTTTTCTTCTCAGATGATTTCAAATCCCTGAGGAGGCCATGACCTATGTCAGAGCCCAAAATGTTGAATAGATTTGCATGGGAAAAGCAACTTTTGCCACCCTTTTGCTGCCTTCTCAGACCTCTGGCCCCACGTGCCCAGCAGGGATGGGCACCCAGTGCAGAAGCCAACCCTACCCACTCCCCAGCCAGGCTTGTCCAGGTGCCCCCTGCGAGGCATCCCAGACCCATGACACAAACTGTGGAGCTGCACACACCTTCCTCTGTGCTTCAGACCTGAGCCAGGTGAGTATATCCCCACACAGACCAGCTTTGCTGCCCCTCAAGCCAGACACATTTCCCCTTTGAACTTGCAAAGCCTGCAATTTGCATGCTCAATTTCAGCAAGGAGAATGGATAAAACCAACCTATTTTTAATCCAGTGTGAGATCTCTTACTCTTGGCTATTTTTTTCATAATTGGTCCTGTTTTCTGCTAATGATTTGAAATTTAGCATCTATTTCTGCCTCGGATATTTTGATAACTGGTGTAGAGGAAGAAGATTGAGACTGTTGTTAGCAGTGAAGGCTGTGGGACATATGGATGCTGCAGACCTGTTAGTGACAGACAGAAAGTTGTTTGGAGGCAACGGGACAGATTGTCTGGGATTCCTGGCTTAGTCCCAATGAAAGGCTGATGAGGTAAGTAGTGCTGGGAAAATCCTGTTGGGGAAGGAAAAGAGCAGACTGGAGCTGAGACATCACTGGATGCGCTGTACTGAATATGCAGTTTCTCTACAAAATTGAATTCACTTTTGGCACAAAAACAGGATTCGAATTTCTCTCCTTGGTGCGCTTGCTTCCTTAGCAGGCTTGTAAGACACTCAGAACTGTCCAGCTTTTAGTAATGGATTAAGACCAAAAACTCATTCCGAACCACTGAGGCAGCTGGTTTGGGTTTGGGTCAGACATTTCTGCCTCCATCCCATTTGCAGATTGCATCCCATAATGTGGGATGAAGCATCCAGAACAATATCCTCAGATCTGGTGCCTGTTGATATGACAGAGGTCAGAAGCTCCAGTGTAGAAATGTTCCTTGCGGAGCTGGAGGGGAGCTGTTTCCAAATTCAGGCAGGGAATTTTGGGCAGTGGGAATGTGTGCACACACATAGGGAAACCATTTGGTAACCACCAACACCATCCCTCCGATCCTGAGAGCTGCCCTGTAGCTGCAGTCTATGTTTCCATGTTGGGCATGTTTCACACTTCCTGGTCCCTTTGGTCAATGGGTGATTTGTGCCACTTCCTCTACAATAAGTAGGTTAGCTGTGATTTATTTGGGACAGGCTTGGGACTGGTGATTTGTGTGCTGCTGTGGGTGTACGATTTGTGTGATCTCATGCAAAGGGCCATTGCTGTGAAGTGCAAAGGCACAGATTGCAATAAATGACACTCTGGATGCAAGAGCTGAATGGGGACGTGGGTGGGATATCCAAAATCCTTCAGATGCATTCTTAATACATCCTCTTCCACTCCCTGCACTCTTCTTGTTAGGGACAACTAAGTGGCAGGTTTCTCTCCCCTTTTATTCTCTGTCTTTTCAGGAGGAGGTGAGAGGAGAAGCAAAGGAACGAATTCTTCTGCAGAAGAAAAGAGATCTGCAAGCAGAGACAACAATTCTCCTGTCAAAGGCACATGCTGTCTGGTCAAGGCACAGTCAAGATTCACTCTAGTAGGAGGCAGGGAAGGGAATTCCGGGAGGGAGGGAGGGAGGGAGGGAGGGATGGATGGATGGATGGATGGATGGATGGATGGATGGATGGATGGATGGATGGATGGATGGAGGCAGTGTCCCTGAGTAGCAGGAGAAGCCTGGAAGGGGGCCTGCACAGGGGTCAGGAGGTGCAAGGACCTGGAGGGAAGCTGGGGTCTGGAGATGGGACCAGTCTCAGAAGAACAGAACAGCCCAGGCTGGAAGAGACATTGAAAGATCGTCTGGTTCAACCTTTCATGGTGAAGAGAGAGTGCAGATGAAATTCTCTGGCACCCTGTCCAGTCACATCTTGAAAACTTCCAGTGATGAGGCTCCACTACATCCCTGGGGAGGTTGTTCCAGTGATTGATTGTTCTCACTGCAAAAAATGTATTTGTTATATCAAGATGAAATCTCTCTTGCAACTTGTACTCTCTCCATGGGGCTCCTTGTGAGAAAGAACCTCTGTCTAAGTTGTAGCCACCCTTTAAGTCCTGGAAAACTGTGATGAGGTTCCCCCCTGAGCTTTCTCTGGGAAGAAAAGACCTAATTACTTCAGTTTTTGCTCATTCTGAAGGATCTCCAGCCCTCTGATCATCTTTGTGGCCCTTCTTTGGCCCCTTTCTACTCTATCAACATTTTTTTTTTTTTTTGTCTTGTGGGGACCAGAAGGAGATACAGGATGACAGGTGTGATTTGAAGAAGCACTGAGGAGAGTGGGACAATCACATCTTTATTTCTGCTGGGACTGCCCCTGTGAATGCAGCCCCTGGTCTGATTTGCCTTTGTCACTGCAGTGATACACTTCCAACTCATGTTCAGCCTGTCCACTGGGACCTCCTGGCCCTCTGAGTCCCCCTGTGCAGCCAAAGTCAGGAGAAGCCCAGGGAGCAGCTGGTTCCTGTGCAGGGTTTGTGTCACTGCCACACTGCAGGCCTCGACATCCCCCTGCAGAGAGAGCAGATGACCATGGGTGGCAGGGCTTGTTTGCACGCTTAAGGTGGACGAAGCAATTGCAACACCCATCAGGAAGAGTTTGATGCAACAGGAACCCCGAGACACCATGATGTGACCTCCCACCCCTGCAGAGAAGCAGCTTCTCCTTTCCCATGGGAAGTGGGGGGGCTGGGGGAGGCCAACAACACCCACGCTGTGGTTTCTGCCTTGCAAATCTGCTGCCTGCTGCTGCAGGCCCTGTATTTACACATCTTCCAGGCAAGGCTCTGTCCAGCTGGCATGGGCATTTGGAAAGCATTTTCCTGATGCTCATAAAATGTGATTTTTCTTTCCAAAATCCCCATCTTCTACGTCTCTGAGTGGCAGATCTGACCCCTGGCATCCTGAATCTCCATATGGAACCATCACTTTCCTGCCTGCCTGGCTTTTTCTTGGATTTTCATGCAACATGGGAGCGAGTGGAACAAGAGCCTTCCTGTTTCCCTTGCTGCATCTCAGCACCCTGCCAGTGACAGCAAACCTGCAAGGGGCTTGTCAACTTTTTGCTACAAATCCATATGAAAATCTGGCACCTGCATGAGTTGCAGACTCAGCAAGGTAAGCAACATCTGGCAATAGATAAATTTGGCTGGAAAGACAACATGGAAAATGAGAAGTGCTGTTAGGAACATAGGCACAGCCCACGGCATCCAGCAGGCTGTGGTTGAATTGGGAGTTATCCTGATCCTCTTCTGCAGATAGAGGGGAAGCAGAGTCCATTGGACACCTATCACCTGATGGAAGCAACTCTTGGACTCTGCAGTGAGATTCTGGGGAATGCAACCTGTTCCATCCTCCCCTCAAAGGGGTGGGATGGTGGCAGGGAGGAATGCCAGACTTCCAGCTGAAGTCCAATAGCTGTCACCAGCTCAGCTGGCTCTTGAATCCCATCTTTTCCTTTGAGATGAAAGAGGATGAGCCTCTGTTTTTGAATCTTGTTCAGGAGGAAGTGAAAAAGGGTGGCTTGGAGACATGTGGCAGTGGCCCCAGAGGCTTGACTCACAGAGCAGTAAGGAGTGATCCAAGGAAATGAAAGCCTTCTTGTGGTGTCTGATTAAGAAACGGAGAGGAAGGCTGCAGGGAGATCTACAAGAAACTCAGATTAAAACCATGGTTTGTCGCTTCAAGATGCTGAGAATCAGCAAACCGTGGCAGAACTGGGAGGAACCACCATCTGAAAGAATCAATGGGCTTTTGGCCTGGCGGTCAAAACCAACATTATTATCAGCAGGAACCTGACAGGCTGAAAGGTTTCATATCTGAAAATCAGTGTTGCCTCCAGCCTCATGAGCCATCACAAGAGTGAAGTATTTTGTTGGCCTTGGGCAGGGCTCTGTCTAGGTCTGGAAGAGTATCCGCTCAACCCAGAGCTCAGAGAAAGTGCCACTAGCTCAGGAGGGGCACAGTGTGAGGCACAGTCTCTGTCCTGCAGTGCAGCCCGTGGCTCTCACTGTGGCTGGGTTCACAACACACATAGTTACTGCCCTGCCAGGTAGAAGTCCTGCATCCCCTGGGCTAATGTCCAACACCTCCTACCCCGGCCATGTCTGGGCTCAGCAACTCATCACCCAGCCACAGCAGTGTGTGCCAGAAACTGGAGAGCAGCTAAGACTTGCACCCAGTGCCACTGACTGCCACTGCCACCAGCTGTCCCTTGTGGTGGGACTTGCAGCTGCCACCTGACAGACACCTCAGCATCGTGGTTGTTTCCCCACCCTGTTACCAGGCCACACATCACATCTCTCTCAGTCACCTTTTAAAAGCTTTTCCCGAGAGCTTGCAGCTTTTGGGTCTTGGTTAGCCCTGCAAGGCCACCAGAACATTTTGACTTTTAACTTGGATGCCTCATGTTAGTTCTCAATAATGTTACAGTGATGGAGAAGCTAAGATGGACAGTCTCCAGCCCTCCTTTTGGAGTGAACTACAGTGGGTAATTACCTTCCCCTGCTAAGAGCACATGGCCTTTCTGACTCTAACTTTCAGTCACTGAACCGTCTTTTACTTTTCTCCATTGAATTCTTAGGCTGTTCTGAAAGCACTTGCTCAAAGCATCTCACAACTGATTTTGGACAACTCAGACTAAGCTTTTCAAGCTCTTCACTGGACAACATTTTTTCTCGGTCTTAGAAGATCAAAATGAGTTTAAGCATGCAGAAACCTAGAGGTGTAAAAACATTGATTTTCCAAGTAACCCATACCGGGAAGTCTGCTCAAATATTTGAGGATTGAGTCACCTGTACTTAAAAGACGGCAATTAAAGAAACTAAATATGTTCTTGAAGGGCTGAATAATTCCTTCACATCAGTATCCACTATGAAGATGGCTCTGGAGGTGCTTACTCAGATCTTGCCCTTTTCTGCACCAAGAGCAAATAGCATCAGAGACTGATGGAGGAGGAGATGGAACAACCAGTGAGTATCATTAAAACTTCCAGGTCATGATGGTGTACAGCAAAGAGGTCTTGGGGAACATGAGGATGAAAGGGCCATATCTCAAAAAGATATATTTCTCTCATCAAAGAAAAAGAGCCCCACACACACTTAAAAAAAAAAAAAAAAAGAAAAAGAAAGAAAAAAAGCTGGAGAATGTTTTACTCTCGTTTTTATCAGCTCTTGGGCTGATCTGGAGAATTACAGGCCTGTTAAACATGCATGCAAATGAATGCAATGCCTAGCAAATTAGGAGAATTTGCCATGAAGCTTACATGGGTAAGACTGCTCAGAGGTGCAACCTGCAGAGATTCTGCAAAAGGAAACCACATTTCCTATGTTCGTGCAAGTCTTTGAACAAACCAGTGAACCAGCTGGAAAAGAAGAACCGCCTGACATAACTTAGTTACCTTTCCTGGCAGGCTTTTTGCAAGTGCACATTCAAGATGTGGCTGCAGCTATTTGGCCAACCTCAGAGGAAGTAGCTTATCACTGTGGCTCTGACAATGGCCAGGGCATGGGTGAGCAGGTGGTCAGTGCTGGTGTGGGACAAGGTGTCAGTGACACGCCTTGATTAACCGTGGCAACCTCTGGGGACAGGGAGAAACATGCCAAAGCTGCAGTGAAACTCAAGAAGGTGACTCAAGAGAGAGGAGAGAGGTAGGTGGAAGACCTGAAGGAGGAAGCAATGGATTCAAAGGGGTACCTATGCACCAGGATGGTGCTATACAGAGGTATTGAGGGGTGAAAGTTGTTGTCTCCTCAGCATTGTGTGTTTATGGCCCTGATGCTGAAGATCTGGGTGTGGGGACAAAACTGTTTTGCCAGGCAATTTCAGGGGTCTATGTTAGACAAGTCCCAGGGGAAATGCTGAAAAAAATCCAGAATAGGAGACAACCCAAAAAAGCAGTATGTAGGGGGAAGAGAGTACCCCCTTCTTGGTAACATCTGAGTCGATAACCTCCAGGCAGAAAGATCGGGCTCTTGTTGAGTCACTGAAGCACATCTGATCAATAACTCAAAGTCCCGACTTGCACATTAGCAGAGTCAATTATCAGCTCTGCCCTCTGCTTCCTTGATTATTATTTCAGCATGTAGCAGCTGCTTCACAAGCGTTATGGCCCATCACACTCTGAAGGGACTGAGTTAAATGCAGATTATTGACCGATGAGGCCATAAGAATGTACTGTAAAATATACAGTCATGTTTGCCCATAAATCCCCAGCGAGAGTGCTTTCCAAAGCAATTCCTCTTGTGGTGGGACTCTGGGTCACTGTCAAGGCCATGAAAAATGGTTTTTCCACCTTATTCCTGCCATCTCTGCTGTAGTGGTGTTGTCTTTTTTGGCTTTACACCAGCATGTGAATGTGGGGTTCTCCCCACCTGGAGCTGCTTGTCGGGACCCCTGGGCTTCTGCAGGGACCTTTGGGGTATGACTGACTTTACACATGGGTAAGGTGAATTGTCTGTAATGTTTCTGTTCTGGCCCCAGGTTTTCTGCTGCTCCCAGGTTTCCCAAGTTCCTTCAAATCCCTCAGTTTTGTCTGAGGTTGTGGGTTTATGATTTGCAGCAGACTGAATTCAGGCAAGCACAAGCAAGTTAAATCATGAACTGTTCGAATATCAGGTAATGACGGCTTTCACTTCTCTGCCAGTCTGATATAGTGCTGGCCACCAGCCACCTGCTTCTACAAGGCCAGAGGTGCCCTGCTTGTTTTGGTTTGCAAACCTCCTCAGCTTCAGCATACGAATATATTTCAAGGAAAGGGATGAATGTCTATGGCTGTGAACTGAGAAAAGCTCTGTGTCTACATGGAAAACCCCTCTCCAGTGAAGACACTGGTAGCTGGGCCAGCAGTGATGAGGTGCTCAGCAGCTCATTAGCTCGGTGGTGCCCTTCATACAGAACCTGAGAGGAGCCTGGGCTCATCCTGGGCAGGCTGATGGTCATGGCAAGCATAGCACACACCGACAGCTCACGTCCCTCTTCTGGGCTTCAGAGAACATCATTCATTTTGACCACTGCCCCCAGGCTGAGAAACCTGCTGGTTTACCCCAGGCAGTAAAGTTTAAAGCCCTTGAAGGTAGATCCCTGCTGCTGGCAGCCTGCTGAGGCTTCCTTAGTACTTCTAAGGATTTCTTGATCTGCTTCTCCTTGGGGTGCTCCCCCTTCCAAGGACAGGAGAGATTTCACATGCTTTGAGCTGGAGAGGTGACTAATTTGGAGCTTGACATGTTACAAAATTTGGGGTTTCTTACTATAATTTTGACGTGACTCTGGGATTTTTTTTTTTCCGAAGCTTTCTCAAGCGCAGCATTCTGGCCATGGTTCTGGCTGCAAGTGTTTTAAAAACCTTTCACTGTTGGAGCCACTCAGATCCTCAGGACCAAGCCTTATGAATTCCCAGGGAGGCCTGAACCCACCAGGATGGTGCCAGCAGGTGTAGGGGTGATTCTGCTGATCCTCCTTGTCAAGGATATCATTGCAGCAGGGCTGAACTCATCAAGGAGGGACAAAAACTTTTGAAGATTGTCCAGGAAAGGACCACTGTGAAGTGACCTCTGTCCCTTCAAAGGCCTGGAGTGCAGGGAAAAGCCAACAAGTTACTGATTTTTTTCTTGCTTGCTATTGTCATAGACGTCTAGCTAGCTCAGAGTTTCATAATTGCCTCATGTAACCCATCTGGAGAGCCAGACAATATCTCCAGCATGTTATGTATGCACTAATGTTCGCTGCTGCCTTTGCTGCTCTAGAAATGTCAGGCTACATGCGATGAGAGCCCTGTGGTGTGATACAAAACCTCGACACAAACTGCAAGCAACTGAAACCACGCTGCACCAGCACAAGCTGTTCATGCCACACTTCCAGTCTTGCAGCAGTGTTCAGAATGGCTTTATCTCACTTCTTTTAAAACCTTCTATGTCCTCACAGTCAAGAGCTGCCTCCTGGTTAACTCTGACGGGGGCATGCCAGACCTACACCAGTTTATACAGTGATTTTCAGGCTGAGTCCTCTCACATCTCCACAGATGTGTCTCATTGGTCACCTTGGATATGCTCTTGGCCTTCAACCTGGGGCCACTACCTGAATACCAAGGCAAGGGTATGGAATTAGATATGGTTATATTGGCACATTCAGGGATGCAGGTTAGGCTCACATAACCCTGTGTCCTTTGAAAGCTAAGGGATGTGAAAATACTTCAGTTTTTGAAGAGGAGGAGGCTGTCAAGGAATACAAACGAGGTTTGCTAAGCCACACAGGCAGAAAACAGGGAGCTGTTTCCAGTTGTTCCGTTGGGTTGTTCACCCAACCCTGCAGCACAGCCACTGTGAGACACTCACTGAAACTCCTACACTTCTTTGGAAGAAGCCACAAGAGGAGGCACAACTTCACGCAGGAGGTCCTGGACACCTGGCTCTCTGCCCCTTGGAGGCAGGCAGCCCCAGCAGGTTTGGAAGCAGGGTGGGAGGCATTTGAGGACAACAGGCTCAGGACTGGGGTACTCCAAGGGATAGGAAGTGCCCTCTCACACCCGTGGCTTTCAGAGGGGGGGAGCTGTGGGAGGATGGTGGGGACAGTACCCAGGAGTGGTCGACCCTGTGTGCTCTTTCCCATGGCTACAGTGGGAGATCAGGCTAGACAGCCTATCAGTGTGGATAGGCATTTCCTAGGAATCTAATCCCAAGATTTAGAGCCTTGAGAGAAATCTCCCCCTCTCTGAGCAAAACTGAGGATTTGGAAGCTGAGAGGTAATACAGACAGAGGGAATTATCAGGAGGTTAAATATGTGAAATCACACTGATGTCCTCAATTTTTCTGCTCCCGATTCCTCTGCTGTGGCAACATCCAAGCTCGAGAGTTTTCCTGCTGGGTGATGTCTCACCTTTTCTCACTGCAGCACGGAGGTCGTGGTTTGTGGTTGAGGGCCCCACTGGTGGCAGTGACCCAGAGAGAAATGAACAAGCTGAAGCCTCTGATTAAAAATGCCCCTGTGGGGAGGGAGGACAAACTTAACTGTGCCCTGGAGAGCTGTAGCTGCCTGGTGGCAGCTGAGCAAAGGCCAGTGTGATGGTGGGGGTCTCAATCCTCTCTCTGCTTACCCACATTTGTGGAAGTACGGGATGTAAGTCAGGGGGACCTTAATATAGCTGAGACTGCAAGCCTTTCTATCAAATTTCATTGAAATTTCATTGCAACTTGAGGACAAGAGCAGTGAGAACACATCCATAGGGAGGGGCAAAGCACTCTATCAGGCTTCCTTACCGATGAAACCAGCCTGGAAATAAACTTTGTCTGCAGCGAGGCTTCATCCAGGGCTGCTTTTGAGGCTGCAAACACCTCACAGCACTGCTGGGAGGGCACTGCCTGCCTGCTGCCAGCCAGGCTGGTGCCTGCACTGACACACAGGCGTGCACAGGCTGCAGCTGCCAAGCACTTGATCAGATGTGTCAGGCAGGAGGGGCTGGAGGGGAGGGAGAAACTCCAGTCCTGGGGTAGAGACCCTGGCAGCCAGAGGCACCAGGGGCCCAACCTCATGAAGGGACAGGGATGAAGCACCTGCATTCCCCCAAAAAGCAGGAAAGCATTATGGATGCTCGTGCCTGTAGAGTGCAAGGCAGGGGAGAGGTAAGGTAGCTGCATCCTGAGGTCAAGGCTGGAAGGGCTGGGGACACAGAGCTGAGTTTTCTGCTGGAGGAGAGGGCTGGGATGGTGCTTCTTGGGAGTGTGTACAGAGAGAAGAGAGGATCCTGTGTGTGAGAGGGCTGGGGTTGCTGTGCTCCTTGGCCTTTCCAGCAGCAGCAGTTTGGTTGTCAGACTGGGAAAAGTCCTCAGCATGCAAAGCCAGCTGCTCCAGCTGGCAGGTTTGGGACAAACACTCAGAGCAGAGTGCAAAGTTTGGTGATATAATTCCCTGCATGAGGACCTGGAGTGGAGGGGAAGGTGAGGGCACTTGCCAGGGAAAGCAAAGCTGGGCAGGCAACTCTCTGCCATTCAGGCTCCAGCCCTAAGTCCTCTCCTGGAGGACTCTTGGTCCCAACCCTGCTTTCCAAGGGGGCTTTGCTCACTCAGCTCTCCCAGGCTCTTGGTCACAGGGGTGTGCCTGGAACAGTGGCGTCATGGTTTTAATAACACATGGGTGAGCTTAGCTGTTGGGCGTAGATGAGGGATGGGTGGGCTCCCTGCTCTGTAATTTAAAAGCTGACTTTTGTTTAGCTGTGAGCGCATCATCACCAGCTGGGAGCACCAAAGCCCGCGTGGATGCTTGAGGTCAGCAGTTTTCCATCCCTGGTGTGCAGTTCCCTGGGGACACATGTCCTGATTTTGGGGGTCTGAGGCCCATGAGTTTGCTGAGACCAGTGCTGGCTATTGAGGTGCCTCCTCCAGCTGTCCCTGAAACACCCCCGTGTGGCTTCCCAGGCAGCTGGTCCTTGACATGGCAATTCCCTGCATCTTTACCTGCCTCTGGCACAGTCCTGCTCACAGAGAGGTTTGGGAAAGCATCACTGCTGTGGGAGCCCGAGGTTCCTCTAAAAAGCCCAGGGAGCCCCGTGGTCAGCGGGAAAGGCCTGTTTGTCCCCGTGCCTGAGCACAGGGGAATCTCCAAACTGCCTTAGCAATGAAACCTCTCCCTTTCCCTCCCCTGCTGGCATTCGACATGGAAATGATCCTGATTCATTCTGGAATAATAGGATGAAATGGTGCAAAGGAAAATTTTACACTGCGGATCGAGATGAATTGCCCAAAGCAAGGTCAGCCAAGAGAAGGGAGGGGGGAGCTGCATTGCTCTGGTCATTCCGAGGAGCAAACATTTTAGTGGAAAATAAAAACGTTGGAAACAACGAGACGCTGGCCAAGGAGTGCTGGCTGAAGCGAAGGGGGTGGATGCCGAGCTTCTCGCAGCCTCCGAGGAATTTCTACCGCTTGGTGCAGGGCCTCCCAAAACCTCGCACCCCTCCTCGGCCCTCGCACCCCGCCGGCAGGCAGGGGCGGCGGGCGGCAGCTCCCGGCAGAGCCGGGCCGGGCTCCCGGAGGGTTTCTGACAGTCTGGCACCATCTGCTGGGGCTTCCCGGGACACGGAGAGGCCTCTGTGCCCGTGCTGGCTCTGCCGGGGAGCCGGAGATCCCCAAATCACCGAGTCCTGTAGGCTGGAAAGGACCGATCAGGTCACCGAGCCCGGCCCGAGCCCGACTCGCCGTGCCCGCCGAGTGCCACATCCACACGCCTTTCGCACGCCTCCAGGGATGGCGATTCCGTGATTCCCGGGACAGCCCGTTCCAATGTCTAACCACCCTTCCAGGGAAGAGGGTTCTCCTGGTACCCAGTCCGGGCGAGGCCGCTGCAGGAGGCCGGGCACAGCTGAGGGACCCCGCTCAGGGCCGCTCCCGGGCCGGACCCGGCTCCGCTGGCTCGGCTCCCGCTGCCCGGGACAGGCCTGAGTATCACTGGGGCACCAGGGCACACTGAGCCATGGTGACACCATGGTCACCGTGCCATTGGCATGCGCTCGGCACGGGATCGACGCCTGGTGGGGGCTGGATTGGTGCAGGATCACGGCAGGATGGACAGGCCATAGTCGTGTGATGGTCACACAATTAATGCGCCATCGATGTGATGGTGACGCGATTGTCGTGCGATCTTCTTGTGATCCTCACGTGAATGGATCATGGTTGACACACAACGGGTGAATGATCTCACCTGATCGGTGCGGGATTTACACCTGCTCTGCACACAACTGGCTTGTGATCATCCCGTGATCCACTCAGGATCATTGCATGATTGGGGGTTGATAAGCTTCTGATTAGTGCGTGATTGCCGTGTGATGGCAGTGTGACGGTCGCGTTATTGCCGTGTGATGGGTGGAGGATTGGCCTGGCACTGACGCCTTAAGTTTCAGCTTTCATGTTTTTCAGATTCTGTGCTGCCTAGGGGTGTACTTCTGAGCCTCATATTAAGTGCCAGTAAGCTCTCTTCACAGAGGAGGTAGACAAATTCTTTTCCTGCGGAAGACCAAGGACAACTCTCCGGCCCAAAAGCATAAACAAGGGTGGCTGAAGGGGGGAACTAGAAGGATGGAACCTCACAACCTGAAGCCGGAATTGGACAATTAAACCCCAGTATGCAAATGGACCAAAACTTATGAAAGTGTGTAAAACCTTGTGACCAGTCAGCCATTTTGTGACCATTCTAAGTCCACCTTGGGTGTAGCCCTGGTCAGGCTCTTGTCCTGCCCAAGGTGTATCCTAGAGTCCTTTCAGTAAATACCTGCTTTATTCTTTAGCTCTGTCCAGTCTCTGTTTCAGGTCAGCCTTCCTAAGGCATCAGCACAGGCACCTTTCCTGGTGCTCACCATGTTTTGTGCCTGGCTTTGTCCATAGCATGAATTCACCCCTCCTAACCAGGCTTTTCCTCGCCACCCAGGTAAGTCTTTATAGTCTTCCTGACTCTTTCACTAAAGCTGCCCTCCACGCAACCTGAGGCTGTTTCCTTTTCTCCTGTCGCTTGTTACTTCACCCCCTCTTCCTCCTCCTCCTGGTCCCTGCCTTGCAGTCAGTGTGTCCTCAGTAGTACAGTGGCAAAGGTGAATGATGGCCCATTTTTACAGACTGGAGTCAGCTTCCAGCTAGGGTCAACCCCTCCTGATTCACTTGGTTTAGCTAAGGGGCTGGAGCCATTCACGTTTGGAGAAGCTGCCTGCCTTTTTTTGGGCCAGGCAACATTCTTGCTGCTGGGTTTCCTTCATATCCTTTCCCTTTCTCTTGTCTCTCTTTGCCCAAAGGTGGTGGGCACTCCTCTCCCAGTCCCTGGTCTGCTGCCCAAGCACTCTTGATCTGTGCCCTGAAGCTGTGTTAACAATGGGAAGGCATCCCAGGGCCGGGAATAGGAAGGGTCCTGGGAATGATGGAGTGAACTGAAGCAAGTGTTTCCTCAGCCAGATGGACCCCTGCTGGGGGGGTGTCCTGGGGTTGGCATTGCTCCTTGGGGACGTCTGGGAAGGAGCAGCAGCAAGGTGAACACACATTGAGGAACAATCCCTGATCTGGCAGCAGGGGCTGGGCACGGCTGTGTTTGCAAAAACCACCATCCTCTACTGCCAGTATCCTGAGGCATCTGGGCAGCAAGAACACCTCCCAGTTACAGCTACACTGCCCCTTCCTGGATTTGTCCACATCTGCTGGATGAGGCTGTGCCTGGCCCCAGCCTCTGCCCCACGCAAGCAGCAGAGAAGAGATGTCCCGAATTCACACAGACTTGTCCTTATTAGAGGCTCCAGTGAAGCAGGGAGGGAGGGAGATGGAGAAAGGCAGAAATCTGCCTCCAGCAAGACGGTCTGCACAAATGGACTGGCTTATAAATGAATTTATAAGTTGAAATTGGCCTATAATGAGAGAGTTACTGAGAAAAAAGAACTGTGCACTGCAAACCATTTTGGAATCGGAGATCTCGGTGCATTATACAGAGCCAGAGGGGAAATGCTGGGTCCTGTGAGCAAAGGCATCACAGATTGCTGTGAGTGGTGACAGGCAAGCTAAGGCCAGTTATGCTGCCTACCCTGGAGTCCCTCACTGGCCCCGAATGCCTTCCCCAAAAATGCATTCCCCTCTGATAATTTTGTGAGAGTACCGGGCTCTTGAAACTGCTGCTAAATGCTGTCATTAGAAGTGGTTTTATTTCAAGGCAGCTTTTACTAGTAATGGTTCTAGAGTCAGTTCTCCAGAGGAATAGGGTTGTTTTAAGTGTTTTTGGGGTTTTTTTCTAAGAATAAAGCAGTCTCCCAAGCCCATTGCTGTGGTTGAGCTTTGTGCTTACAGGCTTCTCTCGACAGCTTACTTGATGAATGAAGATGTGAGGGAAGAAGAGCTTTTCAGTGAGCTTCCCAGGGCTGGAATGGTAAACAAGACATAAGCAGTGATTGAAAACATGACATCCTGCACTCGGTACTCCCTAACATATGCAGAATCAATTTCATCTTTTGAATTCCTTGAAACCAGAGAAGAAGTTGGTGTGCCTCCACGCATGTAACCCGTGGATTATCGGATTGAGAAGTCGGTGAAAATTCAGGTTTCTCTGAATTACATGCAGCTAGGAGGTATGGGGAAAGTTCAGCCTACAATATTCCTTCTCCCAATAGCCATCTGACCCCCAAAGCTGTCCAGAAACCTCTTGTCTGATTTCACCCTACCCCAGCAGCTAATCTCCACCTCAGTGCTGCCTTTGTGGGGTGCAGGGAATAAGCATTTCTCTCCTTTGAGTCTGAAATTATGTCAGGTGCCATCCCCAGCTGTGCACCTGAGGTGTTCACACTCTCCTGTCACCAGCTGTGTCTCACTCCAGTGCCTACAGCCAAGAGGGATGGAGACCAAGCAAGCTCACTGGGAGGGTCTGTTGTTCCCTCGTGCCTCCACACTCATTCCATGAAAAATCCACTCTCTGCACAAGGGAAAGCCACACTTCTCTTGAAAACTCAGCAAGCCTGGCCCCCTCCTAGCCAGGTGTGCCACTGGCATGATGGTGACCTGCTCTCCTTGCCTGTGCAAAGCTACTTCTCCTTGCAGGGCTGCTGCCTTAGGGAAGCTGCTGCCTTTCCCACAGCCTGACCTGGCATTTCTCTTCCCGTGCTGGGAATGTATTAGCATATTTTCTCTCCTTACTGTCACATGCAGCTATAAAATCTGCTCTCAAACAATTGGCCTGGGAGTTTTCAGAGACCATTAATAGAAAGAGAAAAACAGCATCTATATAAAGAAAATCAGCCTCAATATTCAGCTGGCATTGCTCAAAGCTGAAGGGCTTCAAACCTCCTCTGCAACAGGGAGGTCTTAGGCAGTGGGAAGAAATGCCAAGCAGGGAGTAAGAGCCAGGAGCAGCAGCAAACCTCCTGGGATGCCTGCTGGGTCCCATTTTCCCAGGGGGTACAGAGTGCAGACAGACATCAGCTTTCTGGAGTAATTTTTAAATGAGTTCTCCCATCAGAAGTGGTTCCCTGGCTCCTGCAGGATGAAAGGGGACCTGGAGGATGTTGGTGTGCATTGACCCAAAAGTGCACTTCAAAGAGGATGCATTTGGTAACAGCCAGAAACCCAACAGAAACGTCTTTGTGGGTGCAAACCTCCTGCGGATACGTGTGAACAACCAAATTTCTCTGGCTGTAACCTCTCCTGGGAATAGCTAAGGTAACACAGAGGTGTGATTTTTTTCTTTAAAGTGCAGCAAATCCGTGTTTTCTGCTGAGGTCGATCAGAGCTGTAGGAGATTAGAGGCTGATGAAAGATGAGTGCCTTGCTACTGCCCTGCCTCCTGAAGTAGTGATTCTTTGTTTTCTGAGTTGTAGTAAAGCACTTACCTGTGAGTCACGTGAAGAACTCCTGGCTGTTCCTGCCTCCTCCCCAGGGCAAGGAGGCAACTACCTAAAGGAAGACAAAAGGATGGCAGCTGGTTTGGGTTGGCTACCTTTCCTCCACCCCATTCCCTATGGAGCAGTGTGTCCTAGAGGGCGTGATCCTGTCAGTTTCTGGGACTTGCTTGCCTCAGGGATGCTTGCCCCTTGCCTCCTGGTATTCTCAGCATCTGCAGAGGCTGTGGGAGGCACTCAGCCTTGGACGAGGCATTGGTGCAGGAAGCACTGGTATTTCCAGTCTTGTTTTTTAGTAGAGGAGCTGATGCCCAGGCTCACTCTCTCCTTAGGCAGTGTGACCCCTGGGATTGCTGCCTGTGTCTCTCCTGGCTGCTCTCACAAGGGCTGCTTTCCTCTCTGCATGGCTCCTCAGAGCCCTGGCAGGGCATGAGGGAGGGATTTACCTCTGCACTGATGTGACTCTGCTCTTGGACATCCACCTGAGGGTGCAGCAGCACCTGGAAGAGCACAGTGCTCCCCCCAAACACCAAGGACCAAGCAATGCTTGTTGCTTGGCTCACACTGCATCCTCCTCCTCCCTGTGCCAAGGCTGCTGTGTTTTTGTCACTGGGGGAGAGCCAGGCAGCTGTTTGCTCTATGACAGTTGCCTGGCTGACATCCCAAAGTGTTTTGCTGCTTTCTTTCCTCTCCTGACAGACAGATGAGTGGGATTATTTGGCTGAAGGAGGTTTTTTCTAGCACCAGCCTCTCTGGTGGCAGCCAGAGAACAGGGTCATCCGTTTGGCAGTAAAAGAAAGGCACCGCCTTCCCTAGCACTGACACATCCAACAGGGCAGTCCCTTGGCTGGCATCAACCTCCTGACTTCCACCAAAATTGGAGAGACCCCTGTGCTGATGTCAAGGTTGGAAGTTGCTGTCTTTTGCTCAAGAACACATGAGGGCAGCCCCTGGGCCAGTGGAGCCCAGAACTTCTGGGGCACCTGGGGGAGGCAGATCTCCTGCTGCTGTGCTCAGTCTCTGCCTGAGGTGAGAAAGCAAGGATTACTCAAACCTTGAGGGGAAAGAGGTCCCCAGCATGCCAGCGTCAATTGTGGAGGAACTTGACTCTTGTAATGCATTTCTGAGAAGTCCCTCTACTTGTTAACCATTCAAGGAAAGAGTCTGGAGGCCTGGCTTTGGCTAGGGCCATGTATGGAAATCTGGAACTACAGCTGCTACTGTTGAACCTAAGAGACAGGAGAGAATATCTGTGTGGTCTGGGAGCACGTTAGGCAGGTTTTATCTTTATCCGTCCACAAGTTTAGCAACTGTGGTACCTGCAGGCACAGAAGGAGGGCAAAGCCCTTTTCTTTCCCACACAGCCCTGGCAGGGGCTGTGCTCCTCTCACTGGCCCTGTGACATGTGCCCCTGGGAGAAGGGGGCCTCGCAAGGCAAGGAAAAGCTGACTGCAGCTGTGAGCCATCCATGGTGCATGGCAGGGAATGCCAGCAGGAAATCTGACTAATGACTCTGCCCTGAGCTGGCTTTTGTCACCTCAGCCTCGTGGCACCGAGGACAGCAGGGCTCCAGGGCTTGGCAGCTCCCTCCTGCTTTTGCTTGCAGAGGCTGGAGGACAATGCCAGCGTGTCACATCTGATCCAAACAGCCACAGACTGGACAGGCTTTAACACATGTTTTTAATGCTTTGTAAAGCCTCCCCCGTGCCCTGGGCACAGCTGTCTGAGAGGCTTCCCTTCTGCAGCTCCACGGACACTTGCCCATCCTGTGTTTGCCTGAGGAGCCCAAAGCATGTGAGCAGAACAAGCAGCAGAACAGCCCAGAGTTTTTGGTCTCAAATGCAAGTGGAAAGCAGCAACACTAATAGTAGCAGGCAGACCCTCTGCAGCTTGGCTCCCCCTCACAACCCTGCAAATGATGCATGAGGTGAGCCTCCAGTCAGGAATTCTAGAAGTTGGACACCAGTTTGGCCCTGCTGCAGCCTGCTCCTCTGCAGCCTTTCCCTTGCACCACTGCTCTGTGTCTGGCACACACAAATGGCCGTAAAAGCGGATAGGATGTGTTGTTTCTCTGCTTGGAGCAAGAGGCAGGGCCCTTTCCAGGGAACACGTGGCACAGCGATGCCAGCCTGGTTTTCCTCTGAATGGCAATGCTCAGACAGCAGAAATTCAGAGGAGAAATCCACCATGCTAACACAGTCTTTCTGGAGCTTTTTGCACAGGGTTTAGGAGCTGTTAGCTGCTCCTAACTGACCTGAGAGCCTGTTAATCTCTGGAAATGTGTCCCTCTTTGCTATGCCCTGGTGGAACAATGGCCGGGCTGTGCCGTGGGGTGAAGGCAGTGCTTTGTGTTTGCAACTGAGGCAAAAGCAGGAGAAGGGAGAAAACACCAGCTCTCACGTAATACTGATAGGTAGGAGAAATTAATCTCTACCTTGCATATGGGTCTGGTGTGGCAGTACTGACAGGTGAGGGCACTAATCAATGTAAAGCCTTTAATCAATATAAAGGGCATGTGGGCTTGTAGCCTGATTGGGAGTAGAGCCTGCTAGGAGTTCAAAGCTGGGTTAGGGGAAATTTAAACTGGGCCCTGGGAAGCAGTTCTTTAAGGAGGGGGCAGTCAAGCACTGGAATGGGCTCCTTAGAGTGGTTGATGACCCATTCCTGCCTGTGCTTAAGAGGTACTTAGACAATGTCCTTAACAGCAGCTTTAACCTTTGGTGAGCCCCGAAGTGGTCAGGCAGTTGACTAGGTGATCCTTTTACACCTCTTACAACTGAAATACTCTATTCTAATGTGCTCATGCACAGAGAGAGCAGTGGCTCCCTCCTGGCAGAAGACACGCGTTTTCTGCAGTGGTCTTATGTGCCTGATAATCAAAATAGCACCCCTGGGCTTGTGCAAGGATTTGCTTGCTGGCCATCCCACATGGCATCCTGTGGGACAACACCTGAGCTGCTGCAGAAGCAAGGCTGTGACAAGGTAAATCGTGTGGGTGATGGGACCTTTATAGGCTGTTTGTGTTCAGGTACTGGAGAAACTAAAGCTGGGGATGAAGATGAGAGACAGGAATAGGAAACGCTGCCCTGGACTAGCATCAGCCTTGAGTCAGCTTCCAGTTCAGGAACTGCCTTCTCTGCCAAACCACAGCAGGGAATGTCCCCCTAGAAAATGGAGCTGTGGTGGGAAAGGGAGTTTTGCCAGCTGGAGGTTACACTGCAGTAGAGGCAGAGAACAAAAGCTTTGGGGAAGGGATGGATGAAATTAAAGGATAGCTGCTGGCACTGCTTTTGGCTCAGCAGTGCTGGAGCTCATCCTCACCCCTTTTTGTTGATAGGCCCTGTGGTTGCTAAATTGTTATGGGTGCCTGTAAAGGTACTTTGCTCACTCCAACAGGTCTGGAGTGAGAAGGAAGATGCTTAAGGAAGAGAAAGAAAACTTTAGATGGTCAGGTGGGTCTGCCCTAAAAAAAGAGCAGGTACTCTTTGAATACCACATAATGGATGTCAACAGGATGAGAAGGAGAAGAGGACTTTTCTTACATTTGTCTCTTAGGTATCATAAATATTTCTTACTGCCCTGTGGCTCAGGCAAATCATGGGGTGTTCTAAGCCAGGCAGCCAGTGTTGTGCCTGTCTTCCTTGTGCCAGGTGAGCTGCTTGTCAGCCTCAACTACTTTTTATCCTTGTATTGCTCTTCCTTCCCCACCCCTCCTCTTTTGAAGCCGACCAGAATTAAAGGTGGGGTTTATGACAGCCTGCCTTTGGGAATGGTAGATTTGTAGGGCGAAGACTCCTTATGCTCTAAAAGGTAATCACACCTAAATAAAGAAGAAGCTTTAGTTCTTCTCGGCTGGGTGAGGTCTAGAAGACCTGGCAGCCTGGGGAGAGAAAGGTGTGGAGAGGAAAAGAAGGCTCCTGGAGGGAGGAATGGCCCCCTGTCTGTTTTTGCATGGCTGTTATGCTAATGTAGAAGAGCAGCCCTCAGGCCCTGGAGTCCTAAATCTTAAGCTTGTTATTAAACCCTAATGTACACAGCACTCTACAAAATAAGAGGATGCCTAGGCTGCACTCTCAGGAGTGAGTTTGGGAGGCTCCTGTAGTGCTGCTCTCAGGGGAGAGGTGTGTGTGCTTCTCTTTTCTCCTGTCACCTGCTGAGCCCCAGAAAAAAACTCTTCCAGCAGTGGGGGGAGGCTTTCTTCCAACAATCCTTATCCGTGGGGACCAGGATTAAGCTACAGTACTCCACGACTCATTTACCACACTCCACCAAACAGCCTTCGGTTGGTAATAATTTTCACTCACTGCAGTTTTGTGTTTGGAGAATTAATTGCTTTAATAAGGAGCTTAATTAGAAGTGCAAAAGTAGGATAAGCGGCAGAAATGTTGGATAAGTGCTGAAGACCATTTCCATAAAGAGAAATGCTGCCCTCTTGGTAGGAAGAGGTGTTGTGTCCTGCAGCTGGGCTTCACGCCTTCGGCTGCTGCTTCTCCTGACAAAGCCACCCAGCAATGTTGCGGTGCAGGGGTCTGTGCTGAGGGGAGCTCTGATGAGCTGCTCTGTTCGGGGGAAAAAAAAATGTGCTTTTTGCAGCCCTTGTGGCAAAACAGCATTTCCAGGCTGCCAGAGGCTTTCCCAACAGGTCTCTGTCTGCAATCCCAATTTTTTTACTGTCCTGGGATGTTAGGATACCAGAGCAAAGGCAAGGACTGCAGCCTTCCTGATGTCAAAGCATGGAACAGTCCACCTTTGCCACCCCTCGCCTGCAGGCTGTTTGCACAGCCTGGTCATTCCCACAGTGAAGATGAACATTTCTGACTCCAGCTGAGTTAAAGAGCTTCAGGAACAAATGAACTCCAAGGCAGAAATAGGCTATTTTCCCTCCACCCCCCTGAAGCAGCTATCAGCAAGGAAAAAACCCCTCAATTTTCAGGGCAACTGAATCCATTTGCAAATGCATGTCAAGTGCGACAAATAGTTTGGGCTTAAATAATGGAGGGTGGCTTTTTTTCAATCTAAATGTTTTATTCCCACAGTTCCTAAACAAAACATTTCCCTTTTTCATTTTGAAATAATGTTCTGTTTTGAAACATGATTTTTTTAAAAAGAGCATAAAACAAAACATAAGCCCTCCAAATGAAGTAAATGGTACTGAATTTCTGTGTCAAAGGAAGGATTTAGCCAACCCACTGTGTTTATTTTTTTCCATGGTAGGTGTCAGCAAGCAAACTGGAAAATCTGCATTTCTGGACAACCTGAAATTATTCTTCTTTTCCACTCCTAACAGAGAGCTCAGAAATCAATTTTCACAGGTTCATTTTCTAAGCAATCTCATCGCTGCTGTCAAAATGATCTCTCTACTCTTATTTGTACCCAAAACGGGCAGATAAAAAATATTCCTGAAGTAGAGGTGCAATTCCTCTTCCTGTGTCAGTCAAGCCCATTGGCATTGCCCTGATCTAAATAAGATGGATCTTTCCCCCCGCCTTTCTCCCCAGAGCAGCTCACGTTTCAGGTGGTCACAGGATCAGTGCCATCACCTTGTTCTCCCATCGCACCTGAACTTCCCAGAGCCCTTACTGTTTAATTAAGCCTTGCAATGATGCTGTGAGATACACAAAGCACGCACAGTGATTGCTGCCAAAACCCTCATCTGTCAGTGTTGTTGTCAGAGTCTTTTCTCTGTGTTTTTTTCCCTCTCTCTCTCAGCCTCACTTTGCACTTGGGCTTTTCCAGCCATCTCTGCCTGGTTCCTTTCTGACTCCGTGGGCAAATTGGCTGATGGCATATCTATCCCGTGCAGTCAGACAAATCACACTGGTGCAAACTATTTATGGTCCCCTAAGCATTGCTTGATTAACTTACTTGGCTGGCGTGCAGGGCTGTCTTGCCAGCTGACAGAGGGAGCCGATGACACAAGGTACTTTCATTTGTTGTATCCCTTGCAAGCCTGGGGGAGGCAGAGGACTGACTGCCCAGGAAAAGATCACAGATGAAGCCCAGCCACCGGCGAGCTCTTGAGCCAGGGGCTGGCATGTCCCAGGCCAGGGCTTGGCTTGGGCAGCCTGGGCTTTTAATTGTAGCCTGCAGACTGTTCCAGGGGGTACCTGTCAGCCAGTGCCACGGTGCATTAGCTCTGCCTTACAGGGGAAGGAGCTTAGGAAACCCCTGATTTCAGAAAGAGAAGGCTTCCTCTTTCTAGATGTTTCCCTCAGAGACAGCTGTGAGGGTCTAATCCTTCTCTGTCCAGCACTCCTGCCCAGCTCCTCTGCCTGCTGCGGGTGGGTGTCCGATGTCCTGCATCCTGTACAAATGCAAATATCCTGTTCCACACACACAGCAGGGGGAAATGCAGGTCCACGTCCTCTCCTCTTTGTGGCTGACACCCATCAGCTGACATAAAAAGGGCGCGTATCTTTCCTCGTTCTAGATGGTCGGTTTCACACCTATTTCTCTGCTTTTCTTTGGCCCCCGCTGCTGGTCCCGGTCAGCATCCCCGGCCGTCTCTTATTGCAAAAGCCGGTGGCTGCTGCAGTAGACGAAATGCAAATTCAGCTGCCAAGAGATGGCGCAGAGGCACTGTCACTGGCGAGGCGGGCTGGGGACGAGCCCGAGGGGCAGAGCTGCTCCGACACACGCGGCTCTTGGTTCCCGTTTCTGTTTGCAGACATGGGGAAGGGGTTGGTGCTTTCGAGACGGGCCGAGCAGTGCTTTGTGGCTGCGATGGCTGCGCAGCCTGGTCGGCTCCGACAGCTGGATGCCCGCCTACCTGTGCCTGGAATGGTGGAGCAGCACGTGCTCTGTCTCTCCGTGCATCCCAGATGTTCGTGGGTGCTCACTGCATGTGTGTGTGGAGCAGGCTGCTGCTGGAGGGGCCAGAGGAGTAGTTATTCTCCCATGCTCTCTGGTGGCTTTCTTACCCTTGCAGGGAGAGGGCAGGAGTAGCATTTAGGGACCGTGTTTTGTGTAGGTTGATGATGACAGGGCAGGGCTCTCCTTTGCCTTTCTCTCTCCCAGCCTCAGAGACAGGTGATATCTGTGTCCTAAACTGCCCTCTGGTCGTGAGCCATGGCAGGGAATGTCCAAACCAGCTTCCTCTGTGGAGGTGAGCCCTGTGCCAGCTCCACCTGCACCTTCAAGGGGCAAGGCAGGGACTGTCACCAGCCGAAGCACCCAGCCACCCTCTAGGCTTGCATCAGCCACGCTGGTGTTGCTCCCTGATGGAGCAAACCAGCCAACTGCTCTTTAAACAGCTGTCTGCACCACTGAGAGGAACAGCAACATTTATGGAAATGTATATATTACTTAAGGTGAAGCCAGGGTCAGTGTGTACCTCGGAGGAGAATCTCAGCCAGAGCACGAAAAGGATTTTATGTTGATTTCCGAAATCTTTTAGTGTCTTTTCCTTGAGAGAGAATACCGTGTTTGAAAGTGGATGGTCAAAAGTAGAGGCTTTGCATTTGGGAAAAACCAACACAGGGTTTGTGACACCAAATCGTTCTGCATCCCCCAGAAAGCCACTGAGCTCAGGGGCCTCTGAACTCTGGGGCTCTGCTCTCCTCTTTGGCACGGGGTGACATTAATACTGACCTGTGTGCTGTGGAAGAATGGTAGAGCAGGCAAATCTCTGGACTTAATCTAGCAGACCACAACGGGCAGTGTAATGGCAACAAAATTCCAAATGCTAGAACACAGGATTTATGTAGGGAAAACCGTCCTGAGGCTGTTCTATGGATACAAGCACTTGCTGGCTGGTGAATGAGTTTTTGACTGTGGCTTGATGTTCTCTGTGTTTGAGTGACAGCATCTGGAGGTACCTTTGCCTGGCAAAAACTCATTGCTTTGATTTTAGGCCTGGGCTTCACATTTTGGAGGCCATGGATGCCTGTGGGATGGAGGGAGTGAAATGTGAACTTGATCAGTGCAATGAGGAAGGAGTCAAAAAAGCAAGGCAGCCGTATTTGTTGCAAAGAAAACGGATGGAGGCTGTGGAAAGCAATCACTGTTAGGGGCTAGAGAGTGATGGCATCCAATCAGGAGACAAGGAAAGAGTTCATTTCAGAGCAGTAACTGGTGTTAGCTTCCCGTTAACAGTAATAATAACTATATCCTGGAGTGATGGCTGAGTTCATTTGGACCAGATACAATTATTGCTTTGTGTGCAACAAGCACCCTCAATTTGCTGTGCAATATTAAGCTGGAGTCAGCTCCCTTACGGGCTCTGGTTTCCAGAGGCTGGGTTGCTAACAAAGTGCCCTCTTGCTTTCACACACCATCACTCACCACACGTTCACACACATCTATATTCTCTGATAAAATCAGGGGCTTTGCAGCTAAATGCCAGGTAGTATTTCTTTCAGAAAAAATCCCTGTCTTCCTGGCAGGAGCCTGGGAGTCCCTCACTGTAGACTCAGAGCTCACTGTGTTTGGATAAAAGCAGCCTGCTAGTCCAATTCTGAGATCCCTGCTCCCCAGTTTGGGACTGGGGCAGCTGGGCTCTGTTGCAGGCACATTTTGGGTGGAGAGTCTGGGAAAGCAGAGCACTCACCTGCCATTGGGAATGCCCTCATTGACCTTAGCAGCCTTGGTGCCTTCCCCTGGCGAACTCAACAGAATCCCTTGGGAATAATAAGACTGACACACCCCAAGCTTAAACTTGGACGAGCTTTTTAATACCCAGATGAAGAGATTACAGGAATGACCTACTTGTTTATATGTGGCAGATCTGTGAAATGTGCAGAAGGCTTTCTCATTAGAGGAGGTCTGCAGGGTGGAATTGCCCCATCAGCGCCAGAGCTGCAGCCAAGCAGCAGATTAGATGGTGCCTCCAAGGAGCTGGGCTCTTTCATGTGTTTGGAAATTCCCCATGCCACCCCTAATTCCTAGATAAAATGCTTTCTGTTGTGAGGCAGGAGTGGCTAATCCCAGCCTTAAGGCCACCAGAGGTTTCCAAGCATTTCAGGCTCATCTGCACAGCCAGTGCTACTTTGGGCCTGGGATGTGCAGGTCTGTCAGTGGCATGCTGTGCCCTACAAAGCCAAATAAGTTTTGTGAGTGCCAAAGCATGCCATGGTGTAATCTGGGATCCACCACTCCTGCGTCCTGATCTTCCATATTGGCATTAATTGAAAGCCTTTTGGACACATACAACATCCTCTCTTTTCTTCAGTAGCTTCCCTGTGCCCTGACTGATGCCCAAGATGCTCAATTTCGGAATGATTGAACTCCTGCCTAGCACATGGCTCTTTGGGAGATCACAAAATGCAAACTGGCACAAAAGCAATTTCCTTAAGAGAAGAGGCAGAAAGTACAAAGACCTCAGGAGCATTGCTACTATCCAGGGACTTGCCCTGATCTGAATTTTGAGGACTTCCTGAGATGGGGTCTACTGAAGGAGCCAGAACACGGGTTATAACTTGGTAAATACAATAGCTGGTGTTTTCTGTGCAATGATCAACCTCTCCCACAGCATGCCAAGCTGGGAGCTGCAGGAAAAAGGCCTCTGTGTTCAGGTGATGGGAGAAGGGCACCCAGCTTATCCTCTGAGAGTCTTGAATACCCAGAGCCTCTTCGATGAGCAGTGTCATAAGTTTGACTTCCTGTACATTCACCATTTCCAGGGGTGTTCCATAGTGCTGCTGCAGCCACTCTCAAACCTCTCATGGTCTTGTGCCTTAAAGCAGGGTGGACACATAGAGCTGGGACCTATCTGGAGATGTGAATGTTGAGCTTGGCAAGTCTCCTAGCAGGGAGGAGAGTCAGTGTGAACCTTCCGTGCTGTCCATCACCCAGAGCATGCAAACATCTGCGTCACTAAACTGCCAGACTTAGTCTTGGTGTGATCTGGGACGTGACTCCCGTGCTGTTCCCATTTGGGTCAGGCTGAGCCCAAATCCCTCTGTGCCTGCTCCCTGCCTGGGAGGGACTCCAGGCTGATACCACTGTGTGTGAAGACAGGACAGGCCTGCTGGGGTATAGGTGGCACCTACAAGAGTTCTCATCCCCTTTCTGCTCCTCCTGCATGCCTGCCAATGAGCCCAAAGCCATCCTGGCCAGCATTTAGCAGGCAAGCAGGCAGCACAGGCAGCAACAGCCATGGGGTCACAGCAGTGCAGGTGCAGCCGCCGAGTCCTTGGGCCAGTGACAAGGAGAAAAAGTGTGTTGTTATAAATCTACAACCTGCTCTTAATGGCTTGGGGCTACAAGCATATAGATTGAATTTCAGTCCTATATTTCACAGAAGTCACACCGTGGCAGGTCAAGGTGCTGCAAGTGAGCAGTCCTCTGATGGTGTTTTGGACATCTGGCAGGGGACTAACTAGAGCAATGAAATAAAGCATAACAACATGTAGACTGAAGAATGGGAGAATTTCATAGTGGTGAGATCAGGGCTGTAAAATAGCTTCTGGAGGAACTTATGGAAGCTTCTCCATGATTGGATTATTTAAAAAAAAAAGATTGGACAAATGTTAGATGGTGTATATTAGCCTAGTGGTGTGAAAATCATGGCAATTCTGTCAGAAAAAAAGATGACAGAAGGGTATGCTGTTCCATTTTCAGCAGCATTACTCTGAATGCTGTTTACTTTTCTTTGGAGAGTTAGGAAGCAGGTTGTTTCATTATTTTGTGTTTGGGAAGAGGAGGTTTCTTTAGTTGTCAGTCTTAGAGAAAAAAGATATTTTAATTCTGAAGTATTTCGCTTGTGCACTTCCTTGTGGAGTCGAGAGGCACTGGAGGAAGGTAACTTGTACCCCATTGGAACAACCTCCCCCAGCAAAGGTTTGGACATGCCAGTGAGCAAAAGCAGCCTTCATTCTAGTGTTGGAAATGAAGGGTCTCTCTCTCCAGCAACAGCCTCCTTCAGCCCATAGCCAGTTCGTGACTCTCCCCACTGGTGTACCAGCAGCAAGCCCCTTTATTTTTGGACACCCTGCCACAGCAGCCAGTTCTGGCAAGCCCAGAAGTGACACTGTGCCCTCGGAGGGCTGCAGGGAGCAGCCCAAGGTCCAGAGCAGAGGAAGGTGCCCCTCACCCCAGGAAGCCTGTCTGGGTGTGCGTGCTGGGGGAAGCTCAGTCCTCAGTATAAAGTGACGAGCTGGTAATAAATATTCAATTTATTTAGAATTGCAAATACCAGGGGAAGGAAGCCAGTAAACAAAAGAGGCCGCAGTCGGCATCGTGGCTAAAATTCTGGGATGTTGGACTGCAGGGATGGATACAGGAGGAACAGAAGGCGGCGAGTGGTCAGCCAGGCCTGTGTGCTAGCAATTAAAACAAATTCAAGCCTAAGAAAGCAGAAACTCAAAAGGAAGCTGCTTAAGTTAGGCTCTTCTTAATGAGAGACAAATACACTAGAAAATATTGCCTGCTAACAGTATTCATAAGCTGCTCCCAAGATGTTTTGATTAAACCGCAGTTGTCTTTCTAGTGTACTAATGGTTTTTAATCTCTCTTGATGCCTAGGGGCGAAGGGGTCTACTGATTCACAGCAGCTTGGTGAGCTGAAACTTGTCCCTGGTGAATGCATCTCTCATGCCAGAATCACGGCTTTTAATTTTTAAAAATGTAAGTTTTTAGCAAAGGGAGAACCCTTAGCATGTGAGCGGGGTGTAAGTGCCGCGTGCCTGGATATGAAGAGAGCTCCTCTGGGAGACAGATCCATGCTTCTCCCCCTTCTCCTGGGGGTGCACTGAATTCTGAATTCTGGCACTATTTCACTGCTGGGCAAAATCCAATTACAGTTTCCTGCCTGACTGGTGTGGAGGGGAAGAGGACAGTGCCATGAATTCTGCAGCTCCCATGCCAAGCTGCCAGCAGCGGGCAAGAACAGGGGTTACACAAGGCAAGGAAGGTCAAGGCTCCTCTCAGGGGGCGTCACAGCTCTCCAAAAGCCATGGGGAATGATGCTGGGGTGGTGGGTGATGCTGGGAGACAGCCTATAGCTTCCTTCCTTCCTTAGACCTCTCCTAAGCAGAGGGGGTCTGCTGTGTTCGCCAAAGCATTGGAGGCAGAGGCACCACATGGGGAGGTGTGAGAACACGGCCATACCTCAGCCAGAATTGCTGTGGGAGTGAACTACAGGTGTTCAGCACAGAGCGTTTGTGCCAGTCCCTCCCCTTTACGCTTCCCTTCTTGCCAGCAGTTATGGGATGGCCCCAAGCCTTAGCAGGGCCTCTCATGTCTTGGAAATTTGGCTGAGGTATTTGGCTGCATCTTCCCTGTGAGCATCATCTGGTTGTGCCACCTGGCTGGTTCATGGGCAGTGTTCTGACTATAGAAATGTTTAGTTAGGAAACGGGACACGAGAGTGCTGATTTCTGGTGTTCTGTGGATCTCACTTCACACAGCAGTGCTGGGAGATGAGGATGGTGAGTTGGGCTTGGTTTCTGGGGAAGATGGGAAAGTAACCCTTTTTTTGCCCTAAAGCCATGCTCTGGGCCTATACCAAATTGGAAGCACACCAATTTGTCTCCCAGCCGGCTGTGTCTGTCCGGTGCTCAGCCTCCTACAGAGATGTCCATACCTCTCTTCTTTTTACAGCCCCCCTGTTTATTCAGCATTTCTGGCCACCTTCCCTGACATGTGACTCTACTGTGTGTGGGCATCCAGGACTCACAGCCAGCCATGACCCCCTCCTTCCCAACTCATCCCAAAGCCCACAGCCAGTGACCCATCCCCCTTCCATGCAATTTTGTCCCCTTGGTTTCTTCTTTCCCCAGCCTCATGTTAGCAGCTTTCACAGAAGAACAGCTGGGAAGGGAGGAAAGGCTTTTCTGTCAGCAGGTATGAGGGGAAAGCTCTGCCTGCCAGGGGCTTGCACAGCACATGGCATGGGTCTGCCTTCCACCTCCTGTCTGGGCTGGGCACCAGGGAGCATCCCTGATGAGAGCAGACAGTTCCTCTGTCCTCTGGGTACAGTAGCTGCTTGTTGCTCACAGAGAATGAAAACATATTAAAGTACAAAACTGCTGCACTAGTCATTTTCCAATTCCCCACTTGGAGAACTGGCTTCCCTGGAAAATAGGTCACTTACATAAAAAGCACCTTATTATCACACCACAGCAGTGAAGGAAAGAGATGGCTCAAGAGACACTTTCATTTCTAGCCCCTGTTCCTGGGTACTTAGATATTTCTGGAAAATTGACCCTTTGGGCTGCAATTTCTCATGCTCGTTTTCAGCCCATGAGGTGGATTTCGGGACCTCATTCCCTCCACTGAGACAGATGAAGTTAGGGAAGGAAATGTGTTTCATCTTAACCCTTGGGAGAGCCCTGCATCCAAACTCACCGCCCTCCATAGGGGTTGGGGTGAGCCATTATCTCTGATTTTTCATCAAGGGTGAGGAAGACTCCCAGAGACAGTAAACTTGTGTCCTTCCTCCTGCAGTAACCCCCTGTCTCCCACTCTCCCCAGAGATTCATCTGCTTTTCCCAGGATCAGTTCATGCTGATCCTGAGGGCACTTGAGGTGTGGAAAGGGGCAAAGTGACCGGAACATGTCCTTGTGAGGAAGTTGGAAGCTATCTAGTTTTCATTAAAGACACTGGAGCTGAAAGAGGGAAAATGGGTCCGTGGACAGAAAGGAAGGACTCACTAAGGGCCTGTGTGGTTGGCCTTGGAGTCAGGTCTTCTTGAGAGGGAAAGGGGAGGTCTCTGTTGAACAGCTTTGCCTTGGCTCACTTCAAAGCAGTGACATTGGCAAAGTGCTTCGTTCTGTTTCTCCAAAGAAAGAAACTCCGACTTGGGTAAACAGACTTCCTGAGAGACTCCAAAGAAACAATATTCACCTCCTTGCTCCTGGGCTGGGTGCTGTGTTCTAACCCCATTTCAACTGGGAGATTCAGCTGCCGTAAACCTGACAGGGGCCAGCAGGGAGTTTCCTCAGCCTCTCCATTCTAATGATCCTGGCTCCAGCCTTGGCCAGCATCCTCTTCCCTCCCGCTGTGCTGGTCAGGCTGTGGAGGAAGTTGCCTTTTTGGCATCCCTGTGCCCAGCTGGGCAGGCAGAAAGGGGCCAGGATGGGAGGGAGCCCCAGAAGAAGACAATGAGGAGCAGCAAGTGGAAGGAGGAGTAGGATGGGAAGGAGTGAATGCAATAAAATGGACAGATGGGATGGGAGGTGTGAGGGTAACAGCACAGTGAGAAGGCTCCTGGAGAAGCTTGGAAGCCAGGGAAGGCAGGTGGAGAATGGGCCAAGCAAAGAGCAGGTTGCCAGCCTTACTATCCCCGGGAAGAACTCACTGCCCTGCCACCACCACCTCTGTGAGAGCAGGGCACAAGGCCTGGTGTCTTGGCACGGAGGAGGGGCTTCCAAAAAACATCAGCAATTACCTCGGCAGCAGCGGCAGCCAGCGAGCAGGAGTAATTTACATAGTAAGAGCTGGGAGATAGATGGCTCTTTAAACCAGATCTGTCATTCCCAGCTCTCTCCCCGTCTCTGACGCTTTGATGTTCTTCTTTGAAGAGCTCTCCTCGCTCGCTATTCCTCGCTCCCTTGGTGCCGCTCCAGCTCTCCAAATGCCTTTCCCGTCTCTCTGCCCGTGTGCCTGCGCTGGCTGCCGCGCCCGCATCCCGGCAGGAAGGATGCGGAGCGGGTGACAGCTGGCACCCTGAAAGCCAGCGCTGGCAGGGGGCTCTGGGGAGGGGGGATGTCTTGGGCAGGCACCCGGGCATTTGTTCTGCACGGGGTCTGATGCACCAGCAAAGAGGAGAATGCGGAACAATAACAGCAACGGTGCCAAGCAGCTCTCAGTCGCTGTGTTGCCATCTGATGGAGGAATCCGAGTGTTCAGCCCAAAGGTACAAAAGCTGAAGGTGAGTAGGGGGTTAGAGCCCTGGAATTCCTGGTTTTCCAGCCCCTCAAGGGCACTGTGGGCTTCCCAGCATTCCGGCCTGAGTGACATCTCTCATTTCCCCTCTGTTTCTGGTAGGTTCAAGTCCCTGGGAAAGGAAGGGAAAAGGAAGAATAGATTCATGTGAGAAAAATGCATTGGTGTGGTTTGAAGTTACAGGACACTTGGTGAAACAGGGGCCAGAGGCTCTTGTGAGCAGCAGCAGCAGACATCAAGAAGCCCATCACCACAGCAAGGACCAGACCAGAGGCCTCTCTGTGAACGAGGCACAGAGAAACAGCCAGGGGAAGGTGGATTAGAGGAGGTAAGTCTGCCTGCTGCAACCCACCTCCTGCCCTGAGCTCTTCCATCCTGAGGTGCCAGTGACTGAGGGCTTGGTTTCTTCAGTTTAGCAAAAATCCCTTCACAAGCTGCATAAGCAAAATAACAGCGACAAGAAAAAAGGCACTCCAATACCAGAATTACTGTCTCTTCAAGTTCTTAGTGAGGGATAAAAGCTGAATGACATAAAAGCAGTGCACTTCCACTGGTGAAGGAGTGAAGGGGCCTCAATATAACACTTCATTACATAAAGGAAATCCCTTATGTGTGAACTTCATAGCCCAGTGGTGTGTTACATATGAGGATCACCTGATGGGTAAAGCTGGAGAGCAAAATACTGTCACAGAAGCATGGACATACAAATGTCCTGTTGCTGGGTATCTCAGCTCTAAGATACTTTGAAACGTTTGTGCTTTGGAAATAAGAAATCATCACGGTGTAGGCACCGTGCATGCAGAAATCCCAATTTGGTCTACTGCTTTTAGAGGTACTTGGGTCTATGTTGCCCTTGAGAGCTGCACTTGAATTTTGGCTCAAGGTCCCAGGGCCAAGAGGTGTGAAGCAGATGTTTTGACTGCAGGCACTAAGCAAGAGTTTCTATTTCTGGTGCCAATTGGATGATGTCAATTAAGCCCAAATATCCACCTGCCTAGGAGAGAGTGTGTCTCCTTGCATCCCTGTGAAGAGCCTCAGTCTTTTTTGGCAATACAGCCCAAATTTCCAAAAGTGAGCTCTGTCTTTCTAGGGCCACTCTAAAGATCTAAGTTGTTTTAGCTCCTCAGACAGGAGAGAGAAGTGTTTTGTAGCTCTCAGAAAATTCATCTGCATCCTTTGCAGATGAATTGCACTGACCCAGACACTGCCTTTGGAAACACTGGGAAGTGTCAGGAAATGCTGTGAACAGCCTGTAGTGTTTAAGCAAGGATATCAGCCCTGTGCAGGGGACTTGGGAACACAGATCCCTCATTGTGAACAGAGCCAAGTGAAGGCTGTCCATGTCTCATCTCCCTCCCTAACGACTCTTGCAAGTAGGATTTTTGTTTCTGCTCTCTGCTGTGAGCAGTTTCTCTGGTGGCACTACACCCCTGCGTGCACCAGCTCGGAGGGGTAAAACCCCAGCTGGATTCTGGATGCTCTGGCTGTATTGCCTGCTGTTAGCCATGTTGCAGGGGGCCATTGCTCTTTCCCAGCCCCAGGTCTGCTGGCTAAGCTGTGCTCGCAAATGCAGCAGAAGGGCTGATTCCCCTTTTGAATCGTTCTTCTGGCACAAAAAATTGCAGCCTGACCACACGTGGTTAGGCACAGTACAGCCAGTCACTGTGGAGGTCAGACACTGATGTGGTGAGGAGCACAGGCACTAACAATAACCAGGCCTCGAGCTCTTTGGGTTTCCTTTTTATTTTCTAAATAAGACTAGTTGCAAGAAAATGGGGTGGCAGTTGTTGAGGTGTGTAGTTGTCATCATTAACACAAAACCCTGCCACGCTCAGACTGCTTTAATGAAAAACCATGTCAGGTTTCACCTGTGGGTTAGGGACCCTCTGTTTGCTGCCAGCACTGCAAATTAACTCCAGCCTGTCCCACAGGTAACCTGCTCTCCAGCAGGACAAGGTATCCATGTGGCAGAGCAGCCAGGAACAGGGGAAGCAGACTTGGTTTCTCTTGCACAAGTCAGGAGCTTGAATTTCTCTGTTGTGGTCTTGGGGCATGATGAGGGCAGAGTCTGGCCTTGGAGAAGAAAGACAAGCTGCAGCACCAGAGGACAGCATCTCTTATTCCTACCAAGATGCCTCAGGGCCAAATGACACCATCTGTGTGCAGGTTTGTGTCAGCAGCAGTGCCCTGGTGGGGAGGGGACACCATTTCTCACAAATTCCCCCTTGGTGGCCTGTCAAGGGTCTCCCTGGAGAGGGGTTTGCGGCTGCATGTCCAACAAGCTTGCAGCACTAGGAGGGAGCCACAACACTGTTGCCTCCTTACTTTGCTTGTGTTTTCACTGTGGCTCATTCTCTCTTTCCTTTGGTTTGCAGAAAATTGGGAAGTTGTGCCTTTGAAGGGAATGAACCTCTGTGTCCTGAACCTCTAGTGTCACCTGTGAAGCAGAAGGATTGTTCCTTCCTGATGTGAGTCCAATACTTCTTGCAACCATGGCAACTCCAGCTGAGGTTAAGGAAGGGAAATGGCTTGATATAAACTGGTTGGTGAAGGGGAAAAAGGGTTATACTTCCTCTTGTGAGTACTGGTGAACAAACAGGCTGTGAGCACTGCCAAGAAAATCTATAATTTGTAGAAAAAGAGCACTCTGACATTGTCACCTCACTTTAATCTCCTCTTGCCTTCAGTGATTATTTTCTCCTTGGCCATTGGAGACTATCTGGCTAGCAATAAGTACAGCTTACTCTACTGTTCTGGTTCAACACTAACAGTTAATGATGTCAAGCTGTATTAAGCTTGAGCTACTCTGATAATCTCATTCAAAACATCCCTTGAATGCCATGGAGCAATTTTCTCTGTGAGAAGCTGTTGGTCAGTGGATTCATCTCTGCTTTGTCTTGCTGTTCTTGTCTTGAAAGGAAATTTTTGTGCTAAAAAACTGTAGCTGTGTATGCATTGCAGGAACAGAAAATGCCTGAGATGGACACTGACCTTCACTACATAAAGTGTTTTTATAAAGCTTTACAAACATAAACTTCGGGGGTCATCCTGCATTTTCAGAAAGGTTAGAGGGCCAGGATCTCAACTGGTATAAATCAGTGCAGTCTGTCTGAAAAGGGCTGAATTCTTCAGCTAAAAATTTGCTGAGTAGTTCTTGCTGTAAAATCAGAAACAGCATCAGCAAGAGGGCAAGCACAGAAAACCACTGCCTAGCTGATGTCCTAGAAGAATAAAGGGGCACCAGCCAAAGTTGGCATGCTGGATTGTTCAAAACAACAGGGAGAAATTCCCAATACAAGGCACTGTTCATCTGGGGACTCCTTGCCACGGTATGCTATGGGCTTGTGTTTACATGGTTCAAAAAGCATTTGGACAAATTCATGGGTAAAAACCTCCTAAGGCTATTAAAAACAAGAACATACCTTCTTGCTCCGAAAGGTATTTCAGCTCAGGGCTTTCTGAGCGGCAGGTTATGAGAAACCAGGGAGGAATACATTTAAGGGGCCTTCTTGGGCTATCTAGAGCTCAGAAAAGCAGGTTAGAAAAACCATTGAGGGTCTTTCTGTGTGTGGCAGAAGATGATATAGGAGAATGACCTCCCTGCTCATCCAAATTCTAGGCTGATTTTAAAGAGACACTTATGGCACTGCACAACTAAAGCAGGCATCAATTTCTCTCCCACTCCCTGAGATGGGCTGCTCAGGCAAAGTTATCAGCCATGTTATCAGGGGCTGGTCCATCACCACAGACCTGGGGGAGCATTTCTGGCCACAGCCAAGATTTCTTGCAGGTTGGCTGAGGAGGAGATGAGGTTCAATCCATCCAGACTCCCCCACTCCTGGGAGAGGACAGCAGGGGAGAATGTTGATACCACAGTGGAGGAGAGAGGAAGAGGAAGGCAACCAGTGCAATGGTAAGAGAAAGTTCTCCTGGGCAGGGATTGCAAGCCGGAATGAGCCTCTGGCTAACCCATGATCTCAGCCTTCTCCTGAGAGATGTGTTGGGAAATTTTAGCACCTAGAGGGCTGGAAAGCAGCAGCCTGATGTTAAGGGGTGAAGAGTAAGGGCTGTGTGAACGGACAGGCAGTACCCTGTCATGAGCTATACAGAAATGAAACTTCTCCTGGGGCGAAAGAAAGGTGAGAAAACAGAGGTGTTCTCCCTCCCTGAGCGAGTCTGACAGCCATATGGTGGTAAGAATCGTTGTCATCATAATTAATTCCTTTTTGACATTGCTCTGGCAGATGTCCACGGGTCTGCAGGAGCAGGGCTTGTCTTCTTAGCAGCTGCAAAGAAGTGGAGTAAGAAATGAGTTGCAGGGAGGGTTCCTTTTGTTTTGTAAGCTATCTGGGCTTGCATGAGAAGGGATCATCTCTAAGGCTGAATGGATTCTTCTGTCTCTGGCCCTGCAGCCTATCAGAGGGACAGGAACTCCATTTTCTCACACTGTCACTCCAGCTCTGGATTGCACCGACCTTGCTGGAGCTGACACTTTAATATAAAGCAACTTGTGCGTTGCAACAAGAAAATGAAGCCAAATCAGAGCACCTATCTCATGTAAACATAACCTTCATGTCCAGCAGTCATTTGACACTTCCTGCTAAAACAACTCTACTTCCAATTAAAATCATCTGAAGTGAGGGTTTTGAACTGCTGGGCACTAAGATTACAGCTCCAGAGGGACTAATAAATGCATATGGTTTCCCCTTCTTGCTGCCTTTTGTGTCCCCTATAAAGAAGGGTTCTTCATTAAACTGAAGGAGGAGAAGAAAGGCACTTTCAGATAGTCTAACCTTTCTGTTTCTAGTGTATCACAACCATTAATCCCCACCTCTATATTTCTGTGTACTGCCATGGTCCTTGCTCCCTGTGTTGTGTAGTAAAGGGGAGCCAGGCAGGCATATAGGTGGTGATTATAGACATTTCTGTCTATATAATCAATGATTAGAATAATTTCTGCTGTGCTTTCCATGCCATGGCTCTGGTATGTCTTGGGGGACATGTTCTGTAATTGTGTGTTGGTTTGGGGTTGGTTTCAGCTACACCCCAGACTTGACACAGCTGTTATAGGCCTGGAAATCCTGAGTGCACATAGAAAACTCATCCCTTCAGGGCACACACAGGGGACCAACAGCAGTCTTGCCTTGGCTGAGCTACTATTACATAGGATTTTTTTTTTTTTTAATTATAGAAGAGATGGATTACTGATGATTTTTTTAAATGGCTGGTTCTTCAAAAGAGTCCTACCTTTCTATCTTTCATATCGAGGATTTCCCTTTTGTGACTTGAAGCAGGGATTTTATTTTCCCTTCCCTTCATGTAATTCCTGTTTATTACACAACCCCTCCTTATTGACATAGCATCTTTAGCTTATGCATCATTTATTGGTATCTGAACAGTTACTGGAAAGTGTTCCTGGGTAAGCTCTGGGGAGGCACAGTTGCTTCACTAATGGAGGAAAAGCCTAACTACTTCCTAAATCAATTAGCCTGGAAGGCCAGAAGACACGTCAGGCTGCTCTCCGCACGCTCACGTTCTCACACCACAGCGGTCTGTGCTGTGGTGGTGGCACGGTACCCACAGACACACTCACTGCTCCCCGTGTGCTCCCAGCCACGCTGCTGAATGACATTTCCTGCTCACAAATGTGTATTCCTACGTATACATGCATTCCATACATCCCTGCTGCTGCACATGAGCTCACAACTCACGACACAGCAGCTGCTCCTCGCCGGCCTGCTGACCCCATGGGGGATGTGTGCCTGTTCTCTAGCAGGCAGCCCAGCTCTGGGGCTCCAGCCATAAGAATTCCTGTTGGTTTGACTCTGGAAGTCCTCAAGGTAATGGTCACTTCGTGTGCACACATAGCCACGTAAAGCCTTGTAAAGCCTCTTTGTTCCTGCTTGCTGCACGCAGGAAAAGGCTGCCTGCCTGCTGACAGACATCACTGGCAGGGAAAGTAAAGGGGAATTTGGCAAGAGTCATTAGTGCTAATTATTGGCATGCGTCCTGGGGTGAGACAGGGGTGTTGGACTGCAGGCGAGCACACCTGACCACAGTGCTGCTCTCAGCAAGCCAGGAGAGCCTCCAGCACTGAGCACAAGCAGAGGCCAGCACAACACCTCCATGCTTGGGAAGAAGTGGGGCAGGACATTTGTCCTCCGAGGCCCCTGAACCTCCTGGGAGGGGGAGAGGTGCTGTGGTGGGAAGGGTTGAGAAATGCCAACAGTGGAGATGATGCAAGGGAGAGAATGGACTGGTGGGTGTTGTGAAGTACAAAGGAAGGTTTCAGAGCGCAGGTATGGACAAATGCACCAGGAGGAAGGTGCAGGCACTGAGTGGAAAGGCAAGAGGAAGGGCTGAGCAGAGAAGCAGGTGGGATAGAGGGGGACAAACCAAACGAAGACAAAATGCTCATCTAGAAAGCATGAAGACAAGTGGGGATCACTGGTAGGAGCTGGACGGCCTGCACATGCTTTACCCAGGAGAGTGTCAACTGTGGATCCTAAGCTGGGATACCTGGAAGCTGGTGAATGAAAGGAACAAAGATTTAGTGGCACAAGAATTTCTTTGGTGGCACAAGAATCTGTCTGTTCAGGAGGAGGAACATTGCTTGGAAGGAAGGAAAGGAAAAAGTGTAGAGCAAGACTGGGCTGGTGGCAGAGAGGGTGTTTGGCAGATGTTTCTTCCATAGGCCATGCAGAGTTGGTGGGAAGGGGGAGGTAGTAAACTGGATCTGATTAAGCTGGGAATAAGAGTATGAGATCTCTGCAGTTGGGAGCAAAAGTGTAAAAACCAAAAGAAAGAGGACCAGGGCGAGGCAGAGGGCGAAAATGTCAGAGAACAGCTGTAAGCTTCAAGATGACAAGAAGGATATTTCCTGATGAGTTTGAGCTCAGCAGTTCTACTACTGAAAAGGAAATGGAGGCTGTGACTGTATGTAACCTACAAAGACTCTGTTCTCAGGAGAGGAGAGCTATTCAGAAAACAGGCCTAGGCATCAACTTTGGGTGAGTCCCATCCCTGAAACAGCCAACCTGCAAGGGGCAGGGCAGGGATGGGAAGGGAAGATTAAGGCAAAGAAAGAGAAGGGAGCACTGTGACTCCAGCTGGCACATTCCCAGGCCATTTCAAACACCCCCAGAAAATCCACATGGATATGCCTGGCAAAGAATAACACGCTGTGGACAAGGTGCATGGTATCCTGTGGCTGCACAGTGGTCCATGGTCAACCCCAGGAGCTCCTGGGGAAGTTCCTCTCCTTGCCACCTGTGACAGGAAGAAGATTCCCCAGCCTCAAGGTGCAGAGGTTGCTGCAGCCAGGCTGAGGAGACCAGCAAACCCCGTTTTCAGGGTTGTGCCACTGACTCTTGGCAGACATGAAAGGAAGCTGAATCACTGTATTATAATTTCAGGCTCCATTAAAGAAACATGGGGATAGCGGAGGGAAGGAGAGGGCAGGGAGGGATGAAGAGAAAATTGAACAGAGCAGAGTAGCACTTGAAGGGGAAAGAAATGTTGCTCATAGGCTCAGAAGAGGGAATTGCAAACAGAGATGAGATTAAAAGGGAACCCTTGAGACTGTCTCTTTAAATACAGCAAGATTCACTTACTCCATGCTGAGCCAGGCTTGTTGAATGCTGGAGGCACAGTCCCACTGAGGTTTGCCAGCTGATGGAGCAGTGGAAGCCTGTCTCTCCCAGTATACCACCAAGTTGCCCTCTTCCACCTATGTTATTTAGGAAGTCCCACTGCTAATAATAAATTTACTGCAGAGTGAGCCTAGTGGGGAAGCTTTTTACTTGACTGTCCATCAGCACTGAGCATGTTAAATGATCCTTTTATCCAGAGGCATCCAGGCATGCCAGACTTAGTACCATGTGTCTGGGAGTGCAGTGTGGGGTATCTGGGTGCAGCTTCTCTTGTGTGGAGAGTGTTTCCTTGCTGGTCCCAAAGGCAGGGAGGGAACTACAGGAGCAAGAGGAAAAAGCAGAATGTGTAAGAATTGCCTGTGGCAGATATCATGGAAGATTGCTTTCAGAGCCAGGGGAAGGAGTACTTTGGTGCAAAGGGGGGTGAGCTGTCCAGCCCCTCTAGCTAGACCCCTGACCACTTCATTCTGCTCCAGGGCAGCTGCAGGATGTTCACAGTGCAAATGTTGATCTGGCTGTGACTTGGGACCAGTCTGGAAAGTCTTTGCCTGATTTGGCCTCTTACCTCCTGTAGGCATAGCTTCAGCAGGTTTCTTAATGGCTCACAGGGGTTGGCCAGGCCCAGAATTTGTAAAGGGAGGCAGACCCTGAGTTCCTTGTTGCTGTAGTTGCCCACAAGGGCTACAGGCTTTTTTCTCCTGCTCTGTGCCCAGCTGAGGTCCTGTCTCCTGTGAGGAGTGGCAGTGCTGCTGACCAAATGAAGGGTGTGATGGTGTAGAGAAACTGAATGAGACCCGGTCATCTGAGCTGGTCCTGTCAATGTCCAAAGCACAGTGGCATCCAGCCTGGTGTCCTGACCAGATTGAATGTGTGTAGTGGCATTCATGTTACACTGAATCTCCTCACTCCCTCAGCTGAAATTTCAGCTCTTATCCCCACGTCCCACGCCTTGAATTTTTATGGCTTTGACAATTGAAAGAGCCTGAATTCCTTGGGACAGTAGCCAGTTTCCATTTGCTCTGACAAATGCTAATGGAGCTAAATAAATAGCAAAAAGTGGTCATAATGTAGCAGGGTGCTCATTACTGCATTTCTTAAGCTGTTGCCTGGTGCTGCTGTGTGCCATTAGGTGTTTGCTAAATTATGTCTTAGGAGCTCCTGGGTCTTTGGGGTGTTTGCTTTGCAGAAATGAGAACAACTGCCAAGCTCTCCTGGCTTTGGTTTTGTCCGTACAGCTCACGTGGAGGCTCAGGAGAGGGGCAGCAGCCAACACTGCTCCTGTTCCAGCCATGCTCTTCTCCTTCCCCAGGGCCTTGCTGAGAGCTGAGCAGTTTGGGCAGGAGCTCAGGGGCTGACCTGCAAGAGGAGAGCTGTTCCTCACCAGCCATGCCCACCACCTTCCTTCGGTGCCAGGGCAGAGGGGGAGCTGCAAACCAAACACAGGTGAGGCTCTTCTTTGTGCCTGGGGGTCCTGGCAGGCTTTATGATGTGTCTTCTTGGTTTCTGGACTTCCTTTTGGTCTTGTGGGTGGTGACGGAACAGCCAGGATCCTCCATCAATCAGAAACAGAAGCAGTCCTGCTGCGCCCCTAAGCCCTCCCAAAGGCTGGTGGATCTCAGAAGGAGCAGTGTTGAGAACTGGTATCATTAAGGCACTAGGAAAGACTAAAACCCACTGGGCTAGAGACTCTTTTGTACGCACAACAATGCTTTTCCAAGGGAGTTTAAGCACACACCTTGTTCCCAGCTGTGAGTCTTCAGCTAAATACTCCCCACACCCAGGACAACTGCATCCTAATCCTAACAGAGGGCCCAGGGCACTACTGTAATGCAAATAATGATAAATAACAGCAATAATAAAACTCCACCAGCTCCCTAGCAATCCCAAACCAGCCATAGCAAGCTTCATATCACCCAGGTTATGTAAAGGAGTGTGAGCAATATGACTGGAGCTGTCAGGGAGGTGACCAATTAGCCAGGGCAGCTGCCTCCTGCAGGCAGCAGATTTTCCTGTGGCATGTGGGTTGCCCCTGGGGCCGGGGTGTGTTCAGGCACAGGGCTCCTGCACTGGCTCCCAGGGCTGCTCTGCAGGTGGGGGGTGATAGCTCAGCCCAGCACTTGGTTCAAGGGATGCCCCCCACTACCATGGGGAGGGGATTCTGGGGGTTATTTTTTTGACAGCCAGCTCCTCATGAGCAATGTGAAGGCTGGAGTCAGCAGGCAGACTGGCACAGGAGCTGTGGGCGCTGTGAGCCATGCTGCACACCCAGGCTGTCCCTGGGCTTTGCACAAGCCCTGCTGCCATACCTTGGGCTCTTTGTTGGGCTGGTTGCACCTGCAGAAAGAAGTTCAGTGCAGCAGCTGACTGAGGTCAGAGGTGCTGTGAGAGTCACATCCCATGTATTCCCAGGAGTTCATGGCTGTCAGTGGAAGAAGCATCCCCCTGTGATGCCTTTTCTTCCCTGGAGTCGCAGATCCTGATCCCATGCTCTTCAGACCCAGCCCTTCACACTGAGCAGATGAGTGTACAGAGGTAAGTGTTTTTATTTGGTAGCACTGTTATATTCTACTTATCTCTGTTGCTTTTAGCAGTTACTCTGTCTTGGCTGTCAAGCATAAAGTAATAAGAAATCATGCTCTGGTGTCTGGGTGCTTCCCACAGGAGTTTCTCTCCTTGAGAGAAATGGTTAGATTAAGAGGAATCAGCGTTCTAAAATTTTGCCCCTTGGCCACTGAAATCTGCTGCTACAGCTTTGGTCAGCCTTCTTCCACCTATCCAGTGGAGAGCAGCAGAAGGGAGCAGGCAGGCACAGACAATTATTAATAACCAGGCTTCTCCTTCCTGCTTGCAGTTTGTTACAGCCCCACTAAAAAGAACATGCAAATGGGCAGCCTGGAACCCATCATCCTGCACTAGCTGGGGTGTAGTGTCAGAGGATGATAGGAATTGCTTAGGAAAGGAACATATTGAGAGGGTTAAAGCAGGCTAAGTGTCCTCGGGCAAACCTTCACATCTCTGGGCAATAGCCAGTTCAAAGGCTTCCCAAGCAAATGGACGTGCCCAGACTCCCTGCTGGAACAGCTACACCCAGGCCCAGCTTCTGTGCATTTGCCTTTGAGGCCATTTGCATTTCAGAACATGAAACTGGATTATTTCTGCCAGGTACTCAAAATCTGAGGTGTTTCTGCCACACGGTGCTCTCACAGTATCTGGGAGAGGTGGGAGAGGACCCCAGGCAGAGAAGAACGAGCACAAGGGGGCAAGGGGTCTGTGGTGGTCACCAGGATATGTGGTATCCTCAGCACAGCAGCAGCCTGGGGCTTGTGAAGTGTTTTGCAGTCCACAGATGTGCTGTAGTAGAAGGGGGAGGCAGATTTTCAGATGTTTATGGGAAGTCTTCTCCAGTGTGAGGGACAACAAGGCAGAAAGCACCAGTGAGCATCTGAAAATAGGACACGTGAGCTGTAGGAGTTGGCACTGCCCTGGTGAAAGAGATGAGACGCTGGAGCAGTGGAGGTGTAGAGTCCCTCTTATCTCAGATACCCAGGGGAGAGTTTTTTGGGAACTGTGTGGATATGTTTATCCCCCCTGAAAAAGAACCAAGTGCTTTCGGGAGTGGATAGGAGGGAACTAGAAAATCAAATTGCATCTCCTTTCACCAGCACCCGCACCCACACCCACACCCACATATCAAGGCCTCCCAGCAAAGGCAAGTAGGCTTCCTCTGTATTTCACTGTACACAATTAAACAGGACCCTTTAAGTCTGAAATCAGGTTGAGGTGTAAAGCTCGTTTAGATAAACTGCAGAGAAGCAGCTCATTTGGAGCAACGACATGGCAGGGCCGAGGCACTGGGGTGGTGTGGTGGCAGGCTCAGGCTGGATGTCTGGGAAGGCAGGGAGAGGTGTGAGCTGGATGCACCTACTGGGACTGGAGTGGCTGACTCCCACTCCCAGTAGGGCTGCTCTGACTCAGCCCCAGCTGCTCAGTCACGGCTTCATTTGAGGTCTTCTCTTGCCCCCAAGCTGAGGATTTCAGTCCTGGGACCTATCAGTGCCATCAGGAGCCATGAAGTGGCGTGATGGGTAAAATATCTCTCATCCATCTTCCCATTCAAATGGGGAAAACACACAGAGACACAAGCAAACTCTCCTCAGAGACCTGCTGTTACCAAGACTCTGGAAACGAGGTGCCCTTGCACCAACTAAGTGTAATCAAGATGGGGAGGGCTGGGAGGGTTAGAGGCACTGGGGAAAAGGCTTTGAAGTCTCCCCTTTGGTGGTGTCTCCTCCCTAAGGGCAGCCCCACTCGCTGTGCTTGGCTCTAGCACAGGCTGAGGTGGAGCTGTGCCTTTGGGGTAAGGTGAGAGAAGACTGTCAGCTGTTTGGATGGTTCAGTGAGGTAGCCCAGGGCTGCCTGGGCACCCACAGAGACCACAGAGCAGCAGAAACCTTGGGGCTCTTCAGTCCCTATGGTCCCTCTTTCCTAACAGCATGATTTAATTCTTCCTAGGGGCTAAAGTCCCTCTGCTAAATAGGTCAGCCTTGCTGGGAATGCAAGTACTCAAAATACACCTTTTATAACATCATTCCCAGAATTTTTGTTCTCTTCCTTACCTTGGCCAAACAGCTCGGGGCCCAGAGAGGTGCCACTCTCTTCCCACATCTCTGAATTGTCCCCCAGTTCTATTTTCTCTGTTTGGTGAACAGAATTTTTGGGTCCCACCGGAGAAGCACAACTTGTGGAGACCTCGCGGGTTGAGGTACATTTTTGTGCCTGCAAATCTTTCAGCCCTACTGAGGGTCCTCCTGGGAGTTATGGGGGCTGTGGGATGCCCAGGAGAGCTCCAGTGCTCCCTGCCAAATGCAGAGAGGAGTGGGCAGCCTCACAGCCGTGGGGCTTCTGTCACACGCTGAAGCTAAAATGCCTGGAAGGACAACTTAGCTGTACCTTTTCTTTCCTTTATCCTGTTCTTTTTGTTTTTCTTTTTTTCCCCTTTGCCACACTTCAAATAATTTGATGTTGAATATTTAAGACTGTTTTGTTGTCTTCAGTTCACCTCATCTGACCTCACAATCTTCAGGGTAATAGCAGATGACGATGATGATGATGATGATAATACTCCGCTGTTTCCCAGTGCCACTTTCCGAGCCCTTCAGCAACATTTACTTGTTAAGGCCTGCAAGCCATCTAAAGTAGGTTAATTTATCATTCCTGCTCTGTGTATCGTGAGGAGCTGTGACCTGTTCAAGTGAGCTGGAAGGACTTGTGGGCTTGAACTGTGGGGCAGTTCAGCTGAGTGCTCTCAGCATGTAGCGTGGCTCACACAGCTCCATGTCCCAAGGAGGGGCTCCTCCTGGAGCAATTGGCATGAGGGCATGCAGGAGGTGAGGCTCACCAGAGAGGAGGGAAGGTCTCCCAGGAGCTGAACAAAAAAGCTACACGTGAAACAGTAGATAACAAGCTCCCAGACTTTATCAACTGGAGATTTGTATCGACTGCTGCAAAAAGGATGGTGATGGAGCAGTAGGATATGGATTAGAGATGAGGATGGTAGGTGGGAGGCTGGGTGAGCTACCAGGGCTCACACATTGGGGGGAAACCCCCTCCCTTCCTAAAATCAATGGGGCCTTCCATTTGCCAGCCTGGCCACCCCTCCAGTGCAGCCCAGCTCGTGTTGGCTACAAACCCTTGACCCCAAGAGCCGCATCCCTGCATGGGGTAGAGAAGCACAGATCAGGCAGGAGAGGATCCCCTTGGCTCTTGGCAGCCAGCAGGGAATGGCGAGGCCGTGGGAAGAGGGCAGGTCACTCCTGTTTTCTCTGGGATGCTGGAGGCAAGAGGCACTGTGGATGGGAAGAGCAGCAAAATGGATCCTGTGAGGGAGCGTGGAGTGCTGGGTTTCTGCCCCAGCTGCCTGGCAGTGATGCCTGTGCAGAGGCTGCTGGTGGGGAAGGGGGGGCTGCCAGCCATGTGGCTCTCTGGAGGGCTGTATACTTGTTTTTCTTCTCTGTGACATTACATAATGCGAGGTAGAAAATGTTTGCACGGTAGCTGTATCGGTCCTTGGGGCGAGGGGAGAAAGGAAGGAGGCGGCGGATAATTTGAGGCTCTTTATTAGACCAATAAATCATTTATAATGCACCAGCTTTCAGGCTGGGCTCTTATTGCTCGTGTCAGCCACAGGATGCTGCTACCTGGTGACTGAAGCAGGCAGAGCATGGGCTGGCTCCCCCAAACCAGAGGGGTAGACCCGAGCTGCACAGGGCAGGCATGGCAAGGGCTTGGGGGGAGGAGAGGAAACCTGTCCTTCACAGGCCCTGGGGACAAACCCCATGCAGCTGGTGGCAGGCACTTGGCCTTGCATGAAGTTTCTTGCAGCCAGAGTGAAGACAAAGCATCAGGAGCAAGTCACAGATGAGGGATCAAGTGGGCACCTGAGGGTGAGTGGGTCAGTTGCCCTCCCCACATCACCTGCAAGCAGAGATAGCTGCAGATACAGGGGTCACACACCCTAAGCCGAGGGCAAGACAGGTATTACTGGCGGCATTCCATTAGAAAAGGGCATCCTGTGCCTCTTATCTTTGTGTTGTGGTGGAGCTTAGTGGAGCCTGAGGCTTGTCAGGCAAATATCTCTTGAATTTCTTGTGTGCTCTGGGTGCCAGCGAAGTTGCTGACGAGGAATGTCACCCATCTGGGGAGGGTTGTGCTTGCCTAGGCATAAGCTTGTGGTCTGCCACATTTCACAGCTGTGTCTTGTTCAGGTTGAAATCATCAAGTCCTGCAAAACTACACCTTTCAATAGCCTGCCTGCCCTCTCAGGTGCTTCAGACAGCATCAGTTGGCCTAATGTTTTGACAAATGATATCCATATTGATTTCCCTCCTCCTGCTCCTTTCCTCCTCTCCCTCCTTCCGCAGCAAAGAAACCACTTTTGTTAACTAATCTCTGGAGCCAAGCAAACACAGCAGAGGAGACAGATGAACCCTCCTTTGAGGAGAGTTCACACCAGGGTGGGCTCCCAGGTCATCTGAACAAACATCCTTCCCTGTTAAGCAACCAAATGCTTTAGAAAGGGGGATCCCTGAACTGGCAGAGCATGTGCTCCTGCTGGTGTGCTGGGATTCAAACCCCCCACACCCGAAATGCTGAGCAGCTTCAAAAAAACCTAAAGAGGCTCCCAATGGGGAGCAGTAAATGTAAAAAATCCTAATAAATGCCATTCCCTCCTAAGAAATGCACGTTTTGGGGTGGGGGGAGTTGCACAGCACGCCTGTTTCTGCGGGATCTGATTTAACTGTAAGCTCTTTAATATGTTCTTTGTGTCCTCATGGACAGTCTGATGGAAGCAGCAGCTAAAAGCAAATCACAGGGTGAGAAAGGTGAGTCTTTCTGGTGAGAATTAGCAGTGTCAGGAGGGAAATATCACACACCTCGCCGGCTGAATTATGCATTATGCTGCAAAATCCCTGATGTCAATAGGCAACTGCTATTCCTGTTGTTTTGCCTGTGATGATTGGCAGCAAAGGAATTCAAATCACATCCACACAGCAATTGTCCTTCTGTAACTAAGTCTCTCCTATTCAGGCGGGTGTGCTCGTGCAGGCAAAATCTGTGCAGCATAGTGGGTGCTTCAGGAAGAGGTTTGAAAAAGGGTGGTGAAAACATTTTCATGCTTTTATCAGTACAAAATGTTGTCAGGTTAGCATGCACTGGATGTGGCGCTTTCTCATGTTTCTCTCATGGGTACTAGACTCTAGGTATTACCTCAGACCTTGGGAGGAATAGAAGTCCATACCCAGGTGTTGAAAGAGATTTGAGGCACGTGCCTCCATGGAAGGACTTTTCTCTCACCAAACAAGGTAGGAAGATGGGAAGCAGAGCCAACCAAAATGTCAGCCCCAATAAAAGCAGTAATGGGGTCATCAGTGTCCCCTCTCCATGTGGCTGGACTAAAAGCATTGTGAAATTACGTGTAACAAATGGTAAGAAATTTATTATTTTAATGAACACGAGATTTTTAAAATTCCCTGCTATTAGATCTTGCTAGTGTGTTTGAAGAAGAGCAGACAACAAAGCTAGAAAACAGAATCTGCTTTTATTTGCTGCTTAAGTCGCTTTTGGCCTGCTACCAGAAGACATAAATCAATTACTAATTGCATTTCTAGTTTGAGGTGCTGTGAGCATTCATATGTTTAATCTGTCCCAGGTGCTTTTAGAAACAATTGCACTAAGGTGAGAATGTTGTACAGAATTCTCTTGCTCCTGTTAGTATCTTACCTTTCACAGAATAAGGCTCTGTGAAAATCTACGGGTTATTTTTTTTTTTTCTGCTTGGTGACAAAATGAAAAATTTGGAATGAAGAAAAACGGACATCTGGGTTTTAAAATAACATTTTGTTTGCATTCTTTGGATGACTCTCTCTTTCAGAACATAACTTCGTCATGAACCGCCACTTCAAGATGTTTGGGAAACAACTAAACAAACCCAAAAATATTTTACCAATAACCTGCTGCATTAGAATAGTTGCTGCAAAATGTAATTTTATTGCCTCCCCCACCCTCTCCAAGTGGAATAGCCCATCTGCCTAAGGAATGTAGCCCTTCCCAGGTTATGAGCTCCTGAGAGGATTGTGTGATAGAAAAGAAAACATGGATTTGATTAGATGGAGACTGAGACCTCGGCCCCCTGTGGCACCACCACTGCCTGCCTCCCTGGCTCCTGAGCAAGAGGGGCAGGGAGGCAGGGGCTCAGCAGGGAGAAAAGGTGGCAGGCTTTCTCTCTGGTGCTGGAGGGTCTGCCTGCTGCCGTCCCCACGGGGCTGGCAGGACCCTTGGTCACTCTGACCTGCCTGGGTGCCTGCCCTGCACTCTCTGGGGCTGTCACTGCTGGGAGGGGCATGAGCTGGCCCCTGGTGCAGGTCTGGGGTGTGGACAGCTGGGAGGGGGAAAGAGTGAGGGAAAGGAGGACTGCAGGTCTGAAGAGTAAACCAAATTAAGAGGACAGGGAGAGTGGAAAAGGAGTCTGGAAGTGCTGGAGGAGCCAGGCTAACAGAGGGCAAGGAGAGGATGTGTGCCTTCTGGGAGGGATTGGATACCATTAGCACTGTCACACAGGCAACTTAAAATGAGCCTTCTGTTGGGGAGAAAGAGTTAAAACAATTTTGAGCCTTGCAAGGCTCACAGTCTCAAACTGTAACTGGTGAAGCCCGACAGATGAGGATTATAAAGATAAGAGCAAGGGTAGCACACAAGAAGGAGCTGGTGGAGAATCAGACCATCTAGTACTAATGACAACTTCTCACAGGGCAAAAAAGTGGGATGTAATCCCTGGTCCAAGGAGCATGGAAATCATCCCAACGCCTTTGCTTGGACAGAGACCATCATCAGTCCCTTCTCCCCAAAGCTGTGAGTGTCAACATCTGGGATGACACTGGAGATGGGAGTAGCCCCTTGGTACCTGCCCTTGCAGGGTTCAGCCCCCTGGCACTGTGCAGCAGGTCACTGTGAGCACTCTGTGGCATGAGCACTGCCCACAGTGCCAGCAGCTGTGACCTGGCAGCCTCCCCTGTGCCCATGTACTCCTCAGCTGCTCCAGGTCAGAGCTGTCTCCTCTCGTTTCAGCTGCTTCACTGAGGAGGCATACTGAGGAGCCAGGAAAGATGGGTAATCCAGGTTCACCTACTGGTTTCCCACCTCAAATGCTCTCACTGGTGCTCAGCTGTCACTGCTTCTCCAGGAGGTCTGCCACATCCCTGTCATTGGGCTGTCCTGGAGCTACCTGAGGGGTCCTGCTGGCCAGCAGGTCCTCCAGGTGGGCAGTGATGAGCTGAGGGCATGCTCCAGGTCTGTGTTGTAAGCAGGAGCCCTGGACATGGTTGTTTCAGGGCAAGGAGACCACGCTGGTTTCTCCCGAAACCGTCGGTGCTGCAGGTGTGCCACTGTATCCTAATTTATTGAACTGTACCCTTTTGCAAGGCAGTTTTTGGCTCAGGCAGCAACCTGACCTCTCTGTAAAGATTTGTGCTGGGAGTCCTGTGGCTTAGATAGACCTGTGAAAATGATGGATTGCGTTCATCCAGCCTATTTCAGGATCTGATTTCTGCTGTTAAAAGCTAAGGGAGTACGTGGACGTTCACATGGCTCAGCAAGAGACTTGTCAGGCTTTTCTCACAATCTGGACTGACTTTCCTGCACCTTTCAGACACAACATTAAAGACTCCATTATGGAAAGCTTGGAAGATGGCTCTGAGCAGAGGCAAATCTGCAGGTCTCCCACGGTTGCAGTAAGGTGGAATTGCTTGGCATTTCCCAAGGATCTGATAAGTTTGTGACTTTGATAGCACCTGAAGAGTAAAGGAAAGCCAGAGTCAGGCCTGTGCTCACAGGCAGAGGAAGAAATGAGCAGAGCTGGGCTTTAAGCAGTTCAAGGATGGAGTGGAATCACTGCTGCAGGTCACATGCTCACACAGGCTATTCCATCCCCAGACTGCTGGCTGCTTGGCCCCCTTGTTTTCTCACCAGCAGAGACAAGCCCAAAGGGGCTGAGGCTTGCAAAATGTGGGCTCCTGTCAACAGTGGAGACTTGTGAGATCTGCTGAGTCTGGGCAAGGAGGAGGGCAAGCACTGTGGAAAGAAGCTGCCTCATCCCTACATCATCCACCAGGAACAGCATGGGGTTTGTGCTCCAGCCCTGCAGCTTTCAAGCAAGCTTAGGGCAGCAGGCATTTACCTCTCTGTTGTCTACTATGTCCTACTGCAGATAGAATATGCCAAAATCGCGGGGCAGTCCCATGGATTTCCTACTCCATTGCTTCTTGACAGGAGCGCTGTCACTCCATCCAGAAATGTGTGTGGTGTGGATGAGTCAGGGTCACGGTGATACTGCAAGGGGCGATGTGGCTGTGTTTGGGAAAAGCTGGAAAGACCAGAACTGTGGACATAGCTGGGATGCTTTGATCCAGGCTCTTGGTGGAACAGCCCTCGGGGACCATCACACAAAATAGCCCAGAACACAGATGCCTATCGAGAGTCTTTTCTAGCAGTCCCTTTATGGAAAGGCCAAAGCCATAAAATACTTCTCGGTGACTGTGATCTTGCAGCAAGGATTTGCTCTACACCACTTCCTTTTTGCAATGTGCTTTTTTCGTCTTCACAAAAGGCTTCCTTGGCAAAAGGGAGCTGCCAGCTGGCCAGATCTGGCCAAGGGGCTAACAAAAGTATTCAGCTCTACGTAGTTAACGCCAGCAAAATTGTCTATTCAAAGAAAAGTCATAGTTTTGACTCTGTTTTTTTCATCAGGGTTTATTACTCCAGGACCACTGCCAATATAATTTTTTTTTTTTTTAGCTTAAAAAATAATAATAGAAAAATCCTAGCATGTTGAAGCCATACACTTTGAAAGCATCCCTCATCCTGGCTGATACCACTGCTGTTTCCCATCTATGCTCCTTTTGATCCAAGTGGTCAATGCCTTTGCGATGCCACTTTCTTTCATCCCAGAAGTGGAGAGAAATGGTGACTTACCCCGTTTGATTGAATTCCTGTTTTTAAATGTTAAAAACAATTTAATTCCTGATGGCTGTAATGACATCCCTGCCTCCCTTTCTCCTTCCCTTTTCAAACCACCTCGAAACCTAGGGGATGGAACTGGCTGACAGGATTCCTTTAATTATCCTCGCTCCCAACACTCATCTCTTCCATGGTGCCTTCAAGGGACACCACTATGAAAGGTTCTGTACACACAAGCACTACATCCCCATCGAAGCAGGGAACAAAACCAAGACGTCAGAAAAGCCACCCCTTAAAGAAATTAATAACAAATACAAGCAGGCACATTCCATCCGCCCCATTAGTCAGTAGTGCTCAGATACCATGGTGATGAGCCTCCCTAGAAATATTTCCACAGCAGCAAAACTGCCTTAAAGGGGCCGCACGGCCTCTCCCATGCACCTGGGCAGAGCCCTTCTCCAGAGGCACCACTGTCCTTCCCTGAGCTGCGTGCCCGAGGAGGAAGCCAGCACCATCTGCTTTTCTCTCCTCTGCCGCAAGCCCCGGGAGCTGCGCAGCCCTGACGCCACACCCGTCACTCACAATTCAACCCCAACACGTTGCCGGAGAGGAGGGTGGTCTGCACCTCGCTGTTGAGCAGTTTCCCAGAGCCAAGGAGCCAGGTGAGCACAGCATCCCTCAGCTGCACATCCCCAGCATCTCCCAACCTGAGTCCTCGCCCAGCACAACCACAGCGACTTGAAGCGTGGGGCCAGACGTGAGATTGTTTATCCTCCCAGAGGCAAATGTTTGTGGGGCAGAGCAACGCCTGATCAGGTTGTTGGGCTTTTGGGAGCTCCTGTTCACAGATCCTCCAGAACAAAAAAGAACCAAGCGAGAGGGGCAGGGAAGGGAGGGGAAAGAAACACACGCTCAGATGTTTAGGTTCCTGCAGCCAACTTCTGCCCACGCTGGAGGAGAGCTTTGAGTTTCTTGCCCTTGATGTAGCCACCACCAGAAGTTTGTTTTCACAAAGTCTTCTTGTATTGAAAGCTACAACTCACACCTCAGTACCTCCTCTGAGAAGAAATGAGTAACCCTGTTATTAAGCTGTGGGCAGCATCACCTGGAGGGTGACTCTTCACACAGCTGCCGCTCTTCAGAAATAGATGGGAAACTTTGTACTGCAGAACCATTTTCAAAGAGCAGCGGCTCCAGTGGAATATGGGGCATAAAAACACAGAGAAATGATCATGTGAAAATGAGCTGACCTAGCCTTGATGCAGAAGACCCAATGCATGGTTGTTCCTAGTGCATGTATAAACAAGAAACCACTTGGAGCTGCTGACCTCCACATGATCCCAGCAGACAGACTAGGAGAAGGAAGAAAAAAGAAAAGAAATGCCTTTCCAGTAACTTAGTGAATCCCTTGCAGCAATGGGAAGGGATGGGAACATAAGTTAATTGGACTTGTGCCCTCAGTGGGCCCCCTCCCAGGACAGCTGTAACCAGTCCCAAGGTATGATAGAGCAGGGCAAAGTAAAGGCTGTGTGCAAATGCCTTGCTGAGATTTCTGGTGCAGTCCTACAAGAGCACTTGGGAGTGAGGACTGAACTGTTTTGGTAAAAACATGATATTAACTAGTTGGACTGACTGCAGGCTGGGAGGAAATGAAGAAACCTACAGACCTAACCAAGAAACTGCTGCTCACTCACTCCGTTGCTGCAGAAAAGTCTTCTCTCGCCTCTCTTTTCTCCCCCACTGCACCTTGCACCCTTCCTGGCTTTCTAGCCTGGTGTTTGTACAGTAGTTCCCAAGCACATCCTGGATGTATTTTGTTTCCCTTAATTGCACTTTTTAAATACCTGGAGGTGCTCAGTAAATGGTGGCTGAGTGTGTGAGCAGTGTGGAAGCACAGTGCCTGCCAGCCCCCAGGTGCTGGGGTGTGTTGTTGAGTTGCTTGTCTGCCCTATATACACGGAGACTAATCAGCTCTCCACGGAATTTCTGTTTGATCCTTTGGCCTGTCTCAAGGGAAACACAACACCGTCTGACAAAATATGTATATTTTGGCTTTCAAAAACTATTACATTTTGCAAATGTCACCCAGACATTGAGCTTTGTGGTTGCCAAGGAAACATCATGGGAGATAACCTGATCGCAGCTGTGAACTGCATCCTTTCCTCTCCTGGTGTGAAACCCTCACTTCCAGAAATGCCCGCTCTTGTCTTGGGGTATTTCATCTTTAGAAAGCAGAGGCTTGAAAAAGAAGGTTATTTGCAGTCCAGAAGGTATTTCCTGCTGAAATGGAGCTATCTGGGGGGACTTGCTCCTCGGGCTCAAAGGCAAAGGCTCAGCAGCAGAGGGTTTGTCGTGCTCTGATAATATCAGTGTCTGCTGGAACAGCCACAACCCTGTTCAGATAATGTGGGATAGAATCAGTGGTGGGGGGGAGGTTGTACAGTGTCAGCCTGGGCTTTGAAAAACTCGGTCTCCCTGGAGCTGTTAGCTGAGAGAATCGCAGGCTGGAGTCAGTGCTGGAGCTCCGGATAGGATAGATGGAGCTTCCTGTCTATGACCTGGCATAAAAAGGGCTGTGCTGAGTCGTCCCAGAGGCTGTCAGGGATCCAGGGCCTCTTGCAGTGAGGGAACCTCAAGCTGATGTTCCCAAGAGAAACGTTCCTGCTCTCCCCTTATGTAATATGCCATGTGCTGTCAGGTGGAGGTGGGATGTCAGGGAACCTACTCTGATTTTCCCTCTGTGCCAGGCAGGGCCAAACCACTCAGGAAGGCAAAACCACATCCTGCCTCGTGAGCAGTAATAGCCCCAAGCATCTCTGCCTGTTCCTCCATCCCTTAAAGGGGTGAAGCAGCCCTGGACACCGATGGTGGTGAGCTCTGGGTTGGGGCTGGGGGGACACAGGCTATGGGCATGCCACGTGTGCTGGCAGCAGCTCTGGTGAGGGAGAAGGGGGGACGAGCACGTGGCCCCAGGGAAGCCTGATGTGTGTCTTCCCTTTCTGGTGTGACAGAATGGCACTTTAAAGATGTGAGATGCAGCTCTTTTCCCTGACACTCAAAGAGCCAGTTGACAAGCTGCTGCCAGGGAAATGTTGTCTAACTCCCTTTCCCCCAATAATTTCCCTGGTAAAACTGCAGTGCAGTGGAATCAAATGGTGACAGAAACCAGTGGGGGAATAGATGTGTTTTCTTTCTTCCTTTCTATTTTTTTTTTCCAAGTGTGTGTCTGTATTGGGAGCCATGTGCACATCGGTAAATCTCGCTGGTTCAAAGAAATGTTTTTAGTGTTCAAATTCAAACTTTAGCTCTTCCCCCTCTGCTAAAGAAACAACAGAGCCTTGAAGATGCTCCCAGCTTGCATGGGATTAAAAAGACTTCGTGGCTGAAGTGGAAAACAGCATCTCATGTTTTTCCTTTGGGTTACGTGTGCAGAAAACCCCTCTGCTTCTGCTCCTTCAGCTGGTGCTGTGAAAAATCCTCTCTGATGAGGAAAGGTAAACTGGCTGGAGGAGGGAGAAGAGGGCTATGGTTATAAAACTACCTTGCAGGCAGACAACTCATGCCCTGGGTCATGCCAAAATTACTGTCAGCAAACCTGGGAGTGGGGCTGACAGTGCTGGAGAGCTGCTGTGCACTCGGGCACAAGAGTGAATCCTGGCACCTTGAAGGTGTAATTACCATTAACACCTCCTGTTTGCCCCAGTCATTTCCCTCAGGTGGTTCATTGGTGGTTCCTCTCCTCATTTCCATAAACAGCAGAGGATTTCCTGGGTGTGCAGGGAGAGGGAAGGATCAAGAAGGCTGCAGTTTCCCACCAGCTTTGTGCAATGCAGCTGGTGCTTCTCATCACCTGATGCTGGAGTAGAAGTGTGGCTGCAGGGCTCCTCCTCTCATGCTGTGTCTTTCCTCTCCAAGGAAAGTCTCCATGATTTGATTTTGTTGGAAACTTTTACTCTAAGAGCCCATCTTTACCATCCTAACTCCTGTCAGGCTTCATTAAGTGTTTTTAGAAGGGGCTTTCCCTACTTTTCAGTCTTTCCTCTAAGCTCAGCAGAGCAGAGAAGACCTGATTGTGTCCCTCAGAGCTGTAACCATGACAGGCTGGTCAGTCCTCTCTTAGTATTCAAAATAGGGTGTTTTACTCTTAGGATGGATGTAATTTGTTTTAAGGCAAATCCTTGGGATTTCATTTTGCTTTCCAAAGTGTAACAGCTGCTTAGGCTGCGTTTGCTGGAGAGCTGCAAACCCTGTAAGGGTTTGGCCATGACTTCTGGCTTGGGTCATTAGGATTAATCTGAGCAATTGCCTCGCCCTTTGCTTCAAAGGGCTTAGGCCCATTTTACTCAGTGATGAATTTGGCCCCAGAGTTTAAGTATCTACTTCTTTCGTACTTCCAATCCCCAAAAAACCCTAAAAAAAATCAGATATCCTTTGGTAAAAGGGCATCATAGTTTCTGCATAGAGCAAATAAGGCAGAGGGACATGAAATTCATGAAATGCTGATTTTTGCCCTTTTTAAAAATAAGCTACATCAAATTCTTTATCACTCAGTCCTTAGGAACTGCCTTAGCACAGTGGAAGAATTGATTGCATAAATGCCAGCTGTAACTCTCTTATTTTTGGTAACAAGGCATTACTAAAGGCAGAAAGGCAGATTAATTCAGTGCCACGCTCTGATGAGACCAGTGTCCTTTTGTCTGGGACTGGCTCTGGAACCCTCTGCTACCTGGCTTTTCCTTTCAGCCATGGATGTGGGGACTGTAGTAGTGGTTCAAAACACATACCTGTTATTGCAGCAAGAAGTCATGAAGGGTGTACACATATAGGTTAATTGTCAAGGGAAACCGACTTCAAGTACCATCAGACTGTTTTCAAATGTAATCATGACATCTAAGAGGATGATCTTTGAGAGATCAGAGAGTGGAAATTATTCTCTTGCTTTGCACATCTGAGTGCAGTTTGGCTACAGTCAAATTAGCTGTTTCAGCCTACACTGTCAGTTTGCTCTTATCTCCCTTTCCTCTTGTTGTATTATTAATAACAATGAAAAAAAAAAAAAGTTAAAGACATCAGTAAAGACCTATCTGCGTGGGGCAGGGCTGGAGCCAGCGACTGCCTCGGAGTAATTGTGGACGGTGACCAGCGTTTGAGTTCCCCTCAAAGGGACACGCCGGCCCCGGGGATGGCAGGAAGGAGCTCTTTGCCACGCTGCCTGCGGGTGTTTGAAAGGCAGCACTGCTGGGTTTGAGCTCGCTCGTTCTCTTCATCTTCCCTCCCTCTCTTGCCTCTGCACAGCTGCATTTAGTAATGAAGCTGGCAGCCTCAGAAAGTCACTAGAAGTAACCCAGCTGCCTCCCTGGGTTCACGGCGAGAGCGACTTTTGTAGCTGCTCTCAGCCAGTCCATTAATTGCACATAATAAGGCATTTAGTGACAGAAGGATGGTTGATGAGCCTTAGCTGAAATAACAAGGGCCTGCCAAGAGCTGTGTTTCTTTGTCAGGGAGGGTTGTGGAGGGTCCTAGCGCTGAAGTGCGGAGCTGGAGTCGTGCAGGGATAAGAGCAGTGGGAACCTGCTGCTCCCTGATCTCGAGGATGCACAGCTGGCACTGAGCAGGGGAGCACGTCCATGCTGAAGGGCTGGCAGGGCTGATCCACTCTGGGGACGGCAGGTCCCTGCATCTCCAGCAGTGTCTGCCTGATGGGGAGCTGCCCCACTGCCAGAGGGGCACCACCAAGCACCTCCTGAGAGATGAGTTGTTCCAAATGGGCTGGACATGGGGCCTCCATCCCTATGGGAAAGAGCAGGAGAGAGATTACATGGAAGACCAATGTGGACAGGGAAACTTGGGCTGTCTAGTTACCAAGCTGGGCCTCTTGGTTTTTGATGGGAAAATGAGTAATGGGTTGAGGTGGGTGCTTGCCCCAGCTGTCTGACAGATTCTTTGTGGGCTGCCATGGGCCCAGAGAGGAGGAGGACAGTGGCATGGCTAGGGGATGCACTGGCAGCTGTTTCTGCAGGGAAGAGTGACAGGGGTGTCCGTGTGATGCAGCCAGGCTTGCTTGGAGCAGCTGACTCCCTCATTAATAAAGCAGCTGCTCCCACAGCACCAAGCATTTCACCAGCATCAGCCCCTGGTGTTGAGGGGCTCCCTGCACCTCACTCCCTGCTCAGCCCTGTGGAGAAGAACGTCCAGGGGCTGTCACATCAGAGCCATGCAGCTCCAGTCCATCTTGATGGTGAAAAGGAGAGAAACCTGGGAGAAGGAGGTCTGGGAGAAGGTCTGTGCTAGCAGTTGGCAGGAGGTATTCCTTTGTCTGAGTGAGCACTTGGGAATGTCAACATTTCTCCAGGCTAGTTTACTATTCTCCTTACCTGTTTTAACGTCTCAGTCCTGTGCAGCACTACTTCTCCTAGAGGGCCTGGATGTTTCACGAAGGGATGGAAATATTACCCCTGCAGAGAAACAGGGGTACAGCACAAATGGGTGGTTTGAGCACAGGTTTTCAGCCCTGAACTCTTGCTCCATCATGCAAGGTCCAGAAGGAACAGGAGGCAGGTCTGGCACAGAAACCTGCAAGAGAGAGAACAGTTTTCCAGGTCAGATTACAGAGGTGAATTATGGCTTGTGTGAAGGGTCTCAGGAAATGTGGAGAATTGGCAGCCCTGCTGGCTGTGACACCTCTGTGGATCTTTCATGCACCCCTTTCCCATGGTCAGAGGGGACACTACCTGTCCCTCTGCTCAGATGGGAACATTCTGGGTGGGCTGGGGGAGCTGTCCCTCGAGCTGAGTGATGCCATCCGCTCTGAGCAGTGGGTGTTAACGCTGCCACCTTCATTACTATTTTTAATTAACACCCTGTCATGACTTGGCAACATCCTCACCTGCCCTGTGTCTCAGGACGTCTGGACAAGGTCTGGCTACCTTCCTCCCCAGGGCATTCCTGACAGCAAGCCCGGGGCTTGGAGGCAGACAGCTCCTTGGTGACACAATAGCAAAGCGCACAGTTAAACAGCTGCTCCTGCCTGTGCTTTCTCCAGTGCTGTCCTTGTTCTCTTCTGTGTCCTTCCAAGGAGAGAGGCAAGGACCTGGCACAGTTGGCCTGTCCCACTGCTGGCAGCAAGCCTCGTGCTGATGTTTTGGGCAGCCCTGCTTTGCTGTACTTTATTTATTGTACAGCTGAAGTGGAGAGGACATGGGCTGATGTCAGATCCTAGTCACCTACCCACAGCTTCTTTTCTTTGCTCTACTTCCCTCCATCTGGGAGAGGAGCTGGAAAGCTGTCCTTCTCTTCCTCTCTCCCTAAAGGCTTCAGCCTCCTTCTTCTACTCACCTAGTCTAGACAGCCTTGCTTTTATAGAGTTTTTGAGGTTTTGCCTCGAGTTTTTCAAAACCTGGACACCTGAGGCGTTCACTGCCCATAAGAGTGTGAAATTCTGTGGCTAGAACCCATGACTGTTGTTTGCTTTTCAACAGGGAAACACGTCTGCAAATCCTCACATCAGAAAGTCCTGGGTAAATCATAACAGATCTTTGGTAGGATGCAGGGAAGTGGAAGGTATTTATTCACAGAAAATTGCAACTTCGGCTGGCAAATTATTTTGGTTTCTTCCAAAAGAAAATGTTACAATTGATATGGAAGGCCTTTTTTTTTTTTTTTCTTTATAAGTTTGGGTGAAAGAGGGAGATTTGTCACATTTGTGCAGGCCAGATTTGGAGGGAGAAGGTCTTGACCTTGCTTCCAAAAGGAGGAAAAAAGAAGCATCAGGGCTGGCTTCTCCTGTTGTCTCACTTGACCTCCTTGACATCCTGCCTCATCCAGATGAAGCAGGAGAAGAGACACCAGTTATGTTGCAGACATGGTTGGAGGCTTTGGCTCATGAATCAGCAATCCAGAAGGGTTTCTGGGATTGTAGAGGAAGACCTCCCCCAAACACAGCAGAGGCTGAGTGAAGCTCTTTATCTCCAGGCTTTGACCACGCATCTCCTGAAAGGGAGAACAGGCATGACTCTGAGTCACACCCTCGTGGGGATCATTCAAAAACAAAGCAGCATCCTGCCTCAGAAATCCTTCCAAAAGGGCTCTGCCATTCCTGCCCCCAGCGGCAGAGACTGCTGAGCAAATGGCTGCCTCTGGGCATGCACAAGCAACCTCCTGGCTCTCCCAAACCTCCTGCATGCCCAGGAGATAGGGATGAGCGCGCTGCTCCACTGCCACAGCTGTGCGCAGCATACTTGACCTCGGTGTGCTCTGCCATCCTGCTCTGAAGCCTGAGCTAAAACAGGGAAGCCTGCCCAGAGCAGTTCACACTCTGGAAATTCAGATCCTGGTGGCTGTGCTTGGAGCTGAGAGGTTCTTGGTGGGAGGCCCTCGCTGTAGGACAGGTCCATTATGGAAAGCTAGCTCATGGGCAGGGATTGCTGGAGCAAACTACTCCAGGAAACAGCCTTAATTCAATAAGTGGCTTTTACCTCCCAATCAATGCCAGACCTCTGGCCCTTCCCAGCCCTGTTGCTGGAAGTGCCATTGTTCTGGCAGAAGGCAGCACTGACTCTCTGATAGCTCTGGCTTCAGCAAAGGAGCACAGCAGAGCCAGTGAGCCTCTGGGCTTGGTGGTGTCCACACAGTCCTGGTGGCACTGAGCTGCTCCTCTGGGCGGGTCTGGGGGTGCCTGCATTAACACCAGTCAGACAGTGCTGACTGAGGCCTTCCTCTCAGTTGCTTAGTTGTGCCAGACCCCAAGCGCTGCAGCTGAGTATTTCAATGCCAAGTGTCTGCCCCGGGCTGATTTATCTTTTTTCCTCTAAACAGAAGCTTCAGCAATAATTGGATCTGTTGTTTCTCAGAGCGAGACTAAGGAAAAATATGTTCATAAAAAATCCTGCTATGCTGGAGAAATGCAACGCCCCTGGCCTCAGTGGACATCTGCAGCCCCCACTTCTCTTACTTCCCACATGGAGTCTTGAAGTGATGCCCAGCTGGCCACCTCTGCTCCACGTGCTGTTCCTCATGTTCTGGATACTGGGGTGTCCTTTAGAGGGGTAAAGAGCTGTCTGAGCATATCAAGGCAACAAAACTCATTGCCTCTGCATTTTGTACTACCAGGACTAGTGGGTATCTCTGTGTCTTAGTCTTACTCTTTCTCTCCACTCTACAGGGCTTCAGTGAAAAATCGACTCATTTTAACACGTGACGTGAACCCTGGTGCTGTAAGCGTGACCTCAGGAGAACAGCCTGTGAAGAGAGCTGTCAATGGGGAGACAGCTGGGCAGCACACAGATGACAGGGGATACAGCCTCCCTCCAAAGAGCCAGGCTAAACACATGCGAGGCCATACCTCTGCTTGCCAGGCAGTCCCATCCAGCCCAGCACTGAGTCAGGTAGGAAACCAGCAGGGAAAACCATGCTAAAGAACCTGAGTCTTTTTTTTTTTCTACCTCCAGTTCCAGCTGCTATTCTTTTAGTGAGTGAGAGGAATTCAAGCTATTTGTTCCTGGCTGTCAGACCTTAGCTTCTGGGCTGTTGCCTCTTATTTGTTTTTAGTTGCCTGGCTCCTCACAGTGATCTATTTCTTCCTGTGTATTTCAGTATTCCACCCTATGGGCAATGATTTCCCCTTTGTCACCAAAATATTGCATTAGCATTCATCTGGTTTTTTTTTCTGTGCTAAGTTTGTTTAAAAACCAAGGAACTAGAAAACCAGCAGACTGAAAGGAGTTTCATCCCATCCTCCCTTCAATGCTGCCTCTACCAGCTCCTTTCTAGTCAGGTTGCTACTCATCTTCCAGTGCTCAGAGTAATCCTCAGCTTTGCTGGTTTAACTGTTAATTTTCCACTAGCAGGCATTTTCTGTGGAGTCCAGGCAGATGAGATCTGCTGCCATGCCTTCATCTGGGGATGTATTTCACCAAAGCAGTGTAGAACATGACTCACCTGTTGTAAAGCCCACCTTGCCTCTGAATTTTGTTTACCTCTGCCTTCCATCCCAGCCTTCCCTTCTCAGGAGGTTTGCAAGGTTTATGTCCTGTCTGTGTGCTCAGGTCTGTGTATCCATCACGTGCTGTTCTTCAGTCTTCTAGTACATTTCCTCTTCCTGCCCGTTAGATCCTTTAGAAACCCCTGCTGCCAGCCCTTTGTTTTATTCTAGTATGTCCCTCTGAGTTTGGATTTGGAGTTTGTCTCACTGTCTCCTTCACTCAGTTAAAGCACATCAATCTTTTACTGGAAATGTCCATATCCAAGTCCTCCTCCCTATCAACCTTTGTACCTTTCCTCTGTTATCCCTGATCCTCCTTCTCACTGAGAACTTGACCTGATATTTCTTTCCTTTAAGGTCAACTCTCAATTTTCTTTTTGACAAACAAAATAATTTGAGTGCTCCATGTGCCTGTTGGAAAGATTTGGGGGGGGGGGGGGGGGTGTTTCCCCCTGGACCACTGAGATCATTTGGCACCTTTCTATATCCTTTTCTTCCAGCAACTTCTTCTCTCAGAGTGTTGTTACCACTCTGGAGGCAGTGGGCTGGGATTCATGTTACCAGCATGGATCACAGGTGTATTTTACTTGTTTCCTCACTGTTCCCAGTGGAATGTCCATTACCTCCTGCCACAGCTTTCTGCAGTTAGTTCGTGTGCTGTCATGAGCTCCAAAACCCTTTCCAGAGCCTCTGCTTTCCAGTCACAGCACCCTAGGAGTCCGCCTGGAATTTCTTATTCCAGGAACAACTTCTTGTAGTAAAATGCCGTTTAAGAGGGCTTTGCTCACTGAACTGTGGAGACTGCTTTGCATGGTTGCCCTGTGCTCCTCATTATTCATCACTTTGAATCTCTTTGTCATTTATGCACTGTAACAGCACTGAGATTTGCATCTGCTTCCCAGCGATGAAAACGCTGGGAAGTGTCAGGCCTCAAGCAGCTCCCCAAAGAACCCTGCTTGAAACACTCCCATCTGTAGATGATTCACCACTGACAATTTCTTGTTGAGATGTGTCAGCCAGCTCTTAATGTAGTAAACGTGTGGTTTATTGATATCATATACTGCTGATTTTTTAATCAGAGTGTTGTGCAGTCGAATGTCAAATGCCTTACAACAGTCCTCCCTAAAGCTGACTTGGAGCCAGCCTTGGAGTCAAGTGGTAGGTGTGATATGTGTCAAATAATTGTGTCATCTCATCAGGGAAGGCCCACAAATCTAGCTGAGCCAGTTGTTAAATATATTCCCATCCTCTGCCATCAGTTACCACCACGAAACTCTTGGGAATTTCGTTCCAGTCTCTCCGAGCTTATTGCTGTCTCACTGTGTGCCCCCACATCCTCTGGAGCAGGAGTTTTGCTGCATCTTTCTTCCACACAGCAGCAATGTGGGCCTCTCCTCAGCCAGGGAGTGCAGCTGATGCTCAGCACTGGGCAGGCCCCAAGGAAAATGGGATGTGCAGTGTCTGGTCCTCAATATCCTCTGTCTCCAAAGGCAGTTGAAGGTGTAATTGTTCATCTAATCCCCCTGCTCTTTCTGGAGTGCACAAGCTGGAAACCCGGACTCTGGGGAAGCAGAGAGGTTGCTGAAGAGGACCCAGTCCTGCAGGAGATGTTCCCTCATCCCAGAGCTAAACCTGAGACTGATAGGCCCAACCAAACATTTCCCTTTGGAAAAGCCCAGTGATGCCCTGTGCTTCCATGGCCCTTGGTGGAGGCTGGAGAGACCATGCTCTGGGGGCCCTGGAGGTGCAGAGGGGGACAGGGGACAGGTGATGCTCTGTCCCCTCTCTGCACTGCCACAGTAAGTCTGACGCACTTGGTTTAAGTCAGCTGGTAATCGCACGCGGTGATAAATAGTGAGAGACAGGAGTTTGTTGCAAACAAATGAGCCTCAACTAACCTCATTTCTTCTTTTGACAGGATAACAAGCTTAGAGGATAAATTCTCCCCTGCCAGAATTTGTTTCTCTGCTGCCAGCCACCTCAGCACTTAGCAAAACCCCATTCTTTGCTCAGTTCCAGGCTGCCTAAAGCAAAGGCGGGTTCAGACCACCCCCCTCAAGTTCTGGATTCAGTCCCATAAGCTTTTTTTCCTGCAGGCTGCTGTGCTTGTTCCTAATCCTTCCACCTCTGGAGATGCTCAAGCCTCCCCACCACCTGCAGCTGGCAGGAGCACTCTGGGGCAGTGCTGGGGCAGGATGGCAGAGCCCACATGGACCTGAGACCCCGTGGCAGAAGGGGTGTGGGAAAAACCAGCTGTGTACATCAGTAGCAAGGACAATTCTTCTCAGCAGCCCTTGCAAGGTGTCTGAAGAGGCCGTTCCTGGACAGCTCAGCAGGACTGGTAAGTAAATTGGCAAGAACTTGGGATTTTTCTTGGGTGTCTGTGAGATGTTGCTTGGTTTTGAGACATTGTTGGTGTTGGACACTTTGGAAGTGCCTTTCCTACCCCTCTGGAAGCTATGCAGACTCTCAGTTGTGTGCTGTGCCTCTTGTTAAAGGAGCTTTCCCTCAGCAGAACTTCAGAACCCTCCAAGAATCCAGAAATGCCCAGAAATACACAAAGTACTTAGGAAAAGAGGCCAGGTTTGCAGAAATGTGGGAAAACCACTCAGAGGCTGAGGAGTTTGGGGTGCTCTGCCTGTGACTCAGGGTTTTGGAGTGCTCTGGTTATCCATTACCTCTGAAAAACCCAGCTATGGGATGCAGAGCAGCAGGTACATGAGTGAAATGCTTCAGTAATGTTTAGCAGCATCCTGAAAGGACCTTCTCCTCCAGGCTTTGAGTGCTGGGCATGGTATTCATCTCTGGTGGCCCTTTTCACAGTACCTTTGCTGCAAATAAGAGCCTGGACCCTTATGTTCTCTTAGGCAAAGGTACTGGGTACGAGGACGTGTTTCAATAATTAAAAAGCGCTTTTCTCCATTCATGGTCATTGCGTCACATCCTCGCTGAGCGCAGTTCTGTGTGCAGTGCTAAATGGAGCACTTTGCCAATTTCTCCCAATTGGTCAAGGCCTTGAAGAGTGAAATCAGCAGCATTCAAAACGAAGCAAAACTCTGCCAGCATTAGGTTTTGTTACAAAGTGAAATTTGCCTGTGGTTAATTTTGAGGATTTGTTAAGGAGCGCAACCTGGGCCCCAATCCAAGTGGTGCTGGCAGGATAAAAATCCTTCCCACACCACCTAGGCAGACATTTCAGGGGCACCATTTGCAGTGTGGTGGTCCCTCTGTGCAAAGAAAATAGCAAAGAAAATTTCAACACAGGCTGACCTACTGCCTGCTCAGGGACTTGCGTGGCCTGTCTGTCTTTCTCCAGAAGTGCTGAGCATGTACTATTCCCACTGACTTCTCTGTGGACAAGCTGTGGGTTTGACAGGTTAGATCCATAGTTTGGGGAGTTTGTATCGCGTCTGGTGACATGTGAGAAAGGGCAGATTAAAATACAGTTCAATCTCAAGCCTGCCTGCAGATTAGCATTTTAGCCGAGTTCCCACCGTGCTGGATGAACTGCATCAGAGCCCTTTCCTTATGAGAAACTACTGCCCGAGTGCAACTGTGATGCAAGAGCCGATCAATCTGCCCCTTTAGATCGCAGCTGCTCTGAAGTTTTGGGCTCGTCCTGAATACGGAATTCAAAACAAAGCTTGAGAGCCTGCGCTGACTGAGAATAAGGTCTGTGCAAACCCCTGCCAAGTGATAAGGCAGCTCCCCCTGGCTCTGAGAACGGAGCTTTCCTCCCCAGCCATGCTCAGGTGCGAGGGAAAGCTGGAGCTCCTGTGAAAACACCCAATCCTGCAGCTCCAGGGTAAGTGGAGGGTCTTGAAAAGTGCAGAGTGGGCGTCTTTCACCCGTGGTTTACCAGGGAGGCAAGTCAACAATTTGCTTGAGAAAATACCTTTACAATTTAGCACATCGATTTTCAAAATGTGTAAGGAATAGATGCTTGAAAGGTGCCTTGGTTTTGCATATCTCAGTTTGAATTCTGGCTCCACAGAGACGATAAGGTTTTCCCAAAGCTGTTTCCTGCTGTGTGTTTGCCTCGGGCTTAGATGGGTCACTGGGGCTTCAGATTGCAAAAATCAGATCGGATGCGCCTATCTTTGTTTTTCAACAAAGGGACAAACTTTGCCCTTTGCAGTGCCTGCAGAGCAGTGAGTAATGAGTGTTTGTGGGAATATCAGCTAGCTGGGCTAATAACCTTGCTGGGGAGAATCCCTTCTGCCCTTGCAAGGCAGAAGTGTGTCTCCCTCTGTAGCTGGGAGTCACCTGCCTTCAGGGAGTTTCTCAGCAGAGGGCATGGGGAGATGGTGTGGGCGGGGGAGGCTCTCCCTGCCTGCCTCTCTGCCCTCTGAAGGTGCAGAATTGCAGGCTCTGGTGGGCTTGCTTGCTGTGAGTATAGGCATGAGCAGTCCACAGCCATGCAAAACTTTACCTTAAAACAGAGAAATTTCGCAACACAGCTGGAAGAAAGTTGTGCTCTGTTCTGCTGCAACTCTACCCGAGCTACCCTGATTTCAAACATGCCCCTGGCTGATGCCTGTTTTGCTGCTCCTTCTGCTCCCTTTTTCTGCTGAATGCTGCCCTTCTCCTGGCTTTGCTGATGTTGTCCCTTCTGCAGCAAAATGCCTCTTGTCATCCCTGCAAACAGGACACTCGAGGCCCTCAGCTTTTGGGGACAGTCTCTCCACCGTGGGGTGAGCTCCTACAGCACCTTTCTGTCTGCAGGGTGGGTGCATCAGTGTCCTTTCAGAACCTCCTGGGAGGTTTCTGTAGAAGGAGAGGTTTTGCACCTGGAGGCTGAGTTCCCATTTTGGACTGCTCAAGGCCTTCCTGCTGGCAGGGAAGGTAGGAACTGGTTTCAGAGACTAACCCTGGGATTTAACTTTAGAATTCCCTTCAGGTGCCTGGCTTTGCCTGCACGGTGTTGCAATGCTCCGGCACTAAGTTCTGTGGCAACAGAGCTGGTGACCTCTCTTGTAGAGTCACAGACACTGGGCTATCAAAAAGAAGTTAATGAGATAATCAGAGCTGACACGGAAACAAAATACTGCCCTCCAAAAATCTTCCCCTTGTCATTTTCCTGCACGTCTCGGTGCACTCTGTGGTTTTCTGCCCTGCCTGTGCACAGCAGCCCTGATAGCTGAGTACACATCTTCTGGTGTGGTTCGTCCTCCTCCATTCTTCTTGCTTAGCCCTCCCTCATTGAATCTGATTGACTCTGAGGCCATTGATTTTAAATAAGGTCTTAGGGGGAAGGTCTGAGGGTTTTGCTCTGGTTTTGTGCAGCAGGCTTTGAGTTCTGGTTGGGAGCCACTGAGCACTGCTGCTATATTAAATGATGGTCAGAGATAGGAACACAGTCATCGTTTAATGCCCCAAATTGCTGCTTTTAAGTGGGCAGGGTTTGGCTTTTGGCCAGATCTCTGTGCTCCTGGCAGAATGGTGCATTACCTTGTTCTGGCAAATGTATTTTCATCTGCTAGTTTAAATCTGATTTCTAGTACTCTGTGTGGTTCTCACAGCCGAGGAATTTCCTGCCCTTTATCCGCCTGTTTTCTTCCAATCTAGGCTAAAATCAATACACTTAAATAAATAAAGCCATTGGGCTTGTGAGTACCTCCTGCTGTGTCAGCGGCAGGAGCAAAGCTGGGTGACCAAAGATTAGTTAAGCCATTTTCTCCTTCTTTAAACAAATTTGCTGTTGTTGAAGCATGCTGGACCTCAGCAGGGTGTGCTTGCCAGCCAGCAGATCCAACAGCAGGTCTTGGCATCCCATCAGTGGCAGTGCCTTTGTGGGGAAGAGTCCCTGTGCTGGTCTGTGGCCACCCCTGCCCATTGGGGCTTGGGATGGGCATAGTTTTCTGGCATTATTAAATGCTTTTAATAGGGGTGTTCTGCCACTGAGCTCAAGAGGTTGGGGGCCGCAGGGTGTAGCCTTGTCCTTTTAAAGCATTTCCCAGGTGTGGCTTTCATTTCTGCTCTTCCCAGGCAGACATGATTTTCAGGTCTGCTTCTCCTGAGAGGGTTACACACTGTGTGGCACAGATTTCTTCCCACAGCTCCTGTCTGCCCTGCTGGCAGGAGCATCCCACACCAGGATTCAGGCATGCATTTCTTCTGGGGCCGGGAAAAAAGAAAACGATGGCATGAAACGAGGTCTTCTCTTTCTTCCCCTAATGCCAGGAGTTACCCCTGAAACACTGAGTTCAAGGAGCAAAAAAAACATATTTAGGATTTCTAGACCAAGCCTTAGGGTTTCTGCATCCCTGCCCTTGTGTGGGGGGTTTTGCTGGTAAGTAATTAAGTGTATTCCCTGCCTTGGATTGAGTTCCCTGCCATATGCTGGGCAGAGAAAACCTTAGTACAGTGGAAAACAGATTCTCTCCTGCCTTCCTGGACAGTGCCCTTAGCTCCCCACAGAGCCCACAGTTCTTCACAGGGCCCAGTAACTCAGCTTTGCATTCATATAAAGAACAGAAATTGTGCTCTTGGGCCTCAGTCTGGTGCCAGCTTCCAAATTACAGTGTAAGCCCTGCTCCAAAGGTCTCCCCTTGACTCAGGGCAATCGTTCAGAGATGTCTCTGTGCAGCAGCTGCAAGGATGGAAGGAAACTGCCTTTTTAACATTCTCTGTACGTGCTGTGTTTTGGGTGTTTGTGGGCTTTTTTGAAAGGAAAATTATTTTTAACTGAATTGAAAACAGTGACAAACATGATATTTTTTATTAATAGAATCATAGAGTAGTTTGGGTTGGAAAGGACCTTTAAAGGTCATCTACTCCAATCCCCTGCCATCAGCAGGGACAGCTTCAACCTGATCATGTTGCACAGAGACCTGTCCAGCCTGAACATGAATATTTCCAGGGATAAGGCATCTAACTCTCTGGGCAACCTGTCCTTGTGTTTCACCACACTCATTGTAAAAACTTCCTTCCTTATAGTTAATCTGAACTTCTGGATGTGATCTCCCCCTGCTATTTGCTGCACGATGAAAAACATTTTTTCATTAAATGACTTCCCCCTTTTTCTTCTGTTATCATCTACCCAGCTCTGGCTGCAGCTAACTCTTGGGGGCAACTAGGATGTGTCACAACCCAGCAATTCAGCACAGGCTAGGAATGAAAGTGCAATGCCTTCCCTCCCTCCTTGCCAATAATTGCAGGGCCTGGAGATGAAAGCACTCAGGGGGTGCGGAATCAGGCCGGTGGCACAGAGGTAAGTGGGATGCCGCATCATCACTTGCAATCTTGCAAGTCCTTGACAGGGAGTGGGATTTCCAGGTCCTGCCATCCCTTGGTCTCTCTGGGCTGAGCTGGGATGCCCTCAGATGCCCAGATTGGTTGTGCTGTGTATGACAGGGCTGCCCCAGGAGTTCCTCTGAAGGTGAGTACAGGTATCACAAGCAGTATGCCCCGATCTGGAGAGATGCAATGGAGTGGAAAGGAGACAGGCTCTGTTTACACACAGATACCTGTGCAGCCAGCAGTGTTAGTGAGAGAAAACAGGAAAGGACATGACAGTTACACTGGGTTTTCATTAAATATTAAATGGAGTGAAGTTTTCTAGAGTGTGCCTGGGCTGTTTTCAATTGTCTGTCTGATGCCATGAGAGAGAAGCCAAGTGGGTGAACCCTGGCTCTGGAGGTGCAGGGTTTCCTGCTCAGGAGCTGTGGTGACAGGAAGCATTTATGTGTGCAGGCTGCCACAGGAGCTCATCTCACCCACGGCAGCAAATCTCCTCCAGTTGTCCCGCTGCTGGTACGGCCCAGAGAGAGAAGTTAACCCTTGCAGGTGTCTCCAATAAGAGGTCAGGGGAAGGAGAGAACTGGTGCAGAGCTGGCCCAGCCTGGAGCAGCAGTGGCAAGCAGCAAACACTTCCCAGGTTGCTGGCTGGGATGGGGAATTAACCACTCATGTACCCCTTTTCCACCAGGTTTAACACAGAGTATTCCCTGTGCGTAGGGAATACTGAACAACTGCTGTCCCTTGGTTTGGGTTTTTTTGGTGCTTTCTTTTCCCCACTTTTCCCCTGTCCCAGGAGATGGGACACAGCCTGGGTGCAGCCCACCCATCCCACTCCATCTCCTCAGCAGCCTCCCCTTTCCTTGTGCAGGAGCTTAGGGGGGCAGCAAGAAGGAATCTCCTAACTTGGATTGGGTTAATAAGTTAAAATGCAGAGCCTTAATCCCTGCTGCTAAATCAGAATGTAATTCAGCTTATAACCACAGCCCAATCCATGTGAATTACAATCACTTTAAATACAGCCAGGACTAGCTGGGATTTAACATCCTCCCAAGAGATCCTGAAAATGAAAACTGGGACACTGCACTGCTCTGGCTGGACCTGCCATCAGAGGGAGCCGAGGCAGTGGGGCAGAGGGATTTTTTTACCTCCCAGGCCCCTGAGGAAAGGGAACCTTGGGTGCAACCCTTGGTCATGGCACGTGGCTGAAGGATGCATGCGAGCCTCCTGCAAGAGCTTATCCCTGGGGAGGGGGACAGAGGCTGCCAGCAAACCCACAGCACTTTTATCTTTAATTTAGAATGTTTATCTCAAGAGATTCTTCCAGCTTTAAAACAAACATAAGGAGATCTTCATTTGTCTGGCAGCATCTGGCCTCTGAAAGCAGGCACGTACAGTACAGCCCGGGCAGGAGGGCTGATAGGGAGGGCTTGTTCCCTGCCTCCTTTCTCCCAACTTTAACCTCTGGCAGGATGAACTTTGCTCTCCCTCTTCCTGTTTCAGAGAACCTCAAGAGAAAATGGGTCTTTCCAGAGCTTGAATCAATAGCGGGCACTTTCCAAGCATTCCTGTAAGTGCCTGGGAAGATCTTTTACTGTTTTCACTGTTACTTGATGAAGTCCCGGTTTTCACAGCTTTGATGGGGAAAGAAAAATTTTTCATTGTCTTCCTGCACCACCTTGGCCTGGGAAATGGGGGCAGCCGAGTGCTTCTGCCACCACTGACCCACAAGCTTTCCCAGGGAGCCTCGGGCGGTGTCTGGGAGCATGCAAATTCAAAGGTTCCACAGAAATTGAGGGCCTTAATGGATGCTCTTCCAAGCACTGAACTGGAAAGTCCCTGTGGAAAGAAGGCATGACTCTTGTGGGCTGCCAGGCACAGATAAAGAGTTCAAGGCATCCAAATTGCTACTTACATTAGTGGGTAGAGGTTAGAAAATAAGATCTTCTGCTCAGACTGGTGCCTATGTTTGAACCGTTTTAGAAAGAATCTGATGGTGTTTTTCTCACACCACTCTTTTTTGTGGTTTCCTTATATTTCTCTTTTTCCATTGGTGAAAGGCTAGTGCTGTTGTGCTATCACCTAGCCAAAATGAGAATGCATGGCAATTTCTCAAAGCCTGGCACGTCAAGTGCCTGGTGCAATGGGATGGAGAGCTTGTGAGTTTTCCGTGGGTGTGATGAGGGAATGGAAATGATCTGAGTTCTTGGGTGCTTTCCCAAACCCAAGCTAGCCAGTTTTCTATGTTTAGATATGGTTTACTTAGCAGCACTGCTAGAGTGGAGGGGAGAGCAGAGGGTTTTCAGGCACCAACAATGCCTCCTGATGCAGCCTGAGACTGTTCCCTGCCCAAGCCAAGTCCTGGGGCCTGGACTACAACAGGGAGAGCTTCCCAGCTCCTCAGACAAGCGGTGCACAAAGCTCCCAACCATACTGCTCTTGGCTCTCTACAGAAATATACAATCCGCTGATGAATCTCCTCCCAGACAGCTGGGCCAGCTTGGCCCCACGGTTGTTCTGACATCCTCCCTGTGTCCTCCAAGATGTGCCTTAGGGCCATTGTCCCTCTCAGCAGCTGCCTGGGCGTTTACCAGACTTCGGGGTAAGGTTTTTTTTTTTTTTTTTTCCTTTCCCACTGAAGTCATCACAAGATTTTGAATTTTTTGCTGGGCTTCACAATCACATTGTTAGTTTCCCCCGAGCTTTCAGAGAGAGCTGTGAGCAATGCTTCTCCCTTCTTTTGCTGGTGTAACTGCAAAAAAGGAGAGAGATGCTCATCTCGGTGTGACCAGGATAGCCCAGCCTTTATTCCTGACACAGGTCATGTCTGCCAGCAGCAGCCAAAGATTTTTTTTTGTTACAGAGTATTTTAAAAGTTTTCCAGCCACTAACATATTGCTAAAGCTTACAGACAATTGTTCTAGCCAATCACTAAAAGCACACCTACCCCTGCTTCAAACAATGCTTGCTTGTACGCTTTCTATTAACAATAAACAATATTCCATTATTAAGCTTAAAACCTTTTGCTATCTTGCTAAGCGTATTTTTATGAAGTCTTAAGATCTATCCTAGCCAAACCTAAGACTGAGACTATTGTTTCATGTCCCTGCTTGCTGTGCTATTGTAACTTTTCCTACTTTCAAACTTGCAGTTGCAGCTAATTCTAAATTGTTCTGCTCTTTCTGTTTCTGGGGCCTGCTTCCCCAGATTTCTGAAACCCTTCTTACCTTTAGTATATCCCACACTTTATATGGGCTGCAATACTGGAAGGACTGAGCTATTTCATGTGAGCCTGGCCCCAGCTGCAGTGACTCCTATGCTGGCAGAGATGTGAAGGCTTCAGGGAGATCATCCTAAAAGCGGAAGAGACTGGAGATGGCAGGACCACTGTGTGCTAATCCACCCTCCCTACAGTGGAGTGAATGGACAGAGGATAATGCCAGGACAGGCTGACGTCCTACTCTTGCCTTCTCCAAAGATGACCTCAGGACCAGAGCACTCTCACCAGCAATCAGACTGGTCCCTGCTGATGCTGAGACAGGGCAGGGTCCCAGACACGCACAGGACTGGCTTTTCTCTCCTCTATCCTGGATGCGCCCCTTGGCTCAGCCACTGCTCAGCACCAGGATGCCTCTTGAGAATAACAAATCACCAAAATGCTTTGTCAGCGTGGAAGCCCATCACACCAGCAGAGGCTGTGTCTGAAATACAGAAGCAGTGCAATTTTTGCTGAGGAACTCCCCCGGAGACAGGCAGCTCCTGCATTATTAACAACGGTGCTGATGAATCCCTGTTAATGAGACGTGCTCGCTCAGCCAGCCGGCCAAGGGGCCGTGGCCGTGCTCCTCTCAGCTCCACACTGCAGCCTCTGCCCTGGAGAGCAAGACAGGAGTGCTCTGGGGAGCAGTTGGCAAGGCTGTGCTGTAAGATTTGGCTGCTTTCCCTAAAACTTGTACGTGACCTGCCAGACTTTGGGCTAGGTAGACGTGGAAATCCAGTGTGGGTTCTTTGGTGGCTGTAAAAAGTGAGGTAAAATGCTGCCGTGCCCATGGGCTTGTGACTAAAGAGAAGGACCTGTGTCTTGGTGTGGACTCTCTGCTCTGCTCTAGAGAGCAATGTAGGCCACATTCTCTAGTCTCTTCTTAAATGGCTCAACCATGGCAGCTTCCTTCTTCTCTGGCTCAACAGATTTCCATGTTAGGAAAAATCTTTATCCATCCTTTTTTTCTTTTTTTTTTTTTTAAAAACTCAATTTCATCTTGCTCCATTTATCATTTCTCCTTTTGGCTTCTGGATGTAATTACTCTCCCACTGTGGTCATTATACCTCCTAGGATACTTGTAGAAGAGGATTTTATACAGCCTTAGCTGACGTTCGGCCAGGAAAGACATCTCAAACTATTTCAGTTTTTGCTTAGTCAAGCCTCCTCTGAGCTTTCCTAGCTGCACAATACTTTTTTTGACAGTATAGCACATGGGATGGTATTTAGGAGCCTCTGTGTATACAGGAAGACTGGTCAACCTGCAGTGTATCACACAATGCCTCTACAGTCCAGCATGCTGTCGCCTGTTCTGGTCACACTGCAATCAGCATTAATTCCCCAGCAGTGCTGCCAAGATACTTCACTCTGCACTGCAGACACTCTGATGCCTTCCAGATGCCACAGATGATGTCACATTCCCAATGTCATTGTTGCCTTATGCAGAATGAATCTGATAACCTAATCTGTTTGTGCCACACCCTTCTGTCTGCTGATGGGATTCTGTAATGTGAATGGTGTTGACCTCCAAAGTTTGTCAGCGCAAGTGGAGGGCAAAGCAAACCCTGCAGGAGTTAAGAGGGCTGGTTAAGATTGCACAGGAATAATTTGAGTAGCACTTTTTTTGTTGGTGGGAGTGTTTTTTATGTTTTGAAGCAGAGCTTCCTGCAAACCTTGTAAGGAGTCTGTGGAGTAAGGGCAATGTGGAGCCTGCAGAGTTGGGGCAATGAAATGAAAGGAGGATCCCGAGGATGGGATGGGGAATGGGATTGAGGCTGTCTCCCCTGAGCAAGAGACCAGCTCTCCTTCTTGCATGCAGGAGCTGTAACTGTACTGACAGCCCGTGCCACGTGTTGAGTCCTCTGCAGGACCGAAATATCTTGCTTAATTGGTGGCAGCAGGTTATGCTATCTAAGTTTTGCAAGCCTATTGATCGTGCTGTAATCGTCTTTAAAAAGGAATAGGTTAAAACGAGGCCTGCCGCTGATCCCTGAGGTGCCCCAGCACACACCTCCTCGTTCCCCCGCCTCTCCAATTAGCATCCCCTCGTGCTGCAGCCATCCTGCTGGCTGTCAGTGTGGCAAAGCACCTGGAAAAGCCCCACTAAATCCCTTGTCACCAGAGGGAACATAAGCACTGAGCCTTGCCTAGGAGAGCTGGGATGTGTATCCCCACCGGGATCACCCAGGGGGTGGTCTGTAATTTGGATATCGTTATGTGTGCATCTTGTGCAGTGGGGCCACTGCCTGCCAAGGGTCACTGTTCCTCCGTCACCCTCCCCATCTTTTGGCACTATTTCCCAGGCTTTGTGCTAGGAGAGCCCTCTCTGTTGGGCCAGGTGATGCTGTGGGCAAGCAGCCCTGGTCCCCAGAACATCAGCTGTGAGGATGCTGTGAGGCCACACGGGCTGTGGGCAGGTTTGGGGGCCCAGGAGCCCCAGAGGTGCCGGTCAGTGAGCTCCAGCTGTGCCTTGCCCCATGCACCGTGAGGCCGCTGGAGCAAACCTTGCCGCGGGAGAGCGGAGCCCCTGTTTTCAATTAGCGCTGCTATTTCGGAAGGGAGTATCTGCGATGTAACCCATGGCAACCATCTGTGGAACCGGCGTTCCTGCTGGCTGGGGAGAGGGAGCGGGGCTGCCATGGGGGCCAGGGGCAGTGCTGGGGGGAGCCTGGCGAGCATTGGGAAGGCAGCATCCCCTCCTCCCTGCGGGTCCCCCTCCTGCCCCCGCTGGCGCAGGAGGTGTCGCTGAGCCCGCTGGCAGCCCACGCAGCTGGATAATTTATGGGCAGCGGCAGCGGCTCACCGTCACTTTGTTTGCAATTTGCCTCTAAATATAGCTGTGCTTTAAGGGGGGAAGGCGAGCTCCTGCCCTGCCCGCGTCTCTCCCTCGCTGCTGCTGCGGGCTCTCCCGGCACCCAGGGGAGAAGGGGCCCGGCAGCCGCCTCGCCCTTGTGGCACCTTTTCCATCCCGCATCCCGCCTCGCTAGGAAACGGCAGGGATGAGACACAAACCTCCCGGGATGGTGGTTAAACACCAGCCCAGCCTGGCGACAGCATCCTACCCGCTTGAGACTGGCAGCTTGCCTGGGTGCACTACTGAGCCCGACCGCTTCCCAGAGAATGAGCTCTCCTGGGAGGGCTTCTCTCCGTGCTTTTTCTTCTTTTAGCAAAAAAAAGGTGCAGTAATTGCGTTAGTTCTAACTAATGCACCTCTAGCAGAGGGGCAACGCCAAGCTTGGAGTGAAAGATTGCCTGTGGATATCACCTCAGCTAATTCCCGTGCTAAAACCAAATATTTATCTGGTTTAACCCCCTGCTGCAGGTGCCAGCCTTGCCAGTGAGCACAGCGCACTGCCCAGGGCACTGCTGCAGACATAGGGACAGCCTATGGAGCATCCCACTGGTGACACCCCCCAGCCTGGGACAGGGGCCCTGCAGACATGGGGACAGCCTATGGAGCATGCCACTGGTGACACCTCCCAGCCGTGGGGCCAGGGGAAGAGGCATGGCCTGGCATTCCTCATCAAATGCAAGGCTCCCTTTCCAGGCCGTGAGTTACCCCCACCCTTGTGCTACAGGTGTGACAAACAACTGCTCTGACCAGGGTGACACATCAGGAGTTGAACCCAACTCTGAGGCTGACGGGAAAGGAAAGGCACTGAAGTGCTGATAAGGCATTATAATAAGTACCGAGCAGAAATAAGAACCTACTTAGGTTTTAAACATAACATTAATTAATAAAGAAAAGGGTACACTGTAGATACTGAAAGCTCTCAGATACTGAGGAGAAAAAAAATCTCTTTTTGCCCATAATTTAGAAACTGCCAGAGCGTGGTTCCCTCGACCTAGATGCCAGCACAGTTACATCTGGGGAGGGGACCCCTCTGCAGTGGCACACACACCTGCACTGCCCCACAGAAGAAGAACTCTCAGAAAAGGGTGTGAGGATAAAAGGAAAAGGTCGTTTTCAGACCGCACCACTCCATCACATCAACATTAATTCCTGTTGGTCCGTTGCTCTGGATGTAACCGAAAGCAGTGAAAAATGATTCTGTCCCAGTCTGGCAGTACACTTCAGCAAACCTATCTAATAGGTTTATTATAGTTTATTGAGCAAGTGTTAGCCCAGAGTAGATCAGAGCAACCGCCAAAATGCTAAATGGTCTGAGGAATGATGGCATTCTGGGAAGAATTATTGTGGCAGGATGGGTAACTCAGTGTCTAGGGCCCCATGCTACCTCCATCCCTGTCAGAAGAAATAATGGCCAGATTTTCTTCTGAGCCTCATGGCCCATTGGACTAATCTATAGGGGCCAGCCTGTCCAGCACTTACAGTATCTTCAGCTCCACCAGCCTGGAGAATCCTTTACAGTCCCCTTCTGAGAACAGATTATTCTCAGCATGAGAATCCATGATCCTGCCTCTCCTGCTGCACACTGAATGGAAATTCCCTTTCTCAGGGTAAAGCAGCGAGTGTTAGTGGGCCACAATCCCTGTGGGGAAAATGTGAAACTTGTGTCCCAGCTCTTGGTAATGACATAATTAGCTCTGGGAGGGAAAGACTTGAAAAACACTTTACTCTTTCTGAAAAAAAAAAAAAAAAAAACCAAAAAAACCCCAAAAAAACCCAAACTCTAAGCCTTGTAAAAAAAATAGTCTTGAAAATCTTCTTTATGGAGAGCCCATATTTTATTACCAGACAGAGTTAACAGCAAGGTTAGTTTACTACACCAACATAAAAGTTAAATGTCCAATTACTGTCTCTGGAAACAATGTTAGGGAGAGAGGAAACTGCAGAAGGCTCCACCAGCATTTGCCTGCAACCTTAACACCATCCTGCCCACCAGATCCAGATTTCTTTCATTCAGTGTCCAAACCAAGGGTTTATTCTCGGAACACTCTCCCTGCAGAGGGAAGTTTCAAGCAGCCACCCCTCCTTTCCTTACAGTCCATTATTTATGTCCCTATCTTTTCAGGAGAGTTGTAGAGTGAAAATAGAGTGCTGAAGGGCATCCTGGCAATTTTACAGCAGCTTGTGACGTTTCAGTGCAGGTCTCCAGAATCCCCTTATTTTGGGCTCATGTAGGGTCTCTATAGAGGGCTGTGGCTTCAGCCATCCAGCATTTGTGAGACTCCTAATGCAGTGCTTGCAAGCTGATTTGAAAACAGAGAGCTCTGCTGAGAAGAGGGACTCCATAATCCTTATTCTCCAGCCTCTGCTTCCATCTCTTCTCAGCCAGTTGATAAACTTTCATAGCACCAGTATTCCAATTACTGAGTATATGAGTTCTTCAGCATCCTACAGCAGTTTCTCTTTTGGACGTTCTGTTTCTCAGCAGAATGACTTGCAACATGCTCTTCTTAAGTGATTTCATAACAACCTGCAGAAAAATCCTGTACTTTTTTTCTGATTACAACCCCCACCTCCCCATAACTAATGCACTATTTCTGACACCCACAACCTGAATTACCCTAGTGCACTCCCACAGAGGCTGTACCAGATGTATTAATGATGCCTCTGACTGATTCAGCCCCTGGCATAGAACCCTCTTCCCCACTGTCAGGTTATAAGGAACAGAGGTTTCCCTCACATTGGACCAGCTGTCAGCATCAGCCTGGCCTGAATTTTAGGCTCACAGCCTATTTCTGGTGTGCATGTGCAATCCAGAGGTATCTGCCTTGAGAAGTTTCCACCTGAAATACACCAGGATCAGGCAGGGTTGTACACTAGAAGGAGTGCAGAGGGTGGCAGTACCACGTACATATTCATATACATATAGATATAAAAATCCCAGATAACGAACTGACAGGACAAACTGAACTGAGTTTTGTGCTTAATGATCTTTCTGAGGAGAACTGCTTCTGTTGCCTGCAGAACTGGGGGTGCCAATGGCGCGTGTAATTGAGGTCTCCACTCGGTGTGCCTTGGTGAGTTATTCCAGGGAAGTGAAGGAGAAAGAAGAAGGCCAGAAGAAATCAAATGTGACCACACTTTTTCCACGTGTGACCATAATTATTAATGTTACTTGAGTGATCTGCTGACAGCACAGGGCCTGATGGCTTCTGGTGCTGCTCTGTATTAACAACCAAAGAGGAACTTTGAGGCAACTTATCCTCAAGCCTTGTCTTGTTATCCCTCATGTCAACAGCTAAGGGTATCCTTCCCCTCATCCCCCCTTTTTTTTTTCCTTTAAGTAAGCAGAGAAAAGAAATTGCCTTTTTCCACCCTGTTTTAATTACAGGAGCCATGTGACCCTTCCTGGAGCTGCTGCTGGAGACTGTACTAGTGCAAGATCACCAGGCCAGCAGACTCACAGAAAATATGTAAGTAGGTTACAGGGGGGTGGGGGAGGCTATTAAACACAGCAGGATCCACTTAACAGAGCACCTGCTAGGGGAAGAGGCAGGCAGAGCAATACCTGCACGGCTTTACTCTTTCTAACAAACCCTGGCTGGGCTCAAGCAGGAGTGTGGGAAGATGGCAGAGAGGCAGGCTGGCAGAGAAGAAGCTGAGGGTGTTTGGATGCTCTGGGCTGGTGGCTGGAGTGCTCACACAGCTAAAACCTCTCTGCTTCTGGTGGAGAGCCTGTGCTGCAGGTGAGCAGGGAGCAGCTTGCTCCGACCCCATTCCTCCTGTGTGCACAGGGGTGTTGTGTCCTGTCCCCAGAGCAGGGGACAGCAGCAATGAGAGCACAACCAACACCCTGGCTTTAGACCTGGTCTCCTTTGTGAAGGCTTTTGGGGAATTCAGGCAGACTTCTTCTTTTCTCATGGGACGTATTTAAATTCTAAGTTTTTAAGGCTGGTGTTTTGACATTGCCCTAAGTAGTTTAAGTACTGCCTTATCTTTTGGAGAGAGGTTCCTCTGGCCACCTGGAAAGCATCTCTGGCATTTGACTAGCTGGGAAATGTTTTATTCTCCTGACCAAGGTAAAATTGCTCTTGGTTATATGCAGTGTGAGGATTTTTTTTTTCCTTCAAATCTTGTATTTATATAATCTGTCTGCTGACAGATACAGCCAAATCAAACATCTAAATAGGATTAATGCAGGCAGCTTATTACTGGTTCTTGAGGAAGGCCAGGAATTATGGTTATCAACCATAACAGTGAAGTTAGGGTGTCTGACCTCAACAACTTATCCTTGAAAAACACTATACAAATATCTTCTGAACTAGTGAAAAGTAATTTTGTATTCAATGAATAACAGAGGAGAGTGCAAACTAAAATAGCCCGATCTGAATATCAGAGTATATTTTTGTTTTTTTTTCTTGGTGACAGGAGGATGAACATAATCATAAGTGAAATAAGTGTTGAGCCATATTTAACCCTCTCAACACCCCATCAAGACCAAACATAACTGCATCAATCTTTCCAAACATAAAAAATTTGCCTGACCACAGAAAACTACACTCTCTGTTCAGTTTTGGGTCCACTCTGCTATTGCAAGGAAAATATTCCATGATGTCTCCTGCCCCTGGATGGGATTTAGCTGCAAAACCTGTGGAAAAGCTGCCTAGATGCCTCCTGGCTTACAGGGAGCTTACAGGTGGAGTGATGTGCCCAGGACACTCCACATCAGGCGTATGGCTGGATGTGATGGTCCTGCATAATTTTGTGCTGGGGAATTTGGTGCACAAGGGCACGGAAACGAATATACATTTTTTCCACTCCAGATGGCTCACTCAAATTAATCCTGCAGTCACTGAGACTGGAAGTACAGTTCTTGCCTCCTGATGGTTACCAGCAGCCTGTTCGAACAGAGTTGATGACTCCCAGTGGTGTTCTTGATGGGCAATGTCTCCATCTTTTAAAATCATCCTTACAGACAGGTGATTAGTTCCCTTATTGGCATTTTCACCTGCAGAAATGAGAACTGAATGGGCTCAATGATGATTTTGCACGGTAATTTATGCATGTAGTCCAATATAGCTCATACTGAGGATCTATTCCTCTTTTATAATTGGGACAAATTCCATCTCTAGAAGCTCTTCTTCCAAGAGAGGATGAAATATCTAAGCCATCACCTGTCTAACACCATTCAGCTGGTATTTATTTCTGACATGTTCGTGTCAGTAGAAGGCTTTCCAAGCTCACAGAGATATTGGGAGGTTTCATTTATACAATACTGTGAGATTGCCTGATCAAAGGCATACAAGTAGAAATCATTACTGTTATTTTCAGACACGTCTTTAATCACAGCCTCTCCCTATTCATCGCAATCATTGCAATTGTAAATCAGAAGTGAGTTCCCTCACCACCTGGCCACTTGGTGCTCTTTTAATTTCTGCCTGTTGCCTGCACAGTGAAATTTCTCCTGTATCCCCCTCCACCTCTCCGTGACGCAAACACGTGCACTAAAATTTGCTATGATAGCTTCGCTTTATGTGGATTTGTTTCTGCAAAGAGAGGTGATATTGAACTTTCTGAATCTCTCCTGCTAGGAAATGGGGATAATGCTTGGAGCTGTCAATGCAAAGACCAGTGCCTGACAACCTTGCTGAAGTGACTGAATTATATTCCTAATAGGAGAAAGTAGGAAATGAGTTACAGTGATTTAAACATGGGGCTAGAAGATTTTGACCTTCTAACTACAAAAAGGAATAAGCTTGTTAACACCCTGTTTTCTTGATAACGTATATAATTTTTGTCTGATCGTGCACTGAGTCCCAGTGCTGTGGTAGCTTCTGGCGAGGAGAAATGGACTTTCTCCTCTCTGATGTTTTTATGGGATTTGTGCACCTGATAATGCGATAGAGCTGGTCTGTAGTCTCTCCCAAAACCCGTGGGCTCCTCACTTCAAGAAAAGCATTAAAATACTGGAGTGAGTCCAGAGAAGAGCAAAGGAGCTGGGGAAGAGTCTGGAGCAGAAGTCTGAGGAGCAGCTGAGAGATCTGGGGGTGTTAAGCCTGGAGAGAAGGAGACTCAGGAGAGACATTTTCACTCTCTTTGACAGGACAAGAGGACACAGCCTTAAGCTGTACCAGAGGAGGTATCAGGAAGAATTTATTAATGGAAAGAGTGGTTAACCATTGGAATGGACTGCCTGGGAAGATGGGAAGTTACCGTCCCTAGAAGTGTACAAGAAATGACTGGATGTGGCATTTAGTGCTCTGGTGTAGTAGAGTTTAGGTGCTTTAGGTGGTGATTGGTCAAAGGTTGGACTTTATGGTCTTGGAGGTCTTTTCCGATGTTAATGATTCTATGATTCAGTGCACAGCCACTTCTTTTTTTCTCCTATCTCTGTCATCTGTAGAGACTTTGGGAAGTGTGGAAGGTGAGGGCAGAGAACCTGCAGAAAGGCCTGTGTGAAAGTGCCCATTAGAATAATCTGACAGCTGTGCTGGAAGTCCACTAGGGCCAAAGAAGACCACCTACTGCACCCCTGATTTTTCTTTTTTTTTTCAGAAACTGGATCTTTTACTTGCAAAAGGTTGCAAGCACATCGAGTGGGGTGGCTTTGCCCAGCAGCTCAGGCTAATCCAGCTTGACAAGGGCAATGGAAATCTGATTTGGTTTTGAGCCTGGTTTTGATTTGGGGTACTGGAAACCATGAGAGTGCCAAGAAAACGTTGATGTTGCTGACTGCCTCGGATGACAGCAAATCTCATACATCCTGACCAGGGAAGTGCCTCCCTTCCAGCAGCTGCAGGTACTGACTGTTCCCATGTGTTGGTCTCATTTGGCTGAAGTCCTCTGTGCAGCAGCTCTTGCTGCTTTTATAAAGGCTAAGGTGTTTCCCTGCTCCCATAAACCGAGATCAGTGTCTCAGGAGGACAGGAATGGGATGTGGAACCTTCCCATCTGAAATCACAAATTCTAGTCTGGGCCTAGGTCATCTGAAAGTTGTCATCACTTAGAATTTCAGTCTACTTGTATTTGCCCTGCATGATTAAATATTCATGCTGGAATATTGTGCCATGCACGATGAGAATATTGAATGTAACCCCCCTGGAAAAACTATTCTGCAGATGTAGTCAATGTCCTGCTGCTTTCTGAAATGAATTCTACATTTGTCCATTCTCCAGCTTCTCTCTGATGAATGTCAGGCTAGTCCCAAATGTCCACATGATCATCCCATTCCGAGAGACTGATTTTTTTACACACAAACACAAACACTCTCCTTTTCTTGCCTGATAAGGCAAAGGGGGTAACATGCTAAATATCCTTCTCATTCCCAGAGGTGGGTGATCCATCTGAGAATGAAGAGACTGCTGGGAAGCAAACCCTTTGCTCAGGATCACAGCAGAACAGCTTCTAGTGCGACTAGCTGATGGCTAATTTGCTTGGGGCTGGCAGCCTGGTGCTTTCAACAGCCTGAACTTCACTTAAAAAAATTATAGTGATTAAGTAAACACAGCTATAATGGAAATCTTTACTCTGCATATTACAAACCAAAATGGCCATGAAGGGAGCAATTATGAAATCTCAGGACTGTGGTGAGGGGAGGAATCGTTTGAGCTGTGCTGTTGTTTGTTTTTGTTCATCATTTATTTCCCCTGGGAAACCTGGCTCTGAAGCAGTCTCTGCTGCATTGAGAGATTCCTTACATTTTTGTTAACCCAATTTCCCATCCAGTCTTAAGCAAGATGGGAGGAAATATAAGGGATTTGCATGAAATCACAAGACATGATGAACTACCTCGGGAAAGGATTCCTAGATCCACCTTCCAATTCCCGTCATAAGCCCCCCAGCATAAGTTGCACACCAACTGCCCTCTCTCTTTTTCTGTTAGTCATCAGTGACATGGCTGATTTTACAAAGACTTAAGGGAGTGGTGAAGATAATGCAGGAGTGGCAGTGTTAAAGCTGTACTAGTGGGAATTGCAGTGGTGATTCAGATGTGGTGATCTTCTACCCTTTCTGGAGATCTATGATTGGTCCTACTTGCCTGATTCAGGAAAATTATAGTGTAAAGTTGCACTAGGCTTTCAGCTTCAGCTGATTTTTGCTGATGTTTTTTCAAGACCAGAGGGAGATTAACTGGTGGACTAGTCAGCTGTTAGCAGAAAATTGACTGAGAAATAGAGAACACAACAGAGAAATAGTTGGCAAATGATGGGATGAGTGGTAATTCCTAGGTAGCAAAATGATTGATGCAATCCAAAAAGCCCAACTTACTTCCCAAATGTATATAATAATGGAAGTTCAAGAGCTGCTTCAAGGGCAGAAACCAACTTGGAGACCTCTTCCTTGACTCAACAGGCTTACACAAAGGAAGAGAGTCCAGCATTTCCATTTGAGTCCCACTTAAAGCTGCAGATCTATCAGCACAGGCGCCCAGTGTGGTGTACAAATATGACAGCTAAGCAAAGCTGCAGGCTACCAGTTGCTAATTGTCCAAGATCTCCCTCTGAGGGCAAACATTCCCAGGTAAGGACTGAGTGTGCTTCAGGAATGGAGAGCAACCCACCTAGGCTCGAAAGAAGAGACCAGAAATGTCTGGCAGTTCCCATCACATGGCTGTGTGTCAGCAAAGGAAGAAAACTGCCCAGGTAACCATCCAGACTTTCCCCTGGCATCACGGTGAGCACATCCCAGAGAGGTGGTGTGTGAAATAAGAGAACAAATTTTCTCCTTCCCAGGCAAAAGACACTCACTTCAGGTACCAGGCTTCAGAGCTCAGCTAGCTGGTTGCCAAGGCATGCTGGAACAGCAGCAAAGTGGGTGGTGTCTAGGGAATAAGGGACTGAGTTTGGTGGGAGAGGGACTCAGGGATAAAAGAAAGGACTTAATTTTTAGGGTTGGGAGTAAATACGGCAGGATTTTGAAAGCAGGCTACAACTCTTGCCTCAGCAAACCAAGCAAAGAAAGGGAACCACAGCACACACACACACTAAAGGAATTGTTACTATTACTCCTATTCCAGGGCAGTAATAAAACACATACCTGCAGGTTGGTCTGAAACCACCTTCCCTGCTCACCCTGACTTCTTCTGGAAACCAATTAAGTCCTTCCCGAAGAGATGCTACATGAAAAAGAGGCTTCTCTGAGATTGGTAATGGCTGTCACCCCAGCAATAATCATAATGAATCACACTTGGGCTCCTGTTGAGCTCATATTTTCAAAGAGATGTTGGTTCTCGATCCATTCATTAATATTAATTAGCATGAAGTCACGTTTCATTTCCCACTTATGTGCCCAACCTGCAGCATCCTTGTGTGTCCTGTGCTAACGAACCAGATGCCATTTACGGCTGGCACAAAATAATTAGCTAATAGTTGAAGAATACATATCTCAAGTTACTTAAATATTTATGCCAGACTTTTTATATTTTGGCTCCCAGCCCTCATCTGGGGGTTGCAATGCAATTTAGGGAGAATATGAGAAAGTTTTCACAGTTGTCTGCAGAAAGCTTTAATTATACATTCTCCATATGGATGCAAATGTTTGATGTTATACAGATGTTGGCACCAAGCTGACCACCAGGTACCAGAGTAGAAAGAGCAAACTTCTGCAAGCAGATCAAAATCTAGCTCCCTTGTGACTGGATACTGCATAATGCAACAGTCACTCTTTCACCTTCTGATCCACCCTCTTGCTCACAGACCTCTTCTGCCAAATACTTCCAGCCAAACCCTGCTCCTGGGGGCCTCTGGAGGAGGCTGGAACACCACAGTGATGTTATCAGCAAGAGCAAGGACACCCAGAACTCACAGGAGCTGGGATTCCTGGTGTTTTGAGAAATTGAGGAGCATATCCCTCCTTCTGACTCACAGTGTCATGTAGGGATGTTTGTGTGTGTAATTCCTGGTGTGCCTCCCACTGAAGAAACAGAGAAAGAGCCTGGCAGACAGGGATGACACAGGGCTGTTAGCTGGATTTCTCCTTGAGGATATGCATAGAACATCTACTCTGTTTACTACTTTATATGTGAATGACATTGATATATGAGGTCCCACTGAAGGCAGATTCATGCTTAACTCACCTACCTCTCCTGTGTTCTGACCTTCCCCTCTTAACAGTGTAGAGACGATTTGCTTTTGCATAGTCAGAAGCTCAGAAACCCCAAATTATCTGTAATGTCTTGAGCGCATAATTATATCGAGCTTATCGCTGTGATTCCTTGGCACTTTCACCTTCCTGTGCCCTCAGTGAGGCAGCCCCTGAACCAGCTCTGGTGGAGATCCAGTTCTGCTGAAGCTTTCATTTCTTGGAGCAGGTTTGGGCAGGGGAATGGTGGGAGGTGGGAAAGGGAAATGTTGGTTAATGCATATGTTAGAGACGATACCAAGGGAAAAAGCCCTTGTGATCAGTTCTCACATGAGGATCACGCCCTCCTAATCAGGTAAGACGAGATGGCTGCTGTGTGAGGTGCATCTGGCTCCTGTGAAGGAGCAGTGACCCACACCTTCCCTATTTCACCTGCAGCCCTGGTGCTCCTGCCTCTGAGACTGCCCATTTTCACAAGTAAGCAGAAATGGGCTTAATCACTACACAGATGAAAGGACTTCCAAGGAATATGTGGGTGCTCTGGGCAGGTAGTGTTGCACTTCACTGAACTGAGCCCTTCCCTTTGAATCAGTCTCTGCTTTGGCAATTCAGCCTTTACAGGCAGCTCTTTTTTTTTTTTTTTTTTTTTTTTTTTTTTTTGGGGCCAAGTTATGAAAACCGTGAAGGATTTCTCAAGGTTCCAGCTAAATTGCAGTTTTTGCCATTCCAATCCGCTGTTCCATCTCTGCAGGCAAAAAACAACTGCATTTTCCCTGCCACTCCTTCTGCGCTGTGAAATAGCTGTCAAGCCCTACCCCAGAGTTAGCTGCATTGTTGCGGGGGAAGGAATGGTTTTTTTTCTGTCCATGCACGAAAGTGAATAGATAAATCTCTTTAGATGAAGAGGCAGTTATTTTGTCTTAAGGAGTGGGAAGTGAATGGAGGAAACAGTGAGAAGACTACAGTGAGCTACAGCTCAAGAATCAGTTTGAGATATTTATTCCTTGCAGAGGCAAAGGAGAGCAGTCCCACAATTTTTCTTCTCCTGGGTCAGGAACACAGGAGTGACACCACAGTAACTCACTTCTTCCCTCTTGAGGGATGGCTGTTAAGGCAGTGGTTTTAACTTATTGTATTTAATAAGGAGCTGAGAGACAATAAAGCTGCAAAATGAAACTTCTGGCGACCACGTAGCAAGAAGGGGAAAGAGGTTAGACAAAAGTCCAAATGCCAAGTCTGAAAAGTGGAAAGCAGGGGTGTACTGGTTACAAATCACTTGCTCCACAGAGCCAGCCCTGAACACGATGGATGCACTCTCTTTTTGGTCGCCTACAGCTAACATCACTCCTACCAACATTTTCTGCCATGGCAGAAGAGCTGTGCTCTTTGCATTGCAATGCAGAACTGCAGGCACTAGGAAGAAAGAAACCAAAGTAGTCTTGGCTGAGGGGTGAGAGAGCCCTGCAGGGTTTAGCTCTTAAGGACTGGTTTGTGTACTTTAATATGCCCATCACTAATTTGTAACGCCTTGCTCGAAAGGATGCTTGTGCTGCAGCACTCACCAGGGCACCAAAGCAATGCACAGGAGAGGCTCCTCAGGCCTTTAGAGCTATTCTCTGGATAAGGAGGTAGTCAGAGACACCTGGGAATGCTGATAAGGCAGCTGCTTCTTTCTTCATTGCTCTATCAACTTCTGTAAAGGTGCAATATAGGTATTAGCCGCACTGCCCAAGGCATGAGAGGCCAGGTTCTCATTTGCAGAGAGGCTGACTGGAGGCCTGTGGATGTTTCTGCTATCCATGATCTGCACTTGAGGGCAGACTAGCTGATCTGCACCCCCAAGATGCTAAGGAAGAGCTGGGAGGAGGATTTCAGTTGGGTATGTGCTTTCCCTCCTCTTCTGGAGAGTGCCTCCTCCTTTCCTTGTTGAGATGGAATGAAGAAAGCATGGAGGGCCAAAAAAAGGCAGTTGACCGAGCAGTTCTGTAGGAGAAGTTCCTAAGTAAAGGAAAAATCCTCTCTGTCTGGTGAGAATAACACACGGTGCTCTAGTTACTGGGGGCACGGGTGAAGGGAGCTAGTGAGGATGCCAGAAAAAGAGTGCAGCAGGCGTCATTGCATGGTGGTGATCTACTTTTAAGTGATACCAGAAAAACCTATTAAATATATAACCTCAGCGCCCAGAAAAATGTGTTAAGAGGTTTATTCGTGTAGGAAAAGCTTCATCTTATAAATATAGATAAGGGCTTCTCTTTTTTTACTTCTTTTTCTTCTTTTGGATTTCCTATACAGAAAACGTATTTGGACTGTAATTTCCCTTCTGGGAAGCTCTACCTAGTTATGCTGCTTTCTGTCTGGCAAGACTGAGAGGTCCATGCTGCAAATGGGAGAGGAGCTCAGTGTGATGAGTTCTTCCTAACATGTATCCCACTACATCCCATTCCAAGCCCTATCCTACAGAGCTGTATGCATGTGCTGCCCTGCAAGAGGGCTGGTAGTTTCACCAAGTAGATGTAGGACTGCTGTGTGCTAAGGGTGATGGCTAGCTGCTGTTCTTTTCAGGCTGTATCTGCTGCAGAGCTGCTCCTGACTCCCCTGAAAGAGAGGGAAAGATCCATAAAATAGGAAGCCACAGATCCCACTCTTAGTTTCTACTTCTCTCTCTCAGCATAGACCTTGCAGAGCACATCAGGTGGAAATACTGTTGTGAAGATCAAGTAAACCTGCTATCCTTCAGGTTGCCACCTTCCTTCCTCAACAGCTCTCCTTCCTCTTTGAGAGGGTAGAACAGGACCTGTCTGAGGTGCCCAGCCTCATCTACCAACAAAAGTCCAACCACTATCTTTAGCTGAACACAAATCAACCTCACCTTTAAATCCATGTTCTCCAGTCCAAATTAAAATTTAATTCTGTGTTGTTTCTTTATGGAGGGCTCCCAAAAGGTGAAACTCAGCAGTGCTAATGTTCTTGTCCACAGTCCCCACTGCTTGTGGGGGATTGTGGTCTCCCCCCATGGCCTGCACTCAGGGCTACCAGGCAACTGGTCCTTCCACCCTGGTTACCTTGCTGTCTTTCCCATCCCCAAAACTTTGTCCTGTCTTGCTGATGTGCAGTTTTCTCTCATCCAGACACCTGGCATCAAATAATGGGCTGTGCCCTTTCCTCTATCCTTCACAGGAAAGTTTTGAAGAAACTCCTCAAAATTTTCTGGACTGAGTCATCCTCCTCATGGTTGGTTTTTTGGCTTCCTCTCATTTGTCTTGACTTCCCACCCCTTCACAGCTCTTCAGCTGTTCCTGGGTGTCCCTGTTCCAATGGCCTGGGAGGCAGGGAGGCCTGTGCCAGCTTTCCCTTTGCAGTAGCTCAGACAAGCATTGTTGGGCTGTACCGGTGTGAGCGTTCTTGCCAGGGAGGAGCCTGCTGAGGACAGCCACAATCATCTGCTGCCATCCCTTTTCACATCTCCTCTAAGTTCCTGTCATGTGTGCCTACAAACAAGTAAACTAAATAACTGCCAGTGTAGACACTCTTGGGGCTTAATCACGATGACTAACATTGCCTCATGGCTTCTTTATGCTCTTCTATCCACAACCATCTGCTGTTGCTTTGCCTACCAATCGATAACTGTGAATCAGGGCATTTCCTCTTCCCTTCTCCACCCCACCCCAATCTCTGCCTCTTTCTCCTAGGGGCTATGACAGCTTCCAAAATCACCCCATTATCATAGGCAGGGCAACTCACGTCCTGTTGTACAAGGAAACTTCCTTTTATGAATGTTAAGGACCATCCCTCCGTGTGAGTTGTGAAACAACAAGATGACACCATGCTTGCATTATAACACCATTGTATTTGGCATTATACTGGCTGAGGTGAAAGTGGAACTAGCTTATAACCAGGTTGCAAAACTCTTGCCTTGCTCCTTCTCAGGCACTGCCAGTGGCCTGTGACACACTTCCAAAAATCCCATTTCTGGTAGAGTGCTTTGGGTGCTTTTTCTGGTTAGTTTTTGAGGGGAGGTTGAGGGGGTTTTGTGTGGTTTATTTTGTTTTGTTTTGTTTTGTTTTGTTGTTTTGTTTTGTTTTTTTTAATTTTTGTCTTGGGAGTATGAAGATATCAAATCTGTTCTTTCATGGGTTTGTCCAGACCTCTGAGGTGAGGCCTGTCTCTGCATCCATGCATCCCGGATTAAATGCTAGTATAGGTGCTGGCAGCTCTTCCCCTTCTGGCAGGGGTGCTTGCCAGAAAATTCGTGAGACACTGCAGAGAGCGTTACTTTTCCCTAGTGGAGTGGAGAAACCAAGGCAAAGAGGGGTGCGGTATCCAGCTGATTATCCTAAAGCAAGCCAGGAGGAAAGGTAAGGTTAGAGTACAGGGCTTGGGCTGACCTCTTCCCACATGCTGGGGCTGACTGCTGCCATTTCTGCTGTCCCCCCTGGGATGTGGGCTGGTGCTGGCAGCAGATGACCCTCTTTCCTCATCTCCAAGTGCCCATTGTAGCATTAGCTCTGCCTGACGTGTGTCTGCAGAGGAATTCAAACAGAACTCGAAAGAAAACAAAGCAGAGCAAACGGCTCTTCTTGAAAAGCAGCTGGTGAACTCCACTGGCTGGAGCCAGAAGCCCTTTTAGGGCAAGTGACGGCTCCCCATCTCCCTCAGGGAAGAAGGATCTGCTACAAAAGCGGCTCCTCTGTAATGGGAGGTTAGCAAAGGAATCTGAGTACGTTTTACTGGAGTAACGACTCAGATTTTCAGTTTGCAGCCCTGCTGTAAATCACATTTCCACGTGGGTGCGATGACCCGAACAGCTCCAGCACTGCAGAAGGAAACCTGTCCGTGCTGGCTGGCCAGGGGAATTTGGTTGATAGCAAGTCAAAGTCGGCATCCCTTGGGTGTTTATGAGGGGGCCGTGACTGGGCCCTGCCTCAGGGGAACCCATAACCTCAGTTCTCTCCTCCTGTGTCCCCTGATCTGTCTTTTCCATCAAGGTAAAGTGGGAGTAAGATAATATCCCTAGGATTTGGTAACCATCTGTGTCACGGCCAGCTTTAGTCACAGCAGTTGCTTTCAGGCAGGAAATTGCTGAGGGCAGCAAATCATCCTGACAATAACCATCCTGCAAACTTGTTGCCTCTTCCCCCAGCTTTGCCCTGTGCCTGCTTCATCTCCGTCTGTGCAGCTGCTGCTGGTGCAGGAGGCAGAGTGTGGAGAGGGCAGCAGCAGAGGGCTTCCCTGGACTCCCTCCTCCCCCACCAGGGCCTCTGTGAAAAAGTGACAGGGTGCAGAGAGGGGGATCACACCAAAGAAGCTTCCAGACTCAGAAAGTTATTTTTTCCTCGTTCTCGAGAAGCAAATATCACATGACCTGTGTGATGGAAAAGCTCTTCTCAGCACGTGTCAAACAGCACTGAGAAGTGAAGAGTCGGCACAAAAGCGTGTTGGCAGTTGACATTTCATGAGCACACTGCCATCAGGCTCAGCTGAGAGAGAGCTGAGGAAACCCCGGACTGGGATGGCCCCTTTGCCTCCCCCGGCATGGTGCCTCTGGGGGTGCAAGGTGTTGTTGTGTGGGCAAGACAGAAAGCTGTGAACCGAGGTCACCCCTGCTCCATGCTGAAACTGGTGCCTTGTCCCCAACATGGTTTCTTGTTTGCACAGAATTTAAGGAGGTGACACTGAAGTGTAGGGCGGTAAAAGGCATTCCCGATCCTCTGCAGAAGATTTTTGACTACATTTTGTTGTGGAAATGGAAGCGTACTTTTCCATCCACAGCCTGCCCTGCTCTGACTTTGTAAGGCTGACACAGGGATGTCTGGCCAGACTCCTACCATAGCTCACGGCAAGGAGAAGGGGCAGTGCTCACCCTGCCAGTGCACTAATTTAAATTACCTGGCTGCAGCACTAATGCACAAAACCTGTTGCCTCCTTTGGGAGACTCTGGGAGCTGAGAAGTTGGAGGCAATGAGTCATTTGCAGTGTAGTAGAGAAGCCATTCATTTGCCTGCCTGCATTGCAAGACATCTGGCTGCCTGTGCCGTGTGCTTTCAGTTCAGGTTGGAAGGGAGAAAGCAAAATCCTCCTGTGTTTTGGAATGGCAACCTCTTGGAGTGGGAGATGCAATGCAAAGGGAGAAAAAGAAAGAGGTGGTGCGGGGATAAACAGGGGACCAAGTCTCGTAATGTAACATTCAGGAACTTCAGTAGAAAGTGAGACTCCTGGGCTTTCATTCCTGATGTCATGAATATTTCAAGGTTTCTATAATGATTCTTGAACGTGAAATGCAAAACAGTCGTGGGAGTAAGGGCATGGTGTCCTGGACTTCTCCCTCTTAGATGAATCCCAGACCATTTCTTTATTACATAAAGGTGACCAACACCCACAGCAAAATGCAAGCAGAATTTATATCTTCCAGTATCAGCTGCTACCTTGCTGTCAGGCCAATAGTGAGGGAGGTATGAATTGGCTGCAGTCACAGAAATGAAGGTGTGGACTCTGAAACCTAATGATAACATATTTCTTCCAGAGTAACAATGAAAGTGCTTATCATAGCTAACTGGATGAAAGAAATGTTTTAAGATAAATGACAGCAGCTGAGAGACTGGTTTTTTTCTTTTTTTCCTTTTTTTTTTTTTTTTTTTGTATAGTTGCCCAGAACTGTTTAGAAATAATCCAGACACACCCAAAGAGTCTCACATTGTTAGGTTGGACCAAGAAATAGATTTTCTTTCCTAAAAACGATTCTGTGGAAAAATGGGAAGTGCAACCAGGAGCTGAAAATCTTGTGAGACGAGAGGCTGAAAGTGTACTTGGCAAAGGTGATTTCTTCTTTCGCTTTTTGCTGCTGAAACACCCATTGGTGTTTTTTTCTGGTTGCCAGTGAAGAAATTAATAATGGAAATGTCCATTTGCCCCTTTTTCTATGTCATTTTTCTTCTCAGGGTGGAAAGAAAACAAGATAAAACCCTGCTCCATCAGTGATCGTGAGGTTTGGAGCCAACCTTTTACTCACGTGCCTTATTCTGGCACTCACTCTAAGCGTGGGGAGGTCTGAATTAACTGGCAAAACAGCAGAGAACTGGGACCTGAGCCTGATTCTGGTAGGTAGGATTAGAGAGCAGAAAAGCAGTGTGCTCATTCCTGCGTGAACTCCAGGCAGAGCCTACAGAAGCATGCAAGGTCCCAGCAGCAGCTGCAGGTCTGGCTGGCCATGGAGCAGAGCTTATACAGCAGCTTGCCAGGGAGTACCTGGGGCCTTGCCTCTGTCATCTGTGCCTAATGAGCCTGGTCTTCTTGGCCCTGAAGGGCTCTGCCCCTGTAATTTGTGTGTGCCCATGTCAGGACCAAGACATTTTAGCACTGCAGCACAGAAGAAGAGCCTTGTGGGCTGCTTTCTGCCTGTCCTTACAGATGGAGGATGCAACAGCTGAGCTCCACAGAACACAGCATCCGAGAGTTAAATCAGGAACAAGCAAAGCTTTGCCTTATTGTGGCTCTTTGCTCTCGCAGAGCGCTCACCAAGCTGCACTAATGCTCCAGCTGTGTCTGAAGGGGACATGTGGGAGGACTCCTGCAGCTCTCCAGCAGGGGGTTGAAACCAGAGCTGACCATCAGCCCAGCTGGGCAGCACCAGCCCTCTCCCCTGCACTGGCCTGGCTCAGCCTGGGAGGGATCCAGCAGCCAGCAGGGGTGTGGAGAACTGCAGGTATGTAGTCAGGTAGTCACCTGGCCTCTGGCCTTCTTCATTTTCAGGAAACATCTTTCACTCTGCACATACTCCAAAGCTTGAAGCTGCTGTGTGTTTCTGGGAGAGATGTTTCCCTAATGTTATTTCCCAAGGTGGTAGTATAATGTTTTTCCTTGCAGATAGATCATAACCTCAGGCTGAGTGCAACATCAGACGTGGGTACATTTATGAAAAAAATTGGCATACTCTTCTGTCAAGCAACAGTTAAAAGAAAATCTGCAAAGGGATTAGCTGCCATACACTCTGGGGCTTGCTGACAGATGTCCTGAAAATCTGGAAATGTGTCGATCTATCTTTACACAGGGTTTTTGGTTTTTTTTCTCATTCCCTCTCCTTCTCCCTCTCCTCATCCATCTTCCCAGGGCACACAAATGGGAATTCCTTCAAATCTACAGGGCTTCCTGGGAACTGCCTTGATTCCATCCATGGATTGGCATATGGGTCCTAGGGTGCAATCTGGGCTGAGTTAAACCCAAAACCTCAGTCTCGTTAGATGCCAGCTTCCCTGCAATGGCAGCAGTGCTGCTTTGTGCCAGGGCAGTTAGGGTTTTCTTTCTGTTCCAACTGCAACCTCTCAGCTCGTTTTAAAGGAGCTTAAATGTTGGCCATTAAATATAAATATCTTCTTTTTCCTCTGGGTGAAACTGATGTTCAAAACTTCACAGTGTAAATAAGGTCTGGAGAAAATGTTTTAGGCAATGATTCTGTCAAAATAAATGGCTCTGGCCATTCCTCCCCATTTCAGACCAGTGCTCTAGGTGTACCTCTTCTCCCTTTCACAATGTGGCAGAGGAGCTTTGACCCGATTGTGATGTTCCCCCAAGCAACATCTTCAGGCTTAAGATCCTGTGTTCTGTGGATTGTGTTGAGTGGTCATGGGCAAATAACACAGGATGATTTTTTGTAAGTGCTTTCTCTTTCTGGATGGTTTGACTCTGATTGCTCAATCTGAAATGCTCAGGTGGCCTCTGAGAGGTCTTTTCCATTCTCCAGCTCTGGCCCAAGTCACTGTCCTCAGGGAGACAGTCACTCCTGCAACTGCAGTTAAATCTCCTCCTCCTCTTCTCCCCCCATGATCTCTTTCCCTCTCCTACAGGCAGAAAATAATTTCTCCTTATTTATGGACGAGTCAGGAGTCTCCTGCCTTGCTCTGTTGAGTCCAGTCTCTCTTTTTGCTATAGTTTGTTACCATTACCACCCAGGTTACTGCCTGCTCTAAAATCTCAGGATTGCAAATCTGTTTGTGTGCCTTGTTCCCTCTCCTACCTGCTAATCAGAGGAGTGGGGTAAGTCCCCACTGGGTCCAAACTTGAGGGTGTGCAGTGTTTTGTCCTGAAAAAGGACCAGCATTCTTATTTCATGACGTACACAATTTGCATTTCTGCCAAACCTCTTTTCTCTGAGGGCCAGACCATAGTTTAACTTCAGTGTTCATCTGTGGGCCATGGGAAGCCTGTGTACATCGGGTGAGCAGCATGTTCAGAGTCTGGATGTTGATGTCACTCTGCTTCCCTCAGGCGAAGGACGCAGCTCTCAGTCACAGCTGTTGTATTACAGCAGCCTCTGGCTATCCAGAGGTTTGGGATGCATCTACCCCGATGGCCCTCGGCCACACAGCAGCCACCCAGTCTCACCTCTCACTCAGGCACCCTTTGGTTGTGCTTCTGCTAGAAAAGGCAGGGGCATGGGCAGTGCCTGTGCCTTGGTACGAGCACTGAGCAACCCAGAAAATGGCACCACGTGGGATCGTTCCCCCTTCTCCTGCTGCCCAGTCTCAAGCCCTGCCTGCCAAGGCGAGCCGTGGGGAAGCAAGTCCCAGCACAATGCTGGCAGTGATGGAGCACCAAGGAAGTGTGGGTTGTGACCTAATGAGTGTATCATCAGCATGGCTTGAGTCACGCCTGTCTGCCTCCAACTCTTACAGCTGCCCCACTGCCAAAGAGCAGCCGCGTGGCCCCACCAAAACGATCCGGCTGCTGCTGAGGACGGCGCTCCTGAATGACTCAGTTGTGCTGGGAGAACAAGGCAGCCCAGATCTGTCTTCCTGGAAAGCTGCTTCACGGTAACCTTGTGCTTGAAAGGGTTTTGTCTTAGAGGTGACTGTGGTGCTCATTTCCATTCAGCCGCGTGAGTAAACCACACAGACAGACAGACGTCCGCAGGGAGTCAGGGCCCCATCACGTGAGCCTGAAACGCCAGAGCCAAGCCCCCGGGAGGGCTGCCTGCCCGAGCCTCAGTTTCTCCACTGATGCAGAAGTGAGGCCAATGTTTTCCCCAAAAGACCAGGAGGTGTTTGTGAAGTCCTCTGAGGAAAGGCGCTCTCGTGAACACCAAGCTATTTTTATTATTGGGGTCAGGGAGGAGAACACGCGTAAAGGTGATGGAGCTCTTGAAACATAGGTTCCCATTAATAGTCTTCAGCACACACAGTTCTTATTATAATCTAATTTGACTGAAATTGGATTAATCTTATAATGCTATAATGTCATTTCCATGGTCTTTTTATATTTTTATTGTTACTATGCATTAATGCAATACTGTGCAAGAGCTCTGAGAAGAGGATGTGAGTTTAGTGAATCTCTGATAACATTTTTGCAGGGCATTTTTATGCCCCTGTTAGGCTTGTATGCTATAAAGTCACGTAGTGCCTGGAAAATAGCAAGAATTCACATAAATTCATCTTGAATTATCTTCCCACAGGCTCCACTGGCAAAAGCAATGTATTCAGAGCCGAGACACCAGGCTTGTCCCTGACCTGTCCCGTGAGCTCACCTGAATCATGCCAGTGTTTTCATCTCTGTCTCTTCATCTGAAGATGGAACTAATGTGTCCACACAGGAATGTCATGAATCTGAGGTATACATCCCTTGCCATCTAGAAAAACCATCTTGTGTATCACAAAGCTTTAATATTTCCTTTTTATTGAGTTTATCCTGCCTGTGCCCCATATTTCTTAATTTGCCCTTTTTTTTTTTCCTTTTGGTATTATTTATTTCTCTAGATATACATCTTTTGAAGCAAAAGAGTAAATGATCTTTATCCTGCATGAGTAAATGATCTTTATCTTGCACCAATTTAAAGATGTTGGACGTTTACTTCAAAGTAGCTCCACGGTTCTTGCCCCGAATACTCACAGACTTGTCCATGAGGATTTATAATAGGACAAACGTGACAAATATTGGGTAAGCTGAGCAATATTACAGTGGATGACATTTCAGTCCTCAAATCACCTAAGAGAGAAGCCAAATAGACTGGTATTTTCTATGAACTCTTATCAACACCTCTGTTCCTTTTCCAAGTCTCACTTGAAGGCAGTCTTGATGCAATTAAAGCTCAAGGGCCAAAGCGTGAGCTTCATTTTCAGTGCAAGTACAACACTAACCCTTTCTCTCCCAGATCTCTGGTTATTCTGTTCTTCCGTTCCTCTGCTCAGAGAGCGTGGCAAAGCTTCAAATTAAACCTCCCACTCTGAAAACGGCACGCTTAACATTATTAGCCTGCAGAAACAGAATTTGCTGGGTCACTAGGAGCTGGCTACCAACGCATCTGCCATGACAGCCACGTTGGGAAGCAAGTCCATATGGTAATCCAGACAGCTTCTGACTTCTGCTGGGTACAGCTTCTAAGGACTTGGCATCTTTTATTAGACAGTTTGGGTTTGTGCTGTTTTCTGCCTTTCTGTGGCATTAAAGGGTTGGGTTCCTACATTTGCATCACCAACACTTCACTGGGGGACACTCCGTACGTAGGCAGAGGGGTCTCCCGTAGGGGATCCTTGCAGGATGGGAGCACTAGGAGGGTACCTCATTCTACTATTGCTGTCACTTCTGGCCTCTTATTTTCGTAAGCAAACAAGCAACTAGGAGTTTCATTTGGAAGGAAATTTGAACGTCTGCACCCTTGAGAAGGGCATTCTCATTCTCGTTTTATTTACAAACAACCTCAGCCCCAGTCCCTAGTGGTGCCATGTTTATGCATCCAGTTTCCTGGGTGTACTTTTAATGCACTTCTGCCATTGACACACTGTGGTGTTGACTGACTGGGCAGCATCCCAAGTGCAGCAGTGCCCGCACATGGGGAGGGCTCACATCTGGCAACCTGGCATTAACACCAGCCCTGGACTCGGGTCTCGGCAACAACGCATCGCAGCGGGACGGTCACGACTTGATCGAAACTTGGAAACCCCCTCTGTTATTTCTGGTTCGCATGGGAACAAAAAGGCGCATTTATACCATGTCCTAAGACGCCGGCTGGCTTTCCGAGGAGCGCCCGAGGTCTCTCTTCTTTTTTTTTTTTTTTTTTTTTTCCTTAAAACAAAGGAACCCGGTTTATCCCTGCAGCTCCTTCACGACCCCTAACCCCACGCCAGAGCCATCCCGAAGGCACGGCAGCGCCGTGCCCGCAGCGCCGCTCGGGGGCCGGGGGCAGCGGGCGGGCCGGGGCGGGCCGGGGCGGGCCGGGGGCGGGCTCTGGCGGGCGGAGGAAGCGCCGGGCACCCCGCGGTGGCGGCGGCGCTGAACGGGCGGGTTGGGCGGGCAGGTGAGGGCGGCGGGCCGGGGCAAGCCGTGGGGGCGCGGTGCCCCGCTTATTTTTGTAACTTTCCGGGGTGGGGTCTTTTTGTTGTCTCTCGTGCCCCCCCCCACCCCCCCTTCCGCTGCCTCCTCTCTTCCGCACCTTCCCGGTGCTCTTTTTTTTTTTTTTTTTTTTCTTTCTTTTTTCCGCCCCTTGGAGGAGACGATTTTTTCTGGCGCTCCTGCTGCCTCTCCCGCGGGAGCCGTCGGCGCGGAGGGGAGGCGCGGCGGCCGCCCCGCTGCGGGGGCGATGCCCCCGCCTGCCTTGGCGCCTCCCCGTGCCGGCCCCGCCGCCTTCCCTTTGTGCCGCCGGGCCCGGCGCGACGCCTGCCCCGGCAGCCGGCGGCCCGCGGCGCCCCGCGGCGGGAGGTAAGGGCGGCCGCCGCCCCGCGCCCCGGCAGCCATGCGGACCCTGCGGCCGCAGCTCGCCTCCCTGCTGCTCCTCGGTAAGTGCCCGTGGCCGGCCGGGAGGGGAGAGACGGGACGGGACGGGACGGGACACCCGGTGGGCGCAGTCCCTCGCGGGGCGTGCGGGAGGGTCGCCCCTTGTCAGTGCCAAGCGCCTGTCCCCGGGAGTTGTCACTGCCCGCGCTGCTCCTGTGGTCGGAGGGAGGAGTGGCGGAAAAAAAAAAAAACCAAACCAGACCGTAAATATGTATATGTATGTATGTATGTATGTATGTATGTATGTATGTATAAAATAAACCGGGGGTTCATCTCCAGCCGCAGTACCCCGGTGAGCATTCCTCGCCCCGGGGCGCGGCGCGGGGTCCGGCCGGGGCGTGGGAGCAGAGGGGACGGGCAGCTCCGTCTCCGGGCGGGCTCCGGCTGCGAGTTGGGAAGGCGAGCCTCGTCCAGAGGCTGATGCTGGGGTCGCGGAGTGTCTCGGAGGGGAACCGTAAGGGTAGGGACTTACACGGGTCTGTGCTGAGCTTGCACAATGAAAGCGGAGAAAATGCCTGGGGTAAGGTAGGCTGCAGAAACAAAGTGCTTTCTCTGCTTGGCTCTGGAGGAGCGCGTTGAAATGTAGAGGGAAGGCAGAGCCTGCTGCCGTGAAATGCAATTTGACTGCTTTGTGCTGCCTCTCAAAGTCCTCCCGTGGTCCCTTCTCTGCGCCGGCGGTTCGCGAACCGTTAAACGTGTGGTTTTGTCCCGTCCCACAAGTGCCTGCCCCAGGGATGACTGTACACACTTCTGTCAAGTCCTTTGGGATCCCAGCGCGCTGGGTGAGAGATGCTGTGGGAATGCTGTGGGGGATTCCTTCCTACAAATCTGGGAAAAGCAGAATACAAGACAGTTAAAACGCCTCTACGCTTTTTGCTGCAGACCAATGTGCGAGGCTTAAGTGCTGATGAGTTGGTAGGAACATTTGTGGAAAATACTGCACGGCACCCTCCTCACGCTGCTTTCTGCCTGTGTGTGTGCAGAGCAACCTCGGAGCTGTTTTGATTTGCCTTTTCATTGGTATGATTTTCTGCTGGCATTAATGCTATTGAGGGAAGAAGCGGCAGGGCTGGCAATTTTGCTGTCTTGAGAATTGTCACATACATACCTGCTCTGCCAATTTGGAAACAAGATCTCTACTAGAATTGCAGTCGTGCTTCCACGTCTGTAATTTGGAGGGGGGTGGGAGGGTGATGTGCTCTGCCTGCCTTTAGCAAAGAGAGGGAGCGAACTCTTTGAAATGGTTTGGAGATGGTTCAAACTTCCCCTAACCACTAGCTTGCTTCCTTGGGTTCCCTGGGAAAAAGAAAAAGCCTTCTCCGAGCTAAGTTTATCCAGGGTGCCTTTGCTCCGTGAGTGCAAGGAGGCTGTCGTAGCCCGCAAGATGGGTGTAGGCGAAGGGCACAGCCTTGGCTTCGCACGCTCCATCGCTGCTGTTGAAGAACAATAGCTCCATTCTGGATTAGGGATTCCTAATATGGAGCGCTCGGGTCCGTGGGTCGGTGCGCGCTCCCTCCGGAGCACGCCCAGCTGCTGCGGCGGAGGAGCAGCAGAGGGCATCCCTCTTCCTGCCTGGGGCATCCCTCCCCCTGCCAGGGCATCCCTCCCCCTGCCGAGGGCATCCCTCTTCCTGCCGGGGGCTCCCCGCCGCTGGGACCCGCCAGCCCTGCGCTCCACACCCCATGCTGGTGCTCACCCGGAGCCCTGCCCGCTGCCCAGGCCGCCCTGACCCCCTGCTTGCAGGAATTACCTTTCTGCGTTTGACCTAAAACTGTCCGTAACCTGCTTTGATCCTCCCCGGGAGACGGGCTGCTGTCATCTGTCGCTTTGGAGGATCGGTTGCTTTTCACTGGTCCCCAAACCCCATGGACGTGTCTAGTTAGTAAAAACACCGTGCTGGCCTCCCTGTGCTGGAGGTGAGGCTGTTTTTAAGGGTAGGATGTGTACCACGTGTGTGCCTGGAGTTACTTTTCCTTCTTTTCACCTGGACTTTTTTCTTCCGGTTGGTCTGCATTTGCCCAGCTGCCAGTTTTAATAAAGCCGGAGGTGTGTGACAATGCCTCAAAGCCACAAGTCACACAGAAGTGCTTTAGGTTGCCCCTTGTAAAACGGAGACATCATTTGACTTAGCTGAGTAAAAATGCACGTTTCGTAACGTAAATGTGACTGACTAGGAAAAGACTGTTGCTTTCCAAGCAAGTATTGTGAATGCTGGAGTCTGGGGATGAGATACTATGGGTCAAATATGCAGAAAAAGAAATGTAACTCATTCTTTCCTTCCCCTTCTGTAAACTCATTAAAACCACTGAAGGAGGGATTGTGGTTATGGAAAGAGATGGTGAGTGATTTATTATAACATATCAAGCGTTAACTGCCTACCAAAATCCAAGTAACTGTGAAACGAGGGTCTGAAAACCCACATCTGGAATGTGGGTGTAACATTTGTAGATCTCTGCTGTTTTTTCCCCCCATGCTGCAGTGTTTGTTACAGGGTTCTTTAAACAAGTGGCACTTCATCACAGCAAGTACAAAATGGGAAAATAGAGCAAGTGCTGTAAATAATCCTCATGCAGCAATGAGACCATTAATACTTGTGCCAGCCAGTGCTAATCCTATGTGTAGTTGCAAGATTTACCTCCTCTTTTTTTTTTTTTTTTTTTTTCAGGGATGCAAAGTCTGATACTCCTCATATTTATAGCGTAATATATAGGAAACACAATAGGCTTCTGGGGAACACTGAACTCATTCATGTCAGTGACTGGTTTATGAATAGTTCTGCTTTTGAGTCTCTTGCAGTCTCCAGAATACCACCTGTGAATGCAATTTACGGCTCTTTGTGTTCAAACATTGCATATGTATATATGTACATAGACTCATTACCCTCTTCCTCTCTCTATTCATGCATAGTAATTGGTGATTTATTTGCGATTCCTAGAGGGGAGCAGAGCATGCGTAAGGTCTCGAAGCTGCAGCTCGCTTGCGAATGGCACGTTGGAGTGAAATACCCATGCCGGGGTGGCTCTTGAAGAATGAAGGGATAGTCTTTCCAGCCTGTCTCCCCGAGGGGAAGGGGTGCTGGCTGGGAAGCAGCAGCGTGCGCTTGGCTGCCGCTCAGGAGTTCTGCTCCTGCGTCCTCCTGTTCCTCTGCTGCCTGCCCAGGCACACGGGCTGCGGGGAACAGAGGCTGACACACGAGTCGAGGTGCAATAGACCTGAGGACTGCTGGGCTGGAGGAAAACACGTGGAGAAAACAGCGGTAGTGGGCGTTTGCAACACGGGGGGTTTGGGGTTGTTTTTTGTTTACCACAGCTCGCGGCCCAGGAGCGTTGCTGGCGCCTCATCTGCTCCTCGATGCATTGTTAGCAGCAGTGGCCAAGATTGTGCCTTCTCCATCTGCGTCTGCCCCGAGTGCTCCGCTTCCAGCTTCATTCTGGAGCCAACTCCGCTGCCCTCGTGCCTGTGTCGGCTGCCTCGGGATCACTGTGGTGTGCAGTGCCGGACCTGGGCTGATCCCCAGCCTGCTGGGGTGGCTGTGACTCTGCTCTATTTGGGGAACATGCTCTACAGATGGCTCTGGCCAGTGCCTCACTCCTGTGTGTGGCTCTCTGAGTGTCCCTAAGGTGGGAGGCATCGGAGCCAGGCTGGCAGGCTCCACTCCTGCGTGTCCCCAGATGTAATTCTTCGTGGGCAGACTCCCTCCCTGCAATCTTGGCCAGACTGTCTGACATCCTGAGGCTCCTGCAGATCCTGTTTATTTACACAGGAGGTTTTGGTTTATGCGAATTGTTGTCTTTTAGTTGACCTTCCGTCAAGTTAGATGTCTTTATTAAAGCAGTTTTTATTGCAAATCGAATTTGTACTTAGAACACTTCTACCGGACCCATTATATAAAGTGAAAGGCAAAATAAACAGTGCTGCAGACCACAGGGAAGGGGGTGGGAGAGAGAGGGTCATAGGGAGAGCATCACTTCAGTGTTGGGAGGCTTGTTGAGTGGGGTTTTTTTTAACCAGGAAATGGCCTTTTTTGAAAAAAAAAATCTTTTTATGTTTTTTCTTTTGGTCTTTCTTGGTTTCTTTCTTATCCATACAAAACTGACCATGGATTCTGTCATTGATTTAAAGGTTACACAGTCTAGTTTGAAGCCAGGGGTGTTTTCATTGGTTTACCTTGGGTGAATCAGAGTGCTGTAACCTGAAAGAGTGCACTTTGCTGTCTGTTAGTTGACAATCTGCAGGATTCCTGCCCAGGAACTTAAAGCACCAGGAAAATCACCTGAAAGGAAGGGGAAGATTTTTCAGCACAATAGGGTTTTCTTATTGTTGCTAGGGTTCCTCAGCTCATGATTTGACTTGTCTACTGGCATCAAGGGCGTTTGGGCCCTCCAGCAAGTGTCTGGAAAACTGCTGTATTGTGATTTGCCTCTGGCTTTGAAGTTCCTGAATACTTCTTAATGATAACGTGCTAAATGGGTTTTGACTCCATTTTTATATTGGTATTTCTTTCCTAGTCATATAAAATCTTCTTAAGGAATAGTTCTCTGCGTTAGAATATTAAGAGACGTTTAGCATCTGTTTCTTATCAGCCATGGAGAGGCTAAAATGGAGCCTTTCCTGACAAAGCTGGGTTTGATCACATTGCAAGGCAAAGAAATTGTGTCTGCAGCTGCTGTCGGTGGGTCTGGGGTGTCTGTGCCTCTGTGTCATATCCAACTCTAACCTGTTGCTCAACCTGTCTCCATCAGGAACATGTTTCAAGTGATGTAAGTCAGTAAGCTTTTTCTTGTTAGGTTTAATTAGCAAGTGGCAATGAGACAAGAGGAACTCTTGCCTTTCTGACTGTTGTTAAAGTCACATTTCAGCGAGTAATTGGACACGAGCACAAAACCAGACCATCTCAGCTAAGTGAAGGGTAGCCTTTCTTGGAAAGGGAGAGACTTTGACACTCAGGACTTGTACCTTTGCTGCACAGTACTTAAACAAATGCCAGAAAGCAGGGATGCTCCTGAAAGGAGATGTTCCAGCCTGGTTCCTGCCCAGCGTGGCAGGCAGCGGAGGGTGCAGGTCAGGGTGCTCACGTGAGGACCAGTTGGAGGGACTTGTCTGATCTCAAAGCTAACTTGGCAAACCCAGTAAATACCTAGAGGGACTGTGTGTGTGTGTGTGACATGAAAGTAGATCTGTTCCTCACGTGATCCTGCAGATGTTAGTGGGATCCCAAGGGAAGGGGAGTGCTGTGGAGGCAGGTGGCCGTCGGGCATGGCAAGTTCATCTGGCTGGGTTACCCAGTTTGCTGGGCTGTGCATGCTCCATGTCCCAAGGCCTCATTACTGTGGGTCCAAGGATGTGTGAGCAGTTACTCAGCCCTCCAGTGAGCGCAGTGTTTGATCCAGCCACTCTTTTAGGTGTTACCAGCCCCTGGCAGAGGCTGCCTGCTGTATCCTGCTTAGTGTTTAATCTGTAGGTTCTGGCCGAAACCGCTGCCTGAACCCTCTTGTGGCTCCTCTCTCCTGATTTCACTCCCGTGCTGGTATTTCCTTGGTATTTCTGGGTCCATTTCCACCTCTTACTGGGCAATGATCCACACACAAGGAGGTACAAGGTGGTGCGCTGTAAAGTGGAGGAGTGGGAAAAGCATCACAGACTGATGGGGTGATTTGGGTTGGAAGGAACCTTAAGGATCATTTAGTTCCATACCCCCTCCCTGCTGTGGGCAGGGGTGCCACCCACTACTCCAGGTTGCTCAGGGCCCATCCAACCTGGTCTGGAGCACATCCAGAGGTGGGGAATCCACAGCTTCTCTAGGCAGCCTGTTCCAGTGCCTCAGCACCCTCTTGAGTAAAGAATTTCCTCCTAACATCTAATCTGAATCTCCCCTTTTTCTCATTTAAAACTGCTCCCCTTTGTCCTATCACTGTCTGGCCGTCTATAAAGTTTTTCTCCGTCTTTTTTATAAGCCCCCTTTCAGCACTGAAAGGCTGCAGTGATGTTTCCCTGGAGCCTTCTCTTTCTCCAGGCTGTAAAAACGATGAGCCAAGGGAAAGCATTAGGGGAAGAAGGAAGGTGAAGAACCCAGCTGGTAAGAAAGATAGAGGAAAACAGGCTCTGAAGGATCGATCTTGCCTGATGCCAGGCCTTTCAGCATGCCCAGAGCTTTTCAAGTGTCAAAGACTTCTGAGTACAAAAGAAAACTCAGATAGTGAGGATCTGTCTGTATTTGTCTTGTTCCTGAGCAGTGTACTTACCACTCCTCTTAGCTGACTTCTTTCCAAACAAGATACTCATTCCATCTGGGACTTGAAAAATCATCTAGCACTTCTCCTGTCTCTTCTGATTTTGGCAGACTTCAGACTGTGTCACCAGGAGCTGCGCTGGAATCTCCTCATTCCTGCACTCCAGCGGCACCCTCACCCCCTCCTGACCAGCAAAGTTGTCCCAGTTGGGATCCAGAGCATGATCTGGGGCAGCTGCACAGCCCATTAGCACTGTCAAGCATTTCACTAATGCCAGTTGTTTGCTTTGCTGTTCTGGGTGTTGTTTTTCTGCCCCTTGCAGAACAGCTCATCGGGTTCTGATGTGTTTGGAGGTGATTTTTGATAGCTGTTGTGACACTGCTAAGTTTTGGGGAGTTTTTAACTAGTGGCATGAGTCTGGAATTGCTGTCATTTGCCTGGCGCTCCCTGCTCTGCTCACAGGAGCTGATAGTCTTGCTTCCCAGCAAATATATTCCCTTCCAGACTCATTGTGATTACAGGGGGAATAAAAGTGAGTGACGGTGCATCTTGGGGATTTTTGGGATGGTTTTTTTGCTGGTTCCTCCCACATTTCGTTCCTGATGTGTCTGCCTGGGGCCTGCTGTCACTTTTATGGCTTTTGGGCTTTGTGTGGAAGTTGATAAGCTTGTCAAAGGGAGGAGATTGGAGCAGGGAGTGAGGTAGATCTATTTTTCAGCAGACTCTGTAGCACTAAATGTCTGTTCTGTGTTGGAGACGAGCTCAGCACTGACCCAGGCTGCTGTGAAATGGGTGGTTTCTGAGGCTTTTAGAAAAATGGAGGCTTGAAGATGAGATACTGAGCCCCAAAATAGCAGAATTTCTGGTTGTTTCTTTGGGAAAGAAGGGCTCTCATCTCAGCAAGGTTATTAAGATTTGTCTGCTTAGATAAATTGAGCTTTTTTCATCTTGGATTAATCGTTTTGTCTCCATTCAGCATCAGCACCATGAACACAGGAATCTGCCCAAGTTCCTCCAAATCTGTCTGAAAGGGAAGCTGGACCTTGAGTACGAGAAGGCAGTTGGTTGTTGCCAGAAGTCATCCAGAAGCTCAGTACTCTGGAAAAATCACAGTGCTGGAATCTGGCACTTATTAACTCGAGTTACCCAGTACCTAGGATCCAGCCAAAGGGCTCTGGCTGGCTGCCAAGCTGAAAATTACCAACCTGGGTGTCAGGCCTTGTTGGTTCCCTCTTGATAGCTTGAAATAGGAGCTTCCCAACAAGCATCTGTGTGCCAGCCTCTCTTTCTAGTCGTGTTTCTTCTTACGGCTTTGTGAGGCATTCGAGGTAATTACAGTACTTACTAATATTTATTCCGTTCTGAGCAATTATCTGAGTGCGTTTATCTCCGGTATGCTTTCAGAGGGCTCTGCCCCCTCTCACCGTATCATTTCATCTCATCTCCCCGACTCAGGGCTTTATGCTCCTTCCCCTCTCAAGCAGATCTTGGCCCTCAGCTTCCTCCACCCTCCTGAATACGCTGTCAGGCTTTGCTTTCCTCTCCTGAAGGTTCCCGTGTCCCGTTTTCCTGCTCTGCTGTCTAATCCCATTACAGAGGAGGGATGTTTGCTCCGTCTTGTGGGGGATGAGCGCTTAACCGCCCTGCCAGGTGCTAAGGCGCTTTCCAAGGAAGGACATGGATACCGAGAGAAACTGGGCTGGCATGGTGCCATCTCCCAGCCTTCTGCTGGCTGCTCGTGGCCCGCCGACAATATCTTGAGAGCTCCTGCTGAAGGGTTTGACCTTTATGCCTGCGGGGTGATCTGACGCCTACAGCAGGAGTCACAGCGTGCAAATTCCGCTGCTTTCTTCTGGCTTGTGGTGTAGTTGTAGGCAAGTCATTCTGTCTCTGTTCTTGGCTGCCGGGAGTAGAGAGAGTGGCTTAAAAGGTGCCATGGGATCTTTTGGGGAGGAAAGACGCAGCGTTAGGGCTGAGGTCTCGTTTACTGTCTGTAAGCAAGCAGGCAGCTTTTTTTTTTCTTATTCATGGAAGAAAACGTGGCGTGGAGGAGATTGTTACGGCCTGATTGATTTCACTCTCGGTGTTAGAAAAAGAAGAAAATTGATTTTTACTTTGAGCTCTATGGTGTTACTTACCTGCCCAAGCTCTCTTGTTTGTGCTGTGTGAATGAGAGCTCTGCTTTGCCGAGCGTGGGGCACGGCCCGTGTGACTGCAACGTGGAGCTGCTGTGATTCATCCCAGCCATCCGTGTTACGGCAGCACAATTAATCTATGGGTCGCTGGCACCTCAGGAGCTGTTTCGTCTAATCAGCCCCATGCCATGAGCTAGTTGGCAGTTAAATCTAATCTAGAGTGTGCGGCTGCCAAATGCCTGAAGTTTGCCAAGCACTTACTCCTTTCTGCTCCAAATGAGTTGGACTTGAGCAAGATTGGCTTCAGGTGCCTTTCCTGCCAGCAGGACTCAGAGTCCAGCCTCAGATACCTGTACTGCAGGGGGGCAAAAGTTGTCCAGAGTCCAAAGGGCTACAAGGAGAGTGTAAAATCTACCTGCTCATCTTCATATTTAGATATCAGAACATGCTCTTCTCATCTCATGTCGCTTTTTATCCCACCTCAAGTTGCTTTTTATCCCACCTCTTCCCCTTGCTTATGTGTGAGGAGACATGTGTTAAGAGGTGATCTCTCAGATCATCATTAGAGCATAGAGGCACCTTGTCTTGGTTCTTTTTATATGTATAAATCTTGCCTGAAATGTCTAGTTTTTGGGTTTATTTCATATTTTCTGCTGCTCTTACACCTCATCCACTCCATTTGAGCTGTGCAGTTGTGCCTGCAGGGTCCCTCTGCAGATGCTACCCTGTGGCTGCCAAGCAAAGGAAGGGCAGAACTTCCTCAGTGGTTATTCTGGTTTGTGCCTGGCTCTGGTGTTTGGGCTATTTTTTTTCCTTCAGTCTTTGCAGGGAAGAATGTGACTGCGAATGTGTGGTGGGAAGGAGTTTATTTCCTCCTGGAGCAGTGGGGAAAGATATCTGAGACTGCCCTGAGCTGATCTCAAAGAGGTCTGTCACCTCTTCTCACAAGCCTGCCCCTGTTAAGCTCTTGTCACCCTTCTTCTGGCTCTCATCTGGATCCCCTTGGTTTTTTTAGGCTGGTTTGTTTTGAGGGAGAGGAGGGAGGTGAATGTGAGGAAGGATTTTCTGTGTGTCAAATGCCTAATAGCAGCTCTAGCAGATCCACTGGGATATGTTACTAAAAGCATCCTAATGATCTCAGTGTGATGGGTTTGAGCCTTGGAAGCCTGCTTACTGGGAACCTTGATCCCAGAACTTTGTGCTTGGCTTCTGGAAGTTGAGGGCTGGGTTCCTGGCAGCAGGAGCTGCCTCAGAATCACAGAATCAGTTAGGCTGGAAAAGCCCTCTGAGTTCACTGAGTCCAACCTGTGACAGCACCACTGCGTCACCCAGACCATGGCACTGAGTGTCCTGTGGCACTTGGACACCTTCAGGGGTGGTGACTCCATCACCTCCCTGGGCAGCTCATTCCACTGTTTCATCGCCCTCTTTAGGGTACCCGTCCCTCCATGAGGAATGGAAGTGTCAGAGGGGAGCCGTACGCAGGGCTCTGGCGTGGCAGAAAAATGTCTCAGTAGGAGGCTTGGCCAAGCACCAAGTCCTGCTGTTACCTCAGAAATGTAGATTACCAGAGGCTGCGGTTGTGTGGGTGCCAACTGAGTCCCTGAAGAGATGTAATCTGAGGAAAGGGTAATTTTCCTTACAGAGATATCTGGGTGTTGGTGGAAGATGTGCAGGGGAGCATGACCATAGCTGATACCAGCAGCCTCCAAACCTGGCTGCTGTCAGGCAGCACATGTGGTGGAGAGGTGCTGGGGAGTGTGGCCCTAACCACTGCTGCTCCTAAGGTGGCATCAAGCAGCCTTCTCCTCCTGGCACTGGTGGTGGCCTGGGAAAGAGGTGGGCTGTTTCTTACCTGCAGAAATTATAGGAGCAAGGGTCACATGAGAAAGGAGGGTTCATCAGTCCTGGAAGGTACCAGTGGAGTGGTGAAGACCCCTGAGATGGGTGGGGATGGTGAAGAGGATGTAGAAATAAGGGTGGGAGACAGCAGGAGTCCAGTTTTCCAGCAGATGGACAGATGTAAAGGAAATGCGTGTACGTGATCTTAAAAGTGCTGCAGTAGAGATTCTCCATAGTTACTGGGGTGATCAGCATCATTTTCTAAATCATCCTCCGTATGTGGATGCGAATCTTGAGTGTGGGTAGGGTGAAGTGAGGCTTCTGGGGAAGTATGCTAGTGGGAGGCTAAAAATAAATTATCAAAAGAAAGAATTGAGAAATTAACAAAGCTAAACGGATGTATGCAGCTCTAAGAAAAGGGTGTCGTATTTGAAAGCATATTTTTGAAAATCCATTTGCTTAGTCATCTTACAGATAACTTAGCTATTTTTTGCCTTCTTTGCTCTGATGACACTTCACTGTCTATATAATAGGTTTAGCATCTGCATTCTTTTCTGGTGTAAAGGGAAAATATATCTGCTAATTTTGAGTTGGCTTTGTAGAATTGCTTTACCTCTTGGCTGTGAAATAAATAAGATACTGGTCTTAAAACTATTTTAAAGGGAATAGTTTGCATTATTTTCCTTCTAACTCATCTTTTTAACCCATCTGCCATGTCTGCAATCAAATTTGAATAGAGATTATATGCCCTTGCTATTTCATGTGTAATAATAACTGTGCCCTCAACTGCTCCAGACATTAAAGTGGTGATGTTTGGGTTCAGCATGGTAATCTACTGGGGAATGAATGCAAGATCAAGGGCATTTGCAGGTTTTTATTTCTTTGTGTTTGCAGGGGCTGTGGCACTGCTAGCGGGCTGCTCACAAATGGTGTCTTAGATTACCTCTTTTGCAGGCAGCAAGATTTGCATCTTGCCATTCCTATTTGATCTGCAAGTGGTGATGAGAGCTGTATACTTGAATTCAGATTTTTCTGAGCAGCAGTCTGTAGTCATTAGGGCAGCACTTAGACCCCAGAGGCTTTTTCCATGTTTTCATCCTGTTTCAGTAACCGTGTCTCTTGTTATCTTGTTCCTGAATATTTTCTCTAGTAAGAGGATGCTGTTTGTTGCAGCTGTTAAACCTCAAATGTCTTGAATCTCCCTTAGGGAAGAGAGGGGAGAGTTCCTGGGGTTTCTCTGTAAGTAGACTGTAGAAACACCTACATGTCTTTCCCAAGTATACAGCCAGGAGATATTATTGGTGCTGTCCTAAGCAGCTGATGGAATCTGACTGGTTCGGCCTGTGATTCCTCCCTCTTACTGGCTCGCTGAGTTGAAGGGCTTTAGTAAGGAAGCAGGGATAACAGGGATTTTTGGGTGGTGGTTTGTTTTGTTTTGTTGTTTTGGCATGCAGTGGTACTGGATGGCGCTGGTTGCTTTTGTCGGAACAGCGTAGCTAGGAGGTGTCAGAGGAAATTATGGATGTTTGTTCGGTTCCCTGGCTGGATGTACCATGTGGGTTTTGGAGAAATGTGCATTGAATAAACATTGGGTGAATCTCCTAGGACTAGCACCGCCTGGGAGCAGTGTTCGGAGCTGTGCTTATCTTCATGGGCAGGATTTAAAAAGAAGCGTTTGTGTGAGAGGAGTTTTGCGCCCTGTGTTTGGTTCCCATCGCTTCAGTGATTTGTAATGTTCCTCCGTCTGTTCCCTTTAAAGCCAGCTGGCCAACCTTAGGAGAGGATTATCTGAGTAAAATTCTCCAAAGCCTGTGTTGCCATCGGAATTCTTTCTTTCCCTCCCTTTCACAGTGCCGGAGACCAGCCCGAGCCCAGGTGTGACCGCTGCCACCTTTAAAACATTGGGGCCGACCCTTGGGATTGCTGGAGCCCCCTGGGAGACAGGTTGTCCCCCATTTGTGCCACTTCACTGTGTGGCATGGCCTGGGCAGAGCCAGTGGGGACAGACACTGCCAGGAAGGGCAGGAGCTCTGTCCGGCTGGTGACAGCTTGGTGCCTTTACCAGGAGTGGCCTGTCGTGAGCTGGGAACCCAAGGCAGTGTGTGCCATGGTCCCCATGTCCCTGCTGCCCCCACAGTCGTGCTCCCTCCACACCAGGGCACCCAGGGGATGCTGTGGTGGCAGGAAGCCCTGACGGGGAGCAGGTGTGAGCATGGGGGCACCTTCCCCACCAGGGACACAGCAGGCCGGCCTCTGTGTGCTTTGGGACATTGACCAGGAGCAGCCAAGTGCCCAAGCCTCACGAGCTTGTGCAGGACATTTAATTCTGCCTTCGTCTTGGGAGGTGACATTTCACAGCTGCTGCAGGCAGGTACTCAGAAAGCTGTGCTGGTGGGTGAAACCCGTGCCAACCCTCACCGCCAGTCTGCTGCTGCTGTGAGGTGAGGAGGGGGATGGCCTCAGCAGCTCCTCTGGGATTGCAGTCCCAGCTTTCCAGCCCTCCCTTCTCCCTGTCTTTGTGCTGGTCTCCTCCAGCTGTGTCAGTCCCCGACAGATCTGGAGCGTGTGTGGTGTTTCGGTGCAGCTGCTGAATCTGTTCAACTTGGTCGCTGTTAAGGCTTATAATCAGTGTAAAATCTCTGGGGTGCAGCTATTTACAGAAAAAAAAACCAACCCACTGCACCCTTCCAGACTTGCATCAAACAAGAGTTTTATTCTCATTAATTGAATTCCTCTAGAGTCTGATAACTTGGGCATGCTGAAATCAGATAAATAAAACCCTCCCTTCCCTGAGAGCTGCGTAAGCCTTTCCTTAACTCGCTGATCAGAGGGGACTAGGCTTTGCTAAGTAAGTAGCTGAAGATGAAAACTTCTGCATACGTCTGCTCACCGGGGAGTGTAGGCAGGAGGATGCTCCGAGTGGTGTATCAGCGGAGGAAAGATCTACCTCATCCCCCACCCTTCCTTTTCTGAGTTGATCAGGAAAGGTTTTTTTGTTCAGTGAAAAATGCTGTTTAGTCACCTTCAAACGCATCTTCTGTATCTGGAAGCTGGGACCCTGCTTTCTTTCAGACCTTCAGATAAACCTGCAGCCCTACTAAGTGACAAGTCTGCTCCTGCTGAAGTGAGGATGTATCTATCGCCTTTGGAGCATCTCTCAGGCCGTGCTGCCCCATCTCATCTCGTTGTTCTGGGAGGCAGAAGGGCGTTTGGACCCGTGCCCGAGGTGTGGTGTTGCTGAGCTGATTCTGTAATCCTGAAAAAATCCAACTTGCAGCTTTTCCCAGACTCCATACATCAAATGAGACTTGCAGTCGTTAAGGTCGTGTCCCTTTCCCTGTTGCATCTCTCGCGTGTGCTGTCTTGGTGCTGAAGGCTGGGGCCCCTCTTGTTCAGCACATGCTGTTGGTTAGTCCAGAGTGATTCCTCCCTGTGCCTGGATCACCCATGCCATAAGGAGGTACCTGGCTTGTCAGCCAGCCTTTTGCATGTCTTGATTTTCAGTCAGCACTGCTCCTCCCCTTCAGGGTCTTTCTGTTTTACTCCTGCTGCTGCTTTTTTTGTGCACCCTGGATTTGGGTTTCCCCCCACTCCTCCTTTATCAGCATTTCTGCCCCATAGCTGTTTACACCACCAACGCAGTGGCATCTCTCCCCATCCCCAGGACACTTTTTCTGCCCTCTCTGCCATCTCCAGCCCCACCATCTGCTGCTCCTGCTGTCGTGCAGTGGCATGAGGCTGGCGTGAGTCGTCTGACCACACTGGCCTCCCCATCTCAGAGCTTGGCCTCTTCCCTCTCTGCCTTGTCCCTTGTAAACTCATCTAATTTTTGCTTTACTGGATGCTGATGGTGTTATTCCCCCCCAAGCTTGGATAGCCCCTTCCCCACCTTCAGATTTGCTTCTCAAACTGTAGCAACTTTATGAAGAGAACTGGCGTACAAATGACGGTCTGTCTTTCCCTGCTGGTTTTCTCTGTGCTGCCTTCCTTCTCCATGCTTTTCACAAAGGCAGAATTTCCAACCTCTTTGCTTGTCTTAAGGGTCCCAACTCATTTCCCCTTGTCTCCGTCATTTGTTTTCCTACTCACAGCCTCTCTCCTTCAATGCGAAGCTGCTTTATCCCCTCCTCCTGCAGCAGCAGCTGCTGTGTCCTCTGCAAGCCCCATGGGATGCTCTGTCTGGAGCTTTTGCCTCCCAGCCCTCTGCCAGTTTAGTCTGTCTCTGTGATTTACTTCGCCAGGGCTTTCTTAATAGCCCCCACTGCTCTACATCTCGGTCATGATCAAATACTACCTTTCTTGACTTTGTAATTGACCTTGCACTAACTAGTTTTGGTCTCTTCCTGGAGAGATTTCCTCGAAGTTCTGTTGTCTTTGTCTTTTCCTCCCTCTGACAGAGCTTTTCTTATGACCTCATGAGTTTACCCTGTATTAGCAGCTTCAGGGTTTGTTTTTCTGTGGCTGCAAGGGGTCTGTTCTATGACCCTGTCCAGATCTTCTGTAGTCCCTGCCTCTTTGTAATTTTGTCCACTCGTGAAAACTGGAGTGGCCTCTCTCTGCTGATGTTACAGGCTTGTATGTCTGTTCAGTTCAAAATTTTAACCTCTCTCTGGTGCTCGCTTACATGCATGTGCACGCACCTGGGTCTTTCTGCTTAAGGAGTGTAGGCTGCAGCATTTCCTATCCATCTCTGCCTCTGAAATTCGTTCAGGTTTTTCGTTGTCTGCTGGTTCCCCTGAACTCTCAAATTAGTTCCTCCTCCTCTGCTGTGCCAAATGCAAGATTTGTGTCTTCCCTTTTAGAGCGCTTCTTAGCCTTGTTCTACCTTTTCTTTTCAGCGCTTCTTCCCTCTGTGGTTTTTGATTCCCAGCCTCTGCCTCTCACTGTGTTTCCTCAGGCTGGGTTCTCAGAGGAAGAGGGCTTATCTGATCATGCTTTCCACACAACCTGGAAGCCCTTTGGCCAATTTTACACAAATTTGACGGGAGTAGAGAGCTTGGAAATAAACGAGTTCCTGCACGTCTTGTGAAGAGCAGGTAGCTGAATCAGGGCAGTGACAGGGGACTGAAGGAGCCCCTTTTGTTCAAGGGCCTCAGCAGTGCCTCCAAATGACTGTGCCCGCTGTAGGAGAAGCTCCAGCTGGAGCTTGCAGTCAAGTCATTAGTCTCAGAGACAGCCTCCCTCCTGAAGGCATGGGAAGCTAGGCTTCATTAAGTCTCCTGCCTGCCGAAAGTGGTGTGGCTTGGAACCCTTTTCTTTTGCTCTGTGTGATGGGGAGTAACCTGCGACAAGCACCTGCAGCACTTCTTTCACTTGCTGCCTTTGCATGAGGCCTGTGAGAGCTCTGCCATCAGGGTGTCCCAGCAGAGAGGGACCTTGGCACTGCCTCACACCCTGCCCCGCTCTCCTTTCCTCTCCTGACCCATCTGCTGGCTCTCTGAAGGTGCTGTCTCACCGTGTGGCTGAGCTGGTGCTATATCCCAGCTGCTAATTAAAAGGGTTGTTTGCCCCTGTCCCCCAAAGAAAAAGGTGTTCCTGTTCTGGTAGCGAAAACTCGTTCCTCGGGTCGTTCTATTTTCAGCTCATGTAGAGGTCAGGCATGGGGAGAGGAGTGTGTGTGTGTTTTGCTAGGAATAAAATGAGTGGGAAAGCAAGACTGCTATTTTGCCGTGGCAGCTGGTACCTAGATCAGCTTAACTGCGTTGTGAAACCACATTTTTAAACCGAGTCTCCTGGGATGAGGGTGTTTTTACCACCTTTCCTTTGTAGCTGGTGCAGTGGGGTTGCTCTGCGTAGGTGCTTGGTGCTGAGCTAAGGTGACTGAGTCTACAGCGGTGGTGAAAATGCATTTTGCAGAGTCCTTCACAGAGTAGTTGAGGTTGGAAGGGACCTTTGGAGATCACCTAGTCCAAGCCCCTTGCAGGTTGCTCAGGATCATGTCCAGATGACTGAATACTCCCAGGGTGCAGACTCCAGTCTCCTGAAGCAGCCTGTGCCAGTGTGCAGTTACCCCTCACCGCTGTGTGTTGTTTTGTTTGTTTGTTTAGTATAAAAATGTTTTCCTGTGCTTTCCAGCTGGTCAGTTCCCCCTGGTGCATGGGCTTGTTCCTCCTCAGGGAGGAGAATTGCATGGTTGTCCTTCTTGCTCACTGATGGCAGTACTGTGCTTAGAAGGAATGGTTGTACCTTCCTCCCTCCCGGCCTGGAAGAAATACTAACATAAATGCTTCTGCATCCCTTGTTTTGTTTTGTTCTGTTTTCCTTCGCAAATGCCAGAAAGCTCCTGTCCTCCCATTTGAAATGAGAGCCTTGGTAGTTTGGTGACAACTGCTGATAGTCTGTGTAGCATGTCAAACTAATAAATTATAGTGCATGCAGACAAGGAGTTCTAATGTCTTAATTAGGAATAAGAGGGAGCAGGAAGCTGAAGAATCTTCCTGGATCTTTGTCTGTCTTTCAGGGATGCTGTCTGACTGAATCACAGAAGTTTTGAGAGGCAGCATCTTGCTGCTGCTTAGCGAACAGGGAAGAATCCAGATGAATTTGCGGGGAGGAAATGGAAACTGCTGCTTTATGGCTGTACTTCATATTCCTGTGATCCTTTAGGGTGGGGTGGGAAAACTATCTTGGAGAAATGCATGCTTTTAGCCAGTACACTTGGCTTGGAGGACAAGTCAGTTTGCTGTTTACCTGAAAGCCCTTTCTGCTGAAAAAGTACAAGGTGGCAGCTTTGCCATTGCAAACTGAATGTTCTCTGGTGCTGATGGTCGTGGCTGAGGGGCACAAATGTTTTTTTTAGCATGCCAGAAGGAAGAGGGAGACATTGCCCTGGCTGCATTCTTTTCTAGATAGTACATTTTAGAACTTCTTTGTAGTGTTATTTCTACAGAGCCGTGTGCTCCAAAGGAGGTGGGGAGCAGGTGCAGACCCGTGCCTAAGGATACAGCTGGAGTGCTGGAGGAATGGTGTGCTCTGGGAGGTAGGAAGGAATGCGCAGCAGGGCGGTTTGTCATCAGCGCTTCCAGCCTGCCAATATTTAACAGATCGTTGTTAAGTTTCTCTCTGTAGAAGGTAATCAATTCGGGGTTAAGCAATTAATAAATGGCTGCCTGAGGCTTCCAGCTTAGAGGTTGAAAAGGAGATGCTCTCACCCTGCCTGGAAGAGCAAAGATGCAAGTGGAGGTTATAGAGAAAAATAAGGGTGCTGAACTCCTAAGTGTCATCCTTACCAAAGTAAGGGAAAATCTGGAGTCACTTGGAGCAAGGAAACCAAATAAGCAACTTGAAGGAGTATGGAAAGATGGGCCAAAACAGTGGTGTTTCTGTTTGGAGATGGAGGGAGATGCTTGTATGTCTGTCCTCCCTCCCTGTGTTTTAGATAAAGAGAGCAGGAAGCTTTGTTTTTCTTTAGGAAAAATAAATTTGAGGGAAGGTAAGAAACCAGACTCTCCGTGCATCAGAAGTATTTTAAGAGATCTGATGAAAGAGAGGGAATTCCTTTAATGAAAGCCTGGATAGTAAATGCTGTTTCCTTTTGGCAAGGATGATGTGAAGGTGAGATTTGGGACTCTACACTCTTTTCTCCTGGGAGAGTATTTAAGCATCTGGGATGTTATGAGGTGAATTACAGCAATAATAGGGACATTCTGGTTTTTAATATTGGAAGGGATTGCAGAGCATGCAGGAAAACGAAAAAAGAAGTGACATTAAAGCGTTATTGACTGTGAAAGAAAATGAAGTTTCTTATTGTCTGAGAGTGAGTGATAGCACAGGGAATAATGTTTGACAATTCTCCTAGTGACCCTGGACGTTGAACATGTAGGACTTGAAGACTAAAGAAGGATAATAAAAAGAAATACAGGAGCTGGAGGGCATAATGAACTATGTCAGAAATTTCCTGCCTAGCTTTGATGCTCGAAACAATTTCATTTCACCCCCTCCTCTTGATAGGCTGGGAGCACATACCAGCCAAGAGTTCAGCAGTCCAAAATGCCTTCACAGTGTTGGTGCTTCATGGCTTTGGTACTAAAATGGCAGTGCTGAATCTTTTAGAGGTCTGGGAGCAGTACTAGAGACAGCAGGGTAAATGGTGTGTCCTTATATGTATTTTAAGAGCTACAAGAACAGAAGAAAAAGCACACATAGGAATCTTAGGAGACTTCACTTTTTGTGCAGTTCTGCACTAAATCTTCCAGGAAGTGCATGTGGTGACAGTTTCAAAACTCAGGCTGGGGATGTACTGATGAAGCCATCACTGCTTTTCATTGGAAAATATAAAAGTAGGCATTGCCTTGGGCATTCCAGCAGGCCGCTGTAAATGCTGCTTTGTATTGTAGTGCTTCACCAGACCTGGAACCAGCCAGCAGTATTAGTAAGTCACTAGGGCATGTATTCAGTGGGCTGTGAGGAAGGAGAAACTCCTAAGGATAAGGCACGAGGAGCAGTGCAAGTTAGAAGTACTGCGTGGGCAATCCAACACTTCCTGCCTGCATACTCCCAATATAAGCATAATGTGCCAGGGAGCTCTCTGGCGTGTTCTTCCCATAATGATAAGGGTAGCCATGGTGCTGTGCTGTATGTGAAGAACATGCTGATCTGGGAGATGGAAAAGGGCTGCAAAGGTCATGCGCTGACCTTGGAGGGAGAGAAATGGTTGGTAAAATGGTTCACAAGGCAAGCTCTGCCTTAGGTACAGAAAAGGGCTGGCGTTCTGTGGGGTTGCTCAAAACTTTTGGTGAATACAAGGACTGCAGGTTATAAGGGATTCTTTTTTTCTCAGCACCTTTGCAAGGAAATAGTGAAACTGCAATAAGCAGTAGGTGCGTTGCACAGAGATTATTTGGGTCCCCAGCAGTCATTTACCACTGTGAGTCTGAACCAGCAGGGCAGCCAGCTCAGTCTGTCCCTCATACACCAGCATGTGCTCTTACCTTTTACATCCAGGTACATCTTGTGCCACCAAGTGCTTCAAAGCCCTTGTGAAGTAAGGAGGCTGAGCACCGTGAGCTCCAGAGCTCAGGGATCTGTGTGCAGAAGGACTGCCCAGGCGTCCTCCTTCCTTTGGTTATTATGGGTATTGCTCTTTTTTCTGACCACAGACGTGTCTGGCTGGCTTCTGGATGCTGAGGACTTTGGCTTTTCAAAGTAAAGCTGTACTAGATTAAAGAGTAGTTTCAGGCTTCTGTGCAGCAAAGTAACTTTAAATATACTTTCTGGTGGGATGATTGAGAATGATAGAACTGTAAGAGCAGGGCAATCTTGTGTCATGCATCCCCTGGGGCAGGTTCATCTCTGCCTTATGGTATCCTTGAAGAAAATAAGTATCTGTTAGAGGAAGCTGTAGTGTGAGATGCCTCAGTCTCTCAGAGCAGTCTCTCTGGTGCCTCACTTTCCTAGCTTCTGGGAGATGGAGCATTTAGCTAGCTCCCGTGACCAGTCTGAATCCCTGTTTCTCAAGTCCAAGCCTATTGTTTCTTGTCTCCTCAGCATAGATAACAAATTATATTTCATCCTTTCACCATTTTTAGAAGATAACAAATTATTATTTCATCCTCTCACCATTTTTAGAAGTTTATAGGTTGTAGTAATACAACAGCCTTGATCTGTGGCTCAAGAATATGCTGTTCTAAGGTGGTGTTAAAACTAGCATATTTTAACATGCCTAATTGTAGAACAGGGAAGGAGCAGTTAGAGGAATGTGACATCCGTATAGGATGTATTTTGCTTAAAAAAGGGGGGGAAGGAATCACAAGGCCAGATCACATTTCACACTGTGTGCATCTGCAGAATACCAATGCCATAGTGGGGAAAATAAGGAAGTCTCCTGTCAGTATAAGGGCCAGATCTGAGCAGAAGCAAAGGATGTAAAATGGCTCTGATCTTGGCGAGAGGGTTGGATGTCTGGCTGGATGCGTAATTATAGCAGGAGGTACAAGACCTCTTTTACCGTCAGAACTTGAGAAGCTAAGTCACAGGCCGCAGCCATCTATGGTGATGAAAAGAAATGTCACCTCTTTCATATTTATTGAAAACATTTTCCTTTAAAAGGCAGTAAACATCTGCTGTGGAAGTGAGCGGCTGTGAGACGGAGCAGCGAGCGGAGGCGAGGGAAAGGCAGTGGTGTTGGGAGAACAAAGAGCTTCACTGGCGGCTCCTGTCTGGTTTGCCCATGCTTTGATATTTCCCCACTGGTTCTGGTATTTCCATACCAATTATTGTATAAATTGCTCCTGGCTGACCTCGCCACTTAGCCATCCCTTCGTTGGCGCAGCGTCGGGGAGAATTTGAATGAGGAATGAGTAGCTTTATGAGTTGGTTCAGGAAGGATGGTCCATGTGCTGGGAGTGGTGGGATGGTGGCAGGAGTGGAGGAGGAGGAGGAGGATGGGGCATCAGGCATCTTTTTGGTTGCACCATTTAAACATTAAAGCAAAAGGGTGGAGGACAGGGACAGAGTTGTTCTGCAGGTAGCTCCAACCAGCCTTTTAATACACTGAGCTCTCTTGGCATGAGAAAAAAAATACCCCAAGAAAACACTGTATCCTCCCAGAATGAGGCTTTGCGGTATTAGGGCAATGGTGGGGGCATAACATATGTTTTCTTCTGATAGCATTGTTTTTTTTTTCCATCTGGCAGCAGGTTGCAGTGTATGGAGATTGCTCCTGCTGTGACTCATTTATGAAAAAATTAAGCTCAAACCTAAGGTTTGGTTGTGTGCCTTAACAGGAGACTTCACAGAATAGCAGGTGTGTGTTGCTAAAGGATTGTCTCTGCTTTGGTGTTGCCTGGTGGGGCAGACATTTTATTAGCCTTCAGCCCATGGCAAAAAAAATGATGGTTGCTTGGGGAAGTGTTCTCAGTGGCTGGACAGCGGTGAGCGTGGAAGAATCTTCTTGGAATGAAATTCTGTTTTGTGGGTATCAGCCCTGCTGTGGAGTCCAGAGAAAAAGCAGGGGCTAAGTCATGGGCCTGGTTTGGCAAGAGGTGTCTACATCCTCTGTGGGTGACAGAAGGGAGGGACAAGGGCCATCGCCTGGAAAGCCTCTTGCATAAGTGAGACTGGAAAATCAATCTGATTTAAGGGGGAATATGAGCTCGGAGGATGATCCCTGAGTAATTCACTGGAAGCACAGGGCTGGGCAGGGCAGTCAGAGCACTGAGGAGGGGAGATGGCACAGCCTGCGGCTCCTGGGCAGCAGGACACAGGGAGCAGCAGCAGGAGGAGGAAGTCTGCTGGCACTTGCCTCAGCTTGGATGGCATCATCCCATGCACCGGAGCTCAGTGGATGGCCGGGTGGCCAGCCTGGGCTCCTGCAGGCCCCCTGCCCCTCAGACCTGCAGGAGGGCAGCGGTGGCCACAGCCTGTGGTGCTCTTGCACCTGCTCTGGGGCTGAGCTTGCCCAGAGCAGCTCTCAAGCTCGGAATTGGACGCTTTAGCATAACTGCCCTTTAGCACTTGTGTCTGAATTGTCTTCATTACTGGGGACTTTCTGCCAGGTCCTGTGGTCTGCCGCGGATGCTGATTTGTTGTAGCCAAGTAGGATTTATGCACGCTCCCCTTCCCTCCCCTGCACAGGGGCACAAGCTCCCATGCCAGTTCCAAGGATGTTTTGAGGGAACCAATTCAGTTGTTTGGAGCAGAAATGGTAATGCTCTCAGAGAAGAAGCTGAAATGGTACCTTTTTTAGCTTCTGTTGTAGTATAACCAAGGCATAGTCTGCAGACCAGATGTGACCCATGTTGTTGGAGAGTACGGCCTGAAATGACATGGGTTGGGAAGGGGCACGAGGTCAGCTGTACCAGTTCAGGGTAAATCCTGCACCTTGCTCAGCATCATGCCTCAAAAGGCTGTAGGCAGGTGTTGGATCTAATCACCAATAATGGGGTGGGGTGACTGAGAGGTGTTCCACAGGCTTTTTATTTCATTATCAGTTTATTTTCATTACATCAGTTGAGATGTAAAAGATGGTAAAACTCACACTATAACAACAGAAGCCAAAGTTCGCTTTGTTACAAGGCCTTTTAAAAGTTTTTTAGCCAATAGGCTAATGCTAGAAGCTTACAAGTGTCTACTTAGCTAAATCACTAAACACTGCATGTACACCTTAGAGCATACAATAGTTGCTTGCTCTATATTTTTTGCAGCTCAGAAACTTTCTATGCTCCAAATATTTTAAGGCCTAAAATTCAACTCTGTTTCAAACCTCCATCTGTGTAAGTTTATTGCAACGCTCTGGAAGTCCTCTGCTTTTTCAGTTCCCACAATAGATAGCTGTGCAATTGTAGCTTGTTTTGGGAGCTGTCCAAACCTGCTGTGATTTACCTGTTTAGTAGCCCTCTCTCACGTGCTTATCCCACTCGTATTTTGACCCATGTAAACTTTCTTCCACGCCCACAGTATCCTTTGGCAAGGGCATCCACAGGTCTGCTGTGTGCAGCTGTAAAAACTGCCTTACTTGTTAAAAATCTGGATCTGACCAGCTTCGGTTGGTGGGCCTTGGTTTTTAAACTAGAAGAGACGGTAAAGGGTCAAATTCTTCACCATCCTTGCCGTGGTACATGAATTTGTGGAAAAACCTTTACCAGATCCCCTTCAAGTCACCTTTTTCTACCTCCTGACTCCATTATTTCTGTCAGAGAAGCAATTCCCTAGTGTTTATCATCATCATTGCTCTTCTCTTGACACTTTCTCGGGAGCGCCTCCAAGTTGAACAAACAAAAGGGACAACAACAAAACCCAGATGTGTGCTGTGTGTTTTATGAAAGGGAGAGGGATCTCCTCAGAAATGTTTTCTGTCTAATAACTGCAGTCAAAGGCACAAAGTAATTTTTAAAGGGAAATTTGGGATTAGTATTGTCAGTTATTGATAAATAGTACTTTAGAGCTTCTCAGTGAAGGAAAACTGCTGTAAAGCTGCAGGGGTGGAAATATCCCCTCAAACTATGTAATCCATTTGGTGTTCAGCGCTGCTAGCCCTGGTGCTTATAGAGGATACTTATACAAAGAAGATATCTATATCAAGACTTCTTTAGTTGCTGTCTAGTGATTAGAGACCCAGGATATTACTCGTAAGAGCTCAAGTTTCTCCTTCAGATTAAATGACTACTGGCAGTGATTATTGATATCTAAGGAAACTTGATGCACCTGCTGCAGTGCTTTTGGATGTGTTGCAGACATAACCCATATGGTCTGAGATGGGGAGAATATTTGTGCAAGAGGCTCTCTTCATCATTCTGTCATGAGTTTTTATTTATTCTTTTGATCTGTCAATGCTGTGGCAGAGTTTCTGTGTGCTCAGGCATCCTTCTATTACACCCACCTGTCCCTTGCAATAAGCCTTGAGTCAATGTTCTCAGCTAAAATTTTGCACGCCTGTTCTTCTGAAAGGAGCCTGAAGGTCCACCTCCTTCCCAGAGGGTAAATGTTTGGCACTTTCTGAAATGGGGCATCTTCAAAGTAGTTCAGATGAGGCACCTGAAATGACCAGTTGCGTGTGGAAAACCTGAGCTCCGAGCTCTGCGTGTGTCTCCCTGGAAAGGTCGGATCTTGCCAAAATCATCTGAGGTTGCTGTGAGGGTACAGATTTTGCAAAAAAAGACACAGTGTACTCAGAAGCTGAGCTGCAGCCCTGCTGGGGTAGGTGCCTGGCTGGCAGGGATGCTTGATGCTCCTTTCTTGCTTCTTTCTTTTTTGGAGAGGCATTGAAATCCTGGCTGTGATGTGACAAGGGAGACTTGAATGACTGTGTGACTCTGACATAGCATTTTTCTCCTGCCTCTCCCGTGGTTTTCAGGGTTTTCAAAGCTGTTTCCCATGACATTTGCAGTGGCCCTGCTGGGCTAGCTGGCACAGGGCAGGTGCAGGGTCTGGGCATCTGAGGTTCCCGAGTCCTGCACTGTCCCTTGCTGTTTCAGTCTCATCACCTGGCTGCACTGTCTCCTCTTGACACTGCTCTTATCCCCCGTGCGCCTCCAGGGCCTGGGAGATGGGTAAGGTGAGAGCTGCCTGGCTGTTGTTTGGCTTGCTCCTCGCTCAAAAGGCTGGCAACAATAGCCCTGATCCGTAGGGGGATAAGGGAATGACTTCCTCCTTATGGCATGGGATTTGCTGTCTTTTGGAAAAAAACAGATGCACAAACCTAAAACTTCTTATTAATTTTAAAGTGGCACTTGGCTCGCTACCTCCTCCCTATCAGCCCTTGCGTTGTCAGTAAATTACGTTGGGTTTGCAATTAAAAGCCAGCTGTGCCAATACAGCACCAGCCAAATGCCACCACCACTGTCTCCTGGGTGTCCTAGGGAAGGTGTGGAGCACACAGCTCCTCCTGTAGCGAGCTCTTCTCTCACTTCAAGAGGGAATGATAAGAGTTTAAATGGGAACTCTGACACGTTATTTTTGTTAATCAGAGCACTTGCTCACTGAGAAATGCCGTTCTCTTCTTAATGCTGTGTGTCGTGCATGTAGCAATTCCCAAAGCTTGCAAAATGCCAAACATCATGCAAAAGGTAACTGTTTGAGCACAACACGTACTGGTGGATGTCTGCCTCAGGCTGATTGTTTTTCTTCTTTCCTTTCTTGATTAAAATAGTTTTGGAGAAGTATTACTGCTTCTACTCTTTGGGTTTTCTTTGAAGTGTTGAAAAGCATTTGTGCCCACCTGTACTGGAGCAGGAGTTTGCAGCCAGGCGCAGGGAACAGCGCTGAGGATGTGCTGCTCCCTGCTCCTCTGGAGATCCAGCCTGTTCAGCCAACTTCTGAGCCCTTGTGTCTCACCTCTGGGACAGCAAACCTGCTGCAAGTTGTAGCAAAAGCCTGACTGGTTTGTCTTCTCTCCATACTGGAGCTGGGCAGGACGTTTTCTGCACTGTCCTCTTCTGTCCCTCAGCTTCTTAGGCTCCTGGAGCCAGAACGGGAAGCAAGGAGCTCTTTGGTTCTTAACTCTCTCACTTTTGGCTGCTTTGGGAAGGTGCAGCAATCCAGTGCAAGGGGATGTAGAGGAAGAGGAATGTAGAAATTTGGTCTCTTCAGAACCTGGAGGAGGACTCCAGGTGGAGCTACAGTGGAGGTCATAAAAACCACTGGCAAGGGAAGAAGGAAGCCCACGTTAGTGCTGGCCAGGAGGGTGGTGAGATTTGACATCTACCAAAAATCTGTGCTGTGGGTCCCCAGGGTTGTGGTCTTCCAGTGAGCTTTGGAAAGTCTGATATCCATCTTTGATAAAATGCTATTTTTTGACTAGATAGCTGGAAAACTCCTATGGAAAAAATCCAACACCGTGTTAAAAGCCTGATAAACAAAATTGTGCACTTAGCTGAGAAATGCCTGATTGAGTGTTCTGTGTGGAACTTTTAATTCCTACCACTGCATGTTTGCCTTGTGGTGCAGTTTTAATTGTCATTGCAGGTGGGATATGTGTGTGCTGTAGCAAGGCTACGTGTGCATACAGAAATTGGATTATGAGCTGTCTTTAGGTGTGTAATAATGATCTTGTCCTTCCTGCTGATTTGAAAACAGTTCTCTTCAAAGGCCGTGGTATTGCCTTTGTCCCTTGGCCTTTGTGGGGTGAGAGAAGAGGCTGCCTGCACCTTAGATGTGTTAGTTGTCTCTGGCAATATCTCTCCCCAGGATGAAGAGATTGGTACAGCAAACAGTGGGGGAGTGTTTGCCTCTGTTGCTCCTTTCCCTGTTTGTTTCAGATGTGCTAGCTTTCCCCGTCCTCCCCTTAAATCACATTATTTCATAAAGAGTAAAAAGAAACATAATTTGGAGCAGCAGCAAGCTGAGCCCAAGTTAATAGTTTGAATTGCACTCCATCTGTTCAGCTGCATGCCCTGATGGATGTGCTGAACCCATTTTTCACAATTTGTTTTAAGCTGCTAAGAACCATCTCTCCTGGCTCCAGTCCAGGCTGGCTGTAGAGAAAAACTTTGTTTCTGGACATCGATGTTCAGAGGGCAGGATTGAATCAATAAACCCCAGATTCAAGGCTGCCTCTTCACCTGCAAGATGCCAGTTTTTGAGAGCTTAAATTCTTCTCTGGACTTGAGCATTGTTATTGAAAATTAGAGAGGGGGGTGGAACCCCCAACCATACACACGCACAGAGAGGATGAAATTTGCAAACGTGATTATGCAGGACCTGCTTTAAATCGGCTTATTGCTGTTTTATGATGGCAAGCAAGCAGTCACAGAAGCCAGGGTGATTGGCCTTGCCATGTGTGCATGCTGCTGGTAACTCAATAACCGATGAACACCCACCGTGGTCTCCAGACCTCGAGCCTTTGATGTAGCAACAAACAAGATAGATTGCTGTAATTTATCTGGCCCCTGGAGGGCTGTGCTGGTAATGTGCCATGAGCCCGAGGGCCAGCCATCCATAATCTGTGTAAAAATACAGCGGATCGCAGTCGCCGTGCTGCAGGGCTGTCTTTGTTTTGTGCTGCACGCGTTTGCCCGTGTACAGCCCTGACTTCAGCGGCCAGGGCCACTGAACTTTGGTGTCATGTGCCCATTCCCTCCATTAACTTTGGCTGGTTTTGTTATGTGCTAAATGCACACCTTTCAAACTGACTTGGGAAGGCAGCACCGGGAACCTGATACCTCTCTGTGTGCCTTTACAAGCATAAGAAGGAATGGAGTTGTGCGGGGTTTGGGGAAGAAGGACAGGATTTTGTACCAGCTGAAGCCTCTGGCAGGTTTGCTGATGAAGGACGAGTGCCTGGGGCGTTGGAGTTGGATGGCCCAGCAACCAAAGGAGAGGGAGTGTAGCCCCCTGGCTTTGCACATGGGCCCCTCTCCATGGGGTGATGAGAGTTGGAAAGTAAAAGTACTGAAAACAAAGACCTGTCACCTTCAGTTTCTGATTTGTTACCGCTCTGTGGTGCGTTGCCCTTTCACACGTGGGTTCTTACCACTTCCAGACAAGGGGTTCATGTTACCTCAAAGCTGCTTCTTACGTGGGGTGCTTTTTAAAACACTTCGATTGAGTCAGCAAGAATTCTGTGATGTGACTCGGGGGGGTTGCAGTGCCAGAGCTGTAAAACGGGGTGTGAGGATTTGCTTTGCCCAGCATGGCCATGGAAGGGTGAGGATATATCTGTGTGTAGGTGTGGGGATTGCCTGCTGGTCAGTAACGCTGGTCTCCTCCTCTCCTCCCACAGGCATGGCACTAGCCCAGCGGCAAGTGACGGTGCAGGAGGGTCCCCTGTACCGCACGGAGGGCTCCCACGTCACCCTGTGGTGCAAGGTGAGCGGCTACCAGGGCCCGGCAGAGCAGAACTTCCAGTGGTCCATCTACCTGCCCTCGGCCCCTGAGCGGGAGGTGCAGATCGTCAGCACCGTGGACCCCTCGTTCCCCTACGCCATCTACACCCAGCGCGTGCGCGGCCGCGGCATCTTCGTGGAGCGGCTGCAGGGAGACGCCGTCCTGCTGCACATCACCGAGCTGCAGGAGCGCGATGCCGGCCAGTACGAGTGCCACACGCCCAACACCGACGAGCGGTACTTCGGCAGCTACAGCGCCAAGATGAACCTCGTGGGTAAGCTGTCCTGCTTAGGGCACAGCTGGGCCAGCGCGGTGGTGTCTTGGTTTGGGAAAACAGGTGTCTGCCTGGGAAAAGCCAGAGCTTTCCTTGGAACGGAGAATGTAAACCCCCTCCCTCTGAATTATTGTAATTTTGAAAGTAAAGGGGCTTTCAGGCAAAGATGTGGGAATAGGGATATAACAGTTTTTTACTAGGATTATTGAAAATAAAAATGTAGTAGTACAAAAAAAAAGGCAAACAAAAAAGAAAACACTGACAGAGTCAGAATACAACCTGACTCCCTGTTGGTGTTGGTAGCAGTCCAATTAACTCTTCCTGGAGTGACAGATGTGGTTCTGTTGGAGCAGAGATGATCCTGTAGAAGGGTCCAATGGTGGTGAGGTGGGTCCGGTCTTCCTCTGGGAATCCAGTGGAAAACACGCTGTCCTGGTGTTCTGAATGTCAGGTTTAATCCAGGCAGGAATGCTGGGCTCCTCCTCCTGGGTGGAGCATCTCAATGGGATGATGTAATTGTATCAGCCATGCAGTGAGCCTTGATGGCCCATTAACAGAAGATATGTCCTGGAGGGAGGATGGGTCCTGGAAGAGGTAAAGAACACTGCCCCACCTGGTTTGAGCAGCTGGCCCATTAACAGAAGACACCCACCCCCTCTCCCCCAGAGTCACAAGGAATGGATGATAGAAGAGAAGAAACACCTTCCCAGCCGGTTTCAACAGATAGTAATAGAATGCATGCTTTAGGCTTCATCTTCCATTGCAACCCGAGACAGGTGTCAAACCCTTGAACCCCCCCCATGTGCAGCGTGGCCTGCATAGGCTGTCAGATAAAAATCCTGTGAGGGAGAACCGGATTGGAGAGCAGGTGGCACAGTGATATGAATTGCAGGAAATCACAGTAGAGAAGCACAGGAAATAGTAAGCTTTCTTCACTAACATGGCCCTCATAAAAATGAGACACCAAGGCAGCATGGGTGGGGAGAGGAACGTTTGAAGCCATGCCTGAAAGCAAGACGGATGTGGAACTGATGTACACGGAGTGGGGCAGGGAGTCTATATCAGATGGCACAAGTCACATCACAGAGGAGGGAGCTGTTCGCCAAAGGTGGTGAAATAACTGGGCATGGAAGAGAGGAGTAGTAATGAGCAGCACATAAAAGGGAACAGGAGAGATGGTCATCTTCAGGCTCTTACAGCAGTGCTGGATACATCCTGAAAGCACTGAGCAGATTGAGCTGTCTGTAGATGAGTGTGGAGAAAGAAGCTGGTTTGGGATTGGTTCTTTTTCATGTATTTTTTTAGTTAGAAAAATCGAAAACAGATACTTTCAAATCTCCAGTATTTCCACAGCACCCCTTTGACTAGAAGATTTGACCTTTCCAAGCTTCAGCTTGCTTTCTGTATCTCAAAACAGTATTTGAAATGTCTAACTCAGCTAAAAGCAGCCAAATAGCTTCCATCCAAGTCTTTGGCTGAAAGACCCCCAAAAGAGCTCCTCTACAACACAGACACCCCTCTAGCAAATTCAAGGCCACAGACAGCAGGCAGGCTTGCTTTCCTGAGGTGTCTGTGAGCCTGCAGCTTGGAAACCGCTTTGACATTACCCAGCCCGTAGCGGTTCAGGCTGTGTTGACAGAAGAAATCCAGTGTGAAAGGAGCCAGGATATGATTTCAATCACAATGGCCTTCCTTTGGGTTGAGCTTCTTGCCTCCAGCTTGCATGGCCTTGGCCTCTTTCCTTCAGAGGAAATTCACAGTTACTCTCCCAGGTGAAGCTCCACGGCACAGGTCTAGATGCTGACTTCGGTGCCTTTTTTTGCCATCTGATGTCCATGAGTAGTTGGGGGTTAGATGGCTGAGTGTTCTGTTTTTTATTTGTAGTTCTGAAATTTGCTTTAGGTGTCTGGATTTGCAGTTCCCACTGCAGTTCAAACAAGACTGAGTCAGCGCTGCTAAGTCACCTTGGGGAGTGAAACCCATTGAAACCAACACCCGCTGAAAAAACGTGCCTGGGGGCAGGGTGGGGTTGGATGGATTCTGGGCTGCTCTCCCAGGGAGCTGGAGGCGAGCACAGGCAGCTTATCCAGCGGCTGGGCAGTGGGAAGCTCCTCTACTGCTGTCCTGGGGAGCCAAAGCTGGGTTGATCTGTTTTTGTTCTGTCCTTCCCTTCCCACAGCTACAAACCAGTAAGATTTGGGAATCTGTAGACACCCATGAGCAGTGCTTGGAGGACATCGGCTTCGGGGCTTACATGCGTCAGAGATACTCAAGGAAATTGATCTGAAGTAACTTTTAGTGGATTAGTTAAATCACATTATGCCCCTTCATGGATACTTGCGGTCAGGATTTTGGGCCCTAATTTGGTTTAGCTTAATTCATTTCTGAAAATTCACTTTGGGAATGACTTAGGGTCACTTGCATTTTGAACATGTGCATCCATGTGGGTTTCCCTTCTGTGGGTTGGCCAAACTCTGACAGAAACTGAATTTTTGAGAGTGCTCCCAGCAATGACCTGTAGACAGCAGGCCCTTACAGAGAGCCTTCCTTCTGCCTCCCATTCGTGGGAAGTGGTGCTGGCTTCAGCTTTGTTGGACCCTGAAGTCCTTCTGGGGAAGTGGGCTTCTCTCTGCACAGCTGGGCAGATCACATGTCCTTTCTGTTTTCCTGTTATTTTAGCTCTCGACTGCAGGTTGGGGGTTTTCAGGCTGGTTTTGTTTCTGCGGACAAGATGCAAGAAGAGGTACAGAAAAGAGTTCTCATTTTCTCACTAAAAGAACCAAACTTTTTTTTTTTTTTTTTTAATTCATCCAGTTATGAATTTTTAATTGACTCATTAGATTGAGTGGCTCTTTTCTGGCAGCAGCAAAGCCTGAAGGGAGACAGGTTTGTTAGCATCTCTATTCTCTCCACTTACGTGTGAAGTGGATGGGTTTGAAGCAGTGTTGATTTTAGGCTTGCTGCTCTGGGACCTTGGAGTTGTTGTGTCCCGTGGTTTGAGGAAAGAGCTGAAGGAGGAGTTTCTCCCCTTTTCCACCTGTGACAGGGGAGCTGGGTGGGAGCTGGAGCTTGTGGGGCTGCTGTCTGCACTGGGGCATTTTAGCTTGCAGCAGAGCAGCTGGGATGTGTTCTGCTCCTGCCATCGGAGCATTGTTGAAGGCTGTGTCTCCAGGGCTCTGAGGCTGCTGAAGAATAATCTTGTCAGCTTCAGAGACATGCCAGTGTGGCTTGAAAGTACACTTCTCTCCACCTCTTGAACAGCAGGCACGGTTGGTTTATTTCTGTCGCCTCTCCAGGCTCCTTTTCCATCACTGAGACTTTGTCCACAGTCTAGTCCTGCTTTGAGGACCTGATGTCTGTGATGGCCTGCAGTAAGGACTGCTCCCCAGGCACTCTGTGGGACTCTTATCTGAATTTAGGCATGCAACACAAGTGCTAATCTCACTGAAGCTAGGAATGAGGGTAGTCATGTAGTTCAAGGGTCTTCTGCCACGTGAGCATGTGTATCAAGGCTTAATCTTCTCCACCTGTCTTCAATTTCCTTCAATTGCTTCAAAAACAAGTCTTTCTATATCTTGCTGCTCCTCTTCTCGTCCCCCTCTGAGCTGCACCTTGGGGATGATGGAGTTATGCCTGGGCTGTTAGATGTGTTAGGAGAAGAATTTAGGACATCTCAAACTGAGTTTCAGGTGCTGAGGGAGGTGGGGTAAAAAAAAAGAAAAAAAAAGAGGGGGTGCAGCCCTTCAGGATTTTGTGGAACCATGGATTGTGATTGATTTATGAGAAAGGATTAGCCCCTGTACAAAGTCTGCAAATCTGTTGTTTGCTTTCAGATTTCAGTTCCCTGAGGCTGACACAAAATTGCTGAGGCTAGTTCATGCTCTTTTACTCAGGGTGGCAGGAAAATATTTTGGAAGTTCTCATGAGTTGTCTGCCACCCGTTTAACCCCAGACTCACTGCCTAAGGTAGATGTCCACGCAATATCTGCCATCAGAAGGCAGAAAATGACGAATTTGGAGAGCAGTCCATCTTTGTTTAGAGTGCATCGTTCTCTGTGTTGTCTAAAGAGAGATCCTACATGTTAGACTCCAGCTAGGCACTAGTGGCTGAAGACTTGGCTGCTTTTGGAGACTTGCCTTGTCAGGCTTCTAAGCAACTGGTGGGAATTTTGACTTTGTGGTTGATTTGGGAAGACGCTTGAGTGTACTGAAGAGGGGAGTTACGAAATTTTAATTGGGCGGATTAAATCGTGGATCTGGGGACAGTGCACACAATTGTGTTGGGGTCCTGCTTGTTGCTGGCTGTGATAAGTATGTGGGCTGTCCCTTCACTTTTTTAAGAAGTACAGCAAAGGATTTGCAGGTGAAGAAAAGCAGCACCCCAGAAGCCCAGCATCACCACTGACAAGGCGACAGTATTTTCCAGGTTGTCACTGGAATTATCCCTTTTCTTAACTCTTGAATTATCCCTTTTCTTAACGGGCAGAAGAGGAGGTTTCTGTGCAGTAATTTAGTTGGTGAAGCTGCAGGAGTGCTATGCAAACTGAGGTGCTGGTTTGTGCCTCTCCTGTTGATGGCTAAACTTGTGTTTTGCTGCAGGGTAGAACTGAGCACATGGCAGTTCCTTCAGAGAGCGTGAGTCACTGCAAATTTGTACTCCACTGTATCTCTGGGATGAATTGTTTGTGTGTGCCTGTACCCTTACTTAGATAACAGTGAAGAGGCCCAGGTCTAACCTCTTCAGAAGTCTCAGACTTTTATCTCTGTGTTTTTTCATCTGTGCTCCCAAAAACGTTGAGATCTTTTTCAGAGTAAGTGATTTGAGGGAAGAAATTGGGCTTTGAGGTTTTTCTTAAACAGGTAGTGATAGAGCAGGAGGAAAAGTTTCAAAGCACTTGAGGGGGTGGCAGCTCTTTTAGTCTTTATTTTGGGGGAAGCAGCTGTACAGCATCAATCCTAAACAAGTTAAAGCAAGAAAATGAAAGGGGTTTGGATGGGAGGAGACCACAGTCCCCAGGGTACCACAGACTGGGAGGAAGCAATGTCAGTGCAGACTTGAGAAACAAGGAGCACTCAAACACAGCTGCCTTTGCAGTGGGCAGCAGCTGCTGTGGAGCTGCAGGGATGGTCACCAGGACCTTCTTCCAGCCAGGCTTAGGTCACAGAGGGCAGAGAGGCTTCATGCAAGCTAGGTGCTGTTCAGTGGCTGGCCTGTCAGCCTGGTCACACTTTGGCTCTCTGCTGTTTCTCACTGGTCTCATCCTGCCTGGATGAGTTGGTGCCTTGGCCTCTGCATTACCTGTGATGGCTCCCAGGGGCTCTGTGTGGGTTTTTGGCTGGTAGCCCCACTGTGGTGAAGTTTCTACACCGTGCCAAGCTTGGGGGTGGTGGTGGGCAAGGGCATTGATGGGGTGAGGAGTCACCTGCCTCTCTGCCTGAGGTCAGGGGTGGTGTGGCTCTGCCTGGTGGGGTCTTGTCTCCTAATGCTGAGCTGCCCAAGGCACTTGCAGCTCTCTGCAGACCAGGACTCAGTCTTTGGGCACTTAGACCATGCCTTTAGGAGTTTGTCTTCAGGATCCTCTGCAAGCCCATGGCTGGGACAGGGAAGGACAAGTGCAGGGCGTGTCTGAGAGGCATTGGTGGCATGGGAGGTGGAAGAAAGATTTATGCGGGCCAGACACTTAGCACTGGAAAGAAAGGAGCTGTGTGTGTCTCAAGAGAAGAAAGCAGGTCTCTTTTGTTGAACTTGCCACCAAAAACATCCTGAATCTCACTGCTGAGAGCGAAAGTGTGTGTAGCAGGCAAGAAAAAAAAATAAAAGAACTTTTATTATCCCAAAACAGCTGCTGCTGCTTGTTGCCAGCAGCTTCCCTTCTTCTTCGTGAAGTGCTGCCATACGTGATCTGTCTGTGCACAGAGCAGAGGGAGAAAGTCACGTCACAGTTTGGATTTGGGAGAGCACAGTCTGCTCCTGGCAACCTGGATGAGAGCAGTCACTCCTCTCCATGTGGGGCACGTGGACCTCAGTGGCTGCTAGTTTATTCCAGCTGTCAACAGGGCTGAAGGTGGCTTGGCTTGAGGCAGGTGTCGAAGACAGAGATGGCAATCTCAGAGACGAGGAGCTACCAGTTTTGATAGAAGTCTTTGGGGGCTCTTCTTTCTGTGCTGCATTTTCCTTCTTTGTTTTCACCTGGGAGACAGGGAAAAGTGTTTGTCACTGTACTTGAGTGAGCAGCTTGTGTCCTGGGGAGACCAGGCTTTTTACAGATGAGCGACAACAGGGCAAAAATCGAAATAAGCAGTTCAGACTGTCCTGAAAGGTTGCAAAGGCTTCGTCACTGGAGGCTTTCAAGACCTGACAGGATCAAGCTCTGACTGGCCTTGTCTGACCTTACAGCTGACCCTGCTTGACCTGCAGCTGCACTAAAGACCCCCGAGGTCCCTTCCACCCTGAATTGTCCTGTGATGAGCTACTTGGCTGCACTGCAGAGAGGAGCCACTGTTAGGCAGCATTTTGGAGAGTTGGTGCCAAATAAAGGAGGTTGGAGGGTCAGAGCTAAACAATGGCATAACACTGATGATCTCAACCAGGTGAGAACACCACAGACCTATTTTGCATCCCTAAATTCTATTTTTTTTTCTGGGATATTTTTTATATTTCATATGGTACTTATTTCTCTAGTGAGGTTGCAGGGGTTTGCCTCTATTGCTCTGCTCTAGTGGATGAAGGTGGAACTTGGAAATCCTAAGCACAAATATCCTAATCTCTCTTAGTCTGTCTCGGCAGCTTGGCTACCTCCATGAAACATGTGTGTACCTTATCTGGCCAAGCTGTGTGAGTTAACCAAAGTGAGCTGCAGGATTGGTGTTGTGCTGTGTGAGTTACATTCATCTTCGCCTCTCTGGGCTGTGCTTGTTGCAGTAATTAGCTCCCCAGAGGAGTAAAATGTCCTTCACTTTCAAATTACCCTTTAGCTGACATTAAAAAGGGATTTTAAAAAAAAAAATCAAATGCCTTCCTATAGGTGGTCCTTTGCAACTAGACATGGGGTATTTTGTTCTTACTGTCTTCCTTTACATGCTTAATTCTCTCTGTAGTAACCTTCACCAAAAAATTGACCTATGCTCCCCTGCTTTTTCTTTCTGTTCCTGGTATGAATGGAAAGGGCGTATCTGTCTGTTAATGGGGGAGGAGTGGGGAGGGGTAAACATATTTACCTCTGGCAGTTCCTGTGGCCACAGCATGGGGAATTGCACCTGGTTTGTGGTGCTACAGGCATTCGGCCCTGTTATGCTGCCAGCTTGCTGAATGTCGCTGGATATGGTGCAATCCATCTCCCTCACCATTTTCCAGCTGGTAAAATTAGGGATAATAGCACACAAGCCTTTCACAAAGTCTAAGCTAAATAATTGTGATGGGCTTTGAGCTCTTCAGATAGCGGGAGTTAAAAAACAAAGGCTTATATTTCAGCTCTGCCTGGTAATAATGCTGAATAGGATTCATCTCCTGTCCTGCTTAGTCATTTCTGCTATCTTGAAAGTGTGGCTGCCTGAGCTCACCCAATTTTCCCCTGGCAGGAGCTGTGAGGCTGATAGGCACTGCCAGACTGGGGGGCCGGTGATCCGCAGTGCCGTGGGCAGGAACGTGGGAGCCCGGCACAGGCAACCCTGTGCTTTAGTCATCTACAATCTGGCAGGGAATTGCATGGGCTGGTTATTCCTGGCACTTCCTAAACCACTCTTTTGTGGATACCAGTCAGGTTAGAGCTGATGGCTCGTATCAGAAATCTCTGAGAAATTTCTGTGACAGAAATCTGTCCTTGCATAGGGCTCACTCTTTTTGTGTGTCTTTGTCTCATCCCATGTTACTGTATTTTCCTGCTAAACACTTCCAATTATTCATGGTTTGTTGCAGTGTGCCACCTCCTATTCTTTCCTGTTGGAATTTCTTGCCTGGTTTTTTTACGTTCTTATTGTTGTATCATTGCATCACTTCTGTACCTCCGAATGTGCAGGAGAAATGGAACGAATTGTGGGCAGACTGTGCCTGAAAAATGGATAATCCATTGTATCCACTCTCTTGTTTCTTTCTTCAGTTTTTTTCTTCCCCTCCCTCGCCTTTCTGCCCTGTCCCTCAAAACCACGAGCAACTCGGTGGCATGACATCCTTTGTGGGAAGGGCTCTCAGTTGGGGAACTGATTCTTTCTTTTTTTTTTAATGCCATCCACCTACCCATTTCTCAAAAACCTGGGATTAGACACATTTGGAACACATCACTGTATTCCATATGTTTTTTCTATATTGTCCCCTTTGAGGCAGAGGTACTTTTTGTAATTTAGCCAGCATGTGGAGAACAATTACAATAAGAATATGTGTCCTTTTTTGGACATATCTGTACACTTGTACCAATGCATTGTAAGGAAAAAAAATGTACTCTAAAAGGCATTTCTAAAAATGTAAATTAATACAGCCTCAGGCAATTGCGCAGCCCTCTGCTCACAGATCTGGGCTTGTCTTTAAAATGAGCCCTCTTGTTTCCAGACTTTCTACGTCCCTTCCTTGTCAGGAAGGCAGGCGTGGAATCCCGAATGCTGTCTTGCCTTCAGACTGTGAAGAGCTGCAGTGTTTTGCTTGGGTGGGTTTCTGTGCAGCACTGGGCCTGAATGGTAAAGTCAGGACAGTCAGCTGGAATGATCTTTGAAAACTAAAGCAGCCTTTCCTGAAAAAGCCTCTTTACTGAAGGCTCCGAGTCGTGCCCTCCAGTCTGCTCCGGAGCCGTGTCTGGCTCCTCTCAGGCGTCCCTCAGGTTGATGGGAATGTGGCATTTGCTCTTTGCTGAGCCCTTTGCCTCCTCAGTGTCAATGAGGCTGCAAGGCTTGGGGGTCCTCCGCTGCCCTGAAAGGAGTTGCTGGAAACACAACCCTGCCCACACCATGTCTTCTTTTTGCTTCTCCTGCTGACTCTTCCCGTGTGCTCTGCCAGTTCCTGGTAAAATGAGGTGCTTGGTAATCATAATTGTCATATTTTATAGGATTTTCTGTCTTACAGTTTTATACTTTTCAGTCTGTCCCCCTGAGTAGAGGGATTGGTGGCATAGGCTGTTTGCGTATATTGACATAATGTGCTGAGAAGAGGTAAAGGATGCAAAGCTTTTTAAGTAGGATAGAAAAATCTTGAGTCAGAGATCCTGGTGCATTGGAGACCAGCTCTACCAGCTGGGTGGGTTACTCAGCATCCTCCTAGGTTCAAGCCTGGGGCAAAAGGTTGTCTGGTGTTGAAAACAGTTTAATGCTGTCTCCCATCCTGAATTCAACATTTCCTCCTAATGTTGTCTGGGCAGTCCCAAATTCCTTTTTCTTGCCCCCCCCCCCCCCCCCCCCCCCGATGAATAGTTTCTCACTGTAAGCACAACTAAGAGAAGCTCTGAAAGATAAAAAGAGAATTACTGCGCACAAAAGGGGAGCCAGAAGGAGCCTGGGCTGGGTTGGGTGAGCAGGTGGTGGAGCCAGCAGGCTGTAAAGTGGGATGGGCAGAACCTGGTACCTACCTCCTTACCTCCTGTGCACTCGGCAGCTTTCCAGGGGCTGGAGAGGAGCTCAGGGACACCCATCTCTTCTCCCACCTGCACCTCCCCGCCAGCGCTGGGTACTGAGCGGCCAGCACGGCCTGGTGGCTCCCTGGCATGGGGGACCCTCTCCGAGTGTCACTGTCAGAGGCTGTTGGCATTTCTGGCAGCCCTTTTGGAGTACCGGGTGGCGGGGGAGAGGCACGGAGCGCGCGGGTTTCTGTGCTCGTGTGCCTCCAAAGAGTGTCTCAGTGTTAAATGGGGGAAGCGACGACTGTGAGCGCAGCTGGTAACATATGGCACCCGTCCCCTGCCTTAGCAGTTGCTCAGTGAACTCTGAAAGTGGAATACGGTCCCCGTGGCTCCAGCCAGCTGCAGCACTGACAAATCCCGCAGTGGAGCGGCCGCTTATTCGATTACCGCCGAGAACTTCGCCTTCCACCTTGCCTATTTTTCCTGCTGTGCTTCCCTGGGGAGGTTTTTGCTGTGCTTACTCTTCCTCCCACTCTTTTCTTTTCTTTTTATTTATTTTTTTTTAATTTGTTTTCCCTGGAGGATTGCTTTATTTGTTCTTTAGTTCCAGCCCCTCAGACTTGGTTGCTCTGCACTTCTGTCACTATCCTGCCCGGAGAGGCAGGGGCAGCTGTTTCTGCTGTTGATGCTGATGCTTTTCCTTGAGTTCTCTTGGAGAACAAGTAGGTCTGGTGATGAGCAATGGAGTCCCCATGTAGCAGAGGATGAGTGCAGTGCCCATTCCTCAGCTCTGTGCCACAAAATGCTCCTTGTGGTGTTGACGCACATCTTCTTGTTGAAAAACTACAAAACCAACCAAGTCAAACTGGTGGCTGGTGCTCAGGCAAACTGCAGAGCAGAGCAAGCCCAGTATCTCCTGGCAGCTAAATTACCAATCTACATGAGATGCTTTTTGTCATCTCAGATATGACAGCACTGAACTTGAAATCCCACTGCTTCTGTCCCACCCTAGCTCTGATGATTTGGGATCCATGTCTCTAATTAGAGATGTTGCTGTTGAGCGTCAGGGGGAGAAGGGTTGTGGGAAGGGGGAGACGGGGAGATTTCTTCAGTTTCAAAGCTCCAGAGGGTCTCTGCCGTGCCTCTGCTACCCACAGGAGAGATGGGAAAGGGAAGGCAGTTTTTTGTGCTTTAGAGTCCCACAGTAGCCTGTTCCTTCAGCCCAAAGCCCTGGCAGGACTGGCCTTTCCCCCGTTTCCCTTCAGCTCCAGGTGGTGCAGGGCTTTGCTTTATGTGCTGAGAAGGAAACCTGACCTGCGCTGGGACAGGGCTGCCCCTTGTTGAGGAGAAGCTGGGGAGAGAAATTTTCCATCTTGATTCTGTGTCTGCCCTGTCAGTTTAGCCCTCTAACAGTTTTACAATCTTTATCTGATATAGGTTTAAGAGGATTTCCCTGGGTGCAGTGGGATTATTATAAGTCAGAGAGCAGTCTCCAGCTGATATTCCTTCAGCAAGTATTTATTTTAAGTGGGTTTAACAGTATTTAATTTTAAAAAAAAACTTTCTGGTGGTTTTTTGGGTGGATTTTTTGGGTGGATTTCTTTGGGGGTTTTTTTGGTTTGTTTTGTTTTTTCTTGCATGGTTTGTAAGTAAATTGTTTGTGCTATCAGAGAAGTAGAGCCTGAATAAAATGAAGAAATGTATTATTGCTTTCCAGGCTGGGGGTGGTGGAAGGAAAGCAGCAGCTGGAGGTGGGGAGGATAGAAGATAAAATAGTAATGTGGTGGGAAACGTAACATTATTCCATGCAGCACTGATTAGTAATGCTGCCAAACAGCTGTTTATAAATGGGAAGTGTAATGGGAAGCAGGAACATGAGAGTGCTGCAGGCACTGCTGGGTCATCATATGAGGAGGGGATGGCTTCTGTCAACCTTTTATCTGCCCCCTGGGGTATCAGGGACTGCCCAGGAGCATGGGGGGCTGGGGCTGTCCCATCCACCCTCCCTGGCCCCTGTGGGATGGTGCTCAAGTTGTTTTTTACACATAACACGCCCCCCCCTAGTTTAGGAATTCTGTGTCACCTTCAGAAAAGAGGAGCGGTGGTGACCTTTGGCATTGGGAAAGCTGTGCCTGTAGGAGAAAAATCTCCTTTCGAGCCACATGTGGGCTGTTTCTTTATCCTCTTCCCTCCCTCTGGCAGGCTTTATTGATGGCAGACGGCTCTGGGGCTGGATGTGTGTGCACGCATCCAGAAGTCGTGCTGTCTTAGTGAGAGCCGCCTTCTGGCCACCTGCACCCAGGCGGCATCCTAGTCCTTGGAGTATTTCAGAGGATGCTAATGGAGTGGGATTAGCCGCCCCACTTGCCCTTGCCATCAACTAGGGATGTTTCTGGAGAGCCTACAAAGAAAAGCCGGAGCTAACAGGGCAAACCCGAACAAAGGCGCTTTAGAATGCAGAGAGAAGCGTGATTTTTACCCTGAGGAGGCAAGAGGTGGGGCTGCTCTTCTCCCCATTTGAAGTCTGAATGAGCCTCTGCCTTGAGGGATCTTGGATGACTGAGTTGGTGCTAATGGTCTGGATGCCCTTCAGTGTCCCTGCTCTGCCCCTGCTCCCGTTCCTTGACTGTTGTGTTTCAACATATTGCGCCCTTCAGGGCTTTATTCCTTGCTGCTTGAGAGTTAAAATGATAATTTAGGGCTCTCCAAAGAAAAGTAGAGCTATGGATGGCTGCCCTGGGGAAGTGTGTCATGGCAGGCAGGGTTTTCTGGACAGGAGTGCCTCTGTGCTAGCACTTAACTTCCTCAGACCCTGTCATCCTTCATTTTTAGCTGCTTATTCAAGAGAGCAAGACTTTCATAAAGCCATTTCTTACCGAAAGCATTTCCTGATTGTAGCTTGTAATGCCAAACATACCGAGGGTGAGAAGGTTTAGAGAGATCAGTAGAGTTTTCCTTACGGCATGGTGCTGCTGCGTGGGAGCAAAGAGATCCAAGAGCGCCGGGTTACTTATCAGAGGGTTAATGTTGGGCTCTGTGTCCACTGAAAAATTGCAGGAAAATTGCATCAGCGTTCCACAGATGACCACAGGTGCTCTGGCAGTCTGTTGTCACCTTTTGAGCTCTCTCAGGTGTACTGATGCCACCTGTCCACAGACAGGACTCCGTGCAAATCTGCAGGTGATGGTTGCGCTTGACGGGTGGCCCACCTGGCACGGCGGCTGGAAGCGGGGAGAACTGGCACAGCAATGTGTGCCTGTGGGGAAGGGACTGTGAGTGGAGAGGTGGCATTATCAGGGGCATGAGTCCATCGTTTGGAGAGATTCTGTGCTTTGAAGGAGCTCCTTTGTTGTGGGTACGGGCCAGAAGGGCCGCCCTGAGAGGGCCGGGTGCTGTGGGACAGCGTGAAAGGTGCACTGTGGCCACAGGGGTGCTTCCAGTGTCTTCCCTTCTGCAGAAGCTGGGAGCACTGCCCATCATCCAAACAGCCCCTCTCCAGTAGAGCCGCTGAAGCCAGACGAGTGTATCAGCATATCCAGAGGACTGGTGCAGGGAAAAGCATCCCTTTGCATGAGGAGTTCCTGCCTCCAGGGGCAAAGATGGAGCCCTTTGGCTGCCGTGGGATAGGGAATTGTGGCACCCCTGCCCCTTAGGAAAGGGAAGGTTGTGGTCATCCCGGTGCTGGGCAGTGGGAAGGAGAGCAAATGAAGGCGTGCAAGGCAGAGAGAGTGAGCGGGCTGAGGGAGATGGAGGTGAATGGGGTTAAAAACCAAGTGAAGGGTGAGAGGAGAGGGTAAAAGGGAGCAGGAAGAAAAGCAGGAACAGCAGCAAGGGGAAGGCAAGAGGTGGAGGGAGTGTAGAAGCGGCAGGTAGACGACCCTGGAGGGGAGTTTCTGTGCTGTTAAGAGCAGTGGGGTGTGTAGGTTGTCGTCTTGGAGGCACTGAAGCAGGGAGGACTGAAATGGGGATGACCAGACCGGGACTGTGGTTGGGGTGGAAGGAGTGTCCCTGCTCCCTCCTGCAATGGGAGGAGGCCCCAGAACTGCCAGAGACATGGATCCCTCTCCATCTGGCCTCCTTCTGCAGAGCTTTGTGGGGGGCTCTTCCCCTATTCTTCCCATGTGTCCTTCCAGTGCCCTAGATGCTGTTTCAGGCATTTGACTCTGGAGCAGACAATGGGGATTTCTTCCATCAGAGCTGACAGGGTGCAGTAATTACCTTTGCACTGCTGCCTCCTACCTTTTATTCCTCTCCCTTTGTGACTGGGATGTCAGAGGCAGTGATGGTGCTTTGAGGAGCTCCTTTTGAAGCGACTTTGTGAGTCACAGGGCCTGGTGAGCAGTGGGGGAGTGAGACGTGGTGCCGGGCACTCTCAGATCCTCTCAGCTCCCTTGTGTCCATGGCCAGAGCAGTGTGTCCTGCGTGCCCATCCTCGGAGACACCGGGCTTCTCAGATGCCATCTGCTTAGAGAGGCTCTTGGTGGGGGTTTGATGTGGATGGAGGGAAGGGGGGAGAGAGGAGTGCTGGGCTGGGCAGCAGTGCTGTGGTTTTGGGTTGTGCCCATGGAGCCTGTTGCTGTGAAAAGCGTAGCGCTGGCTCGGGGTGCTGCATGAGTGCGGAGCTCTGCCCCGTGGCAGCAGTGGGATGAGTTCCTGCAGGCGGCCCTGTCACAGATCATCAGAACAGCAAGATGGACTTGCTGTCTCCTGTGGTGTGTTCAGGCCACAGGATGCTCTGGGAGGGCCGAGTTAAGCTGGATAACTGTGGACAGTTTGCACTAATGAGATGTTTTAGATGACACGTGTGCCCCCAGGAGTCACTGTAAGAACCCACCCCTCCTCGAATCTCTCACTGAAAGGCTAGAAGGTGCTGTCTGTCACTGCCGAAGTGTCATGAGTTGGAGCCAGGCACCACAGTCCCAGCTCTGTTACTGGTCCACTGAGCTGATGCCCACAGGGCCACCCACCCTGTCCCTTGCTATCCTCTGGTTGAAGTTGACAAGACTGAAATGCGAGTGCTCCTGTTGACTGCCAGGACTTAGCAGTGCTGTTGAGCACTCAGGGGATGCTGTGTGGAGCAGTAGGACAGCCAGCCAGCCTGTCTGTGAAACCCCTGTACGCCAGCCAGAGCAGAGGCTGATTAAGCTTATGAAACCTGACAAGATCACAGCCCAAGGTGGTATTGCTGGAGGCTGCTTGACTGGAAACCACGTTCCTGTTGCAGGAACACGAGCATTAGGGATATGTCTCTTGAAGCCTGTCATGACACACAGCTAGCCCCTGTGAACGTCGCTCACAGCTGTTATCCTGCCAGCGGAGTGCAGGAAGAGCCTCCTCCCAAAAGGAGCACTGGCTGCATCTGCTTGCAAATCAGGAGCAGTTCCTCATTCTCGGCCACCTTGGTGTTGAATGGATGGTCCCCTGAGAAGTCAGTGCTGACCAGGGTACTGCTCTTTTGGCTCTGCACGTCCAGCGACCCCTTCATCTTGGCTGGTGTGTGTCCCCAAAATAATCAGGCTTTGTGACCTGTGAAGGACGTCCCCATAGCCCTGCTACCCCATCAATGGCCTGTGTCACTTTGACCCCAGATGAGGAGCTGTTTGCCCATCTGTCAGGGCATGGCAGTCGGTGCCTGAGGGTGCTGTTTGCTGCCTGCTGTAGGTCTGGGAGCTGGCAGAGCAGGCATTGCTGCAGGAGGCTCTGTGGTCTGCTCACCATCAGCTAAAATAAGCTCTGAAGCGATGCATCCTGTGGTACAACCTGGGTGGGAGACTACCTGACTCACCGCCTCCGCCAAGCAGCTATTGCAAGGATCTTCGTGCCACTTGTTGTGGAGCTGTATGAAATCAGAGGCTTATATTTCCTAGCAATCAGTATTTCTCACGCAGGCGCTGCCCTCGGATTCCTCCTGGTCGGATTTGTGCTCGTTTGTGCTCGTCTGGGAGAAGCAGCAGCAGCAGCAGCTTCTTAAACAGACCGGCTCTTACGCCTTTGTTTCCTTCAGCCCCACAGGGTTAATCTCCTCCTTGGCACCTGATTATTTGCTGCTGCAGGGTGTGTGTTTGAAATTCTCATTTAGCTGGCTTTAATCCCCATCTGGGAGCTGTGTCCAGGTCCCAGGGGCTGGGGGTGGGATAATACCTGAGCCCCCCCTGGAGCAGCTCAGTCGCCTCTGCCTCTCCCTGCAGCTGGTGGCTCTCAGGTGTCCCCGAGGGAGGTACTGAGGTGAATGGGCCACTTCCCAAATGGTTACCAGGCATTTTGTGTTCCTTTGTGAGGCTGGTGACCATTGGTATTGCTGGCTTAGCAGCGGGCCTGCTGAGAGACAGGGATGATGGGGGCTTGCGGGGCTGCATGCTCAGGTGAGAGATGGAGCTCCCCTTCCCCTGCTCTTGCCATGACCTCCCCTCCTTCACCTCTGAAGCACTTCAGGCATTGACACAGCTGGCAAACATCACTACATCCCCACAAGCTTCTCTCACCCTCCTGCAGCTCCAGCTTTTTGCCTGGCACTTCTGCAGGTAATGGCACCCAGTACTTTCCAAGCCATTGCTCCATCTTGCTGCCTTCTCCTTCTGCCCCAGAGATGCCCACAATTACCTTTTCAGTGTTCCTCTGGCACCCGCTCGCCTTGATGCCTGGTCCAGGACGTCACACTGTCACCTTCCCCTCTCCCTTGGGGCAAGAGCATTCCCAGTGGAGCTCAGGGTGCTCTCTCTCCCTGCCTATGTGTCGCCCCTTCTCCCCCAACCCTATAGGAAGCAGGTCTGGTCTCCCTAACGTAAGTTGCCTGCTGTTTTTTAGGATGCTGGGTTTCCTCTCCCGTTCACTTTTCCCTGCTCCAGGTGCTCCTGTCGGTGTGTAATTAGCTGGCAGAGCGCACAGGAGTGGCTCCCCGGGGTGCTCTCCGGCTGACACGAGCAGCAGACGGTGACTAAAGCGGAGACAGCTCGCTTTGTACGCCTCGTCCTCCTCGCTGCTGCTGCCGGCAGCTCCAAAGGGATCGCAGATGTGGGATAAACGGGAGCGCTTTGAACGAGTGGCACCGTAATCCCTCCCTGCCCCCGCCCCTCTTGCCCCCCTTTTTGCAGACATTAGTTTGATTAAAATTGCATGAGCCCACACACGGGTGTATTTTATTTTATTTATCTCCTCCTAGTGAGAGGCTGGTTTGAGGTCTGCTCTGTGGGAAAGCAGCCAGAGGGATGCTGGGGAATTCGGGGTGTTTTAAAAAACTTTTCCCTCTGTGGAGATTGCAGCTGGCTGCTGTGGGGCTGGTTGTACTGGTGAGACCTGCTTTTCCTGTGGGATGCTAAACACAAGCACCTTCTTCCCAGCAGAGCCTGAGGTCCTTGGTGGTGGTGCCTGGGCGTGTGCTGGGCGGGCTGGAGCCCCTTCCAACGCTGCTGTAGGGCAGCGGCATCTGGAAGGGTCCAGTAGGGTTGCTCCAGCAAAACTTCACCCAAGGCTTTCCCCATCCCTGAGGGCATCTCCATGGCTGAGGGTGGGTGTAAAGAGCCGGTGTAAAACATAGGAATTAACTCACAGTATAGGTAAAAAGGAAATAGATGCATTCTCTTTCAGCCGGGTTTGTGCACCCAGATTGGCCACAAGTAAAGTCTTCATTACCATTTGAAGCAGCCTTCTTGTCTCCTCTAGAAATGGGGAGATGGCACGAAGGGTTAGATTACTTTGTTGTGCAGCCGTATTCCACTCTGTAAATGCAGTGTTTTTGCCAATGCTATGGCAGTGCTATGTCAAAACTCCTCGGTGAGCATTTGTAGTACAGGCTGTCTTACTGCCTCATCCAGGGGCATGTACGGTTCAGCTTTTGCACGTTTTCCCCTGTTTTGGAAAAGAAAGATGCCGTTTCCTTCCCTTCAGGAGGGTTTACTTTTAATGAAATGTTGCAAAGCGCAGTATGACTCCTGTGAGAGCTCTGTTACGCTCCAAGTGAGGTTTCCTTGTCTGTATCTTTGTCGTGCCCTCCTCGTGCCTCTGCGTTTTTCCCCAAGCGGAGCAGCGAGCGAAAGGGGCTGGTTGCTCCCAAATGTGCTTATCCCAGGGCATTGTGAGCTGCCTGGAGGTTTAATCTTTTCTTCTCAGACATCACTGTGCAGCACGGGGCTCTGGGGAGACGGGCTGGGGTAGCTGGAGAACCAGCTGGCTGCTCAGCCCTGAACTCCTCCAGCTCAGCCACTCTGTCAGGTCCGCAAGCCCACGCACTTTTTACCAGGTGGAAATGCAGTGGGAGCTGTATGTTCACGACTTCCTCTCCTCCTCCTTGCCCGCAAGGGTGAAATGGTTGTGTAGTGTCTAAAGGATAGCGAGGTTTCATGCAGCAGCAGTGCAGGACCCTGATGGGTGCTCTGTGCAAGGGGCTCACAACCCCACGAGGTCCTGCCCCTCTAAGGCAAGAGGAGCCCCCCACAGCCCTTGCTGTAATCTAGTGCAAGATGTGGCCATCACCTGCCGTCCCCTGGCACTGAGTGCCTTTAGTGACTATCTCCCTTTAGGAGGAGTGGGACCCTGCAAGAGTCCCTTTCAATGCCACCACCCACAGGTCTTGCTCCAGGATGCAGCAACACCCAGGTTTGATGGGAGTATGACCTGCAGAACACAATTCCCTGGGTTTCTTGGGAGCGTGGCTGCTTGTCTTCCCATGGCCTGGAAATCTTTGCTGGCTGGTAGGGGTTAGCATAACAAAGTGTCAGGTGAGAGGGAGGCGTTGAATTTCAAGAAACCAGCAACTGAGCAATGAAATCTCCTTGCTTCTAATTCCAGCCCAGGAGTCCCTCTTGCTTACCTTGGAGCAAATCTGCTGTAATGCATAGGAAACAGCTCGGCAACTGCAGCTCTGGCTGTCATCGAGGTGGAGGCTGAGGTTTATTAAAGACCTGCAGAGGTCTGTAAAAAAAAAAAAAAAAAAAAAAAGAATTATGATCTTCTCGGGCTTAGTCATCTCAAGTTAAATATTTGAATAGGTAGGGGCAAGCATTTTGCTGAAATTGGATGATCCCTTTCATATTTACGTTTGGTTACGCTTGCTCTGCGTGTATTTGGATGCTTGGCCAGGGGCAGGGAGGGAGGTGAGGGATGAAAGGGACTTAGTACAGAGAGGGGAAAACAGGAGCAGGGAGTGATTAGAATGGAGAAGAAAGCAAAGGAAACTACTGAAGGTTAAAAATAATAACAATTAGGCTGGGGGGAACCAAGAAGAGGCAGCAAAATAAATCGGGGCCTTTGAAGAAAAAATGGGATAGACAGTGAAGCCTTTTATTAAAATCTAAATGGCTGACTCTGAAGATAAATGAGGTTGCAAAGAAACAATGAAAACAATAAAAAGTGGAAGACAGGAAGGAGGGAAATATTTAAAAGGAAAATGAGAGGTTTTCACAGGTGTGTGCGATTGAGCATGTCAGCAGAGATGCTCTGTAATCTGCTCTAATAATATGACAGCTACTGGGGGCTTTGGAAAAACAAACATAGCCCAAACCTTGCAATTATTTTTCCAGTGAGGTGAAGTTTCCCGAGTGTGTAAAGCTGACTGTGTCCTCCTTTTGTGTATCTCTGGGGCTGCAGGTTACCATCCAGCCTTTCCTTTCTGGGATGTGTCAGGAGCTGCTGCACGGACAGTAGGCAAAGCCTCTCCCAGGGCACTGCTGGCTTTTGTTCCAGATGGATGGAGGCTGGAGAGGCAGTAATTCAGTGCTTGCCTGGGGTTGCACGGCCATCAAGGTACTCCTGCCACCAGCAAAGGAAAGGGACTTTGATCACACCTTGGGAAAATCCTGCCATTTTCCACCCAAAAGTGTTGTGCTGCAGGGGGCTGTCTGCCCTGTTTTGGTCTGTTTTGCTGTGTCAGTGGAAGTGGTTGGTGCTTTGGGGAAGGAGGGCTCAGGGCACCCCGCTTGCTGAGGAGGAGCCAACCTCCTGTTGGGCTACTGTGAGGATTTGTAAGGTGGTCACCTCCTTTTGTGTAGGTCCTTGGCACTGTGGGAGGTTTCTTGGCCTGATAGGACATGGCTCTGATGGATAAAGATGTCAGACTCTTCTCTGGGGAGGTGTGATGTTGTGTTTGCATTTCTGGGAGGTCAGGTCTGACCCACAGACAGGCAGGTGGAGGAATGTGGTTGTTCCAAACCAGGCTGGGGTCTTCAGTGCTGCCCATCTCCGTGAGTAGCTGTGCACTGCAAAATGGGGAAGGATGAGTTCATTGACCTTGCTTCTCCTCCTTTCCCAGTGGAGCAATATCTTTAAGGTGTGCCTGACTCCCAGCAGGGACAGCCTTGCTGCCATCCACCAGCCATGCGCGCATCAGTCCCTCTGTGGAAATAACATTTCCAGGAGGGAGCCAGTGCTTCATAGTTCAGTGGAAAGTCCTGTCTCAAAACCTCTCTCAGCAGTGTGTTGGTCTGCACCTAGGGCAAAGCCACAGCAAGTCACCACGAACTGCAGAGGTGGAAAACAGATATATGACTCTTTTCCTTAAAGGAAAAACATTGAATCACAGGGACCTAATTGCTTAAAATAAATGCAGGGGGGAAAAAGGAAAAAAAAAAAAGGTAGGAGGAGACCGGTAGAGGTGAAACTCAGCAAGGCAGTGCTGGTAGCCCCTGTTAGGCTGCACATCCACCCACTCTGTCTCTACTGCTGTGTTCAGGGTGAACATGACACATTCCTTGGGGATGTGGATCTTGTGGGTCATAGGAAGGAGTTCCCAAGCCAGACTTACCCAAAGCCAGTGGAAGGCCGTGCTCTCCATCTTCTCAGTGTGGTGGCGTGTGCCTCAGCAGCTCTGTGGATAAAGGAGGAGCATTTGTCAGCCTCCTAGGAATTTAATGTTCACATTTTTCTCATATTGTTTCTGAGGTACTCTTGGGGGCTGAATTTGCATTGGTGGCATGAAAGGAATTGGCTTTTCACTTGCGACGTGTGAGGTAGTGAGTTTTGCGTTTTGCCTGTGTGTCTTTTCCACAGTCTTGTTACCCCCTCCACAGTCCTATTGCCACCCCTTTGTGGATATCCTTAAATTCCTGAAATTATCGAGGTGAACTGCATGGATTAAATTCTGCTACAAGTATCTGTTTTAACAGCAAGGATAAGAAGCTGCATTAGTTTTAACTGAAATCACTTTGTGTGGATTTCTCTGGCATAAACCAGACCTTAATAGATCCAGAATGTCTGAGGATGATCGAGTACTCAAATAAACTTGCAATGAATTTTATGGGGGAATAGCTTTCTGTCTCTTTTATGTCGTGGTTTTTGTTTTGTTTCTTTCCAGTGATGGCTAGAAGAATGAACATTTTTCTTAAACAAGGATGTTTAGTTTGGATTTCTTTAAAATCACTTCCCTGCTTATTTTGGGGCAGCAGTGTACAGTGTTGCTGTATAGTCTGTTTTGCTATAGAGAGGTGGCATGTCAAAGAACCAGGCTAAAAGGGCTGTTTGGATCCTCAGGTGGGGCCATCTCTGCTAACAGGCCACAGGTAGAGAGTCTTTCCCAAGGAATTTCTTTCCCAAGTGTGCCTGTTAATGGGAGCTGTAAGAGTCCGACTGAAGCTTCCTTCCCCTATGTATCGATTTCCTCACTCTCCCACCTGTGCTGTCATGATTCCACTAGTTCTTCAGTCACCCTTGAGTTTGGCAGGGCACAGGAGACTTGAATACCTAATGTGCTCAAGCGAGAGTCTTAGAACACTGGAAAACCCCACCAGAATAGTTACGTGGAAAAAGAAAAAACAACCCTTCATACCATTTTAATGTAACAGAAGAAAAGGAACAGTCTAAAGCTCTTTTCTTCCTTTTTGAAGGCTGTGTTTATAGGAACTTAGCTGTGATCTGAAATATGATAGCCTTTAAAACTGTCCTGCTTTGTTACTGGGTACAAAACAGTGATAAGCAAGAAGGGAGGATGTGTCCTAGCTATGCCACAAAACAAGGCTCTTGGGTCTACCTTCAGTGGGTTTTTTTGTTTGAGTGGGTGTCTTTTTTTAGACAGGTTAGAATGCTGATACCAGTGCTAACTTTGATGGAGATTTTTGCAAAAGAAAGAAGAATAAATGTGGGCAGAAGAACTACTGAAGTTAGGTTTCCTGTGGGTCTTGCCTCATGGTTGAATTGCTAAGTATCTAAAAAAGTGCAGTCATTGCTTTTCCCTGATCACCATACCCCCATGGCTATTTTCCAGGTGACTTTTTTGGTGTCTGAGGGTTAACCAAACATTTCATTGTTTCCCACAGAGAAATATTAGTATGTGCTGGGTGTCTCTTCTGCTTCTCCAGGTATTTAATGAAAGCTGCAGAACTTACTCTTGAACTGCTGTCTTCCCTCTCACTTTGAGAACTTCAGCCATTCTCAAAGTAGTGGCCACTTGCTTAGGTTAGGTGGGAGACAGGTGCAAACACTACACTCTCAGGTGGTGCTGTCTCCTCTGGGAGCCTAAATATCTGTTGGAAGAGGTCAGCCTGAGAACATTTACCAGCCAGAGGCTGGTACAAAAGGTGAAGATGGAAAAAGATACTGTCCAAGAATCTTGCAGTGCTGAGAAGCCCCTCCTGAAGACTCTGTCTTTCACCTTCTGTCTTGCTCCCTCATTTTTTTTTTTTCATAGCAACTCAGAACATTTAGAGATCCCTCTCTCTGTAACTTTTTAGAGCTTCCCTCGCCCTCCTTCTGCTCCAGGGTCATTTCAGGCTGGTGTGGATTGGTGGTGTTTCCATTATGCTGTGCTTTCCTCCATCTGCTGAGCTGACAGCAACCAGCAGAGTGTCTTCTGCTGTTCCCAGGCATTTCTCTCTGGATGTCTCAGCCAGTTAAACTCCAGAGCCTACCTCTGCCCTGGGCATTCCTGGGGAGCAGCCTAAGTGAAATGCTTCGTGCTGGCCATTTTGCCATTGACCTGCAGGGTGGGGAGCAGCAGCTGGGAAGCTGGCAGCTTGCAGAGCCTTTTGCACTCGGATGCAGCGGTGAAACGAGCACAGAGTGTGAAAACTGGAGCTGTCTGTGGATCTGGGGACAGGAGTTGTGTCAACTGTGCTTGGCTCTTATTCAGAGGCTTTACCAGTAGAAGGGCTGGAGGCCCTATAAATAAAATGCTGAATTCAGCTGGAGTCAGTGCTATTGATCCTGCACTGGAGACATCATGGAAACTTCCTTTTTACTAGTTTATTTTGTGACTTATTTTCTTCACTGTTTTGAGTGGGTTTCTTAATGCACTGCTTTGATGCTCTGTGTGCATTTGGGTTAATGATAGGTGCGCCAAAAGCATCTTCTCCTTATTTTAATGAGAGATTTATTTCCTGAACAGTTATTTTTAAATGCCCACAGTCTCCTGCAAAGGGTTTGGGGTGTCCTGGAAAACTTGGAGCACTGTGCCCTAGGAGACCTACCTCAGTCTTTTGGAAGACTGAGCTTTCCCTTCTGACTGTAACCATCAGTGGCATGTCTGTGCTGCTGAGATCAGTGCATTTAAAAATAAAGTCATTTATTAAAAGATACTAATACAGGGATGCCGGGCACTCTCAACCGGTTGTACCTGCCAGATTAGCTTTTCCAGGCTAGCTCATTGCTACAAAATTGCACTTTTTGCAGTCTGGAAAGCCCAAAAATTTCAAGCAGAGCCATTTCACCTCCCTTTTACATATCCTCTGTCCCTCAAATTACCACCACCTGAACTAGACAAAGCTTGGAGAGGAGAGATGACCATAGCTATGTGAGGAAGAGGCCAAACTGCAGAAGTCCAGTAGAAGATAAACTACTCGAGAAAACAGATTTGCAGAAGTGGATATTACCTTGTTTTTATCTATGCTGCCTTCACCAGATGGCAGAAGACTGTCAGCTGTTTGGCTGAATTTGCTTTATTCATCTTAATTCTGCTTTTCCTCAAGTTTCTAGTAAAGGAGAAGAGCAGGTGGTCCTTGTGGCTGGGGAACTTGGACTCCATCCTGCAAGAGCCAGACTGTGCCTTTCACTCATCATGAGAGTGCCAGCTTCAGAGTAACAGTTCTGACCTGCCAAAACCTTGTTGGAAGAAAGTAGCTTGGAAATATGCAAAAGAGCCACTACCCTTCCTTCCAGCTTCCAGAAATCCCTCCAGCTCATGCTGACTTTGTGGCTCGCTAGATGGTTATTGTCTGGTGAAGATGTATGTTTGTGTAATAGGTTAGCAATAATTTCCATGCTTTAAACAGGACTGATGGATGAAGGAAAGATTTCCACTGTCTTAGTTTGTATGGGTTTGGTTTTTGCCTTAGCTTTCAAAACTTCTTCTCATCTACCTGTTAACTATCCTATGTCTCTCAGTAATCTGCATGTGAAGGATGTGATTCTCTCCTTCCCTGTCTGTGCCTCAGCATGCCAGTGTTCTCTCTTTGTCTTTCCATGGGAGCTTAAGACCCAGACTGGGCTGAACAGGAATTTTAGCTATAATAATAGAGAGCAATGACTAATTCTGTGCTTTCTTTGGTACTTTGCTTGTGAGGTTGAGATGCTCCGTTCTGGTGTGTTCAGCAGAAAAGTGGGGTTTGGAGAGGATAGGCTCAGATTCTGCATGCAAAAAAACATCTCCAAAGTGTGCCTTGGTCTGTGTTGTCTTGCCCTGGAGGCAAAAAGAAATCACTGCTGAGCCTGCGACGTAGGACAGAAGGGATATTTTGGAAGTTGTGATGGTGGGCTTTGCACCTCTAGGGACAGGTTGGGTGCCCAAAGGCAGATGGGAGGAAGGTGCTTGCAGCTCTCAAAGCCTTCATTATTGAATGAGTGAAGGAAAAACAGCTCTCACGTGCGCACCTTGACCTCCTGTGTGATCTCTGCCGAGCTCTTGAAGCGGGGGCACTAATCTCTGAAAGCAGCTCTTGCACTCTTATCTCCTGGTGTTGCTTGTATAGCTGAGGTAGAGGAGAATGAATCCTCCTTGAAAATTGATTTTTGAGAAGGGTGACTTACCTGACTATAAAGCACCACAAACATTATTATAGTCCGGGGGAATGTGGCCTGGGTTGTGTTTTGAAATGATACGACACGACTCTCCCTGTTCAGCTGTTCGTATTGCCTGCCTGCCCTAAGTGCACTAGGTGGAATGAAATCGGGCTTTTCAAAAAATTGGAGAAAAGAGGATTTTCTAAGCTTCCTATTTCTGTCATTTCTTAACTTCAGCTTCTGAGGTGTAAAACATTAAGACCCTGTTGCCTGCAGAGCTTCAGAGGAGCCCGGGCTGCGTCAGCTCCACGTTTGCTCCTTTCCTGCTTTCCCTGCCTGTCCTGGGGGCTCCAGGAGGCTGTGGCTTAGCAGGTTGCCCTGTACTGGTTTAAGCCACAGCAAATTCCCACATCCCTGCTCTTAGCTCACAAGTGCTGTTAAGTAAAACACATCAGCTTAACCCTCGGTGGAACAGTTGCGTGCTGATGCGCTCTGCCCTCGTGTTTGCAGTGGCTTAGGCTTGCCTTAAGCTGCGGTAGCTGCTGGTGCTCGGGATCAGCGGGAGAGCTAAACCCTCACAGAGGTGAGATGGTGGAAGAGGGAGGGAGGCAGAGGAGGGATTTGTGGTCTGTCTCACCTTGGCTTGCTGCTGGAGGTTATTGCCTCCGCAGGTGAGAGGTCGGTGTGGCACATGGTGGTTTGCAGCCCGCTGCTGCCCGCCCTGGGTGTTTCCCCCAGGCTCTGTTTTGGAGGGCTCTGTGTGGTGCTTGGTGGGGCTGGGCTGGGCTGGCAGCCTGGCCAGGTGTCACTGAGCACAGCAGCTGTGGCAGGGACAAGTCCCAGGGCCAACAACACCCAGAGCAGTGCCAGGTATGAACATTACCTTTGGGAAAGCAGGGCAGTGCCACAGTGTGCCTGGATCGTGTCTGGGTGTTCTGTGACCACACAGCCTGGCCACGAGCCACCTCCTGTGAAGTGCTGGGTAGTTGAGAAGGGACATCCAGCCTTTTACCAAGCACAAGTTTCCTTATTGCAGAGAAGCAAACATCCCTGTCCTTTTGGATGTCATCTCTGCCACCTCCTCAAGCCTATTTTTTACTTGCAGACTGATTTGCACAGTCCCTGCCGAGCGCATCTACCTCTCAGAGCAGGATTGCAAAAAAAAAAAAAAAAAAAAGTGTGCATGTGTGAGGGAATAAAGGTTTTCCTGCCTGAGCTGGCTAGAAGATGGAAGCAGGGATGAATCCTGTGCTCTCTGCCACACACCCAGCTCGTGGCACTTCTTGGCTGCCTCTCTGTCCCCAGCGTCTCTGCCCTTTGGGCTGCTGTCGTCAGGGTTCGCTCTGCTGACGCTCCAGATAATTTTTGCTTAATGAACAAATGATGACTCTCGCTGCTGGGTGCCGCCTTGTCCTTTTGCCACCCCTCTCTGGTTTCTCCTCTTTTCTTTTTTTGTTTTAAATTTTAATGAGGTCGCTTGAACTTTTCCACCTAAATTAGCTGTCCTAATAACCAGATGCTCCTTGGGATGCTTTGGGACGTGGGTGGATAGAGGAGAAGGAGGCTGTTAGCAGGAGTCTGGCTTCTGCTGTTCCCAAATGCAGCTTTAGTTGAGGGCAGGGGCTGTGGGTGCTCTCCCAAAGCAGACAGGGGAAGGGGGCTAGCATCCACCCAAAGGAATGATCTGAACAGCGCTGTGCTGATGGGGCTGGAGGCCCAGAGTAAGCCCAAGGGAAAAGGGGAGAGCAGGTGTCCTTTTTCCTGGAGCTGAAGCACTTGTAAGAAGTTCAGAAAGCTTCAACACTCCCAGGTCCATCAGGGACAAGCCAGAATTGGGGCTGAGCACATCTGCTCCCCTTGTACACGTGCCCTGGGTGCAGAGGGAGGGGATTTCTGATAGGGCCCTGGGATACCTACTGCCAACCCCTGTGGGTTTGTGTGGGGCTTGGGAAGCTGAAGGAGGGCATTGCTGTCCCGTGTGTCTGGGGTGGAGGTGCTGGCTTCTGCCCATGGCATCTGAGAGGTCTCACAGAGCTCAGATATTTCACAGAGCTCAGATGCGCGGCTTTGTCCGGGAAGCACCTCCTGCAAGGGGCATCGTGGAGACACGGAGCAGGTTGTGCAGTGGGCTCGTCTGCCACTGCCTGGGAGGGAGCACAGCCACAGCCTCAGACGGGTAGGCTGGATGCATGACTAGCAGAGCCCATGACAAGCACGGAGAGGTTCAGGCCCTGAGTCGGAAAGCTGACCTAATTTCCACTTTTTGCATCTTCTGTCGGATTCTCTTCTCCCCTTTCTCTCCCACCGTAGTTACTTCTGTTTTGTTTTTGTGTTATTTTTTTTCCTGTGCCCTTTCTCACTTGCTGCTTGAACTCACCCAGTCGCATTGGGAGATGCATTTCTATTGGCATAATCATTCCAGGCAGTCGTTAATGTACCAACAAGGATACCATTGTAATCGGAGGATTTATTACTACTGCTGTGAAACAACTGCCATGCTGTCTCACTTAACTCTTTAGCTCCTCTCCTGTCTTCTGCCAGCAGCTCAGTCAGTAGCAAACTGCCCTTTTAAAAAAGCTGGGGATGTGTTATTTTATTCTGTTCTTTTCCTGCTCTAACCATGGGATGCTGCAGTGATACGGGTGAGAGTGAGTTCAGTGCTTCACCATCCATATCTGGATCGTGTTGGAGCTGAAAGTGACTTTGTTGTTAAACTTCTCATTTAAAATAAGATTTAAATATTTCCATGAAGATGAAGAGTACATTTTGACTGCTTTTCTTTAGGCCACAGCAATAGTGTGGCCTAAAGAACCTTGCAGGACCTCGAAGGGAATTCACTATTTCAGAGAAGTGTATGACTTATTTTTTAGTTTAAGCAATTACTAGTATTTTATCTGCCTCTAACTATCCTTATTTTTCAGTGCAGATGGGGCTCTGCTGAAGGAAAGTAATCCCCAACCAACCAGACTGTTAATACTTGTTTTTCCCAGTGGTAGCCAGAGCCTGTGGCTATATGTTGGTAGGCAAGGAAGAGGGAAACTTCTGCACCCTCAGTCACAGTGAAAGCACCTCTTGGGGTGGTAGGTTTTCCCTCTCATATTCTGGTCCTCAAGTAGGACCTTGGGCAGTGGAGGGAGCTTATAAGCAGCAACAACAGAAACAAAGCTTTCCTCTGCCTGCAGCCACCTGAGAGTTTCTAGCTGGTACTTAAAAATGAGACAAGCTGAAGAGACGCTACCAGTGGCATGATCAGCTCAGATTTTTTGCCACTTGCGGAGGTGACATTGAGGGTCGTTCATCAGCTTCACAGCGTAACAGGGTGCGTGTTTCCTCCCTGCTGAAGGCGCTGCACGCGCTCCTGACTGACAGGGAGGAGTGCCTGGTGTGCTGCAGCAGGTATGGATCAGCATGTACAGCTAATTGCCAGGCACCAGGGCTCCAGAGGATTACACTGCTAATCTAGATACTGCTCCTGCCTTATCAGCACCCCCTCCCTTCCTCCCGCTGCACGCCTGCACACGTACTCGGATCCTGTATGGAATAGGAATCAATAGTGCTGTGGGCCAGGGATGTAAAGGAACATGGATCCCTGAGAGCTTCCAGTGGCTGGGAGACAACAGGTCCCTTCCAGCTGCTCCTGTAGCAACAGGGTGTCTCTGGTGGCAGACCCTCCCTCCTTCCCTGGGATGGCGTGGGTGGCCGCAGAAGGGTCAGCGGATTTTGCAGAGTCTAATAACAAAGTGCTGTGTTCCTGTTCCTCGTATCCCACCCTCGTCGCCATTCAGGTGCCTCCCAGTGCTCACCTCTGGGTCCACCAGGGTAGCTCAGGCACTGCTGTTCCTCTTGAGCATCTTGTTTCTGTCTTGCATGCACAACTGGAGGGCTTTGGAAGGTTTATTGGTGCTGAGATGTGATCCCTGTGGGGCGACAAGATGTTGTGGGGCAGATGGAAACAGAACTTTCGCACTAATTTCCTGCAAAATCCAAGGTGTATGTCTTAGCCAGCAACAGCTTCTTAGGAGTAGGGAATACATGTATTTGTTCTTCCTAAATAGTTCACACCTGATAACTTGGTAAGCTTAGCTCTGTCCTGGTGGCATGAAGCAGGCAGCTGGGGACACAGGGTAGCACCCTAGAGTGTCTCTAAAGTGAATCAGTGGGTAAAAGCTATAAGGAAATCCAAGGGAAGAAGAGATTGCTGGGTTTTGCTTGTTCTGCAGTGGCCCTGAGATGGTCCAGCTGTTTTGGGTAGCCTATCTAAGTTGTTTTACTCCTGAGGAGCCTGAAGTGTAAGGCTCCTGTGGTGCTAAGTGATTTTCACAGCATTGTTTCACCAGCGTGAGCTAGAGAGCCTCTGGCTCCCAGCCTGATGCTCCTCCTGCATTGCTTAGCAAGGAATGGGAGTCTCAGGCAGGTTTGCTGCCTTGCCTGGGAGCAGAGAAAACGTTGGTAGATCTCTGCTTTGTGTTGACTCATGAAAGCTTTCATAGCCTACCCCTTGCAAGTGTTTGGGGTTTTGGAGACCCAAGGATGAACCAGAGCCAGCCTGGGGAAAAGTGAGACACCTGGATCATCCTTGTGTGTGTGGGCAGAGTTCAGCATGGCACTGGGAGCTGCTGGAAGCCTGGAGCTTGTCCTGGGGCTTGGAGCAAAGTGTGTTCATGCGTGCACCAAGTGAGAACGCCTGAGAACCCCAGTCTCTGCTCCCTGCCTGTTTTCTGGGAGACTGTTAACCAGCTCCTTGTCCTGAAATTAGCTGTAATTAGCTCACTGAGTTCTCGTTGGTTGTGTGTTACTGAGGTGTGTGCATTTGGCATGGGTTTGCCTGGAGCTGGGTGTGTGAGGAGGGCTGCCCTGGCCAGTGGGGAGCAGCTCTGGGCTCCTCCTCCTGGTCCTGGCAGCTGGGCCCTGGGACTCTCCCTGGCTGGGTCCCTGACACCCTCTAGTGGAAATATTTATATTAAATATTTCAGGAGCTTTCAAAACTTGGTGGTGGTTGTGAGCACCCTGTGCTCAGCAGCCCATGCAGTGCTCTCTGCAGTGACCTGTGGCTTGGGGGCTCATAGGAAATGCTGTATTCCTTGCTCTTAAGTGTTGTGAGTAGAAGCTCAAAGGTGTCAGCTTTGGCTCAGGGATGATAGCACAGTAGATTTGCTCCCAGGAATCGCTTTTCAGTCACTCCTCTCCTTGTCCAGCTGCTTGCTGCCAAACCTAACCTTGATGGTGGAGAGAAGGGAGTTCTGCTGGCACTTGCAGAGGGTCATGACAGCTGCAGGGTTGGACTTGTGTTTGGGGACAAGGAGGAAGCAAGGCTGGATGCTGGGGGAAGTGAAGAGAAGGCTGCCTGGATGGCACATTGAGAAGAGAGGAGAAACAGGCAGGAACTGGGTGAGAAAGAAAGAGCAAAAGGATGTGTCCTGCAGCATCCCACTTGGCTCTGATTCAGGTGTGGCTCTGCTCCCTTTCATACAGGGAGGTGACTCTCATCTAAGCTTGTCCTTGCTTTCAAGTGAAGCTCAGCTTGCAGAGCGTCCCCAGGAGCCCTGGTGCTTGCTGTGGCAGGTGGCTGCAGGATGAGTGTGGGCGGCTGGCAGCAAAGCCAGGGCTCCCAGGTGAGCACTGTGCAAAGGCTCACTCGTGTCCTGATATGCAAACTGATGTCTCTGAAGCTTGAGCAGGGCGACTGGCTTGGAAGGAACTTCTCTTCAGGAGAATCACATCCTGCATGCTCAGTCCTGCCCTGGTGAGCACCTCGGTGGTGTTCCCTGCTTCCTTTTTTCTCTGTGACTCCCCAGCCCTAGTCTGCTCAAGCCTGATGGGCTAAGCCATGCCTGTGGTTCTCTTGTTACACGGAGTCACAGAATGGGTGAGTTTGGAAGGGACCACTGAAGGTTATTTAGTCCAATTCTCCCTGCTTGAGCAGGTTCCCACAAAGCACATCACCCAGGATTGTGTCCAGATGGCTTTTGAATATCTCCAGAGAAGGAGCCTCCACAGCCTCTCTGGGCAGCCTATTTCAGTGTTCTTGCCATCCTCACAGAAAAGAAGTTTTTCCTCGTGTTTCTCTCCTCCTGCTGCTCAGCACCTCCTGGCTGCACCCTCGTGACGCTTGCCCTTCAGACCCTTGATACATTGATGAAGTCCCCTCTCAGTCACCCCTTGTTGGTGCAGGCCAGTGGGGTCTGTGCCTTGGGAATTGCATTTTCTCTTCTCCTTCCAACTTCCCCCCTCACTGAGCGCAGGACCCGAGGCACGTCTTGCAGTGTAAATAAAACAGCTGTTTGTGCATCCTTGACTAAGTATGAAAGCGATGGTGTGAAGCACAGAGCCTCCCTGCTGTCCCAGCCACCTCAGGGCTCTGGCTTGTTCCTCGCTGATCATCTGATCCTTGAAAAAATGGGCTTTCATTTATCAGACAGCTCTCAAGTCCTCCTGGTTAGGGAGGTGGCACTGATTCAATATATGTCCCTGCCACGCTGATGTAAGACAACAGCCCCAAGGCTGTGTGCAACCCAAAAGGTCTTACCAGTTCCTCTAACCAGGAGGATCTTGGGTGGCTTTTTTAAGTAAAGTAGCAGGAGGAATGCAGCACACTGTGTCAGGTGCTACCACAGTTAAATTACAGTGTTAACCACACACCGACACCTCCTGATTCTTCTCCAGGATTGCACTTTGCAACTTGCCTATGAGGAATAAAGGATGCTAACCTTCCAGCCGGGTTACGACCTGGAAATACAAAGTCATGGTTCCAGATGGCAAAATGATGTCTGTGCTAGCCTCCAGCCTACTCAGGGAATGGTGTGGCAAGTGCTTGCCTGAGACCCAGCCTTCAGACAGGCTTCCCAGCATTATTCCTGGGAAGTGGGAAGCTCCCCATCTGGCAAGCCAGGTGCTTGTCCCCTCTTGGAGCATGACCTGGCTTGTCCTGCAAAGCCAGACAGGCTCCTGGGGTCAGCAGCTCCCTGTGCTTACCCAGAGAGCAGCTGTGCTGCTGAGCAGGGCTGGGGGGCACACAGGGAACTGCTGGGGTACACAGGGCTCTCAGATTGGGGCAGAGAGGACAGGCACATTTCCTTCACAGGTACCTGCTTTCACCCCATAAGCTGCTGCACAGGGGCTCTGCACTCAAAGCATCTCTGCAGGGAAGTCACTCCAGCGAGATGATGATGAGGCTTAATTTATTTAAATAACATAAGAGAAGTTGTAAGAGCCCGTGGCTGGAGGGCGAAGAGAAAGGAGTCGTGCATCTGTGAAAATTACTCAGTAGGGTTTGAAATGAGAAGTTTAAAGCTTGTTGTGCAGGCACTTTGAACTGGCAAGGTTAGTTTTCGCTGTCACCACTGTTTGGGAGTCGGGGGTAAGGGGAGAGGTGAAGTAAGAAGGATCCTGGCCAGAACATATTGCCAGCGAGCAGAGGATGGGGGTTCCAGTGAGAGAGATGAGGGGAAGGGAGGGAGTAGAAGGCGTGGTGGTCACAGGGACAGAGACAATGACCTGCAATGTCAGCAGCCTTACAAGGTGCTTTTCCTGTCAGGCAGTTACCTGGATGGTGAATATGTAAAAAAAATGCTTCCGTCCGGACTAGATGTGGGAAGATTTCCCTCTCATTTACTCCCAACTTGTTCCTTTTTTTTTCTTTGCCCTCTTCTGATTTTGACTTTTCTGCCATAAACAATCCCAGTGGTTGTCTTCACTGCAGCTCATTGCTCTCTGTAGCAGTGCCTGAATGAAACAGATGCAGCTTCTGGCAGCTCAGCTAATTTTGTCAAACCATCCAGTGCTGTCAATGAAACCAAACTGAGATCTGTTAATTATATTCCACTGGTATGTGGCAAAACCGTGGGCATTAACAGGCTCACTCACACTGCCTTGTCTGCAGAGCTGGGGAGAAGGTTTACATTCTTCTTTCCACGTGATGTTTCTTGAGACAGCAAAGTCTAGAAAGGCTTCTTTATTAAAAAGTCTTATCTTCTGGTGGCAGAACCGCTTGCTAAATCCAAGCAAGGTTAGGGGAGCTGCAGTTTTTTGTTTTCATTCTGATTTTAGCAGCTATACTTCCTTTCCTCTGGTTAATCAACTGGAAAAGTAGCCAGCAGTTTTACTACCAGTTGTCTGGGAGAGGCTGTGTCCTGAGAGTGAGCACTGGTCAGAATGCAATTGTATTGCTGCCCTTAGAGGAGCCAGTTCCCTCTGAATGCAGAAATCTCTTCCTTTGGCCTGAGGGGGTCATTAAAAGATGAAACGATATAAACAACGGAGAAGGGAATTGGAGCTCCTGACTTTTTTATGAGGGAAGATTAAAGGAGCTGATTATGTTTGGCTTGGCCCCACCAGTGACTGGGGAGGGGTGAAGACCATGCCAGGGCTAAGAAGTGGCTGAAGGATGTGGGCAAGAGGGGGGTCACAGAACATGCTGAGGGGCACATGATGGAGGAGAGGCTCCTCGTGACAAAATGCCTTGATGGGAGATGGATGCATTAAACTGTGCTGCTCTGCAGCGTGAAGAAAAACCTCGTTCACTTGCTGGGGCCCACTGAGCAGAAATTTAAGCACTTGGAGTTTGTGCTGCAGGTCATGGTCTTTCCCAGCCAAGGGCTTTGGGGACGATTCTCTTCGTCTTAGGGACTAAATATGAGTTAACACAGCCTTGCTAATACTTAATGTTTAATTGCAACTTCAAAAAGAAACTTCTCCCCCAGCTCTCTCTTGAGGCGTTTAGCCTTTACACTGAGCATTTCGGCGTTGCTAACTCCGGGCTGTTCCTGTCCTGCAGTGATCCCGGACTCGCTGCGGGTGACGGCGGTCCCGCAGACGCTGAACAAGGTGGAGCACGACTCCCTGGAGCTGAAGTGCGAGGTGTCCAAGAGCACGGCCCAGCACAGCCACGTCTCCATCGCCTGGTACCGGCAGCGGGGCGGCGAGGCGCCCGTCGAGATCATCTCCCTCAGCCGCGACTTCGTGCTGCGGGCCGGCAGTGCCTACGCCCAGCGACAGGCCACGGGGGACGTGCGCTTGGACAAAGTTGGGGAGACCACCTCCAAGCTCACCATCTACAACCTCCACCCGTCAGACCAGGGCGAGTTCTACTGCGAGGCAGCTGAGTGGATCCAGGACCCGGACGATTCTTGGTATGCCATGACCCGCAAGCGCTCCCAAGGCACCATCGTCAACGTGCAGGCCACTGGTCAGTGTCTCCTCTGCCTTTTCATCCTTGGCTGGGTAGTGGGAGGAGATGGAAAGTGGGGCTGTGCTTTGTTGGGTGGCTGGGGTTTGGCTCACTGCTTTGCCACGTGCCCCACTTGGGGGCTGCTGGCAGGGTTAAACAGGGCAAAGGAGGGCCCAGGCACTGCCTGCAGCCAAGGGAAGTGTCAGCAAAGGGCAGCGAGGGGGTTTGGGTGGCAGGCCCTGTCTCCTGATGTGGTCAGGGATCTAGAGCTGGCACAGAAGCTAAAATATGCATCTTAAGCACTTGGTGCTAGCACAGACAGTGAAGATTTTGGTAAGTTTGGAGGTTAGAGTGATACAGCAGGGAATAAAACTAAAAATTTCAGCAAGCACTTTTGTATCACGTAAGGTCCATTTAAAAGTCAAAATTCTTCTCTTAGCCCCCAGCACAGATTCCTGCTAAGGATATAAAGACCCAGCTGAGCTCTCTGTTCCCCTCTGATATCCCCAAAGGTTCTGCCTCTTGACTCAGGCCGAGCGGGGTGTGAGTAGGACTAGGCTCCAGGTCATATTCCACAGTGGTACTGGATGCTGGTGTCACACCAGAGCTGCTGCCTGGAGGAAAGGGATGTGACTGAGGAAGCCTTTGCGTGCTCTTTGCTTGATGGGCAAGAAGGTGCCTCTCCAGCAGCACTGCCCATCTGGTCTCCCACAGCAAAAGCAAGTCCCTAACCTTTTTACCTCTGGATGTGCTTGTCTGAGGGATATTGGCTATGCAAGGAGTAGCAAGATCTGAACATCTCACATAACAGGCATGCTGGCTCTCCTGGTGGGCGTTGCCATCCTGACACAAGTCGTTCTCTCCCCAGACAAGGAGTTCAGTGTCCGGCTGGAGACGGAGAAGCGGATGTACATTGTGGGCGAGCCAGTGGAGTTCCGGTGCATCCTGGAGGCGCAGAACGTCCCCGACCGCTACTTCTCCATCTCCTGGGCCTTCAACAGCTCCCTCATCGCCAGCCTGGGCCCCAACGCCGTGCCGGTGCTCAACAACGAGTTCGCCCAGCGCGAGGCCCTGGGCCAGCTCAAGGTGGCCAAAGAGAGCGACAACGTTTTCGTGCTGAAGATCTACCGCCTGCGCCTCGAGGACAGCGGCAAGTACAACTGCCGGGTGACCGAGCGCGAGAAGACCGTGACGGGAGACTTCATCGACAAGGAGAGCAAGCGGCCCAAGAACATCCCCATCACCGTCATGCCACTCAGTAAGTAGGGGCCTGCCCATCCCCTCCTGGGGGCATTGCTGGGCTGGGCAGGCAGCTGGGAAAGGTGTGATGTGCCCAGATCACAGCAGTAAAGGAGAGGGAAGATGAGAGTTCACATGCTGTTCGGGCTTGGAATCCCAGCTGGCAAGATGTGTTTTTGCTGTTGGGAAGGTGATGAAAGGGAGGGATACGTGTCAGGCTCATAGGTGGGGAGTCGTGCTCCCACCTTGGTAATGACACCAAGCTGGCAGTTCCGTTCTTGAGCAGAAGGTACGTGTGACAGCCTCTGACTTGCTCCTCACATCTCTCTCCTGGCCTTGCTCTGCAGGGAGCTGGGTGCTCTCTAAAGTACTCAGCAGGCAAAGTGGGGAAACCAGCTTGGCCTTGGTTTATCCTAGGAGCTGCTAGGTTCCTGCAGGCTGTTACGTGATGGTAATTCGGCTGTCTTGCAAGACAGCTGTACTGGAAGAAACCAGGTGTGCTCCTTGAGCCGCAGTGCTCTTCAGCATGGAGCTCCATCCTGGTCACTGTGGGTGAGCCAGCTCTCGTGAAAAAACTGGAGGCTCGCCTTGAATGTCTTTTATATTTGTCAGATGAACATGGTAAATACAGAAGAAACAGGCTGAGAGGAGAGATTCCACTGACTCATTCCTTGTTTTGCTCTCTGAAACTCTGGTAGCCGTGGCATGGTGAACCATGCATGGGTTGCCCAGGCTACCATGGCAGTGGGCTGGGACCAAGCAGAGGGTAGCTGCAAGAGGATTTTGTCCTATATTGGCCTCCTGTCTCCTAGATTTGTAGGGAAATGCAGCCCTTTCCTCTAGCTGTTTTTTCTCCCTCATTTCTCCAAAAGAAATTCTGTTTCTTTTCTCTCCTACCAATATTTGGTCTCATTTGTTTGGCTTTGAAAATGACTCTAGCTAGAAATCTTGCATTGGACAAATATCTAAAATGTATTGTTTCTAGACCCAGCCACCTTTCAGACAAATTTGATTCTTGCCTTTGATAAATCACCAGCTGTAGGGACAAACACGATGGTTTTTTAAGGGTGCTACGTGTCTGTAACTCTGATGGAAGGCAGCAGGAGTAACCAGCACTCAGTATCTCTGAAAAGCCAACCACAAAGCCTTACACTTCTGGGAAGCTCAAGATACCAGATTTTTTTTTGAATGTTACCAAACAGTGATAGCTACCTATAGTGTCACTAGAAGTGGGAGTTTGGGAGAGCTTCTCCCAAAAGTTGTTGGTAGGAATGGATGTGGCAAGATGGTGATCAGGATGACCTGAATTGAAAAAGCCACAGGGCGCTGGAAGCTTTTTTTTTTTTTGGCAGAGCCAGTTGCACACAGTGCATATTGTAGCAACAGAAATTCCCTCAAGTTTTGCTGAGATCCCGTCCCGGACCTGTGACCAGAAGACACGGCAATGTCTCCTGAGCTGTAGGCAGAGATTTCTCCCAGCTTTGGCCTTCACCTGCCTTGAGTGTGCAAGTCACCAGGAGCAGCTCGCTGCCCACCCAGCAGTTTTTGGATGTGGTCACGCATGAGGTTAAGACGTGCCTGGACCCAAATGCGTGGGCAGTTCCCTGCACCTGGTGGAAAGCGTCTCTGGCCGGCAGCGTCCCTCTTGCAGCCCGAGCAGTGGCGAGTGTGTGTCATCTCCCCTGTGTATATGCGTTTCTCTCCTTAGAGACCAGCATCTCCTTGGAGATAATCAACAACGCCAGCGTTGTCTTGGAGGGAGAGAGCCTGCGCTTTGGCTGCAACGTGCGCTCGGGCTTCGGGCCGCAGAGCCGCCTCTCGGTCACCTGGCAGCTGGTGGACAAGCTGAACCGGCGCAGCGAAATCGTGCGTCTGGACCGAGAGGGCACCCTGCACCCCGGCCCCGCCTACGCGGAGCGCAGCAGCTACGGGGGCATCCAGGTGGAGCAGGTCCGGCCCGGCTCCTTCACCCTGGAGATCTTCAACAGCGTCAAGGCCGACGAGGGCCATTATGAGTGCCGGGTGGCCGAGTGGACGCGGACGCTGGATGGGGAGTGGCAGATGGTTGGGGAGCGGCACATGAGCACCCCGGTGTCCATCACTGCTCTGGGTGAGTACTTGAGGCGTGGGGGGCCCTGCGGCCACGGTCCCCCATGCGCCTGGCCGTCCCCCAGAAGGTCGCCTGCAAATCACTGAGGCTGTTCTGAGCGCTCCTGCCTTTGCTTGGCAGCAAAATGGAGGCACCCAGCAGCCTGCCCACAGCTCCTCGTAGGTTGGTGCAGAACGCCTGCATGCGCCGTCGTGTGTGGGGGCAAAGTCTGAGGGGTGGCTGTGGCAGGAGCAAAGCAGGGAATAGCTGAGGAAAGGGATAGGGCTTCCGGTGTCCTTCAGAGGAGAGGGGCTGCCAGTCCCATGGTGTGTTCTGCCAGTACTGGAGCTGGATTTTGGTCAGTGCAGTGGTGGTGCTCCATTGGCAGCCCATGGACATCGCAGCCTCCTTGCCCGCCCTGGGTAAACCTTACCTCTGCCCACACCAGATCAGGAGCTCAAAATGCTGGGCATCTGTTGGCCCAAAAAGCAGAAATGGTGGGCATCTCTGACAGAAAGAATGGTCCTCGCTGCCTCTGCAGGGAGGCACTGAGCTACTGGCCCAGAGCCACAATGTTGTCCGTGACCGAATTAAACCGGTACCTGGGATCATTGCAGCTGGTACTCTGCTCTGCCAAGGGGCTCCTCTATTCAAACGCAGTGAAACCACATCAGTTTAGGAGAGCACAGGTAGGGGGTTTGACATTTTGCATGGATTGTGAGTTACTTCGATCCTCTGGGGCTGGTTCCAAAACTGATCTGCAGAAGGCTGAAGAAGGGATGACTGCTCCTGTGAGGCCACTGATTTTCAGAGTGCCAAGGCTAAGACAATCAGGGAGCTCTATTGAAAGGTTGAGATAGGAATTTTGGCAGGAGGGTGGGGACTGTGTGGCTTTTATTGGTACTCTGAAGTATTAATCTTAAGCTTTGACAAAATGTGTGTGAGACCAGACTTGAAAGCTGTATTGTATTCTGATGAAAATCTTGCCTTTTTCCTCCTTTCCTCTCCTTTGCTTTTGACCTCCTTTCAGAGGCTGTTTTGTCTGGAGTTAGAAATCTTCTCTGTATGGCTTCCAAAAGCAGGTAGGGATGTTCTTTTGTAAAGAACTAAAGGAAGATTCTCATTTAGTTTCAATGGTATCTTGCTCATGAGGTCAGCAGCATTTGGCCTGCTACAAGTCCCAAGTATCAGCCCTTCCCTTTACTCTGCCACTTGTAGAAGTCTTGAGATTAAGCGCTGAGATTTTAAAATGTGTCACTTCTACTCTTGTTAAAATTTAACATGCTCAGAAGTGCACAGCAGTTCCAGAAGATGTGATGGAAAGGTTGTCCCAGCCCTTCCACTCCTCAGTCACTGGCTGTTGAGCATGTTCTGTCTAGTCCTAAGAAATTCCTAGGTCTCTAACTAGAAAAGCTGAAGTACCTCATAAAAATGTAGTAGAGAAACTATTGAGTATTGTTTTGCTGCTGAATCTGGTATTTTTTTTGTTCAGCTTAATGTTTTTGAAATGTCCTGAGAAACTCAAATTCAGGGTGCTAAGAAAAAGCAAGAGAGGTTTATGGCTTCAGAAACTGCTGTTTAAAAAAAGAAAAAAAAGCAGTAAATTTAGTGACACTCACATTTCAAGTTAAGGTCTTGTCGTTTTCCAGTCTGCTGGGGTAAGAAACTCTTTAGCTGATGATGTTCAAACCCATAAATCTAACCACAGGGTGGTTCAGAAGCAACAGCCAGAAGAGAGATGTGCTGCCAGAAGAGACCAGATGTTCCTGAACTTCTGAGGCTCTTGATTGTGTGGCATGGACTTAAAGCCCCTGTCTGGCCAGGGAAGGAGGGGGGTGAGGGAGTACTGTATTTTTGTAGGGAGGTTTTACAGAAAATCAGTCTACTTCTATGCTTTTTGTACCAACTCCCAAAAGAAGAACGGCTTTTGTTTGTTAACCCAAGTGCCATGACTGTGTTGACGGAGTTGAAGACGTGACAAACACACCTGGCTTCTGCATGACTTCCTGAAGTTCCCTTGCCCAGGCCAACTGGAGAGTAAACCTGATGAAATCAGCTTGGTGAAATTAAACTGGCTTTCTAGGGCCTTCTCTGGCTCAATGTTTCTCTGAGCTGGGCCTGGTAGCACACTTCGTGGGGCAGGAGGGCTGCTGCAGGGTCTGAAGGTGAGGGCTTTTGTGGGGCTGAGATGCAACAGCTCTGCAGGGGAGGCAGCCTGGGTCTGACACTGCCCTCCTGGGTAATCACTGAACATGCTGTGGGAGGCTTTAATCCCGAAGATTGACCTGTTTTCTCAGTAATTACACGTCCCGGAGCTCTGGCACGGTGACGCCGTGGGGTTGCAGAGGCACTTGCTGGAAGCGTGCAGATTTGGTGGGCTCCATGCTGTGCCCGGTCTGCCTGCAGCAGCAGGGAGCTCCTGGCTCAGCTTTTTGTGTCAGTGGCAGGCTGAAGCTCCATGCTGATCCAGAAGATGTTCCTTTTTTGACTGGTCTCCTCAAGCAGTGGCAGCTCTGCTGTGAGCTGGGGTGGTCAGCACTGCAGGGAGAGGGAGAACTGTCAGCCTATGTGGGACTCCCCATGGAACCTCTGAGCAGGGGAGTGCTTCCTGGGGACTTTGGCAGAAGAAAACAAGGTTCCTGCTGAGTCTGCTGGCCACACTGAAGTGATTGGAAGAGAAGAAAATGTTTCTGCAGCTTGGAGCAAATGAGCTATGGAAATTCCCTGACTGAATATGTAAGCCTGACTTGCTTACAGTTGACTAACTGGGTTATGTTACCTTTTAATTACTAATAGACTGCTGATTCCAGCTCCTCCAAACAAACAGAGTGCTGGGGGTAGACAAGTCGAAGCGTATTGACCAACTTGCAGAGTGGCAGACATCTGAGAATAATGCATAAAGCTGTCCTGGAGTGTTGTGATCTGGAAGAGAACAAAAGCTGTGCTGTGTGAAGAGCAGGAGCAACCAGCTTCTCTTTCAGTTTGCCTCCATCCTGGGGTTTTGTAACCATTGCCTCCTCTACTGTGCATGTTTTGAAGGCTACCACCTCTCGCTTTCCTCATTCTTCCTCCGGCTGCAGCAACCGGACACAGACCTGGGTTGGGGGACAGGGTGGGACCCCCTGCCCAAGAGGTGGATGTGAATCACAGGGAGCAGGTGCTGAGTAGCTGCCCTGCCAGATGCTGCTCCCTTGCCATTGTGTTGCTGCGTTTCCATCCAGGGTTCTGGCAGCCTGCAGAGGCTCTGTGTGTCTCAGGGGATCTCACTCCTCTGGGCAGAAATCACGGGCAGTCCTGCTGTGGCTGCAGCCCGTGCTCACGCAGGCGGTCACTGCTGCTCAGGCAGTCACCACTTGTGTGGTTTTGCCTCTCCTTTTCACCTCACTTGGCCATAGCAAACGAGAAGCTGGCACAACTCGAGTGGCTGATCACACCACTGGATGACCACGCTCTGGCTTTTGCATGCTGCCAGCGGGGCCTCCTTAGGCAGGTGTCTCAAAGCCCTCTCCCCTCTTCCCGCAGAGGCCGGATTCGCCGTCACAGCCATCTCCCGCACCCCGGGCGTGACCTACAACGAGTCCTTCGACCTGCAGTGCATCATCAAGCCCCACTACCCGTCGTGGGTGCCGGTGTCGGTGACGTGGCGCTTCCAGCCGGCGGGCAGCACCGAGTTCCACGACCTGGTCACCTTCACGCGCGACGGCGGCGTGCAGTGGGGCGACCGGGCCGCGGCCTTCCGCACCCGCACCGCCATCGAGAAGGCCGAGTCCAGCAACAACGTGCGCCTCAGCATCAGCCGGGCCAGCGACACCGAGGCCGGCAAGTACCAGTGCGTGGCCGAGCTCTGGAGGAAGAACTACAACAGCAGCTGGACGAGGCTGGCGGACAGGACCTCCAACCTGCTGGAGATCAGGGTGCTGCGGCCTGGTGAGTGCTGAGGGGGTTGAGGGGCGTGTGGGGGGATGTGCTGATACACACGTACCTCCCCGGAGTTAGGACTGCTCTTCTGGCAGTCACGGGTGTTTCTCACTCTTAGCTGGCTCAGCTCTTCGACTGTGATTATGCTGGGAGTTCCTTTATCCACCTCTGGGGAGGTGGGTCCTCTCTTTGCCTCCTGCGTGCTGTTCCTGGGGTTTTCTTCTGGGAAGTGAGGTGGCTGAGCTCAGTCCAGTCTCTGGAGTGTTCGTGTGAGACAGAAGTGGTTTTCAGGTCGCCACCTCCATTCATCTTTCTCCTCTGAAAAGAGAGGAAAAGGATGGGGTAAACAGGATCAAAGAGAGAGATGTGTTCCCACCAAAGCACCATACGTGGGGTGCTGCGGCTCTGGTCTGACAACTGGGTGCATCTCTCATTCTGCTGGAGGCGCCTTCAAAAACAAATGGTGATCAAAGAGCCTGATTTTCATCCTCACCAGAAATTGAGCCCTTTTGGGTGAAAGTCTGCATGGCCACAGGTGCCCACACAGAGTGTGCAACAGGTAAGCAACAGGGACCTGGCTTGGCAGGGGCAGTCAGAAAGCCTACAAGGTGCTGTCCCTGTACAGCCACTGGAGAGAGTGAGGGGCTTTTTATAGGCCTTGTCACTGATATTTTGGTGGTGTCCCTATTGTGCATGAGAAGTGCAAAGATACGTGGCCACAGTAGCTGTGGGCTGTTGCTGAGCTGAAAGGTGTATTGCTGTCTGGGCCTTAGGGATGGAGTTGGTGTTTGGAGTGAGGCTTTTAACACCTTCAGGACTATTGGCTCAGGTTCTTGCTGCATGTCAGTCCTCCTTTTGTGTTCCTGTGCAGAAAGACTCCTTCCTAGGGTCTCTCCTGGTTGGACTTTGTGTTTTTCCTGTCAGTATCCCTCTTCATACTCCCTCCACCTTCCCCAGCCCTGTCTTCAGTGAATGCTGTAAGCTCCAGCCACCTCATGAGCTCTCCATCATTTTCCTTCCCTCTCTCCCCCTTACCCTCATCTCCAGGTTAATCTTCTCCATTTATCTTGATTATGCTGCCTTGTAATACATGTTTTACTGCTTGCAAGTTCGAGTTGGTGATGTTCATCATTTTAGCTTACTTCCCTTGGAAACAGTGTTGAATGGACGTGGTCCCTGGAGTAACATGCTTCTTCACAGCCCTGTGCATGCATATCTGTGTGTGACACAGAGAGGGAAAGAGAAATCCTTGATAACGGCTTCCGGAAGAGAGCCTGTGTGTCACAGCTCAGGGTGGCAGGCAGCTCAGTTAAACCATGCTCTGACAGCCTGTTGTTCTTTACTGGAGCAGTAACCCTCAAGTGATGCCTTAACAGAAGAAGTTGTCCAGGTCTCCATGGTTTTTACCTCTCCCTGTCTCCCAGCTGCTCAGCAAATGACTGCAAAATAAATCTTAGCTGTCAGTTCAATGAGCCCTGCGTAATGTTTGAGGCTTTATGGCTCACAAGCAGGGATGGAAGAGAAGAGGGACTCCTCAGAGCTCTCCCAGTGCCGTGGCTGCACCCTCTCTGTGTTTTTTTACCATGTCCCAGGCAGCCTCTGGGAGTGGGTGGTTGATGTTCTCCATGAATGAAATGTTGGCAGTCAGACCAGGGACTGCTCTGGTTCTCTCTGGTTTTGCAGGTGGCAGAGGCTTGTATTGTGTCATTCCTGGGTCTTTGGCTGGATGATCTCCAGAGAATCTGGGATGATATGGGAGACACCTTCCCTAGACACTTCTCGATGAATGTCCTAGAGCCCTCCCAGTCAAACCTGTGCTGATGAGGTGGATGCTGGTTTTCAGATAAATATCCAGGGCTTCTCCAGAAAGGGTCACTCAGGACTCCCAAAAGATTAAACAGCTGAGAGCACTCTCTGTCTACTTCTGTTCCACTACAGTCACCTTAATCTGAGACTACTTCAGGCTGCTATTTGGTGTCTCAGTCCTGGCTTTTCCTTTGCCATTAGCTGTGGGTGTCTGCCTTGACCCATATGCTTGGGATGACCTATCTTGCTACCAGTCCACTAAGGGACACCATAAAGCAAGCTTGTACTGGAGGTCTTTTGGCAAATGGAGCCAGCATGTGTTTCTAGACTGTAAGTTAATGTGGGGATTCTAGCTCCCTCTCAAACCCCTGCTCCCTGTTTGAGTGACCTTTTTATTTGACAGGTTCCAGGTGCAGACATGGAAATCAGTATACATCAGCCTTTGAAGTGTGTTGAGGAGAGAAAGGTAAATTAGTGGTGGCCTCCTTGCTTTGTGAAATCCCACATGCCTAAGGAACAGGGTGCTGGAGCTTCTCCTGGTGTGTTGGTTTGCCATTTCAGTGCCCAGAAGGCTTCTCCTTGGCACTCCTGCAGTGGGGTGCTGTTTCTAGATGTCCTCTGTGCTGAGTGGTAGTTGCAGAGGTGGCAGTGCTGGTTTTGAATTGCATGTGTTAATGTGGCTACAAAGTCATTTCACATATGGCTATCTTGTGTGGCAAACAGGTAAGGCTGAGGGAATGCCAGCAGTTTGAAACATCCAGTCCTTTCCTACTCCAAGAAGAAATGAGCAGTATTTTGAGAAGTGAAACATGTAGGGGCTGAAGGAGAGAGCAAGCAAGGCAGGCAGTGGCAGCATTAACCCAAATCTGAGCACAAGGTCTGCACAAGGGATGGCACAAGGCTCCTGTGTGGCATCTGAGCCAGATTTGGCCTTGGAGAGTGACGCTCCTGATCCCTTAGGCATGAAGCTGTTCTAAAGACTGGCAGTGGGAGGAAATTCCCTATAAAGAGTGCTGGTTGTGTGTGTGAGAGGTTATAGAGAATTTAGGTATCACCGGCAGTAGCACTGGGATCCAAAGCTCCCTTTCCTGGCCTGCTCCTCAGTGTCATGCAAACCTTGAAAGCTCATGTGTGCTTAGCAGGGACAGAGACCTGCACTGCTTTAGGGCCACTGCTGAGTTACAACTTCTGTAGGCTGGGACAGAAATCCAGAAATCTAGACTGGTGTGAGGGCCTGTTAGACATGGCTGGGGACCAGACTGGCTAGATAGCCTGTGGCTATTTCATTTCCCTACAATGGAGTGCTCTCCTTTTTAATTCCATCTCTCCAGGTGCCTGTTGTTTCTTTCTTGGTGAACTCATGTGCAGCAGAAGGGGAAGAATAATAAAAGTTCACACCAGGTGCTTGCTTCCCTGAAGCCAAAGCTGGCAGGAGCCCCAAGTGCAGGAGTGGAGATTTCTTTGTGTTTGGGGCTCCCCTTCTGCTGCGGAGTCTGGCCTGCCTCTGAAAACCTGGGTCTTTCATCCCCAAGGCCATCCTCCCTTTCCCCTGAGGGTTCACCACTGTTTTCCCATCTAGAGACATTGCTTTGCCCTTTGCCTTGCCCCTTTCCAGGTGGAGAAGAGCATCCAGCATGCAAGGCTTAGTGGGCTGGTATGTGAGAGATCCATCAGGATTAGCTGTGTCCTATCGGAGAGGACATGTGTGGCGACTCCCTGGCACTTAGAGTTCTCTTGGGTTTTAGGGGAAGCAGAGGTACCTTTTAGGGGGAGCAGGTGATCCTTTTTGAATCCAAGTGACGCTGGAAGCATTTGGATTCAGGCTGAGCTCTCAGGGCTCACACTGAGATGCCAGCCGACCTCACTGTTCCCTGCCCCTTGGACAGCCTGGAGGGGAAACAGTGCTTGGGCTCTGGGTCCTGCCTGAGGAGGAAGGTGTTAGATAGGTTCAGACAGGTCAAGGTGAAGACCCAAGGCCATCAGGCAGGCTCTGTTCCCATCTCCTCCTTGGATCTCGCTTCTCCCTGCCAGGTGTCCAGGGATGGAGCACTGAGACAGCAGGTGCTGTCTGGAAGCAGTGTGTGTCCATGTGGTCTGCAGGACTCAGACAAGGGCAGCAGACAGTGCACGACGGGGGCTGTGCTGCAGTCTGGGCAGGCTTGGGTGTCTGCAGAGTGCTCTCTCTTCTGGCAAGGAGGCTTGGAGCAGATTTGTGCTGGTGTATTAAATTGCCATTGTCATTGTGTGTGTTACTGCACTTATCATTCCCCTGCAGCACAAATGAGGGGGTGATTGGGCAAAGTCCTGGGGTGTGAGTGCTGAGAGTGTATCTGGCAACAGCAGAATAAGCAAGCAGGGTTTTCACATAACACCCCTACCCTCAGAGCAGCTTCTCGCCCCTTTCATACTCATGCACCTCCCCATGCAGCTCCCCACCCCTCCATGCTTGCGTTTTCCCTTGTCCTGTTCCTTCGTGACTAATTCTGGATCGGGCGCTCAGGGAGAAGCTGCAGTCGCCTCTATAAATCTGTCCTCTTGCTGCTGGGTTTCTGACAGTAATGAACATGGGAGGAGGGATGGCAGGGGATGATAACTGAGCAGATGCCAGGGGTGCTGGGCTCCTTGCTGCTTTTTTCCAGCCAGTCTACAGATTGATTGACCCGGGAGCCATCAAGCAAACAAGGCAGTCATGCTCTTCATTAGAGCATTAATTAGCTTGAAGAGGCTCTCCAGGGGCCACTTCTTAAAGTATGGTTTATTAGGAGCTGTCAAGTTGAAGCCATCATGGAGGGGGAGGGTGGAGGCTCGTCAAGCTGGCCTTGGAGGAGCTGGAGGTGGCTTCTTCCTGAACCTTACTTTGGGAGTGGGGCGAGCGAAAGCTGTACTCTCCCTGAAGCCCTGCAGTCAAGTGGATGCAGAGCCCTCTGCTACATTTCTGCTCTCCACAGGAAACCAGGGTGGCTGGGCCGGGCTACCAACGGCCAGAGAAACCTGAGTGGAGAATGAAGGACTCTTACCTCTTTGTCCAAGCCTATCCATGACAGCCACAGAGAGACTGTTCAGTCTCATGCTCCTCTTTCTCTCTGAAGGCTCACTGAGCAGCCAAGCAGTGGATGATTGTGACTGTGCAGACTGAGGATGCTGGGAAGATGAGGAGGGCATGAGGCAGAGGAGAACTGGAAAAGGAGGCTGCTATAGCACACTTAATGTTGGGAGAGGAGGATTGATTTTCAAATAATTAATTACCAAGACATTTGTGGAGTATAGTGAGAACCATCCCTTAACTCAGATATTACTGTTAATGCCTTTATTCCATCTCACCGTAGTAATTCTCAGTAATTTCAGTGTTTAAGGAATCCTCTCATGGATGGATGTGAAAGATGCCTTTCCTGCTACAGGTGGCCAGTGGGATACTGACCAGATTCTTGAGTGGAGGCTCAAGCAAGTGTTTTCAAAGGCCACAACGTCTCTGCTTTAACCTGACACTTCTTGCTTCTGGCAGCATCCAGCAATAAAGTTAAGCAAGGAAAGTTAATGATCTGGAAACTTCCTTACAGAAGTGAAGTCTGAAGTTTGCTGCTTGCTTGATCCAAGAGTGGTTTTGCTCTGCAGAACAGCATTGCTTCCCTGCTTTACAGCTGCCTGCTCCATCTGGCAAATGGTTGTACTGCTGCTTAAATGAATAAGGAGTTTGAGAGGAGCTCAGAAGAGAGGAGCCTGTTCCTCAGCAGCAGTAGTGACTGTAGTGCAGAGCAGTCTCCTCTTCCTCATATGCTTGGGGACTTGGTCCTTTCCCTTCACTGCCAGTGGAGCAGGACCTGCTGTTCTTCCTCAGAGCTGCTGCTCCTTCCTTCCTTTCGAGCACACTGAACACATGAAATGAAGGGGCTCAGTGTCTGATGACCCAGAGCTGTCCCCTTGCATAGACCTGGTTAGTGACCCAGCTGGAGCCCTTTTTCTTCTGCAGATAGCAGAGGTAGGGTTGATCCTCCTACCTTGTCCCCCCGGTAGTCTCCTATTCCTGCCCATTTGCCCTGGGGAGCTCTGTTGCTGCACTTGTCAGGTCCTCTGGGACAGATTCCCCACTTAGACTTGCTGTCACCTGCTTGGCACAATTATTTATCCCAGGCAAGCACCGCAGGGTGCTTTTTCTCCATGCTTAGCCATCACTCCCTCCTCCAAACATCCCTGTCCTCCTGGATGTAAGCAGCAGGGGACGGAGCTCGTGCTGGATGTGCTGCTGCATTCCTGATGCTGTATTAGGGATGATGACAGTGGCCCTGTGGGGTCAGAGCTGTGATTCACCTCTCCCTGCATTTGGTTTTCCTTCTGGGAGCGGTGCTGCTTGGCTCCTCTGCGGGTTTGCCTGTGAGAGCCCTCTGTAAAAGCCAGGTGTGTTGAGCTGGTTGCAGTCAGTTATGTTCAAGGTTTCTCTTGGATCTCCAGCCTGGAAAATGCACCCAGGGGCATGACCGGCAAAGTTGAACTTTAAATGAATTAAGCATCTTGGATGCATTTCACAAGGGTGAAGAGTGTGGGAATGCATTCTTGCACCTAGTGGGACCTTGACCTGACTCAGCCTGCTCTGCGTGTGCCCACTGATCTTAGTGCAGGCAATCTTTATTTTCAGCCCCCAACAAGATTGACAATGCCAGGAGACCTGGTTCATATCCAGGATATGCTGCTCTCCTCAAATCAGCTCTCTCCATGGTTATGTTTTAGGTCCATTTTTTTTCACTTCCATTTCAAAGTACTCTCTACTTTCTCTCTTTGATATTGCCTGAGCAGTTTTTCACTCCTCTTTGCAGCGTGGATATACAAAACCACGGTGTCAGCCTGTTTGCAGTCTGTGCACATGCACCTTCTTTGATGTTGTCTTGAACAGCTTCTCTCTCTCCACACACTTTAGCTTCTCATCGATTCCCTGCTTGCTCTCCTTGGACTTAAAATACTCTGCAGTGAGCAGTACTTAGATGGTGTCCGGTTTTAAAGCTTTGTACCTCCTCCTGTCCTTGAAGATTTCAAGAGCAGAGTCAGCAGGGGCAACCCTTGAAGGAGAGGGAGACTGGAGATGAGCAGCTTTGCAGCCAGGTGTTGACCACTCTTCTCCTGTCCCAGTCTCTGCATGGAGCCTCAGCTCTCCGTGAGGTGAATGGCCTTGGGGCCAGCAGGCTCAGTGCTGCAGCAGCACAATATTTCTCTTGCTGCATTCTCAGTCCTCCAGTGAGAGCACTGCCCAGCCCAGGATCCCTCTCCATGTGCCCAAGCAGCACCTTTGGTAGTCCATTTCTGTGCATGAGACCTGCACCATTTTTCTGTGTTCTGTATCCTGTGGAATGATTCTCCTGGCATGAGAAACTGCATGTTCTGACATTGGTCAAAGACTGAATTCCTGGGTTCACTGAACCTGAGATCTGCTTCCTTACAGAAAAATGGCTCCAAACATGCTGAACCTGTGGCTCAGGGTCTTTTATTTTAACATATGTATACATAAAAGTTTTCTCTCGCAGCCATCTTACTTTCTTAAATAGGCATTTGGGATGCTGCTAAAGAAAATTAATATAGTTTTCTTGTCCCAATTAACACAGAAGCAGGGAGTGCAGATGATGATGGATCTGTAGCCCATTATGCTGAAATATGTCCTCACTCCTAAAGAAGTGCAAGAATACAACTGCTTAAGAAATGATAGATGGCTCATTTCACTTGGTTGTTGTTCCAGCAGTAGTTGTACTCACTAGTTATGGAAGCAGCATCATCCATGAGCGTTCAGTTTTGGGGAAACGGTATCTTCAGCTGAAATTAAACATTGCCATTCCCAGGACTTGCAAATAGTGGCTCCCAGCTGGGAAGTGAACTCCTGCAGCTGATCTGGCACTTGGCTGCACAGAAGGAGGTTATCCTCATCCCCGATGTGTGCTGCTGGCTGCATGGTCCTGTCCCATTCCTTGTGCTGGCACGGGTCCTGCTGTGCACCAGCCTAGAGTAATACAGCTGCAGAAAGCTAGCCCAGTGGAAAGGAACAGTTAAAGGTGAGAGGAGTGAGCTAGTGCTTGGATGGGTTCAGCTGGGTCCTTCTCAGGGGACTTCTCTTTGCATGGAGAGCAGCACCTGACACTGGCAGGGCTCGTTTGGGCACTATCCAAAAGATCTCCCCATCCTGCCTGAGGTCTGTCTGGAGAGCTCGCTCTCTGGATGGCAAGAAAATGACATTTCACACCACCCTAAGCAGCTCATCTGTCTGCCCAGCACTCAGTTTTTCAGCAGGAGCTGCTGAAAATGCCCAAGTCTGACAAAGCGTGTGCGAAAGTCAGCCGTGCGCTACAGCGTGTGGTGGACTTGGTGTTCCGAGCGTGCAGCTGCACAAAGCTGTCAAGGTTTTTTTGTGAGGGGAAAAATATCTCAGGAAATCCAGCCTCCAGCACGGCATGGGAGTTGGTGTGTGGTGCTGCTGTGTGTGTTACAACTTGCTCTTCGGGTGCATTTAATTACTTTTTCTTCCTAATTGACGGAGCACTCCTTTGTTTGAACTCTTTCTGATGAGGAGTTGATTAAATATCTTGGTACGTTATTTTTTTTCTTTCTTTTCCTCAGTGGCTGTAGCTTGGTACTGAATTTATCTTCCAGTGATCCTATCTCCATATTTTAATTTACAAGTGATCAGTGAGCCGTATATTGTTTCCTGACAGCAGGCACAACTCATGCTGGGAATCTGTTATTCCTCCCTCCCGTCCTCTCTCTTGTGCAGAACTTTTATGTGCATTTCAGGGTTTTGCAGGAAAGTTTCTGGTTTTAGGTTTGTGAGGCATTTTGCTTTGGGGTATATTTGTTTCTTGCTGTTCTTTACAGTGACATGGTTTCTGTTTCTTGGGGAAAGTCATGTTTTTTCCAGGCCAGTAGCACATCCCAGCTGGTGGTCTCTGCCTTAGCTGGACCTGGGAGGCTGTGAGCTTCCCAGCTTTTTCCAGCCTTGCCTTTTCTGCATGTGCTGGCAGATGTATGGCTTCTGGGCTTTAGAGAGCCTTTCTGGGTCACACATACATTCCTGCCCGAGGCCCCACTTGGTTACCTGCTAGTCCGTTAGCTGCTCCACAGGCTCCGGCACGGCTGGTGATCCCAGGCTGTTCCCTAGCCAAGTAGATGTCCTTGTCACTGCCTGCAGTCTTCACATGCAGAGATGGACTTGACCCCAGTGTTTGGTGCAGTCTGACTGTGCTGCTGTTGGGGAGGGACAGGGCATGGGGCCACTTGTAGGTACTTTGGGATGATCAAACTTCTTGGGGCTGGAGCGGGTGAGGGTGTGGATGAGCAAGTGGATCCACCATAGAGTTTGAGGAGAGGTGCCTGTTCTGCTTTGCCACAGCACCCTCCGGCACCAGTTTGAGAGCATCAAACTCCACTCCCCAGGCTGCAGTAGCACAGTGTCCTTCAGTCCTGTGCCTGTACTTGGGGCTGAGTGCTGGGCTGGGCTGTTGGACGGGTGATGGTCAGCATGGACGTGCACAGCTACTTAAACACCCAGCTGGTCTTGCTGCAGCAGCAGCTGTGAGGCTGGGGAGTGTCTGGGCTGCCTGCTGGGCTGTGGACTTTGCAGCAACTTGCAGAACATGTTGAAATGCAGCTCACTTGGTGGTGTTCAGAGTCACAGCCTCAGCTCTTTTGTCTGACCACGTGGGAGGGGGCTGAGGCTGAGCCTTCCTCAGGAAAGGGTTAATGCTGTCTTTCCTTCCCACAGAGCTGCTCTCCCAGTAATTCAATCATGTCAGCCTGTTTGCAGGCAATAATTCATTGTTATAGGAACACTACAGTAAAGTGACAAGTTAATAATGGCAGTAATAATGGCAGGCAAAGTCTAATGCTATTTCCCTTTCTGCTGCTCCTGTTGCACCAGCAGCCTCCCATGTTGGCTAATGCAATTTGCAACCTCACTAATCCAGTTTCAGGAGGAATTGTGTTCAGTTAAAAGAGAATAGCTTTAGTAGTCGGGAGCTGTGCTGCCATGTTCCTGCCTTCTCTGGGGAGGTTGCCCCGGTGCTGGAAGCCTTTGTCTTTACTCTGCTGTGATTTCTATGCTGTGGTTAAGCTTAATGAGCACAGTCCTCCTAGGAGCATCTCCGTTTTCTTCCCTTCTGCAAATGCCTTTCTTCTGATGCCTCCTCTCCAAAAGGGCTTGCACATCTTTCCCTTTTGAACGTTGGTTTGCTTTCAACTAACCTAATAAACGTGAGTCACCCAGCTCACTCCATGCTGAATCAGTAGGCTGGCGTGTACTCGCTTGACTCCGTTCAGTCATTAGAGCAGGAGTCCTTGCACTGTCTGGGGAGGTGGAGGAGGCTCCTGAGCCCTGCTTTGTGGAAGGGAGAAGAGCTGGCAGAGGTCTGAATGTTAGTACATGTCTAAGCCTGTGGTAGTAACCTGCACACTGGTCTCTTGAATCCCAGGCAAACATCTTCAGGGAATTCAGGCACCGAGTGCTTTTCAGGCCCCAATGAGGAAAATGATGAAGCACCTCTGGGTTGTGACCACAGGCTGAGGGAATGGCTGAGTTTGTGCCAAAGGCCTGGCCAGTGCCCTTCAGGGATGTATGCTGAGCATGCTGGGGAGAGAGGGGTTCCTTGTAGGAAGTCACCGTGGGGCTGTGCTCCTGGAAAAGAGTCTCTCCTGATCGACCTGCTAAACCCACTGTGTGGTGTTAAACCAGGGCCGGGCTCAGGTTGGGCTGGCCTCGTTTCTGCTCCCCCTGCACACACACCTCAGCACAGTGAAATCTCGGTGGAGGCTTTTAAAAGTAGGACATTCCCCCAGAAAACTTTTTGCAACATTTCATCAGTTCTTTGGAAGCAAAAGTGTTCTCTGGAGATGCTCTCCCCAGCGAGCAGCAGCCTCCAAAGTGGGACACTGCCTCCTGCTGTGGTGACAGGGCTTTGTGGGGACTCTCTGGGATGGTGGTGGCCATCCTCCTGCCCACCCTTCTGTGCCACAGCTGCTGGTTCTTGCAGAGCTGGCTCCTCCCCCAGCGGATGGCCCCCTCCTCCTTTGCTGCAGGCGCAGCATTCTGGGGTTTTGTGTGGGGCTGTTTAGGGGAAACGGTATCTTCAGCTGCAATTAAACGTTGCCATTCCCACGACTTGGTAATAGTGGCTCCCAGGTGGGAAGTGAACTCCTGCTGTTGTGTTTTCTTGCTGCCTGCAAGGCAAAATTATCTAAGGTGTTTGAGAGGGAACATCTTCTTATCACAGCATTTTTAGGTACAGGTTGCAAAGGCAAGTGTTGTAACCCCAGCTTGATGATTAGGAAACAGAAGGGAGGGAGCCAAGAGGCAGCAAGTCAGCAGAAAAACCATGAATCACATCACTATCTCTGTCCTCCTCCTCTGATGACTTCTCTCCCTTCCCCCAAATATTTGTATAACTGTGCTTAGCACATGCTCTGCTTGAGGAGACCGATTGCCTGCTTGATGGTGTGGAGAAAACCCCTATTATATACCAGGCTGTGTAGTAGCCTGCTGTGATTGTAAGGTGTGTCTGACCTGAGCTCCCAGCCGGAGGTGCAAGCTTTGAGGACGAGAAGCTGCCACAGGCATCTTGAGACAATGATAAAAAAAAAAAAAAAAACAAACCAAGAGGGTTCTAACCATGACTTCTTCTCAGTGTAAATTGAAAGCCTTAATAGCGTATGTAGGGCCAATTACAGTACATTAAGGTACAATATCCTCTTTACTGGCACTCTCCAGGGAGCCAGGAGACATTGTGGCAACAGGATTATGGTTTGCAGATGATATGCACGATAACTTCACCTAGACAGAGGCACCTGTTCCTCTCACAGAGCAGATGTTCGGGAGGCTGTTAAGAGAACATCAGCCTCCTGACAGCGCGGCAGAAAATGCCGGGTAACCGTGTCTGTTCACACCGCTGCGCCCACCACTTCTGCCGCCTGACACCGGGCTGGAGCAGCCCTGCCCCGCCTCGCTGAAACCCCAGCCCCTGGGGCACACCTGATCAACTCAGCATTTGAAGGCCAAGCCCTTTCCTGGCTCTTTGCCCAGGCAAATCCTCAAGCCAGGAAAGGGAGTTTCCCCCTTGTCAGTAGGGTGAGGTTTCACTGGCTCGGTGCCTGGGGTGTCAGACTTCTTGCAACCGCACTTGTGCACCAGCAGCTACAACCATTTCCATGTCACGGCAGCATCTTTAAACATGACCTGGCAAGCTGCATGTGGCATGGAGAGACTCATTTTGCACTGGAATAGGCTTACCACCAGAATGGGAAGAGATGGATGGACTCTCTGGCGTTGTATTGTACCATTCCCATTACCCTGGACCACCAATTTCAATATTATCTGTTTTCCCCTTTTAAAATAATTTTTCCCAAATGCAAAATGAGCTTTGTGAATTTGTTTGCATATCTGTGAGCAGTGGCCGATGTTCAGCCCCGTGAGAGAGCAGAAGTGTGAGTTACTCCACAAAGCTTCCAATATCTTTACCAGGATCTCTCCCCTGCATTGCCAAGCAAACCAGCCCGAGGGTGAAGCTGCCCCAAGGTGACCTGTGTGCCACAGCATTTCCTACTTGGCAGTTACCACCCTGTGGTCCATAAAAGCCTTCAGTCATTACTACTGGATCTGCAGAAGGTAGTGAAGAAGAGATGGGTGCCTGCGTACTATGCAAGAACCAGCAGCAGGACGTGGAAGCATTTGGCGTTGACAGAATTGGAAAGGACTGAGAACGTCCTCTCTAATTTTGTGGGAGGGAAACAGAACCTGCACTTGCATGTTCTGTGGTGTGCCTCCCTTAGGAAAATAATTCATGTTTGATGAAAAGTGCATTGGCAGGGATGTCATTACAAATCACTGATGCCTCTAATCTAGAGGAAACTTGGTGCACAGTATTATAAACCTCTGCAAGAGTGCAGTCTGGCAAAGGGAGGACCTGAGATTCCCTGCCAGGGCTTGCTGCTCCAACTGGTAGCAGCTGTAGAAGCACTACCTCATCAATATCTTGGGGACTCAGCGCAAATGTGGGCAAATTCCTGACTGCTGGCTGCAGTGCCTGCCAGGGATGGCTTGGAAGGGATGGGGGGGTGTGTGTGAAATTTAAGATCTCATTTTTGCCGAAGTTAATAAGATTGCTTCCCCATTACTCTCAAAAAGCTTTCTTCCCGAAGGTTGCATGGGAGCAGGGAAAGGTGCTGAGAGACCATCCAAAAGTCCTTGGATGACCTCAGGGGTCTGTGCTGTTTGTTCACAGTGACAATTACTGTGATTATGGTCTGGGAACAAGCCCTCACTGCTTCAGTGGAATGCTTCTGACATATACAAGGTGCGGGTCTGTTGCCCCAAACGCTAAGGTTAAAATTACTCCATGTCAGCCATCCTCATATCCATCTCCTAGAAGTGCCTCAATGTGGGAAGAGCACTGAGAGGGGTGCTTGCCTCTCAGCAGCTCTGGTCTGTGTGTACCCTGGCTTTGTCTGTGTGTGTGTGTGTGTGTTGATATTGAGCAACCCACCACACACAGTGTGTGTATATACTGCATTTTAATAGATATAGGGCTACTGACTTAACATACACAGTTGCTATAGTAACAAAGGTTTCCGTAGTAACGGTTGCAGAAAATAATCCAGTACCAATTAAAAATAAACTGTTTGGAAAGGGGGCTGGGGGAGAAAGGAAACTGCTGAGAACCACCTTCTCCTAGGGACTTGGAAGATTGATTAATGCTCAAAAGAACTGTTCTTAACCAGTTCTGAGCCAAAAAGGTGGGATGAGAGTGGGTGTGGTGGCTAAGGCTGTTGTCCTGAAGTGAAACAACGGGGAAGGAATGTGTCTGGGGTATGGCAGAAATACAAGAGAGTGACACTGACTCTTTCCATTAGATTGAAGTCCCTAGGGAGGAAAAACAAGGACAGTTTCCCTCCTTTCCTTCCTCCAGTGCCTGCATGCCATTCCACAGCCATGGTGTCTTTATTAGCATACTGATTAAAGCCACGGGCAGTCCAGGCTCCAGGGGAATGTTTGACACAATACCAGGATGCCTATCTCGGATGTGATAGTGCAGAAACCATTGCTGTGGTGGGAGTTCCTCCCATTTGAAGTTGTTTGTGCCCATCCTCTCCCTGGGCACCATCACTCATCACTTGTGCCGGCAGGCATCCGAGGCCCTGGTGCCCAAGGGAAGCTGGAAGCAAAGCATGATGCAAAGCAAGGAGCCCGTGCCTTGGTGAGAGAGAGAAGACAACATTGCTTCCTCACAAACACAGGATGCGTGGGATGTGTTTCCAGGGTGTGGATGGGCACAGGCCCCCTGGCAGCCTTCAGTTGTTTGTGCCTGTGGTGCCACGCTTTTGTCGTGCCACTTGTACCCGTGCAGTCTTCAAGTTTTATTTCAGAGATTTGCAGCTTGTCAGCAGCAAGGCAGCATTCCCCCTTTCAGAGGGGAGTAGCTGTGTGAGGAGAGGTGAAGGAGGGGAGGGCCATGGGGGCAGAGCTGCTGGGAGGAGTGGTGTGTCCTGCTGGGTGGGAGCTGCCCCTCTCCCCCAACTGTAGCTGTCAGGGGCTCCAGAGCACACCCAGCACAAGTGTCACAGGAGGGCGCCTTGTGTCCTGCCCTGCCGACGGGAATGCCCTGGCTCAGGGCTCAGGTGACAGCACACACTGCAGCAGAGGCGCTGTGCTGTGATTGTACAGGGAGAGGGGAATTGGGAATCCCTGTGTCTCTCCTCACAGGAACTAGATCTAATGATTCTGCTGTATCATCCTCAACACCATGGGACTGCTTAGCTACACCCTGGGAGCTGCACTTGTGCTTGGGAAGTCAAGAGAGGTGATGGGCCTGTGGCTTGTCCTGGGCTGTGCAGTTTGTGGTGGGCTTGTAGCCTGATCTCCTGGCTGTGGGAGCAGAGCTTGCTCCTTGCTGATCCCTTCCAGTCTGGTGCTCTTTCTCCTTCTCCAGTTGTGCCTGCACTTCCTCCCCTAGCTATTGCGTGTCTGTGGGATACATCTCACTGAGATGGCTGGCATGTGACAGCAGTGGGGGTCTCATTTAATTCACTTTCTCAGAAGTGGTTTTCTCTGGAAATGGTCAACAACTCATTGCCCTGAGGTGCAAGTGGTATGATTTCACCATGAGAAAAACCACTGAGTTTGGGTGTAGTCTTCTTACTAAGTCTGGTGCCTTAGACGACTATGAATTAAAAAGTCTTTTAAAGGTCAGACTGTGAAAAAGCAGCCTCTCTTGCTGAGGGACACAGTGGGAGGATCCAGGAGTGGATGGGGCTTGAAAGGAAAGATTTGGTAATCTAAATGTCTTAAAGGCAAATGGGACCCAAGCAAGAGGGGACTCTGGTCCGCTCCGAATCCAGTGAGTTTGTTTCCTGTGTTAATGACCCACCTCTCCTCATCCTTCTCCATTCCCCCCTCACAGTGACCAAGCTGCAGGTGAGCAAGTCGAAGCGGAGCATCACTCTGGTGGAGAACCGGCCCATCCCCCTGAACTGCTCGGTGAAATCCCAGACCAGCCCCGACTCCCACTTCGCCGTGCTGTGGTACGTGCACAAGCCCTCGGATGCCGACGGAAAGCTCATCCTGAAGACCACCCACAGCTCGGCCTTCGAGTACGGCACCTACGCGGAGGAGGAGGGGCTGCGGGGCCGGCTGCAGTTCGAGCGCTCGGCCTCGGGCGGGCTCTTCAGCCTGACGGTGCAGCGGGCCGAGGTGCGGGACAGCGGCAGCTACTACTGCCACGTGGAGGAGTGGCTGCTCAGCCCCAACCACGCCTGGTACAAGCTGGCCGAGGAGGTGTCAGGGCGCACCGAAGTCACCGTCAAGCAGCCAGGTGGGGTAGTCTTGGCATTGGCTCCTGTGCACGGCCTGTGAGATTGCCACCCTGTCCTTGCGTCCTCGTGCCTGCACGTCCCTGCGTGGGAGGAGGGTTTTCCCTCCTTTGATGTGACTCTTGTCCCTCTAGCCTGAGCCTGTGTGCCTTTCAATGTCCCCACATGAAAGTCTGTAGGGCCACTGCATCCAGCCAGGTTTCATTATCCTTGGGAGCATTATGTAGCAAGTGTGTCAACTAGCAACTTACTGAGACAGAACCCCTGTGTGCCTGCCTGGGAAAGCATCTTTATGTCTTGCACACAGTTTTACTCTGTGCCTGTATCCTGGCAGGCGCAGGGAGCCTTGTCTCTTTTCCCTTTGCACATGAGACGGGAATAACGTTTAATAAAGTGGGGAGCTGGCTGCCAGGAAAGGAGAAATGTGCTCTGTGGGTGGTTTCCGTGGCAGTGGATGACACTGATAAAGGTAAGCTGGTGGAGGAGCTAAATATAGCCCCCATAAGCTGGGACAAAGGGCAAAGGTGAGAGTCAGAGAGGCAAGTACTGTCCAGAGCATTGATACTTCATGAGGAAGCCTGCCTTGTCCTTGCTTGCTCCAGCTGCCTGTGTCTGGAAGATAAAATCCTTCAGGCAGGACGGATGCAGTTGGATATCAGTGCTGGAGTAGGGCGCTCAGTGCATTTTCTGTGTCTGGATTTGGCTGGCTAGACACAAGCTCTGTGGACAAGGGTGCATGAGGGATATTGGATGTGGTCCCCAGTGCAGCTTTGCCTGGCCACACACGCAGGAGGCACAGCAGGCCATGGCTTGCTGCCAGTGCCAGCTCCTCATTTCTGTCTGCAAACTCCCGAGATGGCTGAGGGGTGGTCAGGGACGGGGGAGCTGTGACTGCCCCCTCCCTTGCATTGCCTGTCTCTCTCTGGGAAGTACGGTGCTTGTTGCTTGCTGTAGCAGCAGTACCTGGGAAGTCCAGACTGGCCCTGGAAAGAATTGTGAGGGATTTAGGCGAGTTGGACACGTCATTTCGCATAAAAGAGCTGACTCCAGTCACCCTTCTGTGTATCAATGAAGTTGTGGAGCAAAAACCAGGGACATTCCCGAGGCAGCAAAACACCGCGTGTGACTTTGCCCTCATGCCACTTCTTGTTTTGCAGTGGGGGTTCCCTGTAATCAGCTCTCTGTTCTCCACCTTGCTGATTTTTTCCTTTTTCCACAATAGGGGGGGCTTACTGCTTGAGGTGTGATCAGGCTAATGCCTCATCCTAGGAGAACAAGAAAAGAGTGAGATGTGATGTGACCTTTGTTAGGTCTCTGTGCACTTAGGGCCTCCCAGGTCCTGCTGGGAGATTGTGGGTTTCCAATTCCCTGCACTGAATGGGTCATTGTTGGTGGCTAGCCTGAGATTTTCAGAAGACCCTAAAAAACACAAGCCTTATTTTCTTCTCCTCCTCTATTTTTTTTGGTCCTTTCTTTTCTCCATCGTTTTTTCCTCTACTTCCTTCTTTCTTTCATCACACCCCAGGATTGTGGCCATGCAGGAAAGGCTTGTGGGGAGACAAAGGACCCTTGCAGCCCTTGGTCACATTGCATTTCTAACGGGCTTTTCCCTTAGATAACCGCCTGCAGGTCAGCCAGACCCACAAAAACATCACGGCGCTGGAGAACGAGTGGGTGACCCTGGAGTGCCTGGTGAGCAACCGGACCAGCCCCTCATCCCAGCTGCTGGTGGAGTGGTCCGTGTGGCGGCCGGGCCGCTCCGAGAAGGAAGTGGTGGCCTGGCTGAGCCGGCAGAGCACGCTGCACTATGGGGACCCGGCGGTGCTGGGCGAGCTGCGGAGCCGGCTGCACCTGGAGAGCCCGGCCCCGGGCCTCTTCCTGCTCTCCATCCAGAACTCCACCGTGCGGGACAGCGGGGCCTACGGCTGCCGCGTGGAGGAGTGGCTGCTCGACCCCGGCGACCGCTGGTACAAGCGGGCAGAGGACGTCTCCGGGCTCATCACCCTCGCAGTCAAGCAGCCAGGTGAGGGGGAGCTGGTGCCATCTGCCCCGAGCAGCCCTGTGCCCTCTTGGGCAAACAGGAATCACCATCTGTCTGTCAGTGACAGTGGGTCCAGGCACAGGGCAGGACCACAGGGCACACCATTCTGATTCCTTTTTCCATGTCTTCTTGATTGCACTCTGACTTTTCTGGAAAGAGTGTGGAGCAAGTTCTGCAAATACAACTAGGTGGGCTTGGCATTTTGTCACTGCATCTACTTTTTTTTTTCAACACATTTGACAGGTTAAATACGGTAGGCTCCTGATTTTACTCGCATTTTGATTGAGAATAGGATGGAAGAAGCTACCTGTGCTTCCCAGGTATGTGTCCCAGTGGCAAGGTCCTTTCATGAGAAGAAGGCAGTGAAAGCACACTGCTGAGTCTTACTGAGCTTGCTGTCAACCAGCACCCCCGGATCCCTTTCTGCAGGGCTGCTCTCTAGCTTCTCCTCTCCCAGTTCTACTTGTGCATTGTGTTACTTGGACCTAGGTGTAAAATCCAGGCATTTCAACTTGTTAAATTCCATTCCATTAATTAAAGTCCAGATCTCCAATCTATCTAGATTCTTGTTTCTCAAGAGAGTCAGCAGCGCTTCCCAGTTTGGTATTGTCAGCAAATTTGCTAACGGTGCATTCAACTCCAGTACCCAGATCTTTGATAAATATATTGAACAGCACTGGCCCTGAAACTGAACGCTGAGGAACACCACTGGTGACCAGTTACCAGCCAGAAGTAGCCCCATTCACTGTATTCCTTTGAACTCTGCCCTTCAGCCAGTTCTTCACTCAGTGCACCATGAAACCCCCACCACAGCTGGAGGGATGCTGTGAGGGACAATATGAAAGGCCTTACTGAAACTGAAAAACTGCATCCACTGCCTTCCCTTCATCTACTGACAAAGCAGGTGGCACAAGGACATTAAATTATTTAACCAGACTTCCCCTTTGTGAAGCCATGCTGGCTGTGTCTGATGACTGTGTTGTTCTTTGAATGCCTTTCAGTAGTACCCTGGATAATCTTCTCCATAATTTTTTCAGGAGCTGAGGTTAGACTAACAAGTCTGTAGTTTCCTGGGTCTTCCCTCATGTCCTTCTTGTAAACTGGAATATATACTGGCTAGCTTCCAGTCAAAAAGCACTTCCTCAGACTCCCAGGGCCCTTGGATGATGTTCAGAAGGGGTTCTGGTGTAATTGATGAATCTCATCAGGCCCCATGGACGCTCAGCTGATACATCTGATCCCTCACAATTTCAGACTCTGCAGATGGAAAAGTTACTGTTCTTGCACTCGTGGTCCTCTGACTCATGGGACTGGGCAGCCCAAAGTTTGTCAGTATTATTGAAGACTATGGCAAAAAAACATCGGATGCCTCTGCTTTTTCTTCATCCCTATTAAATAGGTAACTGTCTTCAACAGGTATCAGTTCAACATTTTCTTCAGTCATCTTCTTGCTATTAACAGCCTTAAAAAAGTGCTGACACAATACTGACCAATTTCAACTGTAAGTGAGCTTTGACATTTGTGTCTTCTCCCTGCATGTATGAGCTGCAACTCTGTAATCTTCCTGCAGAGCCTTGCTTCCAGAGATTATACAATTTCCTCCTCTTGAGCTCCACAAGGAGCTGCTGTTCAGCCAATGTTGCTTGACCTAGGACACCATGGAGTTGTCTGCTTCTGTGCTCCCAAAGGGTTGTTCTTAAGACTGACCAGCACTGATGGACTCCTAAACCCTGAGAGGCAGATTCCCAGAGTACTCTGCTACGTTTTGCCTGTTTTAACAACAGATAACATGCAAAGGTAGTTTACCTTGGAAAACACAGGTTCCCTAGTTCTTGAGGCATATGACTCAAGATTAAATGTCAGTCCTAAAGGCTGTAGGACAAATAACAGTACAGTTCTCCTTCACTGAGTACTTTCCAGCTTCTAAAGCAACCATTCTCTGCATGTTCTGCAGTGCTTCATGACTGCCCATTCCAGCAAGATGTCAGCCTCATAACTGTGCAGAGCTGGCAAAAGCATGAGGTTCTGGAAAGATTTTAGTGGTCATTCTTAGCAGAGATTTGTACTGTGGAGGAGGAGCATTCTCAGGGGACAGCAGAGTTGTTAAGTGTCATGTCTTTGTTTGGGAGGTTTTGCTGGCCAGCATGGCTTGAGCAGAGTCACCTCCCCAGGCACCTCCCCTGTGCTGTGCTGGGTTATCAGTACAGCTCTCCATCCAGTGTGATAATTGCCAGCCCTGATGGAGGGGGTAATGAACAGCAGGAAAAATCTCTGAGGCTCCTCTTGAATTGCAGAAGAATGTGGAGTGGGAAGAAGAGAGGGAGTGCGCTAATCAAAGATTTTTTTTTTTTCTGAAAGTGCTTTGTTGTTGTTTGTTTTTGTTTCATAGCAGTCAGTACTTAACAAAATGACTAATCGTGCTCGTGATTCATGTCTCATTAGTGAGGATCTCCAGCCTCATCTGTTAGGGCTATAATCATCAGCAGAGGAGGGGGAAAACCTCTCAGCAACTTCAGGCATCAGTTCTCCTCTTTCTGCTTAACCTGCTAAAGGTGAGGGAGGCTTTGTGTTAGTTTTGACAAGCCATTTCCTTCCCTTCCTTTTTAACCTCAGTAGTCCCCAAAATTTCCTGACTTAACTCATTCCTGTTTCTGCTCAGGGGTCTTCTTTGGGAAGATGTGAACTGCAAATACTCATATTGCTTACGGGCTGAAGAGCTCTGGCCTTAATGAAGGTTTTCCTCACGGGAACATTTAAAAAGTGTTGGGCAGATGCTGTAATGAGAAGCCCACTGGGCACAGCGGCCCTGTGGCTGACGAGCTGAGGGACAGCAGTCCCCTCCTGCAGGGACACCCAGGGTCTGCACAAGGGAGGGCTTGCCCAGCTCTCCTCACTGGAAGAGAAAATGCCTCTGTCTTCGGTGAGCTATAGACTTGCCCCTCCTGCTCAGCTCCCACTTTGGAAAGGGCTTTTTAATCTTTAAATGAAAGCTTAGATCCAGACTGATTGTAATCCCTGGAGTATGTGCTCCCTGGCAAGATGACTAAACCAGATGTTAATTGCTCTTGAAGTCAGCCTTTAATCAACTCATCGTGGGTTCTGGCCACTGTGTCTCCGGTAAAAACATCTCTTTAGCCTTACAGCAAGCACTAGAGGAAAAGAAAATGAGAGGAAGGTTTTTGGAGTATCCTTGCTGCATCAGTGTTGAGACCATTTCCATGGAGGAACCTCTTACCTAAATGACTTTCCAAGCTGCTGGAAAAGGTCTTCTTCTCTTCTGCCGTAAGGATTTTCAAGTCCTTTGAACACCTTCAAAGAAACAAAAAGCAGGGAGTGCAATGTCCTGTGCAGCAGTAGCTGGGGCGGAATAGCACATTGCTCCTCAGCATGTGCACCAGACCTTGATATCCTGACACATAGCATGTCTGGATGAGCTGCAGTAGCTTCCTCCTCTTGTCCCATAGTTGGGGTGAGGATGGGCAGGGGTCGGATGGTGCTTCCAGCCAGTGCCTGTTTGACCCCGTGCCAGATGGTTCGTGGTGAGGTGAGGATGCTGTGCCTGCAGGGTTGACCTCAGAGGAACCTGTGAGCCTTGGCAGGCTCCATCAAGCTTTGGGTTTTGCTTGGATCGTGCCCAGCACCAGAGTCATGACAGTTTGTGTTAAGATAGGATGATTTTGATGATAGGTCAGCACTCACCTCTTGATTTTTGTCATCTCAGATCCCACCTTGCAGGTGGACACAGCCACCGCCAACCTCACGGTGCAGGAGAAGGAGTCCTTCCCGCTGGACTGCAGCATCCTGTCCCGCTCCAGCCCAGAGTCCCACTTTGCGGTGACGTGGTACAACCTGCGGGCCAAGGAGGCAGGCGACCACGCGGAGGAGGGTGAGGAGGAGGAGGAGGAAGAGAGGGAAGTGGTGCTGAGTGTGGGCCCTGATGCCATCTTCAGCCCCGAGGCCAGTCGCTGGGAGGGCCGCCTGCGCTTTCAGAGGCTCTCGGCGTTGCTTTTCCGGCTGACGGTGCTGCAGGCTGGCGGCGCTGACACGGGAAACTACTCGTGCCGAGTGGAGGAGTGGCTGGTGGATCCCAACGGCGTCTGGTACCGGCTGGCTGAGGAGGAGTCGGGGATGGTCGCTGTGCACGTGCAGGATGCAGGTGAGGAGAGGCGACAACTGTCTGGGGCCGTGGCCCTGGCAACCAAGGAGCAAGTGGGACTTGGGCAAGTCTGTGGTGCTGGTACTTTTCCAGTCAGCTCAGTGGTTCTTGCCAGCTCTCGCTCTGCCTTGAGTATCCACACTGCACCTAGCTCTGTACTGGTGTTGCACCCACAGCATTGACCACCTGCTGTGTCTCGAGTCAGTGGGGAGAGACCTTGCCACCCACTGGGATTTAACTGTCCCTGATGGGGCAAGTTGGATTAGCTCTGCACAAGAGCATAGTCTGTGGCACACGGGTCTCCTCACATCAACTGTAGAAGCTGTTGCATGGTTTAGAGGCCCCAGAGGTAACTGAGATCATGTGGGCCCTTAAGGGAGATAGAAATCCTGATGTGCTGCTACCTTTGTGTAGCACCACTAAGAGAATACAAGCTTTGTAAGGCTCCCTGCTTTATAAGATACTGTAAGATCTCCACCAGGGAGGACTCTATCACTCATTAAACTCTTGGGGAGATAAAGCTGAAACATGCCCTGTTACAACTTTCTTCTGTTCTCTAACACTGTTATTTTTCCCAGACCCCCGCCTCCTCCTGCTTTGACATAGAGTAATGAGCATGTGGCTTTCTATGTTTCTGAGGAACTTTGCATGCCCTGATTACAGGGAAACCATGAAATGTGACCACCCTGTGTCTCTTTCCAGGCTCCACGTTGCAGTCTGTCATCTGCTCCAATGACGCCCTCTTCTACTTTGTGTTCTTCTACCCCTTCCCCATCTTTGGCATCTTGATCATCACCATCCTCCTGGTGCGGTTCAAGAGCCGGAACTCCAGCAAGAACTCAGAGGGCAAGAATGGGGTTCCCTTGCTGTGGATCAAAGAGCCTCACCTCAACTACTCTCCCACTTGCCTAGAGCCACCAGTCCTCAGCATCCACCCGGGAACCATAGACTAAAGAGGCAGAGACACCTGTAGGGACGCACAGAGGGAGAGAAGCAGAGATACACACCGGGAACCCTGAGGAGCACAGTGGGGTTTGTTGTTCTTGTTTCATTTGTTTCAATGTTTGTGCTCCCACACCGTGGCTGAGCTCTGCCCAGCCAGCAGGAGCAGGAAGGTCCAAGGCTTCTTCCAGCACCTGTGGGAATATAGCCCCTCACCCCAATGGACAGAGGCACTTGCTGTACATAGCGGATGTTCCTCTCGGACTAATTTGATTCACATCAGTTGCTGTCTTTTGGGCTGTTACTTTTTTATCATTTCTTTTTTGGTCACTCTAAGAACTGTAGACTTTCCCTGCCTTCCACACAGTGTGGAGTTCCCCAGGAGTATTTGCTCCTGGTGGGATGATCTCTTTGGAAGTAAATGTATACGTTTTCCAAAACAGACTGTTTTTCCTTCTCGGATTCAGTGCCACAGTGAAGAAGGTCTGTTCCCAAGGTGCACTGAGCTAGCTTCTCCTTCTTCCAAAACAGACAAAGCCAGGTCTGTCCCCAGAGGGGTTAACTGGGCTGTCTGTCAAGAGGTTCAAAGACTGGCTGTAGCCTCAGCATCTTCTTGCCTCCATCTTACTTGTTTTCTCAGGAGGGAGCAATTCACCTTTTGGGAGTGTTCCCAGGTCTCGGAGAGAGTGAATATTGAGCGTGCTTGCAGTCAGGACAAAAGCAGTTTAGTTTGTCTCAAGGAACTGAAGGGGGGGAAAGGAAAGACACCTGAAAGCCCTGACTGTGTTGTAGTAAAGAGGGTCCTTGTATTGTCTCACCAGAGTCATGTTCCTCCCTGGTGTCCATGCTGCCATCTCTAATGTGGCAGATCTCCTCTGTGCCCCAGTCATTTGGGAATGGGAGGCTTAATCCAGTCTCTGAAGGCTTCAACATGACCAAAGTAATGACTCTAGGAAGGAGGAAAGGAGAAGCTCCACGGGTCAGGTTCACAGTCCCTGGATGGTTCAGCCAAGGAGCCCAGTAGCAAACATGCCACGTAGTGAGGACATGCAGCTAACCACCATGTGTCACGAGTTTTCCTGTGGTTGCACTACTCCCCAGTGTGAGCCTGGACAAAGCAAGGGGCCTGCAGCACATCAGCACCCTGGGGACTTCCCTGTCCCCTTGGCCAAGAGAAATTCTCCCCCTGCGTTTATGTGCATCTGCCGTTTGTTTCTGAGACTTCAGGAAGAGAATCCATTTCTCCATAAGCTCCCCCTCCTGGTAAAGTCACCTGCTCTTGTAAGAGTCGCCGTGGCAGGAAATGCTGTTCTTTCTGTGAAAGATATGGCTCTCGTGAACCAAACCAGGGCTCTCTGCACGTGGGGCACCTGACCTCCTGCACCCCCTGATGCCAAGAACCCCTGCCCTGTCCTGTGGAGGAAACCGCCTCCTCCCCCCGTGTTATGTCTGGCGGAAGAAAATGTTTGCCAAAAACGGCCTTTTGTTGTCTTCCTCGATGTCTTCCTGGCAAATCTGGCCATTTCTTTTTTTTGCAGCGTGGCTGAAGCCCAGCGGGGGCGGACGGGTGCAGCCGCCAGACCCCCCCTGCCTCACGTGTGAGAGGTGCCATACCCACAGCCGTTGTCCTCTCCGGAGGGGTGGACTGCTCTCTGGGAGCAGAGGGGACCTCAGCAGATGCTCTGTAGCACTAAGTCAGTTAGACCCTGATGCCTTGACGTTTCAGAGGTGGTGAAGCTTCAGGTTGGAGATCTGCACCATGACGCCTTGCTCCTGCCTGGGAGAGGACCCACGTGGCTGTAGATCGTCCCGTGCGAAGGCGTTTGAAGTTGGCCACCTCTGCACCTCCACCAGAACAGTACTGGTGTCTTCTTCTGCTGGGAAGCCCCAGTTTCACTCGTCCCTCTGTGAAGTCTGCCTCCTCGAGATGTAACTGCTTACTGGCCCCAGCATATGCATAAAATCACACTCCTGTATCTCTATGTATCGCACACCCGCACACTTGTCTTCCCTTTCTAAGACGTCTGCAAAGAGAGGAGTGGGATGAGAAGCGAATGGAAGTGAAGAACCGAGGTGCAAACAGCTGCAGCTGCAGCCAGTGGGTATTGTTTCCTAACTGTACTATCTCCTGTACGTACTGCTCCCGGGCAGGAACCACGACTCACTTCAGCTTTAAGGAAGAAGAGAAAATGAAATCAGCAGGAGCGGTTCTTTCCTTGAAGAGCTCTGCTCTGCACCTCAGCCACGCTCCTTGCCAACCTGTCTGCTGCAGAGCAGGGCTCTCCTGGAGGCCTGCTCCGTGGCCCTGCCCCACTGGGTGGATGGGGTGTCTTCCCAGCCCTGTGGTTCCTGCACAGAGCCCAGGCTTTCCTGGGAAGTGGCTCCCATGGTGGTCCCTGAATGTACCTTGCTGGTGACATTTCTCCATTGCTCTGGCAGTGTGTTGCCCAGTCTCAAACTTCTCTCAGTTTTTATAAGGCAGACTCTTGCTGTTGAAAGTTTTAACACAAAGCTTTTCAAACCACTCTCTCTGCTGTAACTTTCTGTAATGAACCCAAGAAGAAAGAGAGAGACCCTGTCCATGCATGATGTGGAAAAATGTTTGGGATTTTTAAAAAAAGAAAAAAGTGGAAAAAAAAACCCAACAAAAACTTTGTACTATGTTGCACTAAAACATGTTTTATACAACACACCCGACAGCTGTAGTAAACTGTGTTGAAATTGTGAATCCTATTGCTGCTGGTTTTTGTCAGATCTGGGCTTTTACTATGTGCACTCACAGCATAAAGGTGTGCTGAGGCCCTCCTCTTGGGAACCCTCTCCCTCTGCCCCTACTCCTTGATGCAATAACTTCTCTCGCTACCATTGGTAGCACATCTCCTCTCTCTTGCAGCTGAAGCTTGCAGACACGTGGCACCTCTCATTTCATACCCCATCCATCCCTCAACCTATGCCATAATAGAATATAACGTTTAACAGAGGCCTGTCAGGTCTTTTTATTGAATGGGATACACTGGTTTTGAAATTGTTCCGAAAACAGTAAAAGTACTTTGCTGTGTCATAGTCTGGATTTGAAGAAAAACCTTATTTTGATAGAATTATGCATAGCAAATGTTAAACACATTACCTTTAGTAACCTTGATGAAAGCAGAATATAGTTCACTACAGAAGCTGATGTAAAATGCAACCTGTTAATTCTCATTACCTGCTTTTGCCTTAAGTAAGGATTTGGGCAGTAGTCTTGAATTCCCACATTCACTTGAAATAGGGAAGTAGCATGATGCATTCATACCTGTATTGCAGAAGTAGCGTGGAATTGGGTAAAACGGGCTGATCACACAACTTTAAGGTCAGGTTTGGGGGTTTTTTTCCACATTCATTTGAAACAAAAAAATATCCTGTGCTAAAATAATTTTGTAAGAAAGCTCTGTTGTCCCCAGACACAATGGGCTGCTTGTGGCCCCTGCTCCCCTCGCAGGGGCAGGATGCTGGCTTGGGGCAGCCGGAGTGGGGTTTGCTGCCTGTCCTGCTGCTGCAGCATGACCCGCAGGGCTGCGGTGGGTGCTCCTGCTCCTCCTGAGGACCAGACGATGTGCAGCCACCCTGCAGCGCAGGAGGGACGTCTCGGGGGACCATTGTGTGTTCCCGTCAAACCACCAGCCCCAAACTAGCGCTGACACGGCCTCCCCACTGAAGCCAACACACAGAGAAAAGGCAGGTCTGGCTCTGGCTTACATTCATGAGATTTAATCCGGGCGGGTTTGCAAACCAAGCGAGAGAGCACGGGACAGCCGCTGAGTAGGTGTGCCTGTGGGGTGTCCTGCCACCTCCTGCCTAGATGAGGCTGTACAAGCCCTTGGCTACCTTCACCAGGCGGTCCTTGTACTCCAGGTGAGCGTAGAGGGAGGGGGGCACCCCCTGGAAGCCATACAAGGCGCCCCACCAGCTGGCGGCGATGGCGGCCGTGGAGTCGCTGTCGCCCCCGTGGAAGAAGGCGCGGTAAGCCAGCTCCGGCCAGGAGTCCCCGGCGCCCAGCAGGGCGTCGTAGGCGATCATGGGCGCGTCGTGCCCGCTGCTGCCCCCCCAGCCGCTGTAGCTCAGGGAGGTGTAGAACGAGTCTCTCTCCTCCACGCCGTACTTGGGTGGGAACTTGGGCGACGAGACGCCGTCCGAGATACCTCTCTCCGCCAGGTATTTTTTCCACTGCTCCTCGAAGTAGGACCTGCCAAACGGGACGGGATGGAGCGGCTGTCAGTTGTCCCAGGGCAGTGACACACAGCCGAGCGCCATGCAGGTGCCAGCGGAAAACGCGCCACGTCAAGAGCCCGGAGGAAGGGCTCAGAAAAATGGCAAACCCCCATTTGTCAAAACTAGGGACATGATTTACAGTAAGAGGAATGAGGACATGTTTCAGTGACTTAGATTTCCCCTCCCTCCAGCCACGTGAGAGAAGGCAGCCCAGCACCTGCAGGATTCAAAGGCTCAGAGTGAGAACTGAGTCATCCTCCCAAATTCAGAGCAGCTCTACCTCTGTGTGTGCCCCTGCACACGGAGGTGCAGTGAATATGCAGATTTGGTTATAACTTTCAGACTGAGCTCAGCCCTAAGCTTGATGCTGTCCCCCACCTTGCTTGCCATCTTTCATAAGATCACAGTTGCATGAGATGACAAGTCTGCCTTCTTCATACGGGATCCAAAAAAGGTCACAACTACATGACCCAAACACAACCTGCCTTTTTTTCTGCCCCCAAGTTAAGGTATTCTGAATTGATTTGATCCTACGGCAAGCGTGTACTGGCCTAGGAGTTTACCATAATGTGATTACAGAAACTTGGGTTATGAGCAGAGCTCGCCCTGTCACACGGGGGCTTTAAGAAATGGCGGTGCAGGGAGTGCAGCTCACCATTGCTTCATGTTCTCCTCCACGAAGAAGTTGGACTCCTGCACGTAGGCTTTTGCCCGTGGCAGCACCTCCATCAGCCCCTTCCCCCAGGCCACGGGGGGCACGCTGTTGACTGCGTAGGCCGTGAAGAGGGCAGAGGCCAGGGCCCCCAGGTATCCGGTGGGGTGGTGGTGGGTCATGCGGCCGCTCTCGATGCTGACCTTGAGCAGGGTGTCCAGCTGCGCGGGGCGGTAGAAGCGCAGCCCGATGCACATGGCGCGCATGGCGGCCCCGCAGCCGCCCGCCCGCGGGCTGAACGGGATCCGCCAGCCGTCCGGCCGCCCCGGCTCCAGCTTCATGGTGCCTTCCACACACATGGTACCTGGGGACAGCAGCCACAGAGCCAAAGAGAAAGAAGACACAGAAACATCAGCAGGAGATGGCTTGGGAACAAGGGGAAGACAGGCAGGGCAGTGGGGAAGAAAACATTGTGTAAGGAACTGGAGCTTCCTTTTAAAAACATATGTAGTCTGCTCACGTACATATCCTGCCTTAAGCTGCTGGAGCATCCTGTGTCCTCCCCAGCAGACCTGATAATTTTTGTTTGTGAAAATAATTAAAAGGTCTAGGGGGTAGGAAACACTTCACTGCTCATTTACTGACATGGTTTATATTTACATTATCCATAAACATATATAGTAATAGATATATACAAATATACCTAGATATCTCCCTCTCTGTAAACGGAAAGGTTTGTAGGATCTCTGACACAAGGCAAGTCTAGGTAGGTAATTGCTTTTTCACAGGACTTCTAAAGGCAGAGACCCCACAAGCTCCTCAGGAATCTTTCCCATTGCCTCACTAATAGAAAATACACTGACAGAAAATGTTTTCCAGCTCTCCCTTGCTGCAGGTTAAGTTTGTCAGAAAGCCTTGAGTGTAGCATCTCACCTCAACACAGTCTGCATAACTGGCTTTACTGTACTCCTCTCCCATAAGCTGAAGAGCAGCTGTACTTGGTGAGACCAAAGGTTTGTCCAGCTCACTAGTTCATCTCCAAACACTGCCACTAAAGGGTAACTGCAGAAAGACTACAAGAAATGAGGCAAGCCCACCTCCCATCTCTTTCATATTTCTGCTATTTACTTTTTAAAGAAATTGCTCTGCTTCTTCAGACTAACACTTGTTAGTCCAACACATTCACAGGACAAAACACCCAAATTTCAGAGCCTAGCCAGCTTCCCCAGCCAAGACAGTGAAATGTTTTGAGTGCTAAGCCCAAGTGCTTGTGTGTAAAGAAAAAACAGGTTTGGAACATCGAATTATCTTTGATTCTTTTCTACCTTGCTTTTTTCTCATAGTCTTCTTTTCTGGCCTAATCTGAAATAATTCTTTTCCAGCAGGAAGGTAAATCAAGGCAGGTTTCAAGCAGCTTTATTTAAGTTTTAACGTGTAGGACAATGGCAAAGACTAACCCCAGTGTGCTCAGTCCTCTCTCAGACACAGCAGCAGCAGCAGCAACTGGCTGTAACCACACCCCCAAAAGTAGACTGTTGCTCCTACACTTTGTTCCCTCACTGGGACAGTAGCTGATGAACTTGCAGTTGCTCTGTTACTTTGGAAGTCAAACTAAATGGAGTAGCAAGGAGGAAGCCTGGTCAAGCAATTTCACCTCACTTGGGTGCAACTCAGTCACCACGAGCTATGATCTTGCTAATCACAGCCAGGTACTGCACTAAGGCCCCTGCAGAGCTCTTGGCTTCTGCACTTCCATGTACATGTTTGGCATTAGGGTTTGATTTATGTCAGCCTGTTTTACCTGCACTTTTCAGCACCCTTGTCACTGAAATATCTCCAAATCCATGCACAGCTTTAAGACTGGCTTCTGGATGTATGCTAAAAACAACTAACAGCTGGCCACTGTCAGGAATAATGTCACGTGCTGGGCCAAGTGTCATTAGCTCTACTGGGACCGGTCACCACCAACCTCTAAGTGAAATACCTGTGAGTTTGCTTTTAGGATGTCTCAATGTGAGAACATGTTCAAGCCTCTAAATTTCATGTAGTTTACTAATTCAGTGCTGGCTGCTGTGTATCAAAATCATTAAGAGGGATATCAGCATAATTTCCAACTTCATGATGACTAACAGAAAATTGGGGCATTTTTCTAAAAATGTCACCACACCAAGCATTGTATCCAATGAACTGTAACAGGACATTAAAATGAAGGTATCAAACGAAGCCGCGTTTTTAAAGAGCTGTGCCAACTACTCTATTTGTATATTCTGGTAAAAGAGAACTTCTTCCAGGAAAGCAAGGGGGAGGGGAGAGAGCACAGGGACTAAGGCAGCTTAAAATCAAAATGTGTATAACAAAAGCAGAGATTGCTCTTGCTGAAACTTCGAGAAAAAAACGTTTCTTCAGGACATGCCTGGGCAGGTTGAGACCACACACCTCATTCCTTAATAAAAAGTGAGATTGTTCTTGCACTAATTGCAGCCGAAGTAAAAAGGAAGATGACAAGGCTTTAAATGGAAAAGACTGGTTATTTTGCAATACAATTTGCCTGCAGCTCTAAGCCTGTGCATATTATTTTAGGATATGACTACTGATAACTTGCAAGTGGAAAAAATTGTGTAAAACAAAGCAGTGTATGACAGACTCTTACGATTTATGAAGCATTACAAGTATTATCCCTCACGCTTTTAAACTGTTAAAATATTAAAACATTGGAAAGCCAGTTTAGCAAGACTAAGCTGGAATCACATCAGGTCTTTTTTAAAAAACAGGTTTAAAAAAAAACCAACCTGCTGTAGGGAGTTTTTGAATTAAGAAATTGTTTCGGAAATCCTTCACATCCTGGTTAGGAATCCTTTGTACTAACAACAGGAAATTAAAAGTAACCTAAGCATGGTACTGGTCTAAGGAGAGAAGAAATACAAGGAAAAAACAGTGTGTGAATTAGGGCAACCTGAAAAACTTTTTCAAGAACAGCTGGATGCAATTTTTGGGTAGGCTTTCATTCCACTTACCTAGACTCTTCAAGAGCACAGACAGTAACAGTTGTTTGGGGTTGATCAGTAACATATAAAAAAAAAGGTGAGTTAAACAAACCACACAGTGGTAAATAATTCCAAAGGGAGAGGACTAGGTTTTCTGGAGAAGTGCTGTAGTTGTACCATGAAAAAAGAAGCATGTCTGTGCTTGCTTAATTCATTGCCTTTGTAATCTGCAGGGGACAATGAATTTGGGGCTGTGGCACATCACAAATAGCAACAGCGGGATGTAGGGATTACCTTGTCACTGAATTACTACCCTCAGAGTTCTCTCCTGAGGCTGTGTCCCTGAGGGACCCTGCTGTGGCTGCCCTGTGACTCAGAACACTGTGGGAATCCCTTTGTTACTGCAGCTTTGGGTTTTCAGGTCTGGACTCCCTCGTGTGAGCCATCAATGTGACTTTCCCCCACTGTTCTAAGGAAATCTCTTCTGTGTTGGGCAAAAGTTCCAACAGCAACTTTCCATTCTCAGCCTTCAGGGCTGCAATTCCCAGGTGAGTACTTAGGCCAGAACAGCACCACCATGGGTTGCGTTCTCTGTTAAAATCCATTTATTCTGAACTGCCAGAAGAAGGTATTGGCACACAACTTTTATCATTAGGACTTATCAATATGGCATGGAGACTCCAGACTGCAGAGAGCTTTTCAGGGTATGGATTAGGTATTCCCTTCAGTGGGACTTAAACTGCTAAGCGTCAGGATTTAAACTCGCAGAGCTGAATTCCTTTCCTGTAGCTGCAGCAGGAGCAATTCTGACTGTAAGATGTTAAATTGTCTTTGGAACCACTAAACAATGTGTATTTCTTTTTTTTACCTAGATAATCCGACATTTCCTTGTCACTCCTCTTAATGTTCATAGCAAGTTTGCTTTCAAATTCTTCACTTCCTAATGGGAACTTCTTTTGGGCATTATTGCACCTCATTTTAGTCACAGAATGAATGCCTTAGGTGTCCTATTATCCTTAGATATTATTTACTAACATTTAAATTTTAGCTGCTTCTCCTTTTCATCTTAGGTTTTAGTCACCAAGGTTAGAGTGTGAAAATCCTTCCATGTGCTCACTGCCAGCTGTGGTTTGTCCATCTTGGCTGGGGGAACTAAACTATGCTGCTCCACCGAAACTGCAGTCAATCTCTTGGAAGTTTGATCTGCCAACTTTGGCTGTCCTGACAAGCATCATTAGCCCATTAGCCCTTCCTAAATATTTTATTAATTAGGCTACTCCAGCAACTGGGAATATGGGTGTTAAAAGAAGACTGATAATTTAGCTCTTTACACAAGGAGAGGGGCCCACTGTGGAAAGGTAAGCAGAATAAATTCCAGTTCAGGTTTCCAAGCTGGTTTATTTTGGAACTGCACAGCGCCAATAAACTGTGCTCAGTGGCAAGATTTGGCCTTTCCCATGTTTAATGTCAAGACAGAACACTCTTGACATACTCTGGCCACTCCAAATAAGCACGTCTAAGCATACATACAATTTCAATGTACAAACTTTGCACAGGACTGCTGAATTTGAGCGTTTCCTGGATACTTCACGCTTCCTGCACTGGTCAAATTAGAGGCCCAGCCTAAGCAGCTCCAATTTAAATGTAATCCAGGCATCCAGAAGAGCCTGGGCCATGAGCACAGAGACAGATGGAACCCTTGGGGAAGAGCTGGGACAGGAGGGCTGGATGAACTAGGAACCACAGGGATGTGTTGTGTACGGTATCTTGGCTACTGCAGCCTGTCAAGGTGCCCTTCCTGAATCCTGCCAGGCCCACTGCTCGTGGCGCAAACTCAGCACCACTGTGTCCATGCAGAGAAAAGAGAGATGATGGAAGTACTGGGCTCAGAAAACATGATTGTGGCCTGACTGTCCTGTTGCAGAAAGCAGGCATGCAGAGCTAGCCACAAGCAGACTTTGGGTTTAGTAAGTATAATTACTCCAAGAAAGGATCTTTAATCTAAAGGCCTTTAAATATATTTTACATGTAATTTGTTGGGTTTCTGATGAGAAGTTCTGTATTAATTCTCGGTTTAAATATGTTGCTTTAACACAGCATCTCAGGGTGTGCATTTCAGTGGTTGAATGTGCATTTTTTATCCACTGAATGCAGGAATCTCAAGTGCAAAAGCCATCACCTTTCCCGAGCTGAGGCCAGGCCTCAAACATATCCATAAGAATGTTTTGTGAATGTGGGCAAAACAGTATCTTTTTCATCTAGTTCAGAGAAGCCCAAACCCCTTCAGCTTGCCTTATTCTCTTCTCTTTAGCTCATCCTGAGAAAGGTACTGAGTGTGGGACATTCCTGCCTTAAGTGAAATACAGTTAACGCTCTAAACAGCCAAAAGAGAGCCGGGGCCAGCTGCAGCTCCAAGCTGCAGGAGAGACAAGAGTGACAGCATGATGGAGGGGTTACCTGGAGCTCTGCCCTCCATGTCATTCATGCACTCCTTGTAGTTCCTTGCAAGCAGAGAGTAGAGATGTGGTAGGCTTGGGTTTTTCCCAGCAGCTACCAGGGCTTCGGCCGTAGCCAGGTGCATCACGGTGTCATCGCTGACTCTCCAACCTTGGATGCTGAAATTGCCCAGTCCCCCCAGCTCTTCCAGCTCCTTGTAGATGACTGGGCCACTCCTCTCGAACTCCCATCTCCCGTTGTAAAATCCCAGCGTGTCACCAAGTGCACTCAGCACCATGGATGCTACGTAGTTTTCCACCTCCCTAGGACACATTTTTTGTCCCACGACTACTTCAACGTAGAAGACGCTATGAAAAAGAAAAAAGGGAGAACGAGCATTAAATCTTTCCCAGTTCAATATGGGCTTGTACTACTAAGCTCCAGCAGGCTGGCAGGAGCCTGGCAGGAGTCTCACTCAGAGATGTGTTTCTTCACAGCACATGGAGCCTGTGCACATACCGTGGGTAAGTGTGTGGCAGCCCCTGGACCAGGGGCACCTGGAGATGTCGTGCTGGGATGCTGGTAGCAGCCCAGGATAATGCTGCATATCCTACCCGGCTCAAAGACCAAAAACCACGGGCAGGACTGCTGAACCATGGGCAGAATTTGACCACAACCACGTTCTCCGCCTTTTAGAGTGCACGAGCGAGCTCAGAGCAGCAAGCACCCGCGGCTTTTGCGCCCTGGAGTAAGGCGAGGCTGACCCTCAGCGGTACAAGAGGAAGGGGTGCGGGGAACGGCTCGGCTGACCTGCGCAGCTTTGGCAGGGTCACGCAATGGCGGTGACGCTTGGCCCAGCTCCTCGGGCAGGACACCGCAGCGGCTGCTCGCGCAGGCAGCGCTCCCGCCCCGCGCCTGCTTCAGCCAGGAAATACCAACCGCGCCCCCCCAAAAAAAACCCGCCCCAAGGCAAGGCTTGCTTCTCCTTTCCGCTTGCGAGAAGCAGAAGCGGCCGAGGCCGGCGGGCCCGCCCCAGGCGGGGCCGCGCGGGTACTTACAGAGCCAGCGCGGCGATGGCCGCCAGCGCGGCCAGCGCGGCCACCGCCTTCAGCAGGCTCCGAGGAGCCCACGGGCACCCTCCCCGGGCCACGGGGCGCTGTTCGGCCCGCTCAGCCCTCCGCCCGGCCTGGTTAACCCGTCCCGGGGCTCGCCCCTCCGCGGCCGGTGCGGGACGGCGCAGGCGGACGGGCTGGCCGGCGTCCATGCTCGGGGCTGCCCTCAGGAGGGCCTCGGAATAGAAACTGGCACGGAGGAAATGATGGCGAGGCGCGGAAACGAGCGGTTTGGTTTTTAAAAAAAGAAAAGGCGCTGAATGAGCAGCCTCTCCCTCCTCCTGGCTGAGCGGGATCCCGCTCTGTGTCTGCGCTGGGGAAAGGCTTTGGGAGGGCTTTCCTCGGCTTTTTACTCCTTGCTGCAGCCTGAGCAGAGCCTCCAGCCTTTGCTAGCAATCTTTGCCCCTCTGCCTGCCCCCTTACAGAGCCACAGAATTGCCCCTGAAACTGCGGGAAAAACAGGAACTCTCCGGCAACATCTTTTCGGTGTTAGAAAACACGGCATTACTTTATTTTGGCCAGGATGCGCAGTAGAAATTACGCCATCCACGCATGTCCGGGCTGCGTGACAGTGAAAATCATTCCACTATACACAGTTCTTTACTAGAATTTTCACCCATCTGCGCATAAAAAATATTCAAAGACATCCATGTTCATCGGTCCTAAATTACACAACTCTTAGTATGCGATCTCCTGTTGGTTATTGATCCCTTGACCTTTGAAGCTGATTAGGCCCTCATTCTTTGGTTCTCTTGTCAGTCTTTTCCCAGATCACGTGTTTCTGACCCCATCCCAGGTAATGTTCATTAATGTTCATTTACCTCCGGTGTATTTTCTGGCAACTCTCAGTCTGTAGCTGTTAAACTCATCAGATCTCGCTCAATCTCTTGGAACAGAATCTTTTGAAAAGAAACTTCAATTCTCCTGGTCAAAAGCGAACAAACCCCTGACTAAAGTTACATTAAAATTTTTTTAAGTTGCATCATTTCCAGCAGAATCATCAGGGTTGGACGAGACCTTCAAGATCACCGAACCCAACCATCCACCCAGCACAATCACTTTAATCCCTTAACCACAAAACCATCATCCAGCGCCACATCCAGACACCTCTTGAGCACCACCAGGGGTGGTGACTCCACCATCTCCCTGGGCAACCTTTTCCAATGCCTGACCATCCTAACAGTGAAAAACCTTTTCTAATGCCTAGTCTGAATCTCCCCCATCCCAGATTAAGGCTGTTTCCTGTAGGCATGGTAGAAAAGACTGTAGAAGAAGTGGTTGTAGAGACCAGTGAGATCACCCCTGAGCCTCCTCTTCTTTAGACAACCTTCAGTATTTGGGGGCAATGCTTTCCCCACAACCCCAGCATGGCCCGGATCAGCTCCCTGGTGACCCCAACCCCTCCCTAACCACGGCTGATCTTTGCTATGTCCCGCAGTGCTGCCTCATGTAGTGTCCTGAGGTGCCTTGTGCTCCCACTGCCTTGCTTTATCCTTTGTTTTTATTTTTGGTGGTGGTTAGGTGGCTGAAGGAGTCTAGTCAGTGGATGAGGAAGGGATAGGAGCTCAACATAGGAGCAAGAAACAGGACTGAGCATGGCTGGGATTGCACTTTGTGGAAGCTGAACATTTTTACCAGCTGCCGATCACCTCCACACCAGGTCTCCAGGGCTCATGTTCACCCCAGAAGGTACCAGCACCTCTTATATGGAGGGAAAACAAAAATTTCCCCCTTGATGCCTATGGGAGAAAGCGGTGGTAGTTTTTGAGCCGCAGCCCTGGGGGATTTCAGGGCAATCACAAATGTAGTGCTGGGTCAGAGCAGAGTCCCTGGGGAATTTGGGGGCAAGTCAGAGTGGGGTGCTTGGAGGTGGCCCTGGGGGAATTCAGGTAGCTGAGAGCACAGGTCTGCATGGGAGCGTCAGCCACGGTGGCCTCGATGCTTCTTCATGCCATGTTCATTCCTAGATCTACTCCTCCTCTACACCCTGCTGCAAATGTGGAGTTTGAGAAGCATCTAGCAAGAGAAATAGTAACAGAAAAGGAAGTGGGAAAAGAAGGTGCTGGTGTTCCAACACTGCCAGCAGTGTCTGATGACCTTTTCTGCTTCTATGCTTCATTTTGTTTTCTCTAGAACAGCTCTGAATTTACCCAGGTTGGTGCAGTGCTCAGAAGCAAAGCGGGGCTTTTCGCTCCTAAGGTTTGGGCCGTGAGAGGGAAAACCCCTCCTGTTTTTGTCTTGCAGAATGGCTGGCTGTGAGGAACGGCTTCTGCTCCAGCCTCAAGGACAGAGGAGCAGAGAGGAAAGTTTGCAGGGCTCCTCAAACACAGAAGGAAGATGGGACAACATCTCTACATTGGCAAAAAATGGCCTGCGGGTCTGAGATGTTTGGTTCTCTTAATTGCTTCCAGCTTCCTGAATTCTCAGCTTCCTGAAAAATGAGAACATGATGTGCAATGCAGTTAAGGGACATCCAAGAGACGTCAGAGAAAAGTGTTGAGGGCTCCTTGCAGTCAGGCAGCAGATAATGATCCAGCAGCAGGAACCAGCAGCTGGAGCCTCCAAACCAAGAGTAGGGAGAGCAGCAGTCTTCAAGCTCAAAGGGATGCACTGACCCCAAAGGCATCTCTGTGTGTGAGTCCCATGGGATGTCCACAAGTGGGTGAGGAGAGCATTCTCCATCAGGGAGCACATCCATCTCCAAGAGATTGCAGGGAAGCATTGCCCTGGCTCAGACCGTGGTGTGGGGAGGTGGGCACGATTCTCCCCCTTTGCAGAGATGGCCTTCTGATGCTGAGCACTGCAAAGAGACTTACCATGTTGCACAATTCTGGGGGTTTGTTTTATCTTTTATTAATGGAAATTTAGGCTTCTGTGCACCAGTGGCCAGGATATGCCTTCTGGAAAGTACCACGTTGGAGCAGCTTGCTGACCTGCCCCTGCCATGTGTTGGACGCTGTGGTTAGCACTCACTTAGACTTAGAATTTTCCTTTACATTCATCTGGGAAAAAAAGGGTAATTCTTTGTGACTAAAAAAATGTGCCTTTCTAGATGAGCTCAGGGTTGAGGGCTCCTATTAGAGGGGGCTGTGGGAGGGTAGCACTGCAGCACTGGAGCTACAAACTGGCTGAGACCCTGTAAGACATTTCCTCAGAACTATATGAAGCCTTCAGGCTAGGAGTTAGAAAAAAGGTGAACACTAAAAATGCAAGGTGCACTTAAACACATCAGTGTCCCTGTTCTAGATCCTACAGCTGTCCCCAAAATGGGATTGTAATGGCACATCTGGAATTCTCATTTTTCACCTCCCCTATTCATCTTCTCTTTGCCCCCTCAGACTTTCCGCAGAATCTTTTTGGGTCTCTCATTCTTTTCCTCCATAACAACAGCAGGCTTCTTCTTTTTTTTTTTTTTTTTTTTTTGAGTGGGGAATATTTCTGGGCTTACCCCAGTTCTCAGTCCCCAAGTATGAGTCTGTCACCTGTCACTGGCCAGTAAATAGCAATGCTCTGCATCAGGGGCATTCAAAGCAGGGGAGGCAAGTGCCACATGGGATCTGGATCTCTGTGGTGAGCGTGGGCAGAGTCCTGGCAGGGCAGTGGTGTGTGACCCTACCAGCCTGTGCAAGGGAGGCACTCCCTCTTTTTTGGTTTTAAATCTGTGTTAAAGATGCTTTCAGAAGCCATCTTTAACACAGACTTAAACAACATAAATGTAAAAAAATACAACAGAGTTTAACTGTTTCAAAAAACTATAATTCTTCAGGGCAGAAGATAAACAGGGTAATTGCCTTACCACAGAGAGAGGCACTGCAATGCCAGCTTGCGGCAACCAGAGAGGTCAGGGACACAGGGAGCATCTCCTGGACTGTGATCACCTTTCCTTTGTCCACATCTACAAAAGGGAACTGCAAACTCATCTTTACTGCCCCTTCATCAGGTTCATAACTGACATGTTGGTAAATGGGAGAGTGTGAGCAGGGCCCTCCTTAGTACACTCCAAATCCTGCTTTTGAGCCTGGGAACATCAGTGAAGCAATCCCAGACAGCTCTCGTGGAGCTGATACCTGGCTCCAGGGGTGGATGTGAAACTCCAGGGCTGACAGGCTGATTGCTCCTTGCTCTGAATCAGCTGACATTTTCATTTTGGATTGTGTGCTGGCACCGTGTTCCCCACTTGCCCGGTGGCAGTGTCTGAGGGCCTGTGTTGTTGTCCCTTCAGGTGCTTTGTTTGCCGGAGCTGCTGGCATTGAGTCCCTATCCTTTCAGAGAGCTTTCAGAGAGCGTCAGGGTGGAGGGGAGCCCATCAGAGGTGTGACAAGCCTGCAAGCAGAGAGGCCCATCAATCCTGCCTTACAACCACTCTCAACTCACCCTACAACACCAGCAGGCTAAACTTGGAGGTCCTTGGCACTTGCCAGTGAAAATTAACCCTAATGCAACGTGGTGCTTGGCGATGGGAGGGGAGGTGGTTTCATCATGCTGTAGGTTTTGAAACAGTCATGCTCTTCCTGCATTGTGCAAGCAGTGATGTTTGAAGTGTTAGATGTGCTTTCCTGCCTTGAGAGCAGGTTTCTCCTTTCTGTAGGAAAAGAGACAGTTTGAGGAAAATGAAGAACAGCTGCAGGAGAAGAAGCTCAGTCTTCTGGGACAGAAATCACAAGCCCTCCAATCCCAGCCAAAGCTCTGCTGAGGCTCCTGATTTTGCAAGGATAGAAGTAGTGTAAAAATAAGGATGAGAAAGGAACAAGGTTGGTGAGTAAGGGCTTCTCTTCCTTCTGCCAGCGAGTTGCAAGTGTGTTCAAGATGTCTGAGGAAATCATGAGCTGTGTACAGGCACAAGAGCTAAGCTTGAGGGAGGGAGAGTTGGAGGCAGTAGTTGAAGTTTAGGAAAGCAGGTGGATGGGAATGATACTCAGAAATTCTGATTAGCTTATTGGGGAGGGCTTATAGTACCAGGACCTGGCAGGCTGAAGGATGACTTTCCTCCACTTGAATGATTTAAACTGAGAGTAGGCAAAATTGCAGGTATGATAGGTTAGGAAAAGCCCTGTGGTTGCTTTGAGTTACTTGACTGGTTGGTTATATTGCACCACAGGGATTTCTTTAATGCTGGGTTGTGACCTGGGCCCTCTTTCTTGTCTTTCTCTTGTGGCTATTTCATCACCAGCTCCCTCTGTAATGCTCCTGTTCTTGGGAATGACTCCTGCTTTTGAACATATACCAAAAGAACAAAAGGGCATGAGAATTCATGAGAAAGGGCTTAGGAACAGCAGAAAGGACATTTGAAAAGTTACTTCTGCATTTAATTCTTCATGAATTGAACTTCAGAGAACTGGGAAGTGCTGGTTTGTGACGGAAGAGAAACATCTGAGCAACATCACTGAATGGTCTGTTTTGTCCACTGGTCTGACAAGGCTTAAAAATAACTGCCTATGTTTCCTTTCTCTATTTACGTGCTTTGTGTGATGCAATTCAGTGGTGACATTGTTTTGATGCATGGAAAAGTCCTCCTGGAAGGAGGAGCAAGGACACTGGCAGTGGCATCTGCTCTTCCAGCTTAACCCTCACCCTGTGCACATTCCCAAACCCGCAGGGCAATGAAGGCCTTAGAGGGGTCACCAAAGACACTGATGCTGTGACCAGTCCCCTGGTGTGTTCCCAGGATGAGCCTGGTCCAGCAGAAAGGACAGGCAAGCTCCTGACAGCAATCACTAGGCAAAGAAAGCTGCAAACTGTGAAACCTCTTGCTGTTAAAACTGAGACAGCACTTGAGGTCTAGGAGGATATGGCTGCTGATCTGCCAGGTATGTGCCTGCACAAAGCTGCAAGAGAGTGTAAGAAAATCTGGTCTGGGGAAAGAAAACTAAGCATATTTGATGTGGTGTCAGACCTCATGTTGTTGAAAGTTAAGAAAATAAGTCCAGGAGACAGAGAGAGGCACGGGAATAAGGATGCTGCCCTCCTTGTAGGTTTAGAATTGCTGTGATCTGTACCTCTCCGACGGCAGTGGCTCTGCACTGCCTCTGAGCAGTCACTTCTCCTTGGAGCAGAGGAGAAACTCACACTTGTGCTTTCATCCTGTATCAAAGACCCCATGCCTGTGCTCTACCCCAGCCCCACAGCAGCAGGAGCACAGGACAGCTCCTTGCTTGACATGGTTGTGACAAGAGCATAAGCCCAGGGCTCCGGCTTTGTGTCAGCCCAGACATTTGCTGGGTGTGGGGAATGTGTTGGTCTCCAGTCTGTCAGTCGCACTGGGGTAGCTGGGGAGCTGTAAGAGGCAGAGGAGTGTGAGATCTTTCTGCAGGCTGTTCATGCTGTTCAGTCACCCGCTTGCGCTGGGACCAGTGCTTGGGAAGTGAAATGTTGCTTATCCTGTCCTCAGTCCCCAGAGCCTTCTCGTTTTCTTCCACTGAGTATCCCTGACATGCCAGCGGCTTTGATGTAACCTGCTCATGCATGGCTCGAGTTGTTCTGGCTGTGATAGTGAAACCTGCGGGGCCACGCTTGGGCTGACATTGCTGTGTCCAGCCTTCAACGAGGCTGGGTGTGAGGAACCCCTCAGAGCCTTGGGCTGTGGCCAGGAGGAAGCAAACCAGAAGAGCTGCTTGCGCTCCTTGCTGAGAAGGGTGTGGGTGGTGGTAAGGGGAAATGAGGGGCAATATAACTGCCCCGTTCAGGAACTGGCATGGGAAAACACAGCCCAGCGGTGAGACTTTCTGCCAGTAGCAAAGGTCATTGCTATCATTAAGAAACTAAGGCTGGAGAGCTATGTAAGCTGGGATCCCCAAGCAGCCAACTAGCCTGACCTCAGTAAATGGGAAATGAGATCAAGTGCCAAATGAGTTTACCAAGGCTATCTCATGGCTGGCTATCTTAGTAGGTTTATTTTGATAAGATAATTGACTATGTAGACAGTGGACTTCAGTAAGGCAGCACTTACAGTGCTACAGGCAAAGCCATTAAGCTGGAGAACCAGGGGATTAATGTGAGCATTGTAAGGATTTACCTAAAGAAAGGATGTCAGGAGGTTGTGCCTCGAGGGAAGTGAGCTGGGTGGAAAGGGGTTATTAATGATGCTCCTCAAAGGGGTGATCTTGTTTATCCAGCAGGAAAACAAGCTGTAATCAGATTTGGTCAGATTTGAAGGGCTAAGTCACTGCAAAGATTTCTCAGGCTACAGGAAGAGAAGAGCGGATGGCACCAAGGACAGGAATAGGGGAAATAGGGTAAAAAGCAGCAGCTCAAAGTGCAAGCTTGCATATTTGCTCCCACCTTGTCCTCTGCCATTTGAAAAATACAGAGTAAGTGGAGGGTGAATTCTCACCATAGTGTAGCCAAGAAAAAGAGGAAGGTGAGCACATCTGCTGAAGGAGCCAAACATAGCACCTGTGCTGTGGCATTGCTTTGTCTCTCCTGGCAGATTTTCATTTGGATCTCGGGCCTCCCCTCAGTGTTTGCCCTAAGTGGAAGGCAAGATACATTGATGGAGGAGTTGTACTGTCCAGCCAGCATCACCTGAGACTCACAGATAGTGGACGTGGCCTCTGAAGAAAAGGAGATCCAAGTCAAAGGCACACATGCCCCAGCAGTCTGAGGGTTTCCATTTAAAAAATTGTTGTGCCCATTTAAAAGGGGAAACCCCATGGCTCAGACTTAGAGAAAATTACTCTCTTTATGTTCAGATGGAAAAGAAACAAAGCAAAGCTGGACACCGCATTTAGTTTTGAGATTCTGAATGTTTTCGGGCTTGGTTCTTGTTTTAGGTTTTGGGGGCTTTTGCTTTTGTTTGTTTTCTCCTGAACTCCCCCGCCCACCCTCAAATGTCAGGCTGGCAGGTTTCTGTAATTGAGTCCTCCTGAGCTTTGCTTCCTGAAAATCCTGAATTTGCACTTCCCATGTTGCTGTCCGATCTGTGTGTTCACTACAGTGAGCTATGTCTGCTGATGCTTCAGCAAGGGCAGATACATAACTGTCTCTAAGAAAACAAATCTGCCAAGAAATGCTGTGTTTGGCAGGAAAACTGCTCCAACACGAAGAGTGGCCAGTCTCTGGGCTGCCAGCACAACCTTGCTGCAGATGGAGGTTTTGGAGGTTTTCTGTACTGATCCCTCTCCTGAGCACATGCAAAATGAAACCAGATAATGTTTCCTAGCACACATATGGGCGTAATTTTTCAAAGGGTTGGAAAAAACAGGGGCCCTGACAATGCTCTTCTGACCATTGAATTTCTTCTTCCAAGACAGAAACAAACCAGAGCCCAATAAGGATATTACAATCCCAGCCTCAGCAAAAAGAAAAAAAAAATCCTTTATTTTCTTACTCTTTGTGATAGAAATACATGTTTCTTTTTTCTTTTTTTTTTTTTTTGGTGGATTTTTTAATAGATCTGTCTAAACCATATCTGATGTAAAAAAAAAAAAAATCACCCCAGCAGGTTAAATTTTTAAAATGAAGTCTAACCACAGCCAAAGCAGAGGACAACAATGCCTAGCAACACTGATTACATGTAGTGCTTTCAGCTCTGCTTTTAACAGAGTTTATAATTCTGCTTTTTGGGCATGATTTCCCTTGAAAACAGCATTGCATTTTATATACAAACCCGTGTCAGAATGGCATTCACACCTACAAATATGGTGCTTGTCCATATGGGAAAATTGCAGGTAGGAAGCTGAGCTGCAAGATAGCAGCATGCTCATTGGTTCTAATTAATTCCTTGATTACATGCTCCTGTGGGCACCAGGAGTGATTTACTTTACTTCACTCTTAAAGGCAGGAGAGGTTTGAACACAATGATTTGGGTAAAATTATATGTAACATTTGGAGCTGTTTTAATGCTAATTTTTTGTCAACAGCCCCTACTCTCTTTCTCAGTCCACCACGTTCTGTTGCTGATGCTGGTTCCAGTAAATCAATGCAACTCACAAATATGGCCAAGAAAAGCAAGTTTGTTTAATTTTTTTTTTTTTTTTCTTTGCAGGGTTAGCATGTTGAACCAGATTCCAGGGGGACACTGAGGGATAAATGTTCAGGGGTGAGATTTGTCTCTGCCTCTGATCAACCGTATGGAAGTAATTCTTGGGATTTTTGTAAACCAGCATCTTAGAAACCAAGCATCATGGGAATCAACTGTGGATTACTAAAATCAAAAACAACGTTCTGACAAGCAGACAAACTTAAGAGTTTGTCAGTCCTTAATCATATTAACAGATTCCTCAAGCTGGCAGGACAAATGCCCAGCAGACCTCATGGAGAAGGCAGATCCAAAGTGCTGCTTCTCCAACACGGTACTTCACACCTTGATTCTTTCCTTTTGCAGGTGCATTTTCATATCCACATGTCATCATCTTGGCACACAGGCTTGAGTATTTGCTTGCTTGTGTTTGCACTGTGTCAGTTTCTCATTGTCACTGTGGTCTCATGATTAGGACAGTGTGAATTTCCAGCGTGGATCCCTGCAAAACCTCTAGGACCTCAGGTCGTCAGATTTTGCCTCTCTGTGATCCACTCTGAAGCCAACTTGGCATGTTACTTTTTTCCTCAGTGAATGCAAGGGTAACACAGGGAAATACAGTCCTGGGTAGGAAACAGCCGGAAAATCACCTTCCCCTTGATGCAGTCACTTGTGCCAAAGAGCAAAATGCCTGATTAGGCAGGCTTTCCAGGGATCCGGCTGTCCTCAGCTGCACCCCGGCTCTGCTGGCGCCCGGAGCAGGGAGCGCAGGTGCCCTGCCTGCAGGGAGAGGCAGGGCTCCAGCAGCCCTCCGAGGTGGGGAACAGGGCAGGGAGTGTGCTCTGAATGTGCAATGCTTGTTTGCTCCTGGTTGCAGTTACATTTTTCCCATGTAATAGCACCAAAAAAAAAAAAAGGTAGTCAGGATAAAGCCATCTCAGCCACAGAGCTGCCATTCCGTGCCAGCCTAAACTGCTTGTGAAAACAGGACGAAGGCTCACAGCCCCTTGTGAGCCAGCAAAGCCTGCAATGCACCCAGCACAAACAGTAATTTAAGTCTCACCACAGCCAGACACAAAGTTTGAGCCGCCTGTGTGCTGAAATAGTTGGTGGGAATGTTAAAACCAATAAAAGTCAACCTGTGTCTTCTTCCCAGCCTCGTGCTGCCAAGGACTGTGACTCCCTGGCACAACCACTGCAGGCAGCCCATCCTGCTTTTGTGAGGGAAACCAATGTGTTTGCAGCTCTGTCATCACTCACAGGGGTGGAAACCTCAGGGGATTGCATCCTCATTTATGAATGCCTCTGCTACGAGGGAAGAGCTTGCGGGAGCTACCCTGGACGAAAGGTGTGGATGAGGGCAGCTGTGGGTGCCAGCCTGCTTGCACCGACCTGTCACTCTTTCCTGCATGGTGGTTGCATAAACAGGGATGCCTCACTACAGCAAAGGACAGCAATCCAGTGAGTTCCTTGCTGTGAAGTGATTGAGGAAGGTTAATCCAGATTATTAAGGAATTTCGTCAAGAAGCCCCGGTGCTTTGTGCAGTAAAAAACAAATATCCACCCATGCTGTAATTGAGTCAAAGTCACACTTGTCAAACAGTGTTGGTGCATTTTGCATTTGCATTGCTGGGATTAATTTCTCCCATTACCCTCCTCTCTGTTTCTGAATTCAGAAGATTTTTAAACTTTATTGGTCACTCCTGATTTACCATGACACACCACACGTTCCCTGTGCTTTCAAATTTACTATGTCACCAAAGCACACTATCTGTTCTTTCTTTCTTTCTTTCTTTCTTTCTTTCTTTCTTTCTTTCTTTCTTTCTTTCTTTCTTTCTTTCTTTCTTTCTTTCTTTCTTTCTTTCTTTCTTTCTTTCTTTCTTTCTTTCTTTCTTTCTTTCTTTCTTTCTTTCTTTCTTTCTTTCTTTCTTTCTTTCTTTCTTTCTTTCTTTCTTTCTTTCTTTCTTTCTTTCTTTCTTTCTTTCTTTCTTTCTTTCTTTCTTTCTTTCTTTCTTTTTCTTTTTCTTTCTTTTCTTTCTTTTCTTTCTTTTCTTTTTCTTTCTTTTCTTTCTTTTCTTTCTTTTCTTTCTTTCTTTCCTCCCTCCCTTTCCTCCTTTTCCTCCCTTTCTTTTTTTAATCTGTAAACAAGAGGATGCTTGTGCTCCAATCTGTGCCAAGACAAAGACTTCTTCAAATCTTGCCAGTTTTAGAGTCTGAAGGTTGGGGAGAACTAGGGGGGGAAACAAGAACAAGAAGTCTCTGGAGCTGTAGGAATTTTGGTATTGTTATTTTCCTTTGTAAGATGAAAGGGATTTACTGTAACCTGAAACCGCTGGATTTTCTTCTTACTTCACAAAGTTATTTTGTTATTGATATTGCATAGGAGACCATCAGTCTTTGTGAAAGGCCTAACTTCTGAGGATGCTGGGACCACTTTAGTAAGGTTGCTTTCTTTTCTTTTCTTGCAGGAAAAGAAAAAAAAAAGCTGTCATATAATTCCACTGAGAAACGGACGAGTATTACCAGCTGAATTCAGTTCATTGCTCCACATATCTTGTGTTCCATGTGCTGGTATTGGAACCAGCAAATGTTGACAGGACAAGAGGAAATGGCCTCAAGTGGTGCCAAGGGAGGTTTATTTTGAATATATGAAAAAAACCCCAAACTTCACCAAAAAGATTATCCAGCCCTGGAACAGGCTGCCCAGGGTATGAGTCTCCATCCCTGGAGGTATTTAAAAGACATGTAGACATGGTGCTTAAGGGCATAGTTTATTGGTGGACTAAACCCTGCAGTCCTGGTTTAACAGTTGGGCCACTTGATCTTAAAGGTCTTTTCCAACAAAAGTCTCTGATTTTATGAAAAAAATCCCTAAAAATGTTATTCTACTTTGCAATGGGATCATTTCTCTGACAAAGATGTTTTTGGGGCATTTGCACAACCATATTTTGGTGATGTACATCTCTGGAAACACATCTTGGGTACTTCCCATTCAACCTGGACGTTCTGGTATTTAAAAGCATGTGGATGTGCTTTTAGTTCAGATTAACACAGATTGGAATGGCAGGTCACCTTGAAAACAGTGAAAGGTATCCCAATGTGGTTATGAATCCTCAGTGGTGAGTAAGTGCTGTGTTTTGGTTTAGTGTTTACCCAGTTCTGACCTTTCTGATAGTTCTCTAAGGTGTCGATTGAGAAAGAGAGGGAGGCTGGGGTTCTTTTATGTGTTCTTGACAATCAATAAATGTTCAAAGTAGTGATGTTCAACTGCACTGGAAGTGCAGAGGTGGAAAAAGTTGGTGATGTCAGTGGGTTCTACAGGAGAACGCTAGCAGCAATGTATTTGAAAAGACTTCCCTTTGAGTGCAAAGGAATTCTACCACAAGTGCTGATTACTGAAATTAATTTCCCCTACACAGCACATATGCTGCAAAATTTCACTTGTCTTTTCTGCTTTTTCCCTAATGGTTTTCTGTGAAAGCAATGGAAAAATGTAGTTGTGTGATGTTCTCACATCTTCCTCTTTTCTGCAGTAAATATTTTTAGCAGAATTTAACCATCCATTCTTATTAAATCTTAGCTTCTCTTCTGCAGTACTTTTACCTATTTAAAGCTGTTTCTGGAGCACACAGGGATGAAATGCTGAAAGCCTAATCAAGTGCACAAGAAACCTTATTTCTGCGGGGATTTTGCTGTGAATTGGTGGGCTTATATTATTCTCTGCAGTGCTCAAAAAAGCTGTGTCTTCTGTACTGTGACTTCAGTATATAGGAGTCCTTCAACTTTGTTAACATCCTAAAGATGCATAACACCTCTTCCCTTGAACTGATGGATTTCATGAATCAAGGATATAACACGTGCTTAGGGAAGCTTTAAGTGATGGAAAAATTATGACTTCTGCCTCTGATCAAAGCAGAACAAAGCACTTGGCTGCTTCTCTCTCTCTGTTACTTCAGTCTCCTCGCAGTCAGGGAGATCTCTGGAGGAGAAGGTACCGAGAACTGTAATACCTAGGAAAAGAGAAGGAGCCCTGAGTGAGGATAATATCCTTGAGTTCACCTGTCTGCCTTAGCTGGTCCAGGTTCTTCTGTGTGTAATAAGGGGTTGTGTTACTCCCTTACTACAGTCTGGCAGCTGATGAGCTCGGTTACTTTCCCTGGGAATGCTCATCCAAGAGCAGGGTTAAGTCCTGAGGAAGAAATGCAGACACAAATGTAAAAGGCTGGAGTTTCCTTCTAGTTCTAACATGCTAATGGCAGAAATATCTATTTTTAAAAAAGCCTGAATTTGAAATGAAGGTGAGGTGATGAACTGTAGAGCTGTAAGAGGGTGGCCAGTAACTCTGTAATGATAAGGATTCATGATTAGACTAGCAGGAGAAAGTTTATTCCATCTGGCTCTCAGAGAGGCAGTCCCTGCCTGAGAGCTGGGGCTGTGACTTAGGGAAGCAGCGTATGGCTGGTTGTATTAATGATACTTTCTTCTTCTCTGAGCACCATGGAAACACTTCTACGTAAACACATGGTGCTACTGTCATCTGCATTTGCAAAACCATGCTGGTGGGAAATGCATGGATGGAGTACAAATGCAGAGGATTTAGATCGTAGCCCAAAACAGGAAACACAGGCACTCAAAACCCTGCAATGGAGAAAGTGCCAGTCTGAGTCAGTAACAGGCTCCTCTCAGCCATTTCATATACAATGATTTTCTCTCTACAGAAAGGTTATAACCTGTATTTGATTTCTCTACAGAATACCATCGTTTTAATTATGTCAAAATAAAATTCTGATTTGTAATTCAACCCAGTCCATCTAATCTATCTAATTCAAGGAGCCTGTACTGAAGAAAAACTGGAGCAATATAGCGGCAAATCGTTTCTGATAAAAAGGATGCATTTCATTTAAGTCAAAATAATTTAAACCAGCAAACCAGAAATCTGCATTTAAATAAATTATTTTACTTTTGATTTGTATTTGCACTTTTTTTCTCCTTGAAGAATACCAGGTTTTCGTTGCTGTGCAGCCCTCTTGCTGTGATTATTACAGTTAAATAAAATCTCTTACACTGTAACCCCTTACACTATACCAGGGTTTATTTTATTTTGCAGGAGGGTGTGTACAAATATTTTGCAGGAGATCTGTACAAGTCTATATAACTTAGCATGCATTTACTCCCTCAGGCTCTTATTTACTAAGTGATATGGGGGTTTTTGTCCAGGATTTGCTCCGGGCTGGCTGTGTTTGGCCCTGGCTTTGTTTGGCTGCTTGGGTTGGTGAGGGCTCTGTCCTTCCAGGCTTTAAAGCAGGGGTGGTCCATGCCTCCCCCCTGCCCCATCCAGAGCTTGGGCCTTGGGTGAGCAGTGGGTGCCTTCTGGGGAAGGCAGGACACAATGTTGGGGAGGCAAGTGCTCTCTCCACTTCCACAGGGCTGGTGGATGCTCTCTGGTGACACCATGACCATCCACATTTGGTCCTTCTGTCACATCCTACTCCCTGTCCCGGTGCTCAGCCATGCCACCCATCACGTGCAGCCTAAGCAATCCTTAAATTTTCTTTGGAAAATCCGTTTCTCGATGGATTGCATCCTGCTGGGCCTGAAACGGTGGTGCGGGCATTTTTTGTTTCGTTTCAAACATCGTTTTATCCAACCGTTCCCAAAGCAGCCATCAGGGCTTCACTTAGCTGCATGTCAACCTCCGAAGCCCCCAGCACTGCCTGACACACACATCCACGGGCAGGACACCCTCGTGGCTGAAGGAGCACCCGGAGCATCCCCGAGGGATGAAGGCAGCCCGGTGCCCGCGGGGGTGACGGGGGCGGCGGGCGCTGCGCCCTGACGCACGCCCTGCGAGGAAGCCGTGGGCGGTGTGAGGTGACTTATGAGGCTGAGCAGCCTCCCGGCACCGAGACTTCCCCCTGCACCCTGTCGGGGAGCGTTTCAGCAGCCTGTGGCAGCAGCCTGGCACCCATGGCCTGGCACTGAGCCCGCTGCCCCTTCCCTGCCTCAGGGGTGGCCTGGCTGCTGCTGGCCCAGGGAAGCGACAGGTACCAGGGGAGGGAAGCGGGGCAGGCTGGGCTTGTGCCCGGGGTTTTGGTGGTGGCAGCAGGGAGGAAGCAGAGAGACACGGTGGAGGGTGCTGTGAGTCCTCAGGCTCCGTTCCCCTAACCATATTCCCCTCTCCTCCCAGCCCAGGAGCGACAGGAAGATGATGTGCCTGCCTGCCTCCCCACCGGCGCTGCCCTTGAGGACGTGGCTGGGGCTCGGGCTCTTCGTGCTGCTCTGCCTCGGGATGGGTAAGCGGGAGCCAAAACGGGAGTGTGGGAAGGGGCTGGGCACCAACTGCAGCACCCATGTGATGGTCAGCAGGGGACGGTGGCCCTCAGGACACTGCTGGTGCCTTCTGCCAGGGCTGAGCCCAGGCCAGGGTTTGGGGTGGCACTTCGCTGAGGAGCCCGCAGCTCTCAGCTTCCCAGGCCCATTGCGCCAGGCTGCTGGCTCCCAGAGAGGCATGGTGATCTCCCATCCCAGCCAGGGTGAGAGAAATGAGGGTGTTTTTGGTCAGCTGATGTCTGTGGAGAGCACATGCCGCAGCCCCTCGCGCTTTGGCTTCGGTGGCGGGGTGGTTTCTGCAGCTTTTGGGTGGCTAAAAGTGGGTACATGGTAGAAAAGATAGGGAAAGGTGGCAGCTCAGAGTGCTCTGCAACTCCTGGGCAGCTCAGCACAGAGCAGAGTGAGCTCTTTCTCCAACAACACAAATCCTCGTCGAAATCGTGCTCGGGCTGTGCCCTGTCCTTTTCTGAGGACTCACCAGAAAGCTCACACAGATCTCTCCTCACCTCAACAGGTTTGGGATGAGTCTTCTCAGATGTGTGAAGTGTTAACCTGGAAACCACACAAAATTCTCTTCTGAGCTGGAGTTCATTGTGGCTGCAAAATAAGTTGTGCTTATTGTAAATTTTAGTGTTTCACTGCTGCTAACGATACTCTAGAGCAAACCTGGGCTGAACTGAGGCTTTAGTTAAAAATCAAGCGATGCTAAATTAGGAGCTTTTCATGCTGCTGTTGTGAAACTAGGAGATATTTGATGCTGGGTTTCATTTTGAGTTTCAGTCTCAGAATTTTAAGATAAAACTTGGAGAATTTAGCAGGGAATAAATCGCAGAGATCACTTGTAAAGAAAGCAACAACCTCAAATGTCGCTCTGAGATCTCTGCTCTTCCGTCTTCCGCTCACTCCTTCCCCTACATCTGTGCTCGCAAAGCATTTGTCAAGCACAAATATATTTTGCTTGTATTTTCATGAGGCAAACAATCTGCTGTGAGTGAAGCTGTTTCTCTCTCAGTACTTTTAGAGCTTGTGGTATGTTAATAATGTAATTATGACTGTATGGTAATTCGCCAGCCATGTAATTTTTCTGAAAATGGTTCTGGTGCCTTGGCTAAAGGATGTATAGTTGGATGCATAGTTTGATGCATGCTATTTTGCTCTACTAGAAATAGGAGTTTGATCATAGAAAACTAAGTGTTTGTTGTACTTTTGGAGCACAATTTTTAGATGCTTCTCAAGCAACAAGTCAGTGGAAGTCCTAGTGACTCAGGAGCAGGGGCTTGGCAGACCGATAAGAGCAGGACAGCTGATGGACTTATTTCTCTCTATATATACACTCACACACACTCTGGACCCTTTCTCTCCAAAGATCAGCATTCCTACATTAGTGCTCCTTGAAAATATGTGGTGCAGGACCCACAAAGGGCTGGGTTTTAAAAGCTTTACTGGTGCTTGTGGGTGATGCCTTCTCAGCACTGCCCACAGGGACCACAAGGACCGAGTTCTGACCTTGCTGTGGCGAAATAGTGGAGGCCTGGGTGTCTGCCATCACCCTGGCAGTGACTTCCCACGCAATATTGAGCAAGTCACCAGAGCCAGCACTTACAGGACTGACCCCACATTGCACTGCTCATGACCACAACAAGGCTAAGTCAGGCGTGGCTCCCAGAGCCCGTGTCCTTGGTTTGGCCCAGGTGCCCTGATGCTGGCACACCTCCCTGATGTAGCACTGCAAAAGGTCAGGTGGCATTCTAGGATGGAAACAGGTGCCCTCTGTAAAGCCCACCTGAGCAAAATAGTAACAGAGGGGATGCCAGGCTGAATTTTCACATTGTAGCAGTGGGAGGCATTAAGGGGGGGCTTAATTAAAAGGGGTTTGAAGGTTGTCTTTCATAGGAAAGGTTGAAGGTTGATTTGGAGGTTGTCTTTCATAGGAATTTCATGTGCAAGCTGTGTAGATCCATTTATTTTCCTTTGAATTGAATGTAGCTACTCTGACGTTCTCCTGAGGTGCCCCACTGAAATGCCAGAGTAATTTAGAGCTGATTCTGGAATGTCATCTGCTGCAGGAGACACTGATGTCCATGAACAACACCCCATTGCCTCGGCACAAAGTGGCAGAACAACCTTGGTTACAGCAGAATTTTTTTTATTTATGATCTGAATGCACTGCTGGTATCCCCACGGGCTTGATTTTGTCCTGCCATTGCACCTTCACACCTACCTACAAACTGTAGGATGTTCTCAGTCCCAGTTTGTTATCCTTGAAAAATATAGCTTGAAGTCCCTCAGTATGACCTTTCCCTGCTCTGTGTGCAAACAAAGCATAGGCACTGACTTCAGGGACCCAGCAAGTCCAGCTTTATGTCCACGGAGTATTTTTAAACTTCCCTGTAGTATTTTCTTCCAGCTGGGGACCATTTAGCTGTTGGTTTCTTCCCAGGGGTGAAATGTTTTGAGAATTTTTGAAGAAAATTCCCTACTGCTTTTCTAAGTTACGGGAGAGTTGGGAAGGGAGGGGGAATATCCACTTGTGTGAGCAAGCACTGGCTCATTCCGGGAATCCCCTTCCTTTGTGTTACTCCCAGTAAAGAGCTCAGAGTGGAGCTGGGTTTCAGAAAGGGACAATGAGGGCTGAGAAAGATTCCTTCTCTTGTGGCCACCCCTGAATATTGAAGTGTCTAGCAGTGAGCTTTAGGTGCTTGGTGTCTAATTTCTGTCCCAGCTCTGGTATGGGTTGTGCTGGGGCAGATTTCACGGTGGAGATGGCAGAAATTTTTCTTTACATACCGGATTTGCCCACTTGATCACTGGATGCAAATTGAGTTTCTGATTTATTCCTCTTCATGCCTTCAGCTGTTGTTTTAATTTCTTTTTTCGGATGAGTTTCTGTCTCCTGTTCCAGACATGCCAAAAAAAAAAAGTCTTTCAAAAACAAGGGCAGCGGATCTAAGGAACTCCTTTTTCTGTCTGTCAGTCTATCCAGAGCGAAACCTGCTGCAAGAGCTTGTCTGGAGAAACAGAAACCCAGCTCAGGCCTACTGCTTTTTGCTTATAGAGACTGTTTTCCTTCTTTTGTTGAGTGCTTGTTAAGGACTTCTTAAGAAAGAAGTCCTTAAAAAAAGAAATTCTTTAGAAAAAAAACCCACAGAAAATTAAACTTAGACAAGCTATGTTTTTACACACAAAATACAGTTAAAAACCTAAGTGCCAAGTTTGTAGGGCTATGGGTCAAATGTTCCTTTCACCCACATGATTGCCTTTTTCCAGTTAGATCGGAATGAACCCAGATAGCTCCAGTGACCTCATGTTGCTCTGACTGCAACAGTTTTTTTGCATTTCTTGGTTCACTGGGACATTTGTATCCTTTTTGGAGTGTGCATGTTGGACATTCCTGCATTTAAACATGCAAAGTTTGGAGTGGACACTTCTACCAATTGTGGTAAATTACCAGCAGAAGATGCCACCCGTACACCCTCACACCTTTCCTGCTCATCACTGCCTTGATTCTGAGTTCCAGGTGTGGTTTAATGGGGGTAATTAATCTGACATAAATGACTGATGTTATCCCTCTGCCTCTCTTGTGGTGAGTTAGTTTTTTCAGAGCCAGTTTGCTTTTACACCTATGCTGTGCACCCTGGAGGGGGATGGATGCAAACAGGAGTCACAGTTGAGTGGTACAAACAGGTCATTGCCACCAGAAGATGCAATCCTGCTCCTCTCTGGCTGTGTGATCCTCCTCTTCTTTGCATGTCTGATCCCTGGATGATCTACTTCACCTTCCAGCTTAGCAGAAAGTTTCCTTTTTTCTTTATATATATATATATTTCAAGACTAGTATACTGAACCAGACTCTGGAGAGCCCTGCAAGGATGAACACGTGGGATTGGAAGGGAAAGGGGAGCCAAATCCCCTCTGCTTGCATGGGGAAGGCATGACATCAGTGTGAGTTTGTTGTTTGGCTGCATCCCAAGGTCATGCCAGGCTGGGGGAGAATTTCCACACTCAGAAAAATTCACATAGAATTACAGAGTTTGTGTTGGAAGGGATCTTGAAGGTTAATTTGTTCTAATCTCCCTGCCACGGACACTTCCACTAGACCAGGTGCCTCAGAGTCCCACTCAAACTGGTCTTGAAGACTGTCAGAGCTGGGGCATCCACACCTTCCCTGGGCAACCTGAGCCAGCACCTCACCCCCCTCACAATAAATAATTTCTTCCTAATATCTGATCTAAACCTTCCCTCCTTCAGCTTCTCCCTTGTCCCATTGCCACATGCCCTTATGAAAAGTCCCTCTCCAGCCTTTTTTTAGGCTCCTTTTAAGCACTAAGGTCCCCCTGGAACCTTCTCTTCTTGAGGCTGAAGGCTTCTCCTTCCTTTTAAACATGTGTTTCCCAGTGTAAGTGCTGTGCACATGTGGATGTGGTATTTCCCATAGGGTGGCAAGGCAGGTGTGCTGGATGCAGTGAAGTCTGTTCACTTGGCAGAAGGAGGTCAGTTTTGTTTTTAAATGGATTAGCTTTATGTTTAATTGTAGCTGTTCTGTCCCCTTGGAGGGGCACCACCATTGGGAGTCTCAGGAGTTCATTTGAGAATATGTAAATCTTTCCCAACTCGGAAATGCCACAGGCTTTGCTTCTGCTTTTTCAGTGTTATTCTTTTAAAATATCATTGGTCCCTGGGGACTCCCTGGCTGAAAAGAAAGTGCTGACTGATGGCTAATGGTGGCATTTCTACCCTATCCTGAGCTCAAAGGACATCCACCTTTTGGCGAGCTCCATCTCCTCCCACATCACATAAAAAGTTGTTAGAGAAGACGATTTAAGGAAGTACCTTTGCTCACCGCTGCTCTCTCGCCTTAGCAGGCACCCTCTGGTGTCGTTTGCAATGCCCTGCAGGCAAGGATTTGATCCCTGTGCCGGGGGAAGTGATTCAGAGAGAACAGAGACAGACACCGGTCCCTAAAAGCCGAGAGAGCCCCTTCCCTGCCCTCTGTGCTCCCGGATGGTGCCTCCAGCAGCACCTGCCCAAACCTCTCATGCCACTCCCTCTGCAGGTTTTGCAGCTTACAGACCCCTCTGGGCTGCTCTGCTCTGGTTTCCTGAGTGTCCTCCAGTTAATTACCATTCTCCATGCCGAGCTCTTATCTAGGGCTGTGTAATCTCCCCTCGAGCTGCGGGGTGACTGTCGGGGCTGTCTGCAGAGCATCCGTGAGCTGGTGCCTGAGCACAGACCAGTTTTTCTAACAAGATAATGGCTGGCAGGCCTGCAGCGTTGTTAGCTGAAATGGTGAGTGTTGCTGTGGCTGTGGGCAAGTACTTTAGCGGGGGGGGAAAAAAAAAAAAAAAAAATATATATATATATATATATATATATATATATATATATATATATATATATATATATATATATATATATATATAAAAATTTGTAATTTTTCGACTTTGAAGTGGGCTTATGTGAGAGGTATCATACTTGATTTTCCTAGTTACTGGATACTTTCACCTTCTATCAGTTTCAAGAGAGGACTGGCTGCTTGGGGAGCATGTGAGACAGAGATTTAGTAAGCACTGAGGAAAACTATAGCCTTAAGCAGTGGGGAGGACCTCAATTTCAGAAACTGCTGTGAGGACAGCAGCATGCATGGCGGCGGTACTGGAGGAATTAGGAAAATTATCTGAGAACATCTTCAGCTGGGAGATAAATATAGAGGAAGTACAAAGTGATCCTGTCAGCAAGAGACAGAGACTGCAGGGGGAAAAATTAACAAATTTATTTTTGTCTGTCTTTGTGGCAAATCTCCCCCACCAGCCTGTCTTACACAAATGCCACATCTAGTTTCTGCTCCCAGTCTGGGAAATCGAAAGAGTGCTGAGCAAGATGTAGGAATTTGATCTCTAAAGGAACTAAAATATGCAAATCTTCTGAGGAACTCCAGATTCACGGGCCCTCCCTGCCCTTTTTTATTCTAGCAGGGTCACATTCCACGGGCTGGGAATGGAGAAAGGGAGAAGGTTCAGAAAGACTCTTCTTTTGCTCATTTCTCAAAGTCAAAGTCTTCTGTCCCCATGGCTGTGTGTCCCTGCTGGTTTGCAGGGGACAAAGCAAGGTCTCCATCCTCTCCTCCCTGAGCAGCACCCATGTGGTGCACTCGGCAGCACAGGAAAAGATCTAAGACATGATCTAGTCCCTTCTCCAAGTAATTCTGGTTCAATATCCATCTTCTTGCTTGGATCTGCCCTCCTGGCTGGTGCCAAGATGAGAAATCCGGTGATTTGCGCAGAGTTGCTGTTTTACTCATGTAACAAACACAGCAGGCTGGACATACCCGGGTAGCGGGCTTGTCCCAGGCTGACTCAGAAAGCAGGAGATTTTTATCTCCATAAGTACTGAAACCTGACCTGGAGCAAGAGGTGTCAGCTGGCTGGAGCTGCCCCAGCGCTGCAGCCAGCCCCCTCCACCAAAGTATTTCAGATTTCCTTTTGTCTTCCCAGATGCTAACTGCAGATCACCCTCTGGTTTTCACAGCCACTTCATGGCTTCAGGGATTTCCTCACTGAAGATGTGCAAACACACACAAAATAAAACATCATTACAACGGAATGAAGGCTGCTGATGGAGTGGGACACCTAAACACCCTGGGAGTGTTATAATAATTGCCAAATCAACAGTATAGAGCTGGGCAAACCAGGGTTACTTTTTTTGTTTAGGAGGAATGTAGCAGCATAAAGATGGGAAGTGCATAAAACCACGTATGGGGTACCCCGGGGTTCCAGCACAGAAGCAAGCAAGGATGAACTTTTAGAAAAACGTGTTCAGACCATTTCCCTACCTCAGACCTGCCATGCCATCATCATGCACTAGGATTAATCCTGTCACTTAACTGCTGCAGGCACCCTTGAGTAGTGTCAGCAGGTACAGGGAGCTGAGGGGATTCACTGCCAAACTAAGTCCATCGCTGGCTTTGTTTGGGACCAAATATTTGGGGTTTGTTCTTTTCTGCTCCCCTCTCTAACCACATTTGGGATGAGTAAGGGAACTTGACCTGAACAAAGCGTTTGGATTTGCAGCTGCTTTGCTTCACCAAAGCAGCCCAGAGCAGCGGCAGTCCCGTGGTTTGTGATGACAGGCTGGGCTCGGGGTTGCGCAAGGGGAAAGGGCCGCTCCTCCTTTTCATGTCTGCCAAGACCTCTCTTTGCATGCCTGAACTTGCTGGAGTGGAGTCTGTGAAGAAGGAGCCTCAGAGGCTTGTCAGGCACTCCTGCCTGGTTTAATCTGCAGTCACAGATTCCATACAGAGGACAGCCAGCAGGGCCTTATAGCACCCACTTTTCTCTGTTTCATCCTATCTTAGTGCACAGGGTCTTTACGGTGAAACACAGAGGAAGGCAATGTTTTTATGCACTTCTGAACCAGTGTCTCCACGTAGAGGTTATCTGGGCATCTAGCAGGGTCTTTCTGTCATCAGGGTGTTCACAGGAGTCACTGATTTAAACACAAAGCATTTCACATACTCCCATGTGGCACAGGACGTTTGCTGGCTTTTGGCTCCATGGAAAAGCCTGGGGAGAATCTCATTCCTCATTGGTGAAATCATCTGGGATAAAGGCAAGATCAAGGGGGAGTGTCTAGTCTTTCAAAGATTCAGCTTTTCAAAATGTCTTGATTTTTTTGACTCATTGTCTGTTTTGCTTGGAAATCCCTGCAAAATACTGCATTGCCCTCAAAGGATAAATCATGCAAGTTTGGGGTGAATGTGCTATCACAGAAAATGAGGGGTCTGAGCTGCAGAATTACCTGCAGAGTGGGAATCCCAGGTGCCTGGTCCTTGGCAAAGTCAGTGATGCCATTAATTTACGAGTAGAAATACCAACTGCTGTTGCAAAGATAGATAGGAAACCAGAAGGAAAAAAAAAAAGCAAAGCAAGGCTCAGAAGGGCAGAGGAATAGGGAATGCAGGGGAAGGAGAAAGGCTTGGGAGCTTCTGTTCACCAGGACTTATCTGGAGGTTTCCAACAGTTTAAGGAAACTGCTCTGCTTCTCCAGAGCATTGCTAAGTCTTTAGCTGCCTTTTACTGTCAAATGTCTCTGCAAGACTTCTGTGCCGGAGGAAATCTGCTCTCATGTGCTGTCTCACTGCTTGTGTGGTCAGGATAACAAAGCTTTCTGTGACTGGGAAATTTCTGAGTCACAGCTTGGGCAAAGTGTGCAGGAAGCAGGGATACTGGCTCAACAGCTCTCCTGACTCTCAGAACAAGAAGGAACAATTCTCCTCTATACTCCTTTCTGTTCCAGTTAGCCCTGCTGTATGGGGCATCTGCAGCACTGGCATAGTTTGAATGAAGCAAACTTTTCTGCCAGGGAAGAGAAAGTCAGCCCTTCCATCAGTTCAGCACTGCCACATGCCACGGGCTTCCAATGCTGGAGTGATGTGTGTGCACAGCAAGAGACTAGGTGGGCTTCAGAGGGGTGGGAAGAGGAGGGATCTTCTTCTAGAAAATCATTAAAAATCATTTCCATGGTGAATACCTTCCCCTCAGCCTGGCTGCAGAGAGCGTTCAGCACAGAAACGGCACAGAACTGGATTTTCATTTTTGCTTTGCAGTTCACCTCTAAAGTGAAAGGGGACTTTTGTAGGGCTGAATGACTCTTCATGGACTTTGGTTCCTTCAGGCTTGCAGCATTCAGGTTGCGGTTTCAAGGGTGCAGAGCCTTTTAAGGGTAGACATGACATCAGCAGGAGTTTCCAGCCCCTGCACATGTACTCCCGAGAAGGTTTTTGTTCTCCTTTTGGTTGCAAAGGAGACTCTGAGGGGCAAGGTTGGGAGAGCCTCATGCAACTCATGATGTGATATCACCCTGACATTTACTGTACACCTACTCTTCCCCTACTGCTGCAAAAGAAAACAGAAAATGGTCTTTATCAATCCCAAAGTTTCGCTGGATATTTGACTGGCCGCTCCTTCGAGTCTCTCCAATAATAGTAAGAGCTACACTGTGAAAACAAGCGAAGATGTGGTCAAAGAGGAAAACACACAAACACACACAGGTACAGGAGGAGGAACTGCAAAAATCACAGCCTGAAGTGGGCTGCTTTTAAGGTGAACAGAAGGAAATGCTTTCTCACACAGCATGTAATCAAACTGCAAAAGTCATTGCCAGAGGATGTTGTGAATGCCAAAAATGTATGTGCATTCCTGAAAGGGCATTCCTGAAAGGGCAAGAACTCTTCCTGCAGGGTAGGTCTAGCAGTAGCAATTTAAATGCTGATGTAAAGAAATCCTGAATTTCAGGCTGCAAAGGTTGGCAAGACAAGGCAGTTTTTCTCCTGTGTGGAAGAATTAGTTTTTCTCTCATTTTGCTACCAGTTGATGGCTGACAGAGGTCAGTGGGCTGAGCAGCTCCTGGTCTGCCCCAGCTTGGTTGCTCATCATCTGCAATGCATTAAAAGGGGAAGTACAGGAAGTAGGGGGGAAATATTGAAACTTCCCCTTTGGAAGACCAGTGGAGTGGCTGAGTAGAGGGAAACCATTTAAATAAGGAGTTGCTAATTTAATTACATATTCTATTTTATTTAACTAATATTAAAACATTCCATAGTGTCACCAGGACCTCCACAGTATTTTTTGGTGTGTTTCCTCCAGATTTAATGTCAAGGATGCAAGTAGGACAGGGGTGGGTGTGTGGCAGGGGAGGGGAGTGAAACTTATTTCACAGAATCACAGAATAATTTAGGTTGGAAAAGACCTTTAAGATCTTTGAGCCCAACCTTTAATTCAGCCCTGCCAAGTCCACCAACAAACCATGTCCCTTCGTGCCACATCTACATGCTGTTAAATGTTCTGTCCCAGGCTTTGTGTCTGGGCTTCATTCCAGCAAGCAGCCCCAAAATCCAGCTGTGCTAGGGCACTGGCTGAGCATCCGCTTGTCTCCCTCCAGCACTGGCAGCTGTAGGAATGTGAGGAAGTCACCGGGCTGTGCCACAGGGGGCTCTCGCTGTGACAGTGGTCCCAAGGTCTGTGAGTCACCCCAGGGTCTGTGAGTCAGTGCTAAGCAAATGAGGCCTGGCAGGCAACCAGCTCGTGGCAGCCTTGGACACCGGCTGAACGTGAACGCCGCAGCATCCCGGTCACAGCCTGAGTGCTGCACTCTGCCTCTGGACAGCGTGGCTGCAGTTAGGCTGGGACTATCAAGAGTGAGCCAGCATCAGCCAGACTTTGCTGGGGGGTGGCAGTTCTGAGGCTCAGTTTTGTGCATTGCTCATGTCATGGGTTTTGTAGCTCATGCGTCAGGCAGAGGCTTGGCACGTGGGCTCTTCCCCTCCACTGATGAGTGATGCTGCGTTGTCCCCATCAGCGACACATCGCCTGTCAGGACTTTTCCTGCTTCCTCTCTCAGGCATGTGTACTGAGATGTGTTCTGCAGGGAAGGAAGAGGGAATCTGAATCTTTTCTGTCCTGAAGACAGCTATGTCCTTATTTTTCTGCTCTCAGTCAGTGGAGTGTAACAGGTTGATATCCCACTTCCACCGCTGCAGATGAGTGCTAAGGCAGCGAGGCCGAGGCAAGCAGGAAAGAGACAAACCTGATCTTCTGGACTAACAAAGCCGGGTGCACATCATCCCCAGGCTTGCAGTAACTCAGGTGAAAGCCCAGCCATCTGCCCTGTGGTGCGGCACAGGGCTGTGTGTCCCTGCTGGGTCACCTTTCAGCAGCAGCAGGAACTCCCTGCTAGGCTGCTCCCTCGGAGGTCAGGCCCTGTGAACCTTTAACCTCTGGAAAGAGGAAGGAGAGGGAAAGCAAGGCGGAACATGGGAGCAGGGTGCTTAGGAGGGGAATTACTGCTCCCATGCTCAAAGTTGTACCTAATTTCACCCTGTAAGGGTCTCAACTTATTGTTGTCAGCCCATGGCTGTACTCCAGGGATGGCACTGGCAAAGTCACTGGCCGGGAGTTGGGGAACATCTGTGTTGGTTCCAAGTCATCCCATGAACTTTCACAAAGATAAATCTGCTCTAGCTGGACTAGGCAAAATTGTTCATTTGCTAATGCTGGAAGGCTGATGATAGTGTGGCTGCAGCCTTTGTGTATCGTAGGGTTGGTTCTTATTTCTGGGATCTTGAAAGTTTTGGGTTTTTTTTTTTCTTTTACAAAAAAATAACTACCAAAAATCCCCCAGCTCTCCTGAACAAATAGTCCACTGTGGCCCTGTTAGGCATGCAGAGGACCCAGTGGAGAGTGACACAGATTTTCCAGACACCAGACTCTGAAAAGGGAGAGCAGAGGAGATAGCACTTTGTTCATGTGTGTTTCTATCCCTGTTTCTAAAGGGGCCAGCAAAATTTCTGTTCAGGCAAGCAACTCTCCTTCCTTTGCCTGCAGCAATCCATGCAATCCTTGTGTGCCCACTGAGTCATGATCCTGAGTAGGAGTGGTGTCCAAGGCAATGCCCAAGGATGGCTCCCCTCAGTGCAGAGCTGAAGCTGTAAAACAGCTCGGTGGGTGACGAGGGATGTGAGCAGTCAGAGCCAAAAGGGCTGAGCTTTAGGCAACAGCTCCTGGCACAAGGCTGTACCACTGACTCACTTACTTTTCTTTGCCCCTCACATGCAGGCCAAGCACTGGAGAAGAAAGTAGTCAAGAGCAAAGTGGGGGAAAAGGTCAGCCTGCCTTGTTGTTATGAAATTCCCAGCTCGGAAAGCCTGCACAAGTACCGTGTCTACTGGCAGAAGAACATCACGGACGTGGTGCTGGCCTACTCGGAGGGGAATCTGATCCGCACGCACGAGCGGTACCGGAACCGGACGGAGATGGACCCCTGGAACCTCACCCTGTGGATCTCCCCCATGGAAATCCTGGACAATGACTCTTACCAGTGTGTGGTTCAGCGCAATTCCATCGTGGTGTGTGACGAGTCTGTCATCCTCTTTGTGACAGGTGGGTGGATTGCCTCCTGGCACCTGAGGCTCCCCAGTGCCAGGGGGGGAAGGATGTTCTCCCAAGCTTATTCATACTGTAGCAGCTAGACTTTCATCAGGAAGCCTGGGAGAGTGCTGGAAGGTGTGTTAACTTCTTCCATTCCAGCAGCCTCCCTTCTTACCTTTCTAAACTTACCTCCGGTACAGAAATTCTTTTCCCACCACCAACCCAACCTCCTCCCCTTGATGCCTTCCTCTTGTGAAAGGATCCTTCCCGGGGCCCTCCCCGGGTACCACTGGTGACAGGGGCCTGAGGCACCCCCTGCTGTCTTTGGGGCAAAGCAAGACCAGGCCCTTAGTGCCTGGCAAGCATTCAAGCTGAAAGAGAAATAGGGTGGCCAAGGCAGCATGCCAGCCCTGCATCCAAACCCCTGTGGAACTGGCTGCACTGCAGCTCCACGGCCGAAGGCTGAATTCATCATGGAGCTTTGAGGCTTTTTACATTAAAGAAACCGAGTTCCTTTGTTCAAAATGAATCTTAACTTCTCTTAGAGGCCACAAAAAGTTCCACTGACATTTTCCATTTCCACCAGCGTTTGTGTGGCAGTTGATCTCAACCAAAGACTGGTGATATATAAATACATACATGCCTTTTAATACCTTTAACAGCAGAGAGTTACATGAATCTCCCAGATAAGTCAGTGAAGGAGCATTCCTCATCTGGAAGGAGTTTTGGCAACAAAAAAAGACAAGCTCCCGAGGTTTGGCCATTTCCTGCTGGTCTGAGGGCATATGTGCAAGGGGACAAATTCAGTGATCTTTCTGGGAACTGGTATGAAAAAAGGGAAGTGTACTGCCAGCACCCTTTTTTTAACCATGAGGGTTGAGGAGTTAACTGCATAAAAAACGTAAAACTACGGATCTCTTTTCCTGTCCACAAATACTCCAGTTTCTTTCCAGCCAGAAATCCCCTTGCTGTCTTAACAAGCCAGCTGTAATAATTATGGTAGACTTCTGCTGCCTTTGGTGAAGTGAGATCAAATTATTGTGGGGATCAGGAAAGGGAAATGCTGGAATCAGGCTGGGGTGTCTGAGGGGATTTTGCAGGCTGGATGGCAGGGTCCCATTGCTCAACAGACAATGGGCCTGGAAGAAAAACTGTGTCTCCTTGCTTGCCACTGGTCAGCCACACAGTGCTGAGCAAGTTTCTTTCACTAGTGACTGGTTGCTTGGTATCCTAGACCATGGGCAGGAAAAACTCCCAATGGTGAATGCTCTGTGGGGGAGTGTTTGCTTTGACTGTGGGTTTTAGGGACTGCAAACCTCTCTGGCCTGACAGAATGGTAACCAAACCTCTCTCACTTCAGCTGACTTCAGCAAGCCCAACGTGACGGCAGAAGTGTCCGCTGACTCCTGCGAGTCGACTGAGATGGTGATTACATGTTCCTCTCACGGAGGTTTCCCCAAGCCCAAAATCTCTGGCGCCCTCAACAACGTGTCCGTGGAGTGGAATGCCAGCTGGGTGTCCGAGTCCCACCTCAGCCCGTACAATGTCACTGGAAAACTGGTGCTCAACGTGACCAAAGACGTCAACATCACTTGCTCCATTGAATACAGTGGCTTTGCCACATCTGCCAGTTTGCTTCTGAGTATGTTTTATTAATGTTTTCTGTCACAAAACCATTTTGTTGAATCTGCTGAGTTGCCTCTCTGAGAATGCAGTAGATTTTGTGTGAGTGTTCATGCAAAGATCACCCAGTGATCCTGTCTGTGAACTACACACCAAAATATTTTAAAGGCTGGAAGATAGCTGGGGTGGGAAGGGAGAGTCACAACACTGACTGACAAGCAGAGGCAGCTCTGCCTTCCTGCTGCTCTGCTGCAGCTGGGCTGAGAGCTGAACTGGATCCTGTTGTGAGCTGGTAATGTCACACTTGGTGGCTGCCACAGGCTGGGGCTGCCACCATCCTGTGCCCCATGGTCTGGCTGCCAGCTGTGTGACACAGACCTGGTATTTGAACAGGGGGACCAGAGACACATGTATGTTTTAAAAGCCACAGGCTGCACTTTAAAAGAATTTCCTCGTTTAATGAGCATGTTTGTCCCTGCTTCAGTGAATGAAACTGTCAGCTGGGGCCTAGACAAAATTCTGCTTTCAAATGTAACACAGGGTTAACTTGTACGAAAAGAATTCCATCACTGAGCACGGCTTAGAAGTGATGGCATAAAAGATAAGTCTGTGCTTTGAAAAGCTTGAGGCACAAGTGGAAACAGCATGAGGGAAGGCAGCACACTACATTCCAGATGTTTTGCAGTAGAAGGGGATTTGCAAGAAAATTCGTAAAACCAAAAGGATTTTTTTTAATGTTGTTACCAAAAGGTATTCTGAAATGTCTCTGGGTGTGATGTTTTTACTGTAGAGATAAGGGCACCTTCAAGGGAAGATAGAGAAACAGTATTTTTCCTAGGGAATTGTACCTTATTCATCAAGGTAGCTTATTCATCTATCTTACTAAAATCAAAGGGGCTTGTGGGGAGAGGTGCCATTCAGCTTCAGAACAAATACCAGGAACTAGTGCTTTATGAATATTGGCTATTGCTGGATGTAGAGCATAATGTCCCTAATGAAGGGAGAATAAGGTTATTAATAGCTCACTACACAGAAAAATAGAGCAACAACAACAAAAAAAGCAGTAATCAGAGGAGGGTGCAGTCAACAGTGACGCATCCACAAGTCACAAAGCCCCCAATTTTTGACTTTTAGGATGTGGAACAACTCCCATTTTGGTAAGGTGTAAATGGTCTTCCAACCAAACCTTTCAAGAACACGGAGTTACAGACAGAACAGAGCCTCTGGTAAATGTAGAAGGCAGTCCCTACAGCATGAGAGGGGGACTGAACAGCAGATCAGGCTAATTGATGTCTTAGGAGTGCAAGGATGCTTCCCTGTGTCAGATCATTCTTCTTCACCTGTGAATCCAAAGGGAAAAAAAAAATAAGGCATAAATCTGATGATAACAGTAAAGAAACCTGCAAAGGATCTTTGAAAACAGAAATTTTCTAGCTGTGAACTCAGACTTTTCCACCAAGCCTAGCTCATTTCCCTGAAACAGCTTATGTGTTTTTAAATATTTCCTGTCTCAGGACAAAGACCCAGCTTTTTACATTCTGTGGATGTGTTTCAGTCCATAGCAAATGTGGATAAATTGAAGAAATTTAGCTGCCAGCTTTGTTTGCTTGTTTATTGAGTAAGTCCATTTTCAGGCTGAATAGCTGACTTAGAATTTGGCCAGAACCCCTGAAATGCACATACTTGCTCTTAAATGAAAATGCCAATATCCTGTTGGGCCCTTTATTTATGTTTAATTTCTCCTGTCTCAGAAAAAACAAATGACTGTGTGGTTCCTCCTGTGCCTCCACCTTATAATGTCATTACTGCTTCAATTATCATCGTTATCACCTTCATTCTGGCTATCACCCTGGCAGCAAGATACCTCCCAAGGCATGGTAAGTGCAGCTTCTTTTTCAAGAAGGTGTCTCTTAGTGCTGATAGAATTTTTATGTAGGATACACATTTATAGAAACTTTAATGTCACACTAGGTATTTCTGTACCTTCTTCTAATTTTTCTCATTTCCTTTTTTTTTTTTTTTTCCCCTTCAGCATCCACTGTCACAAAATCTAAGTCTAGCTCATGATTTTGCTACATTTTGTGTGCAGGCAACACTTGAGTTCAGGTTTGAGAGTGAAGAGGTGACAGGGAGTTTTGACAGCAGATCAAAATATTTCCAAAATGAGGGATAATGAAGAGGTTCACAAAGGCTCATTTTTATGTATTAAGATGCTTTAAGATGCTTTAAAATGCCAAGAATCTTGGTGGTCATGATACGTAACAGCTGAGCACTGAGAGTTTCAAAACTGGATCTGTCTCCACACCCTATTTAATCCCTCAGGAAGTCACTAAGGGAAAGTAACAAAAATACCTAGTGTTAGGGCCACAGGAGAGACTTCAGCATAGCAATGTCCTACTTTTATGGGAACACCAACCAGGAGAGTTAGATTTGTATTCTTTGTATGGCAAAAAATGGCACAGGTAAAGTGTCTGGTCCCATCTTATGAAGTCTTCAGTAACTCCAAGGCAAGTCTCCAAGAGTTTTTCAATGGCAAAGGGGACATCAAATATCTCAGGGTTAGTGGACAGCGGAGTAATTTACTTTTTTCTCTTCAAAAAAATTTTTGCTGTTGCTCCTAATCATGTCTAAGCTGACCTTTCCAGAAAGTCCCTGAAGATATGGGCATTTAATAGATTTATAAAGGTAGGTAGAATTAAAAGTCAGCAGCAATAGGTGCCTTATCCACGCCCTGTGAGCAGCTTTGCAGAGCAGTCGTGGAGAATGACAGCAGGCCTTGCAACACACATATTAAGGATAAATAAACACCCAGCTGAGTTCTGTCAGGTCACTGGGGAAGCCACATCTGGGGACAAGAATCCCACACTGAGGGCTCTATGCTCAGGCCACTCACACCATCTGGCTGTGGTATTCCCCGCTGGAAAAGGCCATTTTCTGGGCAGCAAGGACTCAGTTTGCTTACAGGCACCTGTAAGTTTTCCGTGCTTGTGTCTTCTGATATCTCTACTTGAATTTCAGACAAGTCCACTCCCAAGTCACACACACAGAGTTCTCATTGTTATTTTTCTTTACCCCTCCTCTTCAGCCACATCCCTTCAAAAACCAAGGTGACCACTGAGTCAAGCTGAGCTAATTTCCTTTCAGAGTTTTATCACAAAAAAAAGGAAGCTTCTGGAAGGCAGTGACTCCTGGTCGCACCTGTGCACCTCCTCATTTTCCACCCCTGTGCCCTTATGACACCAGTGCCAGTTCTTCTTCCCTGCTGTTCCCTGGGGCTGTGTCAACAGGAAAGCAACAAGCAGGCTGAAACCAAGAAAATCACACTTGATCACAGCCTGCGCTGTTAGCTGCATGTGTAATGAACTTCTAATTATAGGAGAAAATGAACTGGAATCGGAAGATTTGGCTCTCAACAAATATAGGCTGGAAATTAAAAGGTTCCTTACCATTAAATTAGCAAGATCCTGGAGCACTCTGAGATAGCCTTTTATATAGGAACGGAATTGCTTTTAAAGCAGATGTAAAAAGCATACCCATGTGGTAGAATGCAATCACCTGCAAACAGCATGGCACATGGCTGCGTTAACAGGAATTTCCCTTTTAGTCCCACTTCCATAATGTGCACAGGGAGTAGATTTGCTGAGTCAGGTGGTGCTGATTTGGTTCAGCCACTTTCCAGACCAGGCACAGAAGAAACTGTAGGAAGGGTAAGAAACTGAAGCCAGTGCTTCCATCCAGCTTTCCAGTTTGTGTAGCTGTCCCATTTCAGTGCTGCTGTGCATGGCCATCTGTCTGGGAAGGGAAATATCTGCCCTGAGAGTTCTTCCTGTGGGTGCTGCTGCAGGTCACCTTTCAAGAGCTCTCCTGGGAGCCCAGAATAGGTCTGAGAGTACTTTCTGTTGTGCTGGGCTATGGAAAGCTGAGTCAGGAGTTGCTAAGAGTGGTTTCTGAGCTCCAAAAGCCAGGCTTCAAAGAGCTGAAGTGTGGGAGGGAAGAATAGAAAGGCAGAGCAAAACAAAACGGAAGTAAGAGTTCTCAGATGCGTGATTGTTGTGGTGGACAAAACAATCAGGTGCTTTGTTGAGGTTCACAACCGCCTACTCTGAGGAGCTCACAGCCTCGTTTGAAGTAATTTAAGAATGAAAACAGAAAGAACCAAGATTAGAGGGCACCTAAAGGATAGCTTAATACCCACAATTTGTACGAGCACAATTGCACAAGATTCAACTTGAACTACTAAAATTCAGTCATAGGTGGTGAAATATTAAGGGGATCTGCTTAATCGGGTATCCTCTTAAAGCTCTGGAATAGTTTGTTGGTTTTAACACCGGCATTCTTTCACTCGATAGGTAAACTGCAATTAGTGACATGTAACTTCCATTGTAATTTCCCTTCTGACCTTATCTCAGCATGGAGCAACCTGTTTTTGTGCCAGGCTGAGGTTCCAGCCCTGTGCTAACAAGAGCAGTTTTATCCATGTGACATATTTATTTATTTGTAACAGAGCTTTCTATCAGATCAAACTATGACCATATTCATCTACTAACAAGGCATCTTCTTTTTCAGTTTGTTCTCACTGTTGTAAGCGCCAGGATTCGGTGGAAGAGGGTGTGAAAGAATATACAAAGGCACCCATGAGCTCTAAAGGGACAGCTGAAACATCATCTGTATGACCAGATTGCATTTGCAGGTAGTTTTCTTCACTCTTCTCTTGCCAAAACAGTTTAAATTATTAAAACTATTGAATGCTTGTGCAATGTTAGCTCAAAACACCACGTGTCATCCAGCTGTCAGGATCTGCAGTGACATCCCCTTCCATTGCCCCTGTGCTCATTTATGGGTTTTCCAACTAAACACTGGGCAGTCTTTTAGTGCCTGTCTTGCTGGGATCATTTGTGAGTTCCTCATCCCTGCCTCAGGTGCCACATGTGGCTTCACCCCCTAGAGGTTCTGGCTGATTCCCTGTGAGCCATGTGCCTGATTTGATGCCTTAACATGGGAACATCACTGATGATAGAAACTGAGGATTGAGCAAATGGTGATGAGGAAAAGGGTACAAAAGAAAAATTCCAGCTTTCCTAGCGTGATCAGACATGCCAGTCCACTTCTGAGATATGTCCATTTCCTTCAGCAGCTGGAGGAATGGAGAAGGAAAAGTTTCATCCCTCAAACTTGCCCAGAAAACACTCATATTTTAAAAGGAGTTACTTTTGATAATGGCGTGTTACAAAAGATGGGCTGGGGAAGTCTGGCTTGCCAAGGCTTTATGATTACAAAGGATTGTATTTGTTTTGGCTTGAAAGCTCAGCAGTTTTCAGGGCTGTGTCCTCCAAAAAGACACTTAAGTGAAGAGACTTCAGGGAAGATTAGCAGCTAACTGTTCTTATTCACATCATTATCCAAGTGACTGCATTTCCTGCTCTCAGCGCAGCATGCGGAATTGCCAGGGTAATGCCTGTGGAATTGCCAGGGTAATGCCGTACAGCAACAGCCCTGGGGCCCTGGAAATCACGACTTTGTCAAACTGTGCACTGCAGAATCTAAAAGTTTAATACTTTTGAGATGGAAAGGAGGGGAAACTCTCATTCAGGCCACTTGTCTCATTTCCAAACCTGACCACCCACTCATGTTTTCCTCTGGGGAAGGCCCTGTCTGGAACAGATACTAGAGCCTTGGTTAGAATGAATTTTGGGGAGTTTTGTGATGGGAGTGGCAGGAGTTCACCTACAGAATAAACCCATTCTCTTTTGTTATAAAAGTTTGCCAAGATTTTCCTGTAGAGGGCTGGTGCTTCCCGACTCCTGGGACAGCGGCCGCCTGCGGACTGGGATGGAAGCTGTGCATCCTTAGAGGCTGACTGCCATCTCGTGATGCACTGAGCCATGTCCTACTGCTGCTCAAATAGGGAAGCACGTTCACTAGTCATCCTCCCTCCGTTCCCAAGGATTTTGCAGGAAGCGCCGGGCCAGGCTACAGCTCTACCCGCTCAGAACAGCGCCGAGTTTAGGGACCAGGAGCCCTCTTGTGGAGGGCTCTCGCAGGCGATAGAACCTGTTTATCGGCTCTGCAGCATTACTGGGCTACATTTAAGGTGTGAAGAACCAAAAAATCAGCGAAATCTTTTCCTCAGGTTCTTCACGCTGTGCATCCCACACTGCCGACTCCACTGTTCGTTGTACAGCATGGACCCTTTGGCTCTCGGCAAGGGGGAGGCAGCAGGAGAAAACTTTGCTCACCACGGCCGCCAACACAACCTCCTGTGAAGGAATGCCGTCCCCGCCGCAGCAGCTCCTTACAGCCATGTCGCCGGGATTCCAGCCGAGAGGACCCTCCGTGTTCCTGCAGCGGGGCAGAAGGATGTCATCAGTGGCACATCAGGTCAAGACTTCAGGAGCCTCTGGCTCGCTGCTGTCTCTGTGAGAATCAGCAGCCTGCAGAGCCCCAGCAGGGAGCCCATGCCCACCTGCCCCTTCAGTAACACGGAGCTGCCCTTTGGGAGACGCCAAATCGTGACTGCAATCTCGTCAGTTTATGCGTCCACGTTGCGAGTGGGAGCAGCTAAAACTTCTTTCATGTTCAGCCTCACACATCTATCTGTTCTTCCTGCTGGAGGACTTTGGATTTGGAACTCAACCATTACAGATACACATCCCTTCTCCCCTAAAGAGGCAATAGTGGACACATTTTTCATGAAAAAAAAAGACACCTTGGAAATGTCTGTGTGCCTCATGCTTATTTGCAGCGCTACGAGACTTTTTAGGGAATGATACACACTGACAGCACTCCTAAGAGCGAAATAATATTGCTTATTTACTGCAGTGGCACAAGTTCTCACAGCCTTTCTCTCCTGAAAGGACAGCCTTGCCAACCCGAGCACTGAGGTGCAGCTCCTCCATCCAGTTGCTGTGTGAGGGCACACAACCTGTGCACACACACAGCCAAGATTTCATGTGCATTCCTTCCCACCCACACCGGTAAAGCCCCACTGGAACTTGTGTGACAGCCCAGTGGTGATCTCGTGTGTAGCTACTGTAATCAAATGTAACTCGGGGCTTTGCTTCATAAACCTGGGTCTGCTTCTGTGTGTACATCTGCCATGGGATAATCGTTAGGGAAAGCTCTGCAGATTTTTTGGGAGTTTCTCACAGCAACATGAGGATATTGACTTTGCACTGAACGTTGCTGCTTTCTGCCAGTGTTCTCTCTACCCAGCCAGGACTAGAAGGAATTTCCCTGCAGGATGCCAACAATGGACAGGACTCATCTGATCCAGGTGACATTCTTGCCTACTGTGTAGGAAAAAATGGTTTCTCATTTTGAGGGGAAAGGAGGAAAATGCCCCAACCCCAATAAGCTTCCTAAGCAATTCTGCCTACTAACCTAACTCAACCCCGCCCTGAGTTTGACTAGAATGTTTTTCCCTTTTGCTCTGCAAGCTGTACCCATTCCCTCACTGTTCTATCCACGTTATCAGGGCAAACCAAAGTCTGAAAGCACAATGCCATCCTCTTTGTGGGATGTGTTATCACTTGAGCTGCTTATCTTCCTAGGACACAGCAAAAACGTAGTCCGTCCATTTCACTTTTTTTCTAGTTGGTACATATTGAGAAACTGCTGGAGAAAATAGGGGGATTAAATGTGGTTGATAGGATACTGAGCTCTGAGATTAGGTAAGAAATAAGACAATGCTCCCTTTGTACTCCTGCAGAGTCACGCTGTGCCATCACCTTTTTACTGCTTTCCCACTGTCCCAAGTGTAATGGGAACTTCAGAACATTCTTACAGAGTTTTTGACAGAGAAAAAGCAGTAAGCTGGGGGATAAGGAAGCAATTGCACTGGTGTGTTCTGGTTGCAAACAGAACACAAGTGACAGAAATCAGGCTGTTTCTAAAAGGCAGCCTGACTATTGCAGGACTCGGTGCATGAGTGACGTGTCTCACACTTTTCAGGTTTCCTGTTCTTTCAGCCTATGTTTGTTCCAGCACAAACCACCAGCTTCTTGAAGGCTGACCACCCTCTCTTGGCATTCCCTTCCATCTCTGCTGATTTCCAACACTGTCCTTCCCTATAACCACACTGCAATTGCACCTTGCCAGCCACACCACAGCTCTGCCAGTTGTACCAGCGTGTTTTCCCTCTCACTATCCCATGCTCTCTCTACTTCTGCTCCTGACCAGTGATTGCACAGCTCACCAGAAAAGGGTTTGTCCTTTGCACTGTACCAAACCTTTCTACATCACCAGACTCCAGTTACACTTTCAGTAACTCCTGAAAGAAACCAAAAATTTCACTGACAAATATGTCTAGCATCTGGTTATTTTTATATGCTTGATGGGCAGGTTATTTGGTTCATTCTTCATTAAGCACTAATGCTCTGGATCAGGTTTTCTATTGTTTTATGCTGTATTCAGTGAACTGCACACAAATTGTTTCTGTGAGACTTTCTCAGCTTCATATCTGTGTCATTGTAGCAAGTGAACTGCTCTGTCTACCATGGGTGTTTTGTACATAATGTTGTTTCCTGGGGTTCCTCCTTTAATTGTATTTAAAAAAAAAAAAAAAAGGTAAACTCAGTTTCCTTTCCTTAGTAATAAAAGATGTCTGTTTATGCACTGGGTAGAACCTCTGTTATTCATGTTAGCCACCATTTCACAGCATCCAGGTAGGTGATGCAGGTGTTGACAAAGCTGCACCAGGTACAGCTGGGATTAAGCCACAGCTCTGTCCAGTGTGCTGACAGCAGTGGCAAAATGGACACTCAGGTAACCCAACCTGTGACTTCCACACCCCTCACATCCGTCAGTTTGCCAGGGGTCAGCTGAGCAGTGTAGCTACAAAGCATCCTCCTCCCTCCAAACAGGAGGTTCTCTGCGAAAGCAAAACCCAGTGTAAGGTGTTCTCACTGTACCCCTGCTACTTGGGCTACCTACTCTGAAAGAGGAGGGTCAATGATTTCAGTGCTGTGCTTTTGCTGGGGGTGGAGGGAGTGGGGATGTGAAGAATCCCTTACAGGTAAAAAACAAACTCTGAACCAATTCTTCACTCCCCATTCGGCAGTCTACGAAATAAGGAAGCGTAGGGAACTAAATTCAGCTGGAAACTGAGAAACAAATGGCTGCTAATCTTGAGTGTAGCTGGAAGTCTCTGCCTCCCCTGGCTAACAAGCAGCATAAGAACATGTAGCAGCCCTCCCTTGCACAGAGAGAAAATCCACACAACTGCTACACCTTGGCTCTGCCTTCCCTCTTGAGGAAGAACATCCCTGCATCAATGGTCAGGCACAGGAAAATTAGTATTCTTTAGGCATTCCACCCAACAGGAATAGAGACAGAGCAATGACACAGCTAAATGTCATCAGAGCTGCTGTACAGATAAGAGTGTGGGATATTGGGTGGGGATGTAATAGCAAGAAGAAAGAAGATAAAAAAGAAGAAGATAAGATATCGCTGTGTAAGCACAACGGCAAAAATGTGACTTAGAAAGGCCTATTTTCTTTTTTGAGGGGGGCAAAGGACAACACCATTACTGTCACCAACACATGCAGAGCTTAAAACAGGAAGAGGGAAAGATAAATCCATACCTTTGCTTATGCAGATCCTTCACTTACACACAGAAAAGGAAAATCAGAGCTGGTTGATGACAACCCTGAAATACACCTGTTTCTTCAATGGAAAAATGAGCTACATTGGGGTGTTTAAAAAATTAAATGCTCACTTCAGGAGTCAGAAAACACAACACCTTCTTGAAAGCAAACTGTGCCAAAAATCTGCTTTGGGTGGGTGGAACACACTCTGTGGGACCGACTGTTCATATTTCAATCAACAGTAATTATCTGGAAAAGCACTCAACCAGAACAGATTCTTTTCTAATGAGAAGAGAAAATCCTGCCTGGATGTAACTCCTTTTAGTAGGAGAAACATTTCCAACAAAGAAAGGGGACAGGAATTCTGACCTCCTGCTTTGGGGGAACAGTGATGGGCCACCTCACCCTTCTGAGTACAGATCATTTTACAGTAACTCCAGCACCACCCACAGGTAACAGCTCATCTCTGGAACAAAATAATAGAGCTGGCACTCTCGTGGCTCTTGCCTCTGTTACTGCCTGGGTAGGGGAACGTCTGGTGGGATCTCAGAGCTCTTCTCAAGGAGTATCACTCAAGGATGCTTCTCCAGTACCAAAATTGTACTAGCATAAAGTACCCGCTGTACTGACATAAAGAACTTATGGACACGGTCTCCACTGCTGGATGGTTTTATTGAGTGTCCTGAACCACATTTCCCCCAAAGGTCATCCCCTAATTTCCAACTTGCAAAAGAAATTAGAGGCCTTCATATTGTTAAAAGTGTCCACAGTGCCAAGTCTTCCACCATCACCACCAGAAATAAGTCATGTTTCCTGTGGCCCCCTCAGGCTTCTATGGAGGAACCCAAAACATGCCTTTTTCAGGGCATTTCCATACAATTCCCAGCTCCTCCACCCTTCCTCCACACTGACTGCAAAATACCCCAAGTACTGTAGGAAACAAGCAAGAAACCACCCATCAGCAAGGTCTTCAGGCACTGTTTGAAGAGCAGCTTTCACCAGGGCATAATAAACTTTTGGAATCAGGGCACCTTTAAGCACACGAACCATCAATAGGCTCCTTTACACCTTGAGCATTTCTACATCACTGGTGGTCTGCACATTTTCAGCAGTGAAATGGGTTCCAGATGAGGCTCTGGAGTCTTCACTTCCTGCCAAAGCTAGATGACACTTCTTGGTCTGTAAAGTCTGTATTTCCACCTTCTCAGGTGAAACAGGTTTGACCCTTCCAAGCTCTTTGTGCAGTGATATCCATCCCCAAAAATGTTTTCAGCAAAACACTTTTTCACAGGATACAACTGCATTCACAGACAACTTCTATGATCTCTTGACTGAAGGCTTTTACAGGCAGGATCAAAATCCTATGTAGCTTCTTACAACAGAGATCTGACTGTTGTTGAAGGCTCAGAAGCTCTTCATTTCTCTTGCTGTCTCCATCTCTGGTCTTCCCTGGGCATTGTTTTCTGTTTGGCCTAAGATTTCAATCATATTGAGCCTGGATTGCCTAAGGAGAGAAGAGAGTGCAAAGCAATTTTATGCCTGTATCCTCCTGACAGTGACATGACTGCAGAATCCAAGCTCTTGAAAATTTCTTCTAGAACTAGTAAGTTTCAGTAATTCACATGACCAGCGTCATGACCTTTTTTCCCCCCAAGCCTCCAGCTATCCTCTTTCCTTCCTCTCTTTAATAGGGATGGGAAAAAAGCAGAAATGAAGGAGAGACTGGAACAGGCAGAAGTATTCCTCACCACTCTGACAGCTTCTGTTCGTACAGCTCCCTGCGCTCACGACTCCTCTTCTCCTGCAAGGTCTCACCAGCCAAGCCATACATTGCCATGAGGAGGCCTCCTGCAGGAACCCTGAAGGAGGAAGCAGAGAAGTCACCAGTCACCCAGGGGACACACAACAGCAATAAATTACTGCCATCAGCACAAGGAGCATGCAGGGGCCAGATGCTGCATGAGGGGAGAGTCACCTTCCCCAAAACTCACATCACACCACAGACTAAGGTACTCCTGTTCTACTGTCACCCACCAACCACAGCCTCTCTTCAGCTGTGAGCCCCTGGAGCCCCTGTGATAACATATTTTGAATTTACGCATTGACAGCCACATACAGGACAAAAGGGTGGAAGGATTTATGGTGCCCAATGAAGACCCCATGGAACACCTAAACTATCTTTCAGGCAGTGACACCCCTGCTCAGCTTCCATCCAGCTCTGGAACCACTTGTGTTTTCACTGGTAAAGCTCCCTAGGCTGCTTCCAGGCATCCTGATGGTGCCAAGCAGCACAAATAAAGCTCATCCTCTTCTTCAGGTAGGATCCCCAGATTCACTTGACAGGATATTTACAGGATTTGAGAAGAAATCCCAGTCCTGCTTGGAAAGTGAGAATTCTCCTGAGTTGGAGGTCATTGCCCAGAAGCACAGAGCCTCTGAGAGAGAACCATGGGTTCCTCCATGCCCCAGGGAACTTCAGGAGATTCATGACTGCAAGACACACACGAGGACAGGTGTCACTTTACAGTCCAGCCATGCAGCTGCTCCCTCAGTGTTTCCTAATGGCTGCTGCTTCACATTTTAGCTTTGGTGCAGCCAATGCTGTTCCCTCTAATAAGCAAATAGCAGCAAATAAGATGCTCTACTGAGAGCACTGAGCTCTCACTACTGAGAGAGCAGCAAAACACAAAACAAAAAACAAAGAAGAAAAGAAAAACAGTTTAAAGGTTGGAAGAAAAGTGATCATCATGAGGGCCCAAGACAGAGATACAGAAAATCCCTCAAGGCAAGAGAGGAAGGGAGGGAAGCTCCTTAGCCCCACCTGTGATTCCAGGCTCGGTGTGTGCAGCAGTCACAACTCACCCAAATGCTGTCCCAAACACGATGCCGCCCACCAGGCCCTGCAGGCCCAAGTGCATTCTGAACAGGGCTCCTGTGAAGGCTAAAAACAGAACAAACCCACTGAAACTAGAAACAGCCCCACCACAGACATCTCACACCAACATAGGGAGCTGCTTTGCTGCATTTCTCTTCTCCATGAGCTGAAATCTGCTTATAGCAGAACAGAAACCAAGTGCCATGGCCACTGGGACAGACCCTGACCACACAGTCACCATGGTCTCTGCACTTGAAACATTGTACAAAGTTCCTTCTGCTTCAGAAAAACTGCCAAAGTTTTTCCTGTATCACAGAAGTATCTATGACAGTAAAACTAAGCTCTCTCTAGGCTGGAGCATGATCTCCCTCACCCTTCTTTTTGTTCAACAACAGCGAATAATAGCAGCTGCCATGTAAGGCAGAAAGGATCAGTAATAAGTATAACCAACTGTAAGGGCAATAAAGCCTGTAAAACTGAACAAGCAGATCACTTACCCAGAGCCATGTTGCCAAAAGTGGGCATGCAAAACTTAGCATGAAAAAGGCAGCCTATAAAACAGTGTGCTGAATTGTTACCAAGAGTGAAAATAAAAAATGCTTTCCCTGTTAAATAGGTGCTTATGAGAACAGGTTATGCACCTTTACCCCACACAAGCATTTTTCACCCAAAATACTCCAGCAAGTATCTTGAAGATGAACAGATAACCACAAAACTCCCCAATGGTTTCAGCAGTGCATCAGTATCTCTGTTACAAATACAGGCACGCAGCAGGCAAACAACAGGGCAAAGTCAGTGGAACAAGAAGCAAAACCCAAGAGCACAGAGGCTGCTCAAGCCCAAGGCATGTGGATACTTGCTTATGCTTTTCTGCTAGGACCCTTGCTCACAAACAGAAGCACACAAGGTCAGAGCACTCTTACCTCCTGCTGCAGCAAAGTTACTGATGGTGGTTTTATCGCGGTACGCAGACAGGCCCGTGCTCACCACGCTGCAAAGGTAAGGCACAGAAGTCAGCAGCTGCACAAGGAATGAGAGAGGTAGCAAAACACAGCCTGAAATAAAGCTGGATTTCATTAAGGCAGCCCTCAGGTTGCCTCTAACTGCCTGGTTGCCCATCTGTTCAGAGCGCACACATGCCAGCCATGCTCCTCTGCCTTTACTGCAGGCAGCTGCACAGACACAGGCCAGGGAGTATCAGAGATCCTGAACTGGATCTGAGACACTCTTTCTTTTTTTCAATCAAAGATTTTTCTTTCCCATCAGATAGAATCATAGAATCAGAATGGTTTGGGTTGCAAGTGATGTTAAAGATCATCCAGTTCCAAGCCCTTACTGTGGGCAGGGGCACCTTCCACTGGACCAGGCTGCTCAGAGCTCCATTCAGCCTGGCCTTGAACATTTCCACGACTTCTCTGAACTACCTGTTCTAGGAACATATAATATAGTCAAGGATAAAAGAATTTGAGCAATGAAAAGGTCCTCTCAGTCAGTCAGTCCTGATGTAGGACATGTACCCCAGAAGCTGATCCACGTGTCAGTAAGATCCCGCCTTGTGAACAGTCCCCAGTACAACAGCCTAAGTCACACTCATGACATCAGCAGGGTCACCGACTCTTGTGGCGTCAGATTTCCCTCTGGGGTAGGTAAACCAACTCTTCCTAAAACATCAGCTAAGCTCCAAACCCTCTGTTCTCCGTTCAGCAGCCACATACTCCCCAGCCTCCTGCATGGCATTGACAAGCCAACAGCAATCCTCCTCTCCTTTCCAACACGAATAAACCCAAACAACTTGGTTTTTAATAGTGAAACTTTAAAGTTTTCACAACTGCAGGACGAAATTTTCAACTTGGGCTTCACAGACACAATGCTGAGCAGCAAACAGCGTAGCTCAGAACCTTTTCCAAAGGGCTGGTGAAAAAGGGGCTGATCTGAATGCAGGGGAGACACCTGGTGGAGGATGACGAGGTTACAATGTCAAATCCAAAGAAATCCAGGAAAACCCAAAGAAATCAAAAGCTCCAGGAGAGAAAGCCTACAAACAGATACTAAAGTAAAAGGAGCCACAGAAACCCAGAGACGGTGAGGAAGAAATTCAGAAAGGAACAAAAAAATAAGAGAGAAGAAAGAGAGACACAGAAATATAATGCCAGTCAATACTGTGGGATCTTAAAAGCAGAAGGTGAACTTAAAGAGAACATCCCTGCAGAGTCAATGCAGGTTTAAATTTACAAATTTACTAGGTTGAACAACAGGGAAGGAGATATTTCTAGTTTAAAAGGGCTTTGCTCAGAAGTCCATGCTTTGTTTGATGTTCTATTTCCAGAAATGCCCTGAAAACACCCAAGGAAAAACAATCAGGGAAGCAGAACACTCTCTGCATTGGTTTTGTGAGTGCAGGAAAAACGTGAAGGCCTAAACAGGTGCATAGAACTGGCAGGTCTGATACTCAGCAACTGCTCAAGAACAAGACAATCCCCTGCAAGTGTCTGAGGACAAGAACAAAGAATTGTGAGTAACACCAGTGTACGCAAAGTAGGAGTAGTGACAACTGTGAGTACCACCAGTGTATACAAACTAATCTAATGAGAGTAATGAGACATAGCAGAAAGGACAAAAATCAGTGTGGGTTAGAAAGCACTTCCAGAAACTGCCAACACACTTTAACACTCCCTCAGAGAAAAAGCACAAAAAGACATGAAGCAAAAGCAGAAAGCAGCTGTCAAGAAAGGGAAGAACAGCATTCAAGTCAGCAACAGGGGGATTAGATGTACAAACAGGGCTTTTCCACATTCAGGGTTTGTGTTGATTCAATGGAAGATGAGAATTCTGGGGCAACTCTAAAAGGTTAAGCCCTCTTCAGGCTCCTGCCTGATCAGCCAGGCTCATGTTAAGGCAACACCAGGAGCCTCAATCAATCACCAGGGCTGTGGGCACTGCAGGCAGGAGAGCTCCTGGCCACTGGTGCTGCAGGACAAGCACAGGGCAGCTCTGCTCCCTGTGCCACCAGGAAACACTCACTTGAATACGGTGGCGAAAGCCGTGACCCTCCAGCTCCAGCGCCAGCCGTAGCGGATGAAACTCCGGAGACCAGCACGGTGTGCAGAGTGCTGAGGGGACAGAGAGGACATGTCACAGGTCACAGGTCACAGCCACCTCCTCCTGCCAGCACCGCCAGCCCGCTGCAAGCCAGGGCGTGGGACTGATGTCCCTTGGCACTGCTAGCCCAACTCTGATCAAGTCAGCAACCTCGGGAGGAAAAGCTGCTCCCAGCCACCAACAGGAAAACCAAGAATCTATTCCAGTTTTTAATTCCAAACATTAAAAATGTTGCAGCTAACACCATGAAAGTAATTAAATTTCCTCTTCCAGTGCCTGTGGCGTAGGTGCTTAGCCTGGGTTCAGATATACCGGAGAGTTGCCAGAGTGAAGCCCAGCGGTGGTAATTTGCAGGTCACCACATCAGAGGCCAAATCTAATTCTGAGTGATGCAAAATTTACATCAAGCAGATTTTTAGGGCGTTTTCTTCCTCATAATCCAGGTAACCAACAGTTTAATTGAACAACAAACACCTAGAAGTTCAATACATCTGTAAAATGTCACAAATGTTCTTTGTTGTGCTGTTGTTCTAAAAGAATTTTAAATGGTCTGAAATGACTAATAAGACAAGAGTACAATCCCAGTTTGATACTGCTAAGTCTCCTGTCAGCACACTAAAATTTAAAAGCGGAAAGCCTTTTCGAGACGTATTAATCAGACAGCTAACAGAGCGGTACACCTTGCTACCAACTTTCTCTGTGAGGAAGGACACTTTTCTAAAGCTGACCGCCTGCAGTTTGGGTAACGGGGAACCGCCAATTCCCGCAGCAGCGGACCGGGCCGGCTGCTTAGTGCACTTTACGCACTCTCAGCGAACTCTCTGTACCAGAACCGGGCAAACACACGCGTCCCACAAACGCGAGGCCAGCCGGCCTCCTGCGGGCTCCGGTGTCACCCCAAACGGCGCCTCCAAGGGCACCTTCCGCGGCCGGCGCCTTCCCAAGGCCGAGGCCTCCCGGGGCGGTGCCCGGCGCTCCCCGCGCGTCCCCCGGGCCCGTACCACGGCCTCGGCGCGGTTCTGGAAGATGTCGCCGTGGCTGCTCTCGATGAAGGCCTTGCGGGCGCTGACGAAGGCAGGCAGCCCCCCGTAGAGCCAGCCCACCACGCCCGCCGTGAAGGCCGACTTGATGATGTTCACCGTCTCCTCCGGGTACTGCCGCTGCTCGCTGCAAAAGGGAAGGGGCAGCGATGGGCGCGGGCTCGGCACGGCGGGACCGCAGCGACCCAGCCCCGCAGAGCCCCAGCCGGCCCATCCCGTCCCACCCGAGCCCGGCCCGGCGCTCACTCTCGCCGCCAGAGCTCGCTGAGGCGCTCCCAGCCCGTCTGCGGCAGCGGCGCGGGGCGCTGGGAGCCGGCCGGGGCGCCGGCGAGCTCCGCCATGGCCGAGGCGGCGGCGGGCGGGAGCGGCAGCGCCCCCTGCGCCCCGGCGGGGCACGGCACGGAGCCCGTGTGAGGGACAGCGCTTTTACCGATTAATGACTCCAAACATTTCCCCTTTTGTGCAGGGCCAGGTTTGTTTCCCCCCCACCCCGAGAGAGGAGCTGAGTTTTGGGGGCTGCGATGCCCGGCTCGCATTAGACAGAGGGGTGCAGCCCCCGGCTTTGAGGCCGCTACCAGGCAAGTCCTGCGCGGCGAGATGGTGCCTCTCAGGGTGCTCATTGCCTTCCCTGGAACAACTCCCTGTCGTGAATTCCCCCTTCCCTCGGGCTCGACTGTGCTGACACGGATGCAGCGGTGTTATAAACCATCAAAGACCCCCGAAGTGCCCCCAGACTCGTTTGTGAGGCCTTTCACCAAAGGAGGGAAAGCTCCCCACCAGAGGCGGTGCCTGGGCTTTCCCACCGAGCCTGTATTTTAACGCACGGGACATGAATTCCCGGGATTCTTCCCCCACTCCTGACGAACCAACACTTCAGCCAAGGGCCACCTGAGGTGCAACAATCAAATTTCACCGCAAGATCTACAGGTGGAACAGCTGGGGCTCTGCAGACCTTTTATTACTCTTCTGATGAAGCAACATGCATCCAGCAAAACTTCATTTTTGTTTGTTTTATTCCAAAAAAGCACTTCATTACAAATAGTTTTAAAATATCATACAAAGCTGTTCAGTTTCTTGGAGTGCTCTCTCTCCATTGGCTAAAAATAGAAAACCAGAAAACCCTTTCCACTCTGGCACAGTCGTCCTGGGAAACCAGGTTCTTTTAATGCCCAGTTCTGTTTCCTTTGCTGGGTGGGATAATCCCAGCACTGGTCCCAAAACCAACACGCTGCCCCCAGCAACCAGCACTTGATCAATAGGGCCAGCTGCTGTGTCCCTGTACCAGGGCTGCAAGGCCTCTGTGAGGGCACACATGCACCTAAACGTTATTGTTCCATGCATTTTCCTTCTTCCCTGATCCACACTCACTGCAGACAGGTCTGAGAGCTGTTGCTATCATCCTCTTCTTTTATAATGTGCTGCTCTCTCAGCCATGAGGCTGCTTTACCATCAAGGGTGCTCCTCTAGGAGGCTCCTGTGTCCTTCCTGCCACCCCACACTCTCCTGTCTGGCTGCCAGAGAAGATGCTGCTCCCTCCCAGCTTCTCACTTTAGGGGGCACAGAGCATTTCAGGAGCTGCAGTCCTGGGCTGCGAGGCTGTGGTGGGCATAAACGCAGCAAAAACAAGCAGCCTGTGACTGAACTCAAAATGGGTAATGCGAGCAGTAGCAGCTACTGTGTGACTGAAGCCACTCCCTCAACCAAGCTGAAGGAGATGAGAAAAGAAGTGGCACAGCTGTGGGGAAAAAAAAGCAAGTACTGAAGTGAGCAGATGTAGTACCAATCCCAAAAATAAAACCCACAGAACCCCAAACAAAACAAAACAACAACAACAAAATCCCTAGAATAATCCTAGAAAAATTACAGAAGGGGAGAGCAGACTCTGCACTTTTGGAAAAAAGAAGAGCTACATCTACCTCTATGAATACTTCCTCTGGGTTCCTAAGGGTTCCAGGATGTCTGGCCAGGCAGCTGGTGAGAGATAATTAACAGGGGCTCATTTGTGCAGGGCTGTGCAGGCACCCAGCTCATCTGTTGGAGGATGAACCATCTCTGTCTCAGTTGCCAAGCACATCACTGATGATGGCCATCATCACCACCACCTCCCCTGTGAGGCAGGAAGGGTAACTCTGCAAGGATCAGTAATCCTTTCAAGGGCATGTCAAAACCCTACCATCAATCTATAAAACCCAACATAAACATAGTCTAAGCTATCCAGAAATGTTACCCCCAAATCCTAGTACCTGCTTCTGTGAGAGAACACCTAATACCCCAAGTGCTATCACCCAGCTGAGAAAACATTTGCCAAACAAAGGGGCAAGTATTTGCCAGCTGAGTGCAGCTCATAGTCTGTCCCCCCTGCCATGACTTTTGGTAAAAAGTCCAGTAAGGCTTCGCATCGACTGAATGGGATTTAGGTTCATTCTGAGACAGGTAGTTACTAAGTCCTAAATGCTAGCACCCCTCCTCTAGGTATGACTGACCACACCATTAAATAGCCATAATCCAACATGCTGCATAACATTCTTGTGGTGGCAATATAACCAGGTCCCACTGCCGGGAAGAATGTCCAAGTCAGCCTACTGCTGTTCTCTGTAGTTCTAGTGTGAAAGGTAAGCCTGAGAGAGCAAGAAATAAGTTAATACTGATCTTCAGATGTCCACAGTGATCAGTTTGAGCTGAAGAGAAGAACAGAGAAGTCTACAGTTCTGTTTTCAGTTGTCCAGAAGTGATCTCACTGTAGCTCTTCCTCCTTTTCACTTTGTAAGTCAAGGTTTGGGAATATTCAGACAGCAGATTCTCCCAGTAGCAGGAGATGTCCTCCATGTCCAAGTGCTCAGTGATGAACTGACGTCCCCTAGAGACACACAAGGCACAGTCAGGACTGTTTTCCAGTTCCTACAAGAGTCATTAGTTTTGGTTTGGATGTGTATCAACATTCACTCTTCCTTGTTTCAAATGAGAAACAACACACACTGCTCTGTACTGTCTATTTTAATTTTACGATTTCCATTCATGCTCACAGCTCTGACAGTTGCAGTGCTTTTGCTATCCTCAAGACAGTATTTGCTATCTGGGATAATAAATACCAGATTTCACTTATCACATACAGCTAGAGCAGCACTGATGCATGCTGCTTCAGACCAGCCTGGATAGATAATGTTTGCAGTGCAGACACAGCTCCCAGGAGCCAGCTCGCCTCATCCTGAGAGAAAAACTCCCAACCTCTGCCAGCTTTCCGTGGGGATCTTGACACGGGTCACATGTGAACCAAAGAGCTGAGCACAGCATCCTGTTCTCTGCTTCCCTCTGCTTGTTATGAGTGCTCCAGCCCTCCTGCTGTTATTGCAGAAGATCAGTTGTACTGCACCCTACTAATACTTGGCGGTCTTTGATAGGCAACCCCTTCAAAAGCAGTGTAAGAAAATGTTTTGGAAGAAGACTGCCTAATAGCCAGGAAGGACACACTGCTTACCTCTCTGAAATTTCTTGTGCTATGGCATCATTTTCCTTTACAAATTGCAAGAGCTCCCTAAAATGAAGACACACAGACAAAAAAAAGCTATGAAACAACTGGCTCAGTGGAGAACATCATCCCGTAGCTAAGTTGTTGGGGAGGGTGACATTAAGAGTCTACAAGTGAGTGAAGGTGCTGCTCACCTCAGAGCACAGAAGAAACTTCTCTTCTTGATTGTTTCACATCAGTTCTGGACAACATCCTGAAATCTGGGAGCTAACACATTTTTGGCCCACTGATAAGTTCTTCTTCCCCCTTATCTCTGCTGCCCACTTGCAAATTTAAGTGTCTAGTGCCTGCTGATTTCAGTGAGACGAAAGACTTACTCCAGTGAAACCGCACTCCCCAAACAACATCAGCAAAGGATTCTTTGGGGCAGTGATGAAAAGACCACGACCTCCAAGACTCTTTGCCTGATGCCTCCATGGAGTGGAGGTTCTTCCACGGCCCAACACAAACCATCCCGCCTTCCCAAAGGCTTCCCCAAGGTAGGGAATGCTCCTCAGGCCTCTCACCTGACATCAGAGAGGTCTGACCGCACCGGGATGTAGTGGACCCAGGGCTTCAGCTGGGGGTAGAAGAACTCCAGCCACTCTTCTCCCACGTGAAAGACGAGTGAGCCACACAGGAAAAGGTGTTTCAAGCGGAAACTGGCCGCCACTCCCCGGAAATTAAACAGGTACCTTTAAAAGGATGAGCAAAGAGAGGGACCTGATTACACATTTGGAGTGAGGAAATGCACTGAAGTGTGCTGGTCTCCAAGTGGCAGTGAACCTTTCCTGACAGGCAGCAGCTGAGCAGCACACCAGTCACTACAACAGAGGAAAGGCATTTGTTTGAAGCTGCTCAAAGGAAAGGCGAGCTGAAGTTAAGGGTGTGCTGGGTCAGTTTCTGCTCTCTGTCAAAACTCAGTGAGAAATCCAAGATGTGAGGCTTTACCTCCGATAAAGGCACCTGCCTGTGACAAACCGACGAGGCCTTGTGGACAATTGCCAACCAGGCATGGAAGGTCACAACATGGATTCCATGACCCTGTAGGGTCACCCAGAGGCTTTGTCAACCACGAGGAAAGTTTTCCCAATTCTCTCTTGCCTTGCAGTGAAGCTTTTCTGTTCATTGTTGTGCTTTGCCACATCTATCTCAGGTTATTTTTTCCTGTGGGATTCTGCTTTAATCTGAATGTAATTGTTTCATATTAACTTGGGAATGCAACTCTAAGAGGTTAAATGGGCCAGCACACAACAGATGGACTTTGCAGATAACAAAGAATCCACAATTTTGTTTTCAGTATTTTCTGCCAAGTTAGTAAAGTGAGCTTGACTGTGGCAAAGGGGGTATTTCTTTTAGCAAACTGTATCTCATAGGGATGTTTGTTTACTTACTTATTTTCTTTATCAAACCCACATTTCTCCTATTATATGGAAAGCTGTTTGTCCTACGGGTAAACCTCCCCAGAACATATAACTGATCTTTGAAGTCAAACATTTTTGGGCTGGGGGAAGAGAGTTCTTCCTTTAACTAAGCTATTTTGGGTGAGATAGAGCTCATATATTATATATATTTTGGGCAAGATGGGAATTACAGCTAAATTTAGTTCAACAGTAAATATCAAGGAGTAAATCTGAAATTACTTTGCCTCCTTTCTATTACCTAGGATCTCAAGGCAGGGACGAGGAGCTCACTGTATTAGGAATTCAACAAATACATGTAGAGATGTAACAAGAATGATGGTCTGGAAGCAAGGAAATGCCTCTGTCCAATTCCAGACACAGCTCCCACCATCCATGACCTCAGCCAAGCCAGCCTGCTGTAACACCTACACTGAAGGGAGCAGAAAAAAGTTCACGTTGACCCTCCCATCCCGGGCTACAACAAAAGTTTGTGAGAAGGTCTCAGCCTAAACCATATGATGGGCTGGGGAGCATCAGAGCTGGGCAGTGTATGTGTAACAGAAGGGAGAAACCTGAGCTACAGTCTAGTGAAATACAAAATGAGACAAGTCAATCACATTTGCACAAAAACACAGATTCAGCCAAATGACTGAGCTCTTATATCAGCAGATTCTGGCTGGCAGAATCACAACTAGCAGAAGAAAAAGCAAAACATTTGACACACAAGTGCATACACACTAAGAGTTTATATTGTACATAGAAACCCGTGAGAGTATTACAGCAAAAAACCCTCACTAGAGTAGTTAGTTAAAGAATAAAAACCTTTGCAAATCAAAACCACATTCTCCCAAACAACACAAAAAGTATGAATTAATGCTATGTCTGTTAATCATATTTCAGGTTCTCTTTTTTACTGCATACACCTAGTGGCAGCACTTGATATGCTAAGCTCCCAAATTTTCACCTGTATTTTATCTGCTCACAATCTTTCATATCTACATGAAGCTGGTCATTGAATTAGACCTTGAAATAAAAAGAGACCCTACACCATGCAAGGAAAGACTAACCCACAGCCCTTGAACAGCTTTACTAATCAAAATTCTTACTTGTATTTGCAGTGATCAACCAGTGGAATTTCCTTTGCAGGAGGCTTTCCTAAGGTGTCCTTAAAATAAAGAGATTTAAAAAGAAAAACAAAAAAAACCAAAACAGTAAGCTTCAAATGGTGTTTTAATTTGTTTTCCTTCTCACTTAGAAACAAAAGTGATGTGTGAAAACCTTCTATTCCCACTTCTGAGAAAACCTTCTCTGGTGGGCTGTTAGAAGGATTATAAAGAATTCCTGCCCCTTCAAACATGAAAAAAAGCTCAGTAAATTACACACTGCCTGTAAGGGAATGCCAGCACAAACACATTAAATGATAATGTTATGTTGGCAGCTACAGAGTGGAAAACAGCTTGGGACAATGGACTGTGTGAAGCCAAGTGTAACTGGATTAGCCAAGACTGTCTGGAGAGAGCTGGACTGCAGACTAAGAAACTAAAAAGTTATCAGCAACAGTTTATCAGCGAGTTATCCACATTAGGATCAAGAAATAGAGAAAACAGAAAAAGGTTTGAAGACTGACAACACCAGAGAGGCAGCTCAGAGACAGAAGGAATAGGGCTGGCCAATTTTGTTGTTGTGGGAGAGGTGGAGATTGGCAGAGATTCATTTTCTTATGTGTTCTTCTTTCCTTGAACAACAAGCATAGAAGGAAGAGAAGTGTTTGGCCTGCCAGGCTCCAGAGACTCCTTCCTTTCATCTGCCAGAGAGGTGCGGCCATCAAGGGAACTGCAAACCTCCCCCACTCCAAAGGATCACCCACAACTCTCCAACACGATGTTTCTCTCTCATCAAAGCCATCTTGCAGTGCCACCCTTTCTGGCCTTCACACTCAGAAGACAGACAAACACCCACACACCTTTTCAGATTTCCAAGCCTGGTTTTTAGTGTACTCAGCGTCAACAAGTTCTGGGTTTTCTCGGGACAGCAGGATGAGGGGATCTCTCTCAGGGCTTGTTCTGAAAAAGAAATGCTCTCACTAATTGCCAGTCCCCCTGACTCAACACAGCTAACAGACTGCAGGACTCAAGACACTGCTTCTTTCTCAGGCTGACCTCCCTGTGAGCCCCCAAAACATTATAAAGTGTGCACCACAGTGTATTTCTGTCCAAAGGTATATTAACAGAAGAGACTGAGTTATAAGTACCAAAATTATTTGACTGACTATATATTTAACAGTATTATTTAAACAATTTGCAGGACAAATCCTGCTTCCTTTATCCTGATGTCTGAGTTAGGAGATGCTCAGCATCTTCAGCAGTGACCTCTCTGAAAGGACTTTAAAACACTGCTGACAAACAAGGTTATGACATTCCTGAGACATATCCCTCATCACCTCCTGAGCCCACCTGGTAAGCCATCAAATCCTTCCCTCTTGGGGAAGGGGAAGAAACAAAGTATGGGGCTTAACATGGTTTGAAACTGTCACTGGAGAGAGGCCAAAAATAATCTTATCTCCCACCACTCAGGTAACCTAAGGCCAGAATACTTTTCATTCAGTGTGGAGCACTTGCACAGCAAATAAAGCATTCACATTGGCAGGAAGCATGAACAGCAATATTAAGTCTTTAAATTTGTATCAAGCACCTGCAGCTCCCTTCACAGAACAAAACAAGCGGGTTCCTGAGGTGACAGTTTTAGTCATTAAGAAATAATGTGGCAAATCCATCACGACTTCTGTTTCCTGTATTAGATGATTATAATAAACTAGTTGCAAATGGCAGCTCTTGTGGAGAATAACTAATAGTGCAATGCTGTACAACATGTCTCGCTTTCCTTACTTCTGCAAAACACACTCTGAGTTACACTTAATTAGGGATTAGGTCTTAGAGACATGGAAATTTCTACATACAGAGAGCTGTCACAGCCTCTGTTGGTAGAATCTTCTGCTGCAGGAAAAAATGCTCACCTGGATCCTCGGAAATATCCCTTTGAGATTTTTTTCTTCCATGGCCATTTTTCTGCAGATCTGAAAATATTTTTTAAACATGGCAATAAATGATTTAATATAACCACGAAACAACACTCTCATCAGCTTTCACAGCATGATGTCTTTTGCTATTCTTCATTTTTGATGGAAATCACTTTTTTCATTAGAGCACAAAAAACCTCTCAGCCAGGTCCAGTGAAACAGGTTTTTCTGTAAATATTGTGTTTAAGACAACACAATATAGGCCACTTTCCAGAACACCTTTCAGGCAAAACAATGTATTACACGCAGCCCCCCACCAAACCTTGAAGGGTATTAAAAGTCTACCTAAGATTTGAATCCACTTTTTCTACTGTGGCTTTATTTTGCTGTACTTCACTGAATATGGATAGTGAAAAACGACTAGAGAGTTTCTAATCAGTCATTTCCCACTACAAAACAAAACCACCAATCAAGAAACAAAAACCCCACCTAGTGTTTTGCACTTAAAACACAAGAGTTCATTGTTTTTCCTAATCACTTTCATTGTAAACCTAATCAAGTCCTTCAAAATAGCTGCTCACCTGGGGTCTTTTTTTCTGCCAGTGCAGTCACCTGCCTCACCACCTCTCAGGGGAACTCTGCCACACTTTTCTACTGCACCTGGTGGAACATGCAGGTCCTGACCCCCAAGGTGATCTACCTGTGCAGGTCAAGCTTTGCCTCTCCTTACAACCCAGTGACACAAGTGAAGACACAAGGATGAGTAAATGCTTTGACCTCCATTACACTACAACACATTAAGCTTTAGCTATGAACAATGACGTTGATTTTCAGATTTTAAAGAGCAAAAGATTCAACCTTGCATTGGGATGTCAAGTCAATTACATAGAAGTGGTTTTTGCTGTTTTGTTTCTGTGTCCACTGTTGCACACTTGGTTTGACACTCTCCATGGAAAGACACAAACCCCTTACTCTGCTAATAAGTCAAAAGATCCAGCCAGGAGGAAGACTCCTAGCCAGAAATGTCTTCTGTTTAGCCCAGTAGTGACTCTTAACTCTTAGGAATGATTCCAGGTTTTTCTATTGCACAATGGCACTCAAGTAAAAGCAGATCTAAAGAAGGCTTTCCTTTAGCCTTACAGAAGCTTATACAAACATCCTGGATCATCCCTGCAGTGAAAAAACCACAGCTCCTAGGGAAGTAGTTGAAAAGAAAGAAAAATATTTCTGTATATCAGGGGAGATTTCTGCAGGCAAAAGATAACTGCTGCCTTATTGACAAACCTGCTGTCCCCAAACCCGATAGTAATCTGGCCCTGACAGCATGAAGGATGTGCATAGTTTGTCCTCTGCATTCCTTACTAAAGGGTTGCAAACAGAGGAGCTAATTATAACTGCCAGTGATATCATCCAAGGTTTCCATGGAGAATTCCCACACAGCAGTTGAGAATGTGAGGCAGCAGGACAGATCATAGGCCAACAGACCTATGGTCTCAGACATCAACACTGGCCCAGTGCTGCCCAGTGCAAGATGGACTTTTGTCTTCCATGAAACCTCCCCCCACACATAACCATTTCCAAAACATACCTTCTGAGGTCCTCTCTCATGAGGTCCCAGCGCCCCAAACCTGTCGGGTAAATTGGCCAAACAGCTGGTCCTCCTTCCCAAAATGTCCAGGCAGGATACATGATATCATTGTATTCAGATGTCTTGAGAAAAAGGAGAGTAATGCAAGAATGAGAGTAATAACTACTTTGCTTTACTGACTGAGCCCACCAGTAAGAAATGTTCCCTCTGGGAGCTCTGTTGGCTTTCTCCATTTTGTGTCCAAAAGACACCACAAGAGCTTTTGCAGTCACCATTTACTGGGCTTACAGAATGACAGAATTATTAGGGCTGGAAGGGACCTCTGGAGATGATCCAGTCTAATCCCCCAGCCATGGCAGGGTCACCCAGAGCAGGTTACACTGAAACATGTCCAGGTGGGTTTGGAATGTCTCCAGAGAGGGAGACTCCACAATCTCCCTGGGCAGGGTTCATATGAAGACAGCTCAGTACTGCAGTGCTTCAATGACTTTTAAAAGGCCTTGTCTGGCTGTGTGATGACATAGGACTTTCATGTAGAAAATAGCAAAAGAATCTATGATGCAGTTGATTAGTAAATAGCAAAAGACCTGAGTTCAACTCAGCTTCCAAAAGGCTTGTAGCTATGTGTAGCTACAAATGTTTTCTTCTGATGACAAGTCAAGAGGCATTATTACCTCCTCAGAGACAGAGGCACTTAGAGACACTTTGACATTAAGGCTTCCAACACTCCAGTTCATTCCAGACTTCCTAGAGATCACTTAACAATTCACTGTAACAAGTATCCAGGTCATGTAAGAATTCCAGTTCCTCACTCCTGTTTGATTGCTTAAATCCCCATACATAATCAGAGGGAAGACCAGCACTTAAGATTAAACCCTTCCATGATCCAGACTATAGGCAACTTACTTGCACTAGTAGTAAACTTCCTACACAATTATCCATCTGTCACCTGGAGATTCTGGTGAGTCCAAGGCCCAAGGCAGTTAGTGCACATGACTTAGTAACAGGGGAGGAGGAATGGATTTGTCTGAGCACAAGGAGAAGAGGCTTGGGGGAATGTAAATGCCATCTCCTAGTGCCTAATGAGAGAGTTCAGGAGGAGGCACACACTTTTCTGAAGTGCAGAGCCAGTGAGTGGCAGCAGGCTTTGATTAAAAGAGGAGAAATTCCAGTTAGATAGTGGGAAATATGTTTTCATTCTGACAACACATCAGACTGTCTGTGGATGCTCTGTCCCCAGGGATGCTCAGATCTGAGCAGGATGCAGCCCAGAGCTGTTCCTACTCTGAGCCAAGATGCTGGACTGGGTGACCTTCTGAAGTCCCTTCCAACTTGAATAAGTGTGTGCTTCTCTATCCTCTCAGTCCTGCTACAACCAGCACAACAGCTCCATGATCAACTTTCTGAGATGCAGAACAGGACTATACTTCAATGCCTTACACTTTCAGCTTTAGAAAGCACATAGGACCAGCACCCTGAAGTCTTCCTAACACTGGCTGCTGACATGTGAGCTGTGCCTAGGTCACTGGGTTTCAATTAAGATAGGGTTGAGGTTACAGTTCAGATACTGGACAACAGTGAGCACAGAGCTCAGTTTCTTGCAGGGCCTTGCAGGGCATGGCTTCTGCTGGCTAGAGTTAAGGCTGTTCAGTGGTCCAGGGGCAAGACAGCTTGGCTTTACTGCTGCATCCAGCAGCAAACATGGTTATTGCCTGTACTGAAAATCTAGAGAGAATTTTAGGATTGCTGAGGAGTCGGCAATAGTTATGGATAACACGGTTCAGATTTCAGGAGCTGAAGCCTTAGGTTCAGAGTAAGATGCAGCAAGTTAGCAGAAACAGAGCTGGGTTTGAATCAGCAAGACCAAATAATTCATTGCTTCTCCGTGCATCTTACTGTCTGCTGGACTTCAGCCAAGAACAGCATTTGTTGTGAAACTGCAGGATTTGGGCATACAGGGCATACGCTAAGGCAAAGCAAGATTAGCCAAAGCTCGAGGTGTAAGAACATTTTGTTGGAAAGGAGGAGACACTATGCTACAGTCAGGTTTAACAGTGGGGGTGGTAGGAAAACATGCAGGAGAGTTCTTGAGTCTGGGAACAGAGAAGCAAAGAGCGATTGTCTCCATGCACATGTGCACCTCTGTGTGTGTGTGCACATTTGCAGGAGGAAAAGGGAATCCAAGAGAAAAGGGTTCACAGAAGATGACAAGATTACAGAAACACCCATCTGTGGTACCACAAAAAAAAAGACTAAAATATCCACATTAAATGAGATTACTGTATGACAACCGACATGATCAAAAATCCTTAATATTGCTGATAAACTGTGGCTACAATTTTAACGGTGGTATTGTAGCAAATGGGAGGAATACTGGCACGTATCCCACCCGGCTGTGTATCATTCCACTGCAGCACAGGTACTCTTTTTGACCTGGAAGAGAAGCTAATGAGGGGAAAAGCTGATCTATCAAATTGATCTGCAGGTCTGTCTGCCAGAAAACTGGAAGCAAAAGGAAACAAAGGGTAAGACGGAGCAAGCAATTTCGATGCACAGAAAACCTGCAGAGAACCATCCTCAAAAATCTGTTCCCAAAAGAAAGGACATGCACATCTTGGAAATGCCCAGCTTTTAAAGGTGTGTGTACCTTGCTGAAGGAGAAGACTGGGATAATGGGTTTCATCCACTTGGGAACCTGCGGGTAGTCTCGCACATTGATCACCATTTCCATGTCAGGGAGGCGGTGGATGATCTCCAGAATGAAGTGCTCGACTCCACTGCATCTGTGGAGAAATGACACATGGCAAAAGAGCTATAAGGAGGCAGACTCCTGCAGTCTCTTGCAGGTCTTGCTCTGCACAGAGGCAGAAGAGATGGCAAGCCTAAGCCATACCATGATGCCAACTGGGAACTGCCTACAGCAGCCTCCAAGTCCCACTGCTGTATGGACACCAATGAGGCAACACATCCTATTAAATCTGGCCTGATCTGAGCTTTCTCTGGGATCCCATAACCAAACAACCCTTTGCACACTGAAGTGCAACAGTGACACTTCCCTACTGATGCATATAAGCCTAATAGTTTATTTTCTGGGCTCCTGCTCTGATGACGAATTCAGACCTCTGAAACACCACAGTACTCATTCACATCCAGCTTGGCAGTGTTGGAAGTACTCTTCTGTCCCACCCAGGGAGAGCAGATCCTCTGTACAGCTCTTACCTTGCAGGGAACATGCAGTCCTGCTCACGATACAGTTTGTTTTTAATGATTTGGTAGTGGGTCCCGAGCTTCCGGCTCACCACGTCTGACATCATCTCCTTGGAAATGCCACCTCGAAAAGGAGCCAGGTCCTCCTTCCAGACACTGGAACAAAACCATCAGCCATTATTATGTACCACAGGGAGGATACTGTGCATGAAATTACTGCAGTGTGCAGAACAGGCTTCTAGCTAAAAAAAGCTCCACGTAGCTTCTAGGAGCTTTGGTGTGAGAATTTAAGTCACTTGGAAGTTCCTCAGAGACTCTTAGGTCCAAGCTTCACACTTTTACCTATGTGCTGTTCGCCTGAACACAAAACCCAGCACAGGACAACTCTAGTCACTCGCTCACAAAAGTACCTGACATACCCTGGTATGCTTTGGGTAAAACCCTTCAGCTCACTTCAGCCTTGTGCTCTGGCTCTCCACAAATGATGGAGCACACCGAGACCAAATTCCTCACAAAATGTCATGCTATGTAGACATTAAAAATGTAGGTAACAGTCTAGTAGCATGAAATACCATCACCCAGAAACACTGGGTGAGTGAAAGCTGGCCCAGGACGACAGGCCTATGCAGCACATGTCCTGTGACTTCTGCACATCACCAGTGAGCTCCAGGAACACAGTATGGAAGTATAAACCTAATGAATATAAGAAAACACGGAATGAGGCTGCAACTTACATAAATTTATTCTAAAAGTCCTGTGATCTAACTGCTCGGACCATATAATAAACACTGTCAGATTCTAACAGCCAAGGAAACATTCTTTGCTTTTAGGTAGACATTGCATCAATGTTTCAGTTTAAGAAAACACTAGCAGGACCACACCAGTGGGATCACACTGTGTGGGTGATCGAACACTGGTACAGGTCGCCCAGAGGGCCTGTGGAGTTTCTTTGACATATTAATGTTGAGATATTTAAAACCTGACTGGTCACAGTCCTGACAACCCTACTCGAGCAGAGGGGCTGGACTTGATGATCTCAAGTGGTCCCCTCCAACCTCCAGAATTCTGCTATTTCCTAATCAGGTAGAGAGCAAGAAAACTGTCAGGAATTGTCATTGTGCAGATAGCCTGACCATAACAGCATGAGCAGTCTGGCAGGGATGCCAACGGGATGAGCTGAGAACAGGAGGAGAGTTGCAGTGACATGGCAAATCCACAGCCACCCTCACTTCATGGTATGATTGACTGTCATGTTTTGGAACAGATTTGGAGGTTGGTACGACTTGGGAAGGTGTTTTGCCCAGAGGTGGGCAGGAGCTGGGGGGGTGTATGTTTAAAGATTAGGACATGTCTTTAGGCTGTATCTGGGCTGGAACTTGGGAAAAAGACTGGAAAGCTCAGCTAGAAGAGACTTTCCCTCATCAATATTTCAAGAGCAAAGAAGATCAAAAACTCCAAACAGAGTGTACAAACAGTTGCTCAATATGACTCATCTGATTTTAAAAGCCAATGTAGCACTCAAACCCCAAAATGAGTGAGCACATCTGATACTTTTAAATAGGAGGCTTGAAGTTGGGCATCTGTGTTTCTGCATCTGAAATCCTCATCCTAAAGGCAGAAGTATATGATAACTCCTGAATTCCTTTTCCTCCTTTAAATAAAAATGCTGTTTAAAGGTATCAAAGCCCCCCAGTCCTACTGAGCGAGAAGGCAGAAGTGGGTTGTTAAGAGAAATGTCACCAGCTATGTGTATGGTTTATTGTGTGGTCATATATGAAATGCCAACACACTGTATATTCAGTTGCAGAGAGGGTAAGAAGGTGTGTGACCAGCGCCGGTCCCATAGCTGCAGATGTGACACCTTTGGGCCAAAATATTCCCTAGCTAATCCCCAATCCACCAGCGGTGCCGAAAGGATTCCCTCCTGTGTCCGGGGACCTGCGCACTCGAAAGGAAACCAGTCTCTCACCTTTGGTGGCAGCTGCAATTTTCCTTTACACACGGCTCATAGGCTTCCACAGCTTTCTTAATTTGGCCAGTTATCGCTTTCCACTTGGCATCTAAAACACACAGGAAGGAAAAGCCAAAGGATTCGATCCATCCGCCGGCAGAACGAGCGGCGGCGTGGGGAGGCGGGGAACGGGCAGCGCGTCGGGCGCGCCTTCCACCCGCGGTCCGCCGCGGGGCGCTGCGGGAGCCGCCCGCCCGGCCCCCCGGCCCCGGTCCGCACTCCCGTCCCGCCGTCCCGCCGCTCACCTGCGGCCAGGGCGGGCTCCAGGCGGCACAGCGCGGCCGCCACGGCCCACAGCGCCAGCGCCGCCCGCCCCGCGGCCATGGCCGCCCCGCCGCCCGGCCCAAGATGGCGGCGGCGCCCGCCCCGCGCGGCCATGGGAGCTGTAGTTCCCGCCCGAGCGCGGAGGGGGCGGGCCGACATTGCCCTGTCGCGACAGAGCCCCGGCGGGTTGCGATAGATGGGGCCGTGCTGCGCAAGCAGCCGCTGCCCAGAGGAGCTCAGAGTGTGCAGCTGGGAAAGCTCCTCCGAGTATCCGCCAAGCTCCGCCCGCAGGAATCCCGCCAGCCCCACACAGGTCTGGGCGCCCGCCTGCTGCCCCTCGCTGCCTTCGGGCGTTTTTGGGGGAGAACTTCCATGGACGCCTGGATTCATCAAGCATTTGGTCCAGCCTGTCCTTTCTTTCTCCTGGCCCGACCATTCGCTGTTGCCGAGGCTTGATTCACTTTGGACATCTAGGGTAAAGTCACGAATCTCGTTGTTACAGTATTAAGGTTCAGACTGATTTTTATACATTTCTTTGCAGCTTCAGGGCTGTGGACTGCAAGGAATCATAGAATCGTCAAAGGGTTTGGGTTGAAAGGGACTTCAAACATTATTTAGTTCCAACCCCCCTGCCATGGGCTGGGATGTTTTTCACTAGACCAGGTTGCTCAGAGCTCCATCCAACCTGACCGTGAACACTTCTAGATATGGCACATCCACAACTTTAGACAACCTATTCCAGTGCCTCACCACCCTGACAGTAAAGCATTTTTTACCTAACATCTAACCTAAACCCATGCTCTTTTGGTTTTAATCCATTCCCCCTTGTCCTGTCACTACATGCTCCCGTAAAAAGTCCCTCTCCGTCTTCAGGTACTGGAAGGGTGCAAATAGGTCACCCCTAGGCTTTCTCTTTACCAGGCTGAACAAACCAAATTCTCTCAGCCTTTCCTTATAGGAGAGCTCCTCCATCCTCACAGTCATCTTGGTGGCCCTCCTTTGGCCTCATTCCAACAGGTTGATGTCCTTCAAGGATTAGATGATCTTTAAAGATCCCTTCCAACTCAAGCCATTCGATGGCTCTGTGAAAGAAGAGAACTGAGAATCAGTCACAGATATGCCATCCAAACATGAATCCAGACCAGCCAATGAATGTTTCTTCCCGAGGCTGAATGTGGGAAGGCCTGTCCCATCCTCACAGGGTCTGTATATTCAAATGTGAATGCTAAACATTCATTATTCCTAGCTTGGTGGCTTTGGATTTCAGGAAGAGGAGCTGTGGTTGCTCATTAATGGGAAGGAGCCGCATTTACACTAAGTTTCTATAGAGTGAACTCTGATTAGCCACAACAGCCTCCAACTCCACTAGTCATAAAGACCTCTTTTGTGTGAAACTGAATTGGTCCTGTAGATATTTGTAGATTTGGGTGCAGAAATGGTTACCAGAAAACAGGCCAAAGAGGAAAATCATGTGCTGACAAGGAGCGTGAAGGTTTCCCAAGTACTGCTAAATTCCAGAGACCAGTAGTTCTACTGAATTTGCAAGAGCTGATAAAATCCAGGCACTGAGTCTGCTCACTCTGGGCAAGGCCACAAGGGAATATTGGGATCAACCCCTGGCTGTGTGACTGGAGGGCAGCAGCTGCTACAGGCAAAGTCTGCAGGATTGTGTGTGCACCCATTGAAATAGGTCACTTTGAGGGACTTTCTGAACACCTGCTTGGAAGGTGCTAGTGCCAGCACAGCCCTCTGCAGGGGTTGTCCCTATGAGGGAACAAGTGAATCTTTGTGTATTATCTGCTATTAATAGTAACAGCTTCTTACAGTGAAAACCTTGAGTACTTCTGGCTGTCTCATTCTAAACTCTTGTTGCACGGCCACACATTTTTTAAGCAAATTAGGAAAAATAATCCCTTCTTTTCATCTTCTCCTCGAGATCCTCTGCCTTCCTTTTGATTGCTGCATAGAGGTCTGCTTTCTTTCTTTTACTCTACAGTCCTTGGAGCTGAAGTAGTTACAGATCCAACTAGAGGCTGGTCTGGAGACTCCCCCAAAAGTGTGAACCTTAGTAAGATAGAAACAAAAAATTGTCAGTACTCTTAAATATCTATATTTGCCTCCACTGGCAACTCCTCAGTCTTAGCCATCTCTACATCACTAATCCACCCATTAGTTCTAGCAAAGTTTTCTGTCTTCCCTCTCAGGTTCCAGACCAGATTTTCCTGCTTCTTTCCTGGCTGACTGAATAGAGACATCAGTGTGCTCTTCCAACACCACTTCTGTTTGTTTCTCACAGCTCTCTGCTAGTCTCCTACACAGCCAGTAGAGCTGTAGTAGTTCACTGTGTAGCAAAGGTTATTTCGGGTACTTTCTCTGAAGCAAATAGTAGGAGTGGCAGTCAGCATAAATGTTTAATAGGCCCTGAGAGCTAAGACTTTAAGATGAAGCTCCTTTTGAAGCTACATTTACAGCCTCTGCTCTCCCAGGCTTTGTATAATGAAAGCACCCCAGGCCACTGTGGTGTGGTTTGGCATGTGCTGTAGTTCCCCCCAAGCACCTTGGATGGTTGTAAGCCTCAGAACCCCTTGACTCTCACTTCAAACACAGCCTTTGCCTCACCTTCTCTACCTTCTTAATTTCCTGTAAATCCAGAGCTCCGTGCAGGAGCATCTGGCTCTGATCTTTGATACCCTCCCTCAAACACAGCCCCTCCCTCATTTTTTTTCTCTGCCAAATCAAGCATAAACACCCACAAATTTACTTTCATCCCGTTCCATGTGCCCGGAGTGGAAAATCACTTGGCTGTAAATCTGGTGTCCTTGCTTTACATATTCAACATAGGTTAGAAGAAGGGTGCTCAGGAAAGGGCTTGGTTCTCCAAGCTGCTTATAAGATTGAGTTGAAGAAGAAAACATCCTTCCTACATGTTGAGTTTCTCTCAGAGCTGTGGTCTGGCTTTTCTTTGCTGCTATCTGCTTGAGCAGGGGTGGCAGTGGGGGTTGTTCTCCTTTAATTCATCCTTTGGTGCCAAATGGACATCCTAGGCTTCCTGAATTCCTCCAATAATAATGGGGAATATTTCCTGTGGAGAATGGCCATCTCAGCAGAGGGAAGAAGGAAGCTGTACAGGCTGCTGAGCCTTGAAATCTGTGATTGGTATTACCAAGGCTTCTGGGGATGGGTCCAGTCTTTCTCATAAGAAGCTAGAAAGCTACTGGAGAGCCAAGATTGTTTCCTGTTGGTGAGATCCTTGTGGAGCGTCTTTTCCCCTTGGCTCTGAGCAGTGTCTCCTAACAGGCAGCCCTGTGGAGGAGTTGGACTGTGGCTGTCAGGATTCAGGGCTGGCCATAGCTGAAGTATATGGCTTGGGGATGTTTGGTATTGAATATTCAATTATTTTATGCAAAGAAGGGGAATTATAAAAGTGTTACAGCAACTGGAGCACTGCAGAGAAGTGCAGTGCCAGAAGAGGACACTCAGTAAGGGTTGGGGTCGTGAATGAAGGCCCAGGCTAAGACTCTGCAGGGTCTGCACAACCTCGGGGTTGGACTGAGCAAAACAATGCTGGAGACCCCAGAGTTCAGTTTTAGTAAAACCCCATCAGAGTGTGCCAGTGAAGGAAGTCAGTAACCCAGCCTGAGGATTTATCAAGGCAAAGGAAACAATGGAGCTTCCAAGAAACAGTGGAAAAGGCATCTGTAGCTCAAGCCCAAGGTCAAAGTTTAAGTAGTTGTGCATGCTGTGTGAGCAACACAAACCGACTACATCTGGTGCTTGGGAGAAGATGCAAGAACTGCAGTGGTTTCCTCCCTTGAGGGATTTGTATATGCCAGAGGATTCCTGTGCTCATGACAGTGATGACAGTGCCATAAAATCTTTTTTCATATTGGCAGCAGAGTGTAGCAGACCCAAAGAGGAAGAAGGGCACCTATTTAGTGGGAATTGAGTATGTAAATACAATTATAAACACTGGGCCAAGAACATATCTAAGGCTTTTTATTTGTACCCCTTAAAAACAGTACAGATAAATTCAACTTTCTTGGAGGAGTTAAGAAAACCTAGGACTCCTGCACATAAGTATGAACTGAGTTCTGGTTCCTCCTCAAGACACAGCACATATCACTATCAGTGGCATTGCTGCAGTCATATTTTTCCTGAAGGCCACCATCACTGGAGAATTCCGAGATGTCTGTGACTCCCTAGACATCGAGTCACTGGAGTTGTTAAATTGTCAAAGTATGGAACTGTAATTGTGAGCATCTTGTGAACTGAGGGACTGAAGTCACCAACACCCCTGTACAAACCAAAAACTGGAAAAGGCAAATTTGTAGCAGTGGAGCATGGAAGGAGGGGATGTTTGGAAAGTAAAAAGCCCTTTGTCTCGTCAAGAGGATGCATTCAATATTTGTACCCGTTTGCTTTTGCATTTGAGTCACAGGACATCACCACAAGCTGAAATTGAGCACATTCCTATAGAAAAAGCCTTGGCATTAGGCCATGGCTGTAAAGACTTTTAAAAATCTGTTTGAGAGGCCATGTTAACTAAAACTGATCATAAATCACTTTTTGCCATTGCCAGTGGGGATCTGGCAAACACCTTCCTGCAAACAGAACGTCTCTTTCTTTAGCTACAGTTGTATAACTTGCAAATTGAATGCGAACCTGAGAAAGATTTAGTAGTTGCAGGCACACTCTCTAGAGCCTTTGACAAGAATTCTGTGGAACAAAGTCCCAGGCTAGATTATGGATATGTCAGTTGGGGAAAACAAAACAGAAAAACCCAGCCTTGTCGGTTTTAAAACAAAATGCAGAATTTTATTGCTGGTGGTTTGCTGAGGACGAGACACTGCAGGATGTAATTAAGGTTCTACTAGAAAATGATTTGCACAGCTTATTCTGTCCCTGTTTCAGTTTAAAACGATTTAGATACCACTTCTCTGAGGCATGAAGAAAACTGATCCTTGAAGTGTTGCAGGAAAATAAAGACACAGAAAGCCATTTAGAGCCTGAAGGCAGCGTGAGACATCTCTGCCTCCCTCAATAGTCAGAAATACAAGTGATGTGAAATGGAGGAGTGTGTGCTGGTGGAAAACACTCACCCTCTGGAAGGAAGTTAGGGAAGCAGGCTGGCATCAGCTTGAAGTGGGAATCCTGAGCAGCCATTTTCATACTGCAAGGTTGTCTCTGAGGGGAAACACTACAGCTTTGTAAGGGAGCAGGTCGCTGGTATCTCTTAATAGTGAATTTCATATTCAGAACAACATGTCTGCCAATGGACTGCAGGTCAGTGCAACCTTATGAGTACCCCAGCTAATCCCCGGTGCCTAAATTTAGCACAACAGTGGAAAGCAATGCCAAAACTCTGCCAGGAAGGGGGCAGTGTCAATCTGTTGCACTCCTGGCACTACTCAGTTGCAGTGGATTGTCACATCTGTGCTAGCAGAAACTGATATCGTAGTGAGGGTGGGTTTGTTGAGATAAGCAAATGGGGAAAGTGGAACAAAAACATGGTGTGATTTTGTAGCCTGGGATTGGCAGTGTTTCACAAGTGATAGAGATGCACAGTTAACAGAGAGACTCAACAACTGAAGACGGGGTTGTGCTTCTGTGGAGACCTCGTGATCATGTGAAGGGGTTTGCTGTAGGCAGTGCATGCTGTGAAGGGCTAGATTCATGTTTTCCAGATTTCACAGGCCAGTGGGAGAGTGTAAATTGCTGCCTTCCACGCTGGTGGTGGCAGCTTAGAGTGGCTGTAGGCTAGAAAAGTAAGCAGCTTCTTAGTGGGCTTTTTGCTAACCGTGGGATGGGTTATCCAGAGGACATGGGTTAGAACATGGGACATCTGTGGCAACAGGACATTTCCTAGGGGAACAGACACCTTGTACGTACTTGTGGTGTCTATTAACTGGGTGTAGTTGATCCTATGTCCCTAGGGAAGCTTTGGGGATCCCTACCTTTCAGAAACTCTTGGAAGTGGTGCCATTGTGCAGAGGCTTGTGTGAACAGCACCGACCAGAGCTCAGACAATGATCCATCCAGAGCTCTTTGGGGTTCCTGGTTAGGAGGCATTGTGGACAGCACGGGGAATTCTTCCATGCTGTTTCAGCCAGCAACAAAAGGTGTGGTCAGGTACAACGTGCTGAGAATTGAGAGGGCTTTGTTTCCTCCTAAAGTCCCAGTGCTTGTCACTGCCACTGTCATTGCTGCACTGCTTTGCTTCCTGAAGACCATCATTGCTGGAGAATTCCTAGATGTTTGTGACTCCACAGACGCAAAGTCACTGAAGTTGTTAAATCATTGGAGCATGGAACTGTAATTGTGAGCATCTTTGTTACAACTTTTCTTTTTTTGCAGAGTTGCACAAAATTTGTGCTTTTCTCTGTCCTAGCATCGCTTGAATCTAATAGAATTTCCTTCTGCTAATAAACTGAGGCATTAAGTTTCTAATTTAGGGATGGGATAAAATGAGTTGTGCTGTGATTTCTAATCACGGGAGAACTCTTCTAATGTGCACACATTCAGTGTTTGTCATATAAAAATGGTTCCTTAACAATGCCCATTGCAGCTAATTTGTAACTACACAGTGTAAACATTGATTTCTAAAGTTTTTTAATAGATCCCCAAGCTACTTAATTATCACTTACTGACCCTTGTTTTCTAATGGTGATTAGTTTAGTTTCCTCAAACTTTATAAGAGCTGGATCTCAAGTGGCAGTAATATGGACAATTTCCTACTCCATATTTAATAGGATAGAGGGTCTCCAAAGCATTACTAGATCATGTCTTCCCAGAATTAGGCTTTACCTTCACAGTGATAGTCCTCTGAGCTGGACATTTTGAATGTTCTATCTGGTTCAGCCAAAGCTTGTATTAAAGTCAGGAAGAAGCAAATTCAAAACTGGGATTTTAAAAAAAAGTGGTTTAAAAAAAATCACGGGGTCTCACTTATAGTAGGTTTCTTTCAGGTCTGGCACAGTTTTTAGTCTATGAACCTGTTGGATTCTTCAGCACTCATGTCTATATGAGTTGAGGGAAGAGACCAACCTGGTTTCTGAGAACAATTTACCATGAAGAAAGTATGTAGGCTAACTTAATCCTTATGGCAGTTTCATTGACTCAAACAGTTAGCAGGGTTGAACTTCTCTTTTACACTTAGTTTTCCACTGCATTCTGCATCCCACAATACTCTTTAAATGACATTGGCTGTAAAGTCTAGAGAAAAGCTGCTTTTGACTCCCTTGAGGTAGAAAATTGGAGCAAGGCTTTTGCTGATCAGAGAGCAGAGCTTCTGGAAGAGAGTCCCAAAAACAGAAGTTGGTTTTCTTGTCACCTCCTATCATCAGAGAACTAGGTCTGTTTTTAAAGGGATACGGGTTCAAAGACCCACCAGTCTGAAACAAGCAGTGAAACTTTTCTTCTTATCACATGTGATACCACTGAAAAGTCAGAAAATAGGACTGAAGGGTGCATTGGGATGTCCTCTAGTCCATTCCTCTATCCAATAGCATGGGTAGCTCTGTCTGCCATTCTTGACAAACTTTTGCCCTTTTTTGAAAGACATGCAGTAATGGAGCCTGCTCAGACTTGTAGCAGTTTTGGGCTAATTTTGGGCTTGCTTTCCTTGTGAGTTCAAGTCCTGCCTTCCAGTGCTGACACTGTAACTCCCGTGTAGCCAGCCCTACCCCTGTCTACTACATTTGAATAGCTGATTTTTCCTAAGCAACTGGAGAATTTTACATGTCTTTTTTGAATTCCATCCTTTTTTTCCTCCCAGACTTTCTCAGATAATCAAAGATGTTTTGAATACTAAGTCTGTTTTCCAGCATACTTGCAGCCTCTCCCAACAAGGTGCCATCTAAAAGTTTAATAACCTCAGCCTCTGTTTCTTCATTCTTGTCATTAATGAAAATATTGAATAATACAAGTTCTGGGAGAGTTCTCTACAAAACTCTTGCTTGTTGCATCTTTCCTGTTTGATGGAGAAGGAGCAGTAACTTCCCTGGATGTGAAATTTCCCTCTCCTCCAACTGACAGTCAAGAACAATAATTTTTGCATATTGTGAAACATTCCAAGTTTCAAATGTTTTACTAAGAAAAGTCTCCAAAGGCTGGGCAAGCACAGAATGCCTAACAGCAGAATTTATTCATAGACTGTAGAGGATTTGTGCTCTAGCCATAAAGTCCATAAACATTTAAAGGGAGATGATCTGCTCAAGGAAATCCTTTAAGTATTTATGGTACCCTGCTAGACACCAAGCAGGACAAGACACCTCCTGGCCTTAAAGCTGGAGTGTTACAGAAACAGTCTCAGCAGATTGTTGAAGAGAAGGACAAAAAAAACCCCAAAACAAACCAACAACCCACAAAACTGTGGATTTAAGCCTTTTGGAACGAGCAGGACCTCTATAGAATGCTTGGAAATTCCTTAAAGGTTTTATTACTTTGAAAAAACCTCAGGTTTGGTGCTTTTGATTTTTGGGTTGCACAGTGATCTCATACTGGTGGCACAGTGATCTGCACGTTGTTAAGTCCTTCTCAGACATATTTCTAAGGGTGCTTAGACATGTAAATGGCCAACAGGAGGGCTTGAATTTTTCAAGATAGTGATGCCTTGCACCTTCCAGATTTAAACCAACCTCCAACTGTTTGGTATCAGGAAGACACTCTGTAGAAGGCAGATTATCCCAAATGGTTCTGCTGCAGTTCAAAGGGACCTAAACAGCTTGGAGAAATGGGCCAGTGGGAGTCCCATGAAGTTCTACAAAGTGAAAGGCCAAGCTCTATCCCCGGGCAGGAATAACTCCAGGCCACCAGAACAGGCCAGGGAGTAAGAGGTTGGAGAGCAGCTTTGCAGAGAAGGACCCGTGGGTCCTGGTGGACACCAAGCTGACCACAAGCCAGCAGTGTGCCCTTGTGGCAAAGAAAACCAACATCCTGGGAAAAACATTGTCAGCAGGTCAAGGGAGGTGGCCCTTCCCCTCTGCTCAGCACTGACGAGGCACATCTGGAGTGATGCCCAGTCCTGAGCTCCTCAGTACAAATCATACGTGGGCTACTGGAACAGTTCCAGCAGAGGACTAGGAAAATAGTTATGGGCTTGGAGCACTTCTTGTGTGGGGCAAGGCTGAGAGGGCTGGGACTGTCCAGACTGGAAATGGGTGTGATCTTATCCATGTGCATGAATGCCTGATGGAAAGAAGACAGAGACAGACTCTTCTCCATGGTATATAGTGAAAGGACAAGAGGTGACAGGCACAAGGTGAAACTCAAGAAGTTTTATCTGAAAAACACCTTTTTCTTGTTTTTTTGGGGTTTTTTGTTTTTTTTTCACTGTGATGATGAGTTGAATACTGGAACAGGTTGGCCAGAGAGGTTACCAAGTCTCTGCACATGAAGATATTAAAGATCTGACTGGACACAGGCCTAAGCAAGCCGCTTTAATTGAAGCATCTTTGATCAGGGTTGAACCAGGCAATTTTCAGAGGTCCCTTCCCATCTCAATGATTTTGGGTGTCTTGGGGACACTCTTACATACTCCTCTTGAGCATCCATGTGTGGCATCATCAAAAACAGGGCATTAACTTGAGCCCCAGTTTGCACAGAAGCCCAAAAAAGGGAATTCACATTTTGATGTTGGGGAATGAGAGAAAGGTGTCTGTTCTTTATGTCTCTCACACTTAGCAGAGACACCTCTGCGTGTGCCAACTGGTGCCAAATTTGCATTTTACACATAACTGACTCTGGGAAGGCAAAAGGAAGCAGTGAAGAAAGCCCTGTGTGATGTAAGTGAACATCTTTCCATGTGTACATGTCCGGATCCATGCTCAAGAAACCTCTCACTCCCTTAGACACTTCATCCTCTATTATCATAGTTAGTGTTTTCCTATCGTTATGCTTTTAATTACAGGCATAGATGGATATGTAAATCATCCTCCATCTGAACTAATGAGGAAGCAATTTCATTTTCTTTCCCATAGTGGGAGAGGACACTGCTGAAGCCACAGCCCTGACACAAGGTACCATTCGTTCAAATGACCTGTTGGAAAAATATGTGATAGGGATCTGTGGAGCTGCCACCTGGAAGATCCATGGGAAGAGCTGGGAGCATTGCCTAGTGAGGAACAAGAGCTTGTTCCAGAGGCAGACTCCAATTTCTGTACAGGGAAACCACATTCTTTGTGCATTTCTACAGGGTATAGGGAAATGGGACTGGAACAGAGGACAGAGGCTGTGTATCAAGAAAAGATTTGCTGCTGCAACTGATGTCTTCTCACATAGAAACAAGCCAGCAGAGCCTGGAAAGCCGGGCAGTGAGCAAACAGCATGCAGGATTTTATGGAAGGTGCATTAACCGTGTGTGTTTTTCTCATCTTCTCAGGTAGAATATTTCATGTTCTGTCTGTATCTTATTTCACCATTCTTTTTCCCCAAGTTGTACAGTCTTGATGTGCACCGCAGTGACACTTCTGTGGATATAGACTGTCCAATAGGCCTTGATGTGCAGGTAATGCTGCTTTCTAAAGGCATCTATAGGATCCTGAGAAAGAAATAATTCTTCAGTGCACAAGTAGGTCAGAGGGCGTTATCTATTGCTCCAGTATAAGATTCCTCTCCCACTGTGGGGTGTAGAACCCAGTGCTCCTACTTCAGGTTGTTTTTAATGAAGAGCTGCTTGGGTTACCCTGTAACAAAAGAAGGGAAACACTGCAAAAGGGCCATTTTAATGTGTGCCTAAAGTCTGATTGGTATTTCCATATGGCTTCTCTGTATCACAGAGCAGCAGTGGTCCAACCTTTCTACACTGACACACAAAAATTCTGCACTGAATTTGAGGGCTGGCCTGTTACTGGAATACAACTGGTGCTGTGTGGGGGAGAGCAGCAGAAGGGGCCATTGCACCACTGCATCTGGATGCCATAGAAAGTTCCTGCTGTCAACAGCTGCCCTCTGTAAGCAGGTGGTTTGGACTGGAGCTGCACATGATGTTGGTATCAGCATGTTCTGGCTGCAGAGGCAGCAGCCCCCGAGTGCCACCTTCTGTGGAGCCGAACTGGCTTCCTCTTGAGGGCATTCCCAACAGAATCCGAGATGCAGTGAACATCAGCTGGCTGCCACTGTGACACACAGGCAGCTCTCTGTCACATACTCTCTCTCTGGCACACCTGGCTGCTGAGCTCTCCAAATCCCAGCCCTGCCATCCCCATAGGACCTCTGCAGTAAAATAAAATGGCCTGCAGGTCTGGGGTGAGGCTGCTGGAGCTTCTATTATCCCAGATCTGAGACTCCAGGAAGAAGGAAGAATTTCTCCTTCCCAGAACAGTGTTTCTAATTGGTTTTAGTTTCAGGCAAATAATTTTTGGATGAACTGGCATCCTTCAGCAGGACGATAATACTTAAAGGTGCTCCTTTTGGGGCCCTGTGCGTTGTGCATTAGTTTCTGCTGCCTTGAAAGAAGAGACTTCTGTATTTACAGGTTTATCTAGACAACGTATCCACATGGAGTAGCAAACACTGAAACTTTAAAATGTGCCAGACTCCCTGTTTGGTTTTTTTTTTTTTTTTAACCTTTAAGCCATAGGGTGTTTCTGATTTGTTCATTACTGTGCCCTCTTTGAAAGGGGGAAATGTTGTCTTGCAGCCTTGGGCAAGACACGGTGTGTTATTCCTCTCACCAGCTCTGAGGTTCAGTGCCAGCACCAATATACTTCACCTTGCTCTCCCTTCCTGTCCTTTCTCTTCCCTCCCGAGGAGCAGGGAGAAAATGCTGCCCCTGTCATTAACCTGGTTCCATTCAGGGGCTCCTGCCTCGGTCTCCAGCAGAAGTGGAAGCAGCCCCTACTGCTGGAGCATCTTCAGCTGCAGCCCCGCTGAGGCGCCCCTCCTGCTGCTGGAGTTTAAATCCCCAGCAGCTCTTTTAACCACCCTTCTCATGCTACTTGAAAAATAACTTTCTCTTGTCATTAACACTGATCTATAGCCGCATTAATGTGTGAAATCACTGGGTGTGAAAATAGTGTACTAACCACTACTTAATGTAATATTACCACAGTAATGTCTCTAAAAATATCTTGTCCACTTGATTGCTTTCATTGTGAACTAGAGATAATGTACCACTTACAGCTGATGATTAAAATTCATAAAGCTTTGGTTCTTAATTACAGCAACTTGCAATCAAAGTGAAATGTCAGATCCTGAATGTTGTTTATCTGTATACAAATTCTCAAAACCAAGAAAATATAAGGATCGTCTACACAACAAAGCTGAGCTGCTTTGCTTTAAGGTTAAGTAAAATAAATACACATGTGAGTATATATTTGAGGCAGGCTGGAATCAGTGAGCCCGAGATCTTTGACAAGGAAGAACTCACCTCATATGAAATGCACATCTTTGGAAAATATGTTGATGAAGATGGAAATGTAAACTTCATAGAAAACTGTTGTGGATGGATGGAAGTAACTGTTTGATGTGCTGTGAATAGAAATGTTGCAAGTCAGGCTCAAGGTTAAACCAAAGATGCAGATATCTGGAAATGCAGAAATGGATTCCCACTGCCACTGGGAATTACCATGGCGGCTGGCAGGAGAGGGCAGTGTCCTTGGTTTCCAATGTCAAAATGACCTAACTATAATCATGCTCTTGGTCAGCAGTGGCAGTGCATGACAAAAATCACTTTCTTTTGGGTGCCTTTAGCACTGCATTTCCAGAGATATGGTAATTTTTTTTCAAGTTAATGCTAAGCCCTGAGGGTTTGCAGTGCTGTGAGATGTATCTTACCCTAAATTTACTAACACAAGCCCTAACTCCATGTCAGCATAGCTCTCTCCCTTTGCCTTTTTTTTTTTTCCCCTTTGGTTCTGGTATGTGAGATACAGGCATAGCTGAGTGTAGGAACTACAATTCTATTCCATTTATAGTCTTACTGGCGTTCTTCATTTGTTGCATCTGTATTGTGCCAGTCTGGAAAAATCCAAACCAGAGGGAGCCAATTTGTTATCATTTTCCAACGTCACTAAAACAAAATAACATTAAAACAATAGGATCACTTCCTTACCAAATCTGAGTAGCTCCATTTATTTCTTCTGATACAATGTCAATTTGAAGGAGAGCTGAACCATTATTTGTAAACTTCTTTAGAAAAGCTTTTTATTTTTTTTTTCCACGGGGTGCTCCTGCTGTCTCCATACTGGTTATTTTTTTTTGCCAGTAGATTAAAAAAAAAAAAATCTTTGCATAAATGGGAAATCAAAGCTTGACAATAATGTTCATTTTCTGAGGGTTTCCATACCATGTCTCCCTTTGGGTGTTACTCTTTCCTGGCAGTTTTGGGCAACTTTGCAGTGACACTGATGAGGAAAATGCTCAGTTTTAGAGCTGCCCCAGTGTACCCAAGCGTTATTGCCTTGGCAGTTTGTTCCATAGGCTCTTTGCCTACCTCTGTTCCAGCTGCACAGGTGAATGTTTTCGAAACACAAGAACCGTTTCCTCCACTGGCCTCATCACACAGCTCTGATTCTCTGGGACTTGCCCTGGCATGGAGTGGCCCTGTTGGTTCTCATGACTTGTGATGGTTTTGTAGCTGTCTGCTGGTGTTTATACCACTTGCATATCTTGAACAGCACAGTGAGTTTGCAGTGGGGAAGGATTTGTCTGGCTGGGTGGTTTGGTGAGCTCCTTGGTATGTGCTCTCTAATGCCAGGCTTAGCCACCAGCAACTCCTGGCAGCTCCACACTTCTGCCACTGCTACTGGAGGTCTTCTGCTCAGACAGCTTTTCTCCTCATGGATCATGCTTTAGCTGGAGTGAGCCTGTTCCTGGTTGCCCTTCTGTACCTGTTTCATGGGTGCCATCCAGAAGACAAGCCCAGTCACAAGCAAAGCAGAAGCCTCTGAGCAAGCAGAGACAAAGTAAGTCACCTTCTCTTCCCAGGTCTGCCCCTTCCCAACTTCAGGCTAACCCCTTGTTCCTCTTACAGGGTCCTGCTTGAAACTTTCCTCTACTTAGTACCTGATCCCTGTTTCAGCCTGTAAGGTGTACGTGGCACAGTCCAGGCCAAAAAAGAACATTCTCATAATTAAAAAATACTGTCTCGTTCCTCCTCTTGACATTCCAGACAGAAAACTAGCAGGAAATCTGATGCAAAGGCCCTGTTCGTCTTTTATGTTGCAGATAACTTGGCCCCTCACATCTCAAGCAACAAGTTTGCAATATATTATTTTCTGCAAAATCTGTAAGACCCATACTTTCTACTGCCAGTGTCTAGTGGTTTATGTCAGGTAGTTTGCAGCTGCAACCAGCATCTGAATTCACCTTGTAGCCAGCTTCCAGAGCTCTTAGTCTTCTTCCAGAGCCTCCACAAGCTCATTTGCAGGTATCTCAGGTATCCCTTCTGTGGCACTGTTATTCCTCTCAGCTTACTTTTCAGTCCCACTCTTGGGGCTGTTCATGATCCCTGGGAGGTTTAGGTGCTTCCCTTGGGACATCACAGCAGCAGTGAGGAGGTGAAAGGAGATGTCCTTAGCTAAACTGTGTCTATGTGGAGCACAGACATGCAGATAAATGCCCCAATTTTCACAGTACAGTTGCAGCAGGCAGAATGTGGCACAGCAGTGCAGAGACAGGTAACCAGGAGCTGCCTGACTTGGGGGAGGAACCCAGGATTTTCTGAGCAGTCCAAGCCCACTGAGGAACGTGTCCTCTAGAGGCAATGTCTGACAGTTTTCCCACTCGCACAAAACACCACATGTTGAGAAATTTAATGTGAGCACAGTGGGCTAGGTTTGCATTTCGCCTGTTGCCTCCTCACACTTCCCAAATGATGCAAAAAGGTCCAGGCATCAAAGGGAAGGCAGCCCCTGGCAATCATGCTCCGTGCCACTGGCAATCCTGCAGGTTCCTGCTGCCATATGCTGCCGGCTGCTCGGGGAGGGAAGGCTCTCTTGTGCCTCCCAGGTTAGCCTTTTATTCCTTGTAACAAGTTCGGGTCTGGTGATGACAGCTTCGCTCCTTAAGGGTGAGACAGTTAATTTAGATCGGGCACCTGTTGCTTCCTTGTCCTCTCTGGCTGAGGATACATCTCCTTTAAATACTGTATCCATTAACTACTCCGTGAGCAAGAAATCAGACTGTGCAAAGGAGGCGAAGAGGTACAACATGTAAAAAACATGTCCTCCCACTCTCCCTTTTCCACAGGATAGGCGATGTTTGACTTCGCACTCGAGGAAGCAGCTGAGAAATCCTTCAGATGGTTAAACATTTCAAATGGTTTGGATGGCTAAATGTCCTAGATTTTTAAAATTTCACAGAAGCACTTGAGTTACAAAGTAGACCATGAAATGTTTATGGAGATGTTCTTACCCTCCCGCTACTGACATCAGAACAAATAATGGAGTAAGGAATGAGAGGTGGGAATTTTAGGGTAACAGGATTGTAAATGAGTGATGCTAGGTTTCAAAATTAATTTCTTATCCTTATAAAGGAAAGGCTATACTTGTCCAGTTTTAGTTTCCCTTGTTTCAGAGGACATTTAATTTCTGTAAAAATCTGTCCTTTTGATTCAATAGCATTTATATTTTGAGTGAAGCTTTCTCTCTCAGAGGGCTGTGGTTCGGGTGACCCTGGGCTGAGGCTTGGACTAATCAACGGTCACCCGGGGATCCAAAAGGGAATATTGCCAGTGCTGGTAAATTACCATTTACTAAGAGGCAAATGTGTATTCTGGAAATAGAGCTTCTCATTCAGCAGCGTGAAGTGAGCGATTTTTCTTTCACTCTGCAGTGAATATGATGTTGGTGAAAGGTCCTGGCCTGAGCACCCTGGGAATTGAGCCCTGTGTAAGCCCTCAGCAGAGAGGCAAAGGATCCTGGCTACAGGCTGCTCTTCTCATCCGGTTTCAATGATGGAAGAGGAAACTGAGTTTACACAAAACCTAGCCCAACCCCCAGAAACATCTCGCTTTGTTTATGTTCAGAGCTAAGCCTGCGACTCTCACTGTTTGGAAGAGCTATCCAGACATTTCTCCATCTGACTGACTTCACATCTATTCCTTGATCTCATCGAGAGATCTGGCTTTTAGCTCCCGCTCATGACGTCCCACTTTTCTCTCTCTCTCTCTCTCTCTCTCCCTCTCTCTCTCTCTGCTCTCCAGAGTCTGAAAGATCCCTGTATAACGTGATTATGCAACCATGCAAATGGACACGGTTCTTTTCATTTACTGCAAACCCTGCTTCGTGTCTCCCGTTAGGAAAATAAAATCCTCTGTGAGAGACACGCCGTAGAAGGTAGCAGGAAGGGAGTTCTGTGTGTTTGGGTCTGAATGCTTGAAGGTGGTGTTAAGAGATGGAAACAGACTATTTGAAGTAAACCAGTGTGCCACCATCTCTCCACAGGAACCAGCATCAGTTAATAGACTCAGACAGTTCTCCTCTGAATCCTTTCCCCCTAGGAAATGGCAGATACTCGCCTTCCTGGTTGTTTTCCTCAGCTGGAGGTCTCCCCCCCGCTCCCGCCCGAGCCGAGCTGCAGGGAAATGAGCGGTGCGGCTCTCCCCGAAGGCCAATTTGCACCCTCCCACTGTAAACACGCAGTTGCTTCTCCACTTTGCGCCCAGGCGGGAGGGCCTCGGGGGGCACTTAAAACACTCCCCGCTGCCGCCGCCGCTGCTGCGCCCGGCGCTCGGCCAAGGGCTCCCAGCGCCCGGCCGAGGCTGGCGGAGGACGAGGAGGAATGTGGGAGTCCCTCACACACGGAGGGAAGGGAAAAAAACGCCCAAAGCTTGTACTACTTGGGCAAAGATTCCAGACTCCTCCATGACCACCCCGTGTTATCCTTAAAAGTGAGGATGTCCCTCTCCACTGCGATTAGGGGTATGAGCTGCTCAGTTCTGGTGGCCTTTCTCATCACAGCGCTCCAGTCCCTTTGCCAGGGTTTTGTGACCCTTATCCCACGGGAGGATCCGTGGGTCGTGCTTGGATTACATATGCTAAGAGCAAAGGCACGGGGCAGGCTGAGCTGTGCCACTGCTGTGGGCTGCAGGCTTGTGCCCGTCTTCCTCCGGCAGCATCTTCCTCACTGCCTGGCGGTGGTGCTGGGGATATACCAGCCCTCTCCCAGTCTCTCTTCAAAACCTGCTTCTCCATCTCACGGCCACTCGAGGAGGGTCTCATCTATCGAGAAAGCTCCTCTTATGGAGGAGACAGGGCCCCCTCGAAGGTTGGGGCAGCAGCTTGCGGCTACAGCGTTCCGACAAGCAGCGGGAGGGAGGGAGGCAGAAAGGAAGGGCTACAGGAGCGGGGCCGCCAGACTCAGAGAAGGCACAGAGCAGGGGCCCCCGGCAGGGCGGGGCGGGGGGATCGGGGGGACTCCCGGGACGGGGGGTTCAGAGGGACCCCCGGGATGGGGGGAGCTCAGAGGGACCCCCGGGATGGTGGGGCTCGGAGGGACCTCCGGGATGGGGGGAGCTCGGAGGGACTCCCGAGATCGGAGGGTTCGGAGGGTTCCCCGAGATGGGGGGGCTCGGAGAGACTCTCGGGATCGGGGGATTCGGAAGGACCCCTCGGGCTGGGGGGGACTCGGCGGCGCCGCCCCGAGGGGGAGCCCCGCCCGCAGCTCCGCGCCCGGCCCGCAGGGGGCGATCGCGGGCCGGGGCTGCCCGCGGCGCCCGAGGGCGCGTCCCTCGCCTCCCCTTCCCTTCCCTCCCTCCCTCCCTGCTCCTACCTTTTTCCGCCTTTTCCCCTTTATTTTCATTCCAGTTACCCCCACCCTCCCCCCGCCGTTTTCATTCCTTTCCTTCGGGGGTGCGTGCCGTTGTTGCTGTCTCCCCTCGAGTTGCATGCGTCTCTCGCTGCCCCGCTCTCCTCCTCGTCCTGCTCCCTCTGTCAGCTCTGCATAGCCTGGCGTGTTTCTCTGTTCCTCTCCCCGGCACTCAGCCCTCCCCCTGTGCAGCTCACTCCATGAAATGGAGCTGAACAATTGCACCGGAGCAGCTTTTTCTGTTCCTGCCATATGTCCGTGTGCCGAGGCACCACTGCTCTTGTGGTATTTTGGATGCAGTCGTGCTGGAAATACTAGGACAATAACAAAACTGTGGATTTCTGCCGGTTCCTTTTTGGATCATAATGAGATTTGAAATCCAGCGTGAATGAGATGTAATGGATGGCTGTACTGATATTTTGAGCCGGTTTAGGTCAGAGTCATCTGAGATGCCCAGGCTGGATAAAGGAGAGCATGGCCCTGAATGTTACCTGCCATCCAAGCACCAAAAGGACAAACCAAGTCGCTGAAGTGACATTATCCTTTCTCTCTCTCTCTCTCTCTCTCTCTCTCTCTCTTTTTTTTTTTTTCTTTCTTTCCCTTTTGGAGATAAATATGGTTCTGCCATATTTATCAAAGAACCTCTAGTAATTGCCCAGTTCCTTAAATATGAAAAGATGTTGCCTGAAATGACAGTCTCTGCCATCAGTGCACACTGCCCCATTCACCTGAATACGGTGTAAGCTGAGGCTGCCTCTGTAGCAGCAGGCTGTCTCCCCTTGTCCCCTAATCCTCCCCCCTGAAATCCCTCCGGGAGCACCTCATAGTTCCAACCCATCTCACACACAGAGGGAGGCACAGCCTTGGTCCCTTCTTCTGTTAAAAAAGGGAGCTTTGAGGCTGGGAGCTGTGCTGCCCTGTAATTAATGTACACTCAGCCTCAAATATGCAGTGACAACAACTTAAATGTCAACATTCCTAGTTAATCCCTTGCTAACAAAATGTGCCTGGAAAGAGATGGTTCTGCATAATCTCCACTGAACAAGATCTTATTTTAGCAGTACAAGCACTTGGGAGATTTCCCCAGTTTGACCAATGAGACCAAAAGATTGGCTTTGATAATCACAGCTGTAAACGATGCGTTTGATCCTCTCTAGGAAGGAGAGGGCTGCATGTGGCAGAGCATACAAACCCTGCTCTACCCAAGCCCTCCGCCAGAGCAGCGGCAGGCTGGCCTTCCTGGGTGGTGTCTGCATGACAAGGGATGTGATTTCTGTTCTCTGATGTTCCCTGATCTCCCCTCTGCTCAGGGAGATGTCCACAGCCTCTTCCTGAGTCACGTTTTCCAGGCTGAACAGCCAGCAGTGTTAAAAGGGAAAATCTTATTTTAATACATAAAAACAATGCTCCTTGTAAGAGCATTGAAGCAGGAACCACGACCACAGATATGGTGTTTGGATTCCTCTCCGTGTGCTGATACCAGCCCCACGTTTACCCTGGGGAGCCCAGGCAGACCCTGAGAGTGTTGGTGCTGTCTCCCTGTGCCTATTTTAGGCCTTCAGTGCAGGCAAAAGGCAGAGCACCCAAGGTGAGGAGATGAACCTCCTTATTGTTCAAAGCAGCCCGATGTTTGCAGCACCCTGGCTCCCCTCAGGCAGGATTCCTGCACTACCAAGGCTGGCATCCCCAGACACAGATCAGTAAGTTCCTCCCCAGCAGGCTGTGGAAGCAGGGGGGCACTGACACAGGATTTCTTGCCTGGGGTGGGTTGGTGCCTGAGCTCTAGGCCCAGCCGGGAAACACAGTAGGAAAGGTGGTGGGCCATTCTTCTGGGCATCACCCTGATTTAACAGGCAGGCCATGCATCCCCAGGTTATTTGTGCCTGTGGTGTGCAAGCATGTGTAGAAGAATTTACCATTCTGCCTGTGCTTTTTGATCACTGGGTTTCTGCACACCAGCATCACCTCACACTCAGTGATAAAATATCCACTTCATCCCTTTGCATTTTATGGTTTTTTTTTCCTTTATCACTTCCTTTCTGAAGGATGTCTGAGGGGTGCTCTCTCCACCATTATTTCAGTCTCTCATTTCAGCCTGTGTTCACACTCTCTTCCTCACACTGCCTCTCTTTTATTCTGCTTTGTTCTTCCACCACCACCTGTCACCAAAGTCTCTTCCTTTCCTACTATGTCATCTTCTAGAGACCTATCCATTCCCTCTTGCTCCATTCCTAATCAATCCCCTCCATTATTTTCTAAAGTATCTTCTTTGTCTCCCTCTTTTCCACTGCCTGGCACTTGCCCGTGCCTTCGCCACCCCTCCCCGGCTCCCCACCATGGAAACACTGCTCACCAAAGCCGCAGTTCCCCCGTGCCTGTTGTACACAGCTGTGCAGCAGCACTGCCTTTCACAGCCCTGCTTGTGCTCACTTGGTGCTCTGTGTGGACAGGCTGCAATCCCTGTGCTGGCAAGCTCAGTCCAGGATAGGAGGATTGTCCCTGGGAAGGCTGCTCCTGTCCTCCAACATCTCCTCCTGTGGCACTTGGAGACAGGTTAGAGGGCTGCCCAGAGCTTTGAGCTGGCCCAGCACAGCTGTGCTTACGGGTGGAGCTGCCCTCTTTTCTAAGTGTCCCTTCTGCAACCTCTCTTTCTCTGAAAGGAATGCTTCCCCAAGGATGTATTTGCCTCGGTGTTCCTTATCACTCCTCCACAGGGGCTCTGGGGGCTGCAGTTGTTGTCCCTCTGCGCTGCCCCTGCTCGAAGCTGCCTCCCTCTGTCTGCCTGCCTGTCTGCTCCTCACCTCTGGGGCCCTGAGCACTGCTAAGGCCACCACGCTGCTGGTCCCCCTGATCCCAGTGGGATGAAAATGCAGGGGCCTCGTTCAGCTTCAGCCAATGTGGCAAGATGTGACTTCTGGGCTAGGATGGGCTCCCTAATTATTGAGTAATGAGTCTAAGGTGTTTCAAGCCCTGTAACTGTTAGACATGGTTTTGTGCAGCCCTGAGCCACCCTCTTTACCGTCTTGCTGAAACAAGAGTGCAGCACACAGATTCTGGAGATAATTGGACATTTTTGAAACCTCCATCCTTCTGCAGAACTTGTAGTGCTTCCATCTTTCCCTGCCCTTTCCTTATTCCTGTCTCTTTCCATCTACTGTGACTGTTTTCTATTTTTACTCTTGACAAAGGGTTGTGGGCTTAGAGGCTGCTCTTGTAGCTGTAGATGTAAAATGCCTGCTGCGTGGTGTTTGTCATGAAAGAACCGCTCCTGGAAATTAACTAATTCACAGACCTAACTCATTAACTCTGCAGCCGCGTGGAGCTGTGGAGGAGCATCTGTGTGCTTTCTGTGCCCAGAGCACTGGGCTGGGGGAGAGGGACGGAAGGGAGGTGGAGAGACCCATGTCTGTAATCCCAGCTCTTCTCCCAGCCCATGCCATGGTTAGCAAGTCATTTCCCACCTCTGTCTCCCTTTCCCATGCCCTTGATCTCTTCTCCAGTACAGCTGATCAGGGCAGGAGCTGTTTCTCATTGTGCCTGCTCGGTGCCTTGTGCAGGGAGGCCTTGACCTTGGTGGGGGCACTAATCGCTCCTGTTGTAGAAACAATAAGTACTGGAGAGACAAAGAGTTATGGAGGCAGATAGCTCCAGATGCCAGTTTGTTCCCGTCTGGATGTCCTCCCTTTACCACCTCTGCCTTCAGGAGGATGGCTGCACAGGTTTGAGAAGTGCAGGTTGATTCCTCCTCCATCTCTTTTCCTTCTCTCAGACCCAAACCCAGTCCACCCTGGAGCCAGTGGCAATACTCCTGGCAGAAACACACTGGAAATGGACCAGGTTTTTCCACCCTATGCAGCATAGTTTTAACATCAACCCACATGTTTGGAGTACACTGGGAGCCAGATGAGGTCACTCAGACTATTTCAAGGCTAGATGTTTGATGGGAGAGGTTTCCCTCTGTGCATCATCCCACAGAGTCCACACTGGCTCACTCTTCCCTCCACGCATGTCACTGGAGCTCCCTGGGGAGTTCTGCTGGGCATCTCTGCACCTGTGGATGGGATGAGTCCTCTGCCCAGGGGCCTGCTGAGAGACTGCCCTGACCCACAGGAGGGTCACCCCTCCTTCTGCCAACAGCCTGTCCCCAAGCAGGCAGCACAGTGACCACAGCTGCTCCTTGTTGGGATGGTGGTTAGGACTGGGGCTGGCTGAGTAATGCACAGCTCGGGTGGGTTTCTGAGGCTTGGGGCTGGCAGAATGTGCACACTAGGAAAACCCCATTCCGCCGAATCCCTGTGGGTTGAGGCGGTGACAGCTGGTGCTGTTTGGGATCAGGGATCATGCCTGATGTTGTGGCTGCATGTGCTCCCAGCTGACACTCAGGGCTGAGCACTGCTGGGAGCACATCCAGCGTGTGCCGAGGCAGAGGCACTCCGGCTGGGGACCTGGAATGAGGAAAGGAAGCAGAATAATTACTGGACGAGGAAGGAGATATATTCAGCTCCTCTATTTAAGCATGCCTTCCCGCAGGATTGCTGGGCTCTGCCTGCCAAATGTGAGCTCTGGCCACCAGGGACAAGAGAGCAGGAGCTTTTCTGGCAGCTGATGGAAACTCAAGGAGAAGGCTCCGAGCCAGGCAGTGCCCACTCAGAGGAGGGTGATGATGGCTGCTGGGCTGGGATTATGGATTATGTGTGTACTGAGGCTTACCTGGCACTGGGGCAGGTGACAAAGCACACCTGAGAGCACCTTGGGATGAACTCTCTGGATTCCCCAGCCAGAGGCAGATGCCCTGATGTCACTCATTCCTCCTTTTGCTCCCCCTGGATACTGCAAACATCTTCACACAGCGAAAGCTGGTGCAAGGATGTCCTGCCAGTGAAGACCCAAGCCACTGTGCCTGTGCAGCACCAGGGAGCCCTGCAGGATTTAAAGCTCTGGCCTCGATCCCATGAAGTCATGGCACCTTTTTAGAGCTACACACAAAGTAATAAGGGCAAGGTTTGTTGCAGAAGGCACACTGCTGAACTGAAGAAGCAGGAGTGGTACTGGACCCAGGCCAGCTCATGTCCCATGAGCTCTGCTATGCTTGCATGCTCTAATACAGATTTAGCAGCAGCAGAACCCTGTGCTCTGTACTGCATAGGTGTCAGGGTCACCAAGGTGGCAAACTGGCTCTGCAGGGCAGTGGCTGACCCCTGAGATGCATGAGGTGCAGCTTTCATAAGGGCAGCCTTGTTGCCAGGTGTCACCTCCATCACTGCAGAGGATCCAACTGTGATTCCCAAGTACCTGCAGATCTATCCCTGCTTTGGCAACCCTGCCTTGCTTCATAAAGATCACTCTGGTTATTGCTATGGCTGGTGACTGTGAACCTGTAGAGAACCCAAAGACAAATGAAAGTTATTGGAGCGTTGAAAGTCTCCTCGTTGTAACTTCATCCTGCAAGAATTTAGGGTTTTGTCAGAGCAGATGGTCAGATGTCAACTGTGCGGGTAGAGCCAGAGATGAGAAGATGTAAGGATTAACCTGGCAAAACCACTATCTGTGGTTCAAGACTTGTTCTTTCAAGTTCTGCCAAGCTACCAGGGCTGGAGGTGATGTCTGTCTCCTGTACTTGGCCGGCACATAACTTGGAGGCTGCACTCCTCTGCACACTGGATATGCCAGAGGTCTGGAGAACCAGCTATGCACTGGTTCTTCCCATGCCCACTCAGGCAAGCTCTTTCTTTTGTCCAGTGCTCAGAACTGTGCATTATGCCAGTCTGAGCTTGCCCCACAGCACCTCTGCACTCACCCAGATGGTGTGGATACAGCTCATGCTAAGTCTGGAGCAGGTAGTTCAGAAGCACACAGCAGAGAGCCTTTATTGCAGCAGAGGGTTTTTTTTCCAGCAACAGCAGTTGTTAATTTGCCTGTTACTTAGGCAGGAAAAAATCAACAATCAAACACCGGTTAGCAGGAAAACCAGTAGATACAACCTTTTTGGATTTCAGCAAAGCTTTTGATAATGTTTCTCATGGTCTCCTTCTGGACAAAGTGTCCAGCACACAGATGGAAAACTGTGTTACACAGAGGGTGAGCAACTGGCTCACAGGTCAGGCACAAAGTTATAGTGAATGGGGGGGGACATCAGGCTGGTTCCATACTGGGACCAGTGATCTTCAATATTGTCATTAACAACTTGGACACAGGACTGGCAGGAATACTAAGTATATTCAATGGCAAGACTTAACTGGGAGGAGCTGTTGCCTCCCTCGAGGGCAGACACAGCCTGCAGAGAGACCTTGAGAAATCAGAGATAGGTGATCACCAGCTGTATGAAGATTTACAAGGGGGAGTGCCAGATTGTGTACCTGGGACAGGACAATCCTTGTTGTGTGCATAACCTCGGGAATGAGACGCCGGAGAGCAGTGCCATGGAAAGGGCCCTGGGGGTCCTGGTTGATGGTGAATTGGATCTGAGTTAGCAGTGCCCTGGCAGTCAGGGGGGACATCCCTGTCCTGGGCATCGCCGGCCGGGCAAGGGAAGGGATTGTCCTGGAGTGACCTCACCTCCAGTCCTGGGGGCAGTTTTGGGTGCCACAATATAAAAATGTCATGAAGCCATTGGAGAGTGTCCAAAGCAGGCCACGAGGATGGTGAACGGACTGGAGAGGAATCCTTCTGACAAATGACTGAGGTCACTTGTTCTGTTCAGCCTGGAGGAGACTGAGGGGAGACCTCATTGTGGTCTTCAACATCCTCCTGAGGGGAAGCGGAGGGGCAGGAACCGCTCTCTTCACTCTGTGACCAGAGACAGGACCCAAGGGAATGCCATGAAGATGAGCCAGGGGAGGTTTTGGTTGGATATCAGGAAGGTTGGGCACTGAACAGGCTCCCCAGGGCAGTGGTCACAGCACCAGGTCTGACAGAGTTCAAGAAGTGTTTGGACAATGCTCTCAGGCACATGGTGTGACTCCTGGGTCTCCTGCCTAGGGCCAGGAGTTGGACTTGATGATCCTGATGGGTCTCTTCCAACCCAGGATTTTCTATGATTCTGTGATTCCACAATTCTATGAAGTTTGGATTCCCACGCTGTCCCCACTCATGGAACCCAGCCTCTGTGCCCTCTGACTCTGGGTCCTATCTGAATTCCCCACCTTTGCTAAGTTTCTTTGGGCCAACGCACATGGGTACACCCCATTCCCCACCTCATCTCAGTCCCTGATCTGTTTTGCTGGCTTGGTGTGTGCCCTTCAGCTTGGCCAGCAGCACTGTAGCTTCTTGGGAGCTTCTGTGTGAAATGTGGGGCTGGGGATCGCTGTGGCCAGCCAGAGAGGACACGAGGGACCCTCCTACAGCACAAAGCATTCACTCACAGGTGACTTTGGGGCACTCTGCCCCAGCCCTGAGAGTGACTGGCTTAGCATTTGAGCATGCCTGCTGCAAAAGTAATCTCTGCTCACCAGGCTGTAATCGAGGTTCATCCACCTGAACCCAAGCAAAAAAACTGCTGCTGTGCAGGACGAGCAGCTGGCATGCTGCAAGAACCGGGGCAGCACCTGGCAGCCCTGGGACGCCCCTGCCTGGCAGCCCCGGGCTCAGGAGCCGTGTCCGTGCCGGTGCAGGTAGGGGAAGGCTGTGTCCCTGGAGCACTGTCAGCTCCAGCCCCGGCTCCACTGGCAGCGACAGGGGTGTGTGTGTGTGGGTGTGTGTGTGTGTGCAGCTGCAGCGTTGGGCAAGACACGCTAATGGGAAACAGAAACAATTCAAACTGCCTGGTGGTGGGAGAAACACTAACAACATTATGGCTTGGAGCTTGTAACAGTCCTGCTAGTGAAACAACTGCCGGTGAAATTATGGGATTTTTCCTTTTCTTTTTTTCATTAGGACACAGAAGTTTTCCAGCTCGTTATACCAGGGCCAGCAATATTCTTCAGTGTCAACAGGGGCTCGGGTGAGCCAACATTTTTTTCTGCTAAGGAAGAAGAGCAGTACATTGTATCCCTTTCCAATGTGCTAGTGACTAGGAGCGCTTCATGTCTCCTCAGGCCATGGGCAGGCAGAGGTGCAGGGGTGTCCCTGGCAGGGCACCAGCGGCTCTCAGGGGCGTGCTGTCCCCCTTTCCCAGCAGATGCCTGCAAGGCAAGCACATTGCAAATGTCACCCTTTGGAGAGAGAGGCTGTGAGGGCTGGGACGGGTATTTTTTTTTTCCCCTCTGGGAGGTGGCAGAGCACATTCTGGATAATCATTTCATGCTGCTTGGGAGTGGTGCATAGTTTGGTTTCTCTTTGGTTGTGTTAATTGTGTGGTTAGGTGCCTAGAGCCTTCTATTGGCATCTTTATTTATTTAAATACAAATGAAGAAGGCATTAAATCAATTGTTCTTTTTTCTTCCCTCTCTCTTGCCTTATCATTGTTTCTATCACGTTCTCATAGCTGTACTGGGCTTTTGCTTTTTCAGCTGAATCAGTGAGATCATTAAGGGAGAGTCCCAGGCTGAATTTCCTGCAGACTCAGGGAGGCTGCCCTGAGGAAGCACACCTTACATCCCTGGCTTTCCCCTACTGCTATTTCGCTTACATTACAGGGCACTTCTTAACTTTACTTGCTGGCCAAGGCTTCAGTCTGTGACCCTATGCACGCCCTAGCTGTCCTGCTATGCAAAAATCAAGAAAAAAGCTGCACAGTATGGAAACAATTGAGACTAGAATACATTTCTCTTACTCCTTCAGCTTCTGCCTTTCATCTGGATGGGCCAAATTACATGACTCGGTCGACCCCTTTACTGTTTTAACCTCTAGCTCCTATAGCTAGGAGCAGAACCCAGTATTCCTGGATTTGATAATTCTCCTGCTATTTAGCAAGTAGTTTGTAACCAAATGGTAAACTATGAGTTGAGGCCCTCTCTTCTCGCCAAACTCCATAAAATTTAATTACTCCTGGAGTTCAAGTGGTGGCATGTTTTGTGAGAGATCTGGAGGCCTAGTATGCAGCTTTCAGATAGACATTGTAATTGAGCTTCTGATTTTTTCCCCCTCCTTTTTTGTTCCCAACAATTTACTAAACACACACATTGAAACTTTGCTGGAAAACTATTGTGTATGTCAGCAATCTGCTCATCGTGGTCTGCCAGAGATCGAAATACCTGTATGCTGATTTGAGGGCATGTTATGACTAAGGACTGGTGAAATCAGAAGTGTGGGGTCCTGAGGTGTCTGCCTCTCTCCTTACATGGCAGGAGCAGCATGGAGGCAGCCTTGGTCCTTCCCAGAGATCCAATTCAGTCTGCACCACGCAGAGGTCAGAGCAAGGGACGCTCTTCATCAGGGACTGAGCTCCCTCTGCTTGGAGTCTTGTTTGCTTTTAAACTTTGACTCTTCTTTGTCTCTGGCCAAATCTACTGCAGAGGGATGCTGGCCTCATTGCTTGCCCTAAATTCTGTTGTACTTACCTCATTACTCTCCTAATGACAAGCTGACAAATGCCTTTGCTTGATTTACTGGCAGTGTTACAGGTGTGTGGAACACTTGTCAGTACCTTGCTACTACATGCCTAATTTTTCAAACGGCTGGGTGTGCTAGCTTCCTTTGCAAGCTGTCTCTGCACACTTACCTGGTGTAGTTCCCCTGCCATGGGTTTATCACGTACGTGGACCTAAAGCTTCCAGAGGTATGCCCTAAGATTTCATAGAATGGTTTGGGTTGGAAGAGACCTTAAAGATCATCCATTTCCAAACCCTCCTGCCATGGGCAGGAACACCTTCCACCAGACCAGATTGCTCAAAGCCCCATCCAACCTGGCCTTGAACACTTCCAGGGATGAGATATCCACACCTGCTTTGGACAATTTGTTTCAGTGCCTCACTCCGCACATCCAAGAAAATAAATCAGACCCTACCTGCAGGTTTTGATGTAACTGGCCTTCTGGTAAGAAGCGAAGTGGCACAGTGCAGCAGCCCTCCAGCTGTTTGTGGGTATTTATGGGTGTGCCGGATCAAGGATGGTCCTGCACCCACCCTGGGACAGGCAGCAGGGCAGAGGTGTCCCTGCTCAAGCCCTTGCCAGGAGCTCCCTTCTGCGGCAGCCCAACGGCGCAGCTTTGCACCCCACCTCTTTTAACCTTCATCTCTTGGTGGTTTTTAAACCAGGCAAGGACGTTTTCACTGACCAAACCCCAGGAAACAGAGCTACCCATCACCTGCAGGAGCACATCGCTGGGACCAAACCCAGGCTTTGGAGCGAGGGAGAGCAGCAGCTGAGAGGGCTCCAGGCCTCGCACAGCGATGGGCCGGCAACTGCTGGGGAAGGGAAGAGCACCAACATTCCGCACACACATTTCCCCACCAGTTGGGCAGAGCTCTCCTGCTCTCCTCCTGGCTGTGTTGCTAGGAGAGGAGCGCTCTGCCCTCCTCATGGCTATGAATAGCTCTCGCTTGTTTATCCAGCCCAGCTCCGCCTGCTGGTTACAACCACAGCCGGCACCACCTCACGGCATGACACCACCGGGAAACAATGCACTGCCAGGGAACAGCCCCCTCCGGCTCAGGACGCTTCGGGATACCTCTGCTGCACCGCTCCGCAGCCACCCTTCTCCTCTTACCACACTCCTCGGCGCATCCTCTGCCTCCAGCAGAACGGGCTAAACCCGGCCCAAAGGTGGTGTCACCCCTAGAGAGCAAAGCTGAGAGCCGGGACCTGAAAATCAGGGCATCGGCTCAGAAATCTGGCTCAAAAACACAAACACACACAATCAGTTCAGGATCCTTCTCTGCTATTCCAATGTCAGAGACTTTCATGAGCTACAAAAGTTACTTTTCCTCTTCTTAGTGGAGGCTGATCTTGCATGAGTCCATGAACTGAAGACCAGGACTTCAAGAAAGGTAACATGGCTTGAAAGTCGGCAATAATGGGATTGCTGAGCTTTTCTTGAGAATATTTTGTCTGAGGTCTGAGCAGGAATGAAACATATCTAGCAGTTTTATTAGATGATCTGTATTGACAAGGGGAAATACTGATGGAGTTGAGCAAAATACTCTCCGGAGTGCTGCAAAATGTGACCACTTCAGGACATTTACTCCAAGGGACAGAGGTTCAGGCAGCAAATATGAGCAGTCCACACATAATGAGACAGGATTTGTGTGCACAGGCAACCACAGAAAGCCATGCAAGTTCAGGGTAGCAGAGCAGGCACAAAACTGCAGCTTTTGGAGAGGCCTGGGCACTCAATGAGAAGAAAAGTCCTGGGCAAGGCAGAGCAGCATAGAACAGAAGAGATATGGATGGTTGCTGCACAGGTACAGGTGAACAACCTCTTCTTTTTCAGCACTGTGATCTTCCACATGTGCCTATTTCCTTGGACATCTTGTCTTTCTCCACCTGGGAATTTGGTTGGGATGAAATCTCAATACTGCATATGCTTATCCAGAATTTTCACATGCCCATCAGGCCTTTCAGATAGTTGGAGTGCTGAACATCCAGAAATTCAGGATTGGTTGACTGCACACTAGGGAGCTGAACTGTGTAACATTCACACACTATGTCTAATGAATCCAAAAATTGTCAGACCTGCTGTGCATATGCTGTGCAGATGATCTGCATATGTACAGTTTGCCCAGCGTGCTCTGAAGGTGTCTGCTCTACCCTGTACTCACAGAACATCTATATGGGCAGGTGTATGTATTCCTACTTGGAAAACAGGACAAACATAGGGGTTTTTTTTACACATTCTTGATGTATTTGTAGGGGAGGGAACAGCTTCAGTGCAGCCAGCAAGGAAACTTAGGTATATTCCCTGTGTATGAGGGTCAGATTGTCCTATACCATGCTGCTTGTTCTACAGCAGTCACCCATACAGAGATGGGGATGGGGTCCTGTTATTTAAGACATTGTACATGCACACAGTGAAAAAGGTTTTTTTTTTCCTGCTGCCCCCCCAAATGTTACACCATGATCTAAACCTACAGAAGTTCAAGAAAGGGACATCACAATTCTTACTTGAGAGATGAGCCAAATAAAGGGAAGCTCCTAGTCCCCTAAAGCAGGACCCAGGTGGAGTTTAGACACTTGAGTGCAAAATGTTATCCTGCGAATCCTTGTTTAACTCCTGCCATGTGCTGGGGATGCCCAGACCCCTCACACCCACCAGATCTGACAATGGGGCCCCATGGCTCTGCTCTGCACCTACCAGGGGAAGGCTAAGGAAACTTGACAAAGCAGCAGTAGGAGAGGCCAGACCTGAAATTCCTCTTTGCCTAGGGGAGCATAACTCCAGGATGGGCTCTCTGTGAGCCCCCAGAGAGGATGACCCTTCTTTTTAAGTGCAGTATCGTCCTCATGGAGGATATATGGAACACCCAGCCCACGCTTCCTTCTCTCCCACAGGGCTTTCCTGTCTGCATGTCCCATGGATGTGCTCCAGCTCCCAAGTTGCTGTCTGTTTTGGAGAGGGCATGCTCACCTCTTCTGCCACAGGCATTATGATTTTCCTAAACACACACGGTGGCTTCTCTGGGCACCCAGGAGAAGAAGCATTCACAGGAATCAGCAGCCTGGATGGTTGTGCTTTTGGCAGAGAGGAGGGGGAAGCCCATGCTCCAGTCCACCCTTGGGTGACCACTTCTATCTTTTTACCTCTTGTCTTTTTAACAAAAAATTCTCTAAGCAGGAGGTGGGCTAAGGGACGCACATTTTCCTTCGTACATGGAGTGCCACGAGATCAATGAGATTAAACATGTGCTTACATGCTGTCCTGAACTGCGGCCATGAGGAGAGCAATGGGAAAGTAAACAGAAGGGAAACGTTATGGAAATGAAGGAAGAGGGAAAATCCACTGTGCCAAGAGCAGCAGTTCTCAGCAGTTACAAGATATGGCCTCACCCAGAGCTGATTAGGCATTAGGAAGTCCTGGGACTGGAAAGGAAGACCAAGTCATCATCATCGAAGTTGAAAAGTGACTAGAAAGAGTGAGATCTGGAGCAGTGGAAAAGGGCTGTCCACTGGGCGCAGCTATTCCCAGAGAAGGCAAGCTTAGCTTAACTTGTTTCACCCCACTAACAGAATGTGGACACTTGAAACGATCAGGCTTCAACCTGTGACAATACAGGGAGGCTTTTCTCTCTTTGAAGACTCCAAAACTTGGGGATGAGCGTCAGGCTCTGCAGAACCCTGTCCGCCAGCTGCTGCCCTGTGTCCCATTGAGGAGACTGGGAGGTGAAGCTGGACATGATGACTACCCTGCCCATAATCTGGCTTTGCTTCCAGCAGGCTGAGTGTGCTTGAGCAGCCTGTTTGGGGGGTTCACTGACACCGTGGCCAAAGCTTTGGTGTGAGTGCACCCTACCAGCTCTCAACTGCCTGACTGCAAGTGGTTGATTTGGTTTTCCTGCAGGTCAAATTCCAGACTCTGCGTTCTTCCACCTTTATATATTCTTCACGTAGCCTTCAAACCTTTCACCTAGATCTCTTGGAGCTATCCTGCTCTTCCAGCTGGGAAATTTGTAGGTGTGTCCCTGATTTTCCAGCCTTCTCTCCTGGCTTTGCTCTTCCCCTTCTCCTTTCTCCTCAGTCAAACTTGGTTGTAGCCTTTCTTCACCTCTATTTCTCTTGCCTGGGAAGAACCACATTTGCATCTGTCCTAGTATCCAAGCTACAAATTAGATCTGGTCAAAATTTCTTTCAGCAAAACTGTGACTTTGAATAGAACTTCTTTGAGTTTTGGGGGAATTGTAGGGGCTCTGTTTTTGGGAAGTGGCTTTTCTGTTGAGCACTTGAATTCAAAAATGTACATTCCCCCTTCTGTTACAGGTTCAGAAGATGACCTTGAGTAGGTCACTTCATCTGCCCAGATGTTTTTTTACTAGTTGTTAAATTTAGATAAAAATACTCGTCTGGGTTAGTAAAATGTCTTTGAGATCACTGGACAACAAAAGCTATCCAACTGGTGATTATTATGATTATTATAATTACTTTTATTAAATGAAAACAGCTGATTCTTGTGCAACACTCTTCTGGGCTCCACAGATCTTTACTGTTGAGACTCGGAGAATAAAAGAAAAAACAAAAATCTTTTGTTATCCCTGGACAGGGATGTGTTTTTTGAGATTGAGTTTTGTGGTTTTGTTACGAAACTTATGACAGTCGGTCATGTGGTTTGCTTTCTGGGCCGACTGAACCCTGCTGAACCCGTACGTAGGCAAGGCAGCAGAGTTTAATGATTCACAGGGGCTATGTTTTGGTTTGGCTTTTGCCGGATGCAGGCCGTGCAAACCTGCATGGCCAGGAAACCCTCTCGGCTGAAGCCACTGAAAAGGCTTAGCTCAAATCTCTGCAAGCCTGGACCCAACACGGCCCCGCTGTTGGGCCAGGCCCTTTTTGGGTGTCTTGGGTTCTAAGAGCTGGCCATGCCTTGTGACACACGGACTTTTTCACTGGACAACAGGGCTCTCCCTCTGTTTACCGAAACGGGTGGCTGCAAAAATTTTTGGGAGTCCACGAGGGGCTTGGTTTTTTTGTGATTTTCTCCCTCGCCCTTTTTCCCTTGCCTCCCCACCACCGCGCTGCTGCGGGATGAAATTGACCCCGAGGCCCTTGGCGTTGGGACTCCACCGTTTGGCGTGCCCGGTTATTTGCACGACCTTGGAAGGGAGGGAAACGGGGCGAATTCCTGGCCGGCTCCTCGGGGAGCCGGAGCATTGGGAGAGCCACGGTTCGTGGCGGCGCTGGCGAGGGTGGGACGCGGCGGGGACCTGTGCTCTTTGCTCGGCGGGTTTAGCGCCGGCTTTCCTGCCGGAGGGAGCCTGGAATCCCGCCGATCCCTGCCGGCCAGGGGGAAAGCGGGCGCCTGCCATGTTCGCGGGGAGGCGGCGGGCGCCCTTCTCCCTGCCCCGCGCCTGTCACCGGAGTTGGAGTTCGCATGGAGGAGGCCGGCGGAGGAGCAGGGAGGCGGGAGGCGGGAGGAGGAGGAGGAGGAGGAGGAGGGAGGGGGCCGCCTTGTTTGTGGCTTGTCAGCAGCCGCTGGAGACAAGCCTCCATGTGTGAAAGCCGCTTGGCATGAATGCCTGGGCCGTACCAAGCGCCGCGGCGCCCGCGGGGGGAGGCGGCCCCGCCGCCCCGCCGCCCCGCGCAGACAAAAGGCCCGGCACGGCTTCCCCGTGAGTTGCCCCGATGCTGCCGTAGCGCCCGCCCGGCGCAGCGCCCGCTCCCCGCCGCCCCCGCCATGCCGCCCCGCGCCCTCGCCGCCTGAGACAGGTAAGCGCCGGCCGCGGGCGGGGGTTCGCAGCCGGCGCCGCCGCCCCCGGGGCCGCTCCCCGCCCGCCGCTCCCCCGGCGCGGCTGCGAGCGCGGGGGCGGCCGCGTGTGCCGCAGTCAGCCCCGGGCCGCTGCCCGGCGCCCCCGGCTCGGCGGAGGAAAGTTTTGCGGCGGCCGCGGCGCCGTGCCTCAGTTTCCTCCCCGTCTCTCTTTGCCCCCGCCGGCGGGGCGAGGGGAAGGGATCGCGCCGGCCGGGGGAAACGCCGGGACCGGGCGCGGAAGGGATAAAAAAGCGCCTTCCACCTGTTGGCTTCTGTCCCGGCGGCTTTTATGGGGGTGGCGGAGCGAGGAAGGGCCGCGGGGAGAGCCCGGGGCGGCCGCCGGCCCCGCTGCCCCGCGCCGGGGAGAAGCCCCGCGGGGGAGGGTGGAAAGCCGGGGTCTTTTGTCAGCCCTCCATCCCTCTGCCTCCGGAGCCAGGCAGATCGCCGCGGGGATGGGAGATGTTTTTTTCCCTCCTGGATGTCGGGAGATTAGATGAGATGTATTTACAGTTGCCGTTTATCAGCAAGTAAATATCGAGCTCGGCGTGAGAGCAGCAATGTGAAGCCTGCTTGCTCGCTCTCTTGCCGGAGGTTTTGTAGCTGTTATCCTACTGTTGGTGAGGTGATAATGTGCAAGAGCCGAAAAAAAGAAAAAAAAAAAAAGCAAAAGGGAGAGAATCCCTGCTCCTCACACCCGGGCTTATCACAGTATCGGTACTGGCTTTGGTTAAATTTGGAGGGATATTTTTTTTTCCTTGTGGCATGAAACACAGAAAGCCTTGCTGAAATGCTAGGTGCATCCTCACGAGGTCTTTTAAGTTTGTCGTGTGCCATCTTTCAGGTTTCATTGATTCTAGTTGTTTTGTTAAAAAATAACCTACAAGATTCTGAGCTGCACAAATGTTCATCATCCTAATGTCCTGGCACAACCTATGCGAGGCAGGAGCTGGAAGAGGGGGAGAGAGTGAGGATATGTGCTTTCCCAGTCAAGGCTGGGAGGAGAGCATCATGTGTTGAAGAATATGAGCAGGAATGGGAGATGGGGGAGGGAGTCTAAATTGTCCTGAGACCCTATTCAATCCAGCAAGGAAGATGGAGGATCTTGCTGCTGCAAAAAAATGTACGGCAGAAATCTCAGCCAGCTTCTCTCTGACTTGTTACCTCCCTTCAAAAAATAAATAAATAAACAGAAAAAGAATCAAAGCAAAACCCTGTGATTTGCTGTAACGTTTTCCATGATACCTTTATCCCACATGCCTTACAGTCAGTCCAGTGATGGAGGTATGTGAGAAGCAGGGAGAGAGACTCTGAGGTTTATCGTCACAGGAGGGGGAGAAGTATCAGATCATGTTTGAAAGGAGACTTGTCAGGCAATGAGGTAGGGAGGAAAAATGCCTGTTCCAGGCAGCTGGACCTGGGGAGAAGAAGGAGGCGGCTCCATCACCTATGGTTCTGAAGCTGGGTGGGAAATCTGTGGAGAGGGGATGTAGACAGATGGGGGAGCGGGGAGGAAGGATGTGTAAGGAAGACCTTGGACCGTCTCCTTGGAGGGCTTTAAAAGAGGGAAAAATTTGAACTGAATCAGGGCACGAGCGAGGCTAAAGCACAGCTAAGCTAAGTGTGATGTAGCAGGACTTTCCAGTATGGGAGAACACAGAGGCTGAGTTTTCTGACTTGGCAGAGTTTGGGGCATTTGGTGAGAGAAAGAAATTTTTGTAGCTGGACTGACTGTGACTTGGGCAAGAATTGCATTTGAGAGAATGAGGAGAGAGCATGTGGCTTGCCTTTCCCATAGGTGACTTCTCTGGTAGAGGGGACTTCTGTTAAAATGTCTTTGTAAATTTCTGTTAATTTTGCTGGAATCTGACAATAGCAAGGAGAAAGTCATCTGCCCCTTGTGAAAAGAAGTGTGGGGATGAAATAAACCTTTATTGCTTTATCGATGTTTCCATGCACCCAGCACCTCCGCATGCATGGAAACAGCAAGTTTGTGCAAACACACCTGCTTGTGGTGCACATCCTTCCTATTGAAGGGCAATGTGCACGTGTTGTGAGTGTGGCTCCTGCACAGACATGGCCCAGCTCTCGTGTTTTCCTCGGTTTACAGGATAGCTCATTCCCTCAGCCTGGTAGCAGTAGTATATGACAGCCGACTCTGCGATAGCACCAACTGCATGTGAGGTGGCTGAGACTTCAAACCAGTATGTGACATGTTTTAGCTTTTCCATTCATGGCAGCATTCCCATGATGGAGCAGGGACATAGCACAGGCGTCTCGCATGCACAAATAAAATGTTGCACACGTGCGGAGGACAGATCTCAGGTCAAATGTACCCCAAGTCACTCTCTTTGAGAAGAAGCTGAAGCAGCACCAGCTCGTTGCATGCAGGCAGAGCTCACAGGCTGCTCCCACACACGCAGATCACACGTGTGCACGCTACACCTTTCCTCTCCGGGATCACCTGTTTGAATTCCAGCTGGTCTGGCAGCGCAGGGAAGTTTTGCACCCTCCTGGATGGGGATTTGATGGCCTTTCTGTTCCAGCTTGGCGCTGGACTTGGACGGGCTTGAGCCACAAAAGCTTAACAACAGGGAACACTAATGAGCCCCTGCTTGGCATGCTGAGAAGAAAGGCCAAGGGCTGAGTGGGCATAAAAACAGTGGCATGGAGCCCCTTGGCTGGAGTCTGAGCCTCGGCATGAAGGCTGGGGAGGGAGCAGAGTCTCTGGAGTCGGGAACAAGACGGCAGCACTGCAGGAAAGGCAGGAGAGGAGACCATGTTGGGGGGAGGAGAGCAGGCTGCTGTTTCCACATCATCTGAAAACTCAACCTGCTGTCAGGACAGAAGGAAGGCTTGTGCATATTTTATGTCACTTTTCTCCTTCTAGGACAAGCTGCTGATCTGATCAGCTATGCACTTTAAAATCCTTGACGCGCCAATCAGCAAGTATGACTCGAGGCCAATAACCAGCCTTGGCCTCCTGCCTCTGCTCCTTTGTGGACATCCCATGCCGCCCTTCCCCGGAGAACGTGTGCACAATTAAACCCTGCACGGCGTTCCTCAACTACGGCATGGGATGTGACGAGCTGCATGGAGACGGGGACAGAAAATGGCAACGTGTCAGGGCTGGGGGGGGTGGAGGCGGGGAGGGGAGTTGGCCATTTCTTATGCTGTTTGCTGATGTCTAGAAGGAGGCTAAGTGGGTAAATCGGTTTTCCTTTGAACTGGTGGTGTGCTGTTCCAGTCAGCTGCTCTTCCTTCAGAGGTCTTCAGTGGCTGCTCAGGAGTTGGTGGGGCTGGCAGTAAACAGTGTTTCACTCCTTCAGCCTGAATTTTGTTGGGGGCTGTCAGACAAGAGATTTCTCCTCAGCAGTTGGTTATGCAGTGCTGCTTCTGCATGGCAGAGCCACTTGAGCCACTGGCATTGCTCCTGCCCACCGGAGATGGGCGCACCACTGCTGCTCCCTGCCCTGTGCCTAAGGGTACAGGCAGCCCAGGCACCGGAGTTTTGACAACAGTCTCTCACACACAAACATGTAACTACTGTGTCCCATAAGCCAACTCACTGCCCTAAACACCATTTTGGGACACGTGGGGAAGCAAATATTTTTTTTCTGTGTGATGCAGAGTTGTGACCTTAACTGAGTTAACATTGGCTCTGCTTTATCCTTCGCATGTCCCGCGTGAGAAATGTCCATCGGACGTGGAGGTCTCACAGAACCTGAGATCCCTGGCACTGATCTGATGGGCAGCCTTAGGCAAGCTGCCTCAAAGCTCTCGTGGAGCTTCCTGCTGCAGTCTGTGAGATGGGGCAATGCTTGCCCAGCACCCCAAGGGGTTGTGTGTGCCTGTGCAGACACCACGGCGGGCTCGCACACCGGCCCACGGACAAAGCGTGTGGTTTTGCACCGAGCGTGACTCATGCGACGAGAAATTTTGCTCGAAGTATGCGCGCGCTCGGCGCTCTGTTGGACAGTGAAAAGCAGAAAACAGCACAACTTGCCAGTGACATGGACTGGACATGTATTCCCATAACAACAATATTATAAACATATGGTAAACCTGGTGTAACAACTGCTGCCTGTGTCTCCACGCAAAACAAGGAGCCGGTTAACAAAATCTTGAGGCTGTCTGAGGCTGTATCTCCCCAGACTGTGATCTCATCAGCTTTCCCAAGCTAACCTCAACCTGGTCACTGCTTGGATTGTAAACTTGGGATGGGTGGGGGGATGAGAGCAGTTAGCAGGAATGGCTATTTGTGATTCAGTCCACTTCGCTGTGACTCAGAACTGAACCATCCCTCGGTAGGGTATTCGGGGATAGCACTCTTCAGATGTCGAACATCAGTCTAGTTCTTAGAAGTTCTGCGGTACTCGGGCTTGCTTGCTTGCAGCTGGGTTTTTCTCAGCATCTTTTGTGAAAACAAAACCCTAAAAACTACTCCTGACTGTTAAAGACGCCACGGTAATTTTTGCCAAAAGAAGAAGGGGGAGTGGTCTTAGCCCTGGGCACTTTGCCAGATTCGAGCTCAGGAAATTGCAGTCTATCTAGGTAAAACTCCCTATAGTTTAAATGAAAAAAAGTATTCATCTCTTACTGTCTTAAAGGGTAAGCACTGTGTTCTCTGGAGCCTTAAACAGACAGCACATTCTGGCTGGAGAGGTGGTTACAGTTGCTTGCTGGGGGAAGAATTTTTTATGCAAAAACTGGGGCCTTTTTTGCATTTTTGGGATGCTTCTAATTGCAAAATGCTGTATGCATTTTAGGTTATTGCAAAGCTTGAATGAGTATGTGGCTCCACGTACAAATGCAAGGAAATACGCTGGTGTGGTGTTTGCACAGGGAGCAGGCGCAGCCAGCAAATACACATCTTTTCTGTGGCAGGAAAATAAGGACCAGTTTTTTAGTCTTGCGCGTGTGCATCTGGGGGCTGGATTTTGTATGTTTAGCAGCAATTGCTTTTGTAAGCTGCTGCTGAGGCACGTAACTGGCTGTGTGCAATTGCAGTAATGGAATGTGAAAATGCAACTACACACAGACCTGTAATCTTGCATGCAAAATAGTGCTGGTCTAGTTCTCCGGGTACCAAAAAATGGTCTGAGATTGTACTTGCCTTTCCGTTTAACTGTGTTCACCTGCATTTTTCAGGTGACAGCTGTGTGTATGGAGTGCTGTATGATTATCCTTTCTATTTTTGCTCCAAGAAGAAGGAAATGAAATCTTTACTAGTGATCATGGCAGTGCACGTGTCGTGATAAGTCCAGGATGGAGGTGGTCGGGGGGTTGCAATGAAAATTCTGTAACGCTTTGAAATCCTGGGGAAATGCATGGGTGAAGGAGAGCAGAGTGAGCTCCTGTTCCCCCGACAGATGAGGAGTATTGGACTGCTGCTTTTGTCAGTGCTGTCAGGATCTGACCCTACCTTCTGCCAAATTCAGTACTTTCAGGGCCCCCCAAAACAGAATGTGCGTTTGGGCAGAGGTGGATGCAAGGCTGAATATCCGTGCTGGAAGGGGTGTCCTTGGATATTTCAGCCTAGGACCCCCAAAGTGTGAAGCAGGTCTCCTCCTCCTCACTCAGTGATGTGTCTCAGCCCTGCCTCAGCGAGATGCAGGCAGCTGGTGGTGGGGGGGGGACACCGGAGAACAGCTCACTTTCTCTGCACTTCACTCTCCAGCTTCTCTGGTGACAGTGATAACAAAGGGCTGCTCAGCATTAGGTGATATGGATCTCTCTCAGCCCACTAAACTCGAGTCCTGCAGGCTTCTCACTAGCCCTCAGGGCTTGGGTGTCACTGCACCCTCCCAGCCTGGCGTGGGCTGGGACAGTACCCCTGGGGACTGGCAGCTGAACTTCCTCCACGAGTTCTGGAAGCATGGATTTCTCCTTACTGAAACCCGTGGTTATATTTTGAGGTTATTTCTTGCCATCCTGGGTCCTTGACTGCAATCACTTCCATTTTGCATGCTGCTCTTTGTAATTGAATCTATCGATGTATATTTAATCCACTTGGCACCGTGGTTGGTAACTAGGCACTGCTTCCCAGCCTTCTGTCACTTGTTTTCACAATTACTGTCTGAAGTTGGGGTGGGTGCCTGTCGCTCAGCTCTTTGCCCAATTGCTAGACTGCCTGGGAAGACCTGTGCCTGACAGTCAGGTCCACAGCTGGTACAGCTCCTGTCCTTCCATCTGGATGTCAGCCAGGTGTGTAGGACTTGGGTCATGGAAGCTAAGCCTGTTGGGTTTAATTCTCTTCTCTGCCACTGATTTGCTTTGTGTGATCACGGGCAAGTCCTTTAACCTCAGATGGCCTCAGCTGGGTTATCTGCTTCAGAAAGGTGTTGTAATGCTTAATTATTGCCAGCTCTTCAGAAACCCCTGGTGGGAAAAAAATGCATTTTATTCAGAAGTATCGCTGACCTTCCTGGCCTTTCTAAGCCACCTTGGTGGTACCAGGAGATATTATTTTTCCAACCTCAATAATGTTTCTTCAATTTTTCACCTGTACATTCACCCACTCTCTCAGCTGCATGTAAAAATGCCAAGCTGTCTGAAGTCATGGGAATATTTTTCTAAACTTGACAGCCACGGCAAACATTCCTCCTTGGCAATAAACAAACAAGGTACACAACCTGCCATTAACATCAATTTATAGCAGAGAGACCTTCGTCACTCATTGATGAGGGAATCCTAGACAATTCTTGTGCTAGCAAGCCATAAAGTAGTGTCGTCTGAGATTAGGAAAATGCTGGATCCTTTGGGTTCCTATGTGCAGGGAGTAACTGGGAAGCTCTGTTTGCCCAAGTGCATGTGGGAGTTCAAGCAGGCACCAGGTATTTGGTTTATTCAAGGCTCTTACAAACTATGTTTGGCTTGGGTGTACATGTGCTTGGGGGCTTGGTGTTTGTTTGTAGGCACAAAAAGCCTGTTTTCCATAGTGGCAGCTGAACCACAAAGGTGGTACAAATTAAACTGGATAAATTTTAGACACCTTAAAAAAACAAACAAACAAACAAAAAAGCTGCAAACAAAAGACATCAGTGAGCATTGCAGGAGCAGAGCCCCAGTCACACAGCCTCCCGTGCACCCTCCTTCCATTTTTCTTGCAGCTGGCTGTGGGCTGGAAGGGTTGGCAGGTACCTGAACCCACACTGCAACACCTCCCTGTGGGCAGTTCCGCACGTAGGCCCTCAGACAATGCTGGTTTTGGTGTGTTCTGGGTTAGTTTGCTCTGAGTACATCCAAACACAGATCTCCAGAGACGTTAGTGATGCTGGCAAAAATAAAGAGCAGGTACCCCTCTTTTTCTTATGTTACTTTGGGTTATCTCTAAGTTTTCTAGCAGGCCCTCTTCCTACCGTCTTTGAATAGTGGATTCTCTGTGGTGTGCTCAGAAGAAAGTCTAGACTGTTCTTCACCTGTGTCTTTGATGGAAGACTCAAAGTAGGGAGCCAAGCTTCTTTCTACCACCTCACTCATTCGCTGCCTCTCTGTCTCTGTGCCGTAGTTCCTCCCTTCTTCAAATGAGGATGACAAGTCTTCACTCTGCTTCTACAAAACCTTTGAAAACTAAGGAGAAAAACATGCAGGGCATTTGTCTTCCCTCTCCAGGAAATCATAAATCCCTCCCCTCTCCCCTCACCCCTCTCTTTTCTCCTTTCTACCTTTTTTCCTCTCTCCTCTCCTCTCCTCTCCTCTCCTCTCCTCTCCTCTCCTCTCCTCTCCTCTCCTCTCCTCTCCTCTCCTCTCCTCTCCTCTCCTCTCCTCTCCTCTCCTCTCCTCTCCTCTCCTCTCCTCTCCTCTCCTCTCCTCTCCTCTCCTCTCCTCGCTCCCCTTTTCCTCTCATTTTAAGAGTTGTTATTATTATATTCTGTCCCTTTAGGTCTCCTCTACTTCCACCGCTCTTGCAATCTGTCTCTCTCTGCTGTTTCCATATCCCCTTCTATTTGCAGCTCTCTTCCTTCTGTTCATGTCATTTTCTTCTCTCACCCTGTATCTTCTACCCTCCCCCACTATTCATGCGCTGCACACTCCTATCGCTTCCCTCTAGTTTATCCTCCAAATTCCTCCCTCATGCGTGTCTCCAGCGCGGACCCCTTTTTGTTGCTGCCGGCTGCGTGTCCCTGTGGCCTGGGAGCTGGCGGCAGGGCTGGCTGGCCATGCCTGAGGGAGAAGGACAGGGCGTGGGATCAGCAGGACAGCCCCCTGCTGCAGCCCTGCCTGGCCGGGCGGGGTGGGGGTTGCCCTCTGAGGGAGCAAGGTGAGGCTCCCTCCGTGTGTGCGCCGCCGGCTCTGGATGGAGCTGCCTCCAGTCTCCTTCTGAGCTGCAGCACGGTTGTCACTTTAATGTCTGACTACTTTGTTTCTGCCTGGAAGCTTGATGAAGTCTGTAGTCTCAGATGTTGTCTCCTGACGTCACCTTACCTCCTTGGACGTGACCTTGTGACTTATTCTGGTCTTGACCCATTGTCCTGTTCCCATTCCCCTGGCTTCCCCCTGGCTCTAGATGCTCTGTCCTGAGAACAAGGATTGTGTTGTGCCTGGCTGCCTGTTGACATCTCTGGTTGTTGAGAGGATGCCTGTCCCGTGTGTCACTTCCAGCTGAGTTCAGGGCCCTGTGCTCTGCCAGGAAAAGCCATGATGTGGAGGAGGGAGAGGATGAGCACCAAAGCCCTGTGCGTCTTGATGGAGAGTTGCACTGAGCCCACAAACCAGTACGCAGCAGGTCAACACAACTGTGCTGTGTTCCTGGGAGACCTGTGCTGAGTGTCCTGCTGTTGCATCGGGACAGGAACAACAGGATCACTGCCTTAGGGAGAACCCCTCTCCCATCTGCCTGAGAGCCACCTGATCCCAGGAGGAGGCTATCCCACTATCTGATGTGGGATAGAGTTTCCTCCAAGCCAGCCAGGGTGGTTGCGGTGTATTTAACCACCTCTCTTCAGGGACAGGATTTTGGCCGCAAGGATCATGTCCAGCGGCAGCAATTGGAAAGTGGTGGGTTTTTTATATCCCCTCATGGACTCTGTTTTCTTCCCACACAGGGGACATGTGGCATGGAGAAGTCCCTTTCTCAGGGCAGGGAGAGGTGGCTGCATCTAGGCTGATGGGATAGACAGCCAAATCAGGGCTCATGAGGTGTTCCTGACAGCAAGGCACAAAGAGGTCAAGCAGATGGCCACGAGGTGAAGTTCATCCAGTGTCCTACAGGACAGGGCACGGTGACTTCTTGGCCTCCAGTGGAGTTTAGCTCTACTCCTGGGTAGCACATTTCCCCCTGCCAGGTGTCACTCAGGCTCATTAAAGTCATGAGCCTCAGTTCCCCTGACCAGACAATTCCTGATTTCTCCCTTCTGTCTCTGCAACACTCCAATCCTTCCGTAGTGTGCTGGATGATCTCCCTCGTGCTCCATGCAAGGTGTTGTGCACCTTTTCCCATTTTTCCCACAGCCGTTTTTCTCCCTCTCCGTACCTGCTTCACCTGTTTTACCTGCTTTTTCCCTCCTGGTCTGCCTCTGGGCTAGGTCTCTCTCCAGACTCTTGTCTAAAACCCTCTACCTCATTTGCCTTTCCATCTGGCTTCCTTGTCTCCCTGGTCATGCCCTGAGCTGTCAGAAGCCAGGGGAGGAAGACCATTGCAAGAGCAGGGCAGAGACTGGAGGGTGTGAGGGAGAGCAGAGCAAGAAGGCAGATTCCTAAACCAGAGTCCATCATTTGCTGGTGTCTTTGGCCTCTCCCAGGTATATGCTCTTAGCTACATGGCAGAAGTCCCTTTTTCCCAGAAGTGTGATTTTCCCATTGCTTCTACTTCACTATTGGCAAGCTCCTGAAAGGTTAATGAAGTCATTCACTGCAAAAGGAAAAAGCACATCTTCCCATGTTTTGCATAAATTAATCTTGGAGATTATGGAGCAGCCGGTGCACAGGGCACAGGATATGCAGCTATGTCCTTGAATCTTGTCACCCAAAATGCAGCTCTGGGAGTATCACGTAGGTGATACTGTGCACTCCAGTCCTTGATATCAGCTGAGTCTGAAACGTAGGTAAAAAGCTGTGGCCTCCTCAGTCATCTTTATTCATGTTTCATTGTGCTGTAGCAGGGACTGGGGAGGAGGTACCCAGGAATGCCCACAAGCCCTTCCTCCCTTTGCGGTGGATCCTTGTTTCCCACAGATCCTCTTTAGAAAATGCCCTGTATCAGGTTTCATTCCCCCTGGATTCTTTTTTTTTTTTTTTTTTCCTTCAGCCTGAGAAGTATGCAGAAAATCATTCAATTGGTTTTGAACCACATGAGTGGGAGCAGGAACCAACCCCAGAAGATAAGTGTTCTGACCTTTACTGCACTCAGATAACTGAAAATAATAACAAATAAATACATCTTGTTTCTAAACCTCAGACTTAGGGATATGTCCCTGCCTTACTCAACAAGAGCCTGAGCTCCTGGGAGGGCTGAGGTTATGAACCTGGTAGCTGCCTGCAGTAAGCAGCAGCCCCTTTGCTTTCCTTTTGTAAAAGGAGCTGGAACCAGTCCAGATATTCAGGATGTGAGGGGACAGGGCCAACATCCCCACACTCCTGCCATCTTGCTGCTGGGCCCCTGCATGTTTTCCCATGGCTAGTGTGCTGGGAGAATGAGAATTTGTTTATTTCTTGCCTCTGTGTGGTTTTTTGCACATTTTGCCTCTTGTTTTCAAATGTAGGATTGACCATTTAGGGCCGTGCAGGCCACCAACTCTGCATGTATGCAGGGCCCGGATAAGATTATGGGATTTGCTCAGAAAGAAGAAGTGCTAAAACCTCCAAATCAGTGAGTGTTTGTAAAAAAAGGGAACCTGTCTAGAAGGAGGACATGCTGAACTGTGGCTTGCAGCGAGCTCCCCAGGTCTGGGTCTTAGGTCACTGACTCAGACTTCCATCATCTCCGCAGCTGCCCCTGGGGAGGTCCATCTGAGACAGCCTCTCTCTGCAGGCCGCTGGTGACAGTAAATATTTGTACACTGCATGCTGAAGTGCTGATACGGGGTTGGAGTCCCATTGTGCAGTGTGCTGTCCAGACCCCGGACTGACACAGTCCCTGTCCTGAAGCACTTAGTGCAATCCCAAATTAGAGCATTCATGGTGCTCTCTGTAGTGTCTGTGGCTTGATGTTCGGCAGGATGTTGCTTCCTTTCCCTCCTCTGTGACGTGGGGAGATTGTTTGCTTGGTTTCTGCCATCCAAACCACCAGCAACTGTAGAGATGCCTGTATGCAGACCGTGGGGAGGATGCTGGGAGGTTTCTGGCACTCTGTCAGTGTAAAGCACCTTATTTATTAGTGTCTAATGCCCGTTTGGGATGTACTTCTGATCTAAAGCTCCTGAATTCCTCCCTTTTATCGCTAAAGAAGCCATTCAGAGGCCCCCTGGGCCCAATGTGTACTTCTGCTGAAGACTGCCCTGATGGTATATCTACCACTGTCTTGCCCAGACTTCGGGTTCAGTGATTCTGTTTTCATTAGAAGATCTCCTCCAACTCACCTCTTCCTGCAGGGGTTCCAACAGACACCCAAATAAATATGATATTCAGTGGGCTGTGCACGTGTTTCCATACGTTACTGCAGTGTATGGAAACGTGCATTTTCAACATGCAACCTGAGACGTGCCTGGATGTTTGCGTTTGTGTTGAGTGGACGCTTGCATTCATGTCTGCCAGTGTATTTGGGCTGGAGGAGGTAGCAGCAGAGCCTCTGGCAGCTGGGAAGAAAGGAATGACAGGCTTGCTAGGGGAGGGAGGAGAGAGTTTGGTAGCTGAGATGAGGATTGGGTAACAACTGGAGGGGGAGATCAGATTTAGGATCCGTGTTGCTCACTTAAGAAAATAGGAGAAGAAGCAGTACATTGTTTATTGGGGATTGTGTTATTCCTGTGCATTATTTATTAGTCTTCCGCTAATGGTACTGCATAAAGAAGTGGCACTTCTACAGAAATTTCACAGACAGCTGGAGGATCAGTTCCAGGAGGTATTGTAACCAGGTCAGGTTGGTGTAGGGAATCCTGCTGGGCTCAGTTTTGACAGGCTTTGGAAAAGAGAAGATTGTTCAGGAGGCATTTGGAGGGGAGAAGGGGGGGGGGGGGGTGTCTGTGACTCACCAGGGAACAATGATCGCTGTGAGGATAAAGGGGCAGGCTGGAAGAAGACCTGGAGACAATGGTGAATTCCTGGGTTCAGCGGCTTCAGGATTCCAGCCTGAAGTACAAGAAAGCGTGAGAAAATGAAGTGTTTAGGAGGAAGCTTTAGGAGTAATAAAGGCAGCTGGTGAGAGAGAGCCAGAAGTAAGGAGAAAGTAATGCTGCACCTTGAAGTGGATCCTCTAAGGCTTAATTTTGAGGCAGGAGTTGGAAGAATAGATGTGCAGTGACTGTGACTGAACCCTTCCTGAGTTACCTGTGGTGTCTGTTAGCACAGACCTGGTTTGCAGCCTCTGCAGACACGACAGGCAAAGCAGAGGTGTTGAGGTACCCAGGGACAAGAGACTGTGTAGGTTTGCGAAAGTTCATAGTGCAGACAGATGGGTGCCAGGATGAGTGCCCCCAGCCAGTTCTTGGATATTGGTCCTTCCTTTCATTTGCAAGATGTCCAGTGACTTGGAGAGGCGGGACTGGTGTTCTGGTAGGTGGCATTCTTCTTTCACTCAGCCGTGAATTTGAAATCAACCAGTACTGGAGAAGGAAATCGTGCCACTGGTGCAAACCATCTTTGGGTGAGAAGCTAACTCATAGTCCCTAAAATACCCAGACAAAATGTAAAGGTTTTATTTTTAAGGTTTGTTTTACCCCGCCACCTTCAACCGTTGGGCGGGGAACACCCTCCTTACTCCTTGTGACTTGTTTCCGTGAGCCAAGAGCAGGTCTAAATGGAAGTTGCCTTGGTGACACTTCAACCTGAGAATCTCAGTGCTGAGCTGGTGCAGAATTTTGGGGCTGGGGGGAGGAGGAGAAACTGCAACACAAATACAGCTTCATGGGCTGTCCTTTATTTTTCTGACTGCAGTATGAAGTCGACTTTGTTAGATACAGTGACACTGTGAACATGGGAAGTCCTGTAGCACGGACAGTAGCTCTGTTAACCAGAGTCAGCCCCTGCCCTCAGCCATCACCTACAGCGCAGCTGAGGTACCATTACTGAACGGTTTTGGGATGCTATTTCTGATTTTAAGCAGGATCGGTGCAAATCATTCAACAAGTACCTGTGACTGTTGGCTGTTGACTGTTTAAGAGTTGTTTTGGGGTTTTTTTCAGTTATTGTCTTAACACTGCACTGCACCCTACTGCAAACCTCCTCATTGTGTGCAGCTATCCTGGGGGTGTGGGTAGTGCTAAGTGCACTGAGAACTGTAACAATAACTGTGTGAGAGTGGCCTGGAGGTTTGGAATTAACCAGGTAATGATGGGACACGATTCTGTTAATCCACTGTGTCGATTGGAATGGAAAGGAAAGGTGACTTGGGCCAACCATCTGAAACGCCTTCAGAGAGTGTTCCTCCACCTTGGGAGAGTGTGTGATCATCTGAGATCTGGGACTTGAGTTCTAGAAGGGATTGTCCATTGGGAAAGGCCAGTCCATTTAGAAAGTGAAGTGCTGATGAGCCCAGGAATGATAAAATCACCCTTGGACTTTTTTTTTTGTGCGTGTGTGAACTCCTAGAAGTCATCTATGTTGGTATAAATGAGATCATTTGGCCTAATTAGTTCCAAGCTTAATTAGCAGTAATTATCCCAACATGGGAGTAATACTCGAGTAGGAAGTACTGAGTCCTCGATTAGATAGATCTCTAATTGGTGTTACAATATTGTAATTAAAGCATGCTTGTACGCCTCTGCCTCTGCAAGTGATTTGTTTTATGTCTGATTAAGCAGGGAGTCCGGCAGCCTCAAGGAGGCCAGGACATCACTACTGATTGAAACAGTGTATTATTCTTTGTTATAGGAAAGAAATGATGAATCACATGTACTAGGAAACACTGTGGGCCAAATTAGTCCTTTGAGTAATTGCTACTGGAGTTAGGGAAATTACAACAGGGGTAAATTTGGCCTCAAGTGTATCAGCTCTATCTGTGTATCACACAGTTAAACAAATACTCATTTGAATGTGCAGTCTGGCAATTACACCATCAGACAAATGCGAGTGAGTTAATCTGCATTTGCGATCACTGGATTGCAGGGGTGAGTTTGGCTGCTGGGTGATGGTTATTAGGTTGCACATTCCGCTCAGATTTTGCGGGAGGTGGTGCCGTGCGCCCCAGGGTGCAGCTGGCATAGTTTGAGATGGCCACTGCTGGCTGCAGTGTCCTCTCCTTGTCGAGGTGAGACCTGGAAGGTACTGCTAGGGCCACCAGGAGCATCCGGCAACTGGAGGAGATGGACAGACAAAGAGTCCTCTTCCAGCAGTGTTACCGTCAGTCCGGCTGGCCTGATCCTCCCTAGCAGCAGACCCTTCACAATATCAGGGAAACACGTTTTTTGAAGAAGTTTAAAATGAAGAGAGTGAAATGGGAACTTTCTGAAATTAGTCAGCATCAAAACACGAAAGCTTCCTATGTCTTTTTAAGAAACCACCTCCTTAGGAGTTGGCAAGTGTGCTGCTTTATTACTTATCTGTTCGCTACATGAGTGGGCGACTGTACTTCCTGATTTGGTTCTCCAACATAGAGAGATCATCAGCATAGGTCTGTAGAGGACAGTAACTCCTCGCCTACAGAAAGTAACAAATAGGAATGCATGTATCCTCTGGCTGTCACAAAGGATTTCTAAGCACATTCGAGTCATATCCGAAGTAACACGTCATCTTATTTCCATTTTACAGCTGCAGAAACTGAGGCACAGATCAGTTACTTCTCCTGCTGCACCTCATGGAGCTGGTGTGTGTGGCAGCACCAGGAACACAGTGAGGGTCTCATCACCTTCTGTTTCACCCACAGAAATATCTTTTCCGGGAGGGAGAATCCTCCCAGAGAGAAGGAGATGACTTGAGCAAATGAAGTACACAGAATTCTGTTAAAGCAGTATTAGGGATAAGAATTTAAACACCCCGTACACGGGAATTCAAAGCAAGGGTTTCCATAGCAGCGTTCCTTGGCCATATTGTATATACACTGTTTTGCATTGTGCTGGTGATGTCAAAGGCATATTCTAATATCTGTGTGTGCAATATGTCTGAATCAGAGTTGCTATGAAACTTAAGGGTGAATTACACCATGGAGGCATATTCTTGTGTGGTGTTGGGAGGAAATTACAGAACTAGGTTTTACTAGGATTTTTCTCCAGAGGTAATTTTTCTTAGAAAATTGCTGATTTGCCAGAATTGTTGCTATTTTCAGTAAAAGTTGACTTCAGTTTTGTGTTTCATCTTGGAAAAAAAAAAAAGGAGAAAATTTTAAAGCTGTCAAAACGAAACATTTCAAGAAGGTGAAATGGAACCTTGCGTTTAATTCATTTAGTCGTGGTTTCTAGGTAGAAATTTTGAAAATACTTTTTTCGGTTTTTTTTTTTTTTTTTTTTAACCTGATCAGATATAGAACAGTTATCTGAAATTTCTGAGAATCTTGAAGGAATAAAAAGCTTGTTCTTTCACACTACATAGTTCTGAACTGTCCTGGGAGTGGCAGGTGGCAAGGGAGTGACTGCATCACCCAGCTCCGCGTGTGGCTGCCCGGTTGTGTGTCGCAATGAGAGCTGTGGGAGAGGTTTCCCACTGAATACCTCTCTGACTACCTGGTAAAGGCACGTAGCAAAAAAATGCCTACTCAAAAAATTGCTCCGGTCTTTCACGAGGCTCAACCATCTCTAAAAACCCCAGTATCACCTGGATATCGCGAGGTTAAGCCTTATGGGACCGGGAGTGCTTTGGGTGGGAGCCGCTGTTTGGCACATCGTTAAACCTCCATTCAGCAGATGATGGGATCTCTCAGGGGGAGCTGCCGCCTCTCCCTGCCCCACACTGGGGATAATGGGGCCTGTCCTTCTCACCTCCCTGTGCAAAGGGAGGGCTTCCCGAGTGGCACCACTGCTCTTCCCTGTGCTCATCCCCCTTCGCCCTTCGCTTTCAGCACCTCATCCATGATCTGAAACTCTCCTGGGGGGCAGGAGGGATGTTGCACTCTGGGCTGGGAAGGAGTGCTTGCACTCATGGAAAAGCCCTGTGAGTTATTTTGGCATGGCTCTTCCTGCTGGCAGCAATGTTTCCTCACTGCCAGCATTCCCAAATGTTGGTGTAGCCTGTATGCCAACATCTCTTTTCTCCCTGCCCCCTTATGTTGCAATTGCTAATTTCTGTGCCTGTGCCTGAAGAGCTGTAGTTTAGACTTGCTTTCCCATGCACTGAAGCCATTCTTGTTTAGGGAAGAAGCTGCAAAAGGGGTGTGGGAGCGAGGAAAAAAGAAGAGAGCTGGGGTTTTTTTCCTATGTGGCAGTGACGAATGCTGGGTATTAGAGAGACAAGCTGACAAACATCTGAATGAGTGGAAGAGACTTCTAACCCAAAGGGAGGAGTTGTGGTTTAGGTTAAAGCCACAAAGGAAGTGAAGGAGGTTACCACTTTCCTGTCTGTGGGCAGGAGGTTCTCCTTGTGCTCGTTTGAAGGCTTAGCTCTAGCTCATTCTTCCCGAGGAACATGCTCATCTGTGTACTTCTTGAAAGGCATTCGAGCTGGCGTCTGATCTTGGGAGTGACAAACATCCCCTTTATACTCAGAAATCAGCAGGAGCTGGGAGCTAAAGATCTGGGAATCACAGTCTAATTTATGGAGCCAGATACTCTAAAGCGTCTTGTTAAGCCATGTGTCTTGTTTGGTGCTAGATCACGTAGTGTTTTTCTCTGTGCTTCTTCTTCTTGCTGATTCCACTTGGATTTTTTGTTATATATATCTGAATGTACCTCTGGGGCTTGTTGACTCCCCACAGGCCTCACTTCTCTCACGTTCCTGAATGACTGGCAAATTGTGTAGCCATCCTGCCTGGATCCAGCAGTCTAGCATGCTGATACAGGACAGATTCTGAATGTCATTGGGTTCCTACCAGCATGGCCTGTGATCAGGATTTTCCTTGATTTTCTGTGCTTGCTTTTCTTTTAACGGTGCAGAGGCTTCAGCTGTATGAGGTTGCAAAGTTTGTTGTCTCAGCTCTGCAGCTTCACTCTTCATCTGTGAGAAGAGAGTGAGTGGTTAACCCTGGTGTGCTGCAGAAGGCATGCCAGGAAGGAGATGAAAGAATACAGGATTGCTCTTACAAGAGCGAGAGCCTTCTCCTGAGTCAGAGGAGCACGGGCACGTGAGCCGGCTGTCTTAATCCGAGCTATCAGCTGGTGACTGCACAGTTAGAACCACTGTCAGTGACAGTGACTTTAGTATGTGCTACCACTGCCTTCTGATTACTGCTGTACATGAAAAGAGCATCTGAAAGGTGCTCCCTGAAGAGCCGTTTTGTGGTCTCTAACCTTCCATTAACAGCTCACCTTAGACCCTCACCCTGGCCTTGGGATGCAGCAGAGTTATTTCATTTACCAGGTGTGAAAATCATATCTTGCCATGTGAGGATGATTGCTCTCTCAGGTGTATTACAGCAACTGGGGTTTCTTTTTTGTTGTTTGTTTGGGTTTTTTAATGCTTTGTTAAAACTACAAGATATCATTAAAGATTTATATGTGGCAAATGTGTCCTTTTTTCAGAGTGTTTCCTTTTAGAGACCTTCACAGTATTGATTTCAAGTAGATTTTCCTCCTCCGTTTTAAAACGTTTCCTCTGCCTATGGATTTTCAGCATTACTCACTGGAGCTGTGAGCAGTACATTCCCCAGACTATACTATCAAGCCAGAGTCCCTTACTGCTGCTCTTCAGGGACCACTTTTGAGGCTGGAAAGACCATTCATTTGCTGCGTTCACTCAGTCCTGAGCGACTATGCAGCATTACAGCCTTATTACTCCAGGATGTGCATTGTCATCTTACTGAGCCATGGGTCTGCTTTCACTGTGTGCCAGTGGACCCCACACCTAATCTAGCAAGAGCCTTGAGCTGGCCCTTCCTTGGACTTCCTTGGGGCAGTGTTTTTTTGGATGTTTTAGATGTAAAGGGAAAACAAGTCCTACGATGGGGAGATGAAGAAGCTGGAGTGGTAAGCAGCTGATATCGTAAGGTTGTTTGGTTTTGGTGTCAGCATTTCGTTTCTCAAACTCATACTTGTGGCCACTAGACTGTGGAACAGGGATTTCTTTTTGGAGAGGGCAGAGGACTCAGCAGGGAGGCTGAGAGTGCTAGAACAGCACAGATCCTAGAGGAACAAGGTACCACTGCCCTTTCAAGGAGTGGACTGGTGTCCACCAGCCATTTCTGTGCCCCAGGATGAGGCCCTGGGGTTTGTGTTCTGCTGGTGGCTGAAACATCTGTGACAGCCAGCTGATGGTGTGGGTTCAGCCATCTTTTGGTGGATCATATCTGTAAGACGTTGAAGACTTGGATTCAGACCTTAAAGCATCTGGCTTATGGAATTTGGCTTTGTTTACTGTAGTGTTATAGCCTTAGGGCCACAGAAAGTGCAGCTTTATTGAAATCATTGGAGTTGTGCTTGCTTATGGCAGCAGGGAGCTGGGGACGTGTTTTTTTGGAACATGTTGCCAGGAACATAAACCCTTTTCTTTGGGAGATGCTTTGTAAGGATGACTCAAGTAAATGTCTGGGAAACATTGTTCTAATGGAAACAAGACGTTGGAGTGATCAGGTCTCAGAACAACTCTTATTTCTTCCTCACATCTGTGGCTTTCAGAAGCCACCATCCTAAGGCTCAGTCCTTCTCTCCTTCCTCATTATCATCTTAATTTTGAACGTCATGTACACCACCAAGAGCAGGAGCACCCAGGGGCACTTCAGTCTCTGCACATGGGGGAAATAAGGACTTGGAAGAGGAAGCTAGCTGACTTGCACGGGATTCAGGCAGGCTGAAGTTGTGCCACTGGACAGAGTAGCAGCAGTCTTTTATCGGATTCTAAAATGGAAAGTATCTGTACTTCAGCATTTAAATATTTACAAGAGATTCCTGCTACACTCTTTGTTGCTGGATGCTCATATTAAAACAATTACCAAAAATACAAGTGATTTCTCAGGACACTGCATGCAATATTACCTGCACTTCCTGCATGCTGGATGGACTGCTGACATTAATTTTGTCTTGGTTTGACAGAGAGGGCAGGCAAAAGGTGCAGGTTGTGTGTAGGAACAGCCCATGTTGTAAGCAAGTCAAGGCACAGGGAGTGTCTCATCAGAGTTCCATTACCAAGGCCGGTCCCTTGTGCAGCACCAGCTCACATGTTAAATAGATGCTCTGAAATAAAAGGATATAGATGGAAAGAAGCATGCTGTCCTAGGTGTCTCTCAGGACCTGCAAGGCAGGTATTGTCAGCAGATGTATTCCTGCTGGGGAACAGCCTGGTATGATTTAAAATAAGCCGGCAGATTTTGTGCTCAGATGGACTTAGGAACATTCACGCAGTCTGTTCTTGCAGTTCAGCTGTGAGAGGCCAGCACCATTAGTGGAGAGGGACTGGCAAAATGTTTGGGCAGAAGTATGTCCAGTCATGTCATCTGTTGCTAAACTAGTCCACAGTTTGCACCATAAAAGTGCATAAGCAAAAATGGAAAAGAACAAGAGTGAAGCATTTATATAGCTAAGCCAAAACTCTCGAGTGCCATCTAATAAAGATGAGTCCTGGTTTTGTTGGTGCTGTCCTCTATCATCTAAGACCTCGCAGATCTGGAAGCTGATGATTACTGCAGAAGAAAGTCAGCACCGTACTGATGATAAGCCAATGTCTAATCTAAAGAGCAAGGGTGGAAATCTGCTTGTTTTCTTTGGAGGCATCTCTCTGTTTTATGTAATTTTGGTACAACACCTGTAAATCAGTGGCTGGTACTTTTGAAATGTATTTCTTTCATCAAAAGCTATCTGAAACAACAGGTTGCACCTATCCATTCAGTCTAAGCTCCCTTGACATTTTTAAATGACAGATAATGAAAACTGTCTTCATTATAACTCAAGCAATTTCATCAGACTGTCACCAGCAAACAATGGCAAACTAAAGACTGAACAGCCCTCAACTCTACTCTCCTAGGTACCTGTGCTAGAGTACCTGGTATCTTTTCAGCTTCTAGGAAATATAAGAGGTGATATGTCTGCTGGGAAGGGTTCTGCGTTGCAAGGCATTAGAGGTCAACAAGACCATGTTAAAATCTGTCTGGGAGCCAGTGGTCAGATGGCATTAAAATGGAGCACAAATGTGAGAATGATCGTGGGTGAGAGACATGGCTTATCTAACTGAGCGCTGAATTCTGCACTGCCTTCAGTTTATGAATGGATTTAAAGCATGGTGCCAAACAGACCATATTGCAGTTGTCTAATCCTTAGGTGACAGAGGCAGGCATGATTGTAGGCAGAGCTGCATCCAAGAGGACTCATCAGAACAGCCCAGTCAGCCTGGCATTATTGCTACCTGATCTGTGGGAATCGGTCTGGGCCCTGGATCTGAACTGCCGCAGGGAAACCTGGTTGAAAGAGCAGCTGTTGAGGTATGGGACTGGCTTGTCTTCCCCTGCCTGTCTCTCCCCAGCCAACGTTGCTGCAGGCTTGCCTGGGCTGAGCGTCAGTCACCCAGGTCCTTCCCCCCCTTGCCCAGCCCCCCACTCCCCGAATTTATAGAATTAACCAGGCTACCCCCCGCTGTTAGATTAGAGGGAGAGTGAAAGCAGGAGGGGCGTTTCACAGTAAAACATCATTTCTACAAGATGGCCACAGTACGGGTGAGGCTAGCACCAGGGAGTGAATTATAGGGGTCCGGAGAGGAGAGAGGCTGTGGTAGAAAGAGGGTTGTTATTGGAGGACCCAGGGACGAAAATGACGGAGATAGGGGGTGTAGATAAATAGTTAGAAATAGCTGCAGTGGTGTCATTTGGAAGGAGAATCAGTCACTACTTCAGTCACCAGTGGTGATCAGTTTAGGGAGCTGAGTGGTAAATTACAGGCAGGTTAGGACTTCAAGAACACCCATGACCCTGTGAAATGCTGGAGAGAGAAAAGTTGCAGTAACAGTGAGTAAGAGTCAGATCTCATCTAACTGAGCATGAGTATCTCAAGGTGAAATAGCAGAAGGAGAGGAGGCGGGAATATTGATTTCTGCCTCGCAAAACAGACAACAACGCCTACTTTTTCATAGCAAGAATGTAACCATTCGCTTTAATGGGCCAGTCTGCGGTACAGTGGGGGCTTGGTTTCTTTGTGCACAGTCTAGAGGGGAATTCATGCTGAGGTTGTTTTTATTTTTTTGTAGCTTTGAAAGAGAGACAGAGCAAAATTTTACCCGCGAACAACTCTGTGCTGACTGTAAGGGCAGCATGAGTGGAATCTGTCCATGTTGCTGGCCTGTTGTGCAGCAGGCGGGTACCCTGAGCAGCTGGATGCTGGAGGAGCACTGCTGGAAGGCACAAAAAGCCCCTTATGCCAGGAGAGCTGTTGTATGTGTTGGCGACAGATGACTTCTTCTGTCTGTCTGAGGGCAGTTTTAGCCTCCTATTTATCCTGTGAGAAGGATGCTTCTAATGAGAGGTGCTTTCTTCATCTGGTCATGGCTTTCTCAGAAATGTTGCTTTGGGACTGAAATTTTGTTTGCTCGGTTTTACACCATGAAGGTGCACATGCGTGCCCCGGCGCTGTTGGGCAGGCAGCACAGAGAACGTGGCTGTTTAAGGGGGCTTGGTGGCTTGTACCAGGCTCAGCAGGTGGCTGAAGGGAAGCAGGAGGTGAGTTTGGCCGTTTTGTGAGCTGCTGCCATGTCTGTTCTCATTGATGTCAAAGATGGCCATACACATACAAAGGGAGTGTAAAGTCATGGCTGAGAATCTTAAAAGGCTCAAGGGTCAGGCAATTCCACAGACAAATTCTGGCAGTACCACAACACTCCGTGTGTGTTAGCAGTTCTCTGTAAAGCATAGGGACAGTGTGGTGGAAGCAGTTTTCCTGGGCAATCATTGGTTCTGAAGTCTTCTGTGTGCCAAAATTTCCCACCTTTGTTTTATATGAATCTGTATTTTTCATTTGTTGGATGAGCATATGCTTCCCCAGATTCTGTTTACCTGATTTCCCTTCTAAATCAGTATCTGTTCTCTCCTTTTTCTTCTCCCTGTTTTTTTTGGTTTTTTTTTTTTTTTTTTAATCATAGGAGATAGAGCTGAGCATTTATCTCTATGGCTGCATGATATTTGCCTCATGCATGCTTACTGACTTGAGAAAAGACTTTCGAAATAGGGCAAGAGCATCCTGCAGCTGGAATGTTTTCATACATGGAATTTGTTCATCACACCAGAGTTTTTGATGTGAGATAATGTCTTCAAGTGGGCCAGATCAACTGTAGGTCTCTGGATGCCCAGAAGAATATTTAAACCGCAGACAGAGTCCAATGTTCCAGCCCAAGCTTGATTAAGGCTCGCATTGTTTGGGTGTTCATGTGAACAGGAAAACAGGACATCAACTGTTTCTCTCTTTTCAGGGCAAACAGGAAAGTGAGAGCAGGGCCTTTCTTGCCCAGGTGAATTTGCCATCATCTGCGCACAGTTGCCTTTGGGTGATGTGCAGCCAGTGCTGGTCAGATCCATCAGCCAGTCTCATTCCCCTCACAGCTCCATGCCCTGTGCAGCCAGCCGGGCAGCAGTCATTGCTGCAGGTGACTTATGGGTCGTTTTTTCACCAGCAGTGGGGACAGAGGTGGGGTTTGCATGTGTGTGTGTTTTGGGGGGATGTGTGTGACTCTATGTGGCTATTGACATAGGTATGGATAGAGAGGCATTTCCCTCCTCTGGGAGGCTGGGAAGTCCCAACCGCGATGGGATGCAGAGGGACTGTTCCCCCAAGTATGTTAAAAATATTCTCTGGTAGTTTGCAGGACGGGGGCTCAGCAAAACTGAGGAAACTCGGGTTAATGTCTAATACTAAAAGAAACTGAAAAAGAAAGCCGCAACAATCTCTCCCCCTCCCCCAGGCCTGATTTCCTAATCTTTTAGGAATGATTTACAATAAATGAAAGACTTTCTGAAAGAAGAATTTTTTTTTTTCTGAAGTTAACAATGGATGTTAAACTACCCCTCCCTGTGGTCCTTTCCCATTTCTTTCACACTGTCCAGCTTCAGACTTCATCCTGCAGCAAGATTCATGAAGGCAACTCCCCTGTGCCCATGCAGAGAGATCACGGCGGTATGCAAACCATAATCACCTGGATTCCTTACAGAAATGGGTTGTTTCCTTTCGAGAAGGCTCATTAGAGCATGCTGCAGTGTAAACCTCAAAGCTGGTGAGAAAATGGTTTCATAGAGACTGATCTCTCTTGTCCCACAGCTACTCTGATCATTTACACGGGAGCACAAAAGAGGGCAAAAAACCGCCAAACCTAAAGCAAACAAACAAAGCAAAACATCCTCCTAATGGCGGTGTGCTCTTAATTTCCAACCGTGATGGTGTTTTATACCCACTTTGTGCAGGTGTGCACGAATGCAGGTCGGGAAGCAGTGTAGAGAGCAAAGCTCTTAAGGAGTTAGTGGAGCTTCCCTGCTGGAAGGTTAAAATGGCACTGAAAGAGGGAAATCTTGCCTCGGCAGACAGGAAATATGTGATGCAACTTCAGCACAGAGTTGCTAGAGATAGAATAGCCCATAAACTTAAAAGAAAACAAAAAACTGTAGGGAACACTTTGCATGGCCCAAATGAGCTATGTCAAAGTAAGGGATCCCATGACTGCAGCAGCAGCAATGTACTGGCTACATGGTGCATGGTGTTGACATCCTTTACCTGCAAGGACAAATGCCCATCCCTGATCCTGGGTATAGGGACTGTTGTCAGATTCTTCTTACTGCTGACAGCTTTCCTTGAGGCAAGGCTTTTTTAAAACATTATTGATTGAAAAGGCCCAATCTACTGTTGTATTTGAGGTGAAAGTTTTTCATGTGGAGTGACCGTCTGTGTGGTTGGAGAAGGTTCCACTTCAGACAGTCGATGGTCAGGAGCAGGGTGTGACTTCCAAAAAGGGTAATGTCTCCAGCCTTCACATCCAGAGGATCCATGTCTCCATTTCACCTTCCCTCAGTTCCATCTTCAAAAGTTCCAGTTTCTCAGATGTTTCCACCCCCTCCAGTTGTGCCAGTTCAGCCGCTTTTGGGGATGAAATCTACATCAGAGCTGGTCTGGTGTTAAGGTTTTGTTCTTGTTAGTAGGGCTTTAAAAAAAAAAAAAAGTTGGATCGTTTAAACAGCTCACCTATGCGTGTAGCTACATAAATAGTTTAACTGGCACAAGTGAGCGGCAATAACTGAGGGAGCATGGCAGGATCCTCTAAAACTGGGTCTGCTGCAGATGGAACGGTGAAACAGAGCCACAGCCCTACACGCTCTCAATGTTATTTGCATGAGTAGCTCCATTGTGCTTCAGTGGGACTCTACTTACACATGTAAAATTAAGTGTTTGCAGGGCCAGGCCCTTGAAGAGAATAAAAGCTGCGATCGGGGTGTGCCATGCTCTGAACCATGTACAGAAAGTGTCATGCAAATGTATTTTGCTGGCTGGGCTATCTCGTCTGATCTGTCTGCTCCGCAGATCCGGAGCTCCTGTGGCAACTTTCCTTAGGCTTGGTTTGCTTTAATGGAAGAGGGCCCTGCTTTTGAATAGACGGGCTGATCTCCTGCCCTCGCTGCAGACAGGGAGTTGTGAGGAAAGCGTACGCAGTGTGGTGAGAGCTGTAATGCTTCCAAGATGTTCTTGGATTTGCCGTAGTGCTCTAAAGAGTCGGGACAGCTGGTTTCTCTGGGGCAGCTTTATAAGCTTGGCCAAGGGAGGGCAAGACCCCACTACAGGGGGCTGTTCTCGAGGCTGGTGGGGACGGTCCTACTATCTGGGGCTCTGCTACCTGAAATCCCGACTTACAACCTGTCTTCGCAGTTAGGATCGTTTTGGAGCCTGTTGTTGTCAGTTCCCATGGTAAAACCCTTCAAGGACAGCCTTGGGAATTCACTGCTGTGGCGGATTCCCAAAGGTGGTGGGTGAAGTAGCAACTTAACTCTTGGGAGTGAAGCAAAGCACCTTGATCGCTTCTCTCCGGAGCCCCAAAGAAAGGAAGGAAGAGACTTAAAGCCGTTGGAGGGGAGAGGCTTGGTGTGGTTATTTGAGACCGCTGCCTGCAGAGTTGCACAGTCATTTATAACTGTTTGAAATGTGGGGGGATGGGGTCGGGGGGATGGGAGGGGAGTCGGAGGAACCACAGCATCTGCAAACTAGTAGCATTTTGTGCTCGTTTTCTCCGGTCTAACTCCTGAAGGGACAAGACGGCGAAGTACTGGGTCAGAGGAGGGAGGAGAACAAAAAAGGCAGTTTTGCTAACTCTTCGTATTTTATCGCTGCTGTCCCATGTGTCGGGCTTGAGGCACGGGTTAGGATTTTCAAAGGTACCTTTGGAAAATGGAAGCTGGGTGCCTGGCTTCCTTAGGCTCCTTAGAAAAATCCCAGCCTCTACTGCCCAGGGCAAACAACTTCCTTTTAAGCAAACCACGATGTGTTCCTGGTGTCAGTAAGAGTGGGACTGGATCTTCCGTCGGAAGCGCTGTGAGGTACATTCTCTTCCTTATACCATGCTGGGCAGCCTGCCCGGCGTGGTGGGATGCGTGAAGGACAGGAGGAATTGCAGGTGTTGCATTAAAAAGAGACCTGTATCAATGTAAAAATGGGCAAGGTTTAAACAAGTAGTGTGTGGAACCGATGGTAGCAAAGGTGGTGGTTCCACCGACACTTCAGCTGTAGAAGGTGCTGGCCGCGATCACTGGAAAAAGATGCAGGTGGGGCTGGCGTCAGTGGGTGGAAAGATTTGTCAGAGACCAGATTTCCACCTCTGGTCTTGGATCCTGGGAACTTGTAGCCCCAGGGACTTGTCTAGCAAAGATGTCAGTGGGGTGAAAGTCTGTCCAGCGGGAAATGCTTCGGGTCTCTGGTGTGCGAATCGGAAGGGACTGGAACCCCACTGTTAAGAAGGATTTCCCTGAGGGAAGTGTATCTATTTGGGGTAAGAGGTGATAATTAGCTACTGTGGCAGTGCTCAGGAAGCTGTAAAGAGCTCTTTAACAGTGTATGCAAGTGGGCAAGGACAAGGGGAGGAGAAGAGAGGGACAAAAAGAGGAGAAGGGATTCAGGGCTGAGCAAAGAGAGGAGGTGGTTTTATCTGCCAAGAGCAACGCCCAGCGTGAATGTTGCGCTAAAAGGGTCTTCTTCCAAGGTCTTGAGTTACTTAAAAGTGGGAGTTGGACAAGATGGGAGTTGAACAAAGAATGGGTCGTTTGAGGATAAAGGGGGAGGGAGGACACTGCATTTCTCTTCACTGATGTAGTATTGGCTAAACAGGTTATTCAGGCAGCGTGGATAAGCAAAACTGATCCCCTGACTTTCTCTGTTCGGCTGCATCGGTGTGCCACCGGTGGCTTGGAAACCTCTTCCTTACAGCCACGAGATCGCCCATTTTAAGAACATTTTGTGGAGGTGAAGGAGAAGGATTAGTGGATGTTGAAAGCCGTCTTTTCACAGAGTAAGTCTCAGACTGAAAAGGGCGGGGGATTGCTACAGATCTTCAAAACTCTTCACTGCCAGTTTGAAACCAAACTACATTGATGTCTAATCCCCCAAACACGGAGCATTTGTCCAGGATGGGGCCCTTGAGCATTTTTAGGAGTTGATAGGTTGTGTCTGTTTGCCATTACTGCCTGGTCCCTCCCTGTTCAGTTCCAAGCTGCTGCTTATCCCGGCGCTCTCTCTCATCAGAAGAAAGCCCTCGGGTCACTCGGCGGGTGGGCAGTCGGGGTGCTCAGCCCCCGGGGAGGAGGGACGCCCTTCTCCTCCACAAATTCCCCCCGTTCTCATCCCGCCTTCCTCAGAAACGTGTGGAAGGGACATGTGCCAGCGGCCCGGGCCGCTCCACGATGGTCCAGCGGCTCCCCCGGGCTGTGCCATCGGTCTGGCTGCGATTCCCAGGGCGCGTGGCATCGCCCTCGCGGGGAGCAGCGTGGCTGAGGCCGGGGGTACCACGGCACCGGCATCGGGGTGGGCCTGGGCAGGCCGGTGCCGAGGAGGGAGGGCAGGGCACCGGCTTGTGGCCGGGCGGCGCCATCCCGTATCCCGCATCCCGAACGCCGTATCCCGCATCGCGCGGCCCCTCAGGGGCCCCGCGCGCCGTTTCCGTTAGGGGGTGCCGCCGCCGGGGGGGGGGCGCAGGGTGGGGGCGGGCCCCCCGCGCGCGCCGCCTCAGGGGGAGCGCCAGGGCCCCTCCCCGGCCCCACCGGGGGCGCCTCCCCTGCGGTACCTGCCGGGCACCGGCAGCGCGGGGAGCGCCCTTCCCGCCGCCCGGGGAACCTCGGGGACTCTCGGCGCCCGACTCCGCGGAGGGGACTTTGGGGTGGGGGCGAATGAGGCGGGGGAGGCGGCTCCTTTAAGAAGAGCCCGGGGCGCGCGGTCTCTTTAAAAGGGGAGGAGGGGGCGTGGCCGCCGCGGGGAGGGGGCCGGGCCATGTTAACGAAGGGGCGGGGCCGCGCGGCGGAGCGGCGCCTGTCTCTTTAAGAGCCCGGCTGGTACCACCGTGCGGCAAAGGGGGAAGGGCCGCAGTCCCCTCCTTCTGGCTGGGGAGAGGCGGGGCGGGGGGGCCGGGCGAGACCACTGCGCGGCGCGGGGAGCGAGAGGCGGTCCCGCCGCCGGCCGAGTGAGTAGCGGACGGTACCATTGCCGGGGCGGGGCGCGCGCGACGGGCGGTACCATTCCTCTCTCCGCGGGTTGCGGGACGCGGCGGGAGGGGGGGGGCGCGGGGGGGGGGGGGGGAGAAGAACCGGTGTGGGGAAAAGGCGGGGGGGGGAGCGGGCGGGGGGAGCGGGCGCGAGGGGCTGCGCTGGGCGGTACCATGTGCGCGGGGAGCGGGGGGGGAGGCGCCGGCGGACAATGGAGCCTGTGTGTGTGTGCGGGAGGGGGACGGAGCCGCCGCGCCGCCCCCGCCGGCCCCGGGCTGAGCGCGGTGAGTGCGGGGCGGGCACCGGGCACCGGCACCCGCACCGCCCGCCCCAAGTTCGGGAGTTGGGGGGGTCCCGGGGGTGCCCCAAAGGAGGCGGCGAGGGGAGCTCAGGGGTTGCAGGGGGTGCCTGGGGGGCTGTGATCCATGGAGGGATGTGTGGGGAGCAGGGGATGCTCTGGGAGCTGTGCTCCGTGGAATGTGTGGGGAGCCGGGGATGTGCCCCGTGGAGGGATGTGTGGGGAGCAGCGGATGCTCCGGGAGCTGTGCTCCGTGGAATGTGTGGGGAGCAGGGGACGCCTGGGGGATGTGCTCCATGGAGGGATGTGTTGGGAGCAGGGGATGCTGCAGGAACTGTGCTCCACGGAGGGATGTGTAGGGCATGGGGGATATTCTGGGAGCTGTGCTGGGATGAGTGGGGTGCTTTGGGGTGCAGTGGGAGCCCTGGGGGTTGCGCTGTTTGGAGCGGCACATGGAATGCTGTGCCTCGCGTGTTGGTGCAGGGGATGCCCCGGGGGCTGCGATATAGGGGAGGAATGTATGGGATGCCATAGGGCATGTGCTGGGAGGAGGGATGTGTGGGCCGTCCTGGGTCTCAGTGTGGTGCATGGGATGCTCCAGGAGCTGTGCTTGGTGGTGGAGGATGTGTGGGATGCTCGGTGGTGCGGGGGATGCGCTGGGGCTCTCTGTGCTCTGGAGGCGTGTGTGGGGTGCCCTGGGCTGCGCCGGGGGCCCTGGGGCTCCCCTGTGTGCAGGGCTGTGCGGTGCAGCACTGGGCTGGTCTGTGCTGCCCTGAGCTGTGTGCAAGCGCCTTGGGGCCGTGCTGTCGAAGAGGACAGTGTTGGGTGGACTCGAGAGGTGGTTGTGAGATTCCAATCTCAGTGAGGGGCTGGGACATAGGATGGGAGGGGCTGTTGGATTGGGAATGAAGACTCCTAGGAGAAGAAAGCCGGTGTAGAAGTGGGGCGGGAGCTGCGCGTGTGAACTCTGTGGTTGAGCTGAAGTGAGGGGCTGGGGCACAGAGATCCCCAGTAGGGATGCAGGGTGTGGGATTCAAGGTGAAACACGCAGTGAGAGGGTGGGAGATGCTGTGTGGGATATTAGATCACCTGGGATGGGCTGTGAGGAAGGGATGGGGGGCTGTGGTGCAGGAAGAACTGAACTATGGGCGTCTACAGGAAAAAAATGTGGAGAGCTGGATAAAGAAATGAGGTTTGCTGGGGAGAGTGGTACATGAAGGGAAGCATGTGAGGAGCTGGGACCTGAGTCATTGTAAGAAAGAGATATGGGAGTGGGACTGGGGAAGCACTGGGAACCAGAATATGGGGTAGGAAGTGCTTTCAGCATGAGGGAGGTGCTGCACATGATCATGAGGGAAATTGTAGGGCTCCAGAGCTGGGAAGCACTGTAGGTAGATCAGGGGAGCAGGAATCCAGGGAAGCTAAGCCCTGTAGTATCAAACTAGTAAGTGGGATACTAAGTGTGGGAGGGGATCTTGTATATGGGGATTGTGGGGAAGAGCAGTATCTGTCAAGGCAGGGGAAATGTGTTTATTTGGAAGGATTCCTACTAGGTAGAGGAGAGGCTCTGTGTGTATGCATGAGAGAGAGTCTGTGCTCTGGCTGGCTGCAAAGGGGGATGAGAGGCTTAATCTGAAGTTTCATGAGGTTAAGGGTTGGATGATGAGGGGAAAAAAAAAATGGTGGAGACCCCAAATGCTTAGGGAAATGATGGGACAGGTGGATGTGTGCAGGCAGCAAGGCTCCACTTCTAGGATGAGAGAGAACCCTGTATTTTTGTGTTGTTCATCTCCCTGTCCCCAAGTTCTGTGTGTAGGTGATGGGTCTAAAAAGGCCACTAAAGATGGAATGTTTGGGATTCGGAGAGTGGATTTTACTCCGGGAGGGTAGACAAAGCATGAGGAGACAGATGGGAAGAATCTGATGTGACAGTCAATTGTGGGTTGTTATTTGGGTGTAAAATATTAAGGTGGGATGATTACATGATTAGTGGTTTAATAGTAAACTACACGAGAAATCAGAAAATTGTCATGCAGCAAAGAAAGAATGAAATAAGTGTCAGATGGGAGCTGGTTGTGGGGTGATTTAAAGCCCACCAAGGTTAAAGGGAAGATGCATTTATTCTTCAGATGCCAAACCTCACGTGGACTCTGAAGCTGCTCTGGGAATAACCATGGACCTCACTTTTGGGAGGGGAACATCAAGTCTTGTAGCCCTTACCTGGTGAAATAACACCTTCTCCTTGGTCTGGGCAGAGAAGAAAGGGTTGTGCCAAGTCAAGTTTGTCTCCTTAAGCCTCCCCGTTGGTGACTGGTTGCTTTCCTGTCAAAACACAGTTGGAGGAAGCGGGGGAGACAGCTCTCTCTCTTTTTAGGGGTTCCAGTTACATTTTTATTTTCCTTGAAAGTATTTTGTCCTTGATTTCTCTATGAAAAGCCCACACAGACAGAGGATGCTCTGAAGCATCCTTAAATGTATCAAGCTTTGAAAGCATGAGAAGAAAAAAGTGATGCAGATTTTTTTTTTCCTTCTGTTTTGTTGGATTATTTGATCAGTGATTGCTCGATATATTACAATAACAACCATTGGAAAGCTAGGCAAGGCATTATATGAAATCAAATGAAAGAATTAACATACTTAAACAGCTTTATTCCCACTCCTTTTTGTTTACCTCTCTCCCGCTTCCCATGAGGTCTGTGCTGGCCAATTTCTGGTTGAAGTGGGGTGTTACAGGTGTGGAACCCGGGAAGTTGGTCAGGGACACACACACACGCACACACACACAGTCGTTTTGTGTCGACCCCACGGCAGAGGAGCTGTGCTTGCAGGAGTGCACACGCCTGCATCCCATGGCACAGGGATCTGCTTTCTTGCCTGAGCTACAGGGGTTGTTTTCCTGAGGTTTTATAGCCATTTTGGACGAGTTGGCATGACGGCTCTGTTGCGCGGTGTGGATTTTTTTTTTTTTCTTTTAACAGTGATCTCCGAAGAGATTATTTTTAATGAATGTGTCCTTTTTTTCTTACTCAGTGCATAAAAATGGCTCAAGGGCTCATATTCTTTCCCTGTCTCCCTTGCTGGCCTCTCCTCAAACAACAAAAGAAAGGCATCTTTCTTTTTTTTGACTTGGAGTTAGCAACGATGTTAGTTTTGGGATTTTGGAATTTTCTCAGTGAGGCGGTTGCGGGTTTTTTTTGTTGTTGTTGTTTTTTGGGGGGTTTTTTTTAGTGGTTTTTTTTGTTTTTTTGGGGGGGGTCGGGATTTTATTGTGGAGAGGGTTCTGGGGATCTTGGGTCTCACTGCACTTGTGTGAACTCTTAACACCTTAATTGAAGGGGTGGAGATGCTGAATCACTAACAAAGACCTCCTTTATCCAAAATGTTAATCAATCATTGACGTTAAATAAGTGTGAACAAAACCAAGCAAAAAAAAAACCCACCCTAAACAAGTTTTTGTGTAAGTCCCCCTCCCATTCAGCTGCTCATCTTTGGTCAGGTTAACGTGATAAATTCTTTCGGGGATGTATTTTGTGCCTATGCACTTGGTTTTTGTGGTGTTTGGTAGAAGTTCTGTTTATGAATTCCCAGTGTAGTTTTCCCAATACAGATTATTTAGCTCCTAGATGTCTAAAGACGTTCTGGGAGAAATTGTGATTTGCTTGTGATGGTACTGTTGTGACCATCTTTTTGTATGCTATTTTTTTTTTCCTTGTTTGTTTTGGGGAAGTATTTTGCTTTTCTCTCTTGTGATCAGTTAATTTGTTTATTGGTCAACACAATCTTCTAAGCTAGGCAGGACCTGAATTTTAATGTGAAAGAGAATAAATAGTTTTCTGGTCATACAACCAGAAGCTTTGTAGATCTCTTCTGGATATTATGAATGCAAAGGGTGTGGACTCTTTCTTCCCTGTGCTTTCCCCCTCCTTCCCCCCATCTTGCATTTCATCTTTACAGTTCATGTACTTGGATTGTTTTCAGTTAGGGTTAGTCCACAGCCAAGCTACATTTGTCACCAAATATCCAAATATAGAAACTGAGGCGACTGTAAGCCACAAGGCTAAAATATTCATATACTACAGCTTTTCTGAGCAGTTTATATGTTTGATGTGGATAAGAATGGAGTACCTTTGATCCATATTTCCCAGCTATTCAAAGGCTTGCTACTCTGCAGCACACTGACTCCCCATACCTATTTCTACGTGTTTCTTCCTAGATGTTGTTTTTTTCCTCTGAGTTCCTGACACGCCGTGTCAATTCTCCTGCCTCAGAAACTGTGCCTATGGCTTAGGAATTTTGCTGGTCTTTTATAAATTCAATAGGAAAAAACCCCAACCCCAAACAGCAACAACTTTATCCTGTGAAGCAATTACACCCAAGTGATTATTCCAACTAATCCCTATCTTAAATGTGAGCTGTGCTACCTTGCAGGGCTTTTTCTCTTCTGCTTTGTAGAAGTTTGTCAGAATTTCTTCATAGCAATGCAGGCAGCCTTCATAAAATCCTTCTAACTCGTTTGTGTGGCCTTGGACTTCACAGAAATCTCTGTGCCTCCCTAAGGTTTGTGGTCTGTTTACATAGATATGAAGTCCTTTAACCCAGCAAGTTTTGCTGTGGGCTTGGATTTCCTGCTTACAAGCTCTGCTGGAGTCCCTCTAGTCTTCCTGCTGGCAAAATAAAGGTGTTAACTCAGTTTTTCAGAGCAATTTGTGAATGGAAGGAGATTTCACTGCTGAATTTTTGTTCAAGCACTGCTCTGCCTATTGAATTTAAAAGAGCTTTCCCCTACGTACCCTTACTTGTCTGTTAGGTTTTTTTTACTGCTGTAAAAGTTTAATTGTTTTGGAGCTTGACCTCTTTTGTAGTGGGAGCTATACAAGTCCAGAAGAACAGGAACTTTATTCATAATTAGGAAGTCCAGATAATCTTCAAGAACTTGAACAAAAGAAATTGATCTGTTTGGAAATTTCTGAAGGGTTGCCTTTAAGACCATGCAGGCTCATAAACACTGGTTAGCAACAATAGGTGACATTTAATGTGCTGAATCCAAGTGAACTCTTCCAGAGTTAACTTTTGATTTATGTTTTTGAAGGAGCAGGGGTGTGCTTTGTGACTGCACCCTTACTTGTGGGCCGAGCTGCTCTCTGTTCCTATTTCTGTGAGCACTTCCTTCAGTGCTAGAGCTGGGTTTTGAGGAGTCCTTGGTGCTCATCTGTTTTGTCTCTGCACCACCCTGCTGTGTGTGCTGGTGCTGCTGTTGGAGCAGCTGGATGCTGGAACGGATCAGGGAGCTGATCTGGATCAGAAGTAGCCTGGCAAAGAAATGATGATACTTAGCCTGCATCAGTTTGCCAAACTGGTTTGCTGTTTGGCCATGGGCACATCAGACAGTGTGGTGCAGGGGTGGGAGTAAATATTGGTACCAGCAGTTCTCTAAGCTGGCGTTGCTGCCAAAAGGAATGCTCATCTAACTGTACCCCTAAGAGTCTGCTAAACTTGCTAAGTGTTTTTTTTACACCTGTTTGTTACAGCTTCTCTTGCCTGAGAACAGTTCCTCCAGCTTACCTTGTTCTTTTTGCCAAAAATCATCTCTGAACATACATGCAAGGTATGAAAAGAGAAGCCCTCTTTAGGAAGCTGTAAGCAGGGCCAACAGAAGAGTGTGGTGGCTTCGCTGTGGAAGAGTTTCTGCTGCCTCAAGACTTTCTGATGATACAGAACATGTAGATAAACTATTTAGTATGGTTGCAATTAAGCAGTGAAACTCACGCTGTGAGAATCTTGCTGAGGAGCAAGAATTCAACAAGAGTTAAAAAGCATCAGATGTCTTTAAGAATATGAAGAATATTCAATTATTGTAATCAGTGACAGTGGAAATTTTGGAAGAGGTATTAAGCCTGTGGTCCAAACCTTCTTTTTTATTCTGCTCTAGCAGTTGTGCTTCTATATTGGGAAAGGGAGGGATGGAATAGCCTGTTGTGCCTAGGTTTGCTGCAGGGTTCTCACACTCCTGTCTGGAAACTTGGTTGAGAACCAGTGTGTGAGATGTGCCATAGGCTTCTGGTTGGACCCTGGTCAACCATCCTGAAATCTGGGGTGAGTTACTGAACTGTGGCTATGGTGAAGTGAACTGCTGCTTCACAACTTTTTACATTTTCTTTACTCCTACTTCTCTAGGTTGTTCTTATCTGTTCTTCTGCGGAGTTGAATCTGAGCACTCTGGTTTTGATCTACTTTGACAACACTAATTGAATTTATTTTAAATACGCTTATGAAATTGCAGTTAGCTATGTCTGAAGAATGAATGTTATCTCTTTAGAGAGATCCCTTTTTTTCAGACAGACTTAAAGGCAGAAATGGGATTTTCCTTGTTTAGCCTCCAAGAAGATGCTTGTGGAATAGGGAAGGGAGACGAACAGTGGAACTGTGAGGTGGTTGGCCTGTTTGTTTTTTAAAGCCTAGGCAGAATCAATGAAATCTTTTAAAGGAAGGAAAAAGGAAAGCGCCTTTTACCACTAACATGATTTCTTTCAACAAAGAAAGATGGAGCAATGTCCTCTGAGATTTCACTGAAAATTGGGTGCTGTAGTCTTGAAAACAATGCTGGTTTTAAGTGCTCCTTAGTGGTACAGATGGCATAAAGAGTGGATGATATACACAATAATTCAGCTGCATATGGAATCGAGGGAGAACTTGCTGTTTTCTGTATTGAGTTCAGAGCAGTTGTTGTTCAGGAACAGATAGCCACACAGCTGCCCGTTCAACTCCTAGCACTGGCAATTACTCTGAGCTGGGTGTCTTGTTTTTATGGCTGTTTGGCCTCTTAAGAAAGCAGTGCCACTGTGTTTTTCCTCCTTGGCTTTCTGGTGGGGCTCTGTCTGCATCGTAGCAGAGCAGGAGAGCTGTAAATCACTGACCCACCTTGTCACTGGATGGTCTCCCGTGTGCCTGTGGTTGTCCTCTCTGCCTTCTGAACAAAGGGTGCAGATATCTGTTTCACCTTATCAGCAGGGTGGCTGGGGCCCATGGGCCCTTTTAAAACCAGGGTTGCTTGGATTTGGTGGTGAACTCGAGAGCAGAGCTTGGCTCTTAACATGCCTGTGATTTATCTGCTCGACCATGTTACTTACGCTCTACAAATTGCTTTAAGTCTGTGAGTCTGCCCGTGTATGTTGTGTCAAGCTATCTTTGCCACCTTTGCAGTGTGTACAGAGTTGTGAAGACCTGGACAAAAATTCTAGTTTAGTGGTTCACTGATAAAAACACTGGGTGAGATCAAGCAGTGCAGACCATTTTTCTGGTTGCTCAGAGCTCTGCTTTCTGCATTTTGCTAAACTGACTCCTTCAGGTGTCTTGATATCACTGTTCCACTGCCTGTGAAATGGCAATGTTTTATCGATGTACCAATCTGGATTTGTTTGAGGATTGATTAGAAATGTATTTGCAGTGTAATATAAAACAAAGCTGTAGCCTGTTGAGGTGAGCAGCCACAGCCCCAACGGGGACAGCTGCTACAATGGACAGCTGAGGCAGCCCTATGTATGGAGAAACTCTTTTCAGGACTTCTAGTGGAATGGAAGTTTTCCACCACATTTTATATGTATGTATGAGAAAAAAAAAGCAAAAAAAACTTCAGGTCAAAATGATTTGACAGCTCGTTAGCAGGAAAACACTTTCTTCTGCCTCTTGAAAATAATAATTTTATATATATATGCATATATACAAAAAAAAAAATTAACCTTCTTGTGGTTGGGGGATAGAAGGTTGAAGCTGTCAGGCAAATAGCCACCATCCAACAGAAATGCTTCTGAATGCTTTAGTGAAAGCCAGCTTTGATTTGACAGTTATGAGGCTTTGAAAATAGCGCTGTGTTTATACAGCACAGTAAATACTTTGAAGTGCGTTAGGCTGTGCTGTACATGCGTGGCTAACTAGAGGAATATTAAATGCCTACATCTTGTGTGGAGTGAGGGAGGATCCTGCAGCAATTGGAATTGCATGCTCCTCGTACTTTTATAAGATCGTGTCAAAGCACTAGATTTGATAATAGACCTGATTATACAATTGCTTAATTTCTTGTCAAAATAACAGTTTTACATGCAGTGTTCTGAGATCTTTGAGGTGACCTCATGTTATTTATCAAATGTCAGTTTTTCATCCCAGCAGCTTTGATATAATCATGTAGCATCGTAGAGTACTGTGTACATGCAGTTTTTGCTTGCTGGAGCTCTTTGAAGTGCTTTACTCCTTAGAAGAGTCATTGCTGTGTGGAAGATCCTGCTTTTAGTGGCTGGGAAGCCAGTATGGAATCACTGCACTCAGTGAGACTGAGGGTCGTGCTGCCTTTCACATGCCTAATGTGGGTCTAAAATCAAAGTAGTGAGGGGTTCAGTGCACCAGGGACAAGCACACCCTGGCACACATTTTACCCGCAGTAAGCTGCAGGGGATGTAGTAACTCTCCAGCTCTGCTCCCGTGGGAATGCCGGGTTTGTGGTGTTGAGCTCCCCAGGTGCCTGAGAGCAGCAGGAGGGCTCGTGTGAAGGAGCCGAGCAGAGGGGAATGGCTGGTGGTGGCAGTCCTGGATGAAAACTGGTCTGGCAGGCACTGCTGGAAGGAAGTGATGCTCAGGAGGGCCTTGGAAAAGTGCTCATTTGGGAGGAGAGAGACCACAGAGCTGTAAAGGTGAAGGTTAACATGAAGGAAAGTGTACGGCTGGCCCCCAGCAATTCCGACTGGTGTCGTGTGTCATGTCCCCTTGCAGCCGAGTGGGGAATTACTGCTTGCTGTAGCACTGGGATTTTCTCAGAGGAGCTCTGTCCTGTACTGACCCATCCCAGCCCCACTTAGCTTATGAAAACTGACAAGACTGCAGCCCAAGGAGTTATGCCTGAGGATTGCTTCTTATCTTTCATTCTGGAAGCCTGTTGAAGGGATGCTGAAAGGGAAGGAAAAAGCACTTGGGTTTTTTTTCCATGCTAAACTGATTGGTGACTTATTTCTCTCCCAAGCCTTTTGTTTAAGCGGTGTGGTGTAGAAGAACAAACTTCTGTCTCCTTGGTCCTGTCTCCCCACCCAGTATTTCAGTGTATTTTCCCCCAGCCCTTTTCAGCAGATTAGTTTCTAGAGAATGGACTGCTGGCAAGCTTGACACAGGTGTCTTTTACCTGTGATTGTTCATGCTGATGTCCCTACTTAAATTTTTGAAAAAATAAACCCAGAGAAGTAAGGGGAAAGAGATTGCCTGTGGCTTCTCCTAACTCCTGTAAAGTAAATGAAGTTTTGACAGAAGCCAAAGCTATAAAAGCAGGCCATGGAGGACTCTCATTACCCACTGGACTCCTATATGCAATGCTAACTGATGCTATTAACTGCTGACATGCTATGGAAAGCTGCAGAAGCCTGTCATACAGTAGGGAAACACTATTAAAATGTTTCTTGAAAAATCCCTTATTGCTGGAGCTTTTGATCTCTGTCGGCGTTAACAATAGCTGGAACTCCACGGCAGCCCGGCTGCCGCTCAGGTAAGCGACGCTCCACATAGGGAGCTCCAAACTCCACTTGCAAAGTACACAGACTGCTCCCAGCACTGCTAACAGAGGTGGAGCTGCGGTGATGTTGGCAGCTGCGCCGGGGCTGAGCTGAGGTCAGCGCCATGTCGTGACAGAGTGCGCGGCCGTGTCACCGTCGCCCCGGCTGACCCGCACCTGCCAGTGCCACTGCTGAGGCTGAGATGGCAGGAACACCGAGGGGAAGTGTTCATCATGTTCCTGTACAGAAGCAGATAGCTGTAGCTTAGGCTTTGAGGTTTGTTTTTTTTTTTTTTTTTTAAAGAATTTTTCTTTTGGCTTTTTCCCCAGATTGATTTCTGGAACTGTGTCAGAATCTGCCAAGAGCTTCTTCCAGTCCCGAGTGAACCAAGTAGTTCAAGTGTTTTTTACATAATAGCAGATGGGAAATTGGAAAACTCTTGGTGTTTGTCTGTGTACACCTTGAATTTGATCACCAGCATCCAAAAGTGTCTGTCTCCTCCACAACTTTGGGGGAAGGAGTTGTAACAGAGTCAGAAGCTGTCTAGGACAGCCATGCATCCCCACTGGATTAATGATGCACTGGAGTGTTGTTAAATGCATTGAAAATAAAGTTTAACGGACATGCAGTTGTCTGTTTGACAAGGAGTCTTAGTGTTATTCACAGCTCTTAACTTGTGAGAGTAGCAGGCAACATGTCTGTTGCAAAAGACTATTTTAGAATGATTTTTTTAAAGTACCTAAAAAGACTGATTACTTATACAGCCTTTATATCATGGCTACTGTTTGTTATCCCTGTACTTGTCAGAAGGAAGAGAATAGTTGCTAGAGATACCATTTTCTCAGAAAAGGGGATAGTGACATGAGTAACTCATAGAACACTTAATTCTCTGAGCCTTTGGGTTTGTATTGTGCTTTGTCGGTGATTGTCTTCACTGCACATTTTAAGGATGTAGAGCAAAAGATTGGGTTTTCTGTGGCCTTTGTTGTTTTGAATGGACTTCAGGAGAGATTTGTTCTTTGGGAAAGGTCCACGTGTGTGGTGATAGGGGCTTGGGGAAGTATGGGAGGAAGGGTGTCTGTCCTGTCTTATTTGAGAGACGTGGATGGGCAGGCACAGGTAGGCTCAGCCGAGCTGCATTGTGTGACCACACTGTACTGCATTTGCATGGGCCTGATTAAATATTCTTATGGTTTCTGGGAGACTTATTCTCTGGTTCTAAATTCTTCCATTAAATGAAGCAACTCGAGGGAACCTCTTTCCATGTAATGGCATAGAATCTTGCATACCCTTTCCCTGTCTGTGTCTGTTGGTCTTCAGGGTGCTAATTTTAGGTGAGACTGTCTTTGCTCAGCCCCTTTCTCTGTGCTTTGGGCCTGGAGGTAGTTGTGGGCAATAACGGATTCATTTTGAGTTCAGCAGAGAGGTGCTTACACACCACATGTGCAGGAGAAGGTATTTTCCCTGTGGAGGTTGCAATACTGCCTGGTGGCAATTGTGTAGCCCCCACATTTGTGTCACCTCAACTTTTTTTGCTACAAGTTCTTGATTATTCTGTTTATTGAGAGTAATTTCTGGTATATGACTGTGAGCAGAGAGATAATGCTGTGCAGACTTTGGAACAGCAGTGATTTCTCTGATGTGGTAAGATGGAATTCTCTGGGAGACTGTGAGAACTTTGTGTATCATTTTTTACTGTTATGACATAAACACAGGAAAGTCCATACTATTTCAGGATAACTTAGGACCATCTAGAAACTGATGACTGACTGAGAGTTGCTATCTAATCACCATAGAGGAACAACTTATCTCTACCTACCCTTAGGTATCCAAGTTACGTATCTGAAGGTACCTGAGGTATTTTCTGCCCTTGTTTTAAAAAAAAGGGCAGAGGGACCTGGCAGAAGGTGAGCACAAATGTATTTCAATAAGTGCAAGTCTATCCATGCCTTTGCTATCAGTCAGTGCTGCCTCCTTTGTGCCAGTGAGCACATGGACACCTGGTGTCCATGGGATGAAACAGGAAAGTTGTCTCCTGAAAATTATTCATATCTTATCTGGAGTTCGTTTTCAGCTGTATCGCAAGTGCTGGAAGGGATAGAGTTGGATAGGCTGAAGCTGGTTGAAGTTGCTTTCCTGGGTCTAGTACAGAGGTGGTGTGCAGAAGGTAAGGTTGTGTTCTTGACAGACTATTTGAATGCTGATGGGTTCAATCCTAGTAGTGTGACCGGCATGTGCTTTATCCAATCCTGGGAAAAGATGAGGAGGACAGCTTTTGCTAGGAGGCAGATTTAAAGGTGTATTTATTAGCCCTTGGTAGGGAGCCCTGTCTAGAAATATGGACTGCTTCAAGGGATTGAAGTGTCTTGTGTCTCTATATCCTCAAGTGTCATAGGGAGATGTGTGGGGTGTAGAATATTCATGTCACTTTATCTATTTGCTTTTACGTGATCTTAAGGAAGGCTGACAGCTCAATAAAAGCTTTGACTAACACTTCCTGTGTCCTCCTTGTTTCCCAGTTGCACTCCTTATCAACAAGGTGTGTAATCAAGTACTTTATTAAACAGCAGCTTATTAAAAAGTAACGTGCAGCACAGCTGCAAGTGTGTAAAATAAGCAAATGCTCAACACAACTGGTAAGTGCAGCACGTGATGAAAGCCAGTGGTAGCTCTTGGGTGTAGTGGAGTCACCTTTTGCCAGTGCAGCTATTCTCCCTCTCATGTGGTTGAATGAGGGTCTGAGAAATTGGAGGCGCCCTCCCAGTAAAAATGTGCTGAAGGAGCGCGTTGGCTGATTCACTGCCTGGCCCCACCTCTCAGGTCACACAGGGAATCCACTGATGGATGCACTTGCAGAAGTTTGCTTCCTGGTGGCTGTCAGGATCAGTGGTTGCTCAAATACCTCCTGCTGCTGCTATTCTTGATTCCTCCTAAAGCTTCTGTTCTTCCCTGAGAAATCTCTTATTCCACTCTCTCTCCTTCCTTACCCACTCCACTGTCACAGACACAATTCAGGGTGCAGGCTCAGCTTGCATTCAGAGTTATCATTTGTTTTCTGCAGCAGCGAGTCTCCAGCCTTTTTTCTTTTTCCATGCTGATTTTGAGCTCTCACCACCCTCAGTCCAGCAGAGACTGACAGTCTCAGAAAGGCCATGGGGGGAAATAGCAGTGTGCTCTTTCTTGTATGCAGAGAAAGGTTTCTTGCCTTTAATGCTTCATGTCACAGTCAGGCCACAAGTCTGATACTTTTATCTACTTGGTATGTCTTTATTTCATCTCTCCACATTCTCCTTCTCAAAGAGGGAGAAAAGACTGAAGTGAATCAGTGATAACTGCAGCTGCTCCTGTCGGAATAGCCATAGTGCTGTGTACCTCCAAGTACTTGACCACTTGTCACTATCCAGCTTCTTCAGCTTAAGGCCATAAAGTAGGAATTAGCTAATTTGATTTTTTTTTTTAAACTTTCTATTTGCAGTACAGTAATATGGTGGCTGGTTTGCAGAAGTACAGGGATGGTCAAAATATTTAACTGAAAGGTAAACTAAGATGTGCATTTGCATCTTGTTACTCTGTGGCAGCTGCTTTGTGTGCTTGCTCTCAGCCTTTTGCTATTAAATTCACTGTGAAGCAAACTGCCTTGTGCTGACAGGGCTAAGACTGTGCAGGTGAGCAGCAGAGGTGGGGCACTAGGGAGTGGAATAACAGTGCAGTATCTGGGTAGCCTAAAAGATGGATGGAGCGCCTCTTGCAGTCTTGAGCAATGGTGTGCAAGGCTGTCCTTCCCTTCCAAGCTGGGATTGAAGGTTTCAAGGAATAGAGCTCTGAGCAGTGTTTATGATACATTCTCTCCATCGTAATGTGTACTGGTGTTCACTTTTTGCTTTCCTCTTCAAGGGAAAAGGTGATTTCTGTCCCTGCTTTGGTAGAGGTGTGTCAGTATTGGCACTGGCACGGCTTAGCCTGTATTGTTTCGTTGGGTGGGGTGGGGGAAAGGGGAGAGGAGATGTAATTGGATTCAGGGATGATTGTGCTGCTGTGGTGAGTTTTACTGGATGAAGCAGCTTGTTGCGATAGGTGTTTGTTTCAGCTTCTGTCTGCAGGTGTGACTTGGCTAGATAAGGATGGTCTATCACGTTGATGATTTCATTGTTTGATTTGGCTGGACTGGGTGGAGAATGTAGCTGCATTGTTTGGGACTAGCTTTGTAGTTGGGTTTTGTGAAGTGGATTACACGGCAGCACATTGCTACCTTATTAAGGTGAAGTTGCAGTAGATAATAGTTGGAGAATGTTGGAGGGAAAAGAATATGCACAGGCTTTCACAGTGCATAACTAATTGAGCCTCCAGCACCTGTGTTTCTGTTCGGATATCTGGTCAGTAGAATGCATTGGGATTCCACAGAAAAATTTTGGTAGTGGTTTCAGTTTGCAGTTGTACTTTAACTGCAAGGCTGCCCATGCTGTGTAAATAGCTGAGAGTGCTCTGAGATACCATGCTGGCCCTGACAGTGTGAGTGTTGTCTGGATTCATACTGTTCTGGCAGCCTCTACAGTTTTCACAGTGGGTGAGGGAGAAGCTGGCAGGTCACTGTTCATTTTTTTTTTTTACTAACCTCAAATTTACCAATAAGCTGCTCTTCAGAGCCTACATTTCCTTGTATTGCCAAACTTTCAGGCACTTAAACTTGCTTTGGATTCCCTTCCTCCTGTAGGGTATGCAGTGAGGTGAAGTAGAAGCTGCCAGAGCAGAAGATGGTGCTTCCTCCTTCTACAACCTGCCTGGTTTTCCCCTAGATGTGATTGCCTGGCTTTACCTGATACTTGATGTTTCTGTTTATACATTGTCTGGCTGTGGAGGAGGTTGCATATATGAAGCACAAGGGTTTGGCAGGAGTTGCTGGGCACATTGTGAGGGGAAGGTGAACCTTTGAAGAGAGATGGGTGCAGAGAGGAGAAGGTGACATGTCCAAGCGTTGTGCCAGCTTCTCTATGCACAGATGAGCTCATGGGAATCCAGCTGGCTAAACATGGGAGTAAAAATGCTAAATAGGTCTGCCCTATTTCCCCTCCGTTGGCAGCATGGGTCTTCTGAGTCTTTTAGTCTGATGGTGGCTTCTTCGGTGCTGATACATCTTTCCAGGCTGAGCAGAGGCTTCCCCTTGTTGGTGGTTCAGAGCAACTTTTGATTTCTCTGCTTCTGTGGTTGAATGCATGAAAGGAGTGCACAGCTTAGCTGTGAGTTCTTGTTGGTGAAACTTTTCCTCTCCTTTTTCCAGGTGACTGTTTTTTGTGAGACAAGTGGTTTGCGACTCATGGCCTCCACGATGAGTACTGCAGTGTCGTGACACCAGGGGTCTTGGTAAGCTACTTGTTGGAAAAAAACAAGAATCTATAATATCTCCACAAATGCAGATCCATCTCTTTTGTCTCTGCAGTTGAAGTTTGAATTGATTTAAAGCCATCCAAATTGTAGGCTGCAAGCAAGTGAGGTGGGGATACATTTTCACCTGTTCTCACCTCCTCCTCTGAGCTTGTAATGGTAGTGATGTGGTTACGTGATCAACCAGGTCAGGGGGCAAATCCAGCTGAACAGAAATTCCTGTTGTTTCCCTTGGGTTAGTTCCCATTTAGATCTTTCCCTGATGTGGTTGGGAGAGGTGGTGAGAATGAGTAGCCAGCCGAACCATCCCTTTTCTCTGCAACCTTTGCCTGCCAAACCTTAAAGCCATCCTGAAAATACAGTCTTGGATGTAGCTTTCCAAAATGTCTTGAAAAGTGGTTTGACCATTCACTGTCACTGACCCTACCTCTAATTTTAAAGCAATGATATAGGCTTTGCTATGGCGGGCAGACTCCAGCTGCAAAAATGCATTTCTGTAGAGTTTTTGCATTATTGAACCCTAGGTTCCCAGGAATTTATATGCTAGAAGTGCTTTGAGAAAAATCATGAGACATTCCATTTCACATTATAAAAGGTGGTGCATTCCCCGTGTGCAGAAATAAGAAGCTGAGAAAGTTGAGTTGCTGTTGTTCCTCCAATGAATATATTGATGTATCCTTTATAGCTCTCTCTGGTAAGAATAAATTTAAACTGAAATTGGAAAACACAGTTCCCTTACACAGCGCATCAGTTCTAATATATGGAAGATGTGTGTATATAGAATAATAAAAAAGGAAGGTTAAAAAATTGGAGGGCTCTCCTCCCACCCCTGGGTGAAGTACTTGAAAGTTTGGTCAGGAATACCATGTAGCCAGTGTGATTGTGATTCTTCTCTTCATGTTTTCTCATTGCACTGTGCAAGACTGGGACTCTTGAGACAATTCTCATCTTGTAATAAAAGGTAACATAATGTAGAAATATCCAAATGGAAAAGCAGAGGATGAAACAACCAGAATACTTAAATTCATCATGCAGGCATCTACATCCTGCTGTAAGCATCTAGCTCTGTTCACTTTCATGCTGCTACTCCTTTTCTCCATTTGTTTTTTTTTTTTTTTAACCTGGAATTCACTGTATTTTCAGTCACACCTTCACCTTAAGGGGGGATGCTGAAGTTTTGCAGAGTTCCACTGACTTTTACAGATGTATCAATCCTATAAGAAAGCAGAGTTGGGTGTTGTTGATAATGTTAGTCTTGTTTAACAAAACAGACATAGGAGCCAAATTTGCATGTAAAGATGATACATTTTAGCTATGTGTGAAGAGGTTCTCTCCCCTCTTTAATCTACCTGTATAGAACCAGCTGTAATTGCAACATGATAGTATGAGCAATAGTGATAGGGTAACTCCAACATTGTTCCCAAAATCAGTGGGATAACCAGCTAATAGCCCCAGAGAGGCATGTGGGTCCTCTGGAGTGTGTGACTTAGACTAGAGTTCATGTGATTATGCCTGATAAGAGGCCTTTTAAATGAGACATTTGCTGCAGAAACATTCCCCACATTAATAGGTTTGTGCAGCACAGTGGAAGTGAGAAGAGGGAGTAGGATGACTTCTCTGGCTCATGAAAGAGACGTGTGGTAAATAGGAGAATTTTTGGAGGTGATGCAGAACTTCATACAACTACTGCAATGTGGATCACCATCATATTAAACTAGATGATTGCAAAGTCACTAAAATGTATAATAGCACAACCTCTCAACTGTACAAATTTGGGGAACTGGAAAACCATGGTGATCAATACTACCAGCTGCTGATAACTCTGCTTGGCCAGAGGTGGTCATAGAGTGCCCGTGTCTTAATCCTCTGGTGTCATCAGCACATAAGCTAATTTTTTGTTTTGAAATGCAGTTTGAACAGTAATTTCTTCATAAAATTCAAGACACTCCCATCCTAGTAGGATTTATTTAGTTTCATGTGGTATATCTAGGAAGAAACTGCTTCTTTGATGCTGAGAAGGAATATCGAGAATATTTACATTTGAATAATATTTAACTAGCAATGCTTAATACATTAACAATAAATCTTGGTTAGATTCTAAATTAAGTGGATTTGCATCTGAGTAGGTGAGATGAACAGGAGAGATTTTGTTGAAACATAAACAAGACAGAAATTTGTTCCAAAATAATTTAGCCCAAAGCACGTAAACAGTAATGTTCAATAGCTTCCACCTCCAGAAACAGCATTAGGTGCCTTATTGCCTGCGTCATGCATATTGTTTCTTAGAAAGAAGCTGAAAAAGCAGCTGCTTTTTTGTGCCTTTTTTTTTTTTCTCTTTTTAAGCCTCAATAATCTGTAGAGTGTTGCTGAGCAAATTTAGATGGGTACAACTCCAGTGCTTTTTTGGCCTTTCTAATAGATATGATGGGTGACTAACCACTTGTGTTTTCAGAGTAGTCACACAGAGCAGTGGCTTGCAGGTGGCCAGGAAGGCATTTTATTTTATTTTTCTCCCTTTGTGCAACACTTAGCACACATCATTGAACATATGTCTAGGTATATTGGACCAAAGAGACAGAAGATTTAAGTGGAGTTTATGTCCTTAAGAAATATCAGATTACGGCCATTCACAGGGGAATTTTGGGCAGTTAAGTCTTGTTGGGGATTTGTACTTTTGGCTTCCTACTGACTTGCTGTGAGGTGTCTTTAGGTTGAGCACAGATGCAGAATCAAAGCGATCAGATACAAGGTGCTTCCCTGTTTTTTGACTCCAGGATGATTTGCTGCGGACAAAGGGAAGATGGCCTCACTGCCTGTAAACTGAATGGCCAGCCAGGGCTGCCTCTGGTCTGAAATACACTTCTGTCTGAAAGCTCTTCTGTGTCTTCTTGGGAATGGGGGAAGAATTGCCATGCATTGCTTCACACCAGACACATCTGCTTGGGAAGTTCCTCATTGGTTTTCTGTTCTCTCCTTGTGGGGTGGTTTGCAGTGTGCCCTGGAGATGCGAGACTTCCCCTGGGCAGCAGGAGGCACGCATCTAGAGAATGCTGGAGCTGCAGGAGGGAAGTGCCCAGTGCAAAAGCAGCGAGGAGCAAAGAGAAAAAAGGCAAGCAGGCAGCCAGCACTGAGAGAAGCGGGTGGCAGAAAGTGCTTCGACGCTGCCTCTGGCGGCACGCTCCCCAGAGGAACTTGACGAGAGCCCATCTGCGTGTGTGTGAGACTGTGAGCTCAGGATTTCTGTCAATGCATTCCAGTAACCCCAAAGTGAGGAACTCCCCGTCAGGCAACACACAGAGGTAAGGAGAAGAGCCTACAGTCAGCTGCTGTGGGTTGATGCACATTGCCATCCCTGCTCTGCCGCTGGAATAGCCCAAGAACCGGGGCAATGTGGCTTCCCAGTCCCTCTGTGCTCCCGTTGGATCTGTTGAGTACCTGAGCAGTGGCTGCACAGTGCTGGTGGTCCCCCTGTTTGGAAGGCTCAGGATGAGCTGAAAGCTGTAAACCCATGAGGCGTGGATTCTCCATTCTTGGTGCTCTCCTCCCTTCCACTAGGTGCCTGGATGGGCTGTAGGAGAGTAAACCTGCTGTTTCTAGCTCAGTTTTTTTTCCTTCATCCTCTTCTAATTATCTGTTTCCCGAGGGGTTGTTGGGCAGCAGAAGGTCTCTCTGTCTGTATTTTCACACAAAATGCTTTCTCCATATTATTGGCTTGAACAGCCTGGAGAACTGATCAGCTGAACACTGAGATCCTCTGCATCGGTCACCTGCCAGTGCAGCAGGTCAGCATTTCTTCTCCACTAATTTGGAAAAGGAAAAATATGAAAGCAAAGCAGTGTCCAGGGACTTAGGATGGTTCTGATTGACAGCATTCTTGAGTTTGATTATTTACTCCTAGAGGTCATCTGGAGCTTAACAGTGTTTCAGAGGGAATGCTTCTGAGTCAGATGTCTGTCCAAAGGAAGAAACAGCTTGTGTGAGTCCCACAGTGAGGATGCTAGCAAGCACTGCCTGTTGGAAGTGATAGTGATGATGGGAAAACACAATGCAGAAGATCCAATAGCAATGGAGTAAGTGGAGGGAAGGGGTGCCTTATATCTGTAGAACCCAGAGAAGCAAAATATTTTTAGGATGCAATTTGCTGAATGGAGGAGGAATGAAAGACTCTAAGTCTCCTTTGGCAAATTCATCTGCCCCATTTTGCAGGAGTGTGCTTGGAGATGGTATCCTCCTCTTTCCTTATTCAGGGGCAGGTTGTAGCTGGTTTAATTGTTTTCACGGTCAGAGGTTGGTGTTTCTCTGGCAGCTCGCCCCAATGTATGACGAATGCTGCAGTAATGCTGGGTTTTCCTTGTGCTCCCTGTAGAACTGGATAGGGAGGTGCAAGGGAGGGGGTGTGGGGGGGTCTGCTCTGATCAGAGCTGCAGCGTAGTTGGGGTACAGGAGAATGGCCAGGGGAACTTTAGTGTGCTTTGTTTGTTTACTCTGAGCTGGTCTTGGTGTGAGGTGCTTCTCCGTGCACATAGAAACCATTGTCTTTATTGACAGAAGCACCAGAGGTGGGTCCTCATGTGACAGCAGTTTCTGGGATCTGGCAGGTCTGTGGTTTGCCCTGGTGCCTTCTTGAGCAATGAGATCCCATCTTGGATAATAACCCTTTCAGGGCATGTTCAAAAAAGCACCTGCATGACTCTAAGCTTGCAGGCATTTTTTATTTGTCAGCAATTGTCTTAGCTTGTAAAGGTGACAGTGGTTGTTTCTGCTTCACTCTAATCTGTTCCTACAGGGCTGAATGAATCAGTGGTGTGATTTGTCATTTTTTCCTTTTCTTTCTTTTTTTTTTTTCTCTCCCCAGTAGCCCCAAATCAAAGCAGGAGGTGATGGTCCGTCCCCCTACAGTGATGTCCCCGTCTGGCAACCCTCAGCTGGATTCCAAATTTTCCAACCAAGGCAAACAAGGGGGCTCCACCAGCCAATCCCAGCCCTCTCCCTGTGACCCCAAAAGTGGAGGTCACACCCCCAAGGTGCTCCCAGGTCCGGGTGGGAGTATGGGGCTGAAGAATGGGGCTGGAAATGGTGCCAAGGGGAAGGGGAAGAGAGAGAGGAGCATTTCGGCAGACTCCTTTGAACAGAGGGAAGCTGGGACTCCTAATGATGACCCAGAAATCAAAGGTATGTTTGCTGGGGCTCAAGGGCAAGTGCAGACAATCAGTCTGAATCCTCTGTGAGATGGAGAATTGCTATGCAAGTATTTGTGAAACATTTGTTTGTCTGAGGTTCTGTAAGTTCCAGCCAATGAAGTCTAAAGGTCTTGAAAGCAGGCAAGAGGAGAAGTTGTCATAGATGGCATTGGCAAATGTCTTGTTCACACTCGGTTAGAGCCCAGGCTGGTGGGAAAGTTCCTTTGTAACTCTTAAACTCCCTCAGAGGATTTAAAAGTACGAATGCAACCTGTTGGTCTCCTGGCCTTTGGCCTTTCAGGAACTGTTCTGTTGTAACTGGGGTTTTAAACAATATGCCACTCTGTTTTGTCAACACAGATACATAGCCCGTAGCACCCTGACTGGTAACACAAGCCAGAGTTGTGATTTCTGTCTTCTGTTCCTGGCTCCAACATTGCCTCTGTGAGGCAACGCAAAACCAGACCACATATTCAGTTGTCCATCTTTGTTGTCCGTTTGCTAGGTCACCTAGCTAAGGTGGCTGAGCAAAAAAAAAAAGTAAAGTGTTGCAGGAGTGTTTTCTTGAGGCAGAAATATTTACTTTTGTTCCTACATAAAATTGTAGTTTTCGTGCTTTTCTATGTGGTCATTAGAGAGTTCAGAGAGATCAGTTGTGGAAACTGCCACTTTCCTTGTAAAAGGACCCAAGAGAAGCTTTCTCCCAGTGTTGCTTGAAGGACACCAAAGCTTTAGAGGAAAGATGTGTGGTGTCATAAAGGATTGCCTTTAGTGGTGCTTGAGGAAGAAGCAGGAAATTTCAGAGGAGAAAAAGCTCTGATCATTTTCCAGAACTGATTTCCAAAGAGATCCCAAGATAGTGATTCCCTTCTTTTCTCCTTTGTCCCTTTCCAGACTGCAATTCTGCTGATCATGTGAAGTCCCAGGAGTCTCAGCACACACCACACTCCATGACTCCTTCAAATGCTTCAGCCCCAAGGTCTTCCACACCTTCCCATGGTCTGACTGCCACTTTGGAGCCAGCAAGCGGGCAGAAGACTCCATCCAAAGTGGTTTACGTCTTTTCTACTGAGATGGCCAACAAGTAAGTAGGTAGATGCTTGAATGTCTTCTGGGAGCAAGAATTATATTTGTGCTCATCTTTTAAGAGATTATCAAGGGCATCAAGTAGCAAAAAGTCATTACTTGTTTTGGAGATGCAGAAAGGGTTGGAGTAGATAATGTCCCTACCTTTTTTGCTCTGAGAACTAATTGTTTACGTCTCTGAGGTATAGGGATTTTTTTTTTTTTCTTTTTTTATTTTTTTTTTTCCAAATGCTAGTAGATATTGTTTTGCAATCCATGCCGTGAATAGCAGCCAGGATAGCTTAAACTGAGACATGAACCCTGAATGCTGATGAGTTTGTAGACATAAGCATTTTTCTTCTGCTACTCATCTAGAGTGAAATATGTGTGGTTAAGTCTTTCTCCCTTTTGCCAGCTGAAAGATAGAAAAGGAGGCCAGTTAAGAAAAATTAATTCTTAGCTTCAACTGGATATGTGCATCTGTCTGTCTGTCTTTGCAGGGCTGCAGAAGCTGTGCTGAAGGGACAGGTGGAAACCATCGTGTCCTTTCATATCCAGAACATCTCAAACAGCAAGGCGGAACGAAACACTGTACCCTTGGTAGGTATTCCCTACCTAGGGGTGAAAAGGGGGAATTGTGAATGTGCCTGTGTGTGATTCAGAGAGGTGGATGATTATTTACACTCTGAAATAAGTCTTAGGAAGATAGACAGTTGTCGTTCAGACCGTCTGCAAATAAATGTCTTGGGTCATCCAAAGAAGAGTTAGAGTCCTGAAATATTTGGGTAGCATATTTCCAGCCCATTGGTCATGCAGAACTAGCACAGACAAAAGGGGTCCCTGCAGTAATGCCTTGAGCAGAGTAGGTTTCTGCATTGCCAAGAGGCTGCTGTGTAATTGCTGCATGAAGGCCACCCTTCCCTGCAAATTTCGGGCTGGTTGGATTGAGATTGGGCGTTTTGTTTGCACTGCTGCTTATGTGACATGGTTGTAAGAAGAGCAAGTGACTGAGTGTGGCTTTCTCTTGCAGAACCCCCAGATCACTGCACTTCGGACTGAACCCAAGCCCCTGCCGCAGCCCCAGCCCCCTGCTGCCCAGGACCAGAACCCTCCCCAGAACGCCAAAATGCAGCCGACTCCACCCGTGTCAGCGCCAGTGTCCAAGCCCACTGGCCCCCCGTGTCCCATAGATCAGGACAGTCCCAGTGTGGAAAGCAAAGTGATGTCTGTGGGCAGCCCTGCCAACTCTACCCCGTTGCAGACAGAAGGATTTGGGCAGAGTTCAACCCCCAATAATCGAGCAGTCAGCCCAGTTTCCCAAGGTAGCAATAGCTCTGCTGCAGACCCCAAAGGTCCTCCCCAGCAGGGGTCTGGTGGGGACCCATCCAGTTTGGGTGAGAATCCTGATGGACTGTCACAGGAGCAGCTGGAGCACCGAGAGCGCTCGTTGCAGACCCTGAGAGACATCCAGCGCATGCTCTTCCCTGATGAGAAGGAGTTTGCAGGAGGGCAAAGTGGGGGGCCACCCCCAAATGCTGGGGTGCTGGATGGTCCCCAAAAGAAACCTGAAGGGCCGATACAGGCTATGATGGCTCAATCCCAAAGTTTAGGCAAAGGGTCGGGGGCTCGGACAGATGGAGGGGCTCCGTTTGGCCCTCAAGGCCACCGGGATATGCCTTTTTCCCCAGATGAAATGGGGCCACCACCAATGAACTCCCAGTCAGGAGCCATAGGCCCGGACCACCTGGACCACATGACTCCTGAGCAGGTGGCCTGGCTCAAGCTGCAGCAGGAGTTTTACGAGGAGAAGAGAAGGAAGCAAGAGCAGGTGGTTGTGCAGCAGTGTTCCCTGCAGGACATGATGGTCCACCAGCACGGGCCTCGTGGGGTGGTCCGAGGTCCTCCCCCTCCCTACCAGATGACCCCTGGTGAGGGCTGGGGACCTGGGGGTCCAGAGCCCTTCCCTGAAGGCATGAACATGTCACACTCTCTGCCCCCCAGGGGCATGGCCCCTCATCCCAACGTGCCCGGGAGCCAGATGCGCCTGCCTGGTTTTGCAGGAATGATGAACCCTGACATGGAAGGCCCCAATGTCCCGAATCCCGTCTCACGGCCTGGGCTTTCAGGAGTTAGTTGGCCAGATGATGTGCCAAAAATCCCAGATGGCCGAAACTTCCCTCCTGGTCAGGGTGTCTTCAGCGGCCCTGGCCGAGGGGAGCGGTTCCCCAATCCGCAGGGCCTGCCTGAAGAGCTCTATCAGCAGCAGCTGGCTGAGAAACAGATGGGCCTCCCTCCTGGTCTGAACATGGAAGGCATCAGGCCCGGCATGGAGATCAACAGAATGATGCCCTCCCAGAGACACATGGAGCCTGGGAACAACCCCATCTTCCCTCGCATGCCGGTAGAAGGACCGATGAGCCCCTCTAGGGGGGACTTCCCAAAAGGAATACCCCCACAAATGGCTTCTAGCAGGGAGCTGGAGTTTGGGATGGGCCCCGGCAGCATGAAGGGGGACATGGGCATGAATGTCAGCATGGGCTCCAACCCACCCCTGGTTCCTCAGAAGCTGAGGGAGGCAGGAGTCGGGCCGGAAGAGATGATGAAGCTGCGCCCTGGTGTCTCGGAGATGCTCTCCTCTCAGCAGAAAATGGTGCCGCTGCCGTTTGGGGAGCACCCGCAGCAGGAGTATGGCATGGGTCCCAGGCCTTTCCTTCCCATGTCTCAGGGCCCAGGAGTCGGTCTCCGGAATCTCAGAGAACAGATCGGGCCTGACCAAAGGACTAACAACCGGCTCAGCCACATGCCGCCACTACCTCTCAATCCCACCAGTAACCCGAATAGCCTCAACACTGCTCCCCCTGCGCAGCGCAGCCTCGGCCGCAAGCCCTTGGATATCTCTGCAGCCGGTCAGGTGCATTCGCCAGGAATCAACCCCCTCAAGTCCCCCACCATGCGCCAGGTCCAGTCTCCCATGATGGGATCTCCCTCGGGGAACCTCAAGTCCCCTCAGACGCCCTCCCAGCTGGCAGGAATGCTTGCGGGCCCCACTGCCGCAGCTGCTGCTGCCTCCATTAAATCCCCCCCTGTGTTGGGGTCTGCTGCTGCTTCTCCTGTCCACCTCAAGTCTCCGTCTCTCCCCGCACCTTCTCCTGGATGGACTTCATCTCCGAAGCCTCCTTTGCAGAGCCCTGGGATTCCCCCAAACCATAAGGCGTCTCTAACCATGTCTTCTCCAGCCATGCTGGGGAACGTGGAGTCGGGTGAGTGCTGCCTCTGCCAGCCAGATTCGGTGCTTTTGTTCGTGTCAGGTCATCCAGGATGTGCAGCAAAGGGAGGGAGGAGGGCTCCTGCAGCAGGACAAGAGCTGGATGGCCCTTTCCCTGTTTGAAGGGGGCTGTGCTGAGGGTCTGGTGGGTGGCCATGCAAGTGGAGGGTGAGGGCTTCTCCTCCTCCTGTTGTATTTGTGGGTTTGCACCGTGCCTCTCGTGTGTCGAGCTGAGGGCTGGTCACTGAGGATGTAAAAGCAAAAGCATGGGGTCGAGAGGCATGAAAAGATGTGGAGGATCGATGGGAGAAATCTCTCCTTGGAGGGGTCTTTTGTTGTTCTTCCATAGCTCATAGTCATTGTAGCTCAACGGAGAAGATCCTGTTGATGTTATTAAAGCACTTCGGTATGAAAGGTTCCTACAAAGACATGCTGAGCAGTTAACCAGCTGTATATCTAGGCATGGGTCAGGAATGATTGCTCCTTTCTGGATATACATTGCAGACAGGAAGTTGTAATTCAGTTGTTCAGGCTTCAAGCATTTTGGAGTGATCTAACCACCACTGTAGGTAACATTTGGTTGCGTGCTGGGCTGGGCTGTGCCTGCGACCTCGGGGTCCGGGTGCTGGCACACCTCTGCCCTCACCCTCTCAAAGCTCACCCACCCTTCTGTCCAGGCTTCCACAGCCCTGGGCAGCCTTCCCGCCCGGGAAATTCTCCTGGCTGGGAAAGAGGAGCCCTTTGCCCACGTTGCCCTCTAGTGCTGCCGCGGGTAACAGCGGGGACCGGGACCGGGATGTGCCTATGGGGTCGGCGGCTCGGGAAGGCGCCTAAGTGCTTCAGTCTGTGCCTTACGTAGTGCTTAATCAATGTTTTGACATGCAGCCCTTCCAAAGCATGGATCTTTCAGCACTGCAGTTTTTTTATATTCTCTATTCTCCTTTCCTCTTTTGGTTGGGAGGGGCTGAGGAACATGCAGTGAATTTTCAGTGGAGTGCTGCTTCGGTTTAGCATCTTTCCTTCACATTGGTCTGGGTGGCGTAAAATTCATCAGTGAAAAACAAAGAAGACTGGAAGTGCAGTTAAGTTACTTACAATTTTGTGAGAGCAAAGGATGACATTAAGCTAATAGGTGCAGAGAATGCTTCTTTCACTGGAATAAGCAGCTAATATCTCTATATGAAATAAGAAATGCAGCATAAACAGGGAGTTTTACTTGTAGCTCCTGATGCAGCTTGTCGGAAATGTGCTTGCATGTCTCAACATAATGTCTTCTACAGCTTTCTTTGTGCTGCCTGTGTCTTTTTTGATTATAGATTTTGATTTTGATGGCTAGCTCTGGTACCTAAGTCTGTCTTCAGTGTAAGGAAATTGAATAGTAAGATCTTCAGACTAAACTGGTAATTCTTCATGGGGATTTGTGGAGGCTCAAGATATAGTTGTAGTTAGAAGTGTTACGCAGTAGAATAACAGGTGTTAATCAACTTGACCAATAGGCTTATTTTTCTGGTTACCTTTCATAGTCATCGACTTGTTAGTCATGTAAAGTCTTGCAATAAAAAAGATTTCTAGTTTTTGAGATTTCTAGGGGAAGAGAATTTGATTTACGGAAAGCAGTAAGAAGGAGAAAAAATAAAAATTCTTTCTCTCTTTTTCTTATCTTTTTTTTTTTTTTTTTCCCCCTAAGGTGGTCCACCTCCTTCCACAGTCAGCCAGTCTGCTCCTGTGACTCTCCCTGGAAATCTTCCTTCTAGCAGTCCTTACACAATGCCTCCAGAGCCAACCCTCTCCCAGAATCCCCTCTCCATTATGATGTCCAGGATGTCCAAATTTGCCATGCCCAGCTCTACACCGCTCTATCATGATGCCATCAAAACTGTGGCCAGCTCGGATGATGACTCCCCTCCAGCACGCTCCCCAAACTTGCCACCTATGAACAGCGTACCAGGTAAGAAAATGCAAGGAACATAAGCCCGAGGTATCAGGGTGATTTTGTGGAACCCTCATCAAATGAAGACAGTGAGATGGGAAAAAACTTGAGGAATATGTAGCCATGGGTTGTTTTTGAGGAAGCAGTTGCAATTCTCTGAAATGTGGAGATGGAAATTCTTCTTGCAACTGTTTTTTTTTCTATCCAGAAAGTGTGTGTTATTCAGAAGGTGTCTACCGTGGAAAACACTTGTTTATGGGAGAGATTTCCCCTCAGGCAGGCTGGGATTATTTGTGTGAATGAAGGCTGCTGGCTGCATGGGATTAAGGGTCAGACCTACAACATATTATCCAGAGGAAACTTTACCTCTCCTGTCTTAAGGCAGTGCCACAGAAGCTTCACTGTTTTTGAGGGGGTTTGTTTGGGGTTTTTTTTGACACTGAATCATCAAAAATACAAAAGTAGGCTGTAGCACCTCCACCCTATTGAATTAATAGTTGAAAAAGGGGATGAGTGGATCTTTCAAGAGAGTGGCAATTGGTAATGAATTCTTAATGAGTTTACCTGTAGCTTTGCAGTGTGTTTCACACGGTAAAGATCAGAGTGCTGAATATATCTGGAGGAAGCTGGCTAATTGAATAAGTTCATGATGGTAACTCATTAACCTCATTGATCACTGCCTCTTAGTCTTACAAGGGTTACCTGATTTATCACTGCTGAGTTTTGAAAGGAGTTCCGGTCACTTCCCAGTAGACGAGTGTCCATATGCTGATAATCTGTCACAGACGTGTTTGTTACTGCCTGTGTCATCCAGACTGCTAGGGAGGTAGTAAAAGTATGGTTTGGATTGAAATCCTACTTATGGAGCAGGCTTTAGTCACTGCTTGATAGGGCAGTGTCAAGCTTGGGGAGGTGGCTGTTCGAGTGACATCAAATTTCTAATTAAAATAACGCTTTTCAGAGCCATGCTGATGTTTTATTTACTAGCACTGTTTCTTTGTGTGTGTGCGGACTTGGTAACCTTGCAGAAAGCTCTCTGATAGCTTTATTCATTATTACTGGCTGCTGTCTAAATGTGATTCCTTGTTTCTTCCCTAGGAATGGGTATTAATTCTCAGAATCCTCGAATTTCAGGTCCAAACCCAGTGGGTCCAATGCCAACCCTTAGCCCAATGGGAATGACCCAGCCTCTTTCCCATAACAACCAGATGCCCTCTCCAAATGCTATGGGACCCAATATACCTCCTCACGGGGTCCCCGTGGGACCCGGCCTGATGTCACACAACCCAATGATGGGGCATGGTTCCCAGGAGTCTCCAATGGTACCTCAAGGACGCCTGGGCTTCCCGCAGGGGTTCCCTCCCGTTCAGTCCCCTCCACAGCAGGTGCCATTTCCACACAACGGGCCCAGCGGTGGACAAGGCAACTTCCCAGCGGGAATGGGCTTCCACGGAGAAGGACCTCTGGGGCGTCCTACCAACCTGCCCCAAAGTTCGACAGATCCAGCACTTTGCAAGACTGGAGGCCCTGGCGGTCCAGACTCCTTCACTGTTCTTGGAAACAACATGCCTTCGGTTTTCACTGATCCAGAGCTGCAGGAGGTGATCCGTCCTGGAGCCACGGGAATACCCGAGTTTGACCTGTCCAGGATTATCCCGTCGGAGAAGCCTAGCCAGACACTACAGTATTTCCCTCGTGGGGAGGTGCCGGGCCGCAAGCAGCCGCAGGGTCCCGGGCCTGGCTTCTCCCACATGCAGGGGATGATCGGAGAGCAGACCCCGAGGATGGGACTAACATTGCCCGGCATGGGGGGCCCCGGGCCGGTGGGAACTCCGGATATCCCTCTGGGCACGGCTCCGTCCATGCCCGGCCACAACCCGATGAGGCCGCCGGCCTTCCTGCAGCAGGGCATGATGGGGCCGCACCACCGCATGATGTCACCAGCACAGCCCGCCATGCCCGGCCAGCCCGCCCTCATGAGCAACCCCGTGGCCGCCGTGGGCATGATCCCGGGCAAGGACCGAGCCCCCGCCGGGCTGTACAGCCACCCGGGCCCCGTGGGGTCACCTGGGATGATGATGTCCATGCAGGGCATGATGGGACCCCAACAAAACATCATGATTCCCCCCCAGATGAGGCCCCGAGGTATGGCTGCTGATGTTGGCATGGGAGGATTTAGCCAAGGCCCTGGAAACCCAGGGAACATGATGTTTTAAGCTGCTACCATAAAGACTGGATGTTCTGATCCTTGTCAAGATGAGATTCCAAGTCCTGAGGGCTTTTTTGGGAGCTTCAGGAGTACAGTTTGGCCATGCAATAGGTGAAAAGAGACCAGAGGACGCTTTGGGAAATCTCGAATGTATGGAATTACCTGAAAAAAAAATATTCATTTTAACAGGTTGTTTTTTTTTTAAGATTTATTTTTTAAAAATTATTTTTGTGGACTTGGGTATCCCGTGACGGCACCTGCTTTGAGAATCTGTAGCTGTATTTTGAGAATTGCCATTTGTCACAAGTTGCACCATTCTCTGTATGTTTACGTCCTTCGGACTGGCTTCTCCCAGGACTCTCGGTTATCTTTGGGGTTTTTTGTGTACTGTACTATATTGTAAAAGGGATTTTAGCAGAGACTTTAGTCTTTGGGGTGAGAGGAGAATGGGATTCTAGGCTGTTTACTTTAGGTGGAGAATCCATCTTCAGAACTTCGGACTATTTTCCTTCAACTCCAATGTATAGAAAAACCAAACTACGACCTCAGAGCAGAGTATTAATGAAAAGCACAAAAAGGAACTTAAGTTCAGTGAGGGGAATCTTTTAAAAGAAATAAATAATAAGTTAAGGACATATTTTTCAAATTATGGCGTGCTGTCCAGCACCTTCTGTCTCTCCCTCCCACTCTTTATTAAATAGGCTTCTCTCTCTCTCCGTCCCCTTCTGTCTCCTCCTATGGCAGCTGCAATACATTGTGTTATTTTGGGGAGTAAATCTAGGAGAGCCTCTCCTCACGTGGGGACTCTTCCCACTTTTAGGAAGGGGCTGGACTTGGACACTGTTACATCCTACAGTAGTCTCTCTCACTGTTTCCTATTCTCCTTTTCTTAGAAACCCCAAGTGATTTTATTAATGTGGGAGTGGAACAGACACTAAAAGTTATCCAGGATTTTTTTTTTGTGGTTATTTTTTTTTCCTCCCCAGCGTAAAACGTTCTGTGTAACCTCCATTAAATTTGGTACAAAACCACTCGCCAGGGCTGTGGTGTCAGAAAAATAAAATATATTGTTTCTTACAAAAATGAACTGTCTCCTTTATCCAGTCCAGTTGTTTCTGTGTACATCAAACAGCTGGCCAGATGACTGTTTGCTCTTCCTTGTGATCACAGCCAGCCTAGAGGCCAAGTGGGGTGAACTTTGACTGCTCCTAAAAGTCTGGTCAGTAGGCAGCTGCGTGCTCCTTTTGAGGCAATTCTGTTAACTTAATCCGTAACTGAGCTTGTTTTCCCTTGGAGCGAGGTCTTATTTCAGAACATCCTGGGAACGATACTTAGAGACTTCCTCAATTTGTTGAGGGTCAAGGAACAGATGAAACTTGTCTCCTCTTGGAGAGTGTTTGCAGCACTGCGAGGTATGTGGGTTTGAGCTCCCCCTGAGCAGCAGTGTCAGTCTGCCAAGGCACTGGGATTGTGTCCCTCTCTGGGGACTCTGGGTTGGCTCAGGTCTCTGACTGCCAGCACTGAGGGCCTGAGATGGTGGGGAACGGATGAACTTTAATAACAAAGGTGAGAGAGAAATTGTCAGTGAGCAGATTTTTATCAAGACAGCCCTGCTGAGTAAATTGTTGCTTTGCCACAGTCCTCATCGATTGCTTCCTAATCCCCTGTCTTTTCAAACTTGCCTTTTGAGAGGATTTCAGCAAGGAGGTTTTATGGTCTTGCCTATGAGAAGTGAAAGGCAGGATGACAAAACATGGATTGGGAGTTGAGCCCTGCTCCTGGAGAATACCAGCATGAGCCAGATACGGATCTGTAGGCCAGGGTGTGGGCTCTGTGGCTGGCTGTTCTCTGGTCCCCCAGCACTCTATATGGAATGTGTAATCTGTTCTTCCTACCATTTACTGCTACTTAAAATTATTTCAATGGGTAGTTTCCTCAGAGGGATGGGCATTAGTGTGAAAATTCATGTGGAGAGTGAGTATTTTTAACATGCTTGTTTGTGAGAATTTCTTAGAGTTAACTGATTCTTAACAGGTGGAAAAAGAATTCCTCTTGGTGGCTGATTTACTAAACTTTTGTTGCTGGTGTTATAAAATGAGTGAAGCCATGCACTGTTGGAGGCACGAAAGCCTCAGAGCCTTCTGTTGTCTACTTCCAAATTCACCTTTGTGCTGTCATGCAAATTTACGATGATTTTGGGTGAGAATTACTCTTTTGACAAAGTGTAGGATGTCTGTTGTGGTGCTTCCCTCTGACAAGACAGGCAGCGTGCCTGAAGCACGGGCTTGTCAAGATTTTAGAAAGAGCTGACAATGACATAGTAAGTAAGTGTTATTTCTGTAGAGCGGAATTACCTCTTCTTTAAGTGGTTGCACAGCTCCCTTCTGAGGACCTTGCATGGGAATTGTCACAATGCAACCTTTTTTAGTGCTGCCGCTTCTGCCATCTCTCCTGACTGTTTTTTACCATGTTGAACAAAGCAAAGTTCTTGATCGACATAGAAATGAGCCGGAGGTTTTGGGATTTTTTTAAACTGTCTTAGTGCCTCCTGTGCCTGTTGAGATTTTGAATAGCAAAGGATTTGAGGTGGCTGTGACTTATTCTAGGAAAATTAGCATGGGGAATTCACTGTTTCAAAGCCACTGAACAGCGAGAGGATACATTTTAAACATGCTGTGTAATTAAAGTTCTTTCTGTGTCTAACTTACTATGCTGGCATTTGGTATCTTAATGAGATTTTTCCTACTGAAAGTGCAGAAGATGTGGATTCTCCCGAGTCCACGTAGGTGCATTTAACCTCAGTGTTTGCACCTGCAGATGGACAGGAGTTGCTAAGGTCTTAGCTGGCTCCATTTATGAAAATGACTCTGTAGATAGGCGTAGATGAACTTCTTTGTTTTGCTCTGATTCTACTTCTTCCCTTTTTGCTTTGCAAATGGAAAAGCTTTCTAGCTGTCAGCCTTGCGGATTCACCTGAGGATCTGTAAGTCAGGCTCTGTTCCCTCCTGCTTATCAATAGTAACTGTGACTCAGCTTTGGTAGTCATGGTGCAGTTGAAGATGGAAAGTGGGTTGCCATTTTTAGTTTTCTTCCCCCCCCTTTTTTTTTTTTTTTTAAGCTTTCAAATCATCCTCCTCCACCTTTGTTTGAAAGAATGAAATAGACTTTATTCATACATGCTTGGCTGCTCTTCCTCTCTAGTAACATGGGAGGAAACAGTCTGCTGTTCGAATTATCTCATCCCAGATGGCTGCGCAGCCGGAGTGTGGAGAGACTTAAAAGGTAAACCCAGCAGATGGTGAACTTCTGAAATGCGAAGTAATGTGCCTGCTAAATCAAAAGTTTAAAATATTTGAAATCTGTTTGTTTTAAATTAGCAAACTTGCACTCAGGTCATCTGTGAAGTACACCGGCAGTTTTAAGCACCATCCAAATAAATTCGAGGTTTGTACCTGTATCATGGGCTAGCTAATCTGCCAAAGAAGATGACAGCAGGAGGAGTTTAGTCCTGACATCCTTGAGGTGTCAAATGGGTCCCATTTCGGAAGACAGACCAGTGTGTGGAGATCTGATCTGCATCAGTCTTGGTTGGGATTTGAGTGCTGGTTGTGCTTCTGGTACAATACATGTGTCCTGACTCAGAGCAGATGTGGGTGCCCAAATCTTCCTGAGGGTAAGTTGAAATGCAACACTTTTTGTTCCTCCAGAGTGTTGGGACTATTACAAACATGGTATATGCAGGGCTTAATTTTGTGGTACTTTTTGTGCTCTCTGCTATGCTGGTTTTCACTCAGGTGGTGGGACAGGCTACGTTTTATTGGTGGTGTCCTTCTGCACTCATGATGGTGAATGCTTTCCTTGTGCAGCCTCGTCAGGCTGCTGGCTGAAATCTGTTCTCTAAAGTGACACTTCTCGAGGAAAAATGATCTATGTCTTATATAGGCCTGTATTTACTAAAATTTACTTTGTCAGTTGGTAGTAATTCTTAACCTAAAAAGAGTTAATGACACAGGGAAAAAGAGTGATGCTGTTTTGTTTGGGATACTGGGAAATTGTTGATTTCTAGGAATTTTTATTCCACATTCTCAGAAATGCCTCAGCTCTTCTATGGTGTGTTTGCAATACAGTAGCTCCCACATACCTGTGTCCTTTGGTAGTAAAGCTCCCACTGTCCAACCAATCCTCTTCTGAAATGATCATTTACACTAGTTGTGGTCAGAAATAACTCATCCTTCATCCTGTGGGCCACAACTACCATGGAAGTGCTCAGTGGGATGGACCATTGTGTGGCCCAGCCACTGAGGGGAAGGGTAAGGCTGGAACAGGGCAGAGGGGGCACTGCAGAAACCCCCTAAGAGACAGTGAAGGAACCTGTCCCCAGTGGTGTCTTCCTCCAAGTCACTGCCAAGAAGCTGGCCTGCTTTTCTGAGGTCTTCTGCTGTTACTGAAGTTTGTGTTACCCTGCCTGGAGTGATTGGAGGATCTTAATTGTGTAAAAGCAGTGCCCTTTAACAATCTTACCTGCTCTGGAACAACTTATGTTGCTGAGTGCTCCGGCTTGTGGCTGTGTTGTAATTTTTGACCTGGCTGCTGGTCAGTTTTGTTGGGGATGCTCCTAGTTATTATTTAAGAGTAGGTATATGAATTCCCCCTTTGTATAGCCAAAGCTCCTGATGCCTTTTTCCAAGCAGTCCATGCCTCACAAATAACCTGTAGTTGTAGACCTAATATTTTCATCACTGTACCCCAAATACTTGAAACTGCGTATAAGAGAGCTTGATGAGAGCAGAACACACTGTTCTTAAGCAGGGGTAGGCATTGATTTTTTTATATAGTAGCATTATGGTTTTAGGCTGTGTAAAAACTTGATGGAAAATAACAATGTTTTGTTTGCTTTTTTTGACAGCTTCTAATAGCAGTTCAGTGAGACCTCCAGCAATGTATTTAGTATTCAAATTATTCTGTTCACTGTGCGTGGTGTCAACATGTAATTGTGGTGGGGGCAGGCTAATGAAAGAGTAGAGGTAAATCCTGCCCATTCTTCTTAGGGAAAAGGTGCTGTAGTGCCTCCATCACATATCTGTCAATGACTTACATTAAGTAATTTTTCACTAAGTGAGAAGGGGGAATGCAGAACCAAAACTGCAGGGCCATTTTAATAAATGGACCCCCTACTTTTAACTCTGCCTATCCCAAAGAAGGTAGGGACCACGTTTTATTTACTTATTGAAAAGTGGAGATCTTTTTCAATGAAATAGTCAGTGAGATTGAGTGCACCCTCAGCAAGTTTGCAGAGGACATGAAGTTTAAGTGGTGTCGCTGACACAAGAGGAGGACCTGGACAAACTTCAGAAGTGAGTCTGTGAGAATCTAGTGAGGTTCAACGAGTCCCAGTACATGGTGCTGCAGGGTCAGGGGAATCCCAGACACGAGACCAGTCTGGGAGAAGAACTCATTGATCTTTAAGGTCCCTTCCAACCCAAACCACTCTACGATTCCTAGTACTGTCTTACAGGAATAACTGTCATCTCAGCCGGAAGTACTGCTGTTGGTTAGGGCTGTATTCCTCTTTCAGCAAATGCAAAATACATCACTGCTGTCCAAAACTGAAGTCGATAGCAGCTCCCCAGACTTCCTTGTTTAAAACACATAAAGCAGAGTTCACCAAGACTGTACTTGGCCCATTGTGGTTGTTCTGCCTGTTCATCGCAGAATTGCCACAATTAGAGGAGTGCAGGGAAGAGGTTTGGAGGCTTTCTGTCCCTTTGGAGATGTTTTCTGTGCATGAAAATGCCTTCAAGAAGATGGGCTAGCTAAATCCTATGCAATTCGGCAGGCTCATCTCTCTGCAGAGAGCAACGCTCCAACTTGCCAAAAGAAAGGGAAAGGCACAATGGTTTCTGCAGTTTACCAAACACAAAATCAATGTTATGTCAAAGCTTTCAAGTCTGGTTGGACAAAGCAAGCTGGGCTTCATCCCATGGTCCCAGCATATGAGGAAGAGGTATGTTCTGTCTCTTATTCCTGATGCAGATGGGCAATTTAAAATGGTTTGCTCTTGCCCTTGCTGTTTTCAGCCTCTCCCTACTTTTGTGTGGTCACCGCAGAAGTAAACTTGAGCCATTCTGTCACGTGGCTTCTTTCAGCTTGCTGCTAACAGTGTAAAGTGACACTGTGCCACCCTGTGTCTGGTAGGAAAATGTCCCCTCATCTAAAATACCTTTGGAATAGAGAAGGCTGGCAAGGACATAAAGAAAAATAGTAGAAGATTGTGACAATAAACTAGTTTTAATTTAAGACAGCTTAATAATGGGTTAGTTTTCTACTTGCTATCCGCTTTGGAGCACATGTTATTGTACTCCTCTGGAGTGACTGAGTACTGTGAAAGAGCTTCCAGAAATTCTTCGAGTGGACAGAGCCCTGCTTTACAGCCTTTCACCACTTGCTCCTGCAAGGCAAAGAGAGAGAATCACAGATATTGTGCACTGGCAAACACGTTTTTTGCTGCATGGTGAAACCACAAGCCCAAGACTTGTAGGAGGGACTTCCCACAGGATCTCACCTCTCCACGGTACGACATGCGCACAAACCACTCCTTGGAGTCCCGGTCCTGATGCAGTTCCAGGGTCACATCTGCAGCATAAGGTGGCCACTTGTGATCAAAGGTGCCCAGCGCCAGCAGGAGAGGAATAAGAGTGGAGTCGTGAACAGCGTAGAGGAATAACTTTCTGGAGAAAAGAAGGGAAAAAAAAACCCCCGACCTGGAATGTCAGCTGCATTCCTCCATGGATAGGCAGTAGCACTCGTGCTTTTTCCAGCAGGTGAGCACTCCCTTTTATCCCGCACATTCAATGTCTTTCTGAACCAGTTTTTCACACTGACATCAAGCTAGAATTCATAACGATTAGAGGAGTTCTGTGCTGTACCTGGCCGTTTCAGCTTGATTTGAGGGATTTACTGCTGCTTGAATGTTATTATGTAAGGTATTGAGCACGAGGCCAATATTCATCTGAAGAATCTCTCTACAAAAGAAGCAGAAATAAATTTACTAGTCTTAAAACTTTCACACAATTATACATGAAAACTTGAGAACCTGCTTTTCTCTTATGATTTGATAACCTGCATTGAGTGTAGCTAAGAACTATTAAATGCAATTAATATGGCCAGTTTTTAGTTCAGCTGGTGTGACTGCAGAATGGGAGGGGAGAGGTGTTAACAAGCAGTCTCATGAGGTGTGGCCGTGTAAATGACAATCTAGAAACCCTCTGATTGTTCTCTAGGCTGTTTTGTTTCCCTGGTATTTTTCAGTGCATGAGTTTCAGCTAGGGAAGATGACTGCTGCAAAACAGCAGCTGAAGTGGTTGGGGTCTTTGGTGAGGAGGGGCAGGATTCAAGGAAGTGGTTGCTGTATTTAAATAGTAGTTTTTATCCTCATATTAAACAAAGAGATGATCTTACATACAATATCTCGTGGGAAGAAACTCCCTCTACCTAATAAATACATCAGTGGGAATGGAAGATGAGTGTGACTAATTCTCCTGGGTGTTGTGGGAATGGGGTAAATCAGTCTTTCACTACCTGAGATCTCTAATACATGGTAAAGAAAAGACAGTCCTACACTACCACCTGAGGAGACCTGGTGAACGTGGCAGATGCAGATGAATCTGCAAGGAAAATGACTGCTAGGCTAGCAACTCAGCCAGCCTTTACAAACAACTGTGGAGGAGGTAATTAGCTGCATGTACCAGCAGATTCTCTGTGCAAGTAGTTACATGTGTGCAGGACCTGGCATCACTTTTTCCACTAGCGCCAGCACTTCTCAGCCGAGCTGTGCAGGTGCCATCCCTGGGATAAGCTTCGCATGCTGGAATTTGGACTGTACTTGTGCAACTGCAAGGGCAGCCTCAGGGCATGAACTGGAAGCATCTCCTCTTTTCTTCCTTTGCCACTGGTTCACTTAAACCCCTGTGGTAACTGAGGCCTTCACTGCATACCTCAGTGGCTTGCTGCTGCTTCTGGGGGACCACCCTCTCTCTGAGGATCAACAAAAAGGGGTGCAGGCCCACATCCTGGTGTCCTCAGTGTGCACTCCTTTTTCCTAGCTCACGGTACCGACTCAAGGCCCTGAACTTTACACTGAGGCAGCTGAGGCACAAACCTCATGAGTGGGCTCTGGTGGGGGAATGCAGCAGATGGGAAAGCATTTCTGTCTGCTGAAGTAAGCTGGTTTAGCACATCCACCCCGGGTAAGACTGCCCCTGAGGCCAGAGGCATGGACACAGGCAATCACCTGTCTTCCAGAAGGAAAAGCATGGAGTCAACAGATCGGCTCTCCACTGTCTTCTGGAATTTCTTCAGCACAGGGCAGCTTGGCATATTGTGTGCCTGGAAGGAGGAGATGCAGCAGAGTTGTAGGGTCTGACCCTTTCTGAACCCAGCCTGAAGACACATGGATGACAGCCCACAGAAAACAACTGCCCGTGTCACACCATTTGTACTACAGTGCTAATTCTGTATTACCATTTGTATTACAATACTCGTGTGAGGATTTTTAGGATGGTTTTAAACATACAGATGTGCTCTGTGTACCCAAAGGATGGATGCTTGTTCTTTAGGATCCAGTTCTATGGGAACTGTAACACATTGAACCATTCAGCTCACAGACCAGTTATCATTAGCTCCAGCAAAAAAGAGGTACTAGGGAAAGGTAGAAATGTGCCCAACTTCCTTCCAGCAGCAGAAGCAGTCTGGCTTACAGGTAGTGTGCCGGAACTGGGAATAAGATGACTGATAGCTGCTGAGTGCCAAAAAAAGGAAAACACTTTGTAATGGGTAAGCAAGGCCCAATGCCTCTCTTAGTTCTACGTTACACTTAAAACAAATATTGGATTTCAAGGTAAGAACAAAAATACTGGAGACAAGTCTTCATCCATTCTACAGCAAGGCAGACCCCACATGTTGCTTTTTCAAAAGGCTGTGCTATTTCTATAAGCATTCTGGGTTGCCTAGAAAGGTACTGGAGTGCACACTGGTATCTGTGGGTGTTGGCACTGTGATTTCCTCCATGTGCATGGTAAGGGGATGTTTCTTTCTCTGACAGTGCAACAGAATGGCTCGGCTCACCTGCTCAGCACTGATGTTATCGAAGAGGATAAAAAAATCCACTGACTCATCACCATCAATACCCATGCACTTCTTAATGTTTTTCAAGTCATCAGAGATACCTGGCTGATGCAGAGCATTCTCTGACTTCTTCCTGTAAAGGAATTAAGGAAACCAAAAATTTTTCACACACCAGGCTTTCTGTCTTTTGTTTTTCTCATTACCCAGCCCAGTGGAGTTGTCCCACATCAGTGAGGAGTAGAAGAGAAGCACTGCAGCATACTGAGATTCCTGATGTTGGGAGTCTGAGCTGCAGAAAAGACAGATGCTGTATCCAGATTTCAAGGATCAGAGCTGGCTCTCCGCTCTCACAAAACTGGGAGGAAAAATTAAGATGGGAAATGCTTCACATAAGCAAGGGCTGTGTATCAGCTTACAGATCTGGTCCTACTGGAATAGTACAGGTCCATGTCTTCAGGGAGTAGCCTTTAACTGCCTCATGAAAGAAGAAAGGGCAGAAGCTTTGAAGTGATTGCTCTATGGTGTGGGAAATGGGAAACACCTAGATACTCGCTTGTAGCTTAAATCCACCTTTTGCTTTGTTAGAAGCCATTTACATCTTTATGCGGCTTTAAATTTTATTTTTAAAAATTTAGCTGAGAATATCCATGCTGGCCTGCAAGCTGAGGCAGTCTACCTTGATACAGTCTCAACAGGTGCAGTTGATGGGCAGAGGGGGGCAGGGAGAAGCAGCACACCCTGCAGCTTACTCCTTTTTTGGACAGGTGATGCTACTCAAGGAGGCTGAATACGCTGCTTCTAGCGGCTGTCACTCACCGCTGTCTAGAACAATCCTTTGCCTGCAGAGCCAAGCATTGCACAGTGAGCTCTTGCAAGTGAATACTGACAGCTCTTGAATTTTGGACAAAAATATGCTAATGTACAGTCTAGCCAAACTGTAATATATCTGCCTCTCTTTTTCATTTTTCACCCTGTGCCCAAACCTTGCACAAGCATTTCAGAGTACTTGACTCCACAAACATGAGTGTTCTATGTAGGATCTTCCTTATTTCACTTCATTAGTCTTCATTAAATGTGTCAAGGCTGAGTATATTTCAGTTTCTTCAAGGTATGAATGTGACGGGAATGTTGAAATAACCCTGAAACCAGAAGCTGAATATAAAAAGGAGGCCCAATATGTTCACACTTGAAAGGCTTGTTAAGGGATGTAGATGACATTAATTCTGCCCTGCAGCAATGCCACAGACTAGCTGTACATGAGCTAGTAATGAGTGTTTGCTAGACACAGACTAAATTAAACTGGTCTTTCAAGGAAAAGTCTCTATTTTATTTTCTTCTGCTGCCACTGCCTGGTGTATAATTCCACTTACCAAGTATTTTATACAACTAGCTAACCATTCCCAAAGAACAGTAAGTGGTAGGGAAAGTGGGAAATGGGAAGAAAATGTGCTGTTGTAAATTACTACTGCTGAAACGAAACAGCAGTGAAACCATAGGGGGAGATATTGCTGGCAATTACCTGGTCAAGTCTTTCAGGCGTGGGCAGTTGTGGTAATTGGGGTAGAACATTTCAGAGCTTGCTTCATCAGTGACAATGACAACAGGTCCTGTGGAACAAGAAGGAAGTTGCTGTGATCAGTAGTGCATCTGTGTTTCTTTAGACTGCTTTATAATCACTCCCACAGTCTTTGTGCTCAAGTCCAGTGTTATCAACTAGCAATTCCCCCCGAGCTAGCACCTGCAACACAAACCACTGTACTTGCTTCTGTGCATTTATTTCCACAGGGATGCCTGCTGTGCACCTTGTAAAGCTTCCCAGTTGTGTGTTCATTTTTCTTAGTGCCAAAAATTAGTCTCTGTCATGAAGTGTAAGAAGCTCTGGCAAGTCACTTCTACTTGTTAGTGGAACTGAATATGGAAGGAGCAGATGTGAGATCTTTAAAATGCAGAACATATTTTTAGAATGTACAAGCAGTTATCAACTGCAGGATACAGGTGTAAGTTACTCCAGATACTGAACTTGTACCCAAGATGGTTGGGTTTCCCTGAGAAACCTTTTTCAGGTGTGTCAACTTGTTGCCTTCTTGATTTTGAAGAGGGTTAACACTAACCTCCTTAGCAGGTCTGAAAGAGCAGCAGAAAGATAGGCAAAGAGATGGAACAAGTGACAAGCTGGTAAAGAATCTACAGGACCAGGAGAATCGGGGAAGGAAGCCAAGTGCAAAGAACCAAGGAAGAAGTAACAACTAGGAGCCAGAGAGAGTTAGGATGCAGAAAGTGTGTGCATCTAGGAAAGACTAAGCAAGGAAAGGCACTATTCAGAATTCTGCCCAACCTTCTTTCTGCTGTTGGTACAGCCCGGCTAGCAGGCACCATGTGGACTGCAGATTCCGGCAGATATTAGTGGAACGGATGCTGAAAGACAGAAAGCAGTTTGTGAGGTAGCACTTTCTCCTTCATGTTAACATGGCTGCAGCTGGGGAGGTCTTGCTGGAACTGAGGATTCTGCTTCCACCATGGCTTTGGAAACCTGTGGTGGGACTCATCTTTTGTCACTACAGAATATCTTAGGCAGCCAGCTATAATCTGAACTGCCCTTTAACAGCATGTCAGAGATAGTGGAGATAACAAACTGGTACTTCTCTGGTGTGATTTTTTATTTTATCCTAAGGCAGATGCTCTCAGAATTACTGATGTGAGCAGCAGGGGTTGCTTCATCTCACTGAACTTTAGCTGTTTAACAGTGAGTTAAAGTGTGCTCTAGAAACGCCTGTTTCTCTTAGCTCACCACGAAAGTGCATAACAGCACTGCCAATGGCTCAGCCTAGGTGAGATGAATCTGTCCCTGGCATCACTCTCAGGACTGCTGGGCAATTGGATGCTTTGTGTCACGAGTGAGTTCTAGTGTCAGACTCTGCAGGCTGAGCTAAGATGAAGGCCTAGGGGTCAGGCAGTTAGCTGTGGGGTGGAGAAGAATATCCTAGCCAGAGTTTCCCTAGCACAAGGCTACTTGTTAAGAGGCAGGAAGAAAGGGAAGGCCCAGGAGGGAATTGAGAGACTCACAAGACCTCAGCAGGCTTAAATGTTGGTGAAAGAAACTTGACTTCTTCCATATAGTTTCTCCTCAGCCTTTCCCCCAGGGTGAATAACTGCTGCATGCCCAGTTTTGTCAGCTGTCCTGCGGCTACACCACCCTAAGGGCAAAGAAAAGGACAGGTCTCCAGTGGACTACGGAAATAAAAAGGTCTACAGAGGAAAGAAGAACCACCAAGGAATATACCCTCACCTTAAAAATAGTCTTTCTGAATTCCTTATCCAAGGCTGAGAAGGGTTGAGGTCCTCCATTTAGGTCTGTCACTATGTAATCAAACTTAGTCTTAGCAGGTGCATCTAAAATAGCGGGATCCCATTCCACCTGTTTCAAAACAAACAAACAAACAGTGTTTCAGTGGAAAACTTTCAAGGGCATTAAACCAAGGTCTTTTAAGAGCATTAAACCAAAGTTGGAGTATTACACCTTGCTGCCTTGCCAACAACACCACACAGAGACAAAGGGATCTCTTTACACAGCTCATGGAGAAATAAGAGCAGTGCTGCTCTCTGGATTTGCAGATCTGATGTGCAGGAAATGCACAGATCTTGCTTTCCTCCCCTTACAGGAGAAGCATCTGTAGGAAATCACAACTGCTAGTGTTTGTTACACATCAAAAAGCTGCTGTAGGAAACCACCTGAGCTATCCCCTGGTGGCTCCCTCGGCCGCCTCGGTGGAAGCTGGGGGAGCTGGATCACTTGTGGTAACACCGAGGCAGGAGCCACACCTTTTGAGCACCCATTGTGAGGTGCAGAACTTGGCCTTGGAGTAAAGTTCATGGGCACAACAGCCCCGGGATGCCCATCCCTGCATCCTGCCCCTGAGGGCGCCCTGCAGTTGCAGCAATTGTTCCCCCTGCTGTCATGTGTCCCAGTAATGTGCTAAAGCTGTTCCATTTTGATCACAAAATTAATTAGGTTGGAAGAGACCTCTGAGATAAAGTCCAACCTGTGACTGAACACCACTGTGTCAACCAGACCACAATGCCACATCCAGTCTTTCCTTAAACACCTCCAGGGACAGTGACTTCAACACCTCTCCGAGCCGCCCATTCCAACGTCTAATCCCCCTCTTTGTGAAGAAATTCCTCCTAATGTCCAACCTGAACCTCCCGTGGCACAGAAAAAAGACTGTCTCCTCTCATCCTGCTATTTATTCCCTGGGAGAAAAGCCTGACCCATAGCTGGCTACAACCCCTTTCAAGAAGTTGTAGAGTGATAAGGTCACCCCTGACCTTCCTCTTTTCCAGACTAAACACCTCCGGCTCCCTCGGTGGCTTCTCCCAACACTCGTGCTCCAGACCCTTCCCCAGGTCCGTGGCCTTTCTCTGGACTCGCTCCAGCACCTCAATGTCCTTCCTGAGATGAGGCAGCCAGAACTGGACAGGGATGATCCCTGCCCTGTCCCAGCTGGCCACATTATTGCTGATCCAGGCCAGGATGGCACTGGCCTCCTTGGCCACCCGGGCACACGGAGTCGCGTTCAGTCGCTGTCAAGCAGCACCCTCAGGCCTTTTTCCACTGGGCAGCTTTCCAGCCCTTCTTACCCAAGCCTGTAGCGCGGCACGGAGTGCAAGCCCCCAAATTCCTACGCTCCCCCTTCGGAAATTACTCTCGGTATCGCCTCGGGGAGGGGAATAAACGCCAAACCATCAGGCTGCCGGGGGCGAGGCAGGAGCTCAGCGGCGGGGTCGGGACACCTCCCGCACCAACCCCGTCCCGTCCCGTCCCGTCCCGAGCTCACCGGCTCTATGCCCGGGATGGGCCGCAGCGGGGTGCGGGCCCCGTGCCGGAACAAGACCTGCACCAGCCTCAGCTCCAGGTCCCGGCGCCGCCCGCCCTTGCCGCTGTCCCGCCGCCGCCGCCGCGCCCAGGCGGCCAGGCCGCCCAAGCCGCCCAGGCCGCCCAGCACCCACAGCCGAGCCCCCCAGCCCATGGTTGCTCCGCCGGCCCGGCCGCACCGCGGGGAACAGTGGGAAGCGCAGTTCCCGGGCGCAGCCCCGCCGGGAACCGGGCAGAGGCGAGGAGCGGGCTCGGACTGCGGCTCCCGGCGGGCGCCGCGCAGGGGACCCGGGCGGCGCTGGGCGGGACCGGCGGCGCCCCCGCCCCGAGCGGGGCACGGCCCGAGCCCGAGCCCGCCGGCGTTCTCGTGCCTCTGGTCACCCTTATATTTAATTAAACTGCCTTGGGCTGGCCGGCCGCCAGTGAGTGCGCACAATAACCCCGGGTAGCGTTCCAGGCTTGGGGAAGAGTGGCTGGAAGGCGGCCCACTGGAAAAGGATCCGGGGTGCTGGTCACGGCGCCTGAACTGAGCCAGGTGTCCCCAGGTGGCCAAGGAGGCATCCTGGCCTGGGTCAGCAATATTGTGGCCAGCAGGAGCAGGGCAGTGAGTGTCCCTCTGTACTCGGCACTGCTGAGGCCGCACCTGGAATGCTGTGCCCGGTTCTGGGCCCCTCGCTTCAAGACAGACATTGAGGGGCTGGAGCGAGTCCAGAGAAGGGAAGGGTCTGGAGAGTTCTGAGAAGCCACTGAGGGAGCTGGGGGTGTTTTGTCTGGAGAAAAGGGGGCCCAGGGGGGACCTTACTGCTCCCTACAACCCCCTGAAAGGAGGGTGTAGCCAGGGGCGGCTCGGCCTCTGCTCCCGGGGAAGAAGTGACGGGACAAGAGGACACGGCCTCAAATTGTGCTGGGGAGGTTCAGGTTGGACATTCAGAGGGATTTCTTCAGAGGAATTTCTTCACAGGAGGGGTGATTAGATACTGGAATGAACTGCCTGTGGAGGTGTTGGAGTCATAGTCTAGTCCCCGGAGGTGTTGAAGGAGCAGGGCAAGGGTGAAGGAGAAGGAGGAGGGAGAGGATGGTGCCCGCACAAAGGGCAGAGGGAGGGGCCGCTGCAGGTGCTGCGAGGTTGGCACAGACACTGGGACGTGCAGAGATGGGATTTTGGTCACCTCCTCGTGTCTCTCAAAGCCCTGCCGCCCTGAAAGGGTTACCTGAGTTACCTCTGAGCTTAAGAGTATGTGAAACGCAGAGGCACAACAAGAGCAGAGAGAGAAGGGGGGAAAAACATTTCAGAAACCAAGAGAATAATAAATGAAGGAATCAAGCCTAAATCTTGTGTTGCAAGAGAGTGGAGGGGTCAAGAATGCTGAGGGGTGAGGGAACAGGAAAAAGTAGTTTAAGAGGGGGAGGGAGGGAAGGCGGAAGAGAGATAGAGGTGATGTGATGTGATGTGATAGAAGTGAGCAGGGAGAAAGGCTCACAGTGATTTGAATTTCCATTCACATGTTACCTGGAAGAAAACCCCAATTCCTGTGAAGTTGTGAAGGCTGGGACTGCAGGGTCCCTCCTGGGTGGCCCTGGCTGCTGCCAAGCAGCATTACTGGTGAGATATATTTTAGAGTACACCACGCCACAGCAGGTGCATGCAATTAGAGGAGAGATCTCCAAAATAGCAGGCGGCTGTCAATTTTTTAGCAAATGGTGTTGCCCTGCTTTTTTTTTTTTCTTTGTCCAACTGTGTAGAAATTTATTCTAAGATGCACCATCTTTACAGAAACATTTTCAAAGGACCTGTTATTTTTACCCTTCTGTTGCTTTTTGTGACCAGACGAGGAGCAGAAGGCTAATCCAATGGCCACCAGGGGTGAATTTTTTTTCACTGAAGGAACGTAATGAGCTCTAATGAACAAGAAAGTTTCAGGAAACTTTCCACTCTGAAAGCAGAGGGCAAATTTCCTCCTAGTTGGAATTGTAACCAAATTGCAATGATTGCTATCTTTGCGAAATATTACCACTGCTGTCATTCGCCTTTTACAGTGCTGCAAAAATCACATCAGAACAGCCTGGTTTGATAAGTTTGCATTTACATCCTCATTTTTTGAAGAGGAAACTGAGTCATGGTTAGTTTTGTAGTTTGACCAAGTCACACAGTCGTTGTGTGGCTGATAAATTGATAAGGTGTGAGGCCAACTAGCACAATTAGATTTTTTTGTTCTACAGCATGGATTGAAATTAAATAATGCTTTAAAATACCCACAAAAGAAACAGTTAAACCTAATGAGTTTGTGTGTTTTGTTTTTTGGACCAAGTGAACACCTTGTCCCTGAACAAAGGTAAAGGATGGCCAGGTTGGATGGTGCTCTGAGCAGCCTGGTCTAGTTGAGGGTGTCCCTGCTCATGGGGGAATTTGGAACTGGGTGATCTTCAAGGTCCCCTTCCAACCCAAACCATTCTATCATTCTATGAAAAAATCTTTCTCTCTTTATGGTGTAAATCACAGAGATTTGCCATAAAATGTTTTTATGGTAGAGGCACAAATAGCATTGGGATGCCCCTCAGGGAGGTGGGTTTATTTCCCCCTCGATTGGCGGAGATTAGAAAATAGACATGTTGCTTTGACTTCTTTTGGTTCCTTTCCCAAGTGAACTGGAAATGTTCTGCCACAGCTCTTCACCACACAGGCTGCAGCTGGGCTGGGAGCCTGGCTGCTGGAGAAGGGTGGCTTAACCATCACACAGCCTGGTGTGATGCCCAAAGTGCACCTCAAGCAGCTCCTGCCAAGCACGGTATCTCTGTGTGCCAGCCTTGTTTTGGGGCAGCTCCACCTCTGGGTGGAGTATGGGCTGCTCTGCTGTAGCACAAAGTGTTTTCCTGCCCTTCCGAAAACTCCTTCCACCCCAAAATGTTCCCCATGGCTGGCTTTCTGAGTGCAGTGAACATGCTTTCGCTCTGGTTCCTTGAAGTGATCACAGGTACTGAAATCTCAAATGCAACATGGGCAGGAGTTTGTGCGGGATTCATGTTTGGAATCACAGGCTGCTGCATCCTCAGCCAAAAGAGCTTTCTCCATTCCTAGCTCTGGAGCTAATGGTGATGTCTCTGTGTCCTGCAAGGATGCTGACCACAAGTGGCTATTATAAACCAGTCAGTCTGGGCATGGACGCTGTATTGCCTTCACAAAGGACAGAACTTTATTTATAAATTGTTTGAGTGTGCTGGGCTGCTTCCTGTGGAGCCGTATCACTCTTGTCTCCTCCAGTCTGTCTGTTGTGGTGAATCTTGTAGCCAGCTGCTTTGTGAGCAAGGCGCCTGGGGAAATGGAAGGAATGTTTCCACTCCTAAAGTCTGTGATCCTTTGGGGTGGAATTGGCAAAAATAAACCCCTAAATGCCACCGCAGACTGAGCTCTCCCTGCAAGACTCCATTCATGGTACACTGTACAGATCTGACGCATCTTATCTCATTTTCTGCATGCTTTCACATCAGTGCTTTACCTTCCAGCAGTGAAATGATGTATGTCGATACTTAGAGGTCATAATTTAATTTCTGAATTCCTGCAGGTTATGTGGGAGAGTCCTAGTTGTCAACTAGGACTAGAAGTTAGAGTTGTGATATTTAGGGCTGGCACTGTGAGGAGATTTTTGGAGATTTTCTTCTATGTCTTTTAGAAACAGGGCATCAGACAGTTGGTAGTTTCCTGCCTCTTTTACCTGGGAAGATGTGGCTTTCCCTCACTTTTCTCTGTCCTTTCCAGGCTTGGGAATTTGATCATTGTTGGTGTGGCAGTGGAAGAGCTGGAAGCTGGCTGTGTGCTGGTGACGGACCGGCTGTGCCAAGGTTCAGCCCCTGCCCGGTAACCCAGCGCAGAAGATGCATTCCCTGCCTTCTGTTTTCCTTTTGTTCCAACTTTGTCATCCTAAACTGGATGATGCCTGCAGCCATCTGCTGCATTCGGTAGTCTGCGGCATCATGCCGACTCAATTATGCGCCGCTCTGGGAGAACAGCAGGCTGGTTTTCTCTTCAGCTCTGAAAGAGAGTTTTTTCCCTTGCACAAGAAGGCTGAGGGAAGTAGGAGCCTCCAGAAGCAAGCTGGATAAGCTGTTCCCAGCCACGTCAGGTGGGCTCCCCGTGCCTGTGCAGTCCAGGTGTGGTGGGAGAGCTGCCAGTCTGTCACCGTGCCCAAGATGCTGTGTCCTGGGACTCGGTGCTCCAGTGCCGTGGCAGATGTACTCCCCTATGGCAGCACTTAACCATTTGGCACTTTTAAGCTTTATCACCTCATTTACTTTTCGTGGATATATATTAAACCAAGGGTATTTCTATTAAACCGAGTGTTTTGGGATGATCAGAAATTAAAAAGGAGATGGTGCGAGTGTAAATTACATTTGCTTCTTTTCAAAACAGCCAAGAGGGAAGGGCTGCAAAGAGATGATGTTGAGCCTTACAGTGGACTCCTAGCAAAGCTGTTTTGTTATGCTTTCGTACTCAGAGAGGAGTGACTACACAGGAGGATTTATGTGTGTGATTCAGCCTGTGACATCAGTCTTCTTCCTGTGGTGGGCAGAGGAGACATAACCAAAATCTGTGTTGAAATTTTTTTTTTTTTTTTTCCTTTTCCAGCAGGTTTAGGATAAATTTTGAGACTCCAGGGCTGTTTTATATTTTCTTCTTCACTTTCCCTGCAGGCAGTGGACCTGATGGGTTTCAACATGAAGCCACTCACGTTTGCTGTTTGAATCCTTCTGGGCTGTCCATAGTGCCCTGATCCTTTTTCCCCTTAAGTAAATTCTCCTCTTCTTTACATGAGGTTAGGGGTCAGATCAAGTGGTGGGGAGCTAGAAAACGGGGACTTGTGCTATTTACATTTAAGACATTTCTGGCCCCACCAGCTGTTCTGTGTGTGTTATTTTCAGAAGGGGAGTAATCCATGGCAGGTCAAGAGGGTGGAACTGTGTGAATATGTCTGGTGAAGGAAATCAAGATGCTTGGGAGTACCCAGGCCTTGTCATGACAGAGAATCTGGATCCCATATGATTCTGGCTGGGAGAACTCAAGGAGAGTTCTCAAAGTGCTGCTTGCATGGCTAGGAAAGGCTGCTCAGCTGGCTGTTTGTTAGCTGTTTTCAAGAGTCATCTGTGTTTACACTGCTGGCAGGACCACCTGTTCTTTTTTTGAGCAATAACGTGTGTGTGTGTGTGTATATATTGCTGCATTTCTGCATTTATTTTTAGCCCTTCCTAAAAACCCCCAACAGGTTTGAAAGATGCTGTGGATTGTGAGTGGTGCCTGGCGGCATTGCTCACATTGATGGTTGTCAGAATTTCCATGCTAAATCTCTTCTTTGGAAGGTTTATAACTCATCCTTCTATTCTTGGTCCTGCAGTTCTCATACCCTGGAAAAAATAAAATAAAAGAAAAAAAAAACCCAAAAAACTCCCCAAAAAACCAAAAATACCCCAAACAAACAGATACCAAAACCAACCAACCAACAAACCAAAAAAAAACCCCCAAAATTAAACCAAAACAAACAAGCAAACAAAAAACCCCAAGGAACTTTTTAACAGCTACATTTTTCCCTATAGGTTTGTGGAAATCAGACTTGTTCGCCTTACAAGAGCTTTTTCAAAGCAGACATTGAGTCTTGTCACTTTCATTTTTCAGCACCTAATTGCAGATGTGTGGCAGGTCTCTTTAATGTGTTTTATATGGTGAAATGGAGAAGCTGTTCTGCGTATCAGGCTGATACAGTCACTGGATGGTGTGAAATGTCAGGGAGTCAGCAGCAGTTAGCTCCCCACCACCAGGTCTGAGGAAGCATAAAACCGGCTGAATTATGGCAGGGGTTGGGCAGTCTCCACTTCTGGGGTGCTACCAGTTGCAGAATCACAGGATGAATGCTCCTCATATCAAGAACTAGCAGAGAGATGAGTCATACCATGGGGTTTTTACATTCATAAATAAAGGACATACATTTTGCTATGACATGCAATCAGCAAGAGAAATCCAGTACAAAGCAGCAGTTGATAGTTTTAAGAAATACATAGTTATCCCTTATTAATTTATGGTCCATGTTTTGGAAGTGTCTCCCATCCATGCAGTGCAAAACAGGTTGCAGTTATTCATCTGCACCATTCCCTGGTGAAGTCCTACACACTTCCTGATGATTCCTGGTGCCCACTCAGAGGAGAAGGTGTTGGGAAGAGATTTAACAGAGTGCCCTGGTGCTGCTGAGAATCCATGGCAAAACAGGCAACAGCACACAGGAACCTGACTCATGCAACAGTGCCAGAAGGAGTGAGCTGCATCTCTTCTGAGAGTTTCCCCAGGTTTGGGAAGCTGTTGGAATGTTGGCTGCAAACAGTGCATTTGTATGCAGGCAGTAGGCACTAATTCAGAACACGAAGGTAATGAACTTGAAACTGGGTCCTGACGCACAGTGAGGAGCGTGGAGGGAGCACTGGGAGCTCGAGCTGAATCAAAGTCAGGGTAATTTCTCATGCAGCATTCAGCAGGCCGTTCAAACTCAGATTATCTTTTGGCAGATGGGAATAACACTTATTCCCTGTCTCTCCAGGAAGGCTGTGAGGTAGCAAAAGTACATGCAGAAGGCTTTGTATATGCAAGAGCTCAGCTGTTTTTTTCACACTATATTAGTGGCTGTTTGAATGACAGATACGACCTTTCCTTCAGGTCTTTTCTGACAGCTCCAGACCCTTATGGTTACGAAAACACTGCTATTACAAAATGGAAATAGTTGGGTTGCTTTTGTGCATGTTGCATGGGTACACACAGAGTGTTGCTGAAGACAGAGAGTTTAAAATCTTTTATCCTGATTTGTCTTCCCCTGCAACTCATTTTACTGAAGACACAAAGGTTTTTTTATTCTGGTTCCCCTGTACATCTATTACCTATCTCAGGTCATGGCATTCGTGTAGCCTCTCAGCACCTCCTTAGTGGAAGGCAGGGGCCGCTATATTTTTTCAGACGGGAATTTCAGGCAGGCAAAGCCAAAGATGACTGGCCTGTTGTCAGACATAAAACTTCTTGGAGTAGGAACCTGAGGGCACTCTCCAAATTTCCAGGCTGGTGCCTGAGCTGCTTGTCCAGGCTCAGTGTTATCTTTTGCTGCTGTTCTGATCCCATCTGGCTGTCAGCTGTACCAGCCAGTGCTCTGTGGGTATTTATGCTGCTGCCAGTTCTCATGTCTCAATTGGGAGTCATTTAATGCGGGTGACTGAGATTCCTGGAGAGGAAGAATTTGAAGTATCCCAGACAATGGTATGGCTGACATAGTTTTTTGGTCGTAAGACTATGTTTTAATATTAATTTTAAGGATTGTTGACACATATGAGCTTTTCGTGGGCTTCAGGGTCTGTGGTTTCAGCCATAAAATAGGGTCAGAGGCACAAAAGTCTTGGTATCAGAGTTTAATATCCTCCTCTTATAAATAAATAAATAGAATAAATGGGAGGAGGAATATATGTTTTAAAATTTCCAGTGATGGTGAGATTTTAAGAAAGAAGCAGCACAACATTTTTCATGATGCATTTAGCATTTTTGAAGAAAAATTCCTGGTGAAGCCTGGCTGCAAGTCAGCAGAGTCAACACTTGTGCCAGAGAAGGGAATGGGGCACAGCTCCCTTAGTAAAAAACTTGATTGCATGTTCTCTTACTCTCAATTACCCTAATTTGAAGTGGGGAGCTAATGAATATTGCTAAATGGTTTGAAACAAACAGCAGCACTGTGGACAAAAAATAGTCATTATGAGCTGCAGTGTGTCAACCACAGTGAATTTTTCACAGATTTGTAGGTTTTAATGTTGGGGTGACTGGTCTGGCTGTTTGCTTAGTGTAGGGGAGAGGACCTTACCCAGTCATTTCCAGTGGAGTCAGTAACTTCTATTGGTACCAGTGCACACCTTTTCAAGTCCCATCACAATAATTAGAAATTACCTCATCCCTAGACTGTGCTTTCCAATTGTTAATTAAAATAATACTTCTCATTGTAGGAGTGCTTCTGTTAAAAAAGCAGGCCGCTGTCAGAAATGTTGTTCCTTTTTGGCAAGAACTCGCATTTCAGGATTAAAATCCTTCTCACCTTTGTCTTGGGAAGTGAAACAGAGCAAGCTGCAGACTCCCACTGCAGGCCAGCCTGTGGTGCAGAGATGCTGGGGGTGCCGTGGGAGATCATGACACTGCATAGAAGTGCAGAGCAGCCAGGCCTGTCTGTGTCTGTGTGCCTGAAATGCTGTTGGTTGTGTGATGCTGTACTCTGCAGCCTCACTGCTTGCTTAGAAATGCACCTGGTGTGATGGCAGCCCTAATTTGGGGTGTGGGAGGGGTGCTTTGGAGTGTGCCAGGTGTGCACTAGGGCAGGAGAAGGGATAAAGTATCTCATGTTTTTTCCTTTGATGATCTGGAGCTCTCAGGTACCTCACTGTGATGTGCTTGAGTGGTCAGAGAGATATCCATCAGGAATCAGTGAGGATTATTCCGAGTTCTCTTTCGTTTAATGAATGTCTTTATTGTTGATTTAGGACTGAGTACTTTAATGAACTTTTCAGAAGGTCCTCAAATTTGGCATTTCTTTGGAAATGTCAGAGAAGAATCTCGTGAAGCTAGAAATAGGGAAAGCAAAGTGTAACTATATCCTAAGAAAATACAAGGTCACAGAGGGAAAAGGTAATCCAGAACTTAATTTCAGAGGAAAAGAACAGGTGAGAAAAGAGTTCTCATGATCTGCAAGGGTTGGAAAAAATGAATTGAACTGAATGTTAAAAATTATTATGAATTGGAAAAAAGTGCATTTTTCTGTGAATATGCAGCAAAGATGATGGTAATTTCTGCTACGTGTGTGTACCTTTCTTGAGTCTGGGCTGAAGTGTAAGAAAAGCAAGGTGGGAAAGAAAAGATGGTTTCACTGGACTACATGATTTTGCAATGGCTAATTTTGGACACTTGTTTCTGAAAAGTCTTGCCTGTAGCCTGGCACACATCAAACTGGTTCTGTCAGAAGCCCTTTTCAACCTCAAACTTTGTTCCCAGGCCGAAGAGCTGGCACAGCATTTACTCCAAAACCCAAACAAATAGCAGCAAGTTTCTGACCTCAGGCTTGCCTCTTGCTGCTAATCTGATTCCTTTTAAGGGTAGGAGCTGGTGGTTAACATGATTTCTAGTGAAACCCTGCTTGCCGCTGAATATGAGAGTGTTGGGTTTTGCTGGGGCTGTTGATAAAAATGTCATGGCCACACACCCGTATCCAGTTTCTAGGAAAGTCTTCCAATATGTCTTTTGCATTCTTTATATTGTCATATGGCTGACCATCACTGACATGCCTTCTTAAGATTATGTTCATGTCCAATCAGAGCATGAAATTTAACTCTCTCCTGGGCCCCTACCAGTTCATTTTGACCCCTAGCTTGGCCCCATCTGCCTTACTCCTTCCTGTCTAAAACAACTTCATCGTAAAGAGCAGGTCTTGCATATGAATAATGAGTCACAAATCCCAGCTCTGAGTAATTCCTGAGCAGCTCCCTGCTGTGATCCAGCCCCAAGAGGTGGAGATGACAAAAAATAGCAGGGGTCTGCAGCAGACTTGGTCTTGCTCCTGCGAACGCTGCAGTGGGGTTGTTTTTCTTGCCTGTCATGTGCCAGCCAGAGTTTGTAACACAGAAATGAAAAAAGGAAAAACTGCCTGATCTTCTAATAAAATGTAGCCACCTCGAGGGAGGAGAGTGGCTTAATGTAGCAGACCTGCAGGCCTCACTCAGGGAATAATTTTAAAGGAATATGTAAATATTGCAGTTTTTCTGCGTTTTGCTTTCTGACTTGCTCTGGGGGAATACTTTGTTTCCAATGTACATAGCATGATTGCTTTTGTTCACTCAGAGACCAGTTTGGGTTTGTGTTAATGGGTTGGCTACGAAGCCTGGCATGTTAGAGGACAGGGGAGCAGGTTTTATGCTGGTGCTGCAGTGTGTTTCACAGAATCATAGAACTACAGAATCATACAATGAGTTGGGTTGGAAGGGACCCATCAGGCTCATCAAATCCAACTCGTGGCCCTGCACAGTACACCCCAAGGATCACGCCATGTGCCTGAGATCATTGTCCAAACGCTTCCTGAACTCTGTCAGGCTTGGTGGTGTAACCACCGTTTCCACCAGGCAGTACATCACGCTTCTCTTAGGTGTTTTCTATTAATAATCTAAATGCATTTAATGGTCCTTAAAACCTCTTTTGGTGAGTATTTATTGCATAAAGTCTGCAGGGGAGGTGTGTTGTTTGGTTTCTGATTGGCTACACAGCACTGGATTGGTTACACAATATTGTTTGTGCTTTCCCGAGGGCTGGAGGAGCACAGAGCTGCCTCTGGGGTGGATATTGGCCCATATGAATTTAAAATTTGGTTTCCTTGACTGACATTTACTTTCAGAGAACTCTGTTGCCCGTCAAACTCAATTGCTCAAATGTCTGTGGGAAACCAGTGGTGGTATGTGAATGTGGCCTGAGCAAATTCATTTTTAAAAATATGAACCAATGTTCACTGGAGAAAAAATGAAGCATTTCTGCATTATTTGACTACAGTGAGTCTTATAAGCTCATTTGATCCTCTTTCTTTTTCTGTCATCAGATTTTCATGACAAAGTTATATATGTATGGTATTACAATTCCCGAGCTCCCCAGAAAGATCTTTAATCATCTAGACCATATAAGCAACGAACACTTCAGGCAAAAGCAAAGCTATTAATTTTGCACTTCAAAGTCACAGTTTTTTCCCCCTACAAAGTGTATCTTGCAGAGCTGCCACTCTCCATCCTCATTCTCAGTCTATTCGTACCTCTGGTGCCACCACTAACCCGAACCACTGAAGTGTTCTTTATTCACAAATGTGTGCAGAACCTGCCATCAGTGCTGTACAGGATCCCCTCCTGTCACCCCTGCTGGGAGGAGGTGCTGGATTCCCTCAGGAACACTTAGAGCCTTCTGGCCATGCTGCATGGTTGCTGTGAGCCTCCCAAGGGAGCTCCCCTGGGAACAGCAGTTCCCCTTGTGCCTCTCTTAGTCCTAGGCTTCCCTGGAGGCAGCAATTCCAGCAGGGAAGCTGCTCTGGAGTACCTGTCATTGCTGTGTGTCAGGCTCTCTGCTATGCTACTCTGACTTTTTGAGTTCTGAATTTCTGCCTCTGTACTTTGGCCATTTGCAGTCCGGTCAAGCATGGTCTCACTCCTGTGAAATCACAGTGCATTTGTTCTTTGGGGTTTGGGTCTTCCTAATTCCTTGGCCTCAGTGATGTTTCATGGAAAAGTGTTTGAAGGGGGATTGTGCAGTCTGTCATCTTCTTACCTATTCCCTTCTAACAGTCTGAAATGTTTTCAGCATTGAATTTGCTTGAGTATTGTCTTGCCCATGTATTCTGAAAGAGGAAACAACTTGCTTGACCCATGTCCTCTAGATCAGCCATTACTTTAAATCTCTCCCTCAATTTCTCCTTCAAATTTCTCATAGCCTGCTCTGCTGTCCCACTGTGCTGTTTGTGGAGAAGAACTCAGAGGCATGACCTTGTCTCAGTTCAATACTTTATTAGTTTTGGCATTCTATGTATTTTTAAATATAGGTTTTCCTTTTATAGGATTAAATATTTCTGTTTTAAAGGCCTGTTGAAACACGTTTCTCTGTTTTCCTGTCTGAGGCTCAGCAACTGATCAGCACAAGGCTGTAGATCAGAACTGAATTCTGGCTCCTTCAGACACCAGCTAGAGGAGGAGGTGGTTTGAGGTGTGCTGACCAAGGAGGTAACTGGGGTTGATGTTTCTGTCAAATGTTGGTTCCAGCTGTTGCTGGAGAATTCACAGTTCTGACAGTCTGAGCAGTCCCAGCAGGCAGAATTGGAGAAAAGAGGGGCAAGAACAGCATGAAAAGCTCTCATGTTTCCTCTTTGCTCCCTCTCAGAGCATTGTCTTTGTAATGCTGCCATTTAAAGATTGAGCACCTATCCAAGGAGACTGAATTTAATATGCAATGTTGATTCAGGTTGCTACTATAAGGTTGTCTACCCATCCATCTGGTACAAAGCAATATATACTAAATCTGTCTGAAAGGACAGCCCAGCCTGAAGTAAATGTGCTCCTATCCTGGTGTGACAGCCTGGCCAGCCTTGACAGTGGGTTCCAAGAATCACAAGTTTATGGTCTGTCAGCTAGTGCAAACATCCATCCATCAAATATCCCCCACGTGTTATACCTAGAAGACAGAAGAGTGGAGGCATTAAGAAATGGGTGGCTGAGGGAAATTATCTGCTTTGATACATTCAATCTCTAGGATGAGAGAGAGCTGGCATGGCTGTACTGCCCTGGTCTCAAAGATCACTAAAACCCCACCTGTGAACATGGTTGGATCATAGAGGTCTGGTCTGAGACAGCACAGAGGAGATCCTTGTCATTTTTTTCAGCTCTACCTTGCCCTCCAGCAGAGACAGTAGCTCAGAGTTTTTAAAGTTCGGGCTATTGCTTGTTTTAAACCACTAACGGTTTATTAAACAAGGTCTGTGCTCGTGCTTGAGTGGCTTTGCTAAACATTAATGTCACTCAGTAGCCAAGTGTTCCACGGGGAGTGCTCCTGACTTCCCCACTGCCTGTCTCTGGCAGCAAGGTGGCACCCTAAAGGACAGGCATGCTCAGGGCTGACACCTGCCAGTCAAAAACCCACGGTCTGCAGGACCAGTCCTGCCTTCTTGCTGCATTGTGGGGCTATGGCTGCTCAGGTGGCATCCTCACTCGTGAGCTGAAAACCCCCAAACCACAGCTTCTTGATCTTAAAGGGTCCCTGTAGTTTCTAATGGAGTTAAAGGTCCTTGTCCCAGTGCCCGCATGGAATTCTGGGTTCATTCTTTTTGTCCCCTCTCAGGCTCCTTGCTGGGACCCAGTACTTTGCTGTTCTCCAGCTTTCCAGCCTGCAGAATCCCAGGGGATGGGAGATTGTGTGGAGAAAGTGAAGAAGGGCACTTCCTTTGGGTGGACAGGGGGATCCAGGGCCAGAAGGAAGGAGCCTGTGAAAGTTGGAAAGTGGGAGAGCAAAGGATAAATTTCAAAGGAAGAACATAGCTGAGGGAAGAAAAGGAATTTCTTTGGGCTGGGCAAATACATCTTAAGAGATTTGAGTACCCACAGGAATGCTGCAGTGATGGTTAGCAGTGGATTCTCTCAAGGCCTTGTCTCTTAAAAAGACTTCAGGGCTTGGTTACTGCATGGACAAGCAGTCAGATGTGTGGGGGACAGGTTTTGCTTCCCTCTTCCTGCTGAGTTGGCTTCACATCACAGGTGTCCTCTCTGGGTACAGGGGTGTGCAAGGATATGGAAGGAGAGACAGGGAGCAAGTGTTTGCAAGAGGATGGAAGCTCTACTCCCCAACCAGCTCCTCCTTCCTTGGTAATGCAGAGGCAGGCAAGGGAGCTGTGGGAGGAATTCCGGTTAGCCAGTCAATCAATCAATCATTTCCCTATGTTTATTATTTATCCCCCTGGCCAAACCCTCCCCTCATTCCTGCCACTCTGGGCAATGGGAATTTTTGTGATCTCTGAACAGCAGAGACTGGCGGGCAGCCTGATCCCTGCTAGCAGCTCATTCTCAGCCATGTGAGAGGAGAAACATCCACAAGGAGAGATGGAGTTAGAACTTTATTAGGAGAAACCTAGACACAACTGACTAAAATCTCATGTTAAGGAAAACACACAGGTCTTTTTCAGGATTAAAAAAACCCAAATATATAAAAACTTACAAACAAAACCACAGTTTCCCCTGTCTGAGTGTGAATGTGTATTTAAATGTACAGGGAGCTGTACCAAAGCTGTGTGTCAGGAGCAGGGATTCACTTTCAGTGGCCCTAAGAGAGGGAATGGCTCAGTCCCCTCATCAGCTGGTCCCAGGCCATTCGCTTGTGCAGTCCAGCTTTGGGAAGCTGTGGCCTGTGTCTGAAAGGGCAGCGCAGGGTAAACAACAGGGAGCAGCTTGGCTCTGTTCAGCGGATCTTTGACAGGGGGATGTCAACTCTGCACTGAGAAATTGTATCTTGAGTGGGAGCTGCCTGCAGACCTCACCCCCCAGACTCACAGTGCAGCCCTAGGGTCCAGTGGTTGTTTGTCTTTTTGAGACAAAAAGAAGGACATGGTCCATGGGTGATTTCTAGCACTGTGTGTGCTAGGAATGGAGAGGAGAGGATGGCCTGGTGGCAGAGCAGAGCCTTAATGTGAGGACAAATAGCTTGATCTGTGCTGGCTGGCAAGCTTGAGGGAGCAGGGAGGAGCCGAATGCTGTGCAGGACCTGAGCAGAACTCTTTCTGCTTGCAGAGGATGCTGAAGTGTTTTGGTAGGTTGGTGAGAAGACACAGGCCGTACCTCTTCTGCAGATAAGCAGAGGATGCTTTTCTCTCAAGTGGGCAGCTGGCAGCACCCTTTCAGCAGAATTCAGGTTGCCTGAAAGATGAGTTTCAAAACGGGAAAAGCCACTTTGTTTCTCCATGATACTCGTGAGATATATGTTCTCACAGGAGAGTCTCTATTTCTGTTAATGGATATCTTGCTCAGGATTGATGACATAAGTATCTTGGGAAAATTCCCCAGTCTTCATCAACTGGTCATCTAAGTGATTTCCCTGGGGCCAGTCTGCTTTGCTGACTTAGGAATGAGGAAGGGATTCCAATGTTAGACATGAGGCAGCTGTGCACTGGGGACCACAGATGTCCTTATTTAAGGGGAGGAGTTGTTACATATACAGTGTCAAAAAATTCAAGTAGGATTGATTGTGTAGGTAAACTGGTATAAAATATCTGGGCTCAGGTAGAGAAAGGGAGGGTTAGAAAGAGCCAAAATGAAGCAGATGAGAATATCTTCCTTTCAGAAAGCCAACTGGTGTGTTTCTGCTCCCTGCAGGTGAGAGAAGCTTTAGCTCAGTATAACTGCTGAGCTGATGCTGCAAATGCTGAATAGAGACCACAGAAGATGTAGAGGTCCAGTCAGTCTGTTGAACACAGTGTCACAGTGCATACCCACTGGGCAGGAGTCTGCTGGCCTGAGCTCTACCAGCCTAAGGGTGGTGAGTCTCTAATCCCTGTGGGTCCCATGGTGAAAATACAGCTGAGGGCTTCACATCCCGACATTGGGGTCTCTCTTCAGTGGCTGTGGCTGCCCCTGCATTGAGCTGTGAGAGTGCTGTCTGGAAAGGATAGATGGAGGATATTAAAACAGGGAGGTTAGGGGCGAGAGTTTGGAGTCCACTTTGCAGAAGTTTTACTGAGTGCTGGGACAGCTCCTTCTCCCCATCCCTGCTGGAGACAGGTCACACAGACAAATCATCCGACCTTGCCTTGCTGCTGGCACGGCTGGCCTTGCTGAACCGGCGTTTCTCGTTGAAGTAGTTCTCGGGGAAGGCAGGTGCTGCACACTCGCTGGCCACCTCTGGACTCTCCACGTAGCTGGACTTAATGAAGGGCCCTTCCCCAGCAGCATCCTCCTGGCCGTGGACCCTCTCGGTGGCAAAGTTGGCGGTGTTCTGCTGGGAGGCCATCTTGTTGCTGAAGGGGCTGATGAACTTCCCGTTGGGACTGGACAAGCACTGGTTGAAATCCGGTGGTGGGGTGTACATCTGCGCCCTCTCTGCCTGCGGCGCAGACTCCAGCCTGCCGGGGGCCGTGCTGGGGCTGGCTTTGTAGGACCGGGAGCACCTCTCCTTGGCTTTCTTCCAGCCCAGGTGGTACAGCTCGGCCAAGCTGAGGAAGAGGGAGAGCACTGCCACAGCCAGCATGAAGACGATGAACACGTTCTTCTCCGTGGGGCGGGACACGTAGCAGTTGACGGGGTGGGGGCACGGTGCCCGCTGGCAGATGTACAGGGTCTCCAGGAAGATCCCGTACAGGACGTACTGCCCCACGATGAAGGCCACTTCCATGGCAGTTCGGATCAAAATGCTGTAGACGTAGGTGTTCAGCAGGCTGCCCCTGAGTATGATTTGGCCTCCTGCTTCATCCCAGCCAGACAGCTTAGTGTCCTCCGCCACGGAGCACTTCTGCTGGTAGTACGTGCTACTGCCGTTTTTGTTCTCTCCAGCCTCCATTTCTGCCTCCTTCATCTTCCTCTTCTCCTCCATGCGCACCGTGTGCATGGCGTGGCCCATGTACACCAGGGACGGGGTGGAGACAAAGATGATCTGGAGGACCCAAAAGCGGACGTGGGAGATGGGGAAGGCCTTGTCGTAGCAGACGTTCTCGCAGCCGGGCTGCTGGGTGTCACACATGAAGTCAGACTGCTCGTCCCCCCAGGAGGACTCCGCCGCTGTTCCCAGCACCAGCATCCGGAAAATGAAGAGCACTGTCAGCCAGACTTTCCCCACCACTGTGGAGTGTTTGTGGACCTTCTCGAGGAAGTCTCCCAGGAAACTCCACTCCCCCATTTCTGTTCACCAGGAGGAGTGAGAAGTCTTGAGAGCTGAGCACAAGCCTCTGTTGGGAGAAAACAGAGAGTGTTTTAAGGAGGGGTAGAAAATGCCCAGCTGGTAATGGATAGAGTGAAATGGGTTTTTATGTTTTGTGTCAGAGGAAATGTTTTCATTTGATGTGAAATGTATGAGGTCTGGTTTGCTGAAAACTTTTTTCTTATCTGCTGGAAATCTTGTGTTGTGTTTGGGATTTTTTTTTTCTTTTTAAATTCAGCTACTGAAACAAAAAGTGATTTTTTATACATAACTCATCTACAGCCTGCTAAATGAGTTCCCAAAACCTTGAGGGTGAGCCAGATTTATTTTTGATTCAGTAAGTCCTTTCACTGTGATCTGCATATTGCATCCTCTGTGGACTGGGTAGTTAAAGCATCATTCGTCTATCCATAGCCTGCACTCTGGAAAATCCTTAGTAGGCTGATCCCCTGGGAGATAAGACTGGAACCTACAGCCTGGCCTGAGTAGTGACACTGTCAGATGTTGCCTTTGTGTAATACCTGTGCCAACACCTGGAATGTGAAGTGAGTGCAGCTCTGGGCTTCTGAGCTTTATGAGCTCAGTGCCACGACTGAAGTGCAGAGAAAACCTTTCTGTTGCCCACCTGCTCCCCCTCTGTAGGTTCTGCTTTGGTTTTGCGGTGTTGCCAGCTGCAAGTGTTTCCTTTACAAGCTGCAAATGTTTAGGGGAGTGTAAAGACTTTGGTGGGCTGTGCTAGGAACCCTAATCTGCTGCCACCCTGTCATGCCTCCCTGAGAGGGAACTGCTGCAAAATCTACATGGTGGGTCTTGTTCCTTATGCTTTTCTTATATTCTGAGGAAAAACTCACAGTTCAAATGAAACAGACAAAGAAAAAAAGCCTCCTTTGAAGTGCCTCCCAAGGACCAGCAACTCCTGGGAAGTGCTGTTGGTAGGTGGTCTGATGACAGGAAAGGTTTGCTGGACTGGGAGTAAGATTGCAAAGTGGAGATGCAGGAGAGCCTGCTTCAGTTTTGTTTCTGGCTCTGACTGACTGTTTCTGGCCAAGTCACTTAACCTGATGGATAAAAAGAGAGCAGTGGGTTTAATCCATCTTTTGTGGGGCTCTGTGGGAATGCTTGAGCAATCATTTGATCCAGTTATGCTCACCATACTTACCTTCCCAGGGCACTGCAAAGCTCTCCCTGGTGAGAGTTAAGGGCCGGGTGCTATAAAGTATGCACTAATACCTCGGAGCTAATGTCCTCCCACAGTCATTCTTTTGGAAAATAGCATTTTAATAAGTAAATGTAAAAATAATCATCATAATGAAATATTAAAAACACTAGTCAAGGTAAATCCCAAAGCCACGGGGACCAAATTGTTAACTCTCCTTTATTGTTCCTTGTCCTGTCTTTAGGAGCCAATTATTTTTATAGTGCAAAGAACATTTGTGGAGAGCAGACACTGTTAAAAGCTGAAAATTTACTGTAGCAATATTGTGTAGATTTCATGTGAGCAAAAGCTGGAGAACAGATACACTTGTTGAGGGGAAAAATATCCTCTTCTCTAGTTATGTGAGTGATATAATTTAATGTAGCAGCACACACCATAATTCTTCCCATCGTTTGTTCCTGTGCTGTGTCCAGCTGCAAGGATGGAGGGATCAAAAGTTGAATCTTCAGATTCCTGGTGCTGCTGAGGGCTGCCCTGGGGAAGGTGGGGATTGCCCAGGTGTGGAGACAGGGCAGTGTCTCCTGTCAGAAGCCATGTGAGCAGGGAGAAGGAACATTCAGGAAGCAAAGGATGGGGTTTGGCTCTTTCCTGCCCTGGCAGGCATGCTGCAATCAGGCTGATGGAGATCCTGGTGGCTGTTTGGCATATGCAGACGCTTTGATCTGCTGCCAGCCCAGTGCTGGAGGAGCAGTAACACAGAAAATCAGCTGGCCTTTCTAACTCCTCTCATCTGCACTGGTACAAACTGGTGAATGTGTGGGTCTGTCTTTACTTCTGAAATGGCTTTGGTGCAGTTACTGCATTCTGGAAAAATTAGCATATGGCTTCGTTCCAGGAGCACCAGGGGATTAAATACCGGCAGATAAATCAGTGATGGGAAATATTTACAGACTGTGGCACTGAAATCATTGTGTTTGCTTCTTTTTTTCCCCCAGAGTGCAGAAAGGCAATCAGCTACCTACCGCTCAGAGTTACGTGTGTCCAACATCACTATGCTGTAGCACAGCTGTATGTGTGGAATATTCCTTACAGGGCAGCATGAACACTAGTGGGTGTCCTCACTTTTCCAGGTGAGTTTATGTTGTTTACACATGCTTTTTCTTGTTTCGCCTTGCTTGGTAGTGTAAATATGAACACAGTTCTCCTTGGCTATGCAGAGGCTGAGTTTTTCTTTCTGCCATAGGGAAGTACAATCACAAACTGAGCCTCTCTTCCCATCCATTCTCCTGTGTGCGGGTTGTTTGGGGTTTTACAACAGCTTGTTTTCCCCAGGGAAGGCTTCTAAGCCTAGACACTTGCAAATTGTAAGAATCAGGATGTGCAGGATACAAAGTAAAGCAAAAATAAGCACACGAGGAATCCAGAAATAAAAAATATTAATGGATGTGAGAAGAACAGCAATTTACCTGCCTCACATATACACAGAATATTTCAAGAAGCTGTAAATCAGAAGGATCTGAGGCTGGCAGTCATGAGGCTTAGGCTAGATAATAGGGACATTTCCTCTACCCGCTCCTGCACAGGCTGTCTGAAGAAGGGACTGCCTGCAGATGCCTCCTGATCACCCTGCTACAGCCCCATAGAGAGCTGAGGTCGCTGCTGCAAGGGCGTAGGTGGCCACAGGGGAACAGATTTTGGAAACCAGGAGAAGGAGTTTCCCTCCTAGAGCAGCATTTTTGGCTCAGACATTTGATACTCATTAGCGAGCTATTTTTGCAGTGCCAGACCAAGGGTCTTTGAGAGCATCTAGTTCTCTGCTGCCAGCAAGAAAAGAAGGATTGTCACCTCCTGACAGTTTTTCCTGGCTATGCAGAGCTACCCCTGACCTAGCCTTTCTCCTCATAGCTTTACTATTCTTGGGAATTTTCCATATAGTTCCTTTTCCTCATTCCCAGACTACTGTTGCCCTCACATACTTTGACCTCTCAGCGAATGAGCATCTGCAGCCTTTTAAATTCCTAGTTTGGGCTCAGTTGGACAAATCTTGTCTAACTCTGGTGTGACAGGGCAAAGAGCACCTCTGGGTATTTTTGTGGGTAGAGGACAGTCTTGGCAGCAGGGTCATGCATATTCATGAGCGGTCCTGGGCTGTGCCACTGCCCCTTCCATGCTTTTGGCTGGCAGCTTTCTCCTGGATCCTCACGGGAGCTGGGCGCCGTCACGGGATCCTGGCACCGTGGGACGCGTGTGTGACACAGACCAGGGCGGCTTGGCACAAACCCAGCGGCTTGGCCAGCCCGGCTCAATCATCACCTGGAGCACCACTGAAGCTGTGGAAGACTGAGCATCACCCCACAGGCCAAGCATAGAGTCTGCTCAGCTCCAGGCTGCCTTGTGACTGCCAAATTCCACGATAAAAATACCCCGGCGGGGACGGCACCTGCTAGTACGCCAGGCTGGCTCGCCAGCCGTGGGCTGCTCTCTGCCATTCCTTTTTTGCACCACCTTTATCTGCGGGAGGGGAAGTGTCTGTTGCCCTCTGAGCAGTTTTGCCCATCCTCTTGGTGGTGCCACGTGCTCTGAAGGACAGGAGAGCATTTCACATCGCTGCTGCTGGCTCCAGCCAGCACGCTCATTCTGGTTGGAACTAGCCAGGGCTTGGATGAACAGCTAGCAAATCCACACCAGAGAGCCAGGAGGGCTGTTCCTGTGCAATCATCTTTATATGAGTTTATTTCCCTGGGGGTCACTGGGAAGAAAGTTTTCCCCTCTTTAGAAGACAGGCAAGACTATCAGCAGTGATATAAATAGCTGAGCTCAACACTTCAAGCTAGCTTTTCCCACAAGGAAGGTGACAGGAGGTCACCATCTCTGCGGGATGTTTCTAAAATAAAGTGGAGAGTCTGATTATAACACTGTTCCTGCTCTCCCTTGCTGGGCTCACCTCTTCCCTGTGGCAGATCCCAGGGGCACGTGGAGAGGCTCTCCGAGGAAAGCTCCTTTGTGTGAGGCAAGCACAGCTCCCAGGGAGGGGGAGAGTATCAGATTCAAAGCCATTACATTTTTGCCCAATCTCTCTATGTGATTTGCTCAATCAGGTGCAAATGTGTGTCTCTGGGAATTAATGAGATTTCACAACAAAGTGGAAGGCCCAGGATGTTTTAAGAAGCTTGCATTCTGGACACGTGGCTGTGTGTGCAGGCCATGCAAGAAGTGCATCCTCTTCAAGCTACTGAATGAGGAGGTAGCTGTCCCCTCTGGGTTCTGGGCATGTGAACAGTGACATTGCAGTGGGGCATCCAGGCCAACTGGGGCATGGTCAGTGCCTAGGAATTGCTCATGGCTTTCCTCCCTCCAGCTGTGTTATCTCATACAGGTCCAGGGCAGCACGGGGCACAACAGATCATGGTGGGTGTGTGGGCAGAGATCTTTGCCCTGTGCTGACACTTGTTAGGCCGAACCCAGGCAGGAGTGGAGCCCACACTGCCAAACTGTGCACTCACAGCTGCAGGCACTTGGGAAGGACACTTCAAGCTCTGCACTGGAGGTTGGTTAATGCTACTTTACTTAAGGATCTCCAGCCCCTTGTTGGTAGCCGCAGTATCTCATGCAGTGCAGATGTTGTCACCTCTGTCTTGCAGATGGTGATCACTGGGGTACAGAAGGTGCAAACTGCTTGTTTGAGGTCACTGTGTTGGAGGCAGTTTGGGGACAGAGCTCAGGGGTTGTGACTTGCAAGACTGTGTCCTTTTTTCTATGCAGCACTGCCTCTTAAACCTCACGACAGGAATACAACACTGCTTCTACAGCACATCCGCTTCTACAGACCACAGCCCTTCTCTCCTCTGCCCTCAGACAACACTGTCTTCACTGTTCCCTGAAAGAAAACCCTCTTCTGCTGCCCTTCTATAGCAAGTGCACCTGGCAGAACCAGAGGTGCTTCGTTTTGGTTTTTATTTGGTTTTGTTTTGTTTTGCATTGTGGGGACACGTGGTTTACAATATTAAATGATGAATAGAGTTAGAAATGCACTGTGCAGAGTGGGTGCAGTGCTTTGAATTACAGAGGATTTGTGATGCTAAAGCCCACCTCAGCAGGTATCTTTTTGTTTTGAGTTTACTGCCATTGGCTCCTTCCTATGGATATACAATAGACAGGCAACAACCTATTAGGCATTTTTGTCCAAACATCATCTCTCTGGCTTCATATATGCATGCATATGCTTATGATAAGTTTTTGCCTGAACCAGGCCAGTTCTTTAGCCAAATTTGAAACTCGCATCTGCAAATGAGCCCAGAATAAATGGTACTTCAGCTTTTAAAGAAAAACAATTGACATGTTTGCATTGGTTCCATTCTGGTTCCTTGGGTTTGAAGTCCTGTTTTGAGCCAGTATCAGAGTGACTTTGACTCTAGAGCTGAAATCTCATGGAAGAAGAACAGCTCTGTGTTAACAGCTCGTGTCCTAGACGACAGACATCCAAGGTTTCTTATCTTTCTGCTCCTCCCAAGTTCACTGTAATTTCTGGAAGGGTCCCACTGGTATCCAGACCACTGGCCCTACTTGTAGTTGCAGACAGCTTGTTATTCCTTGACGAGGTGTGCTTTCCCCCTCCTCTCCAAATGTGGAAAATCTCAGAGTTCACGAGAAGGAGAGTGGGTGAGAAGATAAGGGAGTTGAATGACCCCTCACCTCCTACACACACAGGCACACAACCCTGACGCACACAGGGACACAGACAGAGGGGAATCACTCAACACCTTCAAGCGTGTACATCAGGGATGTGTTACACACACAAATGATAATAATATGTAGAATATTTTCATCTGAAGTGATGGTGGGAGCTGCAGACTCCCAGTCAGTTGAATTTTTATTAGCTGTCTGTCCAGAACATCTAATGCTATTCCTCCCTCCCCCTGTGCTTTCATATATCCAAATATTAGGGCCAAGCTCTGCCTGATGTAGTCTCAAGAGACCAAGAACAGAAGAGACCTTGAACTCAGATGAGTCAAGCTGAGGGATGAATTTATCCCACTGTCTTTGAAAGGTTGGCATCAAATAGTTACATGATAGCGGTATCCAGGCTTACACTGAAAATGCAGGGAGCATCTTCTAATTCTCTTGGGATTCTCTCTTTGAGAAATGTGGGTCCCGAGGGACCACAACAGATGTGACAAAACTGGACTTGGGATAAACTAAATGAAGGGTCACTGTGCTTTTTCTAGGAAAAAAAAAATCCCCATTAAGTCTCTCTCTAATGTAAATGCTGGAAACTTGATGCTCTTTCCAGTATCTTTCTCTTTGCAGAGAGAAGCTGACCTGCATGAATTTACAGATGATACTAAATTAGGCAAAATAGAGGTGTGGAGATAGCCAAAGAGGGCATAAGGAGCTCTGGAAAACAAAAACAAGCTGAGAAATTTGGGGGCTGCAGTAGTAAAACCTGTCCCTGAGCTCTGCTGAGAGAAGCTGATCTCAAGCACTGCTCAGTCAGTGGGGAAGGCGATGTGCAGTGATGGCAGACCTCTCACTGGGCACAATATAGCAGCAATTAAACCTGCCCATGTGATTTTAGGCTCCTTCACAGACTGCATGGGATGCAACTCGTTATAGTGTTGAAATAAAACAGACTGGAGAGGTAATGGGAGAAGGAGAGAGCTCTCATTCAGACTTTTCCCATCCTTTCTTCCTTCTTCTCACCCCAGTATCTCCCTGTCTATGAGTTCCCCATGGTTTCCCTACAGTCAGGCTCCCCCAGAGAGCGTTGCCTCAGTTTTTTGGCAGTTTCGACCAGCTAACTCTACACAGCACCCAAATTGATAATTCTTTCAACCTTAGAAAGGGGAGTTTTTCAGCTACTATCTATTTCCCACTTATTACTACCTTGTCAAATCTCATTTCTTCCTTCTTTCCAAAAATCTGTAGGATTCTTTTCACACTCCAGCCTCATTGCTGTATCCTCAGTCTGGCTATGTGAGTGGATAATTTTTTGTGCTCAGTGTATGCACCCTATATAAGTGCACAAAAATACACCCCCCTTTGAAACCAACTCATACTAAATTGGCAAAGCCCAGCAGTAGGGAGTTAGGAAATGCCGGGGTTACTGTTCTCAGTAATCTTAATTCAATCTCTTTGTGCCTCTTGGAGTCCTTAACCACATCCTCACATTGTCACCTCATTCTTTGCACAGGATGCCTGCCTTGTTCTGTGCCAGCCTGGCGGGGGCTTTCTTGAACAGCAGCTATTCAATGTTTTGTTTTCTCCTCATTGTTCAGTGGGTGGCCTGTGCCTCATTTACTGTACATTATTCAAGTCCAGCTCTAAAGACAGAATTATTAGTTTCCTCATGGGTTTTCCTATGGCTTTCATCACAACAGTATCTGATCGCTTCACAATTATAAATCTACTTACTTTCATTACCACCCAGAGGTGAGGAGATGGTATTAGATGAGCTGTGCAGCCGAGGAACTAAGGCAGTGAGAGATTAACATAAAAAACTGTTCATTAATTTTGGAAGCTCTTTGGTGATGTGGCTAATCTGTTGGTGCTTTTTTCCCAAGTGTACTTAGCAGTGTATAATGTGTATTCAAAGCAGAGCTCTGTCTGGTTTGTGCTGGAGTGGCAGAGTTTATCAGTTCCACCAGTTGCATCACATGTCAGATACCCAAAAAGACAAGAAATGGGCATTTGTGGGGAAATGTGGCTTAAGTGATTTGCCTCATCGTGACAGAGAAAATTTGACTAGGAAGCAAGAATTAACCCCAGGCCTCTTGGATAGCTTTATCTGATTGCAAACTGGAGACAGATTTTCTCCCATCCCACTATTCCCTCCTTTCTTCACCAGACATCTGAGTGCAGCAGAAGACCCTGGAGCTCTGCAGGCATCACCCTTGCCAGACTGCTTCACTTTCTCAGCGACCCTGTGCCCTGACCAAGGCATCTGCCAGCTTTTCTGCTTCCAAGGGAGAGCAGTTTCATATAGAAATTCTCAACCATTCTCAAATCATGTCCATAATGACATAAAAAATGGAGAAAGGCAGAAATATAAGTGTAAACCCCGTAGTTCTTACATTAAAACCCCCTGACCTCTCTTCAAAGATACACTAGAGAGACTTAAAAGAGTGCATCTCTCTGCTCATTGCATGCTGTGTGGCATGAGTATTTCTTTGTTTCAGGGAAGAGCTAGCCTGTGAGTATTGTTCACAGAGATCTCTCTGTTGCTTCTCAATAGCAATAAAATTGATCCCCCTCCCCATATGGATTCTTACCCCAAATATTGAAGTGTCTCTGTTGTTTTCTGGGAATTATTTCTAATTTTAAGCCTCTATCCTTGGGCCTCATACAACGGCACCCAAAACGCGGAGCAGTCTCCAAACTGTGCTCCCTAATGAGCAGTGTAGTGCTCCCTAATAGTGTAGTGCTGAATTACTCATCCCTCCTTGTCTATTTTCAATGCTGCAAGGTAAGTCAGAAAATGGGCAAATGTGTGCAGAGTGCATGAAATCTGACTGAAGGTCAAAAAAAAGAAGAGAGGCTAAGGTATGAAGTCCTATATTTTCTGTCAGAGTTTAAACTTTTTAATGCCCATACAATACTAAAAATATTGTGACAATATATACTGTTGAGTGGAAAAAAAAAAAAAAAACCCAACCAACCCCAAATACTTATAGTAACAAGAATACTTAACATAGTTCCCAAGCGACCAGAGCCTGATGAGTATTTTAAACCCTGAAGCCTCAGGAATTCTCCTAGGGTACTGCTCTGCTCCCAAGGAAAAGGGGAACAAAGTTAGAAATGTGTGCTCTTCTCAGAGCAGATTTTGAAAATAGCAGCAAATGCAGAATTTTTTGGCTCCTGGTACAAATACTGAATACTCTGAGGCTTCTGAGTAACTGTTTAAGCTGCTCCTAGCTGCACACACATATGCACACATGTTACATGCATGAAGTTCTTTAAAGAGAGGAACACATAGGCAGCAGTAGGGGAAAACTCTAATACACAATGCTTCACCAATTAATTTTGATGGGTTTATTATCATGGAGGGAGAGTTCAATGCCTAAGGCTCATTTATAGCTGAGGTTTGTCCAGAAAAGGCACTTATATGATCTAACAACACTAAGGGTTGTTACGGTACTTGAGGGAGAGGGGCACTGCCTCAGTTTACCTGAGTTGTTAAAAACCAGAATGCCACAAAGCCCCTTAGACATGACAAATGGGCAGCCAAATGACCCTTCAGGAAATCAAAGGAACCAGGACAGATCTGAGGTGGCAATTAGTCAGCAACCTTTGTGCTCAGTGAGATTGTTTCTTTCCAGGTGGGTGTGTTCCAGGGGTACCATATTCTCAAGGTGGGCTATTCTTCGAAGAAGCAGTGTTCAATTATGGAAATGTAATTGCATGATTATTCCAAGTACAAAAAGCAGGGGGAAAGTAAGGGAGGCAAATAAAAAGAAGCAGCAGCTGCTGGTGTGGGAGAGGACATTTGTCCCTTCAGGTCTGCGTGCCTCCTTGCTGAGGCTGCCACGGGCAGTGTCGGGATGGAGGAGAAAGGCATTCATTCCCTGGCGGCGCGCACAGAACGTGTGACTGCGAGATACCAGCAAGGCGCTTCTCTACACTGGAGTTACATTCCCAGGCTCCGTGTCACAGACGAGCCAGGACACACAATGCTCTTAAGGAAAAGAAACTGCAATATTTTGAAAGTACCCTGCGCACTTCAGAATATAGGCGGTTAATGCAGACACTTGGTAAAGTGTTTGTCCCCCGAGAGCCTCTCCTTAGGTAAGAGTTCCCTTCACCACCGTCCCCCGAGCAGCTTGACAGCATGCTGAAACGGGATCTGACAGAAATGGCAATTTGCACTTTATACTGTCTGAGGGAGCATGTTTGGGGCTCTTATCCTGCTTTCCTATACATTGGAATCTATTGGTATCTAGGTTCATCGCAGGGAAGTTACTTGTTATTTCTGTAGCTGCCTGTGGCAGAACAGTTTAATTTTTAAAATGTCCCAAGCCCACCATGTTACTAGTGGGAATTTTTTGAAGAGAAAATGAAAGAAAAAGTAAATTTCTTAAGTTATTTTTTGCCAGCCTTCTTTTTCTGCCTCTCCAAATCCTTTCTTCCCCTCATGCTGTTTTCCCCTTGAGTGTAATAACTTGATCTACCATCGGCACTTCTGCAGTTCTATTATTTCCCCCTCATGGTTGCTTACCTGATTTCCAGTGTCTTGTCTTCAGTCTCCTTTCCTTGCTTTAGCACTTTCCCTTTCTGTAGATAAGTTGAACTCCTTGTTCTCCTCAGTTGCTTCGTTTTATTCCTTTAATATGGTTCTCTCTCTCTCTCTCTTCCTCTCTTTTTCTCCACCCCCTTTCTGTGTCACTTTCTGTCTTCCCCACTGCCTCTCCGCCTTTCCCCCTCTTCTTTCTTCACCTACTTTTCTTGTCTCTCCCACCCCCTCCACACTAATCTTTCTATTTTCAAACCTGGTTTCCTGTTGTTTTTCCTTTAAAGACCATGGATCTCATTCCTCCCTCTCCATTCTCAGCCTCTCCCTGTGCCACCCTCCTCATGCCGACAGGATGCATTCGCTGCCAGCTTCGTGCCGTCCCTTCCAGCCACTGCTGCTCCTTTGCACATCTTCCCACAGATAACATTCTATGGTCTAAGCCTTCCCCAAATGAAAAGAGACAGCCTTGCCCCACAGTTACACCAGCCAGACCCTGGAAAGCTTTTTCCGTGCAAGACAAAAGACAATTCAGCCAACCAAGGACATGTTTCTGACTTGTTCGAGCTTAATCTGGCAAAGCAGAGTTCATGTGGAGCAGGGTCTTCCAACCTCTTCAAATCACACAGAATTTGCTCTGCTGGCTTGGACCAGGGGCCCAGCACAGCTGCAGCCTTGTCCTAAAGGGCACCATATGCTTCCCAGGGGCTTTTTACATGCCCTTGTACTGATAAATAGAGAATAATCTGCCTGTCAAGAGAGGTGTTTTTTGTCACACCACCCTACCACCACCTCCCCGCACACACAGTCAGACTCATGAGCATTTGGGCCTCTCTTAAAAATGTTTTTGACATACCATGTGTCTGAAGGTCTTGTATTTCATGTATGTGTCAAGCTGAGCCTCTGATTCCTGCACATCAGGAATGGCCCAGCGAGGAGGCAGAATCAGAGAATGCCTTCTGGCTTTGATAAAGGTCTCAAAGAACTGGTGGCAGGAGAGCAAGATTTGCACAAAAGACTCTGCTGACCTGAGAACCGACTTGCTGCGCACAAGCTTTGGTGGTTATCCCTCCTGCAATCCTTCCCAGAACATTGCCTGGTGGTCTCTATGCACCAATGAGTGCAGATCATGAAACAAAAGCAGTCCGGGGACTAAAACACAACACAGCTCTTCTAATAATTTTTCTCTCACTAATTTAATACCTCCCTTAGTCACAAGATTGAAAGCCAGTCTACAAAGAGACGGTGCAACTCTTTTCCAGGAGGGCTGTATCCTCACTGATGGTTAGTGCAGGATGCAGGACAAAGAGTGCACAGTAAATTCCCACAGCAGCTCAGTAACCTCCTGGTATAGTCAACTGCTGCTTCATTTCTAACTTTATTGAAAGCCCTTCTGTGGCTTTTATGAAAATAGAAACGTTTCTGGGGTTGTTTCTCCCTCTCCTGTGTGGCAGTTGTGTATCTGCAATGGAAATTCACGGGAAGGAGAATATCATTCCAGCTTTTTGTCTTTCTAGAGTAAATTCCACATAGCATTATTATGTAAACTCATGTTGATTTTATGCCAGTGAGATTGTCAAGGACTTCATCATAGAAGTGTCCAAAAAAAAAAAAAAAGGTGTTAATAATACAGGTCTAGCTCACAGATGGCTTTGGGATAGGCTAGGGATAAGGCTTGTCAAGTGTTTTTCACATGCTGTAGAGAGACAGGTCCTGTGAGAGAGCTGTCTGATACACACTCACCTCCCTGTGTGGCTGACACTTTGCTGAACACTCAGAGTGATCAGGTCTGATTCTCCCTGCTCACTCCTTTGTGTTTGCTGCCCAGGTGTTGTTCCTGAGTGGCATACAGAGGTAATCCTGAACCCAGCAGATACAGTCTGGTTCTGCTGAATGCATGAGGGAGGGGAGAAGGTTTCTGTCCAACACATGCATGATGCACAGGAGGTACCTGTTACGGGCTCTTTCTGTTTTGGTGCTGGTGGTAACTTTGGATTTTGATGCACGAAAATGAAATTGTAGAAGGCAGAGAGAGAGAGAAAAGACAGAAAGAGATGCTGTATGGATATTGCAGCCAGCCCCTCAATGTGTTATCTCTTCTCTACTGCAACCTCTTCAAGGGAAAACAGAGGTGTCCTGGCAGCTTCTCCAGCCCCTCAGCTAGAAAAATAGCTGGTTTGCTCAGTCTTAAGCAGGGGAGAAGAATTTGGACTGCCCTCCCCAAGAGCCTGTTATGCAAAACTTGTTTGACTTGAGTGGGGAGAGCAAGTGGAAGAGAATGCTCCCCCAGACAGTGGGAATGAGGAGAGCAGCTGACAGCTTGCCATGTGCAGCTCACAGATCACAGCAGTTTGTGATGCTACACAATGCATTTTGAAGGAAAGCAGAAATAAAACCGGGAGGGAAAGGGAAAATAAAACAACATGTACTATCCTTTGATCAAAACTTAAGAGCTTTCTTGGATTAGGATTCCCGACCCCCTAGGTAAAAGAAACATAGCAGACCTTATCTACCTGGAGTTCAGTAAACCATATGATATGGTGTCCCAGAAGAAGCAAATTAGTGTAGAAGATTCAGCTAAAGAAGACAGGGATTATTAAATAAATCCTCAAGTGAGTAAGAGACTGGCAGAATTGATACACCAGTTCCTTAATAGGTTGAAGGGAAATTATCTGTGCGGCTGCTTAAAGATTGCTCTTAGGACTGATCTTTTTTTTTTATATTTCTGTTAATTACCTTGGCATGGAATGTAGAAATACTAATGAAATCTGCTGATGAAACCAAGGTGGGAGGTATCATGAGGGCAGAGGTGGATTCCAGCACTACAAGAGCTGAAGGCTCTTTGTGACTAGAGTGATCAAGGTGAGGTTAAGTGGGAGAGTGCAAAGCCACATACTAGGAACTTGTTTGAAGAGTAACAGGAATCTCCATCTCCCAGGAGAGAGAGAGATGGAGAGAGATGGGGAAAGTTCATGGTTCAAAGAAGGAGGAAGCAGAGATGCTACGTGGGGGTGAAAAAGGCAAGCAAACTTTGAGGATGTAGCAGTATTTCCAGTTGCACTGAGTGGAAGTAATGTCATCCAGGAGGATGAGACTTCTCCAAATTAGTGTCTGCAGCGCTGCTTCCCCCCATGCAAGGAGGATATTCAGCCTGGAGCAGGTGCAGAGGAAGGCAATGGTGTGGTCAGAGGGATGGAAGGTGTCTCAGCCAGCAGCGTGTTTACTTATCAGTCACAGCAGTGACTGCACAGAGATATTTGAGCTAATTTGAAAATAGATGTGCTACCAGTCTGAGCTTTTCAGCATTAATTATTTTGCACTGAACTTCATGCTAGTGCAGCTACACAAAGTAATTAAACCATGTGATGTGCCTGCAGGGTGAATACTATAAGGGAGCTTAGTTACTTAGTCTGGCAGAACAAAGGTTAAGAGAGGAGAGATTTGCTGCCTATAAATACTTTTAGGAATTGGGGGTTGGGAAAGTAAGTGCTTGGGAGAGAGCAGAGCTACATAAGCTAAAGGACAATGTGGCACAAGAATAAATAGATATAAATTGGCCATGAATGAATTTAGGTTGGAAATCAGAAGGTTTCTAAGCAACAGAGCAGGCAAGGAGGTGCTGGAACAGCATTTTAGCAGCACAAGTTAGGGTGGAAACCTAATGAGATTTAGGACAGAGTTTAGTAAGTTTAGAAAAGGCCATTTGTTTTGTTCTTGCCCGTTATTCAAAGGGATTGAACCTGATAAGCCAAGAGGTCCCTTTTTCATTCTATTTCCTGTGCTTGCCTTAGTGCCTTATCAGATCTGCACCCTTGCATACAAAAGCCAGGTAAATCTGGAGCAGAGTTTGTGTGATGAGTTTTTCAGCATTGATCCCATGGATATTTAATGGAGGGATTTGTTCTGTGCCTGAGATTTAAGCAAACAAAAAGAGCAAGCCAAGACGATGCATGGAGAAGGTCTGCAAATATGCAGTAGTGTACATGAGAGCTCACATATGAAAGAGCTTCTTCACACAAAAGAGGTGTTCCCAGAGCATCTGTCTTTGCTGGAAGATTGTCTCAAATGCAGCTAGATGCTCTCTTGAGATGTGAAAACTGAAAGAGATTGTCTGAAGTGAAAATGTCTTGTACATTCCTGCCATTGCCGAAGACCTTGTCCTTGAGGAGGATGTCAGGTTTACTGCATTGGGAAATTTCAGAAAAAAAAAAAACCCACCACCCAACAGTGGTTGAGTTCATCCCTACTAGCCTGGCCAGAGCACTGCACTTATTCTGGTTCTTCATAATGTTCCATGCTGGACAGGCACCTCTGGTACCTTCTCTGAAGCACCAAGGGATGGTACCTTCCTGATGAAACATTTTATCTCAAATCCCCATGCATGGATGTAATTGAAAGAGAAGGCCAGAGAGGGAAGTTCTCATACATTAGACCTCCAGAGACAGTTTGAAGGCATCCTCCAGCAGTAGGCAAATTCCCAAGGACAGGCTGGGCCCAAGGGAAGAGGAGTAGCAAAGGCCCTTGAATAAGAACAGTTTTATAGTCACAGTTCCTCATTTAGTAAAAATCCCCAAATTATTCCATATGGATGCAAGTTTTCATCTTCCCAACCCAGAGTACTATACTAGCACAGAGTGAGAAAAGAGGAAACAAGAAACAGAAAGTTGTGAAATATCACTCTGTGTCAGACTCATTTGCCAGTGAAGTTTTCAGCAAGAAAAACTGGAAGAAGTTTTCATCTCTCTGAGGAGAAATTGCCATCTATCCCAATGTAAATGCTCAGCTGTCAGCTTTATGTTACTGGGAAAAAAGTGTGGCCCTCTCACCCCTCCTGCTTCCACTTCTCAACTCTGCAGCATCTCTGAGTAGTTGAGAAGTGCTTTGCAGATGATAATGAAATTGCAGCTCCTATAAACATCCTCCTTGTTTTACAGGTGGAGGAACCAGACCATAGAGAGCATAAAGGATTTGTCCAAAGGATCAGCAAGTCATTTTAAAGCAAGGAGTCCTCATCTACCTAGTCACCAGACATTCATCTTGTCCTGCAAACTTCCAGCTGGATGAATTGCTGCTTGACATAAATATGTGTGCATGCATATAGACATAGATATGTTTCTGAAAGAAAAAAAAAAGAAAGAACAGACCTTTACCTCTTTTTGCTGAGCCTGCAAAGGTAGAGAGGAACAGGTAAAGTTGACTGAAGGGTGGGAGAGCTTTAGCACAGCCTTTTGGTCTTGCTGGAGCCCACCTCTGTGCCAGTGTTCAGCTCCTAAGGAGAGATCCTGAAGTGTCTGAGGGAGGGTGAGTTCACTCTGGGCAGGGCGAGTGAACCCCCGTCAGCTCCCAGGAGCTCAGCCTGTGGTCTGACACTGTCTCGCTGGCTGGAGATCCCCTCCAGCCTGGAGGACCAATGCTGGGGGAGACTCGCTCCTGAGCTGTTCCTGACATGCACTGGCAGCTGTCTGCCTGCTATTCTTTTAAAGGGTCTTCGTGGATCGGGATAAAATGTGATCTTACGCAGGCGGCATTGTGAGCACAACTTGGCTCGGGTTCAGCTCTTCCTCTGGCTCCCAGCTACTCTATTTTTATTGAAGGAATTTGAGGCTATCAGAAAGGAAGTCAAATTGTTTTAGGAAAACAATAGAAAAGCAACTTGAAGTTTATTAGCTTCCTGTCCAGGGCCTGTGACCAACTTGTCAAACTTATTAGAGTGATGGCAGAACTATTTATTTAAAAGGACTAGCTACAGGACCCACAATTTCATTCCTGTTTAGGCCTTCGTGAAAACAAAGGAAAGCCATAAAATAATATCTGAAGGGAGCAGATGGCTAACTGGTAAATGGTGTGAGTAAGGTTGGCCTGTGAGCCATTCATGGTGCTCATCAGTGCAATGGCTTTTGTGGGATTTGCTATCAAATGAATGCCTGGACTTGAATTCACAGGCCAGTCCCATCACCCCAAATTCCTTACTGTGGCTCAAATTTTCAAGTGGAAGCCTGACACCTAAGAAAACAAATTTGGCAGGAAAAGCTCTTCAATTAGAGCTACTGAAAGAAGTGAGACAATGCAGCAGGTCTGCAGGGGAGCCAGGAATAGAGCCCAGGTGTCCCTGACCCTGTTGGACTGCTGGAGCCCCTCGACTGCGAAAAAATATTTATATCCTTCAGAAGCAGCTGCAGTCTGCTTCCCCATCCAGCTCCCCCAAAGCAGCCACACCATGAAGTCACTGAATGCACGCTGGCATGTGGCTGATGAGAAGAATGGGCAGCCAAACCATCAGAGTCACAAAGTGTCTGTGAGCCTGAGCCTTCCTGAGGAGCTTCGTGGTTTGCAACAAAACAAGAAGAGAATAAAACAGGTAACTGAGAAGCGTTTGCAAACTCTACCCAGTGCAAAGCTATACCCTTGTTCAGAGCTCCCTCTGCTAACTGAGTGTTTAACCAGCTTCCAGAGAGTATATAGGAAGAACTCACCTCTCCTTTCAGTGGTGCAGTCTCTAGGAACTCAGGTGGTGGGGTACTGAGCTCGCAGAGCTATGCACCCAGGTTTTGCACAGCTCAGTAACCACTTTTCACATGAAAGGGAGAAGAGCCCACCTCAAAAATTCTCTTCCTCCTTCTCCTCATTAGCTTAACTAAAAGTGGGAATGCAAAACTGCAGTTTTCTCTTGAGGCCTGGGGCAATGATGCATCTTGTACTGGCAAGTGATAGAAGATCTTGGTTATATGTTCCTTTTAATTTATCCAGGTTAGGTGTTTATAAAAGAGTCAAATTGAGTGCATTATCTCTGTAAGGGCCTAAGAAACTGGGTCTTAAAAACTTGGTGATTTCAATGTAAATGCAACAATCTTCCCTTTTTTTAAGGCATCCTTGTAGCTTTTAGAAGGTTTCTGTAATTTTTGTCCCTCTGAGATACTGCCTTGATGAACAAATCAGCCAAAGAAGTGAGCTGAGCAATGCCAGCATCCTAGTTCATCACAGTCTGTAGGTGTTTACTTAAAATTAAGTACATTCTTGAGTTGCATTGATTGCAGTGTAATTTAATAGTCCGGAAGTTAGGCACCCTACACTGCCAGCCAGGCCAGCTTTCCTGGGGGAATTCTGAGGCAGACAGCAGATTGTGGATTTAGTTCTCCATAGCTCCTGCAGGGAGAGATGCCACGTGCAAATCGCATGATGGTGTTCTGTCAGCAGAAAAATATTTTATTTGCACTTATTTGTGGTCTATGTCATCTGGGCTCATCACCTGATCTGTGCTTTGTTCTAGTGAGTGGTGTTTTGATCCTGAGTGTGAGCTGTGAGAGGCTTTTTGTCAGTCTTTCAGGCCTGCTGGACCCTTGGTAGCCCCTGAGGCTGAGATCCTGCCAAGTCTCGGTCATGTGAGCGACCTGATACAGTTACAGCTTGGGGCCATCTGTGTGGGTAAGGTCCCTCCATGTACAAATGTCATACACTGGAAAATGCTGTAGATTGTTGAAACTCCTGTTTGTTTGTTTTTTTCTTCCAGGACCCAACATGGTTTCTTAGAAACTTAGGGAATGACAGCAGTTCCTAGCCTGCTGCACACATGTCTGCTGGGGGGCTTTTCACCCCAGAAGGCTGTGACATGCAGCTATGTGGGGCCATGCTGTGGCACCAAGTTCCTGGGATGTGCTCTCCCATCCTGGAGTTGGGGAGTTGTGCTGCTGCAAGATCCCAGCTCCAAATGTTGAGGCTTTAGGAGAAGTCTGCCAAGGTGGAAAGAATCACAGGCACATGTCCCTTTCTAAAGCAAGCTGTGGGGTAGAAGGACCTCTGCCTGCTCTATCCTTTCTCCACAGAGGGAAGAGAAATCAGGACATGAATCTGCTCTGAAGGCAAAGTTCTCTAGAGCTTTCCCTGGAAGTCAGCTTCAGAGGAAGAAACAGCTGAAAGGATTTGAAGGAAAAGAGACATGTGCTTGGATGATGGTGAGTGAAACTGAAAAGTAAACAGCCTGAGTTATGGGAGGATTCTCAGATGGTGCTTCTTGCTCCCAGCCAGCTTGTTCTCTTTTGTGATGGTCTGAAAGAATCTCAAGGCGCGACCTCCCGGGTAAAATTAAGAACTTGATTAATTGAAAAAAAATCCATGAATCATGATTCTTCCCACCAGTTTTGTGATGTGTGTTGGCTGGATTCTGAAGCCTTCTGTAAAGTAACTCACAGCAAATGGAGGGGGGAGCATGAAGACACTGCTGACCCAAGCAGATTAGAAGGGTCCATTTTGTACTAGAAGACCAAATATCCATGTGTGTGCAAGAGCTCACAAGCCCAGCAGTGCTGTGGAGCAGGGAAGGTGCCTTTTAAGGGGTTTTCCTTCCCAAAGTGTGCCATGAGCCTTGTGAGAGAAGCAGGTAGCCCTGCTCCTTCATGCTGCACTTCTGTGTGGCGGCATGAAGGCAGATCCTCTCACAGGCATGCAGCAGGCATATGGTGTCCAGAGGATTTATCAGAGGAAAGCTTGGAAAATATTTGTACACAGTTTTGCTTTCTGGAAGGGTGAAGGATTTGGTCAATTCAAATCTCCTTAATTGTTTCTCTGGACACCTGGGTTTCCTGGTAAAACCCTGTCTGTCTACCAGCACCCCCCTGCCCAGAGAGGTGAGAGGCTGCAGAGGAAACAGGTGTGTGCATGAGTCACCTGCAGCCACAAAGCCAAGGAAGTGGTGCCCTGGCTTTTCCCCACAGCCCTGCTGGCTCTCCAGGTGGCCACAAGCTCGTGTTTAAAGCTACAAGGAGCGGGAGGAGCCTAGGGAGTTCTCTGAGGACTGAAGTGACCTAATATAGAGCTTTCCCTACCTAGCTTCCGATTTGATTTAATTTGAATTCTCTCTTGATGCTGATACATATCATGATGCCCTGCTCCATATAAATCCAGACACTGCATTCCCATTGGCTCCTTTGCATGCTGGAGCTTCTTGTTTCTAACACAGGAGTGGAGACAAACATGAAGTATGACCACAGGACACCTAAGAGAAAACTATCCCCAAAATTGCTACCTGTACAGAAATGTTTCATTTGTGGGTTAATGTCTTTTATCTTTCTGATTTAGTGATTGACAGATGTTATCAAAATGGGCTTGCACTGTGGAAAAACCCCTTTATGAGCTCATGCAGAAACCTGGGGATAAAATCTGACCAGTAAGTGATGTCAGACAGGATTGTATTTGCTTGCTGATGTTTACTGATTTCCTTGAAATGGTGGAAAAGGAAGAAATATATAAACTTGATTGAAACAAGTTGAAGTAGCTATAAATTCATTGGTTTTGTTCTGAATCTTGCAGGTCTGTTTGGCTTCTTGGTGAGTAATGTGAAATTTATTTTCCTTAAAAACTACCCATCAAGTTCAATTGGGATATGAAAAAATAGCTATCAAAATAATAAGCAATTTTTTTCCTGGTTGGGGGTGATCGGTTTCATCTTCCTGTGTGTGAAAAACAGAAAACACTGCCTAAGCAGTGCACATTAGTAGGATATATGGTTTTTGCATGTGATACCCATGTGATGTGGCATAGGGACTTCCTAAAATTATCCTATGCCTGTTGAAGGAGAGCAGTAAATTGGTTCTTTCAGCCCAAGAGGAACCCAAGAACGATTTTTCTGACAATGCCCTCAGTATTTAGGAGTGCTGTCACCAAACCAGAGACAGCACAGGATGTGGCCACTGAGAGATTACTTCAGAAAATGAGTGGCAGTGGGTAAAACCACGCAAGATTGCTCACAAGAAGCAGAGAATAGGGAAACGAGAATCTTTGATGTTGTCTGCTATTCTCACATTTTCCCCACTTTCTTCTCAGGCCAGATTTGTAAAGACCCATGTTTCTCCCTCAGGGAAAGTAACAATTTAACACAGCAGGGAAGAAAGAGGTTTTGCGATGTGCTGCATGAAATGATGCAGTATCGCTCATCCAGCATCTGTTAAAATGTTCCTAAATAGCCTCATCTTCCTGTATCAGCATTTCCAACATCAATAATTTTATTGGTAATAATCAGTAAGGTCTGGGATTTCCTGGAGGAGGATGGTTGGCTGCATTTGGGGAGAAATTCTAAAGGGCTTTGAAGAATCCTGATAGAAAAATGCTGAGGCAACACCACAATTACTGAGCTGAGAAATCTGCACCGATGTGCAGTTCCCAAATTGTTTGGAAAACATGAGAAATGCTGCCTTGAGAGTAGAGGCTGTGACCTTAATGCCATCAGATTTCTAAGACCTGGAGAACTTTCGAAGTACCACAATCTAGGGCGAATCTAAACCTGACTTAAATGTTTCTCCTGAAGCCCCTGTGGCTGTCCATGCTGGCCCCATGAGGTGCTTTCTCCAGAACTCCCTACAAGCCTCTCCCAAATACTTCTGAGAGAAGCTCTTCTCCCACTTCTCTCTGGTAGGTCTAAACAAATCCAAGCCAGTCTTCCAACCAACTTCTTTCTAATCCAGGTCACACAGCTTTTCCTTCCACCTGAGCAATCCTTTCAATTTCTCCTCCTCCTCCTCTCAGGTCTGTGATCATTCTTGCATTAAAAAAGATACTTTGATAAACTACTTCATATAGTTAAAAAGAATTATTCTTCACCCTGAAAAGTGGGCCCAAAATGAAAACGCCAGCAGGGGAACGACACAAAATTATCTTTCAGCTGCCAAAGTGATGTGAACTGGAGCCTGCAGCTGTGTAAGCAAATAGACCAGCCTTAGAGGAATCCATGCAGAGGTCAGTGGTGATCTGTGGACTGGTAGCTGGCCTGCTTTGTCCAGTCAATCCGCTCTGTGCTGACCTGCATGGGAACTCACATTTTGTTTCCAAGCACAACAAAGCTGTGAGATGGTTCAGCTATGGAAAAAAAGATGATGGAGATGAAGAAACTTAATGTGGTGCCAAACATTAATATTATCTGGCCTTGGAAATGGTCAGAGTTCTCCAAAGATGGAAATTTCTGGGCCTTCTGCTTCCTTTAGTCTTCTGCTGTTACCTCCTGTCCAAGTGGCTGAACCCAGCTGGTGATGGCCAGAAATGCTCTGCAGCATTTCCAGTTGTTGGAGCAGAGCTATGGTGACCATGGTGACATAGTCAGTGTGGATAATATGGATAATGACTGGATTGTAAGGTGCAGTGAAGGAGAGTGGAGACACAGCAGAGAAAACCCATCACTTCTGAACCTTAAGCCATCTAAAAGCCCTCAGAGTTCTGGACCTGTTTGAGGCTTCTTGCATTACCCAGAGCAGCCTCCAAGCAGCTCTACATGATAACAGTTTGTCCTCTGAGCTATACCCCTCCTCAGCTTTGCCACCATCCAGGCCAGACTTCTAGTCTGTCTGGAAATAAAGATGGACTGCTGGAAGAACTGGTGTCAAAAAGGAAGGCTGATCTCAGCTGATAAAATTAAAGAACAAAAAGTTCAAGCCTCGTGATGTCCCTTCCCACTTGAATTATGCTATGATTATAAATTGTTGGGAGCGGATGGTCTGCAGCAGGTCAAGGTTAATGCAGCATCTTCTATACAGGTAAATAATATCAAAGTACAGAATTTCTTCAGCATTTCAAGAAAAGTAGCAAAAGGAGAAATTATTTGTATTATTTAAAAAAAAAAATCCTCAGATCAGGCTGTTAAGGGGGCCAAGTGGCCTTGGTTTGAGAAAGAAGCTTTGTTAGAGATCATGAATAAGTAAAAAGAAGGAAATTAATGAAGTAGTTTGCCAGTCTAACACAGGAAAAAAAATAATAAAGGCACATATCCCAAAGCACAGATACTGTTTAAAAGATGTGGTAGTGACCTGAAAAGGAACAAGAACATGACCAAAACTGTAACTGGTGCAAATGTATCTACCTACTGATGTATGTATCTGGTGATAGGCACATATGTCCCATGGCATCAATAACATTTCTAATTTAGGGGGTGAAACTGCTCATTGAGAAGGTCTCTTCTATGTTTTAACACACATTTTATTTACTTTTCTAGATGCATATCTGTCAGAGTGGCTTTTTTTTTTATGTTGCTTGGGTTTTCTGGGTTAGAAATAAATTTATCAACTTTTTTTTTTTTTTTTTTTTTTTTTTTTTTTTTTTTTTTTTCATGGCCAGCTTTTCTCAGTAAGAAGGAGTCCTGAAAAGTGGATACAGACATTCTGGATTAGTTTGCTTTCCCTGGAACATTCTTCTGTGATTGAGACTCCTTTGGCAGAGGATACTTTGTCCCCAGTTTTCTCAGAGCCTATTCTTGCCTCCGAGTTCCCATTCCATTTAGGGAACAACTGCTGAAGTGCCTCATAGATGAACATCTTTCTTTTCATGTGCCAGGGGATTTCTGAGGCTGTCCCAGCTCTCCTGCTCTGAGACACCATGGCACAAGTCCTGTGGGGGCAGTAGTCCAGGCTCCTGTGATGGAATAATCTAAAATGGCCAGGAGATGAAGCAGTGCAGTAGCAGCAGAAACCCCTGGGAGGAATATGAGCTGCTGCACTGGCAGAGGAAGTGTAATGATCTTTAGGTACTCCAGGCTCCAGAACTCCTTAAGCAACCTTAACTCCTCACAGAAAAGGTTGTAGGAAGCCTTTTTGGTGGGCAACTCCATGACAAGAGAGGCACGATTGCCTAAACATGGGGCTTATTGCTGGAGCTGTAAAGACAATGTCTTAATATTGATGAGAGACTGCTCTGCTCATCTTGAGAACAACTGATATGGCACAGCTTATGTCCATTTGGCTTTCCTCTGCCTCCCTTCCTCCCTCAGACCCCAAGCTGGGTGGTTTTGTCCATGGTGTCTTGTGGGAGCTGTTATTCATTAAGCCAGCCTCCTGAATCATCCTGGGAGAGCATCATTGGCCTGGAAATAAATGGTCAGGGAACATGCTGACTGTTCAGCAGTACTAGTGATACTGGGATCAGACTGGAACCTGTGCCTTGGTCCTGTTTGTGAGTTTTAGATGGACCTTCACTGCCTGAGAGCACACTAGATTTGGAAGAGGAGGAAGGTCACAAAGTAAACAATTAAAGTATGACTGTGCCACTGAGATCAGGGACAGAGGAAAAATGAAATCCCTTAAACTGCAACCTGCTGCATTTATTGGACTGGTTTTTGGTAGTGGATTAAGTGATGGATTCCTCAACTCCTGGCTGCCCAAAGAAGTGGATTAGGGCATAATCAACACCTTTGCTAAACTGATGAGCTGATGCAGTAGCTACTGGACTGATGTGCAGGTTGGTGCTGGAGTAGGGTTGGCTTTTGCAGAGCCAAGTGGCTCCAGCCTTTTGTGTCTGTGGTATCTCCATGAGCAGAGTGAGCCAAGCTCTGGGCATCAGAATTCCCAAACTGCGTGTGGGTTGCTCTGTGCTGGGCACTGAGTACAAGCTGGCAGGAGGCAGTCAGTCCTGAGAACATATCCATCATCTTTGAAAAAAAGTATTTGTGGACTAACTCTGCTTTTTGTAGAAGGGAAACCATCAGCTATTAAACATCTAAGTTTAGCTTGGTTGTCCACTTGTCACAGATTGGAGGAGGAGAATCTTGGCTGATTCCTGACTGCCTTTCAACTTTTGGAAGGTGAAAACTTGGTAGAAAGAATGAAACTGGAGCATGAAAGCCTGCAGAAAAAGTTGATGCAGTCACACTATTACCAAACTGTGCATTCTTGCACAGACAGTGTTGCATAGCATTTCTAGAGGCTGGAATAAATATCTTGTGTCTGCAGAGAGCATGTGCTATGTCTGGAGATCCACTCCCTAGTGCACTGTGCTCTTTCATTTGGGGTGTCTTTGAAGTGAATTTGTATATTGATGTTTGTCCAGTCAGTACCTGAAGGACTTTAATTTTTTAATTTTATCCTAAGGGTAGGTGACAATAAAGACCACCGTGTGTGTATAGATAAGGTGGTTATAGATGAGATTTTTTTGCAAATGAAGAACAAACCCACTAAGAATATAAAATCAGGAGCCAACTGTATGGCTCTGTGGAAGCCAGAAATATTTTGGCTGCCTGAAAACCTGGTTCTTGGTCACTGCTCATCCTCTACTCAGCCAAATCAGAAGCATTCAAGTACTGAAGTGTGTTGCTTTTTAATGCACTGTGAATTACCAAGAAACCAAATATTTTCTTTATTCCTGCCTGGAGCTCCCAGGAAGCTGTGTAAGCGTCTGTCAGTTCACTTGGTTGGGACTTGTATTGGCTTGTTGGTCGGCTGCAGGCAGCTGTGTAATTTAAGTGGCAGTGATGTGTAACACCCTACAGTTGTTTGGTCTGTTGAACAAGGAGGAGATGCCCTCACCTACTGACATCATTGTGGTAGCTAGTGCAGCCTGGAGCCCATCCTGCAAAAAAACCCTGCAATGAACCGGCAAAAAAAAACTGCTCAGGAGGAGGGATAAGGACATTGCTAGTGAGCCTGTTCTCTGTGTTGTGCCACACGAGTTACAGAACTCAACGTGACTTGTTTAAAAACAAAGTGTGGTAGGAACCGCCATCACTCCTGCAGTTACTGCAGCTCAAGGAGAAACCCAAGAATATTTAGCAAGCAGAGGTGCTTTCTTCCTGCACTCACCTTTCTTCCCTGAACTCACCAGAACCTGAACACACCTCAGTAGAAATGGTGGCTGTGGGATGTGCTGCATGGTGTTGGTGTGCCTCAGAGATCCTAGAATAAGGTTCTCGGTTTGAATGCATTCCCTTGACTATCAGACACGACCATCTCTGGTTCCCAGAGACCTCTCTCCTCAGTGCAGTGATAAAAGCACTTTTTTAACACCAAAGCTGCTGTGTTCCCACGCCTGTTGCTGTCATGAGGGAGGCTGGTCTTGAACAATAGCAGAGCAATAAAGAATGGCCTTGCTAATCGATATCCTGCCTAGACGCTGAGTCAGGTGGCAGCTCGGGCCTCTTTAAAATTCCTGCATTGTTCCTGATTTCTCATTTGACTGGGGTGAAGTTTTATCTTCAAGGAAAGAAAACACACAGGACCAAGTGTCTCTGCCTGCTCCACCATTCCCTTCCCACACCACCCCCACTCAGTTTTGCTGTCTTTGTCCTGTGGTAGCCTCCAGCAGTGAGGGATATGGATATGATTTTCTAGCTTGGACTCGGAGCTGAGTGTGATGTGCTGTGGTCAGGACAAGGTGACTGCGGTCTGAGCGGGGCACCCTGAGTCACACACACCTGCAAGGCTTTAGATAATGCACCCTTTCACACCCACATTTCCATGGGGGCTCATATTAATGTGTTTGTTTTTAAAATGGTCAGAAGGCAAGACAGGGATGCAGGCACAGGTTTCCAGAAAATTTCTCCATGGATGTGTTTAGAGTCCTGGCAGGATGCTAAGACAGTCTGTGTGTGAACAGACATTTGGAAAATTGACAGAAGTGGTATTTGCTTAAACAAACTGCAAGATCCAGTAGCTCAAGCTCTTGAATCCACCTCAGATGCACTAAAAACATTTTCCAGAAGGAGAAGGGAGCCAGCGAGGCTTTTTGAAATCTCTGAATCTCACGGGGCCTTGCAGGATCCTCTTTGGGGGTTTCATCCATCTCCTGTCACCCCAGAGCATCACCCCAGATCTCCTCTCACCAGCCTGGAGTGGGAAAGGGAAAACTGTGGCTCTGCTCCTTCACCTGCCTCAAAGGTGGTGGAGGACAAAGCTCAGAGACCTTCAGGATTTTCCTCAGGGCTGAGGGGTCCCCAGGACATCTTTGTGGTTCTTTGGCCCTGCTTGCCTCCCACAGAAAGGCCTCAGCAGAGGGGGAGAGCTGGTCCTGGCTGTGCCGCCGGGCAGGAACTGTTGGAGCTGCAAGGGGAACTGGTAAGGGTTACATTTGTGTGTGCAGATGTGAGATAAGAGCTGACCTACCCTTCACCCCAAACTGAACTCTCTGAAGCTCAAACAAGGTAAGCAAGTGCTTGTGAAAATGCTGGGGGAAAGCCTGCCAGACTGGCAAGCTTGCTGCTCCTGTCTGGGGCTGGGAGCAGACTTTCAGCCACTATCCATGGAGTCCATGAGAAGCTTGCCGGGCTCTCGACTACAATGCACAGAGGAATCAGGAGCTGCAGATGCCTGTCAGGAACCAGAGAGAGGGGTAGGGGTGGAGAGAGAAACAGAAAATACAGACAATGGAGGAATTATTTCAAATTAAGCTGAAATAGCACCTACAAGATATTTGAGCAAGGGCCTTCCTGCACGTAGTCCCTGATTGTTGCTCATGGATATCCCTACAGCAATACACATTACAGATACTGCCACAGCCTCTTCGCCCTGTGCAAATATAAACAGGTCCTCATCCACATCTAAGTGTGGGACAGAGTTCCCACATAGGAAATCTGTTTCTTCTGGGAAAGAAACATCTCCCTTCAGTGATATCCCTGAGTGCTTAAGTCTCCCGGGAGCCTCAAATGTGTTTTTCGCAGCACGGGATGTGGTGCCTGCCAACACAAGTGTGGCATGGGCAGGGCTGGCCTGGCCCAACACCAAGCTCTCACCCCTAAACCCTGCGTGCCTGCTGTCCTGGCAGTGAGCAGGAGGATCTGCCTGTCCTGCTACTGCCTGTGAGGTGCATTGGTGAGATGTGTTTTTGTATTGGAGCTCAGGGAGTGGGGGAGGCTCTTTTTGCCCATGGTGTCTTTATGAAAACTAGGAAACGGAAAGCGTGAATATCTCAGGAGGTGTTTTCCAAAAAGCACACACCAAGAAAAAGTGACTCTCTCTTCTCTCTCTGTAAATGTAAATTCAGGGTGCCAGAGGATCACACAGCTGGGCTGGTTAAATGCTCAGTGCAGCTCAGCCTTGCACAGATAGGGACTCCCTGGGGGTGAACTGAACATTTCTTTTCAGGCCTGGGTGTCTGTGCTGAGGCTGCTCCTAAGAGCTTCATTGGCATGATCTGGGAAAGGGAGCAGCTGAGCCAAGCACACTCACACCATGGGAATACAAGGGAGTCCTTTTGCTTCTTACAGAGGCTGTGGGGACTTGCTGTGTGTCAGAGCCTGGTAGCAGGGCTGTGGTGAGTTGGTTGCCCTCCAGAGTAATGTTGCTTGAGCCACTGGGCCCCACCTGTGGTAGCCCAGGTAGTGGGGGCCTCCTTGGTACATGTTTGGGTCCAGATTCCTGAGTTTCATGTTGTTTCGAAGCACTCCAATCAGTCGGGCTGTCTCTGTTCTTGCCGTGTGGAGTTTATGGTCACCATGCCAAGGATGGATCCAGGATGTTTTCTCTCTGACAGCACATATTGCTCTGTGGTCTGGTTAAACCTCCTTTTCTTTCTGGAACTCCGCTCAGGGACTGTGGGTGCACAACAGAAATAAATTTCTGGTGAGCTTGTTCACCTTCCCCTGCAAATCTGGTGGAAAAAGACTTAAGTCCTAATGAAGCTGTTAGTCACAGCAGGTTTCCCAGGCCTTGAGGCTTGCCTGAGCAGGGGGCTAATCTCTGTGGGGTGTATGCCAGTCATGCTCCTGGGGGCTCTGCTCCGGGCATATGGGAGTGCTTGCCTGGGAAACAAGTCACTTCAGGCAGCAAATCTTTCCTCCCTGGGAGGAAGCAACCAGGGGACACATCCATCAGTTTGTCTGAGCAACAAAAAAATCTCTTAAATGTTCTCCAAGGAACCCGTGGGCATTCCATAAGGAAAGATCTGTTCACTGCAGGGCTGGTGTTGTGACAGCTTCCAGCGGAGATGGGATGGATGGACGGACAGGAGGCTGCGTACCGAGAGGAGAGGGTGGAAGGTGCCTCCTTCCAAGGCAGCAGCTGGTGAGAAGGAGCCTGGGCTGCTCAGTGTCACCACACACGTGGCCCGTGGGGAAGCGTGAGCCCAGCTTCAATCCTTGTCAGCGGCACCTCGTTGACTTTTAGCGCTTCCTTATCGTGTCCGTGCCCACCTCGCGCGGCGCCGATAAAATGCCGCGGCCGGGGCGATCTGCTGAGCAGCCCTGCAGAAAAACCTTGCAGAGCATGGGAGCCTGAACTGCCAGCAGCCGGCCCTGGGGCTCCAGGGCACAGCAAGGTAACAAAGGAACGCTCCTAACCTGGGACAAGGCGAGCGAGGGAAGAGCTCCAAGGTGGATACGATGGGACCGGCACGGCAGCAAGTGAATTTTGGGTTGGAATAGGGATGTGCGAAAGTTGGGCTCGCTGTGACTTTCCCATACCTAGCAGAGTTGGAGGTGTAAGAGCCATGTGAAGTGATTGCAGGATGTTAGTTCTCACAGCTATAAACAATAGAGTTGGGAAGGAATGCTCAGGGGCTTTTTGGTTTTTTTGTTTGGTTGGTTTTTTTTCCCTTATTCTCTTTCTTTTCTTTCTTTTCTTTCTTTTCTTTCTTTTCTTTCTTTTCTTTCTTTTCTTTCTTTTCTTTCTTTTCTTTCTTTTCTTTCTTTTCTTTCTTTTCTTTCTTTTCTTTCTTTTCTTTCTTTTCTTTCTTTTCTTCTCTAGTAATAACGTTTCTCTCTCTTGGGGTATTAGGCACCGAAGTAGTTCTGGTACAAACCTTACTTATCACTAAAAAAGGGTATTATTTTCCCACACATTACTGCTACCTTACCTCTAGGCCTTCCTATCTAGGAAACCTTTTGTTTCAGCCCACAGCAATTTTTAAAAGTAGTTTTAATTATTATTATTTTTTTTTAAAACAGGTCAGCAACTTACAGTGATACACTTGGAAGAGTCCTCTTGATGGGTTTGAGCTGAGGGCCCCAGAATATAAAACCCTGAGCATCTACTGAGCAGGTATGTAATTTTTGAAACCTGTAACTACTGCCAAACTTGTGAACAGTATCTTGCCACTACAGGAGAACAATGAAACCTGACTGGCTGGAAAGAAGAATTTTCTTTCTGAGTGTGAAATTTAGATGTGCTTTTCCTTTATTTTAATTTTATTTTGTCAAAAAAAATTTGAAAGGGTCTAAAACTTAGTGTCCTTCTTCCTAAACTGGAGAGAAAATCCATTATGCCAGAGTTTCTTCCTGAGAAAAACCTCTAAAGTTTTTACCACAGAACCTGGGGTCAAAGTTCTTTACCTTTTTTCATGGTTGAAGTTTTGACTTTACCTTTACTGGTCCAAATATTCTAAGTGATTAAAGGTGAAACAAGGGACTTCTTTAGAGAAAGGAATTATGGTTAACAACAGAAACTTGCAGTGAAATCAATGAAAGGTTTCAATTTGACTTGTTGTTCTTCTTTTGCATCTTATTCAGAAAGTCGGTTTATGCAGCTCTTGGCATAGTTTTTTTCTTCTTTGGCTACAGCTCTACTCTGCACTATGTTGTTCATTGAATATTATTATCCCAGATCTCTTATATAGCACTGCTCTTGGAATCATCCCTGTAATCACTTCCACATGCTGCAAACTTGCAGAATGGAACAAACTCCTTCCATATTCCCTGTATTGACATGAGCTTTGCCAAGTTCTTATTCTCCAATACTTGCTGGGATACCTCAAAGTTTATTTTCAAAATCATAGTCCCAAAGCTCTTCTCACAGGAATATCTAGTGTTGCCCCAGTCACCTTTAGGAGTCTCTTACTTTTTTCCCACCAACTTTGTTCTTTTCTGTGCTTTTGAAGTGTTCTCCTCTTCTGCTTTCTTTTGTTTCTGCCCAGCATCTTGTCCTAGCGTCTCTTTATTTTGGAGCCTCACCATTTCTCCAGTCTTTCGTCATCTCCCGCCAACATCTGGGACTCTGTGTGGGAAACCTGGGCCTTTTCCCAAGGCCACCACCTCTTCATCAGCCCCAGCACTTCCGCTCTTCTCCCTGACAGTGACATTCAGATCCCCACACCTTTTACTGTATCTAAGCTCTGTCTTGTGTATGAACCTATAAAATCTCACCATTTTTTCCTCTGAAACCTGACTTTTTGTCTATACTGTCTGATTGAAAACCTCCTTTATGCCTCTTTTCCAAGCCTTCAAAATTTATTATACTGCACTTCAATATTGTTGGTCTTCTAATTTTTTTTTTTTTTTTGATTCTGTCTATACTAGGTAGGATTGAGACCACAACACTTTGAAAACAGTGGATAACTAATTCCCCTTGATGTGAATACTGATTGTCTGCCCACCTAGGAGTTAGGCAAGGGAATACTGAGGTGTTTGTTGCCAGTGTGCCACCTGGCACCCATGTTAGCCCTTTGAGAGCAGTACTTGTATTCCCAGTGCTGTTGACGCCACCTTGTCTGTGGTGTCTGTCAGTAATGCCCTCAAAGTTTGTATTTTGTAACAGCCTGAGGATGGTATCTAGTTCTTGTTTCTGTCCACTGGGATCCCTCTGCTTCTTCCTCTGTCAGGGCTAGATCTCATACAGGTTTTTCTTTGACATTTTAAGGAGCTTCCACTTCAGATTTGCGTGAATTTCATTCCAGAATATGCTCCAGCATGAAAGGTAGAGCCTTTTGTCCAAGACACTCGAGCTCAAGAAAGTGTTGATCTTCATTTTTTTCTTCTTTTTACCCACATTCTTGTGAAATGTCCTAATTAGTGACTTATTGGCCACATCACCACCAGCCTGACTTACTATAATTTTATCTTTCTTTTTTCCCTTGGGTGCTTTATGACACCCCCCACTCCCTGCATTTTGTACATGGACCAGGAAAGACAGCAAGGTGGTGAGTCCCATTTTCAGATGGATTCACGTGCTACAGATTGGTGTGTCATGAGATATCCACGTCCTTATGAAACCATGCCCTCAGCAGCTGTTTTTCCATGGATATCCGATGTGGCATCCCCAAGGGTGCTGGCATTTGCTGGTGCACTTCTGAGGCACCCAGTACCAGCCACCCTCACTCTTTGTGCAGCAGTGAGGGGATGTGAGCTACCAGCTGAGCTGCTCCTGTTTGCTGCTGACCTAGTGAAAGAGTTCACCATGCCAGCAAAAAAGGGAGGAGGAGGAGGAGAAGAAAAAGGGAATAGAGAAACTGAAAAGCGGAGCCTGAAGTTAATGAAAGTGGGGGAGTATTTCTGGTGTTATAATGTTGCCAGAATTAGGTTTCTTTAGCTCCTGCTGTGCTTTGCTAAAAGCGAGTCTAGTTAGCAGCAGCAGATGTGAATGTAACAGCTGTACAACTCTCAGGGGAATGGGAGAAGCTATGAGAAATCCATGAATTAAGTAGATTCTCTTACTTTCTTTGTGTGGAGATCTTAGAAGTGGAAGTTTCCGAAGTGTGTCCTGCTGGCTGCTCATGTCAAGTGATTGGGATGTGGTAGAAAGTGGGAGAAGGGCGCAGCAAGCAAGATGCATGGAATGTTTTCAGTCAGGAAAAGGAGAGCACTTGGGGAATGAGTTACTGGAGCTGCTGGGGGATGATGGGGTAGCTGGGAGGAAAGATGCAGCTTAGGAGTAGACACTAATGTTGCAGAAGTGGGGATGGGAATGCATGCAGCTAAGAATAGATGCGTTTATGGAAAGGATACTGGTGGTTATTTGGTAACCAGAAACTTAAGTGATCAAAGAGTTTAGTAAGACCTTCTGACTTTGCCTTGCCCTTCCAAAAATATATCATGGCTGTGTGGAAGGTTCCCTCCCATCCCTTCTTAGATGTTAATCACCCCCTTCAATATAGGTGGCCTATCAGATTGCATAGGCTGGGTAAACACTGGGATATGTGATAGTATATTTGCTGGGCTGCAGGATCTAAAGGTAAGGATGATATCTGGAATGCCAAGATATTTGTAAGGGGAGGCAGGATTCCTGCTCTCTTCAGCTGCTCGCCCTCCAAGTGGAAGGAGAAGGCATTTTAAATTCCTTGCAAGCTCCAGGCCATAAACAGGCTCTTCCTGTATGAAACAATAAGGATCTAACAGTACTCAGGAGTTGTCTGCTTTTCTGAACAGGTCTAATAATACTGAGATATGCTTTTGTGGGGAGGATGAAGCCCATCAATTGTGGAGACAGAACTGCCCAGTGCTACTGGGGAAGATCATCCAAGAAGACGGTGTTGAAGACAGAGTCATGGGGCAAAGAAGAAATCAAAGTCCCATCAAGCTGAAGCAGACACAGACAGAAAAGGGAAGGAGTCAAAACAAAAAGAAAGCAGGAAAGAGGAAGAAAATAATTAGGCAAAGGTGGGAGAACTATTAGCATTTTTTTGTACAATGGAGAAGTGGCTCAGCCATTAAATACAGTCCATAAACACTGTTTTTTCAGCTAGCTGGGCTAAGGGCCTCTGTGGGGGCAAGCACACAAATGATGGGTCCCCAAGCCCTGCTGCTCTCTCAATGAGAGCAGAATTTATCACCTATATAATGATCCTGAATTCATCTGGGGGGAGGTACTTTGGCTCTAACATGGTCTGGCTCCTCTGTATCACATTTCTGAGTAAGCCTGTATTCCCCAAAGTAATGTGAAGATTGATATGGACAAGGGAATGCATTTGGTATTTTCCTTTGTGGATCACAGGGCGAGTGCCACATGCAGTAGTCATGGATGCTGTGTTTATCCTTACCCTTCTTGCTAGCTTGAAGACAGCGGTGCTGCAGCTTGAGTCTCTGAAGCTGTTCTTGGCATGTAGGCTTTTGGCATTAAAAATCTGCATGGGTCTGTCACCACAGGCCACAGCCATTCCTCGGGGTGCAGGGCATGCAGGGTGTTGGTGCTTTGAAATTATTTGTAAGGCATTGCTCTGTTTTGCCTGGTTCCAGGCAGGGGACTGAAGTGAAGGTTACTAAAATGCAAGCCACTTGGATGATGGAGGAACAGAAGTGTCCCTTAGAGCTAAACTAAAACCTTCTAGGAGGTATGTTGTTCTCACACTCGTCAGCTATGACAGTGGGGGGAAATATCCTGCCTGACCAGGTAGGATATGTTTCACCTGGACCCTTTGTTTACACAGAGAAAAACCATGGGATTTCGTGCCTTTTTGTACAGTGATCCTACAGTGAAATGTGAAACTTCAGATATTCCTGTAGGTACAGACTATGTGACCCTGCCCCAGATGGGAAATCTGCATGGTAAAATGCCAGGTCCCTGAGCCCTTTTCCTCCCTGGGATGAAATTCCCTTTTTTTCATTGTGAATCTTACCAGCCAAGGGTGTTGCTTCACCTTATTCGTTAGCCAGCTAGTGTCAGTATAATTAAGGGTTAAGTAGTTAATTTTAAAAAATCCCTTGGAAGTCAAGGAATCCATACATTTGCTTATTTGTAACTTATGCACTGCCCCTGAGGCAACGAGGCATTGGAATGTGATCCCATATTCGTGTATTTAACAACTGAAAAGATGATGTGAGAAGAGGTTTGGGTTTACAACAGTGTAAAGCAAACTCTGACTGTCTAACCTCCTGTTTCACCTCCCCTGTTGCAAGTCATGCATCTTCCTAGTGCCCAGTCCTGTGGAAATCCGGTATTTCAGTGTGCATTGAGACAGGCTTTTCTGACACAGGATGGAGCTGAGAATATGCTTAAGTTTGTTTTTGTCCCAGCCAGAGAGGAGAAAACTTTCTTCATTAGGGGCCTGTTTGTGGTAGGGTCTACAGAAACACTCATCAAATGCTGACTTTACTTAAAGCTCTTAGAATCAAATCACACCAGGTAGGCTGAGCCAGGAATACCTCTAGAGAGGTTTGTTGTTGCTGTTTTTTGCAATGCAGATGTTAGGATTTTACAGGAAACCCATCAGTCCTCCAAATGGGTGGGGATGTGTACTTGTAAGGAGGAGTAAACATTGAAAAGTTGGTGGTTTGTGGCTGAATGCTACTGAGCAGGACAAGCAAGATAGTAACTGATCAGTAGGAATGACTCAAAAATCGGTGATCTGAAAAAAAAAAAATCCCAACCACAAACCAAAAAAACATTATTGCAATAGTCCGGATGACTCAGAAAGATGGGGCCAAGCATAACATTAGCTGCTGTAAGTCACATGTCAAAGAATAAGGAATACAGGCTACATTTATCAGTTGGCAAGTTTGTCTCGGGAAGGAGTGGGGGCTGGTGCAGCTCCCTGGCTGACTACAGAATTCCAGGAGGATGCTGTAGCTGGGGGAACTCGTGTAGATTTCAGTAAATAAACTGAATGGTTCTAGGAAGGGCTGAGTGTGTTCGTGTGTGATTTAGCACTAACATGTCACTTCCCATGTACTCTGTTCAGTGCTTTTTTGGGTAATTCCCGGATGGAAGAGGTTTCAGGGACAATGCCTGAGGGTGTTAAAGAATTGGAAGTGTGCCTTCCATTAAAGAGGTTGAAGAGGTGGAATGAAAAGGGAAAGCTGAAGGCTAACTTTTTTCAGTGTCTAGATATCCTACAAGGAGAACAAATTTCCTATGGTCTAATAGACTGAGGGGCACTAAGACCCAAAACCAAGGATATGAGACTGGAATAAAAAACGATTTTTAAAAAATGATATGAGAAAAAGCACTACTTTTTAACATCATCTGTAATTAACCACTAAAAAAGCAGTGAGGCTTTTGGAGGATCCTTTCCACAAGGCTTTAAAGTTGTGGCTGGATTCTTGTCAGAAAGTGGACCCCTGTAGAGATGGGAGGGATTTCTGCCAAGTTTTCTGACGCAAGTTTGTGAAGATGTGGGTCTGGGTGATCGTGCCACTTCTTTCTGGCATTACACTCAATGTTAGCTCACAGCTGTTGGCAGTCTGGGGTTGAGAACTGGGACCTCAGGGCAAGAGCCAAAGGCATGCCCTCTGAGCACAGACCTTGCTCCTTTCCATCCTGCCCTGTGCAAACACTCACCAGTGTTTGGTTCACCTTTTTATTGGGTAATGTTGCACTGATATCCCAAAGTAAATGAAGCTTCATTAGCGTCCAGTGGTCAATGATGACTAATTGTCATCTATCAATGGTCCTTCAATCCTCTTCTATCCAAATTGAATTGGATAGAATCTCTCATAGAGGGATTATTCCTTTTACATACCATCATCTATGGCTCTGTCATCCATTTCAAACTTTAAACCTTGTTACCCTCTTGTATTTCTTAGCCAAACTAGAATGAGTTTTTCCTTCTGCTACCTCAATGAACATCTTAATTTTTTTTTCTTTTTTTGTTTTGTGGGAAAGCTGTATTCCCATGATGCCAGGTTTTGCTTTATTTCTTACCTTATTCCCCGCAGACTTAAACTTTGTCAGAGGCCAAGTCTGTGCCTGTGGAAGAATCAGAAGTGCAATGTACCATTAGAAATGAGGCCTGAGAGCAGGAGAAGGATGGGCGTTGATGCAGGTGGAGGCTGGGGCACCATCAAGAGGTGCCAGCAGAGCCTCTGAGCCTTTGCACACAGCCAGCACAGCCAGGTCCTTGCTTTAACAGCATCAGAACTTCCTAGGAAACACAATGGCCACTTGTGAGCCAGTCCTGGGCCAGGGCAGCAGAGGAAAGCCAGGCAGGGCAGCGTGTCCCTGCGGGCAGCAGGGCTGGCTGGGTGGGGCGTGCGAGGATCCTTGGATGTGACTGCCGAGGCCCTGCGGGGTGGGAAGCGTTTTCCTCTCGTGACTTCACCTGGACTGTGTGCCAACCCCGGCACACAATGTTATCACTGCGAGCCAGCACACGGTCAGGACGGCTGTGCTCGCACAGGGGGCCCCAGGAGACTTTCTCCAGGCCTTACAGCTTTTGGCCTTGATGGCTCTTGCCAGAAATATACCACGGCCCCGTTCCGTGGTTTTGTTTCCAGTGGTACCAGAACTGGCTGTGCTTGTGGATGACATGGCACTGAGGTGGAGATCTGGTTGTGAGGAGTAAAGGTGAAAAGTTTTGTCAGGACCTGAAGCAGGGTCTACCCCACGCCCCTCTGGCAATCAGGGCTTGCTCTTGGCTCTTTCCTTATCCAGGGTTTATTGCTGTGCAAAACAGCCAAGTTAATGAGTCATTAAGAACCCTCAGTCCCTGCATGGGGACTTTTCTGCCTGGATGGAAATCCTTCCCAAGAAGCCCATTGCCCTCTCTGTAGCAAACACACAGCTGTTGAAACCTCTTGGATAAACAAATGCAGTCCTTCAGGGCTCAGGCCCAGCCTACAGTGGTTTCCATGGGTCAGGGATGAGTGGTCCTGCCTCCAACCATCTTGACTTTTGTCAGTGTTAAATGGGGAGAGTTGGGCCTGGATCATCAGAATCTCTTGGCAGCTTCACAGATCTCCTTTCATGGCAGTCTACAGAAGCTCTGTCTTCTCTCCAAGGACACACTGTAGATTAAATGCTGCCTCTAGAAGTCCTCAGCCTGCCCTTTTCCCCACACTGGGAGAAACCCTATAGTGTTTATTTTGTTCTGTTGTTCTGTGAATGAGACCTTTCGGCCCAGACAAGCTCGGGCATCCTTTCCTTAAACAAAGAACCTTTCCTTAAATTCTTTGGCAGACTTTGGCTTTCCCAGGACTGATGTTTTGGAGACATCCATGTTTTCCGTGCCTTGGCATTCAAAGAAGGCAACAGCACTGGACTAGTCTGCAGAAAAATGTGATGCTTTCAGCCTTTGACATCTGAGATTTGTAACTGACTGATCTAAGACACTTGTTCATGCAAGTGTCTGTCTCCAGGTTGTTCAGAAGTCTTTGTAGGTTCATCAACAGCTCTCCAGGATTGGTGTTTGTGCTCCAATGGAGTTGAAATGGTGCAGTCCCAAACAGGAGGTTGGTGGCATCCTCATGCTGTGTAAGAATCCTCAGGATGATGCAGCACTTGGCCACTTGTGACTCTGCTTTCTGGGCTACCTCACAAATCATAAATTATTTTTGGGAGGTGGATTGGAGATGAGCAGATCTGAGCCCTTAAAATTACATACCAGCAGGCAACGTGTAGATCTGCAATCTCATGGGATCAGTACAAGGTAAGAAGACACTGCTGGGGGATACCTTGACACCTTCTTCATTCAAGCTGGCAGGTAGTCATTAAAATAAGCTGGCCTTTGAACCAGAAAATAAGTAGTCTTTTTCTAATTTGATGACTTACGGGTCATGGAGAACATGTAATGGGAGCTTTTGATAGCAGAGGGCTTCCATGAAAATTGGAGGACAAACCAGGCAGGACTGAGGTGTATCCAACTTGCCTCTATGTGTCAGCCCTAAGATGTGCAGTGGGAGTTCATATGCAGCTTCTCAGCCACCCTGAGCTCAGGGCCCTCCAGGAAGCCACTGCTTCTGGGACAAAGTTCTCCACAGCAGAGCTACAGCTGGTCTCCCTGCAGAAGGGCAGGAACTGCCCTTCCCTTCCCTGTGCTAAAGCAAACCTAGTCTGTGTTTGTCCAACCCTCTGAGCCATCAGGAGTGCTCTAGATCAGCAGTCCCCTTTTTCATGATCCACCCCCCTCCAGGACTTGGTGACTTTTGTAAAGTGTTTTCTTCTAGGTTATTGACTAAAAATATCCTGATGCCAAACACCCTCCAGGATCTTGGTACAAACATATTATTAAAAAAAACCCGATCACTTCTAGTTCTCAATTGTGTTTTGGAACCAGTCTAATGGGTCATTTATAGTCTGTTTAATGACTGCTGTCTTATTTTTATGCCAAGCAAGTTCTTTAATCATAGTGCCACATGATAGAAGGGAAACTGCCTTCCAGGATCTCAAGTATATTGTACCAGCTTTGTTATATTTAACAATGGTACATGCAATTTCCTCAGAGAAAAGCAGGAACACAGTTCAGTGGGGGTGAATTTTCTGTAAACCCGTGTCGGTTGCCCCTAGTTTTATTTCCCTCTTTCTCTTCCCTGTGTTCTTTGTTAGCCACTTCATTATTTAGTTCAGGTCTGAGATCCTGTCACAGGTCTGTAGTTACCTGTGAGTAATTATGAGATAATTATAAAATAATTACGCCCTTCTACATAGTCTTTACAAAATGCCAGACTGTGGGATTTCTTCTGCTCCTCTAGGACTTACCCATTGCACCACGAAGTACAGAAGATCAACATAATCATGGAATTATGTATGCAGCTTACGAAAAAAACCCACAACTAAAGAAAGATAGAAATTTTTAGTGCAAGGTACTTAGTCCTGATGATTTAAAATGCCTGATTTTAGTAGCTGGTATTTAACTCCTCTGAGACACTACCAGAAGAGACATGTCATTAACAAGGTCTTCATCAACTACTTTCTTTCCTCTCAGCAGTAGGATAGGAGTATTTATTGATTTCTTTTGTTGTTCTCTGCATTGTTATTGAATAATCTAAGATTTCTATCTGATAACAGATCAATACTATGAGTCAGACTCATTCTGGTCTTAATTTACTTTTTAAAAAAATGCCTTTGTCAGTCTTTTTTTCCCCCCCCTTTCACCTCCATAATTTTTTTTTATAATTCTTATCTTCTAATTTGTATTCCGCTTCTCTCATACTATTTGTTACATATGTTATACTTCACTTACTTAAAGCTGCCTCATTTCAATTTTACATCAGGTTGTGTTTTTTTCAGTTGCACTATTCTTTCTTTACTGGGGAGCTGTGTATTTTTGGTGCCTCGTAAATGATTTTTAAGCAGCTGCTAGTGATTATTTATATTTTTGTGTTTAAATACTTTCTTTGTGTTTATTTAGCCCAGAATTCTCTTCAGGGCTGGGAGACAGGACTTTTTAAAACAACATTTTTTTTTTTAAAGCATTGCATTACCAGTTTGGACTTTTTTCTGCTTTCATATAAGAGTGCAGCGAGCTGGGGATCAGTGAACTTGCTACCAGCCTCTCATTTCTGCCATCACTTTACCCCTCCTGATAAGGGAAACGCAAGTTTTGTTCAATTTGGATTTAAAGTCTGCCAGATGAGGAAGCTGTTAAGAACATTTTCAAATCCCCAAGGCTGTTTATTGAGTCAGCAACATCACCATGCATTAAACTAAGCAATAACTTAAGTTTTTACTTTGGTGAGTGCTTGAGTAACCAGTGCTGCCATATTCCAGCGTTTCTTGATTATCCATCCAAATCATCAATCCTGTTACTGGAGCACCAACTCACAAATATTGGGTACTGATAGCTAGGAAATTGTGATTCAAAGTCACAAACAAGATAGCAAGTACTTTTTTTTTTGTTCCATTCAGTCTGTCTTAGGGCTATACCTATTGATTTTAATATGGTCTTACAAACCATGCCAGCATTTATTCCAATGTCTTACCGCTGTAGTCCCCTGGGCAGGCAAAGCCTTGATGAATATAACCTGAAAAGGAATGCTACAACTGTATGCAGCTAAAGAGGATGTACTGGAATGGACTTGGCTTCTGTATTGTGTTCCTGTAAAGGAGGGCAGGCTTTTGAAAGGCTGAGTCAGGGCTGCAGCTGCATAAACTCAGCACTGCTCAGGGGGAGTAGAAACCTACCAAACCTGCAGCACCCTGGGCCAAAGCAGGGGGGCAAACAGAAATATTAGAGCACATGTCCTTGCTTCAGAGCTTTGGGGACTGGAGAGACACAGGCCATTTAAAAAATGCCTATATTTTGCTGAGGAACTACCTGTAATAGCTGCAGTGGGCTAGGAAGCTCTTACATTGACTGGGATGGTGTTTATCAGTCAGGCAAGAACGGGGTCTCACAGCACAGGGCATGTGGGAGAGTATTCAGCTGTTGCCAAGGTGGGATTTAGAAGTAGTTCCTGAGATTTCTGCCAAGTTTCTCACAGGACAAGGGTCCCCCAGGGAGTCTTAATGCTTCTTTTAAAAGGATCCAGATATGCTTTAAACCATTTTCTTCCTAAGAATATCATATTCACTGAGCAGTAACAGGGCTGAAATGGATTGCAGTTTGCTGGAAATAATGAAGAAAAAACTCTCCAGTCCTCTCCAAACTGGATAAGCCCTTTGGCTCTCCCACCTATGTTTTCTGGCAGGTCTGTACACAGATAATCCTTGACTCCTTCCATCTGGCTGTTTATTAGTTTGGAGCCAAATTGTCTCAGTGAATGCTGAACACCTCTGGATGAATGATGATCTATGGGCAGGTTGTCTTCTTGATCAGGAAAAGAGAATGACTGGCTCAACAGCTTCCAAGTTCAATAACCTCCTTTACTTCTTAATGAATTGCTGAGGCATGAGCGGCTTCCGTTCCTTGCTGGCATCTTTTACACTGTGCCCAAAGAAACAATCATATCAGGCTCAGGAAGACTGAAAGGGCAGGGAAACAGGAACCATCCCCACGGATGTCCTCCCCAGAGAGGCTGGGAACACGCTCTGCTGTGGGAAATGGGAAGCTGAGGTCAGCCAAAGTGCACAGCAGGTATGCACATCTTTTGGGATGGGAAGAGCAGATAATGGCCTGCTTTGCCATCCCCATCCCTGCCCTGGCCTGCTGGTGAGCTCTCCTGGGCCACCTTCACACCTTGCATGCAGAGTGCACCTCCAACTGTGTCATTCCGTGGTGTGGAAATGAAGGCAGGAGATAAAGGTGGAGAGTGGGTGGTGACAACGTTCCTGAGAGCCCTGAGCCTACCACTCAGCAAGGCAGGCCTTGGTGGTGTGAGAAGAGCCCAGAAGAAGTGAGAAAGGAGTAGGGAATGAGCCCCCAAGAAAAACTGGAAGGCAAAAAACTCCATGGACAGTGAGGTAACACAGGACGCTTCCAGTCATACAGACTTGTTCCCATCTTTCAGAAGCTTTGTCCCTTCTAGCTCCTTGTGCCTGGGAATGTTAAGAGATTGTACAAAAAGTCTTGATAAAACAAACATATGGAGATCCCCTCAAGAGGCTGGGAGATATTATTAGCTCCTCTTTTACTGGCAGGCCTGGAGCAATTAATTATTACCAGAAGTATTATCAGGTACTTGTCACTGCTTTCCCTGGATCCACTTCACATAGCCCAGTCTGGCTGTAAGCAACATGTTCCCTGACTGGCCTGATACCCCATAATTCCTGATAGCAGTTCCCTCTGCTCCTCTCTTGAGGATCTCAGCACTGGTGGAAGGGCCATAACCTCGAATATATGCTGAAAGAAATTTGAGTCCATGGATCACTTAAGTATGCAGCATGCCTGTGTTTTTATATCTTCTCAGTGATGTGCTCCACCTCTGTGACCAGGGGGAAAGTTTTAGGCAGGAGGCAGAAAAAAGGGACAGGTAAGAGGATACGGGGACCTAGGGAAAGGCATTTTGTGTCTGATGGCTGCATAATAATGCATGTTTAACAATTTGCCTGTGAGCTCTGGGCCCTGTCCCAGTGCTGCTCCTCAGAAATGCCATTGTGGATGCTCTAAGAACTTAGAATTTCTAACCAACACTCTCTTGTAAAGGTTTGTGCCTCTAGAAATAGTCTGGTCAGGTTTTAAGTGAAATTGTGCTGATCCATGAAATCATGTGTCTAAAGGAGTATTCTTCTCTTCCTGGTGCTGCCTGCTGCAGTAGCACAGCACCTACCTTTGACACACGAGAAATATCTTTTTTGCCTTACTAGTTCTTTGTACCTTTAATGAATTTTCACTATTGATATACTTTTAATGACGTTTCTATTATTTACCATGTTATTGTTAAAGGGAAAACCATGCAGATCAGCTGGCATACCTGTGAAATATTTGCTGGAAAAGGGATGCAGGTTCAGGTGAAAATACAGATTTTTACTAGTAAAAAAGGTGCTTTGGCAACAAAGTTTACCCTGAGTTTATAGGTAAAATTAGAGACATAAAAATGATCCTCATGTCACTTTAACTCCATCTGTTTAACCACTGTAAAAGTACTGTAAAAACCCGTATCCGGAATAGTCATTACAGCATCGCTGTGTTTGCCGCGCTTAGTTTTGCATCCGCGGAAGAAGTTTAAGAAACGAGCGACGGGAAGGGTCGGGTGTGGCCAGGAGAAGGCACAGCGTGCCCGTGGCGCCCTTTGTCACCCGCAGCATCCCTGGCTGCCGGCGCATGGATGAGAACGCAGTGCCCGCTAGCGGCGCGGGATGCGGGAGCCGCCGGCTGCTGCTCCCGCTGCTCCAGTGATGCTGCTCCAGCAAATGCACCGGGACGAGGTGCCTGGCCCTCCCTCCAGCCGCCCGCGGATAAAATCAGCACCTCTGGGGAAAGCCCTGGCTGGGCTGGGCCGAGAAAACAGAGCAAATTGGTTGAAATTGGGGTCATGGTGAGCAAACGCCTCTAAATCTGCAGCACGTTCAAAACCATCACTGGAGGGAAAGAACTCTCCTGAAGGTGCCCTGGGCAGCGTGGAGATACCTGGGGTGAGCAGTGGGAAGCAGTACAGCACCACCGTGCTTCACACTGCCCCAGCTAATTAGCCCCACTCCAGAGGAGAGAATTAACTCAAGCGCAATTCCTTGCTGGCGTAGCCAGAGCTGTGTCCCCCCGGGTCAGCATTGCACTGGGTGGTGTAGAAAACCCGCCATGCCCAGGCTGGGATTTCAGAACTGGTGGCAAGATACTAATTTTTTGGGTTTTTTTTTTTCAACTGAAGGCATTTCTCTTCTCTTGGCCCTACCCCAAACCGTGGAGCCAAAGACCTCAGAAAGCCTCCCTCTCCCCCTGTTGTTTTTCTGCTTAAGAGGTAAGATCATCCTTAACAGATGTTTGTTTACCTCTTCATAAAAACCTCCTGTGATTCTACAGCCTCCCCAAGCAGTGTGCTGCCGTGCTTTGCTATTCTTGCCATTGCAAAGTGTTTTTCTAATGTTTAGCTATATCATTTTTATTGCAAATTAAGCTGATTATTTCCTCTTCTACTTTTGGTGAATGTAGGGGACAACTGTTTAGTCTCTCCACCCATTATAAGAAATGTTTATGTGCTGGAAGACTGTTATCATGCCTCCCCTCCCGTTGTTCTTTTCCTAGAGAAAACAAACTCAATTATTTTATCCATTCCTTATAAGTCATGGGCTTTTTTTCCACCTCTCTTATCATTTTGCTGTTCTGTTTTGGACTTTCTCCAACTTGTCTGCATCTCCTGTAAAATGCAGTGCCTGGGAGTGGACACACTGTTCCTGCTGGGAGCTCAGCAGTATCAACTAAATGCACAAAATAACTGCTTCCATTGCCTTATACACGAAATCCACATTAAAGCACCTCAGAATGAGATTTGTCCTCTTCTGTGGGGATCTCCCTTAGCAGGCACACGTTGGGTCCCACCCCAGCTCTCTCTGCTTGACTGGTCACCATTCAGTTTGGAGCAGCACACCTGGTGTCTGTGCAGCCACCTCTCCTGAGCTGGATCTTGGTGCAGTCACCTCTGCAGAGGCAGCCCAGCTCCCCAGTGTCTCACATTCCTCTCAAACTCCAATCACTTCAGCCTCCTGCCTTCAGGAGGGACTGCTGACCCGCAGCCCAGCTGTCATCCTCTTGGTTTTGTCCTCTAGTCTGTTGTCCAAGACACTCAAGGAAATACTGAGCAGCCCTGGAGGCAGAACTTCAGGGACACAACTCTCCCAGCTGGAAAAGTGAAGCCCTGCTAATTACCCTTGATTATGGTACTTCAACCTTTGTTCCCTCTGCATGGTGACTTTGCATGCTGCCCTGGGAGCCTGTAATCTAGATATTTTCCAAGTGTCCACTGAAGTAAAAGTATTTTACACCTACCATTTCCTCCTCATCTACCAGGCCTGTTAGTCAAAGAAGGAAATTAGCTTGGTTTGACATGATTTGTTCTTCAAAATTCCCTGCTGGTTGTTTCTTATCAGCATATTGTCCTTTCGCTGCTTATAAATTGATTGTTTCATAATTGGTTCCAGTATCTCTCTAGGTATCACAGTTAGGCTGACTGGCCTGTAATTCCCCAGGTCCTCCTAGAACAGTAATTTTCAGAGAAGAACTGCATTTAGCAGATACTGAAAGACATTCCACTTTTGCCCTGCTTATCTTTATTAATTGTCTAGTTTGGTTCCATCCCTTAAATTAAAAACATGTTTCCCATAAGTATTCATCCTCCACTTGAGGCTCAGCAGAACAACCCAGCCCTATCTTCACCTCTTCCGTGTTCCTGCCCTTGTGTTACATACTTCCCTAATTTTCTTCCTCCCTGATGCTTTATATCTTCCTCCCTCTCTTTTCTTTGTGGTTTGCTTGCAGCTCCCTAGCAAAATATATTTCCCAGCAATTCACATCCACCAGTGCCTGGAGAGTGTCCTGGAAAAATCTGGGAGCCTGGCCCTCAAAATGCAGGCAAGTGACATTTGCCAGGCTTGCAGGGACGTGGTAAGGTCTGCTTAAAGATTTGTCCAGGGCTGGCTACACTTAGATGATTTCTGAGACCAGTAGGTGGCAGAGAGATGATAAAATCTGGGAGACTGATCCTGGTGATCAGAGGATAGATCACTTTGGCTCTGGGATAGACTAAAGACCTGGGTGAGTGTGTGGCAGAGGAGATAGCTGGGTAAAGTTCCCAGCTTCTTGCAGGGAGGCTGAATGTGCCCAGTGTTCAGCCTCAGCCACGAGTGAGAGGTCTGTGTGCTCAGCAGAAGAACAGGAAGCGTGTGCCACTTCCTAGCTAAGCAGATCCCCAGAAGATAACTTTGTTTGAGGGAGGGGTATCGTTATCCAGGGTTGTGCGCTATATAATTGCACAATCTGCTATCATGCATGAACAGAGCTGTTCAATAGCATGGCCCTGCCTTGCCCTGACATCATGTCTGTGTTGGAAATCCATTTGGAATAAAAAATCCGACATTCCCCAAGTGACCTCGCAGTCTCTGAGCAAAAGGCTGAGTTGCAGTGGAGACTTCACAGACTCAGTGGTGCCAGGGACAGAAGCTCAGTCACCAGCCTCAAAGCAGCTAAAGGTTGAGAAGTCAGCAATGAAGCAAACTTCTTTCCAGAGAAAATAGTATTTTAAAAGTGCAAGAGATGCCTGTGATTCTTTGAAGGCTAGAAAAGTCCCAAAGGCAAGGAAAGGGCACCGTGAGTTAACAGTGCAGTGTTACTTTCACTAGCTGCTACTATTTTTAGCACTGGTTTTTGGGGATGAAAGTACTCAGCACATCTACAGGTTGCTGCAGAGAGAGAATAAATTAATGAGAGCATAAATACCAAGCCAGCTACACAGGTTGAAAGTGTTTGCCCTTCTCAGTCTGGCACTGTCAGTGCTGCAATTCTTTTGCAGACTCAGTGATTGTCACATGCTGCATGTGAGGTCCAGTCTTCTCAACCTTTGCTTTTATGGTCTCTACTCCTTTCTTTCACAGCCACTGCTTTCATGCTACAAAGCTAGCCCTGATTTCCAGCATTACCCTGATGCCTAAGTGAATCAAATTTCCTTCTTGCTCTTCTCATGCTCTGCCATCTCCTCTTCATGCCCATCTCAAACAACCACTTCCCTGCATAGCCCCAGGACAAGAGGAATTCCTCACTGCCCAGCTTCGTTTTCATTTAGATCCTTTTCTTCAGAGGGAGGAGGCCCTAGTGAGCTGGAGAACTTGATCCAGAGCTCGGTGGTGCTTTTGTAAAAAGCCTCCAGATGAAGGGACTCTGGTTTTCCACAAACCAGAAATGTCCTGCAAACTGGGTGTGCCCCATGCTAAAGGCTCTGTACTCTGTGATGCCAAAGAAAGTCAGCCTGATCATTTGGATGAAGGTAACACAGACCCAGTAATCACAGACTTGAATATAATTTCTGCATCAGTTGCATATTGCAAGCTGTTCTGCAACTTGTCAGACAATGTTTGATATTTGGATAGTGTTAGCAAAAGGCAGATAGAAGGTTAATGGGAAAGGTCTCTGACAGTAGATGGATGTAATTTAGAGATGGACTAGAGCCATGTAGTTACATACCAGATTTGGGGTTTGGCTCATTATATTAGAGAGAAAAGGCCTAGAAAGGGACGTGCACATTCAGCTAGAGCCGAGTCTTCCAAAAACACAGTTTTGGTCTGGAAAGGAATGGGCAGTTTAACACCTGAACCACCTGCCCTCTGTGATGCACCATCCTCCAGGCACTCTCTAAAAGTGCTGTTTAGTCCTCCCTCTCTTACTGCTTCCCAGAGAGGGGTTGAGGGTGGCAGTGATGATCACTCACTCATGTATTGATACTAGTTTATTTTCAGTAGTATATAGCAAAACAATAAAGGTGTTCCTTCCTCCTCCTCACTGTCCTCACTCCTCTCATTGATCCAACCACGCCTTTTCTCATTCACTTTGTGTTCTTGGGACTTGTGAATTCTCCGCAGTGTGTCCTCGCTCCAGGAAGGCTGTTCCCATGCTTTCTGTAGCATGGGCTAAAAAATGTTCTGCTATTGTCTCCCTGTTTAAGAGAGTGATTTCTTAAGGTGTTCAGAATATGACTTTCAGTCCAACTACATGCATTGAGAGTGATTTTTCTTTTGTGTCTCCAGACTGGTTCCTCTTGCAAAATATGATTCTTTTTCATCTCTCCCTTATGCTTTAGCCCTTTTGAAATCCAGTTTGAAAAACATCATCTCTTGCCTCCAGTTGTGCTTTGGACTTTGGGGCTCTGCAAATCAGCCTAAAAGCTGTTTGGGGAGACAACTCCTGAGATGAAGCTCTGAACTTAAATGGACACAAATGCCCAGAAACACAGAAGAGTGGCCTGAAACTCTTGGTTTGAGGGTACAAAATTTTGTGGCCCTCGTGTTCTAATATCTCATTCAAATTACAGCATTTTTGGAGACAGAGTGTCTCCCAGATCTGGGAAATTAAATTCAGTGTTGAGTTTGCATAAACAGAGAGGAGAACTACTTGCTGCTTCATCACTTTATGAGCCTGGCATCTGTATCACTGCTTAGCAAATCTTGCTTCCAGTAATCCTCTTTTTCTTCAGAACTGAGCACCAAGAGCACATTCTGAGCAATGCCTTCAGAAAGATGACAAAAACCATACCTCAGAGTAAGGTTATAGCCTTTGACTTTTAATTAAAACTCTCAGGGCGTTTAGTTGTACTTGTGGATGCATTACTGAGCCTGTGACTCCTCTCTTCTGTGGCCCCTCCAGCATTTTTGCAGGTGGCTGGTGGTAGACAAGTGTGCCTGGGGTAGCATTCCTGTTTGCTGGGCTGCTGGACTTCAGCTATGCTCCTTAATAAAACAGTTTGGTTTAGACATTCTTGATGCATGTGCACATGCAAGATGCATTTGGAGGAAAAACTAAGCAGAGCTAAGAGACTGAGAGGTGAGGTTGTAAAATTGGTCTTTCTCAGCTTTGATTAATATTGACTGATAATCTTGTTTCCCCATTCTGCTGCTTTTTCCAGGTAAAAGATGTTAAAGACCAGGCCAAAGTATCTGACAGTGCCAAATATAAACCTAGTACTTCAGTACCTGCCTGAAAATCAGTAATGCAACTTGTCTGTCAGAGCTGGGTGTAGGGTAACAAATTAATTTAATCAATGCTGCCACTATCAGAGATGTTGGCGTTCACTTTTCACTCGCCACACCACAACACCTAAAGACCAGCGAGTGTGGACACACACATAGCTGTGCTGAACCACAGTGGAATGGCAGAGATGCTTTGGTCCCTGCTTAACTGAGCAAACTCCCATTTATACATGTATTAGGTTTTCACTGCCTGCCGCCTGTTCCTCTCCCCCCTCTGCTTTTTTATGTTCAGTGGACTCTCCTCTCTGTGTCTCTGCCTCTCTCTCTATTTTTTTTTCTGCCTATTGTTCCCCACGTCACTGACTGTCACTCACTTCATAAAGCCGTCTGGCTTGGAGCTTAAATATTGCAGGGCAACTAAAACCCACCATCAGAGCCAATTCAGTCATATCTGCTCAGTCGTGCGACAAGATTGGGGCTTTTAGGGTAGGGAAGAAGAGAGACAAAAGTTCACTCTTCCCTGCAGAGTGCCAAGAGAGGAGGGGGACACATTTCTTCGGTGGAGCCTCTCGCAGCGGCAAGTTGCTTGCTCAACACCCTTAACCTGTTCGGCCTCTCTCGCCGGTAGCGTACGCAGGTCGCGACGTCTGGGAGCGCAGGGTGGGGGTCTGCAGCCAGCCCGGGGGAGTTCAGGACACAAATCTGTTGACTCTGAGTGGGCTTTAGGCAGGGTCCTGCTCTTTTCCTCGTGACAGGCAATTTCAGGGGGAAGGTGGCTTCCTAAATACCTGGCTTGCCCCTTTTTTTGAGGCTGGAAGGGCTGACTGCTTGCTGGTGGAATCCCAGACATTTTCAAACTGGTTGTGCCACCACTCGTCATCCGTCCACCCAATATTGTCCACCCAACCTCGAACAACTTCACTTGCAGAAAACAGAGGGGATGGGCATGGCAGGGTTGTGAAGAACGTGGCCAGTTGGAAGTGATCTCAGGGAGGGCTTAGCCCAATGTAGCAAGTTGAGAGCGAGAGACGTGTGATGGAGTTAGACAGGAAACATTTTCCCTTCTCTTGTGCAGTGAGTTTTCCGTGTGATAAGGTTAATCACACCTAGAATGTGGCTCTTGCTTGCTGCAGTGGAAGTGCTCAAAGGGTAGCGTAGATATCGGTGTGACTCACAGGGAAAGAAAGGAATGGAGTTAACCGAGGTGCCTGGGGGACAATGAAGCTTGTACTCTGTGTAGTCACGTTTTTTACAGAGTTGCACGTGATTGGAAACTGTCGGGTGTACTTTGCTCTGTGAATTAGCAGAAAGAGGATGTTTAAATCAGTTTAGATAATGTATGTAAACAGCATAATCTTCTGCTAGACTTGTTAATGTAAGCGCTGACATTAACACACTTCTTTACACGACTTTAATGACTGAGAAAGTAGCAATTTTCCTTGGTGATTAAATTATATGTTTGCCGCTTATGTATGCGAGGTGTTTGTGCAAGCTGAAGGAGCTGTGTTCTGTTCTTCATTTTCTAACATGGTTGTCCGGGATAAAAATATTGTGAGGTTTGAAGGCACGGAATATGAGTCCGTCTTGCTTTAGCAAAACGCCATCATAAGCCTTTTGTTTGTTTGTTGTTTTTTTTTTTTTTAATTGAAAATTTGTGAAATTCCCCTGAGCCATAGAATTCTCAATATTTTGCGTGTTTGTCTATGTGTGACTACGTACACAGAGTAGTTGAAACAGACTGGTATGCGTTGGTGTGTCGTAGCATATGGCATTACAAATATATCCCAGTGGTATCTGAAGGAGGAGGGAAGTTTAGATCCTCAGATTTTCATGCTGTTGACTGTACCTTCCTTTTCCCAGTGCTTGTGTATGTGTCTGCACTTAGGGAACTATAGATGGAGGTAGTATCTAAGAGATGAACTTCTAGATCCCTGTGAACAGCTATTTTATGAATAACTTTCCCTGATTCACTTGTCATGCTCTACAAGTCAGTCTTTCTGGGCCACTGTAATAGTCTGCATTCCTCAGAGATTTCAGACTGCTGTGATGTGTTAAATCAACCCATACAAAACAACTTTCATCTCTATTTTCCTCATTCATAGATCTTCCCTTGCCTGAAATTATATAGTGGGAAGTGCAGGATATGCAGAATGCAGCCCTGACCTAGGAATAATTTCTTGTCATGCAAAAGTAATGACAGATGCATTATTTGACTTGCATTACTTGAAAATGGATGACTATCTTAGCTTTCCAATAGTATATCTGCAGCTGGCTCCCAGCTCTGTGTTAGCCTGAGATAGTGGCACTGACATTTTAGAGGCAGCAAATAGTATTTTAGGTCCCAGTTAGAGACCTTGGTGTTTTCCCCAGGTTGGTTACACTGTCAGTGTGGCAACCAACTTCAGCAGGGGATGCAAAGGAATAGCCACAACAGCACCAAAAGAATTACACTGCATATAACATATTCTACATAGCAAAACTAATCTCTGTAGTAGTTGTTAAGCTTATACAGCATTACTAGCACAGTAATGGTGGCGTAATTGCTGTTCTTACCTAACAGAGTGATTGCTAAAGTAGAATTGACATTTGCAACCCAGAGAGAATTCAGGTTTGTTTAGTTGCAAGATGGGCGCAGATTTGAGATCTGTTCGACCCGGGAGGGGTTCTGGTGCAGAAGTGCTAGTGTGCTTAAAAGCTTCACCCTCTCTTCTAACCACTGCAGCTGCCTTGCTGATAAATCTGTTCCACTGTATTGCTGGTGAGTGTTTGTATGTGTACAAAATCTAAGCAGACTCACAGAACTGAGCCCACAAGGCGCCACAGAAGACTCTCACCTGCAAAAGGAGATAAATATACTCCCTGGCTGAAAAGTAATTGCCCATTTAGAGCCACGGAAGGAAGAATTTAGCAGGCAGCTTGCTCTGGCTTCCCAGCCCTTTTCCTGCTAATAAATCATTGTGAACAGGCAAATCAGCAAGCAAGCAACTGCCTTTCTGTTCTCAAAGCATATTAGGGAAATACTGATTGAAAGCAACCAAAGACATCAGCGGAAAAATCTGAAATCTTTAAAATTTAGCATAATTTGTGGTCTTTCTCTTTGTTTTTTTTCTTCCCTTAGACTGTAAGAAATGGGTGACTGGAGTTTCTTGGGGAACATTTTAGAGCAGGTGAACGAGCAATCCACTGTCATCGGGAGAGTTTGGCTCACAGTGCTCTTCATTTTCCGCATCCTGATCCTGGGCACGGCTGCCGAGCTCGTGTGGGGAGACGAGCAGTCAGACTTTGTGTGCAACACCCAGCAACCTGGTTGTGAGAACGTCTGCTACGATGAGGCCTTCCCCATCTCCCACATCCGGCTCTGGGTCCTGCAGATCATTTTTGTATCCACCCCTTCGCTGATGTACTTCGGGCACGCTGTGCACCACGTCCGCATGGAGGAGAAGAGGAAAGAGAGGGAGGAAGCGGAGAGGCGCCAGCAAGCTGAGGTGGATGAAGAGAAGCTGCCCCTGGCTCCAAACCAAAACAAAGGCAACAACCCTGATGGAACCAAGAAGTTTCGCCTGGAAGGTACTCTCCTGAGAACGTACATCTTCCACATCATTTTCAAAACCCTCTTTGAGGTGGGATTCATAGTAGGTCAGTACTTCCTGTATGGCTTCCGAATTCTCCCCCTTTACCGCTGTGGGCGGTGGCCCTGTCCCAATCTTGTGGACTGTTTTGTCTCCAGGCCCACGGAGAAGACCATCTTCATTATGTTCATGCTGGTGGTGGCTTCCGTATCCCTCTTCCTCAACCTGGTGGAGATCAGTCATTTGATCTTGAAAAGAATCCGGAGGGCTCTGAGGAGACCAGCAGAGGAGCAGCTTGGAGAGGTCCCGGAGAAGCCCCTCCACGCCATCACAGTCCCCTCCATCCCAAAGGCCAAAGGCTACAAGCTGCTGGAAGAAGAGAAGCCGGTGTCCCACTATTTCCCTCTCACGGAAGTAGGTGTTGAGCCCAGCCCCCTTCCATCAGCCTACAATGAGTTTGAGGAAAAGATTGGGATGGGACCCTTGGAAGATCTCTCCAGGGCATTCGATGAGAGGTTACCGTCGTATGCGCAAGCAAAGGAACCGGAAGAGAAGGTACGAGCAGAGGAGGAGAAGGAACAAGAGGAGGAGCGGCCAGGGCCTCATGAAGAGCCAGGGGTGAAGAAAGCAGAAGAGGAGGTGGTGAGAGATGAAGTGGAAGGGCCTTCAGCACCTGCTGAACTTGCCGCTGATATGAGACCCCTGAGCAGGCTAAGTAAAGCCAGCAGCCGGGCCAGGTCAGATGATTTGACTGTATGAAGGTGCAGGATGCGGGGAGCAAATGAAAAGGAAAAGGTTGAAGAGAAAAGGAGAGATAGAGAAAGAATCAAATGATATTTTTAAGCAAAGTGCTAAAACGGCCACTTGAGTATTATTTCCTTTTATGATTCTCAACTGGAAAGGTACTACCATGGTAACTGTGCCTTATTTGCCCCATATGTCCCTGTATTTCCCTGTTTCCACATGCCAGCTCACTCCTTACAGTAATATCTACACTGTACACATAACTGATGTATTTTAAGCCCTAACATGGCAGTGATACCCAAATGTTGCCACTGTGATTTACTGAAAGCCTTGTGTTCTACATTTCTCTAGGAATGTGGGGAGGATCTGTCTTTCAGCCAGTGAGGGGAAAGACTGATCAGCAACTGTATCTAGTTTTCTGTTTCCTCCTATGGCTCACTGAGCAGATCTCCCCTTTGCTGTTGGCATGGAATTGCAGTTATTTAATTCACAAAGTGAATTCTATGCTTAGCATCAACACACTAAAATACTAAGCCAAACTTCCCTTCTTTATTCAGAAAATAAAGGCAAAAATGTTCCAAATTTCTCTGTGAATGCATATCTGAGTTAGGTAAAAATATTTTCCCAGGCCAAAAATATTTCTGCTCTTCAAGTGACATTGACAGCGGGCAAGGTTAACAGTAGCTCTCTACTAGGATTTAGCAGATGCCCAGAGATGGATTATTTGTTCCCAAGAGGGTCATCCAGCCCTGAGACTAGTTCAGAATACTGGAAAGAATATGTACAAGTGATATTTTTTACTTGTAGCCTTGTGACTTAAAGATCTGAAACTAGATTTAGCCAAGCAAGAGGGAAAAATCTTCTGAGAAAGGAAGGGACAGCTACAGCCCCCAGAGCATGAAACCAAATACAAGCCTTCACGGTATGATCCTGACAGGTGTTCAGTTCTTGGAGCTTCCAGGCTCCCAGGCACTCAGCAAATCTCAGGTACAGAGTCCTGAAGGCACCTGTGAACCTAAACCAGGGGTCTAGGTAACTATGTGACTTTTTAGACCTCTAAATACAAAATTGGTTGGTCAAGTCTGAAAAGACTGATATGGTAAAAGTCTTTTGACAGCCTTTGTTTTTAATTCGACAGACGGGAGCCATTCGGTGGGCTACTTCTCCATTAAATGCCAAAGTCTCCCTCAAGTAAGACAATGCCTTTCAAAAGATGATTTAGACCTTTTGTGCCAACAGGTCTGTACAGAGTTCTCAGAGACTCAGAAAAGTCTTTTTTTACAGAAGGCAGAAAATGATGTGCTTGCAAATGTTTAGATGTCTAATACAGATTTCTAATTTTAGGACTACAGCAGCAACTCTTGGCTGGGACAGTGCAGCAATGCGTTCAAAAGCTTCAGGTTAACAGCTGTGTCCCCCCAAACTGAGCCTCATGCCAAAAAAGTGCAGGTATGCACTCTGCTCTGCTCTGCTCTGCAAACCCCAGACCCTGCCATCTCAGCAAATTCTTTCTGCTGGGCTGCAGCCCATCCCATTGTTCCCAGGGCAGGCTCTAATCCAGGTCAGGGAAAAAAAGGTCTTTGGCACAATGCATCAAACTCATCCCGCCATTAGCTAGAAAAGACCCCCTGCGGCCTCCCATTGTAGCAGGTCTGACTCAAAGCCCAGGGAAGGCAAATGGGTGTCTGTCTGTGAGAGCCCTGGGTAGGCTTGGGTCCCGTCCGGGGCAGCCCCGGTACAGTCAGCCCTGTCACTCCTGATCCCACCCCTCTGGTGGAGTCGATGGAGTTCCCTGCCTGGCCACGCAGCTGCCAAGGTGGCCGGACTCCGCTGCTGAGTGATGATAAACTGTACATATGTAGAAAGTTTGTAAGGTGCATTGGGATTCTTCAGCGCCACAGAGGTGCCACCTCTTCTTCTTCTTTTTTATTTTTTTTTTTTCTTTATTTTTTTTTCTTTTTTCTTTTCTTCACCACATCCTTTTGCTCCTCTTGGGCCTGTGTATGTTCCCAACCTGAGGTCAAAACCTTTATTCCTTAGACAAAGGCTGTTGGGTGTCTTTCCTTGTGAAGGAAGACTGGAAGGTCCCTCCTCAGTTTTGGGAAGGAATATGACAAAGCAATACATGCAGGGAGAGAGCCTGGAGTCTACCATTTATCCACTCTCTTAATATAGAAACAGGAGAACTGTTATCACAACTGAGGAAAGAGAATGGTTTTCAGCAGGAAGAGTCCACTCTGCCCAGTTCAAGATACTAGAACTAAAGGAAGGGCTAAGATTTAGATGATCTAAACCACCACGCTTACACACAATCACCACACTTACAGTAGATGGGATCTATTTTATTTTCTCCACAGAAAGAGATAAGAGAGTTTGAATGATTCTAAGCATCAACCAGCCCCCTTGTTGCAGGGGGTTGGAAACATACTTTCCTGCAGGTAAAAACCACAACCTCGTAACAGTTTAGTATGAGGTATCTGCATCAAAGCATCTGACCCTTCCAGATACCAAGGTACTGGACTGGCTGAATCACACCCACCCCTGTTGACTTCTAATTACTCAACAATTCCACTCCTGATCTCTGACATTCATACATTCATTAGACTACAAGACTACTTAAGGATGAGTGCTTGTTCATCAGGAGTATGTGGTTCACCACATGACTGTGAGGCAGGGCAGTCTTTGATCACCACATGTTAATTATGTCCTTTTCCACTGGACAGCCTCAGTAAAAATGCACCATGTGCAGTGTACTCCACGGACACTGTAGTTCTCTCACAGCTGCCTCAGGAATGCTCCTTTTTTCCTCTGGGTCCCCAACAGCACAAGGAGAAGTTGGCATTTTACTCCTGCATCCACTCAACTGCTTCTTGATTTTAAGGGTTTTTTTTTAAAAGCCAGTTTTCAAGTACTCTGCCAGGCTGGCAGTGAATCTGTAGCCACCAAGCATGGGCCACGGCATCAGGACAGTGCTGCTCGGCAAACGGGGCAGGGAACAGTCCAGTCTTCTGGCACTCAGCCTCATCTCCGCAAGGAAATCACTGTGGGACTGTCAGCAAGTCATTCTTCCTTCCTGTGCAATTGGGAATCATTTTCTACCTTACAATGATGATGTGAGGCCTGACATGTTGTGCTAGTTGTGGAAAGGGAGGTCCTTGGATGGAAGGCCCTACAGATGAGCAAAGGATTATTGCTATTTCTGGATGTGATGGCATATAAATGTGCTTTATTCCTTCTCAATGAGACAAACTTAATAATTTTTTCAAGAAATTCCTAGTGAAGATGTATAACAGCTTCAGAGCTGTGGATTCAGTGTATGATTCTACTCAAAAAAAAACTTAGCAAAACATAGAGATATATATGATGATTGGGGAATATTATTTCCTTGGGAAGGGGGAAATCACTGGACAATTAGAGCCATGCCTGGATCATTTAAAGGTGTGTTTACCCCCTTGGCTCCCTGTGCAAATAAATTCCTAACTGATCACATGGCTCTCTGCAAGGAGCATAAGATGCAAGTGTCAAAATCACCAAAGGAGGTGAAAGTAGAAGAGCAAGGTAGTCTCTTAGCTTACAATAGCACGTGGGGGTTGGTGTTCTCTAGTGTCTAGAGCAGTGGACCTAGGATAATAATCTTAGATTTATTTCCAGCTCTGCTTCTGACTTGCTGTGATAATCACTTTACCTCTCAGTGCCTGTTTTCTCCACCTGTAAAATGGGTGTAAGAATTTCCACCTACCTCACAGGGATGTTGTGAGGCTTCCTTAATCCTGTTTGTAAAGTAAGTAGGAATGATCTGATGAAAAGCACTGCTGAAATGCATGGTATCCTTGTTATTTCTTGGCAGAACTGCTAAATTGGGTAATATATGACTCCTCGATCAGAAGGGCAATAGTTTGGAGATGTGAACACTGCACTGCACTGGCAACATTAACATGGATGTGGATTTGCCATGGGTCAAAAAGACTTTATTGATTCCCTCACCCATCTCTCCCACCTTAGCCAAGGCCACGTATGAAGCTGTGGTGACAGTGTGGTGACGTGGACCCCTCTTCTCCATCCCTGGCATCCATTCTTGGGCAGCATTTGTGCTTAAATAAGGCAGCTCCTGGAGCACTTGGTTCAGGTTGGTGGAGCTCTGACAGTTTTAAGGTGCTGGCAAGGCATGTGGGAGAGGGTTGTATCATACAGAATATTGCTGGGCTTCTGTTTTGAACCACTCAGCGCAACAGAGACCGACACCCACAGTCTCCCAGTGGTGAAAAACAGTGAGGTGCAGATTCCTCCTCCTGCAGGAGAGGAGAGATTTGGGGGATCTCTGCTCTCTAGGTCTGTGTGGGCCTAGATACATATATTTCTAAATATACTGATGGGGGAAGTCCCATCTCTCCTGCTGCTCAGTAACTCACTGACTGTGCAGTTTTACATTAAAGAGCGGCTGTGTCACAGAGTGCTGAAAAAAAAAAGTGGCAGTTTGCTGTTTTGTATAGAAAATGGCTTTTCAGGCTGACAACCGAAAGTAATCCTAGCCTAGGCTTAGTTTTGTTTAGTAAAGACAGGAACATCCATGAGTACTACACTAAAGCCTTCCTGTAAGCCCAAGGCAGCTGCGATAAAACAGTATATGGTGCCAGATTTCCTGAGGGCCAGGGCTGGATAAATGCACCAAAATCAGGGGACTTGTCGAAGTATTGGAATAATCTTTCCCCCCAACAGAATGACATTGCCATTCCTTGGCCTCTGTGTGTGCTGTACCTTTTAACATGGCTCAGGAAGGGCTTTTTGCCAACACCCAATGTGCTTACACAGCTGAGCAGTAACCATGGCAAGCGAGTATGTGTCGGCTTGCCAAGACATAGCCTGGCACACAGTCCTTTCCTTGCCACCAGCTTGGCACCAACCTATTTCAGTAGAAGAGGCAAGACTTATGTATCTGTCAACAACTGAAGCTTTCCTCTCAGTAGCCTGCTGTACAAAGAGACACGGGAGGTTTGTTCAGCCTGGAGAGGAGGGGGCTGAGGGCATTGGGAGCCCTAAGTGCTTTCTTCAGGTTCCTAAGGGGGGAGGAATTCCAGGGAAGATGGAGGCAGACTCTTGACAGAGGTGCACAGCAAAAGACCAGAGACAACAATCACAATGAGCAGCAAAGGAAAATTTTGGCTAAAAAAACTCTGACAAGGAAAAAAAATGTTCAAATGGAGAGTGGTTCAGCACTAAAGCAGGTGCCCAGAGACATGGTGGGATCTTCATCCTTGGGGGATGAAGCTCGGCTGGGAAAAGCACTGAGCATCCTAATCTGACTCTGCATTGAGCTGAAGGTTGGGCCAGGTGATGCCTTCCAGCCTGAACTATCTATCCCATGGGATATCCCAAGTTGAAAGCTCAGTGCAGCCACTGCGTGGTGGAATGACGTGCGTAGGGCACTTCTGCCTCCCGGGGTGCTCTGGTGGAGCTGGTTTGGGCTGTCCCAAAGGCCACACCACCTCCCCAGGCACCGGCAGAGGCTGATGCACACACAGAGTCAGCTCTTCCAGTGTTCAAGGCCAGGTTGGATGGAGCTCTGAGCAGCCTGGTCTGATGAAAAGTGTCCCTGCCCATGGCGGGGGGTTGGAACTGGATGGTCTTCAAGGTCCCTTCCAACCCAAACTATTCTATGATTCTGTGAACTGATGTTTGGTAGCTACAAAAGGTGCTTGAAGCCAGAATCGTGTTGTGTAACTGGTTTGGAAAAAGCATTACAAATAAAAAAAAAAAAAAAGAAAAAAAGAAAAAAGAGAGTATGGTTGTCCACAGATAAAATCACGAAAATATAGCAGCTTAGGTCTTTCCAATTTTAACTTCAGTGTCAAGTGTGCCTTTAAATCCATCTGAAAGTGCAGAGGACTGCATTTTAACATTCTGTCAACAAAAAACCTGTGTGCTTTAAAGCTTGCTGATCTGGGATGAAGCAGCACTGAATAGAAATGGTGATTACAGAGCTACTGACAGAACATTTTGATAAAAACAAAGACTGTTAGCCTTCGCCTTGCTAGATCCAGCCTGGTACAGTGAAAGCAAACCAGTCATTTATTGGCTTCCAAGGTGGAAAAGCTATATAAAAAAATGCTCAGGTACGTTTTTCAATACATACATGTTAGTTCACAAAAGAGTCATAGACAACCCTGTAAAGGAATCCATGAATTGCCAAGTGAACATCATCACCTGAACTCATCAAAAATAAACTCAAAAGAAATGCAGAAATCAGAACTATGTGGGAATCCTTCCAGCTTCAGAGTTCTTGTTTATGAAAACCTCTGGAGAGAAAAGAAAATGGGTGGCTGGCTGCCAGCTAAGGCAATTTATCATAAATATGCCCCGTAGCACCTTCTGGAAACCTGTGTGATTTCTAAATATACTATTGGCCAAACCCCATGATTTAATTCAGTATGCTGCACCTTCCTGTTTTACATAAAAGGCTTGATTTTGGTTCTCTCTACAAACTGAACATAAAATAGCCTCATTCACTGTAATATGGGGAAGAATAACCACAACTAAGGAGCTGCCTCTGTACCTGTGGAGGGCCACGGAGCCTTCTCCCCACAGATGCACATCAGCGACTATCTAAGGAGGAACAGCACAAAAGGAATGCCCCATTTTCTTTTCACACTTTTTGCCTTCCCTGAAGGAGAAGTCCTGGGGCTGAGAGGCGGGTGTAGGGCTGGGTTTTTCCTGTAGGAATTAACTTGTTCCCTGCGTGTTTCTCTATCAGTGATTTACAGCTAAGCAGAGGCATGTTTCAAGCCTATTTCCAAAAACATGCAGAGAAGAAAGTTTAAGAACTGTGACCAAACTCTGCCTTGTTTTTTACCCTTGTGTGGAAGTTGAGTTGCCAAGGCACAAACAAGAGCAGAATTTGGCTCTGTTTAACTTATTTTTAAAGGATTTCCTGTTAACCTCGGTCTCTAAAAGGCAACCAACAGCTAACCTTGCCCCACAACCTACCAACATGGAACAAAACAACCACAAATCCCTCCAAACTCAGGAATCTCATCACTATTGGAAAGAACAGCTTCTACGTAGCAGATACAGAAAGAAAGAACAGGCTGATCTCAGATCTGCATTAACTGGCAGTGATACCAGAAGCTGTAAAATAAAAGGTCTCAGATCAGATACAATAACCTGCTCCCCCAGTTAATTTCTCTGTGAAAGATGAATGTTTTCTTCTCTTTGCAATGCTGCAGACAAGGAGACAAGTTTCAAACCAAGAAGTCTGAGAGCAAGACAGAAAGCCAAACAATCAGAGAGTAGTGGGACTAATCTGGTGATTTGGCATGACCATAGATTTGTTTTCCTAGTGAAATGAGTTGCAATGAATAAAGTTTGCTGATTTTCAGTCAGCAGGGGCTCTGTGCTTTGTTAAACTCACAACTCGATTCTTCTCTTCTGCTTTATTATTCTGAATACAGAGAGTTTTGAGTGGCAATGGCTAAAATCATAGAATCAGAATCCTTAACGTTGGAAAAGGCCTCCAAGATCATCAAGTCCAACTGCAAACCCAGCACCACCATCAAACCATGTCCTCAAGAGCCATATCCATGTTTTTCAAACATTTCCAGGGATGGTGATCCACCGCTTCCCCGCGCAGTCTGTTCCAATGTTTTACAATCTTTTCTGTGAATTTTTTTCCCTAAAGTCTAATCTAAATGTCTCCTGGTGCCACTTGAGGCCATTTCCTCAAGGTGTGTTTTTAAGAGGAAAAAAAGAGAAAAGATTCAGACGCCATGAAGGTCAAGTGGGAACATGACTGTGACATGAAGGATTGGATCTCACACCGATAGCTATCAGGAAATTCCCTGTCTGCACTTTTGCTTCCCTTCTGGCTCCGTTCCTTGACATAACTCTAATTGCAAGTCTTGAAAGGCGTCCGCACGCAGTGCTGGGCGTGGAGGGAGGATGGAGAGGGCTCCATGCAGGAGATCAATCTCCCCTTAGCGGGCAAGATGGGCCAGGAGCAGTCGTGGTGTTGTGCCAAGGGCCACTCACTGCTGCCCGGCCCCTGCAGAGGAGTCACAGCGGTGGTAGAATAGCAGAATCACAGAATTGTTTGGGTCTTTAAGAGACCTTAAAGATCATCCAGTTCCACACCCCTGTCGTGGACGGGGACATCACCCACTAGACAGGTTGCTCAGAGATTCACCCAATCTGGCCTTAAACACTTCCAGGGATGGGGCGGCCGAATCTCTGGGAAACCTGTTCCAGTGCCTCACCATCCTTACAGTAAAGAATTTCTTTGCAACGTTTAACCTAAACCTGCCCGCTTTCAGTTTGAATCCATTCCCCCTTGTTCTGTCAGTCCATGCTCTCGTACAAAGCCCCTTTCCATCTTTCTTGCAGGCTCCCTTCAGACACTTTAAGGCTGCAATTAGATGATCCCTAAGCCGTCTCTTCTGCAGGTTGAACAATCCCAATTTTCTCAGCCTTTTGTCGCAGGAGTGGTGCTCCATCCCCCCAATTAACTCGGTGGTTTCCTCTGGACTTGCTCCCATGTCCCTCTTGGGCTGGGGACCCCAGAGGTCGGTGTCCACCCTCCCCTTCTTGCTGTGCCTCGCACACCTCCTGCTGCTCCCAGGCCAGCAGCGGGTGCCCTTCCCGCGGCTCCTGTGGGCAGCACCTGCGCCGAGCTTCGAAGGGGCAGGCGAAGGGCTCAGCGTCGCGAACATCCCCACTCCCCTCCCGCACCCCGGGACCGCCATGCTCCCCTCGTTGGGGCAGGTCCCGGCGGGGGGCGGAGCCTCCCCGCATTGCCCCGCCCCTTGGCCCCGCCCCCGCCGTGAGGAGGGCGGGGCGCCGTGGCCGGGGCACGCGCCCACACGCCTGCGCGCCGCCGCCACCGGAGCCGGAAGCGCGGCGGGCGGGGCGGAGCGGGCAGCCGTGGGCGCCGCCATGAGCTTCCTCATCGACTCCAGCATCATGTTCACCTCGCAGGTAGCCCACCCCTTCCCCTCCGCTGCTGCCTCCGGCCGGGAGAAGAGCGGGGGAGCGGGGCGGTCCCGCCGTCACCGGGATTCCCTTTCCCTGCGCCGTGTCCCTGCGGGAGAAACGCGGGGGCGGTGCCTGGGGGCGCGCGGCCCCTCAGGGGGGCCGGGCCGAGCGGAGCTCCGTTCGGGTTTAGATTTAATTTCCTCCACTTGGAGCAGCCAGGGAAGTTCATCTTGCTGATCCCTACTGAGTGCTTGGTTTATTTCTCAACCGGGCCGATCCTAGGCAGTTGGGCCAGGTGAAAATGCGTTTAGGTGGTTCACAGAGGGGTCTGATTTAAGCTTCTGAGCTGGTGTGAAAGTTTTGTGTCGTAGTGATGAGGGGTGAGCTGAGGAAAAGGAACCCTTCTCCTCTCAGCAGCAAGTGGTTGTCTTGGGTAGACTTCAACGCACAGCCCTAATTGCTGACAATTTTCAGGACTACTTCTGGCCGTTTCTTAGAAGAACAGTGCCCTCCTATTTTATAATGCTTTGAGTTTTGCTTAAAACGTCCTTTTTCACTCTTGGTGGCTTGAGCGTAGCTTTGGTGCTGTTAACAGTTCACCCAGAACAAAAACTCCCACTTTTTTGCTTTGAGTTCTGAGCTCTAACTTATCTAATAGCTTTTCTTTCATTTCTGATGGCAGCTTTGAATCCTCTCATCATCTTTAGCACTACCAAGTTAGATGTTCAAGCCGCTGCATGTAATTGTCGAATGCTCAAGGCTTTGCCGAGTTTACATGTCACATTCAACTGCAGTGTCTTAGAGCGTGAACTTTTACTAAAATGTCTTTCTTTGCTTTTGTACAGTCCCTAACACGAAGGGAGTCGAATCTTCATGTTCAGGTTTCTGTAATTGTTCTTATCTCTTCTTTTTTCTCCTACTTCTTTTTGAAAAGTTTGTCTCTACCTTTTTTCTCCTTCCCACTGTTAAATGTGGAATTGCTTTATGTAGATCTCATTTGCTTATCATACTTCTTTAACTGATGACCTGTAGATATGAGGCTCATGGAATATCTTTCCTTTTTGCTAGCAGCCACTTTAAAGTCTGAAGTCCTCCTCAAACAAGTTTTGCCAGGTGTTACCAGTCACTCATTCGACCTCATTCCTGTTTCAGTTGTTCTTTCAAGGCAACTGTGTTTGATCTTCTTACCCAGTATTCCAGATATTCCTTGTCTGTAAATCATGTTAGTGTGTTGCCTTTGCCACTATGGGTACTTCTGATGTGCAGGGAAGTAATCCACAATAGTTCCTTTGTTTTTGTCTTTGAATATTTCCCATCTCCACGGCAGGGTGGGCAGAAAGCTCTGGCGGCTTCCATGTGCTCTGAGGAGATACACTGACTTTATTCCTTGATGTCTGACATATACTGAATTTTGGCTTTGCCTTGATCAGAGCTACTTCTGTAAAAAATACTGAGTGTTTCCTGAATTCTCTTACTTGGGCTCTTTTAAATCATTGCACTCCCTCTCAGTCTTATGAGGAATAGATGGGGCTACTCACAGGAGGCCTGGCAGCACAGTCCCCTTTAACTCTCTCAAGACAGGTAATTGCTGTTTTGGCCACCTTGTTCAGTTTGTATTTTCTTCATTGAAGTCATTTGTAGAATAGCTGTGATATGAAGTTGATCCCTTCAGGAGTGTGAAGAAACTTGGACGTAATGTGCCTTCACAACCACTGAAATGCAAAGTGCTGTTGGCTTTTTCTGCTTCACCTGCCTTGTCCGTGTGGCTTTCTGCAGCTCCAGATTGTGGTTTGAGGCATTCAGCACTGCCTTTTCCCCACCTCAGAGACAATTGCAGCACCTTTCACCCGCAATGTGTCAGTGTCTCACCAGACGTACAAAAAATTCACAAGCACCTTCTAGTCTACAGGAGACAGCAGATGTTTTTATAAAATTTACTCATCTCTATAAGATGTGTGTGTGGCAGACATTCAAGTGTTTACTTTGCCTCCATTTCTGTATTTTCTGTAAAGAAACCCATAGGCTTTAATTCTGTAGATTACAAGAGTGAAACAAGGATCAACACTGCACAGGATTCTGGCAGGCCAGGAACTGAGGAATTCTGAGAATTTAGGAACACCAAACTCTGTTGTCTTGACTAGGTCTTCCTTAAGGCCATAGCCTTTTGTGTCTGCTACACTTGGATGTTTAAAATACAATTTTTTTCCATGTTGCTGTGGCAAATTTTAATCTTCTGGGATCTTGGGTACTTTGGGTTAGCTCTTCTCCTTCCATTTATTTAATTTACAGTCAGCAGAGCAGTGGGTTTGTGTTTGGCGAGTTGCAGGGTGCAAATGTTGAGTGCCTCATCTCTTCTGCAGGTGTTGTTCTTTGGATTTGGGTGGCTCTTCTTCATGCGAAAGCTCTTCAAGGATTATGAGGTAAGAAACAGACTTGTAATGAAAGTTTCTATTGTAAAAAATTACTCCCAATTATAGAAATGTTTTTTAAACTGCATTTAGCCTTATTCCTTACTTTAATCCCTTTTATCTTACCTGCAGTTACTTTCTTTTTAATTTCCTCTTGTGCTTCTCTTTGAAAGACTCCTGGATATCTGTGGAAATGGGTTCTTCTGTGGCCACTGAAAGTCTCCATACTGGCTATGTTAAATAAAAAGAAATGTGGAGGAGATGCAAGGATAATAGTAAACTGAGGGAAGTGTTTTGCCTTTTGCCCTAGTAAGCCCACCTTATATAAAGTAAAATTTTTGAGACAAAATCAAATCCAGTGGTTTACTTTAAACTCAGTGTGATGTGTCAGTTGCAGCTGAGTTGGTTATGAGGCTCAGATGGGATAAAAATGCCATTCTCTTATCCACAGTGGAGTATGAGATTGTAGTCTAGGTCAAAGGTGGTTTAAGTGCAAACCAAATTCAGACCCCAACAGTTTTTCTGATGTGGATTTTGTTTTTGAATCCAAGGTTAATATCAAAGAGCTCTCTTAGTGTATGAGTTTGCCCTCTGTTTTCCAAGATGCTTTTGGCTTCCTCCTAAGCAGGTAAAGGGCTTGGTGCCTTTAAGCAAGAGCCCAAGTTGTGGGCCAGCATACCTTGTGATTTGTTTTGTTAGCTGAGGGATATCAGGATGCCATTCCAGAAATGTCAATGCCCAGTGTCTCTGGATTGTTCTCTGCATTGCAGGTGCGACAATACGTGGTCCAGGTGATCTTCTCTGTGACTTTTGCCTTCTCTTGCACCATGTTTGAACTCATCATCTTTGAGATTTTGGGGGTGCTGAACAGCAGGTGAGTCTGGGAGCCCACTGGGGACTGGCCTGCCTTGTGCTCTGCAGTGTCTTCAGTCCAACTTCTAAATTAATAGCTTAGTCTTGGATTGGGGTAATCATGGGAGAAAACTGCCAACAACTCAGTGAAGATGTTTGTACAGCAACATTTGTTTATTTGACAGAGCATGGGACTAGCAGCCATAAGCTTCCGATTTTCCTTGCAATTGCTATTAACAATTGGTCTAGGTCCTTAGGGCAAGGCTTTAGCCTTTGATTTTCTCCATTTGTGAAGTTAAAAGAAATGATTTCTTCTCTGGCAGTATTGTAACTCTTCAGATCATGCTAAGAGCATTTTTCAGATGCTGAAGACTACAGAAACTTTAAGCACTGGTTTTTCTTTTGTGGTCAGAGGAGTGAATAAGATGTGAAGCTAACCGTGGAGTGAAAGCTACGTCTGTAACAATACAGGATTTGCGAATCAAAGGTGAATCCCCCCTTGACAATAGGGTGAGGACTTCTACATGAAGGGGATGTTAAAAGCTGTCTTCTTTGGAAGTCAGTAGGAAAGAGCAGATAGAACAATAACACGTAGAGGCTATGTTGGGTTTCTTCCTATTCTGTCTGATCATACAAGTGTGAGAGAGCAGACAAATGGGTTGAAAGGCAAGAAGTACAGAACTGATGAAAAGTAATTTCAGTTCTGTATGTTATTAATATGTGGGGCCGGCAGCAGAGAGATCACTGAGGAGATTGCTTTTATAAGCTTCAGTAAAGGGCTAAACTTCACTATAGATAAAAATGTTTGCTTCTGAATCAGTTAGGAAAAAGTGGCAAAGATTCTTGTAATTTCTTCTTCCCTGAGGATAAAGAGGATATGAGTTAATGTTGGGAATGCAGACATATATTTTTCTGTTCAAGTAAAGTGAAAGGTCAGTTCAGCCAAGGTCAATCTCACCTGCATTTGACTACTCTTAATTTGGTCAGAGGGGTATTGATATGTTGATCTATATATGTATTTATAAAACCTTGCTTTGCAAAGTCTTGCAGATGAGACAATTCACTCTGAAGTGAAACATGCTGAATTGTCAACGTTAAATATTTTTAGTCTTTTCAATATGAATTACCTCTTTTTTGACTCAGCTGTTCATTAGAAAATTAATTACTGCTTATACTTAGTTTTGATTTACTGTTCAAGTAGATGAGCAGTCACATGAATCATGCTGCAACTGGCATTAGTCACCACAGAAAATACAGTATTTGATAAAATACCCAGCCTGGTTTTCTGGATAGTTGTTTAGTTTTAAATACACATTCTTGACCTCTGTATTTAAAAACAAAACCCTACAAAACCCCAAACCAAACAACTCCCTCTCCTTTACCCTAATAAAAAAAAAAAAATCCAGAGTATTCTATATGCTAAGCCAATATTATTCATTGGTTGATGTAGTTGAAAAGATTTCACTGACATGCAGTTTTCTTTGAGAAATTTGTTGTGTTATGATATCATGCTAATCAGTGTTTTGGCTTTATTTCAGCTCTCGATATTTTCATTGGAAGCTGAACCTGTGTGTCATTTTGCTCATCCTGGTCTTCATGGTGCCCTTCTACATTGGTTACTTTGTTGTGAGCAATATCAGATTATGTGAGTACTTGTTTTGTGGCAGGGGAGCTGCTAATTTGAGACTAGGAGTACAAATGAGAAAAAATTTTGGTCATTGTCCTTGTACCTCCCTCCTTGCCCTGGCTGTGTTCTGGCTAAATACCTTCTCTTTGGAGCTTCATGCTTTATCATGAACCATTCATTGAACAGTCAGGAGATGCTTTACATGGCCCCAGAAAATGCTGCTTTTCTTCATGGGTTTCAGCAAAGTTGAACACTTCAGAGCAATATTACTGGGATTTGTTCCTTTGCACTTTTAAGCTTGCAGCCAAACTCTGCAACTCTTGGCAAGGCTGTGTTGTTCTGCTAGGGGGCGAAAGAAATGAGGCAGAGGAGCTCAATAAATCACTTCTGAAGCAGAAAGGCTCAGTAAATTACTTTTGGTTTTTTTTTGTTTCTACTGTGTCTGGATGAGGCCTCTTCCATGAGCTAATGGACACTTAAGCTGTTGATACTCATCACTCTTTTGTGTGAAGCTTAGGCATGTAGGTTGGGAATATTAAATGTGTAGTCTTGCCATGAAGATGAAATACTTAACATTGATGTTCAAGATCACACAAGAAGGAAGAAGTGAAGTGGTGCCATGTGGACAGTGGAGCCTTGTGGGAGGTGAAGGGGTACTCACTGCAAGCTGTAGCTCTGTCAGGTGACACCTGCTTTGGCCACCTGTTCTCAAAGTAGCATTTAGATCAGTGTAGAAATGTTGCAAGCTATAAAAAGCCCTCAAGTTTAAAATCCATTGTAAACACTGCCTTTTTCCTCTCCATTAGTGCACAGACAAAAACTACTTTTTGCGTGTGTTGTGTGGTTGACATTCATGTATTTCTTCTGGAAGCTGGGGGATCCCTTTCCTATCCTCAGCCCAAAACACGGTGAGTTTCATTTTCTTGCTGATTTCTTCCCTCCTGCAAATAGGCTTTGTTATTTCATTTTCATTTTGGAGCTGTTATTATCTCAGCTCTGCAGCTGGGACTATAGAAAGTTCTTGCAACTGAGGGTCTGCTCTGCTTTGAAATCTGCAATGTGAGACTGACAGAAATAGGTGGATGAATCTGGATTACTTTCATTAGTTTTCTTCCAGTACCACAGGAAAACTTGAACGAAGTAAGTCCTAACTGAACCTAGACTATGTAAGGACATGGTGTACTTTGGAGGACACAGAATCTTAATCTCCACACAAAACTGATCACAATTTTTATTCACTTCTTTCTATTGTGGGACTAAACCTCATTTTTTTAAGAAGAACATCAGCAACCAATCCTTCATCTGACTTCTCTTTAGTCAGGTTTTTTTTTCTTGTGACTGAAATCAGATGAGTTTAGCATGAGTGGCTGTCCAGTTGTGTCCAGTGTGCCTGAACACTGGAGCTGCCCAGACTGCAGCCAGCAATGGGCCTGGCAGTTGTGCTGGCTTTAGTACAGATTCCTGCTGTGCCTAAGCCCAGAGGGTGTGCAGTTGCATGGGACTGGAGTGTGTCTGCTGGATGCCAGTTGCATGGGACTGGAGTGTGTCTGCTGGATGCCAGAGCTGTTTGTGTGCAGAATTAGCTTGGGTGTTTCTGTTGTGGTCATGAGTATTTACAGTGTGAAGATACTGTGGGCACTTGGGTCCAACAGGGTTAGCCTGTGCCTGGCTCTGCTGAACCCTTGAGGCACCTGACTGTGCTGAAGGATTGTAACACTGTTAGAACCAGACTATTTGTCACCTGTGTTACCTGTCGCCCTTCAATTTCCCCTGTACTGGAATATTGTTGGGATATTGCTCCCAACAGGTGAAATTCAGTCCATTTCACAGAAATTGGTGAATATATCTGTCTGCATACAAAATGCTCAGCTTAGTCCTTCTGTTCTGTGGGAAGCTGCTTGACTCTATACTCACGTGAGAAGTTGAAGGATATCAACTGGTGTAGGGTCTGCTCACCCTTTCAGCTGTGATCCTAAAAGTTTCCTAGGAAAAGATGAGTGTCTGTGTTTTGTAATTGTGTCATTTGCCTCCGAAATCCAGCAGCTGATGGGTAGCGCAGATCCCTCTGCCCAGAGTTCCACTGCCAAGAGAAACCTGTGTCCATTGTGAGCTGCAGAAGGTGCTTGAGTTGGCAGAATGTAATGATCCAGTGGAAACTTAGCCATGGGGTTTGGGTAATCCTCTTCAGGTGAACAGAAGGTTCTGGGAGGCTGTGTAACACCTGCAGATTTCCAGAATGGGTAGTAGGGTGTTTTCTGTTTTTCATTGTACTTTAGAGGGTGTGATACCTCCACTTAAGAGTTTTACAGTGCCTTGTCCTACCAGGTGTAGACATGAGGTTAGAGCAAAGGATTCTACATGTTTATTCCCTGCTGTATTGTTGGGGTGCTGCTGTCCTGCATGTACAGACAAGGCTTCTGTGGGTTTCATCAGGTAGTGGTGACCCGATTCAGCCAGGTGGGGATGGGGATGGCAGTGTCCTGCAGCTGAGAAGTGCACCATTGTACAAGGGCTCCCTTGTACTGCAGCTTTTTTTAACAAACCTGAGTTTGGGAGCTTGTAGTAGAAGGAAGGTTTTGCTAATGACACACCAGTATTCTAATGAAGCTCTTACCTTAAGTTGATGGAACACTCATTTGCTTTGTGTGTGAGTTTCATGGGGAAGCATTGCTCCAACCAGTGGAATGTCATGTCATTTTGAAGGCACCTCTGTTTGAAGTGCTTTAGTCTGACAGTGTGTGGGGCAAAAGGCCAGTGTATTGTAGCACATTCTGTAGCTCCTGTAAATCTCTGTGCAGCTGCACATGACTGGGTGTCTCGGTTTCCCTTTGTGAAGTCTTTTTGCCTTGTTTTCATCATTCATTCCACTTCTCTGAAGCATGAAATGTGGCTTGGCGCTCAGCCATCTCGGCTTTGCAATCGTGTAAGCTCTAAATGTGCTGTGTGTGGCAGCTGCTCTATAACCAGCTCCCTAAAAAGTATGTGGTGGTAACTACACGTGGCACTGTGTCCTGGGAAGGCAGGTTGAGGTCTGTGTTTGAGAAGGAAATGCAGCTTCAGTTCTTGGTGATGGTTATAGCACAGGCTTGATGTTCATGTTGAATTACGTGTTTGGTGCTCAGGTAGAAGACCTGGTTGGTGGTCACCTCAATGTGTTTGTGTCAAGCAGATGAACACTGAACAGCCAGGAGCAGCTTAAGCTTCCCAACTTCACTGTCCTACCAGCACAGCTTGTATCTGATCTGGAAGGGTCACTTCCAGTGGATTGGGGGTTCAGACATTTTTAGGCCAGCGCCAACTGGTTTGGTAGTAATTGCTGATAATTGCAGAAGTGTCTTTATGGAAGGCACTGCTTTATAAGTGCCTGGTGGATGATCTGTGTTCCCACCTCAGCAAATGTTAAACATATTTTATTAGTTTGGAACCAAAATACTGATGTTTAGTCCTCTCCACATATCCATATATCTGCCTTAAGTTTCTTCGTAGCTGGAGTTCCCCATCCCTGTTTCTAAGCATGGTAATGTGATTTCTGAGGGAGACTTCCTACCCCTTTCTTCTCCTAGTCCCTGTCCGTCCTTCCTGTTACCTGGGGTCATTGCAGTGGGAAGGCAGTCAGATTAATTAAGCAGCTCTGTGTTGTGTTAGGAAGGCATCAAGTGTGGAGCAGAGTGAAGAGAGCAAGATTGCTGATGCCATGTTTTTCCCTCCCTCAGGAATCCTGTCTATAGAACAGCTCATCAGCCGTGTTGGTGTGATTGGGGTGACACTCATGGCTTTGCTGTCAGGATTTGGGGCTGTCAACTGTCCATACACCTACATGTCCTACTTTCTCAGGTAACTGCAGCCTTGTGAAATACTTGTCCAGCTTTTTGAGATTGTTTTTTGCTTTTCCTGTGGCATTGTTTCAATTTTTTTTGTTACTTTATTTCTGAATCTAGCTGTTGTCATGTCTGCATGATAGAACCATTTCCACTGCCTCTGCATATTCCCCTTATACAGGCATTTCTTTGTCTCATGGGCATGTGCACATCTCCTCTGAAATGGGGTAGCAGGTCTCATTTGGGGTCTTTATTTTGCAGGAATGTGACAGATGCAGATATTCTGGCTCTGGAGCGACGGCTCCTTCAGACTATGGACATGATAGTTAGCAAGAAAAAAAGGTGAGAGGACAACAGTGGCACAGAATTATTTATCTCATGGATTTGCAGTCAGTAGGGTAAAACATGGTTCTTGAAGTGGCGTAAGATGGATTTTGAAATCTGAATTGGGTTGAGCTGTGTCATGTTTTGTTCTGGCCTGATACATGACTGTTTTTGTCACTAAGTGGTGCCCTTTGTGGCTGCAGTGGCACAGATCAGGCTCCCAAGACCATTTGTAACTCCCTGCTGGCAGCGTAACTAATCTGTAGGATGGGCACCTTTCTCTCCTGCCAAGTCAGGGACCTTTAGGCCACCGCAGCTGGCTCTTACTCATGGTTTCAGGACAGCAAGTGGTTTGTACATGTGGATCCTGCTCAAAGCTGAAGCAGGGTAGTAAGCTGGTGTGGGCATAGTTATATTCTTGCAAACAGCAAAGTTTATGTTGGTTAAGTTTTGCAGAACTGCAGAACGTTGCTCATGTGGATATCCTGTAGTACACAAGTGTGCCATCAGAGCTCTGCTGGCATTGGTTTAGCTTATTCCATATCCCCCAAGATAAAAAAACCTACTTTCAGAAACAATGTAATTTCACTGAAAAGGTTTTTGTCTGCATATTTCATATCAATATAAGGTATTTCATGTCTTGCTCGTAGTGCAGAACAAATCCAGTTACTGGAGTCACTGCAAAGGTTTGACTGTCTGACACAACAGTCTCCCAGACTTTACTTTTGATACCTTAATGTTTCAATGGAACCTTTTAACATGTGCAGGGGAGCTTTTGGATTGCTTAACCTTGCCAAATTCATCACCATGTGTGTATCTGCTGATGAGTATTAGCTGATGGAAGTGTAGTTAAAGCATAACCTCCTTCCCCTTTGAAAATGTTAAGTGGTGAACAGCAGTTAACTCTGTATTTGTGGTCGTGTGTAAGATGGTAAGTAGTGAGAGAATTTAATTACTCAGGTTTAATTGATTTAATTGACTGGAAGCACACTAAAAGACTGCCTTTGGAGTTAAAAGATAGTGCTGTTTCTGGCTCTGCTCTTTTGTTTCGTTCAGTGTATTTGGACTTGTGGTCCAGGGAGAGTTATGTTGGGGCAAAAGTCAAGATAGCAATGGCTTGTAACTAACTAGCACTTTCTTGCCTTCCTATCGCCAGGAAATCTTCTGAATATGGCAACTTCCTCACCATTATGAAGAGCTGTGTATTAATCACTTGGGAATTATAATGAAGCTTGTGTATATGTATTTTAAAAAAACCCAGCAAAAACCTCCAAACAGACTGCAAACCTACGTAGTCTCAGAACTGCAAGAAATAGCAGAAGCTTGAGTTCTGTAGATTTTGCTCTCTTTTGCTTTGACAGGGAGCAGTGGCTTGCATGATTGGACTAGTTGCTCATATAAAGACAAATTTAAAAGGTTAGATATGTTTCAGTCCAACTGCAACCAAGTAATTGGCAGAACAAGTGGGAATAGCAGTTTTTTCCAGTGCAGGGTAAATGCTACAGTTCCATAAATTGTCAGTGATGTGCTGGCCACCTTCTCAGTACTACTTATAGTTCAGAACTTACCAGTGAGCACAAGAGTTCTAAGGCAATAGAACATAAAGCTTTTTGGTTTTTTTGCTGATCCTGACATTTCTTCTCATGCCAACCCTTATCCATGCTGGCTTTCTAGTCAGTAGGAGATAGTTGGTGAAAGTTGTTTGCCCTGATGGTTTTAGCACTGGAATCACTTTTCTCTCCTTCCTGAGCACAGTCAAGTAAAGCCTTATGGAAACTCACCTCTAAGGCTGTCAGTCTTTATCCTCATTCTTGCAGGTGTGGCATAGCTAAGCCTCAGGTTTGAAATGCCAGCATTCTGATTGCATTGCTTCGTTGGGATCATGTTAGAGTCAGATCAGCTGATGTGACACACAGATATCACATAACATCATTACCCATCTGCGTGCACAGAGTGTGTGGGGTTTGCCTGTGGATCCTTTCTGTGAGGTCTCCAGAGCTCCTGGCCGCTCTGTGGATACAGAGATCCCTGCCACCTCTCAAAAGAGAAGATCTGCCTTTGTGCAGCTATAGCCTTGTGCTTCACCTGGATATTGCTGCAGTTTTGCTGCAATGGTGTGAATCATTTGGGATGGACCATGTGAATCTGTACTGTGAAGAAAGCAAGGATTAAAAATGCATTTCTTACATTTGGCAGCTATCAGGATTCCAGGATCTCTTATTTGTAGTCTGTGGCCATATGTGCTTTTATGTGTATATAGGGTGCCCCAAGGGTGTTTCTTTTGCTGTTGTGAAAGGAATGATGGAATGATTTGTAATTTTTTTTTTTATTACACTGCTTATCAACAGCCTTGAAGAGGGCTCAGTGCCAAATGCAGCAATGCTGGCTGCAGCTACAAGAAAGGGACTGAACACTACAGAATTGTGGATCATCCTCCGAATCCTGTGAATAGTCTTCAGCTTAGGAATGGATAACTTGCTCACAGATTTCAGTGGGGAGAAATGTGAGGAAACAAGACCAGAAGCCAACACAGCTCGTGGGGATTATGCTGTGGTGCACATGGAAGTGTGAGGGACGATAGGCAGCTGCTGCTGGAGTGTTGGAATTAACTTCAGGAGTCACATTCAGATCGCCTGAAGCATCCAGTGGTTCAGTCCAAGAATGGATTTGTGTGTTTCTGCTTCATAACAGCTTGTCATGCAGCCCAGCAGTGAGTGACAGCATACCAGAGAGTGCTCTGCACACCATCCAGAGCTCATAGCTCTGTGGAAAAGGCGGATGTGCAGTGATAAAGGAGAGGTGTCCAGGGGAGGGAGGAGCAGGAGAAGTCTTCTAATTCCTGAACTTGAGATAACACAGTCATGTGTTCGAGGAGAGGAAAGCAGCTAACCATATGACTAATAAATCCATTTGAATTCTGAATTTTTAACTGGGTTTAAATCCCTTTAGGATTGAAACAGGATTCTGAATGGAAGTGTCTCATTGAATCTCACTTGATTAGATCTAGGCTCTACTCCAGAGCTAATCAAGATAATTTTATGTAGTGGGATTGGTGTTTAGGGGAAGAAAAAAGGGTCATCTCTTTTTGGTGAATTTAGTTTAACAGCATCTTCTAAGAATCTGGTGGATTTTTTTTTTTTTCTTGTTCTGATTTTTCGTAAAAATATTATATTCCTAAGGACTTGTGTTTTCTGTTCTTTCAGGATAGCAGTGGCTCACAGGACAATGTTCCAGAGAGGAGAAGTGCATAACAGACCCACTGGCTTCTGGGGAATGATAAAAAGTGTTACAACATCTGTTCCCGGCAGTGAAAGTATCCTTCATCTGCATGCTGGCACCTGCCTTGAGAGGTGGATCCAGCTTTCTTTGTTTGAGAGGTAGAGTGTTAGTTGGGATAGTCACAAAACATTTGTGTTTCAACACATTTCAAGCCTAATGTCTACTAAGTGTGTTCTCCAGCACTCTCTGATCTTTTGCCTGGGCCTTGGGCAGTTTTACTGTGACACAGGCAGAAGTTTTATGCTCCTGCCCTGCTCTGTAAATGTTCTGTTGCATCACCATGGGTAAGGTATACCAGTGTATCAGGGGACACTTGATGTGCTTATTTACCACAGAATCATCAAATGATTTGGGTTAGAAGGGACCTTAAAGATAATCCAGTTTTGGCCTTCCCTGTAGAAGGAATCTCATGGGAATGACAAGGGTCTGTACTCCTCTAACAGAGTTGCTTACCAAGGTTTTCTGTCAGACCAGTTGAAGTGTGCATTTTGCATGTTTGAGGCTGAGGATTCTTCTTCCTCTCACACTAGCTGCTAAAATCAGAATTTGGCTATTTGACAGACTCTTCATAGAAATCACTAATCTCTTTGAGCAGTTACTCAGCGGTTTTGTTTATGAAGATGATCTGAGATGACATCTTGTGAGATGCACTTCAGTGGCAGGGGACACAGATCAAAGTGGAGCAGCAGTTTTTGAGAGCTCTGGTTGTATTCTGTGATGTGTTTCCCAGGCAAAGAAATAGTTTGTTGCATGACTGTCTAAATACTGTGTCCTGCCTACCTCCTTAAACTGGAGCAGTGTGTATCAGAGATTTCTTTGGTGCTGTATTAATGAGAAGCATGAGGACTGAATGACAAAGCTGATCTGGATCTAAGAAGAGACCAAACCATTAGATGTGGCCCTTGGGCTGAAGGTAGACAATGTTTTGTTCTTAATTAAGAATTCATGATGTGTTCTAGCCTTGACTATGTTGGTTTGCCAGATCTGTCCCTTATCCAGCAAGAAGTGGATGCCCTGGAAGAACTGAGTCGGCAGCTTTTCCTGGAAACTGCTGACTTGCATGCAACAAAGGTACCCAGCAAATAATTGCCCAGATGGGTGTTGGGAGGTCAGAGTGGTTTGAAAGAGTGCATGTGTTAGGAGAAATTGAAACCTGTTCAATAAGTAAATGATGAAATGTAATGCAGTGGAGTGAAGATCTGTTTCTTTAACTTCAGGGCTAGATGACACTTCCCTTCCAGTTCAGATCCATCCCCTCAGTCTTCCCCATGCCTCTATAACCATTCACAAGCTTATGAATTCACACTTTGGAGTTCAGAAACGTTTGAATTAAAAATATAGAAAGGGCTGTGTTTGCTACTGTTGGTGCTCCGTTACAATTTTATGTTGTGGGTGATTGTGAAAATTACGTATTTTTTTATATTCTACTCCCTCTCCCTTTTTTTCTATTTCCAGGAGAGAATAGAGTATTCCAAAACTTTCCAGGGAAAATACTTCAACTTTTTGGGTTATTTTTTCTCCATCTATTGTGTCTGGAAAATCTTCATGGTATGTAAATGTTTTATTGCATTTTATGTGGATATATACAAATATACTCTGCATAGATTTCTTTAAAATCCAGAAATTCTGAAAGAAACTGGCCCTTGGTTGACATAAAGCTCTAGATCTGGGTTTTTCTATAGAGCATCAGACCAGTAATTCTTACATGGATGTGTTTTGTGCCTTCTTTGGCAGTCTGACCATGTCTGCCCTTTCCTTGGTGGTACAGTGGAATAGTCGTGCATGAGCTTCACCTGTGAGAGTGAGAAACGCTTTTGCCTTTTTGCTTGAATGTTAATCCATCTCTCTTGCAGGCTACCATCAATATTGTATTTGACCGTGTGGGGAAGACTGATCCAGTCACAAGAGGAATTGAGATCACTGTAAATTACCTGGGAATCCAGTTTGATGTGAGCCTTTATTAATTCTTACAGCCTTTTCAGCAATTCATATCTTATCTAAATAAAATCATCCTGCTGCTAGGGAGAAAGCGATAGACCCTGAGAATGTGGCTTTGGCTTTTGGCTTACTGAGGGGGAAAGGAAAATGCACCATGAGCATTGTTTTCACACTGATTTTATGCTGAGATGGTGATGGATGTGGTCTTTCCAGAGAGGCAGTGATTTTTTTTGTTGTTGTTTTGGAGAAATGGAAGCACATTAGACAATCTGCTTAGATTGAGACATTCAGCTACAGAGTAATTCTGATTGTTTATGCAAATAGTTATTCTGTCATTTACACTTAAAACATATCCCTGTGAAAATAGGGTTCTTTGGGATTGGTATAAACAAACTCTCCTTCTCTTGTGTTTGGAGTAAACAGTTGCTAATACATTTGTGAAAATGTCTGTTATATAAACCTGTGTACAAATAGGAGAGACAAAACCCCTGAAGAATTGGCAGCTATACAATGTGATGTAAATGAGGTTAGTGTTAAAGTTTTAACTGTGTTCTTCTTGTTGATACAGGTCAAATTCTGGTCTCAGCACATTTCCTTTATTCTTGTTGGAATAATCATTGTTACCTCTATTAGAGGGTTGTTAATCACACTTACAAAGGTAAGAACTAGGACTCTTAAGTGGTTTTACAAAGAGAAATTAATTATCAGATCTTTTTCAGTATGCATTTATGTTTAAATATCTGAATATAAATTCTTGCAGAGGGAGGAAGGTAGGAAGAATACCTTTTGCAGGATATTTCCCCAGTCTCTGTCAGGAAGGCATCTAAGTATTAAATAAGATGCTAAATGGAAGCAAGGGTTCAAAATGATGCTGGAGCCAAGGCTTATTGGTAAGGTTGATGAAATAGTGATTACTTGATTTAAGCTGCTGGTAAGACTGAAAGGCATTAATTCAACAGACATGTGACTCACTGACTTGACCTGGCCTTTGGTACCTGTGCTTAAACTTCTCTGTATTGTTTTGTGATTTTTAACACAAGATGTAACTGGCTGGGGGAGATTGATGTTTCAGGCTAGGCTTTGTGAAAGTTTTGGGTTTATGACAGTAGGCTACAGGTAGCCCTCTGGAATGTATGGTTTTGATTGGGTATTTTTAGATGAAAAGGTATTGAATGGTATGTACCTTTCATGCTGTCCTAAGGCCCATCATATTTACCTAACTGCTTATTTCCAGTGTTTTTTGGTATTTTTTCCCTAGTTTTTCTATGCCATTTCCAGCAGCAAGTCCTCCAATGTTATTGTTCTGCTGTTAGCACAAATAATGGTGAGTATGGAGCACCGCGGGCACACCCATGTGCATTTCTGCTGCATACTTTGTGTGTGTTTAAACACATAACAGTATCTTTGTGTGCTGCCCCCTTAGCCCCAGAGCCTGTGGTGAAGCAATAACTGCTGTCCCTGTTTTTTAACTTCCAGGGAATGTACTTTGTGTCCTCGGTGCTGCTGATCCGCATGAGCATGCCCCCGGAATACCGCACCATCATTACAGAAGTCCTGGGAGAGCTCCAGTTCAACTTCTATCACCGTTGGTTTGATGTGATATTCCTAGTCAGTGCCCTCTCCAGTATCCTCTTTCTCTATTTAGCACACAAACAAGCCCCAGAAAAGCATATGGCCCTCTGAGGCAGAGCTGCAGCCATGCACTGCTCTCTGTCCTGTCAGCTGCACTGCTGCAACTCCTGTGGATTGCAGAACTGGAGAGACAGGACTGCTCTGTGTGTTCTGCCAGTGTAACTGCAAAACTTGGAGAGACAGGACTGCCCTGCGTGTTCTGGCTCCTTGAACCTCCACACGGGTCATCATCAAGCTCTGTGGCTCATTTTGTTCAGTGCCACAGCTGGAAGGGATGGGGGTGTGTGTCTTTAACTTGAAACAGTTCATTGCCAAGCAGTAAAAGCAATCCTGGATTCGCCACTATCCAGGGGCATCAGAACTTCTGTGGTAGGCTGGCTGAGGGAACACCTCCTACTGTTGGAAAAACATGTTCAGAGAAGGCACCAAGAAATGTGATTTTTCTTTTGAAAATCAACTCATAATTGGGATTTGGAGGACAGCAATTCTGGAACTGAATGTTTGAGTCTGTGTAATTAAATAAGCTTTTGTAATATGCAAGTATCGGTTGTTTTTTGTCAGTCCCAAAGATCTGGCTGGATTTGAGCCAGAAGGTGGTTAGGATTTGCTGTCTGGCAGAAGTGGAGAGAACTCCATTTCTGTATGCAGTTTGTGCTAGTGTGTATCACTAGTATCACCTACTATCCTTAGGAATTGGAGATTTACTTTCTCTTACTGAGTGTCAACTTTTTTTTCTCTCTCTCCATAAGTGGAACTGAAGTTTTGGGTTCCTCCTTGTTAGAGTTCAGTGTTAAGTTGAAGACCACTGCCATGCCTTGTTTACATTGTATGTTACAAATTTTATTCCTGTGACTTAAACTTTTAGGTTCCCATGGCCACTCTCTGAGGCTTTGTTTTATAGTTGTTCTGGAACATAAATTGTAGGTGGTGAGAGTAAGACTTGGAGGGGGGAAAATAACCACTCTACATAATTTATTTCAGTATTGTCTTTGGTGTCCAGCAAGGAGGCAAAGATACAGCAGCAGTATTACAGGACCATTTATGTCACATTCAAGACAACATGGTGGTGACTTGGGGTTAGATAAACGTGCATGACTGAATTACATACACTATTCCAATCTACAGCTGTATCCAGAGGAGACAGAATAGTGATTAAACATCTTGAGTTGTGAATTACAAAGTTAGCTGAATGAAAGAAATTTCTGCAGTGTTAGCAGGGAAAAGGATCATAATGCACAGACTACCTGGGCTTATGCCATTTCAGAGCAGCTGTACTGCTGTAAGCAAAGAGATGCTGCAGAGATTGAGGTGATGAACTTGGATTAGGGGGAGAGCTGCCTTTCCTGGGAGATGGGCAGAAATCAATTGGTCTTTATTAAGAGCTTATCCGTAACAGGCTAAGACGCTTACAAATCTGTAAAACATTTCCAGCTTCTGCTGCAGGACACTTAATTATAAAGTTGCAGTTCTTTAAGCCTTTTCAGAAGTGAGTGACTTGGGTTCTCACTTCACAAAGCAGAAATTATGCCAGTGTGGCACAGCTGCAGAGTGTTATATGGATACAAGTTACACTGAAGTGTTTATTGCAGCAAGAGTTTGCAGTCCATTATGGCTCTGGCATTCCTTGGAAGAGCCAAGTTCTGAGAGGTGGAATAGCAAAGAAGAACTGAAGAAAAGATTTGGCAGGTTTCTTTTTTGTTGTTGTTGGCATAGTTTTGTGTTCTCACAACTTTGTGTCATCACTGTTGTCACCATCAGCTCTTGTGGAGGCAGCTGATCGTGAGGAGGAGGATGAGTCTGCCTGCAGAGGAATAACAAAGATGTGATTATTTTCAGTTTGTAAACATGTCTGATTGTATGCACTGTTGCAGACTCCTGTTTTCATCTGCACTAATCACACACTTGTTTAGGTGGCAGAATGAACCAACAAATAGCATTTTTGTTGTTGAAGGGTTTTTTTGGTAAAGTACATTTTGATAGAAATTTGTTCAATAGCGGGTTTCTATTGTTGAATTCCCATATCTGCTCAATTTGAACACAAAACTTGTGCTAACTTCTGCAGAATGCACCTTGGGGACTAAGACATTCTTGAAAAAACTTGCAGACAAGGCTAACAAAAAATAAATGGGAAGCACTATTAGTCTTTTGTCTCTTTTGCATGATCAGAAAAAAAGCATTTTAGTATTTATGGCTGACCACACAGAGGGTTAAAAGTGGTTTAAGAAGTAGCACCTTCTTGCTTTTCTGACTTTAGTCATGCTACAGATTCTTCCTAGTGGCATGAAGTGAGTCAAATAATTTCAAATCAGCACATTTTCTAGAAAGCTCTCAGTTGCTGTTCCTTCTCCAAAATGGTCCATTTTGAAATATTTCATGTGGTTTTCAAAAATGTTAAATTTTTTTGTGTATTTTAGTGCTTTCCCCTCCACTTCCACAATTGTATTGCCTGTTTTCCATCATTGGGATTACTGTATTTGGATTATCTTTTTCCATAAAATCTCTTGTATGTGCATTCTTTGTATGACTTAATCTTGCATTAAAGATACTCCCGTTATGTGTGGGGAAGAGTTGTGATAATTAACAGCTTTCCTTTTAATGACTTGAGAAAATCCAGGCTCAAGTTAACAATCCTAGCTCTGAAAAACTTATTACCTAAAGAAAAGGTTCTTTTCCTATGCCCTGTGTGATCCCTCAGCATCTGCCTAATGCAGGATTACTCACCCTTTCCCTTGGCTCAGGTGAGTTCCTCTCTGGCTCTGCTGGATGGTTTTCTGTGTAAGCAGGAGACTCGAGAGGGTCTGAATCTGCCATGGAGGCTGTGATGGGAATGTTTTGGCCTTGGAAGTACCTGTAAGCATCTTTGCTGCACACCAGCAGTGTCAATGTGTCCCCACTGCTTTGGATCCTTGCCACCACTTTGTCGTAGGATTCGTTGGTCACATTCACTCCGTTCACTTCCACCAAGAAGTCGTTGTTTTCCACACCTGCTCTGCCAGCTGGCTCCTGGCTTTGTACCTGCAGAAGGGAGTTCAAAGCAGGATATTGGCAGAAGACTTGGAAAGATGCAGTAACAGCTGAGGGTTAGTAGTGTTACTGCTCTCCCTAGAGCATGGGGAAAGGGGAGATACATGGGGCAGGAAGGAATTGGGATGGGCAATGGCCCCAGACATAATAAACATGGAGCCCATCAGTTTGAGATTTTACGATGCTTCTTGATCTTGTTAGACTTGCATTATAAGAATGTGGCATGAAGACAGGTGGAAAAACAGTTTTCTAACTGTTTGGAGGTCTCTGTCCAATAACTTCAAAGTTTAGTACAATTCACAGATCCTTAGTCATGAGTGGAACCCCTCCTCTCAAGAAAGCTGAAGTTACAGATGTAATCTGGGACAGAAGGAGTTTGGCTTTTACCAGCTGTGGAATTCAGAGAAGTGGGTAGAAGTAGGACAAAGGCATCTCTCCTATAATTAAGTTGTTCTCCAGTACAAACCAATTCTCTCTAAAATACTAATTCTAGTGTGCCAGACTTATGAGTAAAGGTAAAAATTATGCAAAAGCTGAATTCTCCTTCCCTCTAGATGTCTAACAGAGGAAGGAATGTTTTCTGATGCTCATTTTTTATCTTGGGCCAACAATGTCAGTCTGACTTAAACTATTCCAGCTCTGATCTGAGAACATTGGAAAAGAGACTTTTGTGGCTTTTCTTGCATTTATTTGCAGGATGGAGGGGGGGAAGCTGCCCAACAGACTACTTGAGCTTCTCCTTGCTCCTCATTCTTCATTGGTACCTCAGTGATGAAAAAGCCAGGTTTGTTCTTGATCATGTTTAAACTGAAGCCAAATCCATTAGGTCCTTTCACCATCTTGCAGATCCTTGGCTTGTGGTTTACTTTCTGCTCAGTGTGCAACTCCACTCTTTCCTCCATTTTAGCTGGGGTTGAATCCTGTGCTTTGTAGTAGTATGAGAAAGGGGAAATTTGAGCCTGGAAAAAGTGAAAAAAACTACATTAAAATAAAAACTTCTGTTGTGAAATCTGTTTCAAACGTATTTTGTTTGAAACTTCGTTAATGACTCAAAAGTTTAGCCACAGTGAAGAATCCTTCCCTATTCTGGGTGGAAAACTACAGTGCTGATCTATGTGGGAAGGGAACTTTGTTATTCATAATTGGTTACACAGTCATATAACTGAATTTGAGTCTTAACAGCAAACTTTAACCTTTCTTCTGAAGTGTTTGAATTTAGAATTGTTCCAGTAATGTCTAGAAAAATCAGGAAGAGGCCAAAGATTTGGGTGTTTAGTGACTTCCTGTACCAGTGGAGTTGCTGGAATACAGGTGTCTTTTAGATTTCCTGCAATCTGAAAAAGTGCTAGAGCAGATTGGCTATTTCATTGTGATAAATTACCAATTCCTAGTAGTAGTTTTACATTTTCTTACCAGCTTGTACATGCTGTCAGTTTCCTTATCCACCACCAACAGGGAGGTTCTTTCCTCAGACTGCTTAATTTTTCCCACTACGCTTTCATGATCCAGCCCATCCACACGCTCGCCATTGACAGCCACCAAGATGTCATTGTCCTTTAGACCTGCCATGGCTGCTGGGCTTCCAGGATTAACATCTTTGATTATGTGGTCTAAGATGAGAACGGGAGAAAGATTGCTGTGAAGGCAAAGCTTGGTGAGTATTAAAGACATTAAAAAGCATGGCAAAGGTGAGTGGTCAGAATTGCACTTCAGGTTGAGGCTGTTTTCCCTGAGGATTTCTCCTAGATGGCTGGTAAGAAGCCAAAGAGAATGAGGGCTGCAAACATCACGTAGGAAGAAATGGTACAGCAAATGTCATGGGCTGTCTGTGAACTTGGATCTTACCACCAGTGTTTTGTTCCATCCGAAGATAAAATCCATAACCGCTTTTTCCTTTCTGGATCTCAATAAGTCGTGGTTTGAGGGGAAGCAACCTTAGGCTGGCGCTCTCTTTGCTCAGTGCCATCCTCTGGCTTGTGAAATAGCGGTCTGTTTCTTCATTTGAAAGTAGAAACATAACATGATTTTCAGACTTCTTTACCTGTGACAGCACATGTACAGTCTCAGATGTCACCCCTTCAACAGCAGGTGGGAACTGAGGATATTTGGTAACTGGTGCACTGATACATAGCTGAGTCTGGGTGCTGTTAGTCCAGGCCATGCTACTACAAATTGATTTTTCTTTCTCCCCACTCCAGTCAGAAATTTGGACCATGACAAAATCAGAGGCATGTAATATGTGACAAAATTTTCCGTATTTTGTACTGTGTTCCTGACCTGTAGGGAATCACCTGTGGAGGGCCGTGGCGGTGGCCATACAGTGCTGCAGAATCCAGGGAGCCTGAGTAGATAATATTTGGAGGTGTGGAACTCTACAATATAGACTTATTGTGCCACCTATGCCACTATTTTAGATTACAGTGATGGGAGTCTAATTTCCATCATTCTTGGTCCTCCGGTCTCCCTGTATTACTTTTTCTGAGGTGAGGGGTTTTTTTTCTATCTGTTCAACCTCTCCAAATCTTTCTCTTAGTCCTTTCTACTCTGATGGGTGTTCTTTTTACACATCTTAACCAGTGTCACTCTGCTGCTGGTGTTGCAGCAGCTCAGCAAAACACAGGTGTTGCATGATTCCACAGTTAGCCGTGTGCACTGAATGCTGCTGGAATGCTGGAGTCTCATGGCTCTGGGAAATCTCTTTAGCTCCAGCTGCATTTTAGCAGTGCCAACAGTGGAAAGCTGGAAGCCTCATTAGCAATGTTCTTTGCAGCCAATTAGTGAAATTAGTTGCACAGTAATTTTCATGCGTTTCAGACTCCTTCACAGGAGAAAGGGACTACTGTCTAAAATAGTGAAACCTGCTCCATGCTGACTGTATCATCAGAGGCTTCCCTCTTCCTGCCCTGGAAACCACATCTGATGACTTGCCCTCCTGCCATTAGGAGCATTTCCAGGCCTTCTAGGAAATAAATTCTTTTAATAGGGTTCCTGGCAGCAGAATACTTGTGTTATTTAGCATTCTTTGGCCTGTCTTGATGGCAGTGTTCATTGACAGGCAGCTCAGGAGGCCGCTTGACAACAGAGCCAGCACAGAGGGCTGTGCTGATGTGTTGATGGTACATGAACAGCAGCTCCCAAGATTTACTGTGAAATGCTTAAATCAGCCAGCCTGGCCTCCTTAGTAACCCTGATAGGTTGCTGTGAAAGCAGGCCAGAACAGGAGATAAATCAATACCTTTTCCACCACTTCTTCGTGTGTGTCATTTTCCACATTTTTTCCATTGATTTCAATCAGGCGATCGTTATTTTGGACACCAGCCTTTGCAGCTGCTCCTTGTGATGAAAGCTCTACTATGAACAACCCCTTCTGTCCTAAAATAAATGAAAACTCATTACTCAGGGTAAGTCACTGCAATAGGCCTGAATATAGTGGTTAAGGAAACTCAGCACTGATGTCCTCAGAGGCTCTTGCACTTGCTTGCACGCAGATTACAGGAGCACCACAAACCTTCCACACAGACACTCCTCTGTCTCATATTCTGGCCTGGAAAAATCATTTCAGTGGTGGAGGGAGGTATTTGTTCACGATCTGCAGCTCAAACTGGTGTTTATTTCCCTACCAGGAGTGCAAAGGGGCTGATTAACATAGCTGAAAGGGATTTGATTCCTGCTCCCTCCCACCCTCCTGTAACCCCATCATTTTGAAGAGAGGAGCTGCTTTTACTGTTGTTTTTTTACATTTCATAATTTCCTGTGTTTGGAAGCCTTCTATCTTTGGTCCTTCAATTATATTGCATTCCAAAATACCCTTTAGAGGGCTCTTTAGAGGTGGTGCTTTCCAGGAGACCTCCCTCTTCCGTTGACTGGCCTTGGTAAAAAGGCATATATGGAAAAGGTTCAAAATCCTTTTCTTTCTAAATGAATTAACTCACAAATCAGAGAAATTATTTCTTACAGCTGTCTAGAACCTCCTGTGCTGATTCCTGAGGTGATTTTGAGGAACGGGACAGGACTTAACATAGCACATTGAGCGTATATCTAGTGTTTGACTGTAAATTTGGTTTGGTTAAGTGGGCTTAAATAACAAGCAGAAAACAGCTTAGTATTTCTCTCTCTCTCTTTTTTTTTTCATCTGTTTTCCACCCCATGAGAGGCATGGTCCTCCAAAAATCTTGCGCTGCATTTGCAGTACAGAAATGTAATGGAGATGGATCTGAATTCACCCTGCCGCTTGTCACTTTCTTTCTGTTAGCAAGAACAGTTTGTGTGTCCCCATTAACTCCCACGGGTTAACTGTGGTTGCCTCTGTCCCTGCTGCCAATTTTATATCTATATATCTATATATATCTATATATCATCTATATATCTATATATCATCTATATATCTCTCTATATCTCTATCTCACTCTCTATATATATCTCCAGTTTCTTTTCTCCAGGCTCTTACCTTCTGTGCTTCTCAGGGAGAAGCCGTATCCTGTCTCCTCCTTCACGAGGTAGCAGAGCCGGGGCTGTGGAGCTTCAGTGGTTTCTCTGTTGGCTGTGGATAGTGGGCACTGCTGCTCCTGCTGTTGTCCTGTGGATGCGTTTTGACCCAGCTCTTCCAGGTTCACCCCCTCCTTTTGTGCCTTTTCGTAGGATGCGTCATCCAGAACAAGGAGTACAACAGAATTCCCGCTGCTTCTGACAATCTCCACCACCTGTAATGGGCAAGGGGAAATGGAAGCAGGCACCTGAGTGGTGGAGCTAAAAGCTTTCCCCGGGAAAGGCTGCACTGTCCACCGTCTTTGTTGTGGTGGGTAATGAATGATGCAGGGCAATGGATACTCAGAGCAGTTGACTCTGCTCCTGCATTTCCTCACCATAAAAACTGGAAGAAAAAGCCTCACACAGCAGCCGTGGGCCTGGGAAATGGGGGCATGGTGTGGATCCCAGAATGAGCAAGTTTGTACCTGTGCATGGTCCTCCTTGTCCACGAAGACACCGTTGACCCTGAGGACCCTGTCTCCATCCCTCAGGCCGGCCCTTTGGGCAGGGCTGTTGTCCCCCACGTTGCGGATGATGTGCCCGGCGGTGTCCTGCTCGATGCGCAGGAAGAAGCCGTATTTCTTCTGGGGCTTCTTGGTCACTCTGCACTCCCGGGGCTGCAGAGAAGAAGTCATCTCTACCATACACGATGGGAAAAATACCTGTGAGTAAGAACAGTCAGCTTACCTAGGATATATTCCCTCTAATTACATGTTGAGAAGGTTTGCTTCATAATTCTTGGGGTTTGGTGTGTTTCTGGTGGTGTTTTTTTGGGTTTTTTTTTTGCCACAGGAAATCCAGCTGTGCAAAGCTGAATTTAGTTAACAAGGCTAGAGCAAAGCAACCAAACCGTTTTCCCTGACCCTCCTTGCTTTTTTTTTTGTCCCTGTATTGCAAAAGAAGTTAAGCAAAATGCAGAACTGAAACAAGAAAAGTCTGCCTGTGAAAACATAGTAAAGATTGAGGAGAGGGTGTAATGCCAGGGTTAAATCTTACAGAGGAAATGAAGTTTTGGGTAAAGGGATTGTAACTGGAGTGAAGGGATTGTTCCCCTCCATTTGTCACTTGGGAGAGCACATGTGACTACTGCCCCCAGTTTTGATCTCCCCAGGTAATTGACATACTGGAGCTAGTTCACAGAGGGGATTTTGGTTCTGAAGCACATATTTAAGGAGGCTGAGGAGCTGGATTTGCTCAGTTTTGGGAAGAAAGTAAAGAGAAGATCTTATGCGTATCTTCCCACTGCCTAACTGGATTGTATGGAGAACACAGCCAGACTCTTCTTGGAAATTAACAGTGGGAGGATGAGAAGCAACAGACACAGGCTACAGCACAGCTAGGGAAATTCCAACCAGGCATCCATAAGGACAGCTTTTCCTCTTGGGAGCAGTTAGATACGATTAGAAATGCCCAGAAAGGCTGTGAAATCTCTGTCCTTGGAGATGCCTGGATTGGGCCCTGAGCAACTTGATCTAAGCTGGCCCTGTTTTCTATGGGGCATTGCACCAGGCAATCTCTGAAAGTCCCTTCCTACCTAAACTGCTCTGTGATCTTAAACTCTGGTTTGGGTGAAGTTTGTCGTGTAGGAATACCACATATGGAAGGTGAATAACAGGTGGGACCAGGGAACATCTCCCAAGATGTTGTTCTGCCAAAGATCCACGAATATGAACTGAAATTCTTCCAGCTGGAAAATCCAGGTAATTAGCAACCATATTTTACTGGAAAGACTTTTTTTTTTTCTGTCTCTTTACTGATGGAAGTCAGTTCTTTAGATCTGCTGGCAAGTCAAATCCTTCTGTGAGAGCAACTTAGTGCAGAGCCACTGCTGTGTCTACCCATGCTGCAGACTCTGCTATGGGAGCTGAAGCTGCATTGTTGATGTTACTTGGGCAGCACATAGAACAGCATGGATGTGTGGTGTGAGTTTGGCACAGATGTCACTGGAGCTGGAGAACAGAGGAATTTCAGCCTGCAAGGATATGCAGCCTGCAGATCAGGATTCACTTGTGGTCCAGGGTCAGGTGCCTTGAGCATTTTTGAGTCTCTGTGTATTGCACTGACATTAACCAATAAAGGGATGAACTTCCCTGTTATTTGAACACAGCAGACTGTATCAGTTGCAAGTACAATTCAAAGCAGCTTTTCTTGACAAACACTGGGAATCTGTGACAATTCCAGAAATTAACATGCAAAACTAGTACTACACAGAACTGGAGAAATAGTTGGCTTCTATGGGAAAAATTATTTCTTCATATTTACAAGTGGAGAGAAGGTTACAGTGCACTGCATATGACACCTTTTGATCTGTGCAAAATTATTTGTATTGCAAAAAGGAGTTTTCAAAGGGAAAAGGCGTTAGGAAAAAAGGAATTTCTTACCTGTTTATCTATGTAGAGCAGCCTTCACTGGAGCTGTCTTTTGCTGTTCCTCCTGTGGCTGTACGTATAAGTAAGGCTGGACTTTGATTGGGCAAAGGTTGATTTAAAAGATGATTTATTTAACCAAGTTTCACTGAATGTGTGATACCTTTATAGGCTGTCTCGTCCTTGTGGGCAGAAGTGCTAATCACATGAATTTCTCATCAACTTTACATTTTGTCCTACCTATTTATACTCAAAAACTCTCTCAAGGAGGTCATCTGAGGCAAGCCTGACCTTTGCTCTGGGCAAGAGCTTTCTCCTGCTCTGAGAAATGTCTTAAAGGGAGCAGGTTTGGGTTGTGCTGGATTCACCTGGGCCAGCAGCATTTTCTTGCAGGTTAGGAGATTACTGGTTAAAATCTGTATGCCCACTGCTGGATGAAAGAAAAAAAAAAAAAAAAAGACTGTGGCAGGTTAACCTTGACCAGCAGCCAGATGCCCACTGAGCCACTTTCACCCCCTTCCTCTATAGGACATGTGGAGAAAACAGGATGAAAAAGCTTGAAGAATTCAAGATAAGGACCATAACTGGAAGAGATGCATTGAAAAAAATGGGTTTGTGATTGAGGGGTGGGCCCTGACTGTTGAGGCCATTACACATGTGAAATGTGCAATGCAATCAAGTGACCCACGTAGGTGAAAATTCCCTGGAGCAGATGGAGGGAGGTGTCTGTGATGTCAATATGGTGAGGCATGGCAAACTGGCTTCACTGGAGGTGCACTGGGAAAGGCAGTGTGGGTTGCTCTGCCTTGGGAAAAGGAAAGTGCATTTGTGAGATTGTCTTTGCTCAGGGACCCAGGTGCGCTTGGTGCAGGAGAAAGTGGAAATCTGCAGTGTACCTCAAGGAGATTTATCCCTGGCAGAAAAGAATCCATTACTTGACTTGTATGGTGTAGGAAAGAATACAGCAGGAATCATGTGAACCAACAGAGAATGAGCCTCACCAGGAACCAGCTGCACCACTGCATGTGAGTGCAGTGCTGACCCGCCCCAAGTGGTCTTGTTGCTTAACAATCCAACGTGGTGCTGTCCTCGGTGGTCCCCTTAACAGATAGGACCAAAGTAATCGACTGTTCTTATGGAAATTTGGGAGAGGGAGTGCATGGAATGAGAGAATAATATCTGTCTATATGTCAAAGGATAAGGTATAGTGGTTATAGAGGATGTATAAAGCTGACTGTAGGATGTAAAGATGGTTTAGGTATGTAGTATGAGTTGTAAGTGTTGGTAAGAAGCAATTCCAGGAAAGATAAATAGATATAATGAAAGGTTTGAGTAGGGTTTAGAAATGAAGCAATGTGAAGGGGGACAGAGGAGACTTTGATATCTCACATCACACATGATATGAATGGTGTGGAATAAGGGGTTGAGATTGTACTGTGTCTGGCTGGGATGGAGTTAAATTCATCCCTTGGCAACCTTCATGGTGCTGTGCTTTGCATCTGTGGCTAAGTCAGTGTTGATGCTGCACCACTTTTTTGGCTGCTGTGGAGTAGTGTTTGCTTTCTCTTTTGGCTTTTCTCCCCTTCAGTCCTCCCAGACTCCAGGGAGGGGACAGAGTGGTGACAGCTGACCTCAGCTGACCTAAGGGTTATTCTATATTCCACACCATTTGATGTTGAGGTCAGCATTAAAGCTTGGTAAAAGGAGGGAAAGGGCAGTTGTTTGTGGTTATGGTGGTCTTCCCAGGCAGCTGTTGTGCATGTTGAGGTGTAGCTTCCCATGAAGGTAGTTAGAGATCTGCCTGCTGATGGGAACCAGGGAATGAATTCCCACTTTTTTTGGCTTGCACGTGCAGCTTTGGTTTCCTTTCCCTATCAAGCTATCCTTATCTCAATGCATAAGTCTAGCCTTTCTTTTATTTTGTCCCCATTCATCAGGAAAGGAGTGAGAGGGAGTCGGGGGGGGGGGAATGGATGTTTGGCTGTTGATTGGGGTCGGTCTGTCACAAGGGCATATCTTATCCATGATCCATGAGCATGTGCAGGATATACTTATGGACACCACCTGACATGATGGTGTTTCTAATGCAGGTGGAAACCTCTAAATCTGAGATCTCAGAATACCAAGGTAATTACTAAACTGACCCTGTGAACTTCTTGATAAAAAAAAATCTAATTCAATTTTAAAAAGCTTTAAAACCACTTATTTCTCTCATTGACTTGCTGTGGAATTGGATTATTAGAAGTAATACCTGTGTTTTTCCTGGCTGTCTGCTCCAACTGCTTAATTCAAAGGAAAGGTAATAGCAATGATCATAACCCAAATGTGCTGCAACATGACAGTCATTGATGTTGTAAAAGCCTTACTGTAATCCACTTACTCTAAGTGGATTTACAGGCTGTTGTGGCTTGGAGTTGCTCCTTTTGGTACAACTTCAAACCTACAAAGTGAAGTAAGAGAGCCCTGGTGTTGTAAGAACCAGACAAGTCAAACCTGCCCTGTCCTCTGCTTGCAGCCTTTCACACAACTCAGGCAGACTGGATGATGAAGGACATCAGAGTGCCTCATCAGCCAAGCACAGCACAGATGGGAACTTCACAAGGATCACAGGTCAGCAAACAAGGAAACAGCACCTGAATCAAGATTCATTTTTTCATACTGTAATGCCACTGTGATAGTCAAGTGAGGTAATTTTGGGTCCCGACAGGATTTTTCCAAGAAAAAGGTGCTACATGAATGTAAAATGTTTGTGAAGCACAGAAATTCAATAATTCTCCTATCCTTCCACCAGTAGAATGAAAATTATATGAAAATTGATCAGAGTAAAGACAGCTTGTAATGTCTCCTTTCTGGCTCTTGAGCCTTTTGCAAGAGTGTTCTCAAGCATATCCATGCATCTACAAAAATGAGGAACAAAACTAAAAAAAGAAAGAAGATACCTTACTTTTTAACACTGTGAAAAGTGGAAAAATCTGAAAAAAACCCTCTTAATTTACAATATTCCTGTATTGCAGGAGTTGGCAACAGTGACTCAGGTGGTGTGGTTCTGTTAGCAAAGGGACTAGATTTAGGGGGTCTGCTTTCTCCAAATTGTGTCCCTTTCCAACTGTAGCCTGGCTGTAGTAGTACATGAACCTTTGTTTCTAGTGTCATGGCGTTATCCTGTGGGATAACATTTACAAAATATTTTCTGTAAATTCTTTTTGCCAAAGCTTTCCTGATGTTTGGTTAGAAAAATTTCCGCGAAGCTCTCATGTGTTAGCAAAAATGGTCAGAAATAAGCGTTTTCTAGTAGTTATAAGTGTTCACATGGTTTCCTCAGTGTGTTGGGTGAGTGGAGGGAAGCACCTTTGTTCTTAATTTTGGTACTTGCTGGGATCTCTGACTTTAGTAAATTCACAGGTGAAGTATATGTTTAATGTCTTTAATAGGAGAATAAATTTACAAAGTCCAGTTCACTAAAAGGTGCCTTTTGTTATTAATACAATTTTACAAGGAGTCTAGCCCTAAAATTGAATGAATATACTTTGTATGTTTGGTTCTGAAAATAAAGTTGGGCTCAAAGGATCTGTAACACTGCCAGCATTGTTCTATTGACAAAAGGTTTATGTGGCTATTTTGGTGTAAAAATATTCCTTCTTTATGATGGTGACTCACTTTCTTGCCTGGGAGCATGTACGTCCCTTAAAATTTCATGTAATGAGGATTTCTAAATAGTGCTTGTTCACCTATTGCTTACTGTGGACTTGCTGACCACTGAGGCTCACTTCTCTCTTTGCAGTGGCATCCTTTTCTTGGATGCATAACAAAGCAGTTCATGAAAATTCATTGTCAAATATTTGGAAGCATGCTTTATTTGTTCCTGTATTTAAACCTTTCAAAATCACTGCAGCACTTTCCCTTTGCCCCTTCTTTTGCCAGTGGTGGTTTTTCCACTTTAGTTTGGCAAGTGTTGTATAAAGCACCATGTGATTTGGTCGTAGAAATATTTGGTTCACTGAAGTCCTCCTTAATCATGAAGCAAAGTCCACTTGAGCTACCAAATGAATATTCATCAGTCATCCTGTACAGAGCCAAGTGGTAATTAATTCTTTCTCTTCTGGTGACCCGCATGCTTCTGACATGCTAAAGAGACTCAGAGAAAAGAAAAAAAAAAAAAAAAAGGAGAGGAAGCAAATGTTGCAATCCTACTGTTTTGCAGGATCTAGAGGAAGGGGAGAATACCCCTCCTTCGAGCACTTTGGGCTTATGTCTTCCTAAAAAGTAGGAGAGGAAAGAAAATTATTTGCTGTCCCTGTGTTTGCAGCAAAGAGAGGTTTTCTATCCCCTGGACCTGTCAGTAAGGAACTACAGCGGCAGTCCTCTTGCCCCAGGCTTTGCTCTTTGAGCTTTAAATATTGAATTGTCTTCCCTAGTGTCCTTTTTACTGGAGAATATAAACTCCCAACAATGTTTCTTTAGAATGTTCTGTATGGATCACGAATTTGGGTTTTTAGGTGCAGAATTTACTACTGAGGTAACTATGAGGTCTTCTCTTTCTGCATGTCAGACTGAAATCAGTGTTAAAAACCTGGCAAAAATTCAAAGGTCTGAAAAATGAGGTCTTGTGCAAGCTAAGTAGACTTTTTTCGGTGGAGCTACATGTTTGTTCTAGTAAATGGCAGTACACATATGGGTATGTTTACATGCATGCACAACAATCAGGCTGTCTGCAGCATTTTTTGGGTAACTGGAGCTGATGTTGGGGTGATTAATGCTGCTTGAATGGAAATGCCTTCAGAATTCTCCTCTTCCCACAGGCCCTGGTACCTTGAGAAGACTTTTCATTCCAGCTTATCCCATTGGACATTTTCTGGATGTGTATTTCTTCAGTTTTGCCTTTCAATTGCTGTATCATTTGGTACTCTTTGGACATGTAAGATGCCGAGACATCAAAATTCATGTCATAAATTTACAAGTCTGGCTTTTCCCATCCAGCTCATGGACCTTTCTTTTTACTACAGTATGTACTCTTATAAATTTCGTTTTGTTTTGTGTTTGGTTTGGTTTTTTTCCCCCTAGTCTCTGAATGAAAAGTCCAAGTTACTTACCTCTCTGTTGCATATGCATTTCTTGCCCTTTGGAGAGAGATTTCTGAATTTGACAGTACACTGTGTTCCTTTACTTTTAAGCTTTTGTAATGTATAAATAATAACCACTATGTCTAATTCACTATTTTCCTCGAGAAGTACGATGAAAAGGTGCTTATACAATTACCAAAGAAAGCATATACTCTTCCTCCAGAAATACAGCTCTGTGAGGCTGGAAGTATCCAGGCTTAAGGGCACCGATTCCTCTTTCTCTTCCCGTTTTCCATTCCTCTTCCTGCTCCCTGTGTCCCATCTCCTCCTATTCCCACTCCCCAAGTCTCTAATCCTCCAAGGAAATGCCCCTAATTTCTGCATTAACCTTTCTGTAGTGGTCAGTGTTTAATTTCACTTTGCCAGTAAAGACTCTATTCTGAAATTTCATTACCCTAAGATCAGGCTGAACTGATATTTGGAGTGCTTGGGTGTTTCAGCCTCAGCTAATCAGGATCTAACTTCTGCATCAGATTTCTCCTTGGGTGCATTCACTCTTGCAGCAAGAAGGGTTTAAATTGGACTAGCATTCATTTACCTTTCTATCTGAGATCAGTGAACATAATGGAAAAATCTGAATGTAGCCTTGAAGGCAAAGAGAAATACAAACTTCCTGTAGGTTTCCATCTCCTTGGCCACTGTATATTGGCTTTTGTGCTGGGAGAACTATTGTGTTCTGCTCTGATGAGGCTTTTGTGATGCTTATAGAACTTTTAATAGAAACGTGAGGGTGGATAATGCCTGGTCTTTATTAGTTCTTGTCACTTTGTGGCTTTGAAAGGCTTGTTATCTGTTATCATGAAAAGGAAATGGCTACTGCTATGTTTGGCACTGCAGAAATGCAGAATGCAGCCCTTTTCCTGTGTAACTATTGAAAACCATTATTATAAGCTTTGGGAGGGATATAAATCTAGACCCCTATTTGAATGCAAGATTAATAAATAAAAAAATAGTATAAAATTAAATTATTTTAATATAGTGTAAAAGCCAGTAGAATTTGTATGAGCTTATATTTATTCTTTAAAAATTCCCTTCAAATAAGCAACAGATCCTACCAGGAAACCATGCCTAAGTACTAAGGATAGGATAAATCTCAATAAATGCATACCTGGAAATAAGGTTGGTTTGATTGTAAGAGTAAACTCAGTTTTGGTTACAGCAGAACTTGTGCCCCTGATTTAACTGGAAGATGACACAAACTTCCTAGAAAATACCCACCTACACCTTAGCTTACTGCCTGCCTTGAAAATCACCCGGATCATCCTGACATGACTATATCTGGGCCTAAAAAATTATCCCAAATGACCCTGAAATACTGAACTGGATTGAGAGCTGCAGTGAGTGGGACACGCTCTTTCAAGAGGTAAAGATCAGAGAAGGAAAACCAAAAAAAACCTGTTATCCCCAGACACAACTGAAGTTGATTCCTTGGCAGGTCATCCAGCAGAGGAAGAATTTAAAGATCTGTGTCACTGGGGAAACCAGCATAAGCCTGAAGGAAACTCCTGTGTATGGCAGTAATTTTAGGGTTTGAGTCCTTATAGCCAGTGACAAGAACCCAAGAAGGTAACCAGCAAAGAGTTTATCCTGCTCTCATGGTTTTTGTATTTTTTTCTTTTTTTGCGTTGCAGGGTGCAGTTACACTGTTATCTCTTGGTTTTCATTTTTCTGTGCACATGAGAGATTCCCAGCAGAGTTCTTTAATGATTTCCTAAACTTAAACCACAACTTCTCACTGAGTTAGATTTTCTCATAATAATGGTTGCATTTTAAGCTGTTGCATGACTGAACTGTTAGACATTTTCTGAAAGCTCACTGTGTCCTTTTGAAAAAGGGAATGATAGAGTATGAACCCTCCTGTAATAAAAAGTACCTAGTGCTCACTCTAAGTGCATTTATATTAAGTAAGGTAATTGAAACTGAATGATGTCTTAAACTCTCCTAGGGTTACTTTAGTGGCAATAATCTCTTATTTTAGTTTGAGTGCTTGATCACTTGGCTGTGTTACTCTGATGTTCCACTGCAACACTGTAAAGTTATATATTTAATTAATTTAGCTTACAGTGCAGTATTGATTTCTCAAGGTTTGCATACTTGTTATTTGATTGACATAATTAATTTTGTTATATTGATTAAAAAAGAGGTGCATCTTTTCACTAATTGGTATCCTGTTTTAATTCAATATAGAACTCTTGGGTTTTGATGTTAATGTTTTAATGTTTTAATTTTATTTTTCTATCTTGATATAAGAAAGTAAAACTGACAGCCCATTTGTTATTTATAGAAGCAAACATATAAGATACGTAATACTGAAGTGGTACTCTAGAAAAGCAAACCCAGAGAACTAAGTCTGATACTGAGGTAAAGCAGGAGGGTAAAAAGGTGCCTTTTGTCATCACTGAGTTGTTTGGATATGGATTTTTCCCATGATGATGCTTTTTTTTTTAAACAAAGGATAAAAATATCAGGATTTCAACAGCTAAATTTTATCACTGTTTAGTCTTTTGATTTAATATCAACACACACAAGAACTCAAACCATCCTTTTTTTTTTTTTCTCTCTTCTTCCAAGAGGAGGTTTGTTCCTAAAGCAGGACACATGCAGGATACAGGAGGACAGTGGAGAACAACACTGTCTGATCTGTTTTTCTCCTAGTCCTGATTGCCTTTCAACCCTGTAATGAAATTTGTTACCTGTTGCATTGGATCTGATGGATTTACCGAAGCTGGGCTGTCTGAGGAGGTCTCGCTTGCCTTAAAACAAATGGGCACATATTTAGATTTGCTCATCAAGAGGAACTTTGATACTTTGATATTTGCTTTTTTTTTGTGGTTGAAATAGGAGATTCCCCCCTCATTTAAGCCCTAAGCACACTGTCCTCCTGTGCTCCTCAGCTCCAACGCTGCTGAGAATGTGTGTGCAGCTCACAGTGCTGGCTTCAAGCCTCCCGAGGCTTTTCTCAGATAAAAAGGTTGTTCACTACCCTCTTTCTGAGAGGAAAACCTCAGAGACATGTCCAGTGCTGTTTGCTGGTGAATATGAATCCAGAGGCATCTCTGAGGAGACTGAGTACCTGGGATTACACTGCATGGACAGGCCCAGTGCTGAATGGACTTCAAAGTCCACTGCTTGCTCTGCAGGAGAAGGGATTGCTTTGGGAGTGGCATGGGGTATGAGAAAGTGGAAAGAGAAGAGAAAAAAACCATCTTGCTTTGCTCTCAGGGTTGTGCATGCTTTGTGAATGGCTGCTGCTTGTGTCTGAGGTCTCAAGCCAGCACCTTTCATGTCTTCTTAAGGAAGTTTGGGAGCAGCTCTGGAAGCGAATATTTCCCTGCTCAGAGAGTTTACATTCTCAGTAAGCCTGTCTGGGACACTGAACTGCTTTTTGTTAGTAATGAGAGTTTTTATTGCTTCAATGGCTTGCAGAGGCTGTGAGCTGGCAGCTCCCATTATTCCCTTTCCATGAGCCACTGGGCTCTGTGCACCTCTGGAGTTGTTAAAAGAGCAACTGAGCTCGTGCCTGTTTCTTGCAGTCTGAAGCTGAAACGTCTTCTGAGTCTTTTAAGAGTCTGAAAATCACTGGGTCATCAGGAAAGGCTGAGCCAAGCTGGCCTTAGTTAGTAAAAGCCAACAAAATCTCCTGGTCCTGGGTAGCTGACCCATAACTGAAAGTTTGACACCGGAGAGTGCAATGTGTACCCTTTTAAAACACCAACAGAGAGCTGAAAGATAAGTGAAAAATACATATAATGGTTAAAATAACACAGGAACCATCCAGACATGTAACTTCTTGCAAGTACAGCCTACAGAGGAATTTCTGTGTGGTATAGAAAAGTGCAGATAAATGCTTGTCTGTGATTTTCACTCCCATTTGCTGCCCTCCCCTGCCAACAAGAAGATCAGGGCATACCCAAAATAACTGATTTAACTCAGACAACCGCACAGGACACAAGCACAAGCTTACAAAGACCAGGCAATGTGGAGCAACCAGAAATCCTTCCATGGCTAAGGTGAGAGGAGGGAAAGAAAAAAATCAATCCTCAAGCAAACAAACACTTTCTTTTGATTTTTAGTTTTCTATTGAATCACAAAACCTCTCAAGCCACCTACCCATTTGGAAAATGGGGGCCAAGCAAACCACTCTTGTTTTCTCCTTTCCAGCAGTGTGCCAAGTTTCACTTGCTGGTCTGGCACTTAAAGATGTTTCTAAAAGACAGCCTTGTTTTTCTAGGAAAAAGAAAAATCTATATTTTGAAGTAAAGAGAGAAGCTCTCCTGCTTCTTAACGCTAGTCTGAAACAGGAGGATGTTGTGGTAAGCATTATTCTTTTTTCTTTCAGAATTGCTCTATTTTTTTCTGATGCTCACATCAGAATTCTCCTACCCAACGTGCAAATTACAGTAATAAGAATTGATTTTTTTTTCATCATTCAAAAAGAGATGCCAGTAGCATGTTGTTCTATATATTTATATTGGTGGGAGTCAGGATCTTACCTCTGCCAGCCAAATAATTTGATACAAGTGCCCTCTTGAGGAGGAGAAACAATTACAGAGGAATTCTGCTTGCTTTTGGCATTTTTTCAGTCCACTTTAGGAGTTACTTGGTGTGGCCAGGAGGTGCTGCCCAGGTTCTGGGAAAGAAGGAACATCTATTGCAATAAGCTTCTATTGAGGCATGATGTATTTCAGTCTTTTGTTTTCTCTATGCTCAATTTTCCCCGGAGAGCTGGGAGGTGAAACCTGGTGCCAAAAGAGAATTATTTTGAGCCAATCAGTATTTTTAGATTATCTTTCAATGGAACAGCTCAATATTTGATAAAAGGAAAAACCTTCAAATTGAAGAAAAAAAAAAACCAAACAGCTGTCCCAAATATCCCTCTCCCCTGATGCTTTCACTTGCTTATTTTTTGAAGAGAGGATGCTTTTGTCATCTTCCATTTTTATGAAAACAGCGAAGCTTGTAGAGAATATTCTGTTGGCACAAGGCCTTTGCTGCAAGATCTATGTTAGGAAATAGATTTTCTGGTTCTCTCATGTGAAGGAAAAAGTGTTGTTTTCACTGTGTTGCCTGTTATCCTGGGTGCTCTGTGCACATCTGAAGCACAGGATGTCCCCTCCTTTTACAGTGCATTAACAAGTGGAGAATGGGGTGGGAGAGGGATTGGCCTGGCACAAGGGTCAGCTCAGTTAATGTCTGCACTCTCCCACCACAGAACACAGCATGCTGCAAATCATTTATTCATCTGCCACAAAATGTCTGGAAGAAGGAAAGAATCTGAACTGCCTTATCAGGCACCAGAAAAATCACAATTCACAAATTGAGGCTCACCAGCATAAAAGAGCTAATAAGGAAAATGAGACAGGATTTGGAAAGGATGTGGAATGCTTGCACCTCTCACAAAATGCAGACCCCATGGCAAAAGTCACATCCTCACTGAAAACTTCTGAAAATATGGGAGGTCAACCCGTCAGACACTGCTTGCTATCAGTGCAGAAACAACATAAAGAATATTTTCCTAACTGCTGTGGGCCACTTCAGTAGGGTGAGTGTAACAGGTAAGCTCTGTGTGCCCAGGGGCTTGCTTGTAGAGGGAGTGGTGTCTCAGCAGAAATTTCTGCCTGATAAAAACCGTGTTCATGAAGATGTATCCTCTCCTCCTAGGGTGTGAAACTGAAATTGATTGCTGCCACGCTGTGACATGTGCAATGAGTTTCATACTCCTCTCTCTCTTCATCTGTGCATGCTAAATGCAAGGCTGACACATGAAAAATGCCAGGAGTTTGTTTTAGATTGGCTGTGGGTTTCTCTGAGCTAATGGAAATAGCTTCCCATGGGATTTCAACTCTGAGCACCGTTACCAGAGCTGAAAGAATTTGGGTGAAAAAAGCAGTGTGGGAAAATGTGTGTTAGTCTTGGGTTAGATGCAGGTCTGCCCCAGCTCACCTAGCAGCTGTTCTGGGTTCATATCCACAGCTGCATTCACAGGCAGCAAAGTTATTTTATCTAAAATGAAGATCTACGAATTTTCTTAAATTGAAAGCTTTGTGTACACAGACAGCCCGGCCTTATCACCCCTGGAATTCATTTTCCTGTATGTAGACCTCAGGGAGGATTGGTGCTTAGCTGGAGTTGTGGCAGCCGCTGCTGGGAGTTACTTTGCTCTTTTTGAGGTGCTTTTTAAATTCTCCTGCTTCATAGGTTAGAAGAGAAAAAAATACTGTGCAGAAAGGCTGGGGAGGCTGAAACACACAGTGGTAGAGCCCCTGTGCAATCATTTCTGTGTCTTAACTGGTCACATGGTGTGATGTCCTCTACTCGTGCCCAGGGACTTCAGCTCCATACCCCCAGCAGAAGGGAATATCTATTTGACCTACGTAGCCAAGGTGGTGAGCTCCTAGAGCTTTATGGGTTGGTTCTTACCTGGCTTGGGCTGAGAAACCAGTTCATATTCTTTCCAGGCTGTTCCCCAGTTTTGTTAAAATGTAGGGATTTATAGTCACTTTTCTCCTTCTTTAAGTTTTCTCCAAAATATTTTCACTAAAAATAAAATGAGAATTATGGCTTCACTCACCTTTTTGACGCCAATTTTCAGGTAAGGAAAGATGCAATTCTGCAGACTTTTATTTGCATGTTCGTCATTGTTGTATCAGGTGTGGCATTGTGAATTCCACAGAGAGTACAGAGGTTTATGAGGAAAGGAGCAAAGCTTTGAGGGTGGATTCTGGGCTGGGAAAACATGGTCTGTGCTCATGGTATCTTGGATAATTGTCTATGTCAAAGGTAAGAAAATATATACATATATTTTTATATTTTTTTCCTGAAAATAAGGTGTATGATTGATTTTATAAAATCACAAGTCTCTTGGGTGGATTTCTGGCATTGTCTATTTATTTATTGACACCCCTTTCCCATTTTTTTTTCCAGCTGTACTTTCTGGGACCTGCCTCCCATGCAGGGAGTTTTTTTCCTTTCTTCTGCTGCTCTCTGTGCAAAGAAGGAATTCCTGTCTTGTTCTCACCTCTGAAATAGCTTCTGGCTCATTTGTAGTCCATCCTCTGTGCTCTTTGGCTTGCTCTGGGAAAGCTGAGAACACTCTCAGTGGGATGAGCTCAAGGTGGGGAATGCACAGGGAGCAGAAATGAAGTTAAAATCAAACTCACTCTTGTATAAACAGAAATCAAAATAAGTTGTAGTAGTTTCCCCAACTCTGTGATATTTTGAAAGTTATTTTGGCTACAACAGCCTTTTCACACTGCTGAGTCCCTCTCCCCTTTTCCAAGGTATTGATGTAAATTTGCCTTTTGTAAAAGGACTTCACTCTCAGGCCTTAAAATTTGTTGCCAAATGACAAGGGGAAGATGGTTACACCTGTATCTGTTTCTGTGATGACTAAGGCTTGTCTGATGGGCACTGCGGATCCCTGCCATGTTTGTCATACCTCGACATACGTGTAATGTTTTTGAGTGTCAAGGCAGACACACAGACCAAGTGAAAATTTATCTCCTTGTCACTTTGCAAGGGATCTGATTGTTTATCAGTCGTGAAGGGCTGCAATGGCTGCTGCTGTGGGAGCCTTTCAATCACAGGCAGCCTGACTTTGGGATTCTTGCTGAAATAAACGTGTAAGTCACATCTGAGAGAACCAGCTGCTTTAAGGGCACCTATAGCAAGCAGTATGGATTTCTTGCTGGGTGGGGGAAAGTGATGTGGAGGGAGAGCATTGTATGACGCTATGTTTTGGGCTCCAGTGAGCCAATTGGGACTGCAGATATTTTTAGCACCATTCTTCAGCAGGCAGCACGCTGTACAACTGCACATCAGCACGATGCTTCTCCCGTAGGTTGGTGTAGCTATGTTTCCACCTCCTGGCAACTACAAGGAATAGCTGTGGAGAGACTAAGGAGAATTATTTTTTGGTTTTGCAAGAAGATGAAGTAGGAATTTTAAAGAGCCAGTTCTCCTGAGCTCAGGGGGATTTTTAACTCTTTGGCATTTGGTATTCCATGCTGTATTTAAGCACAGAAGCTGCTTCCAAATACCCTGCTTTGCAACAACTGTGAATACGAGTCCTTGAGCTGAAGGGTCATAAAAAAACAAGGTGCTTGCAGCAGGTCTGTGAGTAATGAGACACTAGAGGGACACTTTACATTGAGGGAGGGAGCATCAGTGAAATTCCAGCTCCAAGTACCCGTGCATTCTGTCTATTAGGAACAACAGTTATAGAGGCAGGTACTGTTATAGAGGACACATAATCAAGACTAGGAATTCTGTGACATGAATAGCCTTGAGTAAGAAGAAAATGCTGATTTTTTTTGTCAAAAATGAGTGTTTTATGTGGCCCAAAGAATCAAAGGATTTGGCAAAAGCAGGTTTAATATTGAAGTGAAAGCGCGACAAAACACATTGGCAAGGCTTGCTCTACTGCTTACTAGATGGTTAAAGCACAGAGAAAAATCATGCTAAAATGTAATCAATCTAAAACTAAAATCAACCACAAATGATCTACACTGAGGCTGGGGAAAGAAGAAGCGTAAAGATGGGAAAAGACAAGGATAAAAAGGAATAAGGAAGGCCCTCTCAATGTTTAGAGAGGTCCACCTTGCTAAACTTAGGCCCAGAGTTGACCAACCGCTTAGGGCTAAACTCAGGTTGTTATTTGGGCAAGAAAAAGAAGTTTCTAAAGCTCTTTGTTAAAAACCAAAATTTGGTAGACAGCACTAGTTCCTGGGAACAGACAGTGTTTCTGATTTCTGGTGCAGTTCATCAAGGCCAAGGTCTAACCAGCATTTTTAAGTCACGGTGTGGCCCAAGGAGAGTGAGGGAGGCATTCTGTGAGTGTCCTTCTGTAGTAAGAAAACACTGACTTTTCCCCAATAAAGATGTCTTGCACAAGTCAGTATGACCTCTCCTTGTCCTTGACAAATAGAGCCAGATCTGGGTTTTCTTTCAGGACCAGCTCAGAAATCTATGTTGCCTGTTTCTTGTCCCATGCCAGGGCAATGCCATCTCCCTGTTTCACAGGAAAGAATGGAAGTTCTTTATCCATCTCAGAACTGCCCTGTGTAAACAAGCAAAAATAAACTTTGAGTAGATTGTGCAATACATGTTTCTAGAGCCTATAAAGAAATACAGACTGTTAGTCCAAAGCTTCCAGATCAAAATGTCTGGAAGCATTTCAGTGAAAATGGATTTTCAAGCTAACTGTCCAGATATGCATTCAGCCAGGATACCTCACCCCGTGTGTTCCTTATGCCCTTGTTAACTGCATTAAAACTACTTCAGAGAAGTTTTGCAGCACACATGCATAACCCTGATGAAGTCGAGGTGCTGGACTCACTGAATCTGGACTTTGAGTGAGGTTGTTTTCTTTGTTGTTCAGTTGCAGGTACCCCCCATGTAAAATGCAATCAGCTGTCCATAGGTGATCTTCTTTTACACGAGGAATTACCTTATTTGGGGAAGATCATCCTCTTCAAAGAGGTTTGTTGGAAGCCTGTATAGTTCAAAGTTGCCTCTAGTTTATCACTTTGGATGCATTTTAAAAATCACTTCGCCAGAGACTCTATCATTACAAAAGCCATGAACTAGCTCTGACAACAAACAGTGTGGAAGCAATGTACAAAACTCGGATTTCTAGTGATGGAGACTTTGCAAACAAGCCAATTAACTTTTCCTGCTGTGTCAGAGGGCTGTGAGTGCAGCAGCTCCAAGCGTGTGCATAAAGCTGTACCTCTATATAATGATTTTTTAAAATATTCATGTATGTAGCAATACACATTGACATGGCCACAGCACAGACACTTTTAGCAAATTAAGACACGTTTTTTCATGTCTTTTAGGTGAGCCCTTAGCTGTGCACAGACACAGCCATGTGGCTGTAGCCTATGTACGTACATAGCTTACACAGGCCTGGTGGTAGGGGTAGCAAAAAGGCTGTGGTCTGTGGCACAATTGCATTCTGCTGCTCGTGCTGGGGAGCTAGAGGCTTCCTGAGCCTCTGTCTGACACTTCTGCATTCTGTATGCTAGTTGGCCTTTTTTTTTTTTTTAATCTTACTTCCCTTTTTGTCATTTGTGTTGTAGTGCTGCACCTCAACTTTTCGCACAGCGCCTTTGGACATTGAATCAGGAGACAATGATGTGCATCATCTTCTCCCAGCCTGGAGAAGCTCTGCCACCTCATTCTCAGGAGCTTCCCCTCTGGAAGTGTACTTTAAGCCACTCTAGGAAGATGAGAAAATGAAGATCTTTTATCAGCAATGCCCACAGTCCCATGACAGCATTAACATTTGTGGGAGATGACCTGAACTTATTCTGTGTTTTTCACCTGCAGACCACTGGTCTACAAAATATGGGGGGAAGTTTGCTTAGCAGAAACCTGAATAAGGACATGTTGTAGGACTCCTCCCAGCAACTCCACTATCCTGCATCATCCTGCCTCAAATGGAGCTTAAAATCTGCCAGAAGTGCTGGTAACCAGAAGAGAAATGAGGTGAGAAGTTTCACTGGAAACCACCAGGGAGAATTTTTCTAGACCACTGACACAGCCTATAGATGCTAACTGGCTCATGAGAGGGAGTCTATCACAGCAAAGAGACCTATATGGTGAGGAAGGAAAAAGGATAAGCATCCCCTTTGGTGTATTTTGCTGCACCAAAAAAGTGTAGGCAGTGATAAATGGCATCCTGACCCTAGTGTCATGACTTTACTTGGCATTTGAGAGGTGGGATGTGTAGTTTTTTCCAATAGAGATGTCGGTTTCTATTTTAGGTTTCTATTTTGTTATACAACCAATTTATTCCACTTGTAAAAAATACCCAAAAAACAAAAAAACCACAGAAAGGGAAATGAAACAAAACTATTCCTCCTTTGCCATACAATAGTAGTATGTATTTCATATTTGCAAGTGTTGATCTAGCTGCTCTACTAAACACAGGGGACAATTTTTTTCCTTCCTTAAATATATGAATAAATAAAATACATATCTTCTTCTATTCTTTGACTCCAATGAGTGCAAAGAATGCAGCTCCTTGAGGCTGTCTCCCAGCTGGTGGGGGTTCCTGGGGCTTCTTGCTGGATCTTCACAACTGCCATGGAATGGGGAAGCTGTTGATTTCTGAGAAAATGATGTTCCTTGAAGTGTGAATAAGAAAGAGCAGTGAAGAGCTGAAGGAGAGAGGCTGGGTAAGTGCTGTGTCTCTACCCCTGGGTAAGTGCTGTGTCTCTACCCCTGCTTAGCACTGCCTAAACCATGGTTAGTGACACTACAGGTAAGACTGACTGACAGGTGAGGAAGGACTACCTCTGCTATACACCAGATGGAGAGGAAGCTTTCTTCTGGGGAGCTGAACATATGTCCTGATGCTTACCAGAGTGTTTTAGGAGTTAAACATGAAGCTAAACCATCTCCTCTCTGTTCATCTGTGAATACTTGTATGGAAGAATTTTCTCTGGTTATCCACAGCCCTGAAAGCAGTAATTGCACTTGTGGGTTGCTAATTCCCAGCTTTTTTTTTCCTGGAAAATCAGCAGCAAAAAGCAGTAGGCCCACAAGGAGCAGGAGTTAAAGCAGTTAAGACCATGAACATGTGTGGTAGATGGATTTGTCTGCTGCAGTACTGGGATTGAGTGAGAAGCTCCTGAGGTTAATGGCTTACAAGTGATAAGGGGATTCTCTAGGGCCAGGAGTAGAAGTTGCTGAGCATGGTCTCTGCTGGCCCAGCGCAGTCAGCTGCAGTTAAAAAAGAAATACATTTTCTTGATCTCTGCAAATTGTGATACAATTGCCTCTGGATATTCTAACATGGAAGTGTCAGGTTTTACAGGCTTCGTTATCAGCAGAGCTTTCCCCCATCTGTTCGCTGACTTTGGTGAGAGCCACAGATGGTTTATACCTGGGAAAGTCAAGGTGTTAGGTACAAGAACTGGGGGTTTTTTTCTGCATAAAATGGAAAAAGTAAAGCAAATGTCTTTTCACTTTCTGAAATGAAGAGAATGAGCTACTAGGGGTGGTGTTGTTCTCATTCATCCTTTGCTCCTACTGCCCCTTCCCAACACTGGTTTACTCTCTGAGGGGGCTGGCTGCAAGGCAGCTACAGATGTGAGGAATATGCCATGGCTTGTGCAATAACTTCATGGGACTAAGCTATTTTCCAGATGAGCTAGTGATAAAAAGGTAAAGATATCTGAGAAGAGGGGAGATGCCCAACTGCTTTCTGGAATTACAGCTACTATGTGTGACAAACTTTTTTCCCCTGGGGAAAAATCGACACTTGTTAATGTTGGTATTACTCTAAATATTGGTATCACTCTAAATATTGGTATCTTGATGAATTCAATAGCACAAATCTCTGCCTTGCTGTGGAGGAAATTTCAAACCTATTTACCTTTAGGTATATTTACCTAAACACTGTAATTTAGCAGTTGTTTTGTATAACTTCCTTGTGATTATTTTGAGAGCTGATTCTGTTAGGCTAATTCTCTCTCTCAGAAAGCCATCCACCCTCTATTTCCCATTTTGCAGGGAAAGTTTTGTAGTTTGGAACTTAATGAAACTAGCTCACAAACTGGACGGACTAAATTTCAAATCATTTCTGGCTTCAACAGATACCAACAACTGTGAGACAAGCAGGGAGCCTGAGAAGAAAATGCACTGTGGAGGTTCTGATCCATCAGTCCCTGACGGTGCTAAGAGTCTTCTGCTGTGCTAGTACAGAAATTCAGGGATCAGTTTTGAGGGCCAGGATATCTTTCAGAGAATAAAAATAGCAGGAGGCTCTGAAGTCAAAGCAAAGGTCCATTAGTTAGCAGCATTGTCAGGGGCCAGCCGCAGATGGCTGAGAACAGAGAAAGAGCACAGCCTCTCCTCTCCCCCCAGAGCTTTCCAGTTTCAGTTTTGGGAATATCTACCTGCTGCTCCTTCTGATATGTTTTGTCTTCCACTCAGGGCATTCAAAGTCTTGCTATATTTTGTTGCTTCATTTCCAGTGGAGGGACTTGAGGAATTCCCAGCAGAGGACCATTGCTAGGGAGAAAGGGGAGCAGAAGAGGTTGACCTGAGGATGTTGAAAATACAACATAACCAGCATCTCTCACTTCAGAAAAGCTGCAGGCCATTGAGTTGGGTGCTGTGTGGTCTTGGTGATGAGGTAGAAACATCAAATACTGCGTAGAAGATGCTGCTGCTGTTCTGACTGCCAAAAGTGTGGGTTTGGATTTTAAATAACGTGGCCTTGATTTGCAGGGCAGTCACATTATCCTTATCCTTATTTGAGTAAGCAAGAGAGTTGATACAGATGTGTGCTGCTGCTCCTCTTCTCGCCATCCCTTCAAGCCCTTCCTTGCCCAAAGACACACGTCTTACAGAGAACAGACTTATAAGGCAGGGTCTTTTGTACCCTTTAAAATGTGCTTTCACTTCAAAACAGAACCGTATTTTGCTGAGTTAAACACAGGAATGGCTCTGTGACATACTGGTTATCCTTTAAAAATTGTGGTGACAACTGATGCACTGATGGATACCTGACCTTTTCCTCTTTCAGGTCGTGTTAGCAAATATTTAAATCATGTTGAACCTCGCATTTATTTGCCTGATTTTATGTTGGTGCTTTGTATAGCTCAAGGCTTGTGGCTGCTGTGTGATGTGTAACAACAGACAGCTAAGGTTGTAACCCGTACATGTCACAAAGCCGTTTCTTTCTCCCAATTTAACTCCGCCACATCCTCTTCAGGGCAGTGTACCACCAGAGGGGTTTTTTTACCTCATCTCTTTCAGGGAGGGTGGAGGCTTGATCTGTCTCTGAGAAAAATCAGCTGCGTGTTAAGGTCTCAGAAGCAACAATGTAAAGAAACTAATGAACCTTAAGGCTGAACACAGGGACTACCTGGGATGGAATCTCCCAAACTGAGATAGTTCCCACTTTGCAGCCACATCCCCGCAGTTCCCAGGCGTGCAGGAGCTGCCCCGGAATCAGCCATCACGACTGGGATCCCCGTGGATCTGTGTGCCGATGCCTCCCTGCCCACCCCAGAAGGGGAATCGGAACACCAGAGCACGCTGGAGCTGCTGCTGCTCCCCTCGCACCTCCTGGGGTGAGGAGGGCTCCTCCTGAACCTGATAACTGAGTGAATCTCCCCCAGCCTCAGCACTCCTTGGGATGAATCCGAGCGGGAGGGGTGCCGTGCCCCGGCTGGAAGAGTGACACACGGTCTTGTGCCAGCCACCGCCACCGAGGCTGAGTAAAAATTTTAATTTATTTTAATGCAGCTATTGAGGCATTTTAATTCCATCAAAGGCAATAACACAAGGCGAGCCACCAAGTATTCGTTTGCTACTTTTAAATGGGTTTGCTTCGTCTCTGCTTGGTTGGTCCTTTTTGGATTTTGAGAGTTCCTTCTCGCTCAGAAGCACAACTGTTCAAGGGTTGTGAATTTTAAAAGTTGCAGATTAAATTCTGCGTTTCACGCATGAATATTTAAACAGAGTCATATACTCTTTTCTTTCTGTAAGGTCCCATTTTTAATCATTAATGCCTGTTCTTTTGAGCAAATAAACCCCATATATGAGATTTGTATGCACTTGAAAAAAAAAGATACTTCTCTGGGACAAGTTCCAATATGACAATATTCCGTTATGAATATTTATGGACCCATCAAAATCGGTGAATACTGAATTTGCTGATAGAAATTGTGAAAGGTTTGTTGTTTTTTCTTTTACTTTGCTCTTGAAAGAGACTGAGAAGTTCTTTGCAAATTGGGTCAAGTTCAGTACATAAGTCTGGTCAAAATGTAGCTTTTAAATTTTTTTTGGTTAAAAAAAAATTCAGCTCTTAAAGTTTCAAACATTTTTCACTGAAAGCAACTTTTGCATGCATAACGTATCCAAATTGCAAAGAAAAAAAAATCCCCAAACTTCTGACAGCACTGAATAAAATGAAACACAAAAAAAATATTTCCTTTATGGCAAAGATTTTATGTGAATGAAAATGAAATTTGAGATGTTTTTAATGTAAGAGTTACATTGCTTATTGAGCATTAGTAGCAGAATATAGCTCAATGTGGTTGCATTGGCATTTCTACTGGGTTGTAATGAAAGATTTTCATCAGGATGCATCACAATTCTGTGTTGGAGTTGTGAGCAAAACAATTCTTTGAGGAAAACAATTCTGTTGACGGTGGCAAGGTGCTGGAACAGGTTGCCCAGAAGAATTGTGGATGCCCCATCCCTGGAAGTGTTCAGGGTCAGGCTGGATAGAGCTCTGAGCAGCCTGGTCTGGTGGAAGTGTCCAAGGCAGGGGGTTGAAACTGGAAGATCTTTGAGGTCCCTTCCAACCCAAACCATTCTGTGATTCAGTGACTTGAATATGCACTTGTATCACACTGTGTTAAGGAAAACACCATCTCTTGCATTTGTCTTGTGACTGTGGCAGCATTTGCTCTTCCTGTGCCACACGTGTGGCAGTGCTGTGGCTTCTCTCCTGTGCACCATCCTCATGCCATCCTCATGTGGTTGGTTTCACATCTAAAATGAAATCTGTAATGCTGCATAGTTGAAGCCTATTACTTTCATGGCAGCTGGTCCCAGATGAGGATTTAGGTCTCTGGGTGCAAAGTGAACCCTGGCTGCCTTTCCTTCTCCTCCCTGCACATGGTGGAAAACTTGGTAGTGTTTGAATGAGGGAGTGAACAGTGTGTGAACCAAACAATCCACAAGGAAAGTCCTGTAACTACAAATAGGACATTTCTGACTCAGCCATTGCACAGAGATGTTTGCTTGTCTGCTGCGTCTTGGGTTTTCACTTGGGAATGAAAACATCATGTCAGTATTTCCCATGGGATGAGAGCACAATTTTCCAATCATCTCTAGCTGTGGGTGCCTGATTCAGAAAGTACATAATTAAAGAGATAGAAATGGCAGCATTTATAAGACATGGTTTGTTAAAAGGTTTACATAGTTGTACAATAGCAGGAGTTACTAGATGCCTCTTTAGTTCACCCTGCCTAAGAAAGCAAGAAACCGACTCGTATGGTTTTGATCCCTTGCAATAGGAGGGTTGGTCTTTTTGTCCTGCTCCAACAGGGGAGTTACTCTTCAAGAAATTATAAGTGTGCAAAGTCTAGGAATAATTTCTTTGCCAAATAGTTGATGAGGTCTAGATCTTGAGTGGTACCAGAGATCCAGGATTCAAAAAAAAGTTTAAACAGTAGCTTTTTTTAAAAAAATTTACTTTTATGTCCTTATTTTCTTTTTAATTTTTAAAAAAATTATTTTCAACCGTGTTTTTGCCTTACTTTCTTCATTATAAGAATGACACTTGACATGGTCTTGCTTGTAGCTCCTGCTTTTGAAGAAAATGGGTTTTACTACATGTTCTCTTTGAAGGGATAAGCACAACAATTTGTGACTACATGTCATTTTCTATGCCTTCGTTTTCTGCAGTGCTGATTCCTTCTGCTAAAGATGGCTCAGAAACGGGCAGTCCTGGCTGTGCTCCTTTTCTTGCCAATCAGTCTGGTTGAAGGTAAGTGAGAAAGATCCAAAACTACATGTAACACTGTTTGGTTCTCTGCAGTTCCACCTTGCCAGGACACTGAACCTTCATAGTACACCAGAGCAAATTTTGCCTATTTCTTAGCGGGAATGGAAAGAGTAATGTCACCTCAGCTAGCAAAATAATTGAGTGCCTTGCAGAATGGCACAGAATGATAAATCTGATAGGAATCCAAAACTGGTCATCTAAAGACACATCTGCTCAGCTGGGACTAAGGCAGGAGAGCTATGATTTCTGGAGTAAAAGGGATCCACATATGTCTCTTACTAAACTACTGCTCCAAGTGATGTTGGTTTTAACCGTGCCACAGGTGTGTGCTCCACAGCTATCCCAGGTTTTACTGGCATTTGAAGCAAGGCACCCAATTCAGGAACACAAGAAAGTTTTTAAAAGTAGTTTCCTTTCCCTTTAGAGTGAATTTTGCCTGCCCCATCAATTTTTCAAAACCAGTATTAAAGTCATAGAAATTTGTTGCCTAAAACTGAGGTGGAGGATTTGCAGCTCAAGTCAGCATCACTGTCCACAGCAGAAAGGCACCATCTCCACTGCACTTCCAAACTTTAGGAAGGTAGATCTGGAAGTTGAATACTAATATGTGCCCCAAGGTTGCCAGTACGGTCAGGAAGTATATTTTTAAGTGCGATGAATCCAAGAGTTTCCTGTGCTTTTACAATGGCTGTAGCACCTTTTTAATGTCTTTTTTTTTCATCTTATGCAGCTCACAACAGGGTGAGTGTGGAGGCTGGCCATGAAGCTGTGCTGAGCTGCCCCAACATCTTCAAGGTGCCTTTTCTGTTGGTGACATGGAGGAGCAGTTGCAGCAGTTGCTGCCTGTTGTCCTATAGAACGGATCTCAAGAAGATAAGCAGGCTTAACTGCAGTGAGAGGATCAAGTGGAAATATTCATCTGTCAGAGACCCTGCACTTCATATTTACCCTGTGAGCCTCAGGGATGAGGGAAATTACACCTGTGAAATTGCCAGCAGTGAAGGGAATTTTAATTTTTTCTCTTCTCTGACTGTGATAGGTAAGACTGCATCATTAAAATAAAAATTAAATTAGTCTATTTGCAGCATAGGCAGGAACAAAAGAATATTAGGAAGCGTAATGAATGCATCAAATCACCTTTTTCATATAGTCAGGTAAACTATATCTAGGTTTCCATAAATTGGAAAAAAAAAAAACAACCCACACAAACACTGTGTTTTGGCTATATTAGTTAAATCATCTCAATATAACTAAAATTTATAAGAAATTAATTTTCAACTCTATGATTGCTATTATTAATTTTAGTAATTTTTTTGTTTGTTTCTTTTATTAGCTTTTTTTGGTTTTGGGTTTTGGGTTTTTTGTTGTTCTGAAGAATCTTGCCTTTCTGATAAAGACATAGGTGTTGCATAAGCCTTACCCTGTTTGGCCAAATGCAGACTATGAGTTGTTGGACTTCAAGCAGAACAATTTTGCCCAATTCCTATTTTATTTCCCTGCTATCAGATTTTTTATTCTACATATTCAAACTCTGAAATATTGTACCTGAAGCTGCAGCAGTCTGCCTTTTCATCAGTCAAGTTGTAAATCTTTATTTAATCCACCCCTCTCTATCATCCCATCTCCTGTTAATCTGTTGTTACCTTTCGGAAAACAGGAGGAAGCAGTGCTTTAGACGCAGCCAGCTAGTTTTTGAGATGCCCACCTTGGACTTTTTGCTGTATTGTTTTTCCTTGAAGATGTGCTAATATTTCAAATTATTTTAAAATCTCATGAATTGGTCATACAATCTAAAAAATACCAACTATTTGTTAGTTTCTCAGTTGGTGATTTTATACTAAAAATGAAATAGAATTAATTATTTTATAGAAATAGAATTAATAGAAATAATACTTGTGGCTTTTTAAAATTTCTTCTGCAGTCCCTCCTACAGTGACTCTGACCCAAGACAAGATCAGGGTGGCTGTCTGTCAGGCATCTGCAGGAAAGCCACCTGCTGACATCTCCTGGATCCCTGCCAGCAATCACAGCTCTGAGGAAGAATTCCATCACCCCAATGGAACAGTGACCAGAGTGAGCTACTTTGGCTGGGCCAACAGCTCATTCCCCTCTGTCACCTGCCTGATCACCCATCCAGCCATGAACCAGACTCTGGTCATGGACCTGAGAGGTAAATAATGTTATTTTGTGATTTCTTTTTATCATGCCTTGGGGTCCTCTCTGCTGTTCTGTGCAGCTGTTCCTACTAAATGCCAGCGCCCTGGAACTAGGTTAGCATGGTTAAAAGGTGAAGTTCTAGTGCATGTTGAGAGATAAATTATTAATTTTGAAACCAAATGTTTTGGAACACTCTAGGGAGAAGTTTCAGCATGTTTTTCTTTCAATTTCAGTTCTTTTTTACAAGAATTCTTTATTTTGCTTTCAGTGAGTTCACCTTGGCTGGCTGCCAGGTGCCCTTCAAGCTGCTCTATTGCTCTCCCCTCTTCAACAAGGCATGGAGAAAAATACAGTGGACATCTTGTGGGTCAAGGTGAAGACAGGGAGAGATCATTCACCAATTACTGTCACAGGCAAAAGAGACTTGAGAGAAATTAATTTCTTGCCTCTCAAATCAGAGTAGGATAGTGAGAAACAAGAACGAATCAAAAAGCACCTTCCCCACAACGTTTTGTCCAGCTTTTCCACAGTAGTGATGGTCTGGAGAAAATTTCCTTGGACAATGTCTGTCTGTGACTTACAAGTGTTCCAAAGGTAGTAAAGGCTAAAATTCAGCTTCTCCTCTGGCTGTGCTGGACCTGTTGGAAGTCTGTTGCAGTAGGATTTGTAAGAACAGCTAAGTAAGTGCTCATATCACCAAAGTATCTCTACTAGTAGAGGCATGAGGAATAGAAATCAGCATAAAACAGTCTTTAATAACAGCATTTTGCAGGGGTGGCTGCTGAGATGTTCAGGGCTAGTAGTACTTGAAGAAAATGAGAATGTAAAGGCAGGTGAGTTGAAAATGAAAATGTGTTTGTACACAGAAATGACTGGGGGTGTGAGGCAGATTCTTTTTGCTGGTTGGCATCCACACATCTCCTATGTTTCTCTCTGCTTTGTTTGGGAGCAGAGGATTAGCTTTTTCCTCCAGTTAAGGTAGGCAGTAACATCACAAATTCATGGATACTGACATCTAGCTCTGTAACTTGCTCTCTTTTCTCATTGCTCAGACACTTCCCATGACTTCCCAGGACTTCTCTACATCCTGATAGGAGCAGCTGCAGGTGTCGGTGCTGTCACTGGTCTGACTTTATGCTTGATTTTCAGGTGCAGAGGTGAGTCCTTTGATGAACCTGAAATATATTACAATCCCATTGCTGACTATGTGCAGGTACAAGGACATGCACTTTATTGCTGAGACTGAGGTGGGAGGCAAGGGCTGAGGAGAATGTTCATATATGCACTGTTCTTTTGGAGAAGTCCTAATAAAATAAGGGGGGGGATATTTAAAATAAATCTCGAGTTTTGAAAGGGCCATAGGCATTGTATTAATGAATTACAGACATGTCAGAGATTCATTCAGGATGAAAAGGGTTCTTTCTAAGAATAGGGCAGGCTTTGAGTTTTTATAATTATTTTGTTTGTTCTGCATTTACTGGCACAAAATTCTATACTTCAGAATGACAGTTCATAAACTAATGACTAAACACAAATGATCTCTGTTTCCATGAACAGTGATAAGTTTTCCCTGGAGCAAGTGTAAGAAAAGGCCAAATTGTACATACTTCAATATCTTTCAGATAATTGTGCATTGGGCATATTAGATAGGTGATTTGTTTCATTTCTCATACTAAATGCAAAACACAGCTACTTAAGAAGAAAATGAACCCTACCCCAGTAGAAATCAGGACACCCAGCATGACCAAAACTTTCAATGAAGGGAAAAATAAAACAAGAGTATGTTAAAGAGCAGGATGTAAAAAAATATAAGAACTTAACATATGAGGGTTACCGTATTTTGAAGGAAGTCTTTCAAGAACTGGGGGCAGCTAGAGGAGGACCCCAGATATACCAGCTGTATACCCTGTAACACCCGACCATTTTAACTTCCTGCCATCCTATTTTCAGCTTGCTGGTTATGTAAACAGGCACGTGGCCCGGCAGAACACTTTACAGTAAGTGGTCTTTGTTCATGTGTGTGCTTTGAAGGTCTTGGTGTATTCTTCACTGAAACCTGAAATTTCTTTGCAATGTGTCTACTCTGCCAAACCTCCTATTTACCTCTGGGGGGGGGGGGGGGAATTGGGGAACACATCATCCGTGAGAATGTTGTTTGGATGGCCCCATCTTCATGCATAATCAGAGTATTTGAGCAATTGTTTAAGCACTGGATAGAGAGTGGTGTAGTGCATTTCCTGTCTATAAGTAACATCATTTACAGTGCTGAATTTTAACTCTCAAAAAACTCAGCATTTTCATATTTCTTCTTCACAGAGTAGTCTTTACTCAGATGTTTTATTTAAGAATGTGTATTCTTAATGGTAGAAACCTGCCTGATTAAAAATTGGATGGAACCAGACATGCTTTTTACAATGAGGGAAAAAGGTCCACTTTGTTTCACTGTATTGGAGACAAACACAGCTATGCAACTGTTATTTTTCACGTGGCAGTTTTTATACTTGGAAGCCAGGAAACAGCAGTGATAAATCTGCCACCACAACTTTTACTTACTCTCTAATTCCAGTGTGTTGTGATAAATATATAACAAAATGAAAATGTGCTGCTTTTCCTCAGGGCTTCTGCCTCACTTAATGCACATGGAAAGACCAATTATTTCCAATTTTGATTTCTCCTCATGATTTAATTAATGGTCGTGTGCCTTGTTTGTTACAAACAAGTCAGAGTGCTCTGAAGTTAGAATGATTCATTTCCTGACATGCTCTTGTGTGGCATTCAGGACAATTTCATTGACAAGAGGGAGAGTTGCAGAGATCAAAGGCTTCCAATGATTTTAGGTGCCTAAATTGGATTGTTTGTGGTCTGTCTGTTTTGTTTTTGTTTTGGTGTTTTATTTTCAGAGAAATTAGCATTGTTCATTTTCTTCTATTTTGCTGTAGATACCAACATTTCAAAATTTGTTCTCAATCATGTTAAGAAAATGAATTTCAAAGGCTGTCCTGTTGAGGCTTTGTGAAGGCTTTTCTTGCATCTGTCTGCCAGTTCATGTTTCACCCTCTGTGTTCTACCCTTTTGCTCAGAGAGCTCAGAGAAATCACATTTCTTTTGCAACAGTAACGTAACCTACCAGATTTCTTTCTTGCTTTTTGTCTGGGATCGATAGTAAAGACGATCCCACAAAATTTTACAATGTAATACAATGATAAATGTTTTTCTTCCTGTTGCAGACTAAAACCTGGAAGTTCCGTGTGAGAAGAGAAGCAGTCAAGCCTCCTGACTTTCCAGAGCCAATCTATGAGAATTACCACTCAAGATCTATTTATGTATGCTTATAATAGTGTAGGCACAAGCAGCTAGCTCAGCTACTAATGATACTCAGCTACTTGAGCTTCTACTTCAACTCTTAAGATCTTACCCACAAAAGTCTTTGTCTTTCCTGACCTAATACTGGTGGGCCACAAAGGCCCGTTTTAGTAAGTTTTTTTACTCTTTCTCTAAATGTCAGTACAGCTCCAGAAAAGGCTGGAACTTTTAAAGATTGACTTAGGGGAACCCCTTAATTTTGTTTGGAAGTGGGCTCAGCTGTTTGTGCTGCCTTTCCTCAAAACAATAATGGACACATTTCGGTGCCAGAGTAAAAGACTGCTGGTGAAAATAAAGCACTTTTCTTTCCATTTTGACAGCTGGATTCTCTTTAAAGTTCTGCGCTGGAAACCAGAAAGTGGCATGGGGGACCTCAAAACACAAAAGGTCAAAGTAATACATCCAACAGAAATGCAGAAATAAGAGAGTTTTAGGTTTTGATGGTTGTATTGTTTTGTTTTCTGGGTAGGTGTTTGCACATGACAGATGATAATCTAGTATTTGACATCTTTGTTTATTTTTGAATTTTTAACGTATTTCTTTTTCAATTTATCTTTCTGTTTGTATTGATAATTGATGGAAAATAAAACAAATTTGATATTATACTGGATACGGAAATGAGAAACAGCAATGGACAATTTGTAGACGCACTTTAAAGTAAATGTACAAATATGCAAATCCTTACCTGAAGGATTTCTGTGGTTATTTGGGTAAATGTTTGTTGACCAGTTTCTGAGAAGCTGAGTTTTACTCACAGCATGGTTTTACTTAGAACAGAAGTGTTAAGTTGTATAAAGTTCAGGTGGTGTGCTTGTTTAAAACAAAAGAAAAAAAAGACAACTCTAACCACAACATTTATTTATTCTCATCTTCATGTTCCCAAGCTAAAAAACCTCCACAGACTGGTTGTTAATTTCAGTTTTCTTTGGTCAGGTCTGTCAGACCATCCAAACACTAATGCAGCAGTAACTACACTGAAATGTATGTTTTGAAGAGGCTTTTTCTGCTTGTTTCTGCAGAGTCATCTCTGCTCCATAAGCATTCTTAGGCATGAGCACCTCCCAGTGCCTTTTAATTGCACTTTATCACTTGTAAACAGACATGGATGCCAGCTGACATCACTCCAGCCTTTCATTTTAGTCAGAAAAGCATGAAGAATGAATCTCTGCCTTAATAAAAAGGGCCTAAAGAGGCCAGGCTGCTTTCCAGCCTTGGTGGAGAAGCAATGCCTTTCCTGTGGTGTCGAATGTCAGTGATGGGTCGCTTTCAGAGCTATGAGCAGCATCATCATGTTTTCTGTGGGGAGAGAGAAGCACTTTTCACGTGCAAAACCTCTGGGAGAAATAAGTGACAGCTTGGAAGCAGTGCAAATAGGTTTGAAATGATGCTAGAAAGGGAAAGTGTTCTGTAGCTTAAGTGAAATCAGCAGCAGTGCCTTAGTCCAAGGTGCTGTCGAGGGGTCATTTGTGACTTGAAGCTTCTGAAATAGAGGGAAGATCTTTTGTTCCTTGAGGAACTGCCCAGTCAGGTCTAAACCTGGGTGCCTGGGTTCCTGGGCTGGTGTTTCTCAGTGTGGTAAGTGAGCATGGATTGTTTTTGTGGACAGCTACAGCAATCTGTGTCTTTTTCAGAAGCTGGATCATTGCAGCCAGACCGAAGGATGACAGGGCTGTTAAAATTAAGAGAGTTAGGCTGTGGAGCAGTCTGCTTCTGGGAATCACAGTGCACGTGTGCTGTGATTATTAGGGTGAAATGTAAGACCTTTTCTTAATTCCTTTGCACCAAGTGAAATGTTGAAGGGTGAGATCTAATGGAGACAGAAAAGATAGAACCTAGACAGGGAGATGATGATGTGTGGGGGGGAAAGCTCTCTGAAGCTATCTGTGATAATTTGTCCTGGCTGAAAACTATGGTTTTCACACTCATAACTTTATTTTCACCTTTAATTTGTGTTTGGTGGAATTGGTCCAGTCACCTGCAATGTGTCAGCACTTCATTAACGTAGAAATTCTGAGCAGACTTAGTGCTGAAACAAGCTGCTCTGGCAATGACACGGGCTATCCTGGAATAAAATTGGCCTTTGTGCTTTTTAGGCCTGTTGTGTAGGATTAATAAAAGTTATCAGGCCAAAGAGAAGAAAGTGGCTATGGGGGTGGTTGTCAGAAAGGCTGGGACATCAATAAAGCTTCTATAGGTACTTTTCCTCTTGGCTGTGACTGGCGAAGGGCAGAGTTTTGTCACCTGTGGAGCTCCTGGCGTGGCCTTTGGTGGCTTCCTCTCTGCCTGCCATGAACAGAGCCAAGTGTGCCCTGCTTCTTGGGCTGATGAGCTGATCTCTTGAGTATTTGAGAATGAGAAATAAATCACTTAAATATTTTCTGTCATGCCGCTTTCTATGGGATAGGCAGTTAGGCAGCTTGGTGTAACCCAAAGAACAACTCAAATTGTGTGTTTGGTATCTTACAACAATTTGGCCTCCAAAATAAGTAACTTGAAATGTTTTTATGAGTATATTTATCATGATCCCGCCCCCCCCCCCCCCATGTACACTTTTGGTGACCCTATACCCTTTTTATTTGCACTGAAAGAAAATTTAATCAAGGCAGGTATTTTAGACTGCCAAAATGTGTGGGAAAATGCTGACTGTTTGTTGAATAATCATTGTGAGAGAGCTACTAAAAAGTGATGGGAATTGGAGTGAACTATTTGCACACTGTCACAAGCAAAAAATTTAAATAAACCCCTGGGAGTGTGACACTGCTGTTTCAGATTGACTATTTAGTCAAATGCACTGTTGACTGAATGTCACTTGAGCTTTTTAGCACCAGATGTGATTATGGATGAAAATGCTCCTGTTTATTGTGTGGATTTTCACTCACATTGTTCATAGGACACTCTTTGTAATAATGATGATGTCTGCTTTCTGATTAATCTATGAACAATTTGTCTTCTGGAAATAGCAGGTGGTGTGATGCCTCTTTCTCTTCACTGAATATGGAAAAAAATGGTGACAAAGAGTTATGTTTAGACCTTCATAAATTGGAATGTGACTTCAGATTATGAACAATATTTGTTTAAAATCACAAACATCATGACCAAGATGGAAATGAAGAAGGTAAACAATTTTCCTGCAGACTTTGGAAATGGAGCAGATGTCCAAAGGGTATTTTCCAGTTCAGTGAAGAGCTGGGTTTTCCTAAGTTTGAAGTTGCAGCTTTAAGTTTTGTCTAACCTTCCTGGCATCAATTTGTCACAGCTTTTCTTCTCTGATGAGAAAATAATGCCTTCCTTGGTTCTCCTCTAGTAACCGTAACACCTGTGTGATGTCTTTGTGACCTGGTCTCTCTGACTTTGTGAAGTCTTTGCAGTTAATGATAACTTGTCAGCTCCTTGATTTTGTGTCCACACTGTATACACTTGACATATGCTGGAGGCAGTGAAGAACTCAGGAATTAACCAAGTGGGACTTATTCTACATTTCCTGTCACCTCTCTCTTCCGCCACAGTTTGTACTTGTGCTCTTAATGGTGCTTCTTTTAGCAAGTACCCACATTTCTCTTTTACCTCCCCAATCTTTTCATGCACTAGTTTTCTCAGTTTATTCATTTTTTATGTTCTCTAAGTATTTTATTATCCAGTTTTCTTTCCTTCTCTTTTTGACATCAAATACAAGTTTATTTTTCATTATTTTGTTGCCTTTTGTATCTATGTAACAAGAAGTTTCAAATAGTGAATTGTTTTGGATTTTTTTGTGCTTTTCACTGAACTTCTCCATAGAGACATACTTACTCCAGGTCTCCTTCACTTTTATTTTTCCCTTCAATGCATAATAAGAAATTAAACACTCTTGATGAGTAATATCTTCTGTTCTTAGACTTCTGTGAATCTAAGCTCACTTACCAAATCCAAATGCATAATATGCAGCATTTTATTTGTTCTTGGCTGACATCTGTCTCACAGAATCATAGAATTGTTAAGGTTGGAAATAACTTCTGAGATCATCAAGTCCAACCATTAACCAAGCACCATCGTGGTCACAGCTAAACTGTGTTACTCTGTGACACATGTACATGTTTTTGAACACATCCAGGGATGGTGATTCCACCACTTCCCTGGGCAGCCTGTTTTAAAATGCCTGACCAGCTTCTCAGTGAAGAAACTTTTCCGAATATTTAATACACAGTACCTGTGAGGAAGAGGAGGGAGAAAAATGTGAGAGGAGCAGCCCTGCAGACACCAAGGTCAGTGGAGGAGGCCAGGAGGTGCTGCAGGTGCCAAAGCTGAGATTCCCCTGCAGCCCATGGGGGTCCATGGAAGAGCAGATTTCCACCTGCAGCTCATGAGGATCCCACCCTGGAGTATATTTCTGGTGGGAGCTGTGACCCTGGAGAGGGATCTGTGCAGTAGCAGCTTTTCTGGCAGAAACTGCATTGGAGCAATCTGTTCCTGAAAGGAACAAACGTGGAAAGGACCCGTGCTCGAGCAGTTCATGAAGAACTGCAGGCTGTAGGAAGGACCCACATTGGAGCAGTTTGTGAAGGACTCTGTCCCATGGTAAGGAACTTGCTGGAACAGAGGAACTGTGTGAAGAAGAGTGGTGAAGGTGAAGAGGTATGAACTGATCCCCAAACCCCATTCTCCTGCACTGCTGGGGCTGGGGAATGTGAGGTAAATCTAAGAAGAGGGAGTGAGAGCAAAGGTGGTTTCAATTTTGTTTTTTATTTCTCATTATCCTACTCTGTTATGGATTGCTAATAAATGAAATTAACTTCCCCTAAGTCAGGTCTGCTTTGCCCATGACACTAACCAGTGATCTCCCTGTTCTTATCTTGACCCATGAACTTTTCCATCATATTTTCTCCCCCTGTTGCTCTGAGGAGGGGGAGTGAGAGAGCGTCTGCCTGGGCCCTGTCAGGTGGCAGCCAGCCAAGGTCAACGCACCAGGCAAGGCTTAGTCACCAGCAGAGCTATAATAGGAAAGAGGATGCTGTAAACATCGGATTCGACATTATTAAGGCATTTTTATGCCGATGGTCCCTCTCTAGGTCTTCTGACTTTAATCTCATCACTGTGTACTGAGCTCTGAAAATTTCATTTCCACTCATTCTATTCTCTCAGCTGTCAATAAGTACTGCTGAGCAAACAAGGCTAAGTGCTTTTGGGATTGATTTTTGTCTCACTCCTGCCACAGTTCAACAGCGTTCACACTGTCATATCATAATGTTCATATCTAGCTGTGCTTACAGTTTAGATTTCCGTGTGTACGTCTGAAAAGGAAACCACGGACACCCCCCCTGAAATCGTTTCTGTGTTAGATTTATGACGTCTGAAGAGTACAACCCCCTCTTCTGTGCAAAACATGTGGCCACATGCTGCAGAACAACGTGCTCAGTACATGAATGTCTTGTAACTCACTCCATCTCGTGTGAGAGGAGTGTTGTGTGGAACAAACAGACGAGCAAGCCAACTACTAAAAAGCTCTGGTCTGGCTGCTCGTCTTTTTGTGCAACTCGCTTGAAATATTCAAATCAGGAAGATTGGAATCCAACACCATCAGTCAGTGTATTGTTAGGGCTGCCTCCTTAATCAGGCCAGTTAGTGCCTGCAAAGCTCTGATACCTTCAGGAGCACTGCTTGCCTCCAGGTCTGAGTATCTACCAGCTACACTTAGTATCATCCCCTTCATCACTGTCATTCTTGTGTAATCAACAGTGGCTGCCAATTTCATGCTGCTATAGATAGCAAAAATAAAAATGTACACCTATATGCAAACATCTTGATTCATACGAACATTGCTCTCTGTGTGTGTGTGTGTGAAGCTGTGAATATACACAGGAAAAGTTACAGGGTTTTTTTCCTTGAGAAATTAATTTCTTAATAATTTCCCATCAACAGAACATCTCATTGTATATAAATGTTGTGAAAGACCTTATAAGACAGATAGACACATGAGGGATAAAATGAAAAGTTGCTGTGGAAACCATAACCTGAAATAAATCTTTCTTCTGTGCACTCGGAATTCCAGTCTTTGTCTTCTATTAGAATATTGTTTGCATATCATTTCCCTCTTTTAGAAAGGATCTGAATTTCTGATACACAAATGGAAATCCCATCTTGACAGTGAGTGTAAAGTGCATCTCAAAGTAATGGAATATTTTTTTTTCCTCTCCTGTGAGTATTTTAAGCCTTTCTCTTGTCTTGGTATCAGTCTGGTGTAAGGCAGAAAAAAAATGTAATCCCTGTTGGTCAGTACTGCTCACATCTGACCAGCTGCAGCAGTTTCAAACTGATGATAATAATGCCTTAATTGGAGCTAATATTGGTGTAGGAGGCAGCTGGGGGTAGGGTGCAGAGTAGAGAATAAGAAACACATAGAAGATGCTAAGGCACAGAGGAAATGTTTGGCTAAACACAAAACAATCTTTAGCTCTCAGCTTGCAGCTGTCATCGTCCCTCTATAGCACATTCTTAGAAAAACGCATTCCAAATAGGGCCTGTCAAATGAGCAAAAAAGAGATTTGAGCTCCGGTATGGAGAGGCTGGATCACACCAGAGCTGTTGTCCATGTTCTGTCCTTGGGACTCTCCTGTAGCTGTTTTCTGCAGTCATCTGTTGGCAGATGCGTTCACACAGTGTTAGCCTGGCTCAGGAATGTGCTTTTGAAAAGAAACTCCCGATGGTCCCGTGCTCCCTGCCCGGGGTTGGTATTGTCCAGCAGCCTTGGGGCACACAGCAAACGCTGCATCTTTTCTGCAGCGCCCCAGGGGTTCACCTAATGCTCTCCAGCTGCTCACGAGTGTTCAGCTCACAGGACCACACCAGAGCTAGCCCAAAATAAAATCCCCCAACCCGTGCTGTGCTCTGTCAAATCACTCCTGCTGAGCTACGCAGCTGATGAGATAAACTTAGCTTTTGTTAAGCAAGCTCTTCCTGCAGTGTGATTTTTAAAAAATCTGTTTTGTATGCAAGAAATAACTTCAGCATCAGCTCCAAGAAGGCACTGAAAAATACCAATTTGCAGTGCTCATGTATTGAAGATCTTTCTTGATCACACAAAGGATGTGCGTGAAAAAGATGGGGTTAACTATTGAGTGTGCTCCTGTGATTTTCAGCCTAGCAAAAAGCATGGGGGACTGATTCTTGACCTGCTAAAACTGGATTGCTTGGCAAGAAAATACAGCAGCCATAGCTTCATGTAGGCATTATTGCTGGCTAAGCCTCATGTTTTCTTCACAAATGCTGAAATACCAAAAAGAATGATTTAAGAGCAATCTGCACAATGATTTGCAAATGCATTTGTCCCATTTCCCTTATTCAGTAGTTACACATATACAAATACATACATTAAAAAACTGGCATAAAATTTCTACTGGTATTGCACAACAGCTTGCATTCGAAAAGTCATTGTGCTTAAGTGCAAATGGAGAATTAGCATATCTGTAAGAAAAAAAAAGAGGAGTGTGTGTGTGTTTGTGTGTGACAAAATAATGTGCAAAAAGCCAAATTCATGGAACACATCTACTAGATGCAATGTCAAGCCCAGTCCCATATCTGGAGCTCACCCTCAGCAAACATTTATTTTAGATACAGACACTGCCTAATGGAGAGGCAATTCTTCTGCCCTTCCAGTTTTAGTGCCATCAATGGAGAGCTCAGCCTGGTAGAGTTTGATGGAATTGGGTCTGAATCAGTACTTGAATGCCTCTGTGGTGTCTTGCCCATGGCAGGGGGGCTGGAACCAGATGAACTTTGGGATCCCCTTCCAACCCAAACCATGCTATGATTCTATGATTTGAATGAGGAGCTGGCTGTGAAACAAGCCCAGACATTGTGAAATGCATCTCTTTTTCAGCAACACAGAGGAACATTCTGGAGATGGTTGAGACTATTTCAACTTTGTGTAATATTTTACAGGATGGGCCAGAGTGGCCAGATGAGAAATGACCACAGGAAACCACAGCTATCCGAAAACTACAGCTACCTTTTGAAAACCTTGCTAAGCTTCTTACAGTCAAGGGTTTAGGACTTTGGGAATGGAAGTTGTGTTTGAATCATCTCTTAACACCCACTGATAAACCTGTCCTCCGCAATTATTTCAATGTATTTTAACCTTTTTTTATGTTTTTGATCTATATTATAAGACACAGCAATGAGTTCCGCAAATTTAATTACCTTCTGTGAAAAAAATATTTATGTTGGTGGTTGAAACCCACTTCTTGGTGGTTAAATGCTGAGAGGAGCAGGCATTACTGGGGTGAAGCTGAAGAAAACAATCAACAAGTACCAAAAGAAACAGTAGTGGCAAAGAAGAGGAGCAAAGCACCTCATTCCATACGAGAGGCAAGAGTCAGGAAGAAGGATACTAGGGAGAGGACCTCAAAGATTCCCACCTGCCTACAAAAGGGCACATCCAGGAGTGTAAACAACCTTGGCTAAGGAAAAATTGGTCAGGTTTTCACTGGTGAGTGGGAGACTTATGAACCACATCCCTAAGGAAGGACTAGGACAGGGTGTTGAGGCTGAAAATGACTCTGAAGGTCATAGGAAGGATCAACAGTGGATTTTTCCCTGTTAAAAAAAAAAATCACAAAAAAACCAAAAAAACAAGAAAACCCCCCTGTCAATGCACAAAGGGAGTAAAAAAATAACTGTGTGGAAGTTATATTCAAGAAAAAACTTAGTTTAGGTGAAATTTGGTAAAATACTTTGAAATGAGATTCAGAAAAGTTCCTCTAGATCACTACAGTCAATGCAAGGAGTGGATAGAAGGAAAAGCCATGCAAAGGGGATTCATCTGAGGGTGGATAGTGCTGAAGACACAGCTTCCTGGGATCACACTTAACAAGACTTGTGAAAAGAAATCTAAATAAAGAAATGAATAAAATTGTTTGGAAAAGAGGTGAAGTCCTTACAGTTATTTTTATAATACAAGGAGAAGGGGAAAAGGGAGTAAAACTGCTGCCAACTGTAGTTGAGTGGGCAATATCAATATCAAAGTATTTACTTTTATATGCCTAGAAAGTACGGTCAGGAGACCACAGATATGGTGCTCACACCAAGCAAGTGTTGTTAGAGCAGGAAACTGAATATCATCATCAACTACATCAATTATACTGAGGTGGAAGAGCAGCAGTGATTATTACATGACAGGAGCAATCATGTTGGAAATGGGCTGTACAGAAATGACAGAATAATGATTTTAAAGGTATTGGAGGAGTAGAAACATATTTTAAAGATGTTAAGGGAAAAAAGGTGGTAATGTGGATAACATAGATTAGTTTCCATCAGAATTATTCCAGGAAGAGATGTCAAAGGAAGCCCTCCTGGGATAGACTGGGGAGTTGAATTTGGATGCAAATAAAGAATTACTGAATGCTTTTAGAGAGTGAAATACTCCAGAGATTCGTGTCACAGGAAATTTTCTTAGTCATCCAGACTGAAAACCATTAGCAATCATATGCCACGGGAGTGACAACAGAAGATCTATTTAACTCCACAGTCAATGAACCAGGGGCTGATATGACTTAAATTTTTGTTTCTGAGACTAACATTAACAACTTAGAGGAGATAGCTGTAGAAAAAAATCTTTGAGTGAGCAAGTGAGGTTGATTTAGTTGATGTGACCTGGAACATGTGTATGTGATCTTAGTTTAAAAAGGGAAAATCATGCAGAACTAGGGGGAACTTAATGGTGCAGAATGGACCGAAAAGCTCAAGATTTCATTTTAAATGAAGCCAGGGATTTCTTTATGTTAAAGATGTAGAGATGTTGGGGACTTCTCTTCTAAACCAAAGGAAATATCAGCCCAGCCAGCTCTGGAAATAAGGGTAAATTCTATTGAAATGGGCTGCTTAACATTTTTCCTACTGGCTTCATGCAGAATTTCCTCACGTGAAATAATTTTTCACTTTCCCCCATCTCTGAAAACACAAGGTGACTACAGCCTTGCTTGTTCTCACTGCTTACTCTCAGAATCTCTGTTGGTTTTTGCTTTGTTTTACCTTAAAACCCGCCTTGTTTGAGTCCCAGTTTTGGTGTTTGGCTTACTCTGTGTTCCTAGATTTTAAAATGATTGAAAACCCAGTGGATCTGACATCAGAGCTGTTAATGGCAAATAAGGCAAATCTCAGCTGTACTATTTTCTGAAGTCCCAACTATGACTTCAAACAGTAAAGGTTAACAATAAAGAGACTAGCAAAAAAAAATAAAAATCTATATTCTTTCATCGAATCTCTACTCTAGACCCTGCACTTTTATGTCAAAGGAGCTCCCTTGCTTGTTTCCTGACTTTAATATTTTACAGACTTTTAAAGATGACCTAATGAAGCCTAATGAGAGACTCAAATAATGTCATTTGATTAGGTGAGGAAACTTGGGTTTAATTCTTTGCAGCTGTTTTCTTTTGTGATCTTGGGCAATAGTTTCTCCTTCTCTGTCTCTCTCTTTGGTACAATTTTTTTATCTTTAACTGAGGACACAGAACAAAGGAAACTTTCTTGTTTCTCCTGGAAACGCATTATTTTAATTACTACAAAAAACAACGAAGAGCTCAGACAAGAAAGCAAGGGGATTGTGTTAAATACAAGAGAGGGAAAAAAACCCCAAAAACCAAAGCCACTCTGAGGCTTATGACTTAAGGATGGATTGTTTAATTATTTTTATCAATTTGTTGTGCCTTCTGTGAACATGAGAAGCGAGAACACCAATAACATCCGCCCCTTACTCAGTTAGAGATCCAACCTCTGCTGCCAACTCAAACCTTGGTCTCACTTTTACAAATACCTTTGCAACTGGTAATCTCTGATGTTGAAAAAGACAGTAGAAAACAAACCCACCTGTGAAATGGAAGTGTAGAAGGAAATGCCTTTTTCTTTTTCTGGTTTTTGGTGGATATGTTTTTTTTGGTTGATATTGTTATTAAAGTAGAAAATTAGGTACTTAATGAATTCGTCTTGTCCTACTTGAGTTTTGTGCCTAGATTGCTACAGCTTGGGCTTATTAACAGCTTTGAAAAGGAGATGAGTAGACCAGCAAGGAAATGGCACATCACACTGATCCCCCATAATTATCAAGACTGTCCACAAATGGTGCTGGCTGTCACCTTTGGATTTGATGAACTTTAGGCAGAAGCAGCCTGGAAGGAAGGAATTTCCCTGCAACATCTAAACAAAACAGCCACCTGACAGGACAAACTGCTGGCTGATAGTGCTGTCATTCAGATGAATGTCTGGTTTATTGTCAGTTTTTTTTTTTAAATCCCTATTTGCTTGGTGAGCACTCTTTAGCCTTTTTAGGACAAGATAATATCCGTATTTCTGTACTGGAAAGGAAGCCCAGGTGCTTGACTTTGCTCTTTTGACACGCTCGGAGATGTGCAAATGGAAAAAACACATGCATTTGTGGGCAGTAATTCTGCATGTAGAAGCTACGTATCAGACTCTGGCTGCCTTGTGGTCTGTGAAGCCTCTCTGAGCACTGGGCCACCTGTGGGTTGTACTGAAGTAGAAGATGATGTTGATGGGGTTAGAGCAAGGAAATGACCACAGTGTGGGGGATATAGTGTGAAAGAAGAAAATAGAAATACACCTCTAAAGACCAGGCAGGAAATGGTAGCACATGTCCCACTTTTGCTGCATTAATAAAGGATTATTTTGTATTTATATTTTGGGTTACTAAGCCGTGCTTTGTATGTACAGACAGCCAGACCAGAAAATGCATTGCTGAGGGCAGTGATACTCCCCATTCCATTCCTGGCAACAAAGGCCAGAGTTATCTGGAGCATATTCATGGTCGGCATTTTTACCACAGCGTGATGACAAGCAAAGGGCAAGCTGGACTAATTGGTCAGCAGGGGACTTCCTTATATGAAAAAGGCCCTCAAAAGGCTCAGAAGTGACCATAACTTAATGACAGCAAGCTGTGTCTGTATTTCAGTGAAGGACTAGAGGCACACAGGCCTGCCATCTTCCTTGGCTGTGTGTTTGGGCTGGCCTTTCCCTGACTGCAGTGACTTCAGCCCTGCGCCACTGTGAGCCAGGGTGTCACTGTGTGCCAGCATGACCCCCAACACTGTCCTTCTGCAGTTGCTGCTGGGACACAGCTCAGCTGAGCACAGAGAGACTCTTGGGAGGTTGCTCTCCCTGGGTGCTGGATTGTGGATTTCACTCTTTCTGGCTGTGCTCCAAGCCACACTCAGCAGACTGGCTCATCATCAGTCTTCTTTTTCCTCACTAGGGCCTGGGGAAGCTCCTATCCTTATTTGTTTCACATCAGCTTGCTTCATTTCACCTAAGGGCCTTTAACAGGTACCTTGTGTAGTGCAGAGACAATCACTCACTTTATATCTGTGATCTCCTGCCATGTGGGTGACAATGCTTGAACTTCCCTGCTGTAGCAATGAAACTCCAGGAGATGCATTTGAGCAAGGAGACCTCCCATGCCAGAACATTTGTCTGGATATGTCATGTAGTGACAGAAAGAAATAAATTGAGCTAGGGGAATAAGGGAAGGAGTTTACTCCACACTCGCTGATTAAATGGTGAACTACTGCAGGTAGAAGGAGTCCCTGTGATATTTTTGCATCAAACAAATGTTAAATATTTTAAAGAGGACTCTCTGGCAAGCAATCCTAACCACAGGTTTCTGGGCAATTGAATAGGAGGATGTGGTTTGCACCACCTTGTGACCACGCTGAATGCAGGGTTACTGTTTGTACATCTCTCCAACCAGAAAATGTGAATTCTCTACAGTTTAAAACTAGCTTGTCTTGAGGGTGTCTGAATAGCTGTAATTACCACCTCTATAGCAATATATTCCACAGCAGAAGAGAATGAGATAGGATCATACTGCCACTGTGTATTCCCTTGGAAATGCAGCACAAATAACTGTAACTGGCCTCACAGTTGTGATGAAAGATTTGGATTGATTTTTTTGATCCTGTGGGGTTTTAAAAAAATTTTTATTTATTATTTTTATTTTTATTTTTTCCCCTACCCCTCAGAATCGAACAAAACTTGGAAAGAAATTTCCAGGTCTGGTGAAGTTGTTTGTGTGGGGGTTTTTTTGTTTTGTTCATTTGTTTCTTTGTTTTGTTTGTTTTGTGCCTGTCTGACAGTGAAGAAAGCATATAGGACAGAAAAAAGATGTTGACAGAAGCACAGGAGTCAGAAAATCTGTCATAATTTTTCTTTCTGCTTTGCAAAGCAGTTCGAGTATTTCTGTGGCTTTTGTGGTGCCTACATTTAAAAAAAGAAGAAAAATAAAATTCAAGCTGCGAGTGAATTGCATAAACAATTCTAGATTCACTTTTCCAGAAACAGGAATGGAATTGGACAGCTGACAGGAACCAACTGAAGCACTTGGGTATAAATCAATGGTTAGGCAATGCAAGAGAGACAATTTCTTAACATGAAAAAATGCCAGGGGAATTAGAAAGAGCCCTTACAGCTCCTGAGTTCTTCTCTTGCTCAGAAAAAAATCTGCCAACATGAATGCCTTATATTTGGTAATTTCTAACTCTGAAAAAGATTGTTTGTGACACTTTAGCTCTATGTTCATGTATAAATATTTGTGTATCCTCTTTGTGTTTCTTTGTGTACATATTCTGGTCTCAGCTGAGACTTTAAAGCTCCTCTCCTCAGTACCCAGAGTATGCATTGATGTACTGCTGCCCAGTATCCCATCAAATTCAGACATGCTGTTGATAGAATTTCACAGAAAATGTATGAAGACAGTAAGACTTCAAATCTTCACACTTCAGCATGGTTTTTCTTTCCTAGAGTGAAATTCCAGTCACTGACCACTTTATAATTCTAGAGCATAACTCTCCACCACCCTGTGCTTTGCTTTGTCCTTACACAGTATGAGAGGGCTATAGATTTCGGAAATGAGGAAGTTTTGGACACTTTACACAGGACTGTGCAACATCAAAAAGTGGTGAAGGGCAACTGTAAACAAAACCTCTAGTTCAGTAACCACAAACAAGTCCAAATCAAGAATAGTTATAATTCACATCATTACTTTAAATAGATAGGTAAGTGGCTATTTCTGTAGTGCTTGGTATTGCTCATGAATACTTAGAATTAAATCCTGAAATAAACCAAATAATACATCAGAAAAAAAAGGCTTCTCTGGAAACCACCTTAGAAGCTTCTACTTGTCACTGAGGCCTTTATTATTGTGTTATCAGCTTCCCTGATCTCTGGTGATTTGTAATTTTCCCCCCCCAATATACGTTTTTCAACTGCGTGTTTCTGCATATCATTTCAAGTGACAGTCTTTCCTGACCTTTGCTTGGGAGGTTGTACACACACTGCTGAACTCCCCAGACTTGCCAACTTAATTGGAATGCCCTGGAGTCTCATTCAACTCAAAGAAATGTTACTTACTACCTCAGTCTTGAAGCAGCCGTGAGAGGGAGCAAATGTCACGCTCCCTTTCTTGGAAATCTCCATTGCCTCTGGCACCTAACCCAGAGAAAAGTAATATTGCGGGCTCCCTTGTTCACCAACCCAGCCTTCAACCTGCTCTTTGCTCAGCGGCTCCTCTCACGTTATTGTCCCAGTAATGATTCCTTATGTGACTCAACCTTTCACTGAAATTTTTCTTGCTTTTGTGTCCGTGGTGCACCAGGTCTCTGAATGAGCAGACACTGGGTGCATCAGGCACAGCAGCACTGGCCAGTCGAGGTGATTGTTCTGCTCTGCTCTGCACTGGTGTGCCCTCACCTCAAGTCCTGAAGGCATTTTTGTGTGCCATGATAGAAAAAAGACATGAAGCCATTAGAGGGTGTCCAAAGGAGGGCCATGAGGATGGTCAAGGGCCTGGAGGGGAAACCTTATGAGGAGAGGCTGAGGTCACTTGTTCTGTTCAGCCAGGAAAAGAGGAGACTGAGAGGAGACCTCATTGTGGTCTTCAACACCCTCAGGAGGGGAAGTGAAGCGGCTGACACAGCTCTTCTTCTCTCTGGTGTCCAGCCCTGGGGGAATGGCACGGAGCTGTGTCAGGGAGGAGAAAGTGGCCTGGATATCACGAAAAAGTTCTTCGCCCAGACAGTGGCTGTGCACTGGAACACGTTCCACAGGGAACTGGTGGCAGATCCAAGCCTGCCAAAAAGCGCTCGGACAAAGCTCTCGGGCACATGACGTGGTGCAGGGCCAGGGGTCGGCCGCGGTGATCCCTGTGGTTCCTTTACAACTCAGGGTATTTCGTGATTCTCTGATAACCCCTTCTGAAAGGGGGTGCAGGTGGACATGGGGGTTCTGAGGACCTTGCTGGGAAAGGGGGGATCCCATGCCGATTGATGGCTTCCCCGGCACGTCTGTCCCCACGCCGGGGATGCCCGTCAGCGGGCGGCACGGGCTGCCGTGCTGGGGGCACAGGGAGCGGGGCTCGGCTGCCAGCCGGGCCCACGCCGACCAGGAGGGTGTGTGGGGGGCGGCAGCCGGGCTTGTGACCCGCGGGGTTGTCCCCGGGCTCGGCGGGCAGGGAGCGGGATCCCGGCCGGGGCCGCTGCCCGGCTCAGGTGCCGCTAGAGGGACCCGCCCGCCCGGGAAAAGGCTCCGCGTCCCGGCACATCCCCGGCCCTGCAGCCAGCCTCCAGCGGCTCCAGGGCCTGGCACGGGGAGAACAGCCCCGAGTCGCCTCCTGTTCCTTCTGTTCCCCCGCTGTGTACTCATGGTTTCTTGCCCATGAGTCCTTCTTCTTGGAGGGGAGCTGGGGTTGCTCCGTCATGAAGTGTCCGGGAGCTGAGGCTGCTCTGTCCTGTGAGAAGCCAGCCCTCAGTGAGAGCTTGCTCCTTCCTCCTTCTCCCCTTTCATCTGTGCTGTGTTTCCCTGCCTGCACCTCAGTCAAAAATCCCTCGCTCCTCTTTGGTTTTCTTTGTACAGCTGAGGATGAGAGAAGGCAAAGCAGGTTATGATTTCACAGCCTTCCTCGCTCCCCTGAAGCTCTTTAAACAAGAACTCTTTAGCCCAGCTATACAAAATAAGTCAAACCTGCTACTGAAATAACTTTTTCCCTTCCCTCACAGTGTGCAGTGTGTTGTGGGTGAGAAGAGAGCGTGGTGTGGGATGAATAGAAAGGGTGGTTCAGAAGAGTGTCACTTGATTTATTTTCTCTTAAATACAGACTGCTTCCTTCTATTTCTATTTTATGCCCTATTTGCAGGTTTAGAGCTTGGAGAGTGTTTCAGTTGCTTTTTATTATTCTTCTCCAGTCAAGTGAAAGAGAGGAGTGTTGGAGTAAATTGTTATGGAGCGCTTTAACACCATGTTCAGTGAGCTGGAGACACAGGCGAGGGCCAGGCTGGCAGGGGCTGGGGAAGATTGGCATACACTGGGGTATTTAACTAAGAAGAGCAGGAAATGTGGTAGTGGTTTGACTGTGCAAGTTGTACTTCTGAAATATAAAGCAAACTGAGCATCTATCCCTGTCTAAAGCAGGGGACAAAGTCTCCATTACAGCTTTCCAGGTACTTGAGGTGGCTTTTGAGAAAGTGGGAGGGCTTGGAATGTAGATAAGATTTTAAGATAACCTTTCTTACTACTATTTTTTTTTCCTCTCTGCTGTTTGTACCTCTCAAGATCTCAGTACTTGCAGTTCCCCATCCTCGCTGGTTGAGCACGGCTGGTGCTGACCAGGGTTGTCACAGCAGTCTTGGAGAAGGATGACGTGTGCTGGGCTGTGCAGTGCTGCACTGACCCTGCGTGGGGTGGAGGTGGCAAAACCACCTCCTCTCCCTCTCTCAGCTCCGGGAGGTGCCAGGCAGCTCCAAAGCAAACTGGCACTTCTGTTAGCTGGATCTGAGCTGTGATGAGTTCAAGCAAGTTTATTTCAAGGCTACCAGGCCCTATAAGGAGAAAACTGCTCAGTGTTTCTCTCTCTGTTCTCCTCCTTCCTCTTTCCTGATTTGCTTTGCTCCACAGCCCTCATTTTCATCCCTCGGACAGTAGTGTGTGATTCCTTGTCCAGTTAACAAAGAGACTCCTGTTCTCCCTTCCCCTCCTTTCCCCTCCCCTCCCCTCCTGTCCTCCACTCCAGGACCTCAGGATGAGGTGCTGGCTGCCTTCTTCCCTTAGCTCCTGGTTTTCTAACTATAAACATGAGATAAGACCTCCCTGAGGTAATGAACTAATTAGTATTTCCTCCACACTTTGAAAACCAGATTAAAAAAATACTTGCCCAAATGCAAGAGACCATCAGTGAAAAAGGTTTGAAACAGTCCAATTGTAACCTATCTTATATTTTTGTGTGTGAAAAAGGAAGTCTTGCTTAGCTGTTTTAGAGATATCTTGCTTGGGAAACTGTTTTGGGTTCAAAATGACCGCAGTTTACTGGCTGTTAAAGTAGATGTGGAAGACAAATCCCCAACCTGAAAACACTTAGCTTGAAATTTTCTTATCTTAAATTCCAGTATTTTTGCATATGTCTAAGCTGATGGATCACCTCAGGCTTCAGAGCTGAACTTTTTGAGGACAGAGAATGCAAGACCTGTATTGACCAGAGCTGTTGAGGTACTTCAACACTGTTTTGCTTGTCACTGGCACTCTCCTTGAAGTGATCTCTTTTTGTGTCTGGCTGGGGAGCAGTGCTGCTCTGTCTTGAGCCCACCTGGCCATGAGTCAGTTCAGGCTGCCTCCAAAGTATGTGAAAGTTTTCTTTTTTTTTTTTTTTCCTGTGGATGCAGGCACAGCTTTGTTGGTTAGTGAAGTGTGTTTGTGGGGCAACTATCTTGCAGTGACTGCCAGAACTAGAAACAACTGGAGTGCAAATCCTTATTTCACGGCTGTGGACCGTTTCATGCAGCTTTGTACTATGAAAGATGGGAAACCAGGCTTAGCCAAGAGTGAGTTGCTTAGCAGACGCTTGCTGTCATACAAATTAGCCACAGCTTTTGCATCTTGGAGTGCTGCCAGCACAGAACCAGCTATTGCATTAAATGTCTACCACCAGTCATGATCTAAACTGAAAGTGAGAAGATTAATCGCTCTTCCAGCATTACCTTAACAGTTAGCGCTTTTTGTGGTGTTAAGCATGTTTTTCCTCTTTCAACCCAAACCATGAAATACAGCTCTGAGTTTCAGATAAATGGGTGTACAGGAAGAAAGAAAAGGTCTTAATTTAGTGAGGGGAAAATATCATCCATGTATAGGAGGTATCTTGCTTTAAAGTGGAAAGAGGGGCTAATATTTATTGGTGCTGCCCATCTGGTGCATAGCAATAAATACCTTCGAAACTGTACTTTAAATAATTTTAGGCCTAGATGATATATATATATAAAATATAATAGTATTATATTATAAACAAAAGTAGATACAATTAGTTTGAGCTACTAGTGGAAAAAAAGCAATAGCATTTGAAAAGCAGCGTCTTTGACTTTACACTGCCCCAACCAGGATTTTAAATTTCATAATTGTACTTTGTAATGTGCTTTGACTAATGAAACATGGTACTTTTTCCTTGCCTGAAAATATTCCCTTCTAAAATTTTCCTGAGTTGCAGAGTTCTTACTTAAGAAGTAACTCACTTGACTGTGAAGTAAACAACTGAAATTTATGAAACTCATACTTCAGTAAGTTAGGATAGAATGTGAGGATAAAAAGTTGCTTTCAGTCACTGGTCTCTATTATGTGTGGGGGATTTGACACCAGAAAGTCTTGTTTTGGATTTGGCTGGTAACCTTGGCTGTTCACAATCCTTGCTGCTGACTTCTGTTTGTTCTGTTCTCTGTAATCTTTCCTCTTAGCCAAGATTAGTACCATCAAAGATTTAATTTTTTTGAGTTACTTTATGATGGCTAGAAACATTAAATCAAAAAAACATTTATATTTCTTTTAGAGGTTTAGCTTTCCTGGTTGAGGAGCGAAATAAGAAATTTGATCCTGGTTCTCCAGAAGACAATGAAAAATCTGAAAAAAAATACTTGGTTTAATTAATTTCAGGATTTCACAGGACAGGAGATACGAACATCTTGCTGGTAATTTTTAGCAGTTCTGCTATTGGTAGTACTGTCCCTGTAGTAGGACTGACACAAGTGTTAGGATTCTTCTTATTCTTTACAGGGCTGCTGCAAAGGTTTCCTCTCACTTTCTTGCAGGATTTACTCTTTGGTGTGCAGAGTCCCAAAAAGCCCTTTTTGTTCCTTTTTTTTTTTTTTTTTTTTTTTTTTTTTTTTTTTTTTTTTTTTTTTTTTTTTTTTTTGCCTTGGCTACAGCAGTGATTTTCTGTTTCTGTTTCTCTTCTGCGAGGGGAATCTGACGTGCAAAGGTCGAGTAGTAATGCGTACTTGCCTAGAAATAATGTGCTGAGTTTGTAGCTGCTGGAAAAAATAATTTGGCACAGAGCTATTTCCGTGCACCTCCCCAGCACCGAGAACAATCAGGCACCAGCTGAAGACAGCGACTGCCAAAAGCGCATTTGGATGAGGTGGGTGTTTCTGGGTGGTACAGTCATGTGTTAACAAGTGTGACTGCATCACTAAAACAAATGTATTTTTGAGTCCCCGAGTTCTTTGTAAGGGATATGCCATCTTCAGGAGAAAAGGACACCAATAAAGCATCTGGCAGGGAGGAAAGGCAAAGAAATGAGTAGAGCATAGTAGGTGTAGCTAACTGCTTGTTGTTAGTAAACCCCATCCACCTGAGCTGTATGCTGTGTTCACAGCTGCTTCAGGAACCATTCTCTGTGAAAGCTGGAGTGGGAGTGGGTCAGCTGCTCCAAATCAGTTCTCCGGGTGTTGGAAGAAATCTAAACTGATGGGTGGGCAGCAAACAGCAGTGGGGAGGGCAGCTGCAGCAGGAATAGGGACCCAGGAAGATTTGTGCACACTCTGGAGGGCATGTAAACCCTTTCCCTGAAATGCACACACAGAGTCTCCTGACAGAGGTGGGAAACCAGACACATTTTTTTTCTCTTTGCTGAGACTGAACTCTCACAGGACACAGAGCTACTTGCAAAAAAATCCTAGCTCGAGTGGATAAAGCCCTGTTCCACTGTGCACCTTGAACCTGGTGCTAAGGTCCAGTGGCAGCCTGTGTGCTTCATGGGGAGGGAAAGTAGGATCCTGCAGGCATCTTAACCTCTATCCATTTTGAAAGGGGATTTCTTGTTTTTATTCTGGACGCATCACATGCATGGGTAAATGCTAGAGATGAAGTGATACCGTGTGGTGCTGTGTGGGGAAGTGTTTGGCACAGTGGGTTCTGTAAGGGAATGAGTGATGAGTTGCAGTCAGACACCAAGAAATGATAGTCCACAAGCCGCGAGTGCTTTTAATGGAATAACTGCCCACTCATTTGATCAGATTTCTTGTAGCTGCCTCTCCCACCACTGTGTTGAAGGGTGAGCAGATACAGCTCAGTGAAAACGATACAAAAGAAACCACCCTGCATCTTGAGAAATGTTTCGCAGCTTAATTAGTTTCAGAGTATAATACTGTTAACAGTGCATATGACAGCTATTTTCTGTTTATCTACATATGATTCCTTTGAGCTTCACCCATTATTATTTAAATGAGTATTTTAAGTATCTTTTCTTCTGGAAAGCAGCCCCTATTTTTTCTTCCCATTCGATTTCACAGGATATTGTCAAACATCTTACGAGTAAGAGGATAAACAATATAGTCTGTACTCCAGCAGCCATAAAGGGAGAGGCTGGGGGAGAGGGATGGATTCCCCCAAGACACCCAGGGTTATGACTCGGGAAATGTGGGAAACAGAGGTCTTCAAGAGTGAATGATTTAGTGGGGTTTTCTGTGCTGCCTCCCGCTAATCTGCTAATCCTTTTGGAAAGCTAAATTTCATGGCTCTTTCTGGAGACAGCAGAGCACAACTGATGCTGAGAGCAATTTTTTCTCTCAGCATAATGCAGCTAGTGCTGAGGTCATGGGGGCTGCAGAGGCTGTGCTCTGACTGCAATGGTAATAAAGTGTGCTGACTTGCACTGAGCATGAGCCAATCCCACTCTGTCGCATCCCAGTGTCTTCAAAATTTAGCTGTGCCACTGCTGTGCTAGAGCTCCATGGTATGACAAGTGAGCTTTCTATTAGGTTCCTGGCTGTGTTAAAATCAACAGCAAAGCAAATGCACCCTTTCTGGTAATTCTGAATAGCATTTCATTTGGACCTTGATGTGAAAGCAGAATACAGTAAGTTGCAAGTGACAGAAACAAATTAGTTCAGTGACTCAAGTTTCAAACCTCATCGTCTTGCAGGAATGCACCCTTTTGACAGCTGTTGTGTCAGCTGGTGGCGACCGGGGAAAATACAAAAATTTTTACAAACTCCACAGTTTGTAATACAGAGGAGGGAGAGGGGGAAGAAAGAAACAACAGTGATGACTTTTTTCCAGTGTGTTTTTCTTTTTTTGTCTAATGTAAACCACTGAAAGTCTCATGGAAGAGCAACTGCAAGGGCCAGTGACACCTCTCCCCAACTAGAAGTGGCCATGATGCTGTCATGTCTCAGTTCCTTTGTGGTGTCCCTAGGCTGGTGGTCCAGGTGCCAAACTGGGGCTCCCTTGCAGGAGATTGCTGCTGCTGACAGTGGGGTTTGTAGTCCCTGTAAGGAGCCTCAAGTCCCTGTTCCTGTGAGGCAGCACTGAATGTCTGACAAAGAATTTGAAGCTGGGCTAGACCAGGGATCTAGCTAGTGACACAGCCTGAATCTGTTTGTCCTGAAAAGTGCAAAACCAGGGCTTTGGTGTGGCTCTTAACAACTTCATGGCTTGGCATCTGGAGCATGTCAGTCAGGATTGGCCAAGCTGCCATTTTTCAGGCCTTGGAAGGGATTTGTTCATAGGGGTCATCTTCAAGTAGTAAGTTAGGGTGGGCTGGAGTTCCTGTAATGCCTTTTTAACTCTGCTGGGAATGGGGATATGGATGGATGCTGTAGGGGAAGGAGGGGTTTAGAAGTGAGCTTCTCAGTGAGCATCCTACAGGATCCCCTGCCCAGATGTGCAGTGCATACTGAGGTCACTCCCTCTGCCCCTGCTGCACAAGGTGCTGTACAGCCTTTTCCAGAGACCTGCACTGCCAGCACTGTGGTGCTTTCTCACTTTCTTGGAAAGGGAGCACAGCCCTGGTGCTTGGGGCAGTTGAGAAAAGGCTCGGGGGCATCAGGCTTCTGAGGATGGAGAGCTGAACATGCTGAGCTGGAGCTGTCAGCCCCAGTTCTTCAAACCTCACTTAAGCCAACCTCTGTCAGCAGTGCTCAGCCCGGGCATGAGCTGTGGCTGGTTTGGTCACAGGCTTTGTGCCTGGCCATGTGTGGGGACATGGAGAAAGGAATGTCTCCTTGTCTTCTGCTTCTCTCCCTTCTAATATCTCCACAAGGAGAGCCAGCTGCTCTTTATGAGCCTTCCCTTCCCCACAGAAGTGGTGTCAGAGCACCAGGCACTCCGTGTACGTTGCTCTGCAGGTGCCCCAGATGTTTGGCTGTTTCCCTTGGGGTTATTCTCACATCTCCTGTGGGTGTGCAATGTCAGAGGGCTCCCAACACTGGCCTGCTATGAAACTGGTAACCCATGAGAGCCCCTTGCCTGCTGCTGGGACACTGGGAAGTCCGCCTATGGGACAAGGCAAGGCTGCAACTCACTTAGCTGACTGACATAGGGGGATGGTAGATATATTTAAAGCTACTACCCTTGGCTGTGAATGGCTTGGCTCTATGCTGCAGGCCTGTGCCAGACTGTTGAAATCATGTTGTCATTCCATGGTGTATTTTTGGTCTTATATCAGACATGGGTTTAAAACATGTGTGTTGTTTTACTTAACATTTCATTGATGACTGAGGGTTACTTTTAAAAAAGTTTTGTTTCTTTGTCTACTTCAAGTGTGTATTTCCTTCATATTTAAGGTAATACCTTACGCTTCAAGCTAGGCAGCTGTGCAAATCCCAGCTGGATGAGAGCCACAATATGCTACCTCTTTTTCTGGAGCAAAACCAATCCCAGATGATCCATCTCTTTAAAATTTGGGCAATTAATGCCCCCAAAATTACCTATACAAAAAAAGTCATTACAATGTAAATGCAGAGTCCTGGTGCTTTGCCTTAAATACAACAAATGCCATCTCAGTCATATAAATTTATACAGGTTAAAAAACAATGACTATGTTCTCCTTATATGAACAAACTCTCTTAAAGGTACTGCCCGCACCGTACAAGCTTCTGGAAGGCTTTCTTGAAATCTTCATTAAAGATTGTGTAGATTAAAGGGTTGATAAGGGAGTTTATATATCCCAGCCATGCTAGGAAATTAGACATGTCTTCTGAGATATGACATGTTTCACAGGTATTAACAACTACCTCTTTTACAAAAAACGGGAGCCAGCAGATCACAAATGCCCCCAAGATCAAACCCAGCGTCGTTGCTGCTTTTCGCTCTCTCGTGCTGGAGATTCTCTGTTTTTTCCAGGACTTCTCGTGCTTGGATTCAGACCTGGGGCTTCGTAGGGTGATATTGATTTTATCGGAGCTCACCAGGGGATCTGAGGTCTTCTCTGTCGTGCTGGGCATTGAAGCTGATTTGGTACTCCTTTCACCTGTGTCCAAAAGGACTTGTCCATTCACCCCCTCCTCCCTCACGATCCGGCTGACGCTTCTCCTGTGAAATGTCTTTGCTGCTTTGTAGATCTTGTAGTAAAGGATCAGGATCAAGGCCAGCGGGATGTAGAAGGCGCCAAACGTGGAATAAATGGTGGAAACAATGTGGTCGTGTTTGATGATGCATTCGTCCTCCCTGCTGGTTGTCTGGTGCCTCCAAAACAAAGGTGGCATGGAGATAAAAATGGATATGATCCATACAACTGCTATCATGATGCCAGCATGCTTAGGTGTCCTTTTCCGGGCATATTCCACGGCATCCGTGATCGCTCGGTACCGGTCCAAAGCAATGGCGGAGAGGTGCAAGATGGAACACGTGCAGCACGTGATGTCCACGCTCAGCCAAATGTCACACACCACCTGCCCCATGATCCAGGTCTCCTTTACAATGTAGACAATGCTGAAGGGCATCACTAGGACTGCCACGAGGAAATCAGTCACTGCAAGAGAGCAGATGAGATAGTTGGCGGGGTGGTGGAGCTTTCTCGTCACGATTATCGCAGTCATCACGAGGGAATTGATGGCCGTTGTCATTAGAGCGAGCACAGACAGGGTAATGGATATGAGAATCTTGGATGTTGCCCATTTAAAAGGTTCTCCTGATGTACTGTTTTGTTCAGTTGAGTTTATTAAATCCATGTTCCCTTTTAAAGATGATCTTTACCCGTAGCAGTTACCTGTTGGAAAAGTAAAAACATTCAGATAATGCACCCTTGATTTTTGTCATCTTGGAAGACAGTGGGCCCTCAGCTTACAAGAAGTTCAGACTTATCATTTGAAATAATTCTGGCTCCAAACTCCAGCCTGGTTCCTTGAGTGGCTAAAAATACTTACTTCCCCTCCAGCTAAAAGCAGTTATTCTGAATGCTTTGTAGAGGAGTCCTGAAACCGGTTAAATGTGAACAACCTCATCCTAAAGTAAGCAATAATACTACTTTTAGGCTTATGCTGTCCGCTCCACTAAGCAATGTAATGACTGTTGAAAACATTAATCCAGCAGGCATAATGCTTATTTTCCCCATATAAACTCATTTCCCCCCATCAATAAGTGACTCATTCCTTGTGTATTAGCTAAACGTGGGATTTCTTAACTGGGACATAGTTTAGAAGAGAAAACAGAAATGTGAAACATTGCCATGTGTCCTAGGGTGACACTATACAAACAGGAGAAGAAAAGAATTGTGTGATGAAAGTGTCATTTTACGTCTTCCTCTTTCACATCTCTAAAATGAAACAGCTTAATATGTTTTAAAGCTTCAAATGGTTCACTTCTTGTCTAATTGAAGTATTAGACATACATCCCTGAGAACGTCTCTACTTTTCCTCAAGTTTTGCTGTTCTATGGCTTCTGCCAAAGAAAGCTGCAGAAAACTTGGATGCTGCTTGTTCTGCTAATGACTGTCTATGGAAATAGCCTAACTCCTCCTATGGCTCTGCAGGAAGGAAAATGCAGGGAAATACTGATGAAATAAGTTCATGGTTGTGTTCTGGGGATACGTTCTTATGAAGAAGGGTTTCTGAATACCCTGCAGAGTGCAGCTTAATTGGAGTTTCCGGCTTTTACTGTGAGTAACAAGCTCTGCTCTAAAGAGGATCAGGTTTCATCCTCTAGTGAGTGTTGACCTGCAATTTCCTGTGTAAGATCTACTTGATGAACACCTAAGTGGGGTTATCTCTGACAGATTCTTGAGTGTAGTGAGTGAGTTGCACTTGTGTTACATTGGATGCCACATGTAGGGGAATATGTGAAATTTGTGAATAATTTTTCTTTCAGAAATTTGGTTTCATTAGCATAACTAAGGCTTTGTGGTATTATGCTGGAGTGGACGAAAAAGAATCTCATTTACTATTTATAACCTTGGACCCAACTCACTCACTTGGTTTGATATTTTAACCTGGACAGTGACTACTCAAAAATATTTTTAGCACTGGTTGACTAACATTTAATTGAATGGAAGCACAAGGAAAGGAAATGTATTTTATGTGGTGATATTTACACATGCTGAGCAGATTCTTGTCCTGTACATGAGTTGATCACATCATGTGTGTGCTTTCTGTGTTCCTTTCTCTGAATCTGAAATATACCTTACACACGTAAAAATAAATCTTTCATCGTGTCAGTGTGCCACCTTAAAACCTTCTGAATCCACACTAATTTCTATTTTGCAGATATTTTTGTCTATAGTTAGCTGCCTTTTAGGGAAAGAACAGATACATGTGCTATTATCTGGTGAATGTTCAACCTCTGCTAAATAAATCTTCCTTTTCAAGCTTCTGCAAATACATAGGGAAAAAAATGTTTATTGGGAAAAACTAAGGTATCTGTTGATATTCAGCAGCTGATCATACTTTAAAACAGTTACTTATCATGGTTAATCACCTTATAAATTTGTAACTCTTTGGATATTAGTCCTTAATTGCAAGCTAGGAAAAAGCAATTTAGAGCTAATGAAAGCTGATTAATCATTTTTGAAAGATTTTTCAGTTTGAGACCACAGAGTAAGGAAGATGGCATGGGTAGATCTGTAAAAGTGGCACCTAGGAATAAGAAGTTTCCTTAGTACTGCTGTCATTTGGAGCCTCTTTATGGGAAGCACAGTGGCAGAAACGTGCTGGCTTGCACATTTCTGTGCTGGGGTTATGCCTCTCTGTGTGGAGGCAGAGCCATGCAGAGGGCTGTGCTGCTTAGGACTGCCAGTCACAAAATTGGGTGGCCTTCCTGGTCAGCTGGGGTGGGAATCCTTTTCTAAGTGATGGGAATTTGTGCAGCTTTACTGGGTGATCATTTTATAAATATGTGGACATGAAGCATTGACAGTATTTAAGGACTGCTTCTTCTCTCTCTTTTGATAATGGCCAGAGTGACCTAATTCTGGATTTTTTCTTAAGTGGAACTCAGTTCAGTCAGTTTGCATGGCTGACTTCTATCCTCAGCAAACAAACAACCCACTTTTAGGTGTATGAAAGATGATCCTGTAGACAGTGCAGTGAATTAGGATGCAGGAGGGCTGGCCTCTGCCCCTGTGCTTTAGCCTTTCCTTGTCAATTTTTGAGCAAATTCATTACAGTGCTTCCACTAATTCACTGTAAAACAAGAGGAATTCCCTGGAACCTTAGTTTGTTTATTTTTATTGCTTTCTCTCAGTAGCATGATTTATCTCTTGTGGAATGGGAGGAATCAGCCACTTCTACAAATTGTTTTTTCCTTCCTTTCCAGACCTGGCACATTAAGGTGACCTGAATGTAAATACTTTCTTGTCTGCAAACACACACATCTATCATCTTGCTGATCATGTTTAGAAGGCATGGGTGAAAATGTCTGTGCAGCCTTATCACAAAAGTAAACGTTGAATTTGTCTAGTGGCCACTCAAGGAAAATGGATGTTGTGGTGTTTCGGCTTTTCCTGAGCGTGTGTGTGTGTGTGTGTGTGTGTGTGTGTGTGTGTGTGTGTGTGTGTTATTAAGCGCATAACCTCCCATTTGTGACTAAGATTTACAAAATAACGATGTAATTGGTCTTGTTCAACAGCCTTAGTCTGCCCTTCTAGGTTTGGAAAACAGTACTATTCTGCCTTTGAAAACCTGGAAAAAATTAAAAATGCCTAATGCTGGAGAAACATGACTGGGAATACCTTTGTGAAAGGCACCATCAGTCTGCTGTTTGGGGTTCTGAATGTTGACTGAACTGCTAGAAATGTACAGCTCTTGATTTTTGGACCTGTTTTTTTCTTTCTTTTTTAATTTTTAATTTTATTTTTTTTTAAATTTTGCTTTAAGCATTGGCAGGGTGAAAACTTGCTAATTAGGGTTTAAGTACTGCTTTAAAATACAGGTACTGGGAGGGGTGGGAGAAGGTATTTGCTTTTTTTCCGTGTAGGTTCATTAGCAAAATGTGTCTTAATTAAGAAACTGTAACAGTAATCAGACAGCAAAATAAGCCAGGGATTGAATTTAGGGCATTTAAACTGCTACAGGAGGCAATAGCAGCCTTTGTGCTTTAAGTAAACACAAAGCTGTGCTGGGGCAGAGAAAGCTCCCACTTTTCCACCTTCCAGCAGGCCTCAGCTGGCTTTGAAGTGAAACACTTCACTTGCCAGCAGGAGTCCCTTGCTCTGTTGGCCACTCTGACCTGCAAGCCGATTGGATCTAAAATTTTTTTAATGAGGCTTTATAAACTTGTACAAATCCTTCCTGGTGTGACTGTGTGTCTTTAGATACTGACCAAGTGACGTACTAATGACAATTAGCTTTATCCATCATATTAAATGTGAGTAGAGGGAAATATTGCTGCTTTGGATTAAAAAAATCCATTTAAGAAAGATGAGCTTGTACTTGGATCTGACAGGGGACTTGTACTTTGAGCTTGAACCCCAGTGTCCCAACAGAGGAGGAAGGGTAGAGGGACACTTTCACTTGATTTTTGATGTCCTTAAATTATTTCCTGACAATCACTCTTCCTAAGGCTTCTAAAGCCACAGTGCATCCCTGGGACAAGGCAGGGAAGGTTTGTAAGGGAAGTTCTTTGCCAGCTGCTGCAGCAAACCTGCCTTTCCTGGAATGCAAAATAGATGTCTGTCAGCAGATTGAAGTGCGAAGAAATTACAAGGTTGCCAACTCTTCTTACCCAGTCTGCATTTCTGCATGCTTAAAACCTTATTTTTTCTTTTTTCTCCCCCGTATCTGCAACTTAACTCAGAGGCAGAGTTATTTCCATTTCTTAATCTGTCAGCAAATATTTGTATATGCATGCTAAAATAATGCTTAAGATTCCCTGTTTGGGTGATGCTGTTCAGTCCATGGGACTGAGCACAGTCTGGACCTGAAATGTATTGGCAACTAGAGGAATATCTTAAAAGCTGTTTAGGTTTTTCTGTATGAGTCTCCACAAACTGGAGTTATTTATAATTTCCACTTGTAAAAGGTCACAACAGACCTAGAAACACAGATGACAAATAACTGCAAAATTACAGATAAATCAATTGAACTAATATCAACTAAAGATAATGTGGAATTCTGTCTCCCAAGCATGCCTCAGGGGAAGGACAGGCGAAGAAATAGGCTTTGCAGCATGCCCTGAATACCTTTATAATGCAGGAAGGAAACAAATCTGAGTCCTGGAGCATAGGTACCTCCATGTCTGAGCACAGGTGCTGTGATTTCTTACAGAATGGAAAAAGAAAGTCTCTTTCTGTGCCTTGAACCTGGATTTGGTGCTTGTCTTAGCTGTGTAACAGTCTTAAAAATCCTTCTGTTGGCAAAATGATGTGCTGTATGCTTTGTGTCAGGCACCACAGAGATTACTCTTGCTTTAAATTTTCTGGATGTCTCTTTAAATTCATTCAGCCAGCAGAAATAATCCCAAATGGCTAAAATGACAAAGTCTGATAGATTTAGCCCTGAAAATTACCACCCCAAATGTCTGCTCTGTCATGTTGTTGCTCCTGGAGCAAAACCAACAGAGGTAGGTAGTGTTTCCACTGAAGCAGCTGAAATGCAAAGGATGAAGCCTTCCTCGGCTGCCAGGGAAGGGAAATTTGCCCTCTGCCACTGGGTGCTGACAGGAGAGATGCAAGCACCAACTCCAGCAGGACTGGAATGAAGACAGTGCTCTCTGTTGAAAGGGAAGCACTGGAATAGCTCTGTCCTCGTCTTGCTGGTGTGATTAACTCACCTTCATGCTTCCTATTGTGATTCCTTTGCCAGGTCCTCTGCTTGTGTCTCTAGGACTGCAGTGTAGTCCCAGACTGCCTGTCAAGCCTGCCTAGAGGATCCCTCCCCTGCTTGTTGTCATCATGTCTGTAGCAACCACTGCATCTGCTTGTGTGGAAGAATGTGATGTTCAGAGGGTAATTATGCATTCCTTGCTGCTTCTAACGCTGAAGTTAAGGGTTTGGCTTTCTGTCTCCTTTTGGAAAATTACTCACTTGCCTGTGTTTGCTCTTTATTTCATGTCCCTCTGCCATCTGTTTTAATCTAGCTGAGGGGTGTGGGGGGGAGGGAAGGAGGAGCAGCAAGAACACAGGATGATGGACTTGCTTATATAATACATGACTCTCAAATCCAGCTTCAGTTCTTGGGTGGTCATAGAGTGAACCTGTTACGATTTGATAATTTTTGGCTGGAGAAAGAAAATTTCATTCCCCTATTCATGGTTCTCCAGAAGAGATGACAGTAATTTGTTTCTATAATTCGTTAGTTGAAGGGATTTGGTTTCCTCTCTTATTTGAGGCTGGTCTGAACCCCTAGTCCAGATCTCTCAGGATAATGGCCTGGCTAGTTGTCTGTTGTGTTGTATACGTAGTGGAAGAGCCTCAGAGGATCAGGTCCTGGGCAGTAGTGCCTATGGGAGCTGCTTCCTTCCATCTTTTCTGCTGCTGATGTTCCTAGCTGTTTAAATAAATAAATGTATGTGAGAAATAGTGTTTGAGCACCTCACCCCCCAGTGTGAGCTCCACACTGAGCAGAATGGCACGTTCATGATGGCAACTGTTCTATAAAGACAAAATCCCATGTAACCACGTGCCCACCATCCAGTCCTTAGAGGCACATATCTCCTTGGACTTGGGGTTTGGATCTGAACTTGGACCCTCCATAACATGAGTGGGCCACTCACTTTTGCCATCCCTACTCTCATTCTTTGTTTAGTTTGGATCTAAAATGCCTAAAATGTTCCATTCAACCCAAAATCTTCTGTATTAAGGAAAAGTTTAAAATTTTAACTAATTTAGTCCTGGTGAAGAAAAAGTAATGTTCCTATTTGTTTTTATTTGAAAATATAGATTGGTTTTACTTGTGTTCCAAAAACCCTGCCTTTTCAGGTAAGGGTTTGAAACCTGTAGGAATCACAAAGCAGTCCTGGAGCAGGGAGGTTGAGAGGTAGTGTTAGTTTGCTTGAACAGCCATAATATGCAGCCTTGTTTCTCCCACTTCCCACTCATCCTTATGCTTTGAGGGCATGTGTTCTTTGACAGCCCTCTGAAAACACTTGTGTGTGCAGCTGCAATCCCAAAGCTCCTTCACTGACAGACCTTCTTCTGAAACTCTTTTAAAAGAAGGAGGTTCAGTAACAAAACAATCAATATTTTCAAATGTCTGCCTGGAAAAGATCTCTATTTCAATCTATAATATAAAAACTCATAATTTTCAGACTATACCCTGCTCCAACAGTTGGGGAATTATTTTTCTGCTGTGTGATCACCGGGACAGCTTTGAGGGAGAGCTGGTCTCAGAAGAGTTTGCTGGAAGAGGAGTGAAGGCGACACATCCCTGTGCTCCTCCCCTGCAGCAGGATTCTGTGTGACACAAGAGCAGCCCAAGTCTGTGGCTGATCACTTACAGTTAGGAGAGATGGCAAAATTCACTTAATATTTAATCTCGTCTCTGACTTGTTTTTGGAGACTGATGCTATTTTAGATAGTATTTTTCTCACCGCATATTTCCCAGTGTCTTTCTCTATATTCCTCACCATGTCATTTGTCTTTGTCCTAGTCCTCACCTAGTCATCTTGGAGACTGAAGGTCTTTTCCCCTTGCTCTTATTATCCATATGGCATAGGATAATCCTATCAGATGTAAACTCTGCACTTAGTTTGCCCTAAACAGCACTTCTCTAACATTTCCTGTATCAGGACCAACTGAGACAATTCAGGCTATTTCCCCTGAATGATGTGCATGTAGCCCTGGCCAAGAAGTACTTCAAGCAATACAAAATAGTCCTTAAAGCTGATGATTTTGGAATAGGGAGGGATATTAAGAGCATCAACCTTTCAGAGGTTTAGAACTAAAAATATTGTGGTTTTTCCCAGTCTCCATGGGAAAGAAGAGGGGAAAGCTGCCAGAAAAACAGGAAGAATTTGTGGAAAGCTTTCTCAAAGTGATGCATCTGTGGCATAGGATTTTGTTGTGGAGGAATGTTTGTTATTTTTCTTTCAGACAATGCTTTTTTGCCAGAGGATGCCAGGCTGCCTTGGCTTGATGACTTCCACCTGCCTTGATGACTTGTACACTTAGGTTGGGGGCTGTCTTTCTAAAATTCAGATTCTGTGCCTTCAAACTTAGATCTATACTAAAGAGGACATGATTTTTGCTATACTCTGCATGGGGTGCCACAGTGCTGGTGATACAATACAAAGAACTATTTTTGTACCTACTTTCTCCTGCATGGAGGCAGAGCATTAATGTGGGCAGGTAACTGATCAGGTAACTGAGGTGCTTTCCATGAGCGCCACAGGAAAACCAATCCTCATTTGCTGTTTTCGTGTGCTTTTCCAGTTGTGTGGAGATTTTTTTTTTCTCTTTGTTTGTTTGGTTTTAATTTTTTTAAGGGATTTAAATCCTAGCATTGACACACCTGAATATTTTAGCCAGAATAATTATGTTCACTCAGTGAATTGGCATAAATGCTAATGGCAGAAACCCCATTAGTTCCAGGGCTGTTTAAACCATCTGTGTCTTGAGATCTGGGAAGCAGCTATGCTGGCAAACTCTACTGCAGATTGGGCTTTAGCTTTCCTTCTTTTTACAGTTTCCAACTACTCGGCAGCTCTTGAGCATGCCTTTCTCTTTACTTCAGTTTCTTTTTGCACCGCAATCTGATTCTTTTTGAAAGCACCGGCGTTAGGCAGAATAAGGGCAGCCTTTCTCTCTCTAACAGGGACAGGACTCGCAGGACAGTCTGCATGAAATCGTGTGTGGTGAGACGAGCTGTGGAGATAGGGGAGAGTACATCATGTGCAAGAGCTGTGAGGAGCACTAAGGGAAGTGGAATGGCTGGGAAGGAGGGCTGCTGGAGTAACCCCTGCTTAGTATTTGCATGTGTCTGAATCCCACACTGGTGCTGAGTTGCACTGAAATGATACAGATACAGCAACTTCCTTGGAGAACAAAGATGCATCAAGTGGCACATCCGTGCAGTGCCATGGAAGTCAGTGTGTGGGATTTCTGAGATCTCTGAGATTTCTGGCAGGTTTCCTTGGCTCAGTGTGTGTCTGCAGCAGCGAGGATGAGAGGAAGGCAGACTGGAGCAGCTGCCACCAGCCCAGACTGGCAGCTGGTCTGGAAATGACTTATGCGTGGTCAGAACTGGGAGCCCAGCAAAATCTCCCAAGATCCTATTTTGGCAGAGAGTGACTGTCTCTGTGGTCAGCTGCCATCAAAGCTTGCTGAATAATTCCTGGAAACGTTCAGCCTTGGGTGTATTTTTAGGGGTACAACACTTTCCAGGAAGCTTGTAGCAGCAGGACAGTGTAAAAAGTGTTCAAACACAGAAACAAGGATTTATTTTAGTAAGCTTCCTGGATCTGCCAGGTCTCTTGTTGTAGATGCTGTGATTACTAAATCAGTTCTTAAGCTCTCGAATGCTTTGTGAACTCATTTTCATTTCTGAAAGGAAAATAACAGACTGTCACATACAACTTTTTTCCTATGCATAATTCAGATGTAGTTGTGACACTTGACACACAGCGCAGATGACTGTGAATGGCTCCTTAAAATTTAAACAGATGATTCAGAATTAATTATGAAAACCAACCTTATAGTTGTCCCAGGAATTCAGTACAGATGATCATTGTCTAAGAAGTTCACCCAGCTCCAGTTGATCCCCAAAATTTCTCATTGATAAAGCAGCTAAAGAATCTTGAATGATAGAATAAGGAAGTATTTAAAAATTTTTGGTTTGCCTGTTACTGATTTTTTTTTCCTTTGAGAATCTATCAATGTTGGGTTTCTAAGATCTTTTAAAACATAAGTTTGCGATGATGAAAGCCTTCAGCACTGTATAGAACTTTAGGTACAACTTTGTCCTAGGGATTCTTGTAGGCAGCACTTCACCTCTTTGTTTCCGGAGTAAGAAAAACGTATGCAGTTTCCAAAGAGGATTGTGCAAATCTAACTTTTAGATTTAGATTGTAATCATAACATAAAGAAGAAGTAATTCTGGCAGCTGATTTCTCCTTAAGTTGTATGCTGAGCAAATGAAATTTGTGTTTTTATATGATAAGAATGTTTTTTTGAGAACTTGGTGAACACTTGCAATGTATTTCACTATATTTCATGACTGTTAAAAAAAAGCTGTTTGACTGTACTTGAACATGATAACATGAAATATCAACTTGGTGTGAAAAGAAGCATTAAACAGACTGTGTCTAATTGCCCAAATCCACAGGAGGCACATCAGTGCTCTGAACTCCTGCAGGAGAGTTCAGAAAACCTCCAGTGGATTCTCAACAATCACAGGCTTTCTGTGGCCCCTGTCATTTCTGAGAGAGATCAAGATTGTAAGATGTGCTTTCACATAATAACATGGTAAAAGCAAGAGTAAAGGACAGAGGCAAATGGTTAAAGTGCTGATCTTCAGAGACTGGAAGAGGCCGGGAAAAATCAAAGGTGAGCCCATCCTTCTGCATGATCTGGCTTTTTTGTTATGCATGGGAACAACAACGTCGTGCTTAGCACTGCTGGAAATGCTGAATTCCTTTCCCTGGGTTGCTTACAGCCCAAATGTCACTTTGGGAAACTGGAGGATTTCCCTATGGACTGTAGCATGAAAAACTATTTTTCTACTAGGAGATTGGAAAAGACCAAATTATAACTTCAAAGCTGTCTGCTCAAAAATGCTTTTTCAATTTTAACCTCTGAAACTACTGAAATTTATGGGAAAAGGTTTTTAACATTTTGACATCAATGTACTGTTGACAAGCAATGAGAACTGTAGTACAGGTTCTCACATTGTTTGTCCTTGTGTATATATGTGTACCTTGCATCATATTTTTCCCCATCATTTCTGTATTTTCTATTTTAAGAAGTCATCACTGAAAACCACATTTCCTTAGTGTTCAAAATGCTTCTTTGCTCTTTGAAGCTGAAGAATGTTATAATGTTAAGTCTTCTGGAAAGGAGCAATGAACCAGATTCAGGCAAGTGCCCACTTCTGTATAATACCTTGAGGAATTTTTTCCTCATTTCAGTTTTTCCCATTTTCAGACACTAAATGCTGACATCACATTCTCTGATTCTTTTTCCTCTTTGTTTCTTTATTCACCATCTTTCAGATGTGACTAGTTCATATATACCAATTATTCCCCCTCCTAGTCCCAAGGGTTAGAGGCTTTCTTAAAAAGACACGGATGGTTACGTATGCATAAATTAGAAGGATGCTCTCTCTAATCAGTTGACCTGAGTATCTAAGGCTTCAAGTAAGACTGAAGAGTAATAGCCAGATCACCAGCTGTTGGAACAGGAAAAATGTTCCTGGCTCAGCTGTTACTTGACCTCTACTGCAAGATTGTTTTCCTTTCTGATAAATCCAAATGGATTGTTTTAGGCCCAGGCAAGAAGTCATAGTATTTTCCACCTGCAAAGAGTTTATTAGAGTTTCTTTGTTCTGTTTCTGATAATCCCTCCTAATGAAAAAAAAAAAAAATTAGGTGCTAATTTAGGCCATGCAGTAAGCTTTATCCTAAAATCTTAGAATTGATTGTGTGGGAAATAACAGTGTATTACACACTTACACACTGTCTTTTGATTACTGCAGTATGACCTGGTTTGACCACAATATTGACTGCCAATATTCTCTATTCACTAGATTATAGGCAGCACTGCAAGGAAGAAAACTGCAAAGACATAAGCATTCATTCATCAACTATTCTAAGTCCAAATTCAAATTTTAATTTGGAAAAAAAGCCTATAACAAACAGCATAGGAGCTTTCAGAAAATTTGTAATTTGAGGTAGTGTTGTAGGAGGTAAAAATGCAATGCAATGAAGTCCTTGCTTCCCTATTATTTTCAGCTAGTAGAGGTAAAAATGCTGCAGACCTTTAAATACCATGAAGGTTTCTCTTATCTCAGTTGGAGATAAGATATTTTGTGGAAAGTAGGTGCAGAAGAGCACTGAAGAAAGAAACAAAACTACCCCAAGCCTAAGAAAAAACCAACCAAATAGAAAACAACAAAAAACCCACCACAACAAACCAACCCCCCAAAATAAAATTTGACTACATCTTATAACCATCAAATATGCCACAGGATCATTAGATTAACCTTTTGTTATGATGAAAAGCATTGCTGTAAGATGTTTTTCAGCTGTATTTAATGGGATCAGTAGGTTTATGCTCCTTATTATGTTGAAACGGATAAAGATTTTTATTTAGATAAATGGGTACCTGACATGGTCTGTTGTTGTGGGGTTTTTTTTTATATAACTGCTGCTTTTATGTTGGCTTCTGACTTCTGTGATGATTAACAGATAATTACTTTTCCTGTAGTGAGCAGTGATGAATTTGGGTGGCAAGAAGGAATTATGTTCTTTGTGTGGATGTTGCAGCAGGAATGGTGGAACTGGTGTCCATGTGGGCAATCCTGGATAAGGGCAGCTGCATGTGTCCAGCTCACAGAACTTGGCTGCCCTTTTTGGCTTGCCTCTGCCCGATTTAGAGAACTGTGTCAAAATGTGCCTCTTCAGGCCTGTGAAACAGATGAATCTGTTTAAATGCTAGAGGTTGTTATTCAGTTGGGAGAAGTTGATATCGCTGCCAAAACTGTTTTGGAAAGGTCCCTGTTGGATGCCAGAGCAGGACAATACAAATCAAGCAACTGTTCTGGCCCCTTCCCTCCTCCCAGAACTGATTTCTCTCTTCTCTACCAGGGCACCTCTTGGCATCCACCGTGCATGCCCAGGATCCCATGTGCCCTGCAGTGTCCAGCAGCTGGTGCCAAGCAGGGTGGTGGGATCCCTGCTGCTCCTTTGTGACTGCTAGGAAATCGTGCTGCATGATGTACTGGGAGAGCTTGGTGAGAGGATGACTTCAGCAGGTAAAATGGACAATCCAGCACTTGTTCTTTGTAAATATATTGAAAACCCTCAGCCCTGCAGATAGTCCTGGGAAGGAAAGATTGAATTAAGGTGTACAACACATTTAGGCTAGAAAATATCCAGCTCAAATAATCTGTTACAGCTTCCAGTTGTTTTTCCTTCAGTCTGAGTGTGGGATACTTTAATCATATCTATTTAATATTTCATCCAAGGTTGCTCGGATGCCGTGGCATGGAGTGCCAGTAGTGACCTCCAGAAAGCAGAACCACTTGGAAATAACAATGCTCAGTATTTACAACTGTTAGCATTGTCAAATGCTTGCACATTGCTCGAGGTAACCTTCTCAAAGACAAACGATGATGAGAAGTTTGGGTCTCTGAAAGAGTGAATGGCTGAAGCCTCAGGGAGCTGCTATCAGCAGCGCAGTGGTCAGGGGCACAGCAGGTCCTCCTTTCTTCTCTCATCCCCTCCTGTTTGCATAATGAAATGCAACGAAAAGGGGGTTTGTTCATCAGATGCTTTGAACTCAAGCCAATTATTTATCAGTCCCTTTCCCCCAGTAATTGCTTTACAGCTGGAAAAACAGATGCACTCCAGCCAGGGCTCCTTGCCCTGTGCCACTGATGGTCTCATTCACATTTTTCCATGTCTGGCTGATCCATTGCCAGATCAAGGCTTAGGGTCTGTAAGCCTTAATAGGTTTTAGATAAGAACTATTTGATTGTTACTTAATAATGTATTTTTTCAGCCTAATATGGTTAAAAATCTTTTACTACCATGGTAGTTGTTACAGAATACCCAGAAGGAGGATATTGAGCTGTCTTCGAATTACAAGAATTTGGTGTCTTTGTGGCTCTTCTATTGCTCACATGTAAGAGTAGGGAAGAGGTGCTTTTGACCTTTTTTTCAACTGCTGAGAGTGTGCTTTCTTGAGTTTTTGTGTGGGTGGGAAGTATGCCTGAGAAGGAAGCTGGGCTGCGTCAGTGACAGCATTGTGCTAACAGAAGTCTGCAGAATAATTCCTGAGAAGAGACATCCGTGTAGGAAACTGGTGGCAGAGGGCTCTTCATTTGCTTGACTCTGTGGCATGACAAAGTTGTTTTCCAGTCTGGAACTGAGGGAAGTATTTGGATTTTTGACTGCCACTGTCTGAGACGCTCATAAGAGCAATAATAATAACAGCAGTTACTTCTTCAGGCTTCTTCATCTCCATGTGTTGGCTGCATTGCAGGTTGCTAATAAAAGTGGTGTTATGGATTGCAGTGGCTTATATGTGGGAATAGGTCTTTTTATATTCTCAGTTCACCACGGATGATGTTTACTGCATTTGCACTTTTAAAAGCAGTTATGTAAAACCAGCAAAAGGTGTGTCAGAGGAAAGGCAATTGACTTTGAAAAGTTTTCATAAGCTGTGTTATTAAGTATTTATCTGTGTGGTCTCAGAGCAGGTAGTCTGAAAAGCAGCTGCCTTTAAGAATGTGACAAATGCTGCTTGGGACTGCTGGGAGAGCACTATTTGAATCATTTATCTATCAAAACAAGAGACTGATGAGCACAGGAACTTTCTTCTGACTACAGTAAAAATGTCAATCTGAGCAGTTCTTGCCATTTCAAGCCTTTGCTTTTCATCTAAAATTCTACTGCCATTTGATCAGAACATTAAAGTCGTTCTCAAATTCTGTGTTCTATTCAATCAGGAGATTTTTTATTCCTGTATGGATGCTACAGATTCTAGAGAACTAACACTTCAGTTGGTAGGGAGTGAGGAATGCACATGCCTCTTTCTGGACCTTGTTTTGTGTGGTTAGAAATTATATTATATTGGCTATAAAGAAGCTTTTAGTACTAATGTTGTAGTCATATATAGGAGAGTTTTTGAAAAGACAACAACCATACTGCCTATATTTATTGACTTTAGCCAAAAGTCATAGATTCAGCTGCTTGCTTTTCCTAAAGCTCTGTTTATGACCAGAGAAAAAGTCATAAAGATCTTCTCTTCTCCATGAAACTGGATAAAAAAACCTCATGCATCAATTTCTTGAGAACCCCTTTCAACATCTAGGTGACTCCCTGCATACCTTTAAAGAACATTTCATCTTGCCTAGATATTTAAATCAAAGGAGTCTCAGCCTTGGGAAATGTTATAGCTAAGTATCTAAAATTGCTGTGATTTAAAGGAATTAAATGCAGTTAAATTGTATTTTCCTATTCTACTATATTGCAAACAGTATGTCAGGGATTGTATTTGTTTAATTGTATTTTTAATACTTAGGCTTAATGGTGGACCTGATCCTCTAGGCACTACTGCAATTTTTCTACTTGTACATAAGGAGTTAATGAAATAAACCTCTATCAAGGAGATGTAAACCTTCCTTCAGCACACAGAATTATGACACTAATAATGAGTGGCAATGGAAAATTCACATACATATAAATTTAATTATCCATTTTTTGTTTTTGGACATCTGGATTGCCAACAACACATGGCACTTAAATTGGCTTTTGGGTTTCTTTATTTTATTAATCATTTAGATGTTTGATAATATTAGCAGTAGAGTGTCTATGAGTAGGGAGAGAAATTGAATATTTCCTGGCCCCCCATTTCCTTCCTCATCTACTAGAAATGCAGGCACTAGCGAAGCTAAAGACAAGATTTTAACCTTTTTGCTTAAGCTGCAAAGAAATGTAAAAAACCTGATGACCTAATGCCCCAGGAGAGGGCGAATAAGTACTTTCCTTTTGCTCTAGTGGCAAAAATGTCTTGAAGTAAAGCCGAGCTCAGTCCCCTGTTTCACAGAGCTTTTAGAATATCTTTCTGTGCAATTTGACCAAATGCTCCCACTTGGCTGCCTTTCCCAGTCCATACCCCTTGGCAGCAGCGAGCTGGTGGCATTTTCCCTGCCAATCTCTGCACAGTCTGCAAGTAGTCTGAGCCATGAGCCATGTCCATTAGTTCTGCAGCAGAGAACCCAGCAGCAAATCCTTCCAGATGCATCTCCTGGGGAGGAGATTTGCTTCTCGCGTCTGCTGCTTCTGATCTGCCAGGTAGAAATCCAGCCTAAGCACACTGCAAGGTTACAGAGGATTTTGTGAGCTCTTGCTTGAACTTCACAGGGTGATTCATTAAGCCTGGAGTGCCAGTTGAAGTGTAATGGGTGTCTAGGATGCCGAAAAGCCGTCTGAGACAAGGAGCTTACCATTAAGAATGATATACTGGTTTCAGTGGCATTTGCATTTATGGTTTTTTTTTTACTTTGAAGCAATTCTGGTTTCACCCAGGTGTGGTAGTGTACGAGGGTTTTTGAAGGTGCAAGCTGGAGTCCAGGGTGCAAGCACTTTGCACCAGTCCTTGGGAACCTTGATGGTTGCAACAGAGTGAACTGAAATCCAATGCTGATTGATCCTGTTAATTGATCCATCACAATCCCCCTGCCAAAAGGTGCCTCCTTACAGGAGAAGCCATCCAAGGGCCTTAAACATCTAAAGCAGGGATTTGGACACGGCAAATCAACATGTTCACCGTGACTTCATAAGGCTGCAGTAAATTTCTTCGTTGGTAGTGAACAAGAGAGCTGAGTATAAATAACTTGAACATTTAGCTGACCAGCAGCTGTAAACTTCTCTCCAAGTAAAGCCAAAATTCTTTGACTAAGCACTTCTTGGTGTGCCTCAGGAGAACAAGACAGAAGGAGGCTCTTGGATTTTCTTCTAGCCAAGGCAGAGCTGCAGGTGGAAGATCTCTTACATAAAAAGGTGTAGCATGAAGCTCAAGGATGTAGCCATGAAAGAAAATTTGTGTAGAATTTCTTTCCAAATGTTATATTCTCTAGTAAGAAAATATTTTTTTTCCAGACACAAGAGTGTGGCTGAAAATAACTCGGTATAATAATAACTGTGCTTCAAAGGGCAACAGTCTCCTCCTTTTCAAATTAGCTTGGTATTTAACTTGAAAGTTGATCCCTTTTCCATTTCACATGGCTGAAGTTAAACTGTGGCACATATTTGATTCCACAACTGTTGGCTAGAGCTATTTTTGGAACAAGTGGGACCAGAAAAGACACTTCTCTGCCAATGATGCCAGATGACCCAGCTCCAGATGAGGCATCACCAGTGTTGTTCCTAGGGTAGATTATCCTTGCCACAAAGGGATCTGGCATTATCCTTAGTGTACTTGGCACCTCAAGAAGCAAAGCAAGCATGAGAAGTTCAGGAAGGAAAGTTGGAGTAATCTGTGTAGTTGGTAGGCTGTCTTCAAGCACATTTTACATTGTCAGATTCCTCTCTTAGGCTCAGCCTTACCTCCATGCTTTACACTGAGTGATCTTGTGTTTCTTAGCAGAAGGTACATGAAGGATTAAAAGTAATAGCATTTTTTTTCTTCTGTTAGAGAAAGGTATCTCTAGGCCTAAGCTCCTGGTAGTGGAGAAAGATCCACAGCTGATGTTTATTCTCACACACTGGTACCTTGCTTGAGTGTATGGACAAAATAAAACCTGTCTGTGTCTGTCTTTGCACTGATGACACTGGACTTGGGGACTGGAAAAGTCAGATAGTTCCCATAGTGACCTCTCTATTCCCTCTGGAAAACTGCCATTTATAAACTGAAGAGGAATGGTCCTAGCAGCCACCCCTATTATAAATCCCAAAGGGATTTATCCCAAAGGGAGCACCCTGTCTCCTTGTCAGTGCTGGTCAAAAAGATGAAATCCAGTCACTCAGGGGGTGTGTGGGAGTGACAGCTGCCTCATGCACCTCTAGCATGTCTGGAGGTGGTGTTTGTCTTCCCATTGCTCCTTCACCTGTGAACTGTGGCTTGAAAACCCCATGAGGAAGCTCAGAGAAGCTTTTTTCCCAGGAGGGCCCTCTGCTGTGTTCAAAATTTGAAAAGTACCATGCTGGAGCATTAGAGAGCAAGCTGGAAGTAAATTATGACAAATCAATTAGCTACAAGTGCTATTGAGAGAGTGTTTTGGATTGAAATACGCACCTAAGAGCATGAAGTATTCTGTCAAATCATTGAACATAAGGGTGAAAAATGGAGGAAGTCCATTTTAGTACACATGTTCAGCCACATTAATTCGAGAAAACTGATGATTTTCTTCTGCTGGGAAATGTTGAGCCTGTACTCTCAAGAGAAAATCAGCTCTTTAGAGGGAAAACTCTCCAGCAGGTTATTGTGTACAGGCTCCACTTACAACCATGTGAGACTTCACTACCCGTGTCATGCTCCACGTTGGGAGCATTGGGGGAAAATAACATTTTAAACCGCAGATGGTGGGATTTAACTGACTAAGTGCAGCCGTCTAATCCTTAATTGTCACCCTACACAGGGAAGCAGTCATCTCCAGGGCGGAGTTATTCTCAGCCTGAAGTAGCTGACTCAGTTGAGTTGGGTGAATTATGCCTGGAGGTGCTTATTTCTCCCCACAGTTTGTAAAGGGAGCCTGGGAAGACTGACTCAGATACAGAAGTGTGCAGTGTGGCCCTCTAGAGCTGAAGGAGGTGAAGCCTGCCCAAGAGATCAATAGTGGAAGGTCGACAGGTAAGATTTCCAAGCAGAACATTTGTCATGTCCATTGCGGTGTTACTCAGTGGCCAGAGAAGGTTGTAGACATGGCATGAAAATTTCAGAGCTGCAGTGGTTCATCAGTGAAGATAACCAACAGGGCAGGGCATGCAAGGAGCATTCTTTAGGATGTTTGTTGTAATGTCAACATTGAGATGACCTCTGCTGGGGAATTTAACCCATTTAGGTTCACCAGCTGTCTTTACACCCTTGTAAAAGGCAACTCAGAGGAAAGCAAGAGAACTTAGGCTTCATCTCATTTCAGCCTGTTTTTATTACTCTTAGAAGATAGGTGCTTTCCTGTAATACTTCTTGCATTAAAATTCTCCTTTTCTCTCTCTCTTCTGGCTGGAAAATTGTATGTGGTGCCACTTGGATTTTATCTTATTGGCAATAATCAGTTTCTCATAAAGGAGAATATTTGAATATAAGATATGAGGTAAAGAACTTTCAGTGAGTCTTCAACAACATAGTTACAGTCTAAAAGAATTTACATATTTTAAAAAGGTACCATGGACATAGGGATGTGTTGAGGGCCTGTGTCTAGAACAGCAAAAGTTGGCTATTTCACTGTATTAAATTATTAAAACACTTCCAGCTTCAAGGACATGGAGCTGCAAGCTGCTAAATATTTTTTTTTTGAACCAATATGTGCCTCTATAAAGACAATGAATTGTGACTGCCTTCTCATCTTGTGCAAAGAACAATAAGTCTTAGAAGGCAGAAGCTTTAAAGATTGGTACTTAATTAGAAAGCGTCCTAAATGAAAAGTCAGTGTTTTAATAAATTTCCTCTAGGATGAAAGAAATGTCTCTCAAAGGAAATTGCAGCAGATGCGTGAGTATTTGGGATCACAGGGGAGACCTTGGCATTTGAAGGCAGAGAACTTTAACTGTGAAGTGTTTGCTTCGTCGTTTTGAAGGACGTGTCTGTGTGCAAACGCTGTGTGTGCATAACATTGAAAAAATGTCTATAAACACATAAATATATAGGGGGTTTTATACACACTGAAAAATCCCAAAACAACCCCCTCCAAAAACAGGATTAGGCATCTTTCTGAGTAGCACTGGTGGGTGGGAGGGGAGGTGGTAGCAGAAGTTGTGGTAGGGATTTATGAGGAAACAGCACAGCCTGGAAGGGATAACTGGAGCCAAAGATGGGACTCCTGATTCCCAGGACTGGAAATCCTGCATAAATCACCCTTTCCTGCCTCCTTCATTGCTGGTGGGACTTCTGAGAGTTTAGTGCATGTCATGGGTCCTTGACAAAGCAAAAGCTGTCAGGGATGGAGGGGAGTGTGGAATCTCCTCCCAGGAGCTGTTCCATGTCCTCTTGAACACCATGGTTTGGTGTTCCCAGCTCATGGATTCCAGCCTGCCCTGGGCCAGGTGAGGTGCAGTGAGGAGGTGCCTGTTCCCTATGCCCTGCTGTGCCCACAGCATTTTGGGGAAGTCTGATGGGGCAGGCTCGGGGCCATCCTCCCCATGTGGGTTTTGGTTACCTCACCCTTCCCACACCAATACCATTGGGAGAAATTTCCAATAACTCTCACATCCTTCCTCCTAAGTGATCCATGAATAACTTGGAAAAGTTCCTTTGGGCCATTATTTTAAACTGGCAGCTGTGAGTGATGCCACTGTGGAAAGCTGGTACACAGTGTCTTGCACTCTCTTTATGACCCAGCTGATCCAATATGCTAGTGCTTGCAATGGGTTTCAAAGGACTTTGATACTTAATCTGTGTTTGAAGTCATGTTTGTTCCTAGCAGTTTTTGAAATTGAACAAATACAGGAAATTACTTTTGGTAATGTAGGCTGATAGACTGATTTCCTGTTACTTTCAGATCAGTTAATTCTAATTTTCTTAAATCAATGTAAAATTTATCAAGTCGAGCAATGTCCTGTATGAGTTTATTCCTCAGTTCAGACAGAAGTATTTTATAAACTTCTCTGCAGGAAATGTCCAATTGAGTTGTTAAAATTGCTTGGCAGGTTCAAAATTACATTAACTGTTTTACCAGCATAAGGGGATTGTTGAAAAAACATCTGTTCTGAAAGGCTTATCAAATTTTTACCCTCTCATCATCAGATTAGTTTTTGTCTTGTTCATTCAGTTGTTCTACCTGACAATTTACGGCAATTTTCTGCTCATTTCTTTGACCTAGAGTTTGAGATTTAAAGGTTATAAGTTCTAGGCTAGTAGGAAGCATTGGTTTTGTAGGAGAAATATAAATATTTCCTACGTCATAACACTTTTGATAATATTGGTAAGCAGAAGACTTTTCTTCATTACTAAGTAATGCAATGAATGTTTCTATCTGATAAGAGTCCTCAAATTGCTGCTCCATACATCCTCAAGCTCCTGCATTGCAATGGCAGCTTTGTATTATGGGAAAGGAAAACTTTGGGACTTACCGTGCAGTTATTTTGAGTTTAAAAAGGATGGCTGGCAGGGATTTCTAAGACCTGTGCACTCAGAAACAGAGGAAGTTTCAGATTTCACAGTATCACTGCCCACCTTGCTGTACCTGAGCAGCAGCCTCTGCCTGGCCTTCCTCAAAGTGGTTAGTTCCTCCAAAACACTCCCAGAATTGCCTGCCCTCAGGAGCCAACAATTAAGTGGGTGCTCTCAACCAATACTGGAATACTCATGTTAATTTTCCTTACTTTGTATTTTTATATAAATATAGAATATATATATATATATGCATAAAATCTAGTCATATGAACTTTCTGTGAATTCCCTGCAGATTTTTGAGAATTATAGGATGATGAAGGCCCTCTCCAGACATTTTTTCCTTAGAGAATAATCCCGTACTTTAAAATTCCATCTGGGGTACTACAGTGCAGCGTAGATGAGCAACAGTTTCTGCAATAATCATATTAGTTCTGCAATAATGGTATTGGTTCATTAATAGAATATCAATTCTATAATTATCTTATTCTCTCTCTTTCAAATCCTATAAACCTCATTTGTACAAGACAGCTGATTAGCACAATGCTGCAGCATGAAGCCGTAACAGCACAACAATAAAAGTGTTACGCATTTTCTTAGTAATGACTTTTTGGTGATAAATATACAGCTATTTTTAAAGCAACAATTACAAGACTTATTGTTTTAATTTTTGTGGGAAGTACTAAAGGATGAACAATTTCATTGATATAATGAATATAGCCTTGCATGCAGCTAATGCTAAATGGTTAGGGAAAGCGAGATTATTTGAAAGATTTTGTGTGCATATATATAGAGTAAGTGATCCTTAAGAACAAGTAAGGAGAGAAATTTGCTAAGGAAGCATGTTTTACTGGCTTGATGATTTTTTAAAAATTTGCTGGATTAATGGTTTAGACGATCCATTAGGTATCTAATGGAAATGTTTAAAACAACTTTTTTAAAATGACATTTTCAGTAGTAAGTCAACTAAGTCAAGTACAAATACAGTATACAAAGCTGTTAATAGAGTTCACGTGGTGCACAGCAAGTTTGGAAACCCAGACTCCATCCCATGCATGTCTATGTTTAGAGCAGGTCAGTGCAGTGTTTCTAAATCTGAGCACACTGATACTATTCAGAACTTGAACAAAAGAGTGAAATACGACAGAACTTGCTTATTCTTTGAAAAGATTTGCAGAAGTTCCTTAACAGAAGAAATCACATATCTCGTGCTTTGAGCAGAGCATAAAGAAATGTGGGGGTTGTGACTGACAGGTTTCAGTCTTGAAAATGGCAAAAGTTTGAACATCTTTCAAAAAAGACCTTGAAAGTAAGAATGGTTGAATCATGCTGTTTGCCTGTCTTTTCCATGATAGCCAGTTTGAGCTGCAGAGTGAGATGTAGCTGTTTATAGTCCTTTTCAAAGGGGAATGGAGTATATGTACATAAAGCTTTAAATACTTTCCTCTCTCTGGGGGATACTAAAGTGGCCATTTTGGGAAGAAACAGAGAAAAAAAGAGATAGAATTTTAGGTCTCTTCCTACTTCAGAGAAGTACTTGTTAAAAATAACCATTACATTTCTTCCACAGAAACTCTGAAATTTGAGCAGCTTTGCCTTGCATTCAGATCACTGCAGCCTCAGCACACACAGGTTCAAATATGCAGCACAAAGGCCAGTCTCCCTGGGGATGCTGCTGTCCTGTATTTCCTCCCCAGCCCCTCCTGCTTGTCAGACTGCACTTCCCATAGCAATTTCTTCAGTGTTACACGAGCTGCATTACAGAGGAGTGTTTAGAAGAGCAGAACAAACACGAGGGATGCCTTTCTGGAGGCCTCTGGGGGAAAAATCTGATGAACCACAGCCTTCTTCCCTCCATGCAGCTGGTGGTAGCAGGTGTTTAGGGTGCGCTAGCTCTGTTTCCCTCTGGCAGAGATAAACTGGACATCCTTGGCAGCCTCATGTCCTAGGATGATGGGGACACTTAAAGCCTTGGTGTGGGTCAGTAGGAGGGGCAGGAATAATAACACAGATCTCTTGGAAGCATCAGCTCAGAGCTTTAATGACTGAATGGCCAAACAGCCAGAAACTTCTATAGAGCTTGGCTGAAAAGCGTTCTCTTCCTATCTTGGCCCTAAAGAGTTGGGAGAATGGAAAGACAAGGTGCTACTGAGAAAATAGGAAATGTAGAAGGTGATGAATGCTTCTTGTTCGTCCATTTTTTGAAATGTGATGAGACAGTTGCCATAGAAATGCTGTTCTCTGCTCGATACAATGGGTGCCAGTTCCAGGAAGCCATTGACAGCTGTCACAAACAGCTTTCCATGAATTTAAATATCTCAGAGTAATGTAAAGGGAAATAAGTCCTTGTGTTTCCTTATGGATGAGATGCTGTAAGATTTGCTTTTACTTAGGGGAATATGACTGAGCAGGGCATCAGCTGTTACACATGGTCTGTAAAGTGAATGTAACTGCAGTTTGGTTTTGCTGCAAACAAAAAGTGGCATTTGTTTTCCAGAAAGAAATTAACTTACATCTTTTAAGACTGTTTTGATAGACCTGAGCTTGCAACTACCTTGATGTTCACTACCAGATTATAAAGCTACACAAATTAATTTTTTTTTCAGAGGACAGTTTTGGCAGTTTGAAAGAATATACTCCATAAGAATAAAGTGCTCATTAAGAAAGAGTTTTCAGCTGTAAATAGTTTAGGATTTCAAACCATTTTGAATACAGCTAGTAAGTGTATTGTGAAAGATCAGTTAGCAAGGAAGAGGCTTCTCTAGTTGTTTTTGTGGCCAACATTCCTTATCCTAGTTGTGTGCTCAGATACTGCAGGAGGTAAGAGCAACTGGGGGGAGAGCACCGAGCATGTAGTATGAGCTTCTGATCTACTTTTTTGGGTTAGCACTGAGCTCTGCAGAGCTCAGTTGAGAGCAAACTCCTTTGGGCAGACTCATCAGAACAGTCAAAGTTGAGCTGCCTCAGGGGAGGAAGAGTGACCCATACCAAACATGCAATGGAAACAATTCGTAAGAAAACGAAGGCTCTAAAACTGTTTTGCCGATGAAAGAGGCAATTCATGGATACATTTAGTAGCTCATGCTGTTTACAAAATTCTGCTGGACAGGCCTTATGCTTGTAAGAACTTGTTTCTTTTATTCTGAGATGAGAAAGATATGAAAATTAAATTATTTTATGTGAGCAGATCCCTTTATGGAAGACTAGACTCTGTTATAAATGAAGATAGGGCCAGTTCATTTTCTTTTCCCCAGAGCTTTCTGGACTGGAACAGCATCCTTAAACAGCCTTATAGCAATTTAAAAACTGAGACTGACTTAACTTTTTTAAAGAGACTTGCTGCTTTCCTTTTCTGATAGTATGCAAAAAAAAAAAGCATTAATTAAGACATGCATTAATTAAGACTGTCATGACCTGTAAAATTTATCTGTCCCCGTGAATGTCTTATGTAACCTACTGGAGGATTGTTACTTTGCTTCTCCTACACTGCCCTTCCAGTCTAAAGGGACCTTTCTGGCCCATCACGTCTTAAAAATTGAGGGTAGGATGGCTGCAGGCTAATATATTAATTAATGGGAAGACTAAGTCTGTGTGAGAGTCTGGGTCAGAAATTTAGTGTTCCGTTTTCCTTTTCATGGAATCTGTCCAACACTACAAATTGCCAAAATATTCACAGCCACTCTAGTGGGGAAGAAAGAGCTTAGCAGCAAGACAGCACCTAATCCACCCTCAGGGCACAGTGATCTGGCACTTGTCTTGCTCCAAGGCCTCTGTGGATCCAGCAGGTGAGCATCACAACCTTCATCTCAGACTCAGTGCCTCCCACAGGTCCTGCTGGCAGGTTTTCAATTCACTCTGCCTCTGCTCGGCTTGTTATTAATTCTTGCTGGGCAGCAAAGGTGCAAGGAGTGCCTGCTCAAGTCCTAAGGGTGCAGGGGGAATAGTTAATGATCCCCTGTGCTAGAACCGACTGAGTAGAAAAGAACATCACCCCGTGGGCTACAGGTGCTATACTGGGAACCTGGAGGACATGGGGGTCCCAAAATGACTGGGATCCGAGGGGATTTGAGGTGCAGACCTCTAACTGAGGGCTGTGGTCATCCCTTCTGAAGGGACACAGTTGCTCAGCACTTTGTGTCTTGGGGAATTTGCCAAGTTCTTGTTCATTATAGGACAAACTTAATTTGGCACTACCAACTGCCAGAAGCCTGAAGTCACATTGAGGTTTAGTACTCTGTTTCCTGCAGCTACTGTAAACAAATATGTGCTGTCTGCTAAGAGCATCATGTACTTGTTCAGCATTAGACTTACAGACAGCTTTGTTCTTGGAGCAGTTCTTTTATTCATCATTCTATACGAATTTGCAGACTTATTTTCTCAACCTCAGCACTGATCCTGTTCTTGCTTTTCCATCTCTGATTTGTTGAATATCGTTAATCTTGGCAGGATTCAATTGCTTGAAATAACCATATTGTTGATCCTGAAATGTCCTACTGTGAGGCTTCAAATTTGAGGGCTCTTAGAGCTGCAGCTTAATTTACATGATGCTGCTAGCATTTTGGAAGTATTAATTTCAGTTTGTAAACATTTGTGCTTTGATGAATGGCAATCTATTGTTAACGATCCTGCACCCTCTTTCTACTTCTTTGCTTTCACAGCCAGAGACAGGGCAGATTCTACCCACACCATGTGTGACTTTTTTCCTCTTTAAAAACATATATTTTGTTCCATTCTGTTGAAATGGAGGAAACTTCTGCCACTGGGTGCGTGGATCTGGCAGTAGTACTGTCCACCCATGGGCAAAAGAAATGCAACCTCTCTTGAAAGTGTACCACAGCATGAGGCTGTCTCATTTATGTCACCGCCCTTGGGAGCCAAACCATGAGAAATAACAAGGATTTTGCTGAAGAGGTGCTGCAAGCACGTTCTTCCTGCAATCCACAGCCTGTGCTATGAGATGGAGCTCCAAAGGGATCCCTCCCTTCTCACACTGTCCTGAATATTGAAACTTGAACCTGCTTGGACAGATTTTCACTTCTTGTGCTTGAACCTTTTCTTCTTATGGTGATTTCTCCCCTCCCTGGAGGGAGAGGCAGTAAATCTACAGCAGATTTATGGCCTTCTGTCAGCCAAGGACAGTCTGATACACTGAAACCACTGTGATCTCCTAGAAAACATGGCAGGGTAATCTATTGAGTCTTGTAAAGCACAAGTTGTCTTCCCTGAGAGAGGAGAAAGTCTTTTGGCTTGTAAAACCTTTGGAAATGAAGGATAAAGAACAGTGAAAGTTGCCCAATTTTTGTATTCTGGAAAGTCTGGAAAATTTTTAAAGTTTTCAAAGTAAATCAGTTACCTTTATATCTCTGCCTCTAAGCCACTGGAATGGAAAATATCCTAAATAATACTTACACAATGCTGCAAGAGTTCTTGTTCCCAACTCATTAAACGTTGTTTTGTTCTCTGACAACCTATGCCTCCAGTAAGAAATTCCTCTTCTGGGAATGCCACAGACTGTGCAGAGTGCAAAGCACAGTCCCTGAAGTGGATGTGTCAAGGTCTGAATACAGAGACTGATATTCCAGTTGGAGTGGGTGGTGTCTCAAAAACCTCAGGTGGGAAGCAGATGTAGTATCACTCTAATGTCTTGGTGATGGGCTTGGAAGGCTCTGCTACCAGCCTGGTTACAGCAAGAGCATCAGCATTCTGAATTAAATTGCTTGAGTCATACCAGAATGCATCAAGAAAGATTATCTTCTGTCCAAGAATATCTGATGGGTGATGGGGTTTGAAATTTTATTTATTAAAAAAAACCAAACCTGACCAAATCAAACATCTCTCCCTCTAAGCCAGTCCCCTGGCTGCTTTTTATTTTGCTGTAGCTCAAGACCCAACACCACGCATGCTGTGGTGAAAAATGTCACTGATATTACGTGAAGATAATTACTGTTTTCACTGCTGCTTGGAGCATTTAATTTTGTGTTCAATACAAATGAAACAAACTGCTTTCACAAAATAACTTCACAGTTTCTTCCCTTTGTGTTTCCATGGAGGAAACTTCTATCTCTTTTTGGATTATCTATTCTCTGCAAAGAATACTTCTGCCCTGGCTAAAAGTCCCTATGAGGATTGCCCCTGACTTAAGGGAATACTGAGTGGGAGACTAACAGAATTGAGTTTGAGATTCTTTACTTTTAAATATCAGAAAGTAACAGAACGGGAGGTTGCTTGAAACCTCTGTTAATCTGTTAGTCCACAGATAAAGTGTTTTACGATATTCACGAAAATCATGATACTTGGGATAATGAGTGATTATTTGTCCTTTACCATGTAGCTAGCACAGTGTAGCTACTTGCTGCATGGATTTACAATCTGCCTTGCAAAGGACAAGCCCCAAAGGGGCTACATTTCAGTGAATTGGAAGAAAAGGAAATAGATAGGTAGATGTGCAGCCCTTCTTTACCTTTTTGAGTTCAAGTGAAGCTCCCTGAGTAAAAGGCCATTAACCAGTGCAGCTGATGGCTCTCAGCCCCAGTCTATCAACTCCTTAAACTGAGTCAGTGGTGATTGCAGGTATCTAAAGAAGAACCATAGGGTGCAGTGTCTCACTCTAGAATATTGCTTCAACCTTGAAATATTCTTTTAAAGCAGCAACTTTTGACTTCTTTTTATGGCAATTCTAGAAAATTTTAGAGAGTAATGGCAAAGTTGTGACAAAGCCTGAAAGGCAACAAAACTGAAATGATAAGCCGTCATGTAACTTAGAAAATTGTCTTCTTTCTCCTTTGGTGTCATAACAACTCTTTCATGTAGTTTTGGTAGAAAAGAGATCATAAGAGGCTGGCAGATATAACTCTTCCAGTGTGGAAAATATTTCTACCACCAGGTAGGGCTTCACTTATCTGCTGCAAGATCTGGAGCCCAGATTGTCTATGGCTCATCCTAATTTCACAGGTAGAGAAGGCACGAGAAGCGAAAAGAGAGCTAACCTGAGTTTTGTTGTGAGCAGGGCGAGGTGAATGCTGAATTCTGCCCTAGGGTATGACAAAAAAGAAAACGGAACTTTTTGTAATTTTGAGATTGTTAGTTTGGGTTCTTGGGCAGTAGATGCCTGATAACTTAGTGCTTTATCTATCCTGCATTGGGTTTGTGCTGTGCATGCTTTGCTAAACTATTGCTGAGATTCTGCTCTAGTGCAGGGGCCAGATTTCTGCAAAATTATCATCAGACATTGCCTATCTGCTGCCTGAGGATCCTGTGTGCTCAGTAAATCAGTAGATAGACTGTGGAACTTTATTAAGACTTAGGTCTTTGCAATGCCCTTGGTAGTTCATCACTTCTAAGCAGAAATGCAGCTGTGTAATTTCATAAAGGCCAGTTAGGCCTTTCAGAAATAACACCAGCAGTTATGCTGATAGATCAAGTGTGGGAGCTCTGGACATAAAGCATTGTTGTTCATCATAGGATATAAAAATTTATAGCTGGAGGGATCCTGTTGTGGGAGACTTTCCCTCTGTGTGGAAGTGGGTTGGCCATGGCTAGAATTTGATTATCTGTATCAGCACGTTTTCTAAGTGAGAAAAGCTATTTGCATATAATACAATAATGCCTCCCACCTGACATTTACAGCAGAGACCTTCAGAAGAAGAAAAGAGAATTCTCCCAATTTTTACTACCTGTTGTTCATGGTGATATCTTTAGCTACAGGCTTGTCTTGTTAATTGATTGAATTATTTAAGCTGCTGATTTATTTAGTGAAGGCAAAATTAGTGTTTTTGTCTCTAACAGCCGTAGGACTTGGAAGAATAGTCAAGGTATTTTTCCTGTTCTTTCAGTGCATTACCTAAGAATATGATTCCTGTGTACTAGGCAAAAACAGATAGAGAAATCTGATTTCTTTCTTTTGAAGTGCTGACTTCATAGTCCCTAGAAACTTCTTTGCAGGCCTTTTGGTTCTTTCTCCCTATAGTGGTGTCTCCATATAAGATCAGGATTTTGCTTTAGCTCTGGATGAGCCTCATGAAATTACTGAGAAAGGCGCATGTTGTCCTGTATGTTATGGTTTGTAAGCCAGAACTCCAGTGTATGTATTTTGTGGGCATGTGTTCACTGTTTACAGTGCTTGTCTGCACTGATAGTGTGAGAAACTCTGATGCTGGCTCAGCAGAAAGCCCTTCTGGGTTTGTGTGCTGCTGCTTCCCGTGCAGTGTGGTGCCTCTGGCTGAACAGCCCCCTCACTTCCCTCTCCCAGCCTGTGTCAATAAAAATGTGTGAGTTGCCTTTCTCACCCCAGAACCCTTTCCTCTCCAAAAGAAACAGTGTGTTGCAGAGGCACCTCGTCACTTGTAATTTATCCTTTCTTCCACAAGGAGCAACGCTGCTGAGTCCTTTAACTGGGGATTAATCTTTCTGTCTTTTACTCTTTGAGTTGCTGCCAATCAACTATTATTTATAAAACAAGCTCTTGGGTGATGATGGCAGATCTCATAAGTCACTGCTCAGTTTCTGCCCTACCTTACTGAGACTATTGGCATAAATTCAAGTACGTTCAGCTACTCATTTCTAATTTGGTCAGTACAGAACAATTTTATCCCCATATTACTTCCCATACTGGCACATCCAAGCAACCAACCAATTGCCACTTCATTTACCCCCTGCAGCCGTACAGATCAGAAACAGAGGGCAGGCATTTACCCTGCTGTGATCTCCTGAGAGTTTATTCAGAAATGCTATTTCTACCCTGCAGTGCTTAAAAACAGGAGCACTACTACTGCGATCCACCCTAGGAGAACTGGGTGAATTTTGGGGGAGAAGGGGGCTCTGAATCTCAGAAATGATGGCTGATCATTTTGGAGATGGTAACAATGAGCTTTAGCAGTGTTTGTATGGAATGACCTTTATAGTTCATTCCTTTTTTTGCCTCTGAGGCTATTGCAATCTTTCTGGTAAAATCTTCATACCACACTAGTCCCAAGAGAGATGTAGGAGCAAGGAGACGGATATGTATTATTTAATCTGTGTTTTGCACCATGCTTCAGTCAATCTCTAGATATGACAAGGGTGGTCAGTGTTGTGTTAGTCACAAAGCCTCGTGCCAAGGTAAGTCTTGGCAGTTTTGGATGCTTATGCAATGAATACTGGGTAAGTGGCTTGAACTTCCAAAACTTTCTGAGGAGCAATCTGTCTTTGGGATGTCAAATATTGTAGTTCATGCTTTAAGTTAAGTCCAACAGCCTGAAATACTTTCTCTTATTGTTTTGCAGCATTCCTGGATCTGGTGTTATCCAAGCAGTGCAGAAATACAAATAAACCCCACCACAAATATAGGAGAGGACTATGAGGATTGTACTAAATAAACCTTAGAATATATTAAAAAACCTCTCAAACAATTCCCTCCCTCCCTTCCCCTTCTCCCTGCCCCCACTTTTTTTTTTCTAATTCTGGGCACATATGCTGTTTCCACCTCCCATAGTGGACATGCAGTGCTAATTTAAATCCAATCTCATTTAAATTCAGTACTCCACTATCGAAGACAATTTAAAAAAATAATGCCAAAGACTTGAAACCTACAGTTACCAGTCACATGATGTCTAGGTCTACTCTGCTAACCATCCCCCATGTTTAGTTACTTCCCCAGCCTGCAATAACCAGGTTGAAATTTACTGCTGCCATTAACTTGCCTGTTATCTAGAGACTCCTAATGTAGCTGATGAATATTCCTGTAGTCTGTGCCACATTGTTTTCAAAGGCTTTCTTTTTCCTGTTGCAAGGTGTGAGGCTGATCCTACAGATTCTCACTTTGAAGCACTGTTTGTAATATTAATTTGGTGAAACAGGAAAGACAGCAGTGAGCTTTTCTTTCTAACTTACACAATCCATAGAAAGGCTGAAGAGATCTGAAGCTTTGTTTGCTCCTGCAGATTCAGTGAGGTTCATTCACACTGCTTGAGTCTGTGTGGGGACACTTGTCTTCCTAAACCCATTTATAGTGAGGCTCCTGTGGAGAGTCTCAGGACCACAAAGGTCTTGGTTGAATGGGGCAGCTGGAAGTCTCCTCATCCAGTCTCCTCTTTGTAGTTGGGAGCTGGCTGACATTAGAGACCAGCCCAGCCATGGCTTTGTATTTGAGAGGTTTGAAAATCCTCAGTAACTGAGACATTACAAGCTCTGTGGACAACAGCACTGCCCTGCCCTGCCATTGTGAGGAAGGTTTTCCTAGTGCTCAATCTGAAACTATCAAGACAATGTTTGTGAATGTTGTCATCCTTCCTCATCTTGCCTGCCACTCTTAAAACCAGTTTGGCTTCGTGGTCTTTAACCTTCCTAATAGTGTTTGCACTAGGTCATCCTTTTTTAGTCTGATGGATCAACCCTTCTTTGAGGATGGAACAACCCCTGTTCTTCACCCTCTCTCACAAGCCATGTGCCTTGAGCCCTGACCATCTCATGGACTGGACTGTCTCCATTTTCTCCCATCCATCTTGATCTCTCCCTTCTTTCCAGAAGTGTCTGAAGTACTGCAAGTCTGGCCTGACCAGTGCTGACTGGATTGGGATAATAACCTCTTGAGCTGCTGGACATGCTTATTTGAATGAAATCATTTGCTTTGTTTGTGACACGAGTCAAGTGTTAGCTTATATTAATCTGACACCCACAATAACCTCAGGACCCTTTTGGCAGGGCTAATGGGCAGGGCTCATTTCATTTCTGCCCTTGCAGGTGCCTGGGGTTTTTATTCCCTGAGTGCATAGCTTCTTACTTGGCTGTGTTGAACTTCATGATGTTTGTTTGCTCAGTCCTCAAATTTATGGTCAGTTCCCTTTGTGTTGAAGCTCTGTCTTTTGTCATGTCAGAAACTTCTGATCTATTATCCTGGAGGATACAAAAAATTGCAGGCAAGTTTCTGCTTTGATTTATTCTTTTAGGGGAGATTTCTCTATCCATTAACCATAGAGGGAACCATGGAAGACTTATTCCCTATGGTTGGCTTTTGAGTATCTTCAGACTTAGTTTCCAGAAGTAAGAACAGTGGATATATAGAGAAACTAGTACTGTATTTTCTTTTCATCCTGCTGTGCAGTGCCAAGCCTGAATGGAACAAGAGCTTTTTTCTCTTTTTGTTTGCTATGATGTTCTTCTGCTTTGTATCTATTCTGCCTTCCAAATACTGTGTTTCATCTTTAATGGTTATGGCACCCATTAAGCTGAGAACAGTCTTATGTCTGAACTATCTCCTCAGACTGTTAGCCTCATTATGGAATCTTAACTTAATGTTCAGACTGTTGGTGCATTAATAATTGTTTGGTATAAAATGTTGGCTTGCCTTCCTCCCCATTCTCTTCAGCTAAGGTTCCTTTATTTGTAAATAGGGCGACTTGTGGCCAGTTAATCCATGGTGGGATTTCCTTGTTACTCCTCCTGCTAACATCTAACACTGCCCTATTTTTATTGTATTTTCATCAGATCTCCCTTTTATTTTATGTTAGACACTTTATTTTAAACAATAAGACCCCAATGGATATGTTTCTGTGCATATTCTTTTCTTTTAGTTTTTGTAGTCTCTCTCAAGGGTTATCTGCCTTCTGCTATTGACCATGCAGATATTATTTAGGTGTATTTAGCTTCTGCAGAGGTTTTAAACTTCTTTTTTTTTTCCACCAGCCAATGTGTAGATTACTAAAAATCTTTTAGTAGAAATGCATAGGTCCCCATATGATAACTGATGTCATGCACTTCTAGTGTGGTGGATTTGTTTTTTGCCTAATTTTTTTGAGTGGATCTCTTAGAAGCTGTTCATATAAAGGTTTACAGATCCTAAGATGAAAGCAACCATTTTGTTTTATCTGATGGGAAAACAGAAAAGGAATAATCTTAGGCTGCACCTTACAGTAGAGAAAGCTCCATGGGATAAGTACATGTAATATATATCGAGCTGATATTGCCTACAGGATTCACAGCAAAACACATATTTGACTCCCTTTGTTCCTTAAAGGATGAAGGGCTAATAAGCAGAACCTGTTTTTTAGAAACCACAATGATCTTTGATAGACATCTTCAACAAAAACTTACATCATGAAATCAACATGCCTCATTCTGTTCTATCTCAACCCAGACCTGGACTAGGTAAGTGGGACAGTATTTTAACAGGGCAAGAGATGTACTCTTGTTAAGGACAGCAGAAAAAGGCACTGGGCTGATGAGTGAGTGACTTGCTCTCCCTCAGCAGTAGCAATTTCCCTTTTCAGCCACCAGCCATCCTGGATGCAGCCATATGAAAAGCCCACTGCTGAGGGGGAGTGAGTGTGATATTCTCTTCTGTGGAACTTGGAGCTAAATTAGCACAGTCCTCCTCCTTTCTTCCTTCATGGATTGCGCTGCTGTGGCTGTATTAATGAGGCACCAGCCCTGTGGAGTATGTTGCTCTGGTGCCAAAGTTCGAGACTGGTAAAAATGTCTGGAAATGTTTAGTTTTCTGCAGGTTATAATTTTTTTTTTTCAGAAAGATTATTTCATTCATTGTTTCCTTTCTTGGTTGCAGCATTTAAAAATTACCCATTTTATATAAAGAGGTGTTAAGTGCTTGCATTTTCATTGTCTTCCTCCGTGTTTTAGTCGTGAATGAGTTTACCCACATCAGAGAACATCGCTGGTCATGTTGATAGTACCTAGTTTTCATGGATTTGGTGGTTTCCTGTATTCCCAGAAAGAGAACTTACACATAATAACCCTGAAAGTTTCTTACATTATTTCCCACTGTGAAACATGAGGTTTGTAGGAAAAATGAGCTAAAACAGTTCACAAAGTGGTCCCTGGAATGGTGGTGGTTGGAGGGCTAGGCAGGGCTCTGTTCCTCAGCTAAAGTAAGTGCCTGCTTCACACTGCTTTGTAAGGGAAGCCACCCTTGATTTTATCAGTGTCTTCTCTTTCAAATCCAAGATCCTGATTTTGTTTGGCACTAGGGCTAGACAATAAGCAGGAAATGGATATATGGAAAAAGCATGCCTGGAGAAAGTGCTTGTTCCAAACTGCCACAAGCTGCAGGTTGGCTGCTGCTTGAAGAATGAATAATTGCATTCCTTTTTAAATGACACACTTTAGAAGTGGTGTGGATATTCCCTTTTTTTAGTCAGTCACATGTCCTGATCCAGCAATGTGTTTTAGTTCTTTTTAAACTCGGATGATACTTTGAAATAAATAAAACTAGCATGTGCTCCAACACTCTTCTCAAGGATGAGTTCTTTCCAACGTCCAGGCCCTATCTTTTAAAAAAGTGATCATTTCTAGGATAATTTCATGCATTCCGTATTCCCGTGGGCATTCAGCTGACGTGCCTCATGATAGACACCCAAAACTCAGAGCGTGTGTGATGTGGGCCATGCAGGAACTGAGAGCTGACCCCCAGCCCAGTGCCTTAGCCACAGTCCCACCCCCAGCCACTGAAACTGGAGAGTGCACGGGGCAGGAAGCAGAAATCAGGGCTGGTTAACCAGGCTGGTGATTTCAGGGATGAAGCTGATAGAAGAGCAGGAGCAGAGATGTGCACAAAGTGGAGCAATTTTAAGTTCTTAATTACAGAGTGCCTGAAGAAGGCCGGGTTCTTGCTGGAGCACAGATCAAGTGCTTTCTCCTCTGATGGGATTAGGTCACTTTGGCTACTTTTGTGTCAAGTCCCTTTCAGACATGCCACTGCTTTGATTCTTCTCACTCCCCAAAGGACTGTAATTAAGAAGTTACTGCCTCCCAAGTGTGCAATTATGTTCTCTGAAACCCAAAAAGCAGTCCTGAGTGTAAAACATCCCCTGCTTCCTGCATGAGCATTCTTCTGACACGAAGTTAACTCAGCTTTGGTAAACTGCAGAGGATGTTTTGTCCCCAGACAATGTGTTGAGTGTGAAGTGTTAGAGAGGGGATCCAAAGGAAGACATGAAGTAGGTAAAACACAAATAAGGGTGCTTGGTAAGTATTTTTGAAATAAAAGCTAGAATAAAAGCTTGTATGAAAGTCTTAGTAGTTGTTGAGTTTTCCAGAAATGAGCAATGAAAAGACCTCCAAGGACTGCAAGTTTGGGTTTTGATGTTTTGCCAAAGTCTCTGTGCTGTTGACAAAAATAAAATTCAAGGAGTTATTACCCATTAAAGACTTTTATTTACACTAGTCAAATGCCCAGTTATGCCAGTCCCAATTTTAATCTTCTCTGAAGGCAAAACTCACTTTGTGAAAATAGTATATACAAGGCAGAAATATAATCTGCTGGAAAACTGGTTTTTTGAACAGTAATCTTGAGTGTTTCATCATGCCAGTATTACTGTCACATCTGACAAATATTTACATTTCTCTTGTTTAAGGCACTCCAGTAATAGAAATAAACAATTCCTAGGCACCATCTCCCAACACAGTCAGAATTTGGAGCGGTTTAGCTCCTTGTTGCCAGGCATGCTGGGCTCTGGGTGGGCATGAAGACTGTTTTTGTCCCTCCCTCACTGTACCAGCTTCCAAATGTGCTTCCCTTGTTGAGACTGAAGAATTTGATTTCTTTGATATTTCTTCTTAGTCCGCCTTTTCTACTTATTTGAATTTTTTTCCTTTTTCTTTCCTGCGCGCTTTCCAGGATGACCCTGACCCTCCTAAAGTGGTCAAAAATGAGCAGACTGGTCTGGGGTGATGTGTTATATATTACACTACGATATTTTGTGGGCTTTTTCCCCTCTCTAATAGCATGGCATTGTTTGCGATCCCTTAAATCCTTCTCTGCAGAGTCCCTCACAGCCCTGCTTTGTACATGTGATTATTCCTAACTCAATTTAGTGCTTTGAAATTCACTGTGGGCAATGAATGGCTGTCTCTTTTTACATGGGCTGTTCCTCCAGTTTGCCCAGAGATGTTCTTGACTTAAGGCTGAGTTGTCAGAGTTGTGCCACACTCAAGGACACATTTTACCAGAAAAAGGCAATTCTCTGTTCTTGAACTGTTGTTCTAGAAGAGGACTTGCAGCTTGGGAGATATTAATACTGTAGGCCTTCAGGGAAGGTTAAAAAAAAAGAAAAGAAAAAAAAGAAAAAAAGGAGTATTCTAAGGAAAAAAATGAGTATATAGTTTTAAAAGTCATCTTCATTGCCTAGTGTCTTTAAGTAGTATCTTTTCTTAGTTCTACAACTCATGGTAAGTTTCAATTAAATTAAGTATAAACAGACTGGTTCCATACCAAAAATTAATGGCAACACATTGAGGAAAAAACCAAAAAGTACGCTATGCTTACTTTAAAAAGTCAAGGAAGCACTTAACTTTGTTTGGTAGGTGATTCTACTAAATTAAAATCTAATTAGTTTTTCTAAATTCTGGCTTAGCTAATGAGCATAGTTAACAAACATACAATAGAATCTTCAATTCCTTCACTTCCAGAATTACTTTTGGAATCATTCCTGCTCTCTTCCAGCTGTTGTCATGTCTGAGCTATGAAGTCATTTGTGACAACAAACCTTGAAATATGTTAGAAGTCCTGCAGTTATTCCAGCTGCTTTGAGCAGGGAAAAGTGAGGCATGCATAATATTCTAGATTAGGATTTCTTCAAAATGTGTCCTGAGCATTGCTAAAAGCACTGGGAGCAAGACATGAAAATAACAGCATTATCTGGGCTGCAGACTATTGCCTTCCAAATATAAGATAAATTCAACATGAGTCTATAAGCCCTTTTCTTGGGGGTATCCCTTCAGTTCTGTTACCTGTACCACTAGCTAATTCTTGTGTTCAAAAGGAATGGATGAACAGAGTATTTCAGTTCTGAATGGGCACATTTCTGAACAGAACAAGGAGCACTACAATATTTGTAGTAGTCTGGCTGTTCCTTAGTTAATTATAAACATCTGGTCAAACTGGAATCCCTATTCCTGTACATGCTACAGAACATAGTATCTTCCTTCTGCATCCTGTTAGTTTTCATAGGGATTTCTATTTCCTAGAAAATATTTTTGTTAGTGTTGATAACAGCTCCTTTTAGCTTGAATGTCCCTGTATGGATGAAAAAGATCTAGATTTGCACAACAGAAGGTAAAAAATCTAATTTAGGCAAATATTTTAAAGTGTTGTTGAATACGTTGAGAAACCATCCCACACCTAAAATGACAAATGCCTGTATAGGACATATCAGCACTCTGCTGTCACATTGCAATATGTTGTATGACATTATTGGATCTCCAGGTTTGCTAGAGAAGAGTGAAAAGGGAAATGGAATTGCTGTTTCATACCTTAGAGAGGAATATAATCATTATGAAATTCATTCAGCTGCTGATGCCTTAATCTATCCACATACTTTCCACTCTAAATGTGATTTTTGACTTCCTGCAGCTTTGCAAAAAACAAAAAAAACCCCCCAAAAAACAACAACAAAAAAACCCCCCACCAAAACCCAAACCAAACAAAAAAGAGTTGTCATGCTGATTTTGTGCCTAAGGATGAATTGGTAATGAAAGGGAAGGCAAACTAAAGGCTTCAGGATTAGACACTTGCCTCTGGATCTTAAAATCAATTTTAGTCCTCTTTCTGTTCTAATATGTTACCAATTCTGAAGTCACTTAAGTGAGGCCCTTCTCCCTCCATATAATCTCTAATGCTTGACTTGAGAGATCAAAGAAACCAAACATCTCTGGTTTGCAGGAGTGATAAGATGATGTGAAAAGCTGATATCCAGGAGGGGTAGAGTGAAAACAGAGGGCTGTGCACTACTAAAAGCTAAGGCCACTGCCCATGGGAGTTGGGACAGAGGCCTTCACCAGATTTTGGAAAAACCTCTAATGATGAACACCACTGGAAAACACCACGAGCACTTCTAACTCGCTGTGGGGTAAAGGTATTACCTTCCCAAATATGCCTAAAACTGTTGCTTATGTAACTTTTGTGTTTTTACAATGTGATCATTTTTTTCCTTTAGAATTTTCACCATGGATGTTTGCAGTTATTTATTTTACATTTCTGGGCAAGAGAAACCTACTTTACTCAATGTCAGGGAATAAATTAACTCATCCTTCAGTGTGTCACTTTTAATCTGGAGATCATTCTGAAGATATTTTTAATGACTTTGCATCTAGAAATATCAGTCTGATAATTTGTCTAAACTCCTTGAATACCATCTCTTACAGATACACTTATTTAAGGAAATTTATGGTTTATATTTTGACTGCACTGTATGTAAAATTTGTTTCTTAAAAATCTTCCTATCGTTTACACGGATAAATATTAATATATCTTTTTATGACCTTTACAGTTATCTTATTTAGAACCCTGAAAAAATCTGAAAAAACTAATTTGATTCAGAAAGAATATCTATTTTGTTATTTAACTAATAGGGTACTATTTTAAAATTAAAGAAATTAATCTGAGATACACAATTTTCCTATTTAATTCTGTCTTATCCACCTCCTGGACGGCTGCTTGACTTTGTCATCACTAGGTATGAGATGCAGGGGAGAGGACTTCCGCAAGACTTCCTCTTGTTCCTTTCCCAAATTTTGATCCTAATGTGTAAAAGCAACCTCCATCTCTCCCCTAGGAGGGCTAGAAAAGGCTGTGGGATATTGTGGACTGTTATGCCTCATAAATCCTCTCCTGTCATGGTTTCACTCAAGCTCTCTTACCTCTTTCCCTCATTTTCCTGAGGAGATGCTGCCCTTGCTCTCTGGTGCGTTGCCTTTTTGCCTCCTGTTTTATTATCCACACTGTTCAGGCACTAAAATTGGCTCTCTTAGAGAACAAGCCAATTTCTAACAGGACAAACCTGAACACCAAAGCCTACAGGTTTTATGCCTGAGCCTGCTGCAGAGCAGTAGTAATGACACAGGGCTGCACCACATCTATCCCCCTCCAAAAACGTCCTTTGTATCCAAATTCTGACTCCCTCATACCATAGCACAACCATGTAATTCAAGTGTTATGATGTGAAAATGTTACTCTGCCAGGTTAGGATGTGGGTTTTCATCTTTTTAGCTTTTACCTGAAAAAAAACCCCAACCGTGTGATAAGAATTATAGATAGTAACTACGTTTTGATGCCACAAGAGCTACCAGCCTGAGGGAGAATATCTGAGAGACGATTATGGGCTCAAATCAGACATTGCTTTGGCCCTGAGTTGTGGCTGCAGCATTTCTCACTATAAAAAACTGGCAAATGGACTGGCCCAGCAGGTGCTGAGTCTGGCTCTGGAAGCACACTGGAGATTGCTCTGGGGCTCAAGCTTGGGTTCAGGTTCCTGTGCTGACCATGAAACTGAGTAAAATGAGTTGCTGAGGTGAATTGTGCCTTCCTAGAGAATTGTCTCATCCCAGCTGCTGTCCTCTAAGCACACTCACACCTGACAGTCTTTATCTCTGTTCTTGGCTCTTGCAAATAAAGGGGTGAAAAGAACTAAATGGCAGAAAATTGTCCCAATACCTCTGGATAAGTGTACAACTGCAGTGCAGGTAGCACTTCACCCAGGAAATTTGCAGGTCTGCCTCCTTTTCTCCTGACATTTCAGGAACATCCTGGCCATGCAGCAATTTCCCATGAATTTCTTTCCAAAAAATTAGTTACTGTCAAATTATGTTTGCTCCAGAGGATGCCAGGTCTGGGCAGCCCGAGACCATCTATGCCAGCTGGTTTGGTGGCTGTGTTTCTTTTTGGTGGTGTGCTGCACAGAGAAAAATTCCATGTGGCTTCAGGTGCCTATTTTGCAATTTCAGTGTTTTCATTTTCTAAATGAAGACCAAATTCTAGATATCTACTTCTCCTGTGTAGAAAATGACACATACCTCTGTAGAAATATCTTAAACTGGAGTGGGAATTCCTGGTTTCCCTTAAGTCTTCCATGTTAATTTACACATTGGCCTCTGATGACAGTTTTTAACTGAGGTACTACACTTCTAATCCCTTTGGCCTCTTACATGCTGCTGAATGTTGGCTTGACTGGTGCATTTGATTTTGTAAAGGAGCGAGCAAGGTCAAAACTGTCACTGTTTCAAATGAGGATTTCAAATAAATGGGGAGATTAACTTTGTCCTTTGAAAAACAACTCTGTTTTTCAGGAACAAAATTCACCTCTAACTGCGAGAAGAAAATAATTATCCCCAAGTTACTAATAAGAGCACTTCTGAAATGTGCATGCAGTTGGACTGAGATGTTTAAAGTGTGCTTGAAATTTATCTTAATTATGGCTCTAAGCTTGTAAGATGGTGAAAAATAGTATTTCTATTTAGTAGGAGTGGGTGGTGTTATCTATTACCATAAGTTTGAATTCACACAGTAACATTTAAAGTCTATTTATAAGTGAAAGACTAACAAACAGATGAGTGAATATAGGTCAGAGAGGGGAGTTAGAGAGAATGGGAATAATAACACCTCTGGCTACATGGGCTGATGAGGCACCACTGCTGCCAGGGAAAAAGGATCAGAAAATAGCTTGGTGTCTAAGTAAACTGTGGCTGCTTGCAGCAGAACAAAATACCAAACATTCTGACTGAGCTTTACAGCCCTGCAGACTGCCTGAGGAGCTTTGTATTTCATCCCAGAGGCAGACATAGAGTGCTTATTATACAAATACCCACCACTTATCCCTGATAATGCTTTCAAGGCATACCTGACTGAACTGTAAAAAACCCAGTCTGGTCAAGTGCTGGTTTAATATGCACAGACACTGGCTTGCAAACCACCATGGATTGTTTTCATGAACTAAAATTTCACTGTCAAGATTTAATTAAGAAATATATCAGAGCCTTTGGAATAAATGGGGTGGTCAGCGGTGTTGGACAAGTGCACTGTGTGACATAAAAATTTGTGCACCAACCAAGTTGTCTTCCCAAAAGTGAAAAGGGACAGGATTGCTTAAAAAAAAAACCCCAAACCATCCACCTTACCTGTAATGCACATGGTGCTTTTACATCATTCTCATCACCGTGAGCCATGTTATGTAGTTGAGATTTGATTGTATTAACCTACATATTGCAGTCTTGAAAATCCTGGGAAAAGAACACATTTTATGGCACTATAAAGTCACCATTTTTCTGCTACTGTATAAAGATTATTACATTCCCTGAAAATATATTACAGATTTAATCCGAAATAGGATGTATTTTTTTTTCTGTACAAACAAGCTGTCTGGCAGGCAGCAGGAGATAAAGAGAATGTTTATTATTGAATTTTAGTGACTTAAAGTAATATTTCTGTAAATGCATACACATAGAAGCACTAAAAAAACCCTACAACAAAAAAAAATATTAAAGCTGACATGTTGGTTTTAAATAAAGTTTTGAAATAGTGAAACCTAATGGGCAGCTAGACATCATTCACAAACACAAACTAATATAAATTAAGAAATGTTTCTGCTCTAAATCCCATGTGTTAAACCTAATCAGTATTTACTGTATTATCTCTGAATAGAATAAGGACAGCACATTATCTGTTTCAGTAATGCAAAGTTAATTTTAGCTGTCAGAAGGTTGGAGTCAAAGACCTATAAAAGAATATATTTCCTGAGTGAAATCTAAAGGGACATTTTAATTTGTTTCTGTTCCATTGCTTCTGAATAAATTGTTTTGAAGCAGATAATGAATTCATGTAAGTACTAGTCTTCTGTTCTGGTCCTAAAATTTCTAAAAGCTTTCCTAAGAAAGCTCTTTTTTCTTACTTTTAAAGCATAACCAAATACTTTGGGATTCTTTTTCAGTGTTAAAATGCCTTTATGAGGGCAGTTCAAGCAAGAGTTTTTGAAGTTCAAATTACCTTAAGTAAAATTTATAGAGTTGTGACAGACTTGTTTAAAATTTTAAATAGGCATTTTATGTATAATTTTCAGGGCTGCAACTATATTGGCTATTCCCAGATGCTCATCACTGGGGAGGAGAATCCTTGACTTGGAGAAAATTTCTGAATTTTCATTTCCACTAGCAAAGTGATTATTTGAAGGTAAATCATTTGAAGGTGACTTAGAACTGTTGAGAGATGAAGTATGCAAGCAAAAGCCTCTCCTGCATTTTTTCAACTTGCTATAATGCATATTCAGCTTCTGAGACCCAAAGTTGCAAATTTGTCTTTTAGCTATGCAAGATAAATTACAGAGAAATTTCAGTGGAAGCAGGAAAGGTACCTGCAAGCATGGTTTTAATAACAACACACATGCCCTACTACCGAATTTGTGAGACCTTGGCTATGAAATTATTAAAAATGCAGCACTGATCACCACAGGATGCTGAAACAGCCAACAATAGAAATAGATTGGAAACACATCACAACAAATTAATGGGTAAGGATCCACCACTGTTATTTGAATGTGATGACTCTACAGGTAACCTCCATCCCAGGAACTCCTAAGCTGTTTTGAGCAGGACCATTCCAGTGTGGCTGTATTTAGAAGGTGTCACAAACGAATTTTTTTTTTTTTAATCTTAGTGAAAAATATCTGTGTAGTGACATGGAAGATCTTACTGGTTGATAGCAGTGAATTACAAAGAACTTAGGGGGGACAACGTTCTGTTTAGTGCCGTGGGATCCTTGCATGCAAGCTGGAAAGCTTTTGCCAGGTTGTTGATTGACTGAAAGGATTCCTCTAGCCCTGGAGAACCAGGCTGAAAAGTTTACTATGGCAAAGAAGCAGCTTCCCCTTTAGTGATGAGTTCTGGGCCCTGATGAGCCAGAGGGCTCAGTCAGTCCCTCCATCAGCACAATTACTTATTTCCCTGGCTGCTGCTGTGAGCTCTGCCTTTCTTCAGATGAGAGTAAGTGAGGGCTCTGCTGTGCCAGAGCTTGGAGCACACTGGGCTATAAAAGCTGTTCCTAAACCCAAGTCATTCTGTGTGTCAGGGTCATGAGGGAATGGAGGGAGATACAAGAGCTGGCAAGTTAGTCCAGTGCTTCAAAGTACCAAAGGCCTCTAGTTAGTTTTACTTCCTTAGGTTTTCCTCTACATGCCTTATTTTTTCCTAGCTGGATCCTCAGATAAGCTCAGGAATGTGGATGCTCCCCATTTTCCACAAAATTACGATTTTTCTTTCTGTAGGATAACCTGTTAAATTTTGCCGCTATCTCTTTCTACCACTGGAGCATCCAAGAGACCAAGAAATGTTCCTTCAACATTCTTTAGATTAGGAGGCTGATTTGTTTGAAACAGGCACGAGTATCCTCTGTGCTTCTGCTGTGCTGCACCTTCTGTGTTTGCAAGCATAGCCCAACTACCCAGAAGTGGCAGCAGCAGCAAGGCACCAAACCCCCAAACTCTCACTTGCTCTCTTCTTTCAGAGCTTGAAAAAAAAACCAAAACACAACAAAAAAATGTGGAGAGCACAAGGTTCTTTCAAACCTATGCAAAGTTTAGTTTGTTTTTTGTTTGTTTTCCTCTCTGCTTTCCAATAAGGACAGAAGCTGGTAAAAACACAGAGCTGCCATGCTTGATGGAAAAGTTATTAAAAGCTGGAACCGCAGCATGCAGTCTCAGAGAGGGCTCTGCTGGCCCGCCTGCTTTTTAGACCACAGTGAAGTTTTCCACAGGCGTGTTGTTTCTGAAGGGTTGTGAGCCCAAAACAAAGTTTAAGCTGCTTTGAGTCAATACCTGAGGACAGCTGGGTATGGGAACATACATGTGTGAGGTATAAAATAAAACAGCTGCCTGTGGAAACATTCTTCGGGCTGCAAGTTCAAAACTGAAGGTGTATTTGATGGGCAGCAGATATAAACTATTAAATCCCTACCTATATGGGCTTCAATCGCCTAGCATAACTTCAGCTTCTGAAGGTCTTTAGTTAAATTGTTACAATTTATCTGGTTAAGAAAGACAAGTCTTTTCAAAACCACTTTTCCCCAAGCCTTCACTTTGCCTATTCATACTGAAAGCTCTCTAGCAAATGGACCACTTATTATTGTATTTTTGTTCAGTGTGAGAGCCTGGGTTTTGAGGCACTACTGCAGTAACACAAGAGCAAATAAACACTCCAGGGTAATTCCATACAGACCTTCATATTCACATTTTTGTACCTCAGATACATTCACAGCTTACTCAGTGCATCAATTAATTAAGCTAATCTGAGCCTACTTATGACATTTGTCTGTGACTTCCAAGTCATGGAACTGTTTTATCTTTTTGAAACATAAATTGCAAGTGTTGAAGGTTGGGGCTTATATTTGTGTGTCTTAAAGCAATGAGAAAGAGATAGGAGAGAAAAAAGACCAAACCCAGCAATATTTTTTTGCTGGCGAGCAAGAGCAGCAAAAACTGTCAATTTTTGCCCTTTCTTCTTATGGGTCAGTTCAAAATCCATCTCTCTGAGCAGCAGCTCAGCATCTGGCAATCAGTCTTGTTGCCAAATTGTCCATTTCTATAATTTTAAATACCAGCCTGAATCCACAGCAGGTTTCTCAGCTGCTTTCTTATTTTACATAATGAATCAGTGAGAAGCCTGCTAATTACTAAACTTTAGAAAGCATTTCATGGAGGCCATGAGCAAGATACCTGAAGACATGAAGTTCAAATACAGGTTTAATGTCTCCTCCTGGTCAAACGCAGCATTTTTGTGTTTTAGGGTTGCCTTTTTTTAAGCTGCAGTAACCAAATGTAAACTGCTTACTGATGCAATTTGCCTTAACATTAATCATATTTAAGCAGGCAATCTTCTGATTTTTTTTTTTTGCTATCCTATCTACTCTTTCAGATACAGCTGGAGGCATGATGTGTGCGTTTGTCCAGCTTAGCAGTACACATATTTATAATTTAAATCCAAATCCTGTTCCAAAGTAAAGGAAATACTATTTTCATAACAGACCTCAGAGAACTGAACCTTTGTTTACCTGGCCAAGTAAATACCAGTTTCTTGAAGGAGTACAGATTTAAATCTAAATTTCCAGCTTGGTGCAGGGATAGGTAAAGATCTGATGATCATTGTCTCAAAAATTCCATTCCAAAGCCCCATTTCTCTACTGTTCTCTACTTTCTAAGCTAACGTTAACCAGCTGGTTGAAATTGCTGCCTGCCTTGGGTTATTTTCTTGTCAGCATAGGAAAAGAAAAAAGAAACATTTCCAGGAAATATACGTTAGAATATTTTCCAGAAGCCGTGTTTGTCAGAGGCAGACAGAGAAAAGTTGTGTTGTTCTTGCCAATGTAAAATGTCTGTGAATATCTTTTTTGGCTGAGAAATTCTAGCTGTCATTTATGACCTTGACATCTGACATAGGATGACCTTGCTGGTGAGACACAAGGCCTTGACATCTCTGTGGAAGCACAATTAAATCTGAGTAACAGAAAAATAAAATCTCACAACATGTACAGGCATAGTACAGACTTCATAGATTTTTGAGAAATGAATTCTGAAAAGAATTCCAGTGCTAAATTTTATCTCCTCATAGGAAAAACACAATGCATTGTATTTCTATTCCATTTCCAGGCTATCATCAGTCTCTTAGGTGCTCCATCATCTCCAGCATGTTAGCAGCTGATTCTAAAGGATCCTGCTTTTTGAAACACTTTTTTGTTAGCAGATTAATCTTTGGAAGCTGCTCTGGGTCAGAGGCACATCAAGAAATCCTGTATTTAGAATAAGTAATATTTTCAATTGGCTGCCTTGTATTTTTCTCTACAGAAATATCGATCTTTCTTTCCAAGGACCTGAAAGACCCGAGGGGAAAAGTTTCTAACAGCAGGCTCAGATAAAACCCAACACACTCTTTCAGGACAACGTTTACATGCAAGCTTTGATTTTTATGGATTATAGCCCTTAGCTGTCATGGAAGAAAAGGCTCACAACAGCACAGACCTTGTCAAAAACTCTGCAGCAAGGACTCTGAAAGCACACAACAGCTGTCACACAGAGGAACCCATGGAATTTGCTGCTCACTAAAGATTTGCCAGTGTTTCTTGAACAGACCATGCTGCCTGTTCCCCTGCACTGGGGATATTGCAAAAGGTATTTGTTTATGCTAATCTACCCTGTGAATTAAAGCTTTTTTTCTCCTGCTTTTTCTTTCCTGTGTTTCTGTTAAACTCCTCTTCCTGAAGTCACCAACTCCTACTAAGTGAGAAAGTTTCACGCACCTGTTTATATAAAGGGAAACAAAACTGTCATTTTCTAAGTTTTCCAGCTTCTTTTAGTAGAATTCCTCTCACCTCCTTTTATGTGTCTGCCTAAGCTAAAAGCAATCTGTTCTAGACAGGTACTCTTTGGCAATTTAGGCACCCTTTGTGGGAAAGGAGTGAAGCAAATACTGTGGTGAGATTGTGCTGACCTATTTACACCAGATACTAGGAGTGTCTGCTTCCCTCTATTACTGCAAAAAGAAAGTTGGAGTGATTGGTTCATGATGTCTATATTTGGTCAGTCGAATTCTAACCTTTATTTGCAGGTACTAAGTGTTTAAGCTTTGACTGAGAATAAGGGATACTTGGCAGTTTTCTGGTGGGAAAAGTGGTGTTGTCATAGTCAGCAGGAATAGATTTTAATTGATCCTACTACAGCATAGTCCTGGTGTTTAGTGTCCTGAGAACCCCACATTTTTGAAAGGGAAAAAGGTATCTCTTCACTGAAAGTGCAAGAGAAAAAAACTTTCAGTACTGCATCTTAGGTCCTGACTAAAATCCCAAATTTGAGCATTCGTCTGCTGACCCTTTTGAAAGTGACCCAAGCTTTGCTGGACCCACCCTATCTGCAATAACTGAGCTTGGTTTAATTCAACTAAACATGTTTAGGTGATGACAACACTGTGTTCAAAACAGGACACAAACTTATCAAACATATTGCAGTTATCATCATTTTTAAAAACACATTTTCAAAGTCTGGATATTTCTTCCCCCTATTATTATAAGTGTATGCATTTTACTGAAGTAGCAGTAACTTGCTTTCCCTTATCTTAACTGTAAATGACCCTATTCATTAGTAGCTAAAATTGTCCTCCCCAGAGTCCACTGGCTTCAGCAGAATTACAACTTGCATGATTTTAGCTGATAGACTCTACTGCAGATACATAACCTAAAGAAGTAACATATTTCTGGCAATGCATGATAAAAGAAGCACTTGACAAAGGTCAGTTTTTCAGATGTCTTGTGAAAAATCTCATTAAGTACTGTCTTCTAATAGGTCCTCTTCTTCTGCCTCAGTGTTTGTACCAATTGTCTTGAGTTTCTGATTGAAGTTTGGCATCTCAGTGACTTTTTTAACAAGTTAGAAGGTTCCAGTATAATTAAAATAACCTCAAAGTCAAATTTAGCAGGTGAGAATTTTGATAAAACTCTTTGAATTAACTCTACTGTATGAAAGTAAAACAATCTTTAAATTATCAGTCCTTCTGAATGTAGCTAAGGCTGCTAAGATTTGAGTGAGTGTCAGGCAAATTCCTAAATATTTGAACAAAAAAGCCCTGCTGAAGCAATTATTCTGTGTTAATGGGAACTGTGCCAAAATGAAACCCTTCTGCAAGTAGGGCCTATCTTCTTTCCAGCTTTCCATTTTAAGTCATAACTTTTGTCTGCCATCATGACTTCCTGTTAAGCTGCTGTTAGAAGTCTAGGTCAGTGCATATGTTAAAAGAGTACAGGTACAGAGATCAGTAATAAAAGTAGGTGATCCAAAAGTTGTGATGAACTCTAGCTCAGTGCTGAGGCAAAACTTACCACTACCAGCATTGTTGCTGCCTACAAACTCCAGAAACTGAAAAAGCTGAGCCACTACAAATAAGGAAATGTTAATATTTATGTAGTGACATTTTGTTTGACCATCAAGCCAGTTTTCAGCTGACAGACATAAATTTAAAAGATGGACAGCAATTAAAACAAATGAAATTTAACTGTGTATTAGATATGAATCAGTTACAGAGTGAGATGACAAACTCATTCTCTGTCCTGCTGGAAGCGCTTCTACAGGGAAGCAGAATACTCCAAGACCTTGAGGTTTCTTTCAGAGCACATTTGCTTTCCTTACAATCCACAGCAATATGCGAGCTTAGAAGCTGGCTCTTAAAATCTGCATTACATTCCCCTTTAGGAAGGAGTAAGTTAGAGAGTGTTCATTCATGTTTTAGAAGAGTCTGTGTGCCTGTTTTCTGATCTTGTACTTGTTCAGGATGCTTGATCCCAGATCCCAGGATTACAGAGATCCCTGCAACCTCTGCTGCATTGCAAAGGTCCTGGATTAAGGTGGCTGCCAGGAGGCTGAGCAGGAAGGAACAAAGCAGCTCCAAAGAGCTAAGGCTGAGTTCCATGGAGCACTGCAGGGGTTGAAGTCACTGGCATCCTATCTGCTCATGTACAGAAGGACTTGTGTCATGTGAACTTTTGGACAGCACAAGCCTGCAGAATGCTCTTACCCTCTTCAATAAACTTCAATCACTTGTGTTGTACTGAACAGAGCAGGAAAGCCCTGCAAATTTGAAACCTAAAAGTAACCCCAGATAAAGTTGGGACAGCTGAATGTCTGATGAGTGCCCCACTGGAGGAATCACTCTGCGTGTATTCTTGTGGAGCCACAGAGAGTATCTCCCAAGACACCAAAGAAAAAAAGTATGGAGTCCATTCAAAGGCAAGTAGATGGTAAATGTTTACATGGATTACAAAAGATGAGGTAGCCTACCAGATGTTGGAAGATGCAAGTACTTAATCCATGGGAGGAAAAGTAATGCAGGAATATCTCATGCTTCTGGAAAACTGCTGTCTGTGTATTCCAAGGACAGAGACTTCACAAGCCAACTGCTGGCCACTGACCCAGCTTCAGTGTCAGCCTTATTGAGGGGTATGAAATATAGGAACAGTCTACCCATATGCTGGTAATTTAAATGATAGATGCTGATAAGTACTTTTTTCCTTCCTGCCTGAGCTTTACTCAAAGTCTTCCATTAAAATATACAATTGAGTACCTAGACAGTTGCATTTTGATTTGCATCTATTGCCAACCCAATATATCTTTCAGATAAGCCTTTCATGCATTGCTTTTAATAATAATGTCTTAAATTAAAAGGCTGCTTCCATCAGCATAATGAATCAAGATAGCCAAGAAAATAGCTATGTGCCTGAGAAGAGAAATTCATTAAAGTAAGAAAAAAAATCCATGAAACAGGGTTGATAATGAGAAAAATATTGAGCCTCAAAGATGACAATACTGAAAGAAGAGACTGCATTTAGGGCTTACTTACTGCATGGAAAGGGCTGTTTTCTCTTTCCAGAGATCTTGCCTCTTTTTTTTAAAATTCTGACAAATCGCATAAAATTTTGGCAACTCGGTTACTTTTAAATTGCCATAGGCATATGGGAGTTTACTAGCACAAAACCTGTGCCTGATAGTGATATCCGGGATAATCCTCTATGCTACTTATGTAAGTGTTAGTTTTAATGATTTCCCTTCTTCTAATACTGAGAAACATACAACTTAATAATGACACCAAAGCTGCTCAAAGAAAGCAATTTATTGTAATCAAGAGATGCTTTCTAATTACCCTCCTGGTATCTATTTAAGTTGCAGCTTGTGCTGCTTATATTTATCTTAGAAATGCGTTGTCCTTATAAAGCCCTTTTTTTAGAAGAAATACTCGAAAAGGTGCTGAAAAATATTTTTACCTTCCCCAGAGTACAAGGAAATTGCATAGTGAGTGCTAATGAAGCACGTGCTTGCCTTTAAATTGCATTCCCTCTTCCTCTCCCTCCCATCTTTATTTCTTATCTTCAGCCAGCCAAGGCAACGTTAAACAAGAAAAAATCTGACTCCTCTCTGCCTGTCTGCTGAGCTGTGCTGCTCCTGGCAGGCTGTGGGCAGCCAGGAACACACAGAGGGTTTACAGGAGGAGCTGAAACCCTGCACACATCCAGCCTCAGACAGGTGCTATAAACCTGCTCTCTGCTTCCCGTGACTCTGTAAAGACAAGAGGTTCTGCCTGGGACAGAACAGCCCTTTGCTGCTGGAGCACAGATGGTATGAAAGTGTTTTGTGTGGCACAAGGTGTTAGAAAATGTTTGGCTCACTAACATGTGCTGTCAAGACCTGTTTTCTTCAAGCTGCCAGCCTGTCATTGTCTTTTGGAAAGCAGCATGCAGCCAGGAAAACCATTTCCATCAGAAACAGAAGCCCTGTTTATACTTTGGTTTCATTTTATCCTACCAGGTAATTTCTTTCTCTAATGTCACCACAGGTATTATAGTAGAATTAAGGAACAGGCAAAATTTCTCTCTTATTGCATAAAACACAGTAACTAGAAGACAGAAAATAGGTTTTAAAAATGACAAGAATAAAGGAAAAAGAAGCTTTCAAACCAAGCATTCCCCACACCTGAATCTTCTGAACTTTCCAGATACAGTATAAAAGTCTTCCTTTTCTCTATTAAGTGTACAGATGACAGTTGGAGGAATTCCTGGCCAAGGTAAAAGCCAAATTAGAAGTGTAAAATAATAAAAGTCTGGGACTTTTCTTTCTGTATATATTCTTCATGGCAGCAGCAAAGGCTTGTAAGGGCTGAAACTGGCCCCTGTTCTGACCTATTTTTCACTAAAATCTGTATGTTTCATTAACAGTACGGTGAACCAACTGGGTGACTTTAGTCCATTTTACAGCTGCCCAGTGACATTTTTCAGTTGTTCTATTATTACAAATGCAGCAACCTTGTCTTTATCTCTCACTGCAAGACTTTTAAAGTGCAATTTGCTGTATCTTTCAGAGTTTGGACACAATCCTGAGATGGTAAGGGTCAGAACTTGTGTAGATATAGATGTGGGTAAGGAGAGCTGAACATGGGAAAACATCTGCCTTAAGGGCCTTTTTCTTCCTCTAGCCAAAAAAAGAAAAAAAAAAAAAAAAGCAATGTGATTGAGTACCTTAGGAAGTCTCTGATTGTCAAATGGTGGCACATGACTCTACTCTGTCTCAACATGTGGAATTTTCAGGTTCACTTATGAGCAGTCATATTTCAGGTTCATTTGCTCAGGCAATTAAATGACTCCTGAAGATTTAGTTTGTTTCTTTTTACTTTATCGTTCATGTCTCAGTGTTAAATGACATTTTTTTCTCCTGATACTGTTGCAGGAAGTTTTACTCTTCTGCTTTTAAACATTTTTGTATTCAAACAGATTGTCCTTTCTCAATTGTTGTCAATGAAACAAGGATTTTGGGATTTCATCTTTGTTATAAAAATCTACAATTAGGCCATGGAAAAAAAATCATTTGGTAAAACTGCACAAGGCAAAACCAGAAATGAAATCAATCATATAGTGGCTAATGAAAAAATTGAGAAAAGTCTTCTCACAAAATATCTTCGTGCTGCTGGGCTTTTCATCTTCAAAATGTCTTGCAAAGGTTAAGTCTTAAAATATATCTGTGCAATGAAGCGTTATATTGGCACCATTGTTTTTTTCCCCTCAGTTAAAGTAGGTGTTGAGTGTTTAAATGTCCAGGGCTGTGAAGAAGGTCGCTCAGATCTAGGACTGCAGACTAAGCTGCTTCTGCAGTGGCTGAATTTCTCAGACTGGGCTGGACATTCTTCATTTGTTCAGTCATCCTCCTGTCAGCCACTGCTCTCCTTTTCTCAACTGTTTGTCCTCTTTGACATCTTTTCCTGGCTGGTCTGCAGCTTTCCACTGCACTGAGTGGAAAGATTGCCCCATTAAGCCTTCAATAACCCCACAGGTCAACCCTCACTTGGCTGTGTTTCCCTGCTCCCACTTGAGGCTTTTTGCAGTGCAGACTTTTCTCTCCTCTTGTACTGCTTTAAGGAAAGGTCAGTCAGGCAGAGGTCAGCAAAACTCTGTATCCAACCTGCTCTGCAGAGTCCCTATGGAAGATTCAACCAAATGAATCTGATCTCTAAAGCAGGTACATCACAAACACATGTATAAACTCTGTGTGTGTGAGGGTAAAAAGCAACTCACCATCTCCTGCGTCAGGAATCACCTTGGAAAAGCTGCCTCTGGGAATAGGACTGGTAATAGGAATTAAATCAGCCTTAGCAACGCTGGATATCGCCAAAAACCTGCAAGAAAGCAAAAAAACCAGAATATAGGCTCTGTAAGTGACAGTGAATGATGTCCACTTCAGAGGAAGGAAGAGATTTTTCAGAAAGGCCTAAACTCTAATTTTCAGGATCTCTTCAAGTAACTGGGAATGATTGTTTAAAAGCTTGGAGTCCAATGCCAGGAACTCGCCCTGCTCAGAATTCACAGAAGAGCATAGCTGGTGATGACAGAAATACTTTATAAGGAACTAATGACCAGCAAGGGCCTTGCAGGATTGGACACTCCAGAAATCGACTCCACTTGAGGAGCTCAAGAAATCGAAAGGCCTGACTTGTACTTTCCAGAAGATAAATGACCAGTTAAAGGAAAGGGGGAAGGAAGCCTGTGCTGTTTAGCCAAACCAGCAGTTTTATTGTGTCTCAGGCTTTTAGCACCCGAGTGCTTCTGTCAGGTGCTAATTGTCAATTCCCACCGACTGCAGCAGGAGCCCTGAGCCCTTGGCATTTTGCAGCATTAACCTGCTGTTATTAAGCTAAAGAGATAAACATGCCAGAGTATGTGATGTTTGAACTGCAAGGCATTGTTTCTTGCATTCTCCCAACTTTAATATCTGTTTTTTTGCAGTTACCAGTGTCTCACAGCAAGTGACTGCCTAAAGAGGAAACCTAATGCAAAAGAATATGCACTGTGAAAAGTCTGCACTGTGAAGTGCAGAAATATATCATTCTACCAAGAGTAGGCTGATTTAATTTTAAATATAAAATCTTTAAATAGCTAATGTGCTTAAAATGTAGAAAATCAGATAACAAAAGCAGTTCTTGTTTCAAAGGAGAACAGCAGTCAGTGAGAAAAATGAATAAAAAGAAGAAAAGGTGACAAAAGAAATAAGGAACTATCATTGATTTCCTGGGAAAAAAAAGGGATAAAACCTCATAATTTTTCACACACTATCAAATAACATGGTAATTTATCCAGAATATAATTCTGCTAACATTTGGCTGTTACTTGGTATCATACGAGTTCTTACAGCTCAGAGTGTTCTGGGACAGGTTTTGAGGGTGGTTACAGACCTGTTTGTTGGCATTATGGCCAGCATCCCTGGAGGTATTCAAGAAATGACTGGATGTGGCACTTAGTGCTGTGGTTTAGTTGAAAAGGCGGTGCTTGGTTAAGGGTTGGATTTGATGATCTTGGAGTTCTTTTCCAGCCTTACTGATCCTATGATTCTGTGGCCTAGGCTAAGATACTAGCTGATGTGGCTTCTTGAGGTTGTCAGTGCAACTTTGGGAAGTTCTGGTTTCATTAGTGCTAAAGGAAGGGTGAGAGCACCCAGCGAAATCATGAGCTACAACGTCAGTGCTGCATGTGTTGCAAAAACTTGGAAAAGTAGAAGCTTTTATACTTTTGTACCCATGCCACTGGTAGACGCAAGACATTTTTCAAAAATTAAGTCTCCTGCTTAGTACAGAACATTAACCTTCAAAATGTAACTTATTGGCAGTAATAATAGAGTTTAAAAAGTAAAATGAGTGCCTGTGCTCTGTTTTTCCCTGCTCTCCTTTGTAATTCAGATTTCTCTCTCTCTAGCCAAGGCCAAAAAGGACAGAAGGCAGAGGGGCCAGCATGACCTACTGTGGGAATATGCAGCACACAGGACATAATGATCTACTTTGCTGTATCTCGTTAAGCATCCATCAGAGGACCATCAGTTACTGATCAAGGCAGAGGCAGAGTGACCCTTTTGTCTCGTTTTGTTTGGAAGTTGTTGGTGTAACCATTGACTCCATCCTTTTCTATCAACACACTCCTTCAGATGTATCAAGACTGTGTTCTGAATGAGCCTGCAGGAGTGCACAAGAGCTGGTATGATTTTAGGGTGATCTTTAAATTCTCAGAAGGATTTCCATCTGAAGGGGTGGATGGAGAGGAAGTTGGCTTTTGTTTGAGATCTTGCACCTTCATTCCCAGGTAAGAAATTTTTAGTGTCAGAACTTCTAGGCAGCACCTAAACACCTCAGAGATTTTTTTTTGCTTTTCTAAACAAATAAGAAGTCTCTGTTTCTTCACGAACATAAGGTCTTTTTTGTACATGCCTTACCCCTGAAGTCTATCCTTTTCCCTTTCTCTTCTCTTTCAGCTTCTGCATCTTTACATTCTCATTTTCATCTCAAATGTGTTTTACAAGAACATATCTCTTTGCATTCAGGCCATCTCCAGTTGCATTCTCTATTTCTCTACTGGTCCTCTAATGCAAAAAGAAATATTTCTGACATGCATGTGCTTACACAGTCAAGAATTTCATTGTTGGCACTGCCATCCAATGACTTCATTCCTGTCTGAATGGGGAGAATGATCTCTGAAGGGGATCAGGAGGCCCCCTGGGTGCTTAGATCACTATTTGCTCCCTGTTATCTTGTTTGGAGTGCTGCCAGCCACTCTTGTGCAGGGAGATTGGCAAGCTGCCTACAAGCTCTTGTGAAGACCTTCTCTGGATGGGAAGGATGTGAGAGTCCTTGTTGATGATGCAGCTGTATGGATGGAGCTGTTTTACCTCTTCATTTATCATTATCATTATAATCTCATTACCATTACTGCATCATTTTCAGTTCAATTAAAATGTAAGTACCCCAGACCTAGGGGATCAGCACAGGAACTGAACAGACATCTCCAAGATGAATCTTACATAGCTGGCAAGCAATGTTCATATGGAATTATGCTTTCTTTTAAGTTTCTAAGATCATCTGAAAAAAACCAGGTAATATTCAATGAGTGAAGTGAGGCTGGGTTTAAAGTAGTGATTCCTGTAAGTTGAGGACAGAGAAGAAGACATTACAAAACTGCAGAAATAAGGATTTCTGGAACTATTGACAAGCAATTTACAATTAGAGTAATTTTTGTTATGGTAGAACATCCCCACATAAGCAAAAACAATGGAGAATTACCCCAAGTCCTATGAACTCTCTGTTTTGTTTAATAAACAGAAGCCGAACTTTTAAAAGATTTGCAGTTGTTTTGTACATATGATGACTTAATATTTCTGAACGAAACCCAAGCTTCTTTTTACCCAGTATAAAATCATTTCACATCTGCTCAAAATCCCGGAAGTGTCAGTTTCTGTGTGGCAGCAACTTCCTCTAGGAAGGTAGTCCAGCAGAAGTAATTCTGGACCTACTTCCATGTCTAAAACACATTTATTGTTTCCATTGCTTCTCAAGCCTCAGGTCCTCCTTCAAGCCTGAATATTTATTATGTAAGTTGAAGTCTGCCAGTAACCAAAACCCAGAACTATCAATTCCAGCCCTCCTTTCTTAGCAAAAACATTGATATTATGAGGGCTTTGGTCTTGTGAAACACAATAGGAAAACTCCTGTGAAATGTCTGGAAGGAAAGATTTTTTTGTGGTCAAAAATAGCATCTGCAATAATTCCATGAGAAAAATAAGGGTGACTTTCTTACTGTGTGGAGGATGTTAAATAAGACTTTTTAAAATTGCACCTTTTTCTAGGGTAATTATGGAAGAAAAACAGCTTTCCATAAATCTAGCAGCTGTTTTAAAAGCTCAGCTGGCAGCATCATTTCCTATCATGCAGAAGACCTAAGTTCAAGATCACACACAGATTTTTGTCTTCTCAAAAGGCAGCAGGAAGTGAAGGTGGCATAAAGAAAATTACAATCTTACTGTAAAGGCAAACAGAAATCTCTCTGAGAGCTGAGTTTGTGTTTCCTGCACAAAAATAGCAAGGAGTTAGAAGGAGAAAATACTCCCTAGAATGGCTTGACATCCATAGCTGGATGAGAATTCTCTTTTTCTTTAAATTTATAGTGGCTGCATTGGATGTTCCAGAAAATGATGGATCAGTACAGTCCTATAAATCCCAAACACATATGTGGTATATCTTTTCAGAAATAACTTACAAAACAGCCTTCCAGAGGAGAAGGAGTCTGCAATAATGACAGCACACTGACAGTGCAATAAAGAGGAATTCATTATTTGGGCTGCAGGGGTTGACAATGTCCAGAGGGCAAATGCATGAAATAAGAAGAAAGAGCTGATGCTCAAATGTCAAAAACTCTCTGACACAAGTGAAAAAAAGAGAAATGTGTTCAAAATGTATTTCCTCTGTATAGGAATGATGGTAATGATGATAATAATAACAATATTAATAACAGCATTTATCTGAGCACGATAAATATTGCTGAGGGTGAAGCAAAATGACATCATCTGTGTATAAATAAATTCTCCCTTTCCAGTGTTCATGGCCATGAAATTCAAAGAAACCTTCACAATCTAGAAAGTGGCAGCAAAATGAAGAGTTAAATACATAGGATGGTTGGTTTTGTGAGTAATTCTTGCTGACAGTTTTTAAGCTACTGTTCCAGAAACAAATCTGATTGTTATCATCATTGCTTTTATTACCTAAAGAGAATAATACCTACTCACAAGTGCAACTACTGCAGTATGAAATTTTGCAGGCATAAACTGCACCCTCAAACAAGATCTCGATCCCACAAAGGAACACCAATAAGCTGGGCAAAAGCCCAGTTGTTTTTCTGGAGTTATTTAGTTCTAAACAAACTTTCCTTGCTGTCTGTCTGTTTTTTATTTTTAGTTCCTCCTCCTTTGGTACTGAATGCTTTTGTAAGAAGGAAGGATTCTTCCGTATTTTCCTTCCCCTGACATTTCCCATATGAAGTTACAATCCTCTGATGGCACGTATGAAGAGGATTAGAAACATGTCATCACTAATTGCAGATGAGGATTTAAGGCAGGGCTGGGCAGGAGAAGCACAAAGATGAGATTGCCTGGCCTGTCTTGATTAGACTGTGGATGCTTTGTGCCTACCTCTGCTGCTCCAGGAAGTTCGTCTGCCTCCCACATCTGTCCTCATCATATGGCAAGGGAAAATTGTTGGTTGTTGAACAGGATGAAAGTCTGATTTCTTTATTGTTCCTAAAGACCCATTTCTGCCACGAGGACTACATAAAGTTAGTTGGCTCATAAAGCACAAGGGAGCGTGAAGTTGGAAAGACAAATCACTTCAGCTCTCCCCCACCCAAAAAAAAAAAAAAGGGCCAGATTATACTTGTGGGATTGTTTCTTTCTCCTCAACAAATTTTTGTTGTTTGTATTAAACTGCAAAATGAATACTGTCACTGTATCCTCACATACACCACACAAGCGTGGAAGTAGCAATGGCTGAGCAAGCCCTCACCATCTGTGAGCATTTCCACTGCTTAATGTCAAACTTGTACCAGCTTGGCTAATAAGGTTAAGGAATTACATAACTTAAGTGGAATTACAACAAAATTATGTCAGAGTGTGTTCCCCTCTCTTTTGCTTCGGGATGAATCAATTATGAAACATAAATCAAAGAAATGGATACAATATTTATAACCATTTAGGCTCCCAGGCATTGATTAACCATGACTGAAGAGAAGTTTTTCTCATGGAAATGAATGTTGTATCATAAAGAACCCGTAAGTTCCCATCTAGGGCTGTGAACTACTTGGAAGGACACTTTGCTCTGGCCCTAGCATTCTTTGAAAGGTTGAAGTCTGAGGAGGTAAGACACGATAAGGAAGGCCAAGTAGTCAGGGTTGCTTTACACTCTTCTGTATGGATCATTCCTCAGTGACTCACATAAGTAGAGGAATTTAATGAAAATGCCCCTTTGTCTACTTTATAAAACGATTCTACATTCTTCAGGCCTTGCACAAGGTCAAAAGTGACTCGAGTTCCAACAAGTGGTAAAGCTGAGCCAGAGTGAATTGAATTATCTTGACTTGTTATGGAAACAACAGTTTTGGCACAATTTTTGGGACTTGTCTGTCAAACCTTGACGTATCGGGAAACTGAAAAGGATGATTTCTGGATTAAGACTGAAAATGAAGCCTGAATTTCACTTTCAAGGGGAAAGTATGTTTATTTTAATTAATAAAGAAATATGCAGTAAAACTACCTCCTTCTCTGCCAACGAAGTTATAACCACAATTCCACATCTCTGTCTGTCTCCCCCATGACAAATATTGGACTCTCATTTTGGGGATTAAAATATCATTTTCAAAGTCATTTGAAGAACAATCTGTGGCTTAAGGAAATAATGAAATGCCTCAGTCTTCTCAGAATTAAAGGCAAGTAACATTTTTAGCTGTATTAATAGACTTGTTGATGTAACCTGCTGGTTCTTGGTCATCTAAGTTTATGATGTACACCACTATCTCTCTGTGAAAGCTGTGTTGATAAAATGGATTCATTTTCTTGTCATTTAATCACTCAATCAGAGCACTTCTAGTGAGGAAAAACAGGGATTAACAGACAGAGGACCAAGTATAGGATTAAAAGAATGTGTATGCTGTTTCTGGACTGGTATAGCAGATTGTGCTGTCTCTTTCACAGACAAATGTCTTACAAACCAAAAGGTCTTGTCTCTAGAGCAGGCAGCCCTTCAGTCCTATGTAATGTTCTTTTAGCAAAGTTATCGCATGGCTCAAACTTTCCTGAAACAGTCACTCTCTTTTAAAGTATAGCTATTGGTGATGCAAGATTTAAAAGAGACAAAGTTCTTGGGAAACAAAAGGGAATCTTGCCATAAGCTTTATCAGTGGCTTGGCAACCCTTTGGGACACAGACAGCTTTGGTGTTGGTTCATCTTTACTCTCAGACTTTGGGGTTCTGGACACCACACTGGCTTACAGAGACATGTTGAGACTATTTAACTCCTTTCTTCCTGATGCAGGTGCTGCTGCTGGAAGAGCTTTTGGGGAAGAGTTCTAGTTGTGGAACACAAAAATGGTGATGGATACAGCAGGGGGCCACTAAAGCTACTGATTATGTTTTTCTTCCAGAGAAGGCCTGTAGGCCTAACATAAATGTTTATATTATCCTTCACTGCTACTGTCAATTAAAATCAATTTAAGAATCTCAGCTTTTACTCAATATTTTCAAAACTGGCTGGTGTTTGTGAGGCCCTGATGAATACAACTCCAAAGGATGCTGCTGTCGGAGGTACTTTTTGAAACAGATGTGTTTAATGGTGATGTGCAAAGAATTGATCTCCATTCTGCTGAATTACATTTTGTTTCAGCACTCCAAACTTTAAGCCATATCCAAAAGCTGGGTCAGTTTAGGAAAATTCACTGGCAGCCTGGCTGAGTGAACATCTCAAGTACATCATTTTAATATGTAGTAATAAATCACTTCTAACTTTCTGCCCGTAGAGTGTTTTTGTTGATGTGTTTGAGAGCATTGTAGAGAGGTTTGTAAATAAATGAGGAAAAAGTAGGAATTCTTTTATGAAAAAAAATCAATTATTAATGCCATTGAAATAAAAGAATTTTGAAAATGCTGTGCACTCTTTATTTTGGCTTTGTACCTGAAAGTCGCACAAAAGTAATTACATTTCTCTTTAAAAGACAGTGGAGGGAGAAATGACCAGCTTTCCTTTACATTGGAGGTTAAAAAAAAAAAAAATTATCTAATAGAGAGACCACAGATTAAGGTAAAGATGTCTAGATTTTTCTACAACATTTTCAGGGGCAAGCTCTCTGAAGTCTTTTGCCGAATCGTGCACTAAACTGTATCCATTAAAAGTCCCCACACTTCACAGTAGGGTTTAGTTTTACAACGATGTGTTAGGGCTTGAAAATCACACAGTTCAGCTTCTAGTACCAAATGTAGAAAATGCCCTTCTCTACCTTGTCCTTTCCCAGCCCAGGGTGGCCAGTTCAGCGTTCTGCCTGCTTTTGATTAAAGGTGAGGTACCACTATCATCCAGCATGGTAATTACTGTATTCCAGTGTCAGTCACAGACCATTGCTGCTATTATTTATTCTCAGACAAAAACATTCATTCACCCCTCTCCAACTACAGGATGCAAATTCTTAATTGCTCGACTTTTGCTGCGAGTGAAACTGCTTTATTTTTCATTTGCTCCAGTTGCTGAGGTAGCTGCACTATCTGTTGCCCATTCTCTGTGGAAAGATTTGAAATTTGCCAGTGCTCTCTCTCACTATGGATCAGAAACCAGATAAGTTTTCAGTGTTAAGGGTGGTCACTTGCACCTCGTCCAGTTTCTCCAGGCTTAAATGAATGTGCACATTAGTCAGATCACGCTTCCTCGTGGAGTTGGTGAGGGTATCTGTGCCTATATTGGCAAATTCCAAGAGAAAAGGGATGATAGACTAAGAAGTTCATTAAATAAGGGGTTTTTTGTGAAAAAGGTTTACTTCATTTTGTACAAAACCAGAAGCTAATATGGAGCAGAAGTCTACACATAAGCAAAAACCCTGAAATAGCCTCCAGCCCCACAACTTTTTCTCCCAGAAGTGTTTAATGTGGGAAAGAGCTGAGTGCACAAAGCCATACCATCGCGAGCTAGTGAGTCACCGCCTTCAATCTGCGCTTCCTTGCTTCAGGCTGGCGTATTTGCAGCTGAACTTTCTAGGCTTGCCAGTTCTCTGGAGAAGATGTATATTACAGAAAAGTTGGAAATTTTCAAGATACAGTTCATCAATTCACCATGTATAGCACTGCTGAGAAACCAAGCATCTAACAATAAGGAAAGGGAAGAGAGAGGGGGAGATACTGATCTGAGTACAAGACCTGCAGAAGTGCTTTCAGCTTGTTAGAAAATTTTAGGACCTCAAACTTTTTAGTATTTAAGTACCTGCCTTGAAGAAGCTGTAGGTAGCAACCATGGGTGAAAGTGCTTTTTTAAATGAGTGAGTAAATCTGTTCCTTTCTTAATGGAAAAATCCACATGATCTGTCAAGGAGTAGATCTTCTTCAAAGCAGACAAATACCAATGATATGACATTTCCTGCCTGTCCTACAAAAGAATAGGACATTCAGTAGAATCCTAGAATGGCTTGGGTTCCTTAAAGATCATCGTGTTCCAACCCCCCTGCCAGGGGCAAGGTCAGAGAGTAAGGAAGGAGAGGTCAGAGATGTACAAGGGGCTGGAATGAGGTGTGCAGTGGAGGGGATAAAGGTAGAGAAAGCTGCTGCAACTAACCATACTTGAAACAGGATCTTTCACTCCATTCCAGCAAACAGAAAACAAGTTTTTCATTGTCCTCAGCATCCCTTTACATTGCAAATGACAAGAATGTACACTTAGAAGAAAGATCAGTCTTCAAAATCTGAACATTTTAAAATGGAAAAATGCTATTGATTTTAAGTACACGGTGTTTGTGCAGAAGATGAGATAACCAATTTTATACTGAAAATATGGAAGTGCCCACAGAGCATTTTTTGGGGGAGTAATAGGATACTTTCTTTTATATTCCTATGAGAAGTCTATTGTGCTTTCTCCACCATAAATTTTTCACTATTGTTTATGGACAGTTCAAGAATTTGAAACCAAGATTTGATGCTGCAAAATTTCAGATAAAGGCCTTGAGGTAAGGAGGACATAAGCAGAACATCTCAGAGTTTCATATTCAGATTCCCTCAGAGAAAAAAAAAACCACATCTTTAAGAAAGCAGGATGTATAATGAAAAGGCAGAGAAGTGTTTCGTCTCATTATTTTCCTGTCCTAAACCTCAGGCTCATATCTTCCCCCTTGGCTTCTGAAGACAGGACTGCTTACTTGTCAATCATGAGTAATGCTTTCCTTTCCTAAACACCCTTCTCTCCACCTCTTAAAATAGTTCCCAATGTTGGAGCAAGGTACAACCTCAGCCAGAAGTGGTGAGGTCGAACCAAATGTCTCATTATCCTGATGGAGAGTTAAGGCAGAGCTGCAAGCTCAGCTAGCCGGGAGGAAAATTGTCTTAAAATATCAAATCCTCTAAGCAAGGAGACTGAAACAGGAAAGATCCCAGGGTTTTTAGATAGACCCTGTTGTTTGAAGCCTCTCTTAGCCAATGTGGCACCTGTCAAGACTTGAACACCTGGCTGTGTGTTTACAGAGATGAGTGAGCTGATAGTCGCCTTTGTTGTATCTCACTTTATGTGATGCAGAGGAGGTCTGGCACTGGCTCCAGGGTGACTCCTGTGGAGACTGTGACTGCCCCAAAAATGCCCCTAGCAGCTGCTACCATCTCCGTCTCTGGCAGCATCTGATCCGCTTGTGGAAGTAGGCTTGGAAAAATGCGCCCGTGGCTGCTCTTCTTTGCCTGGGAAAGAATGACTTGAGCCAAGGTTCTCTTCCGCCCTACTGGGCTTTTTCTCAGGCTACTTTGCCAGGGCAGGAGACACAAGAAAGAGGGCACAGCAATGGCACAGGGTTGGACAAGAAAGGGGAATTCTTATAGCCCTCAGCTTAATCGTAACCTTTGGGGTCTGGAGGATTCCACGGAAGAAAAGTTTGGATGAGCACCTCTGGAGATGAGGCAAATGGCTCATAACTAGCCATGGCTTGCATGGATGTGGTTAATGCTGGTATTGTGTTTATGATTTGTGCTCAAAGAGCCTAAGGGGTTTAGATTTACACCTAAATACCACAGGACCCACGTGGCTTGTTGAGGAGATAGGATTTCTGTTGTGGGAAAGGTCTCTGCCAGTGACTAATACTTGGTTTAGTAGTGGGGATGGAAACAGCTGAGACAGAACATGCTCAAGGTGTGTCAGTGATGGAGACACAGTTGAAATCTTTGTTTCCAAGGATAAGGGTCTGGTCTGGCCAAGATTTGGGAAGGGGAGTCAGAGGGCAGGATAGTGGTAGAGCAGGGAGGAAGGTGAGGTGGGGAGAGTCACATTTGCTGCTCTGGCTGTTTTACAGGAAACAGGAGGGAGGAGAGTGACTTCCTGCACACTGAGACTTGGAACTTCAGGGCAGCCAAATGGAATATGTGGGGCTCCAGCACTGGCAGACTTGAACAAATAATTTGCAAAGCCTACATAGAGAATGCCTATAGCTGATGCTGATCTGAAGACTAAGATTTATGTTGGTTGGTTCAGGACCTTTAGGACTTCTGCTGACAAAACCCACTACCATATGAGTGCTTTGGAAAGAGGAAGATGTTGCTAAACTCTGGTGAAGGCTGCATTTCAGGCAAAGGTTACATTTAAGGAGCTTGGCAATGAGAATTCAAAATTTATGTTTATTTTTCCCTCCGAAAATATTTGCTTGGCAGGTTAAGGGAAGGAATTATGATAAAATATTTTTATATTTTTAATATATATATTTAATATTTTTATATTGTGTGTCTTAAAATTTCTGGATATCGGTCCTCGTCATTCACAAGCACAGGAATAGCATGTTAAAACAATATCAGCTACTGTAGATCATGAAGAAAATATGTAATAGGGTATTAGGTGTATCTATATCTATGTATATATTTGCATATGAGCGAAGGACTGAGATACCAAGAGTCTCCAGCTCTCAATAAAAGCAGAGCTGCTTCTGGATTGGAGGAGCAGGATACTTACTGTGAGGGTGACATGATATTGTCACCTGAAAACTAATTAAGGAAAGAGCAGAATTTAAATAACATTTGGATGCAACAGCAGGAAATAAAATGAACAGGTGTTTAACAAGATTTCTTTTGACTGTTTAACCTCTTTGCTAATGCCAAAAATCTCAAGCTCTGTCAGACTTCCGCTTTACCTCATTTCAGTAGTTGTCCTTTTGGCTATTTCATGACTCAGAGCATTTATTCTGCTGTTAGTTTGTCTCTAGGGATCTGGGTCTCTGCCATTAAGTATTTTTGATCTCCATTGCATGTGTTGTTTTCTCTTCAGGGAGCAGTGGGATTACATGGCTACAAATAAAGCCCAGAACTTGTGACTCTGCTCTGTGGGTTCATGACAGCATCTTGTGGGAGAGATCACTCACAAAACTGGATGGAATTTGTTTCCTAACACCTAGAAACCAGAGAAGGCTTTTCTTTGTGATCACTGTAAAACACAAAAGCATAAATAAGTGTTTTGCAGTGTCTCAGGTATTGCTATAGTCTAGAGGGATATTTGTTTAAGTAGAATAGGTCTCTGACACCCTGCTGAGTGACTGAGATTACATAATACTGAAATCACTTTACATCTCTTAAGAAGCTCCTTGTTTAAATGACCTTCTAGCAATGAGGTCTTTGTCTCTTTTATATTCTGATTTCACACTGTTTCTTGGGTTTAGAAAATGAAAATAAACTCAGGCGATACCTGCTTTTGATGCCTTGGGGAGTCAGGCAATACAGAATCTGAAAAACATGAAAGCTAAAACTTAAGGCATCACTTTAACAGTCACCTTTTAGTGGTATAAGTGTTTATTTCTAGCATGATTTAAAAAAGTTTCTTCCTGAATTTCTTTTGTTCGGTGTTTGAAGTGAAGAAATTGTTAGAAAAGTATCTCTGTAAAAGCATGCTTTCTTTAGGACGGGGTTTCAACAACTTTAGACAATAGACAGAGTCAGTATTTGATGTCAGATTTTACCTGCATGAACTTCCACCCCCGCTCTCCTCCTACACACATTTAGACCTCTACATGGCAGGGACATGCATCTCTAACTCTTTAGGCTCATTTTCAGAAACTGATTCCATTAGCTGCTGCTTCTTTTTGTTTTTTTTTTCCCTTCCACGTTCCTCATTGCCTTCCGCCCAGCATGCAGTCCAACCTGCTGGCTGATGTTCTCCTTCCAGATTAGTGGGTTTGACACTAGAAACTTCTACAAATAAACTGATCTATCTTTTCACCCCGTTCTGTTTATCTGTGAGCTCTCTTTCTCCTGAACCTTGCTCTCCCGTCCCTCTCTCCACAGGAGGGTTGGACTCCCTGTCAGGACACTGAGGCATCAGCACCTGCTGTCACCTCTTGCTTTGAGGGGCTTGGCTGCCCTGGCTCAGGGCTGTGACATTTGCTGTCAGCCCTTTTTTGCTCACTGGATGTTATCTCCAGGGATGATGGTGGCTCAAATTCCTCTACCAAAGATCCTGTTTAATTTCCTTCCCTGTTGTTATCATCAGTTACAATCCGTAGGTTTTCTGGTTTCTTTTCAGTTTCCCTCCTTTTTTTTTGTTTTCTGCTGATAACAGCTGCACCAAAGACACACTTGCAGCATGCAGGGACCACCTTGATCTCCAGGATGTGACTGCTGGAATGGGAAAGAACATTTCTGGGCTGAAGGACCTATCAATAGATGTACCTAGCTCACAACTTCCCACACATTCCCTGGCTTGAACATATTTTTCAACCTTGAAGTTAAAAGTAATCAGCAACACCTGGAAACAGGAGATCCATTGTGCAACACGGTCCAAATTCTTGCAGTGGCATGTCTGAAATCAGTAGTTCATGCTCCATTTCTAAAGTCCTGGGAAGCAGGAAAAGACTCCGGTTAAGTGCAGGATGCAAGAGACTGCCTGTGTCAATGCTGAGAGAAGGGTGGGCTTGAGTGCTTAATCAGGATTCAATCCATTAAGCAGACAGATGCTTTAATGTTTCTCACCCTAGAGAGTTGCTTCCTATACAATACTTCATCTTTTTGATCTTAATTAATACTAATTGGTAGATGATTGCCTCTAAAAGTACTATTCTATGGAGAAAACTAATATCTGATATTGCAGTGAATGAATTTGGGAGAAATCATAAGGTACTACAGTCCTATGTAAATGATTAAATAGATCATCTTTCTCTGTTTTGATTTGTGTCTGTCTATATATTGTTTTCCTTGATACTCTAACTCCCATACCTGGAAAGTTTCATCATGTTTTTTAAGCCAAATTGTGGGGCTAGAGGAGATCACACTTTTGAAAACTGTAATGAAAACCCTTTATTAAATAAGGGATATGACTGTGGTGGGGTTTTTTTGTGGTTTTTTTTTTTTTTTTTTTTTTTTTTTTTTTCTTTTCCTCTGTTTGCTTTCAATCAGCATACCAATTCTGCTTTCATGTGGAATTTGCTCCTCCATTTATATGGTAGGGCGATTTAATTTTTGGTCCATTCCTATTTTGAGAAGGAATTCTCCTGCATACATCCCCAAGATCCTCTTTCAGCAAAGACTGTGGTTACAGAAAAGTAAAAGAAGAGATCTTAGATCTTAGTAAACAAAATCAGAGGATGAATTAATGTTTAAAGCCGGCTCTGACACTGAACTCGCAATTCACTTATTATTTTTGGCAGCAGCATGTCCAAACTGCCAAGACCATTCTTGGAAACCACAGCTGTGATGTCTATAATAGCTGAACTACAGGAAAGCTGCAGTTAGGTCATACTGCCTTGTCACCACACATGAATAGTGCAAGTGATAATAGTTACCATTACTGCCTACTCATTTGGCAGCGTTTTGTTCGGTTAAAACAATTCCAATTATTAACAGCACTATAAAATTGTCTGCTGAGTGCACTCCCTCCTGCTTTACATGGTTGACTCAGGTAAAGGAGCTTGGTAAGGGGGGCAAATCTGCCCCATCTGAATCCAGCTTGGCCCGGTGGGCAAGGGCAGAGAAAGGTCATGGAATGGGCTGGGGTGAGGTGGTTTTTGGAGGCTGCCTGGGGAAGGGGAAGTTCCCAAGTGAAGCTGGGGAGAGGCCAAGGCCAGTCAGAGCCATCAGCGAAGGGGAAGAAGCTTGCTGAGCTCTCTGTGCACTGGATACTTGAATGCATTTTCGTAAATAGGAAAAGGTCTCAGGAGTTTATTGTCAGCCAGAGCTGCTGGTCAAGGGGGAGGCATTAAAATTAGATGCTGGGCTGGAAGGGTATTAGGAAGTTAATGTGGGCATTTTATTGTGTTTTAGCAACCTAATTCTCAGAGTAACTTATATAGGGAGTGCTGCCAATTATTTTCAAACAGAGCTTGAAAAGTGCTCCTGCCTGAGGTAAATCCTATAAACTTCAGAAGAGCTCAACTTCTGTTTCAGAGCACTTACATAAACATACGTTCCACATCTACAATTATTTGTTTTACAGGATTAAATTTCCTCTAGATGCTATTAATGGTTTGGAAGACCTGTGCCAGCCCCCTGCATGCACAGGCTGTCTGACCACAGGTGTCTGATTTAGCAGGTCTGCACAACATCTACTTTGCATGTTGGCAGGTGGTCCAGGAGCAAATTGCTTAATAATGCTGTTACCAAGACAGGCCATATGGGGTAAAATGACAGAAGCCATGGACAAACAAAATATTGTCAAAGCCTAAGTACTTGCAGTAGTAGGTGATATGATGCAATTGTCCAGAGCTCCAAAAGATTTTCTCTCTTAAAGGTAGTGAACTGATTCTTTTTTTCTTTTTTTCTTTTTTTTTTTTTGGCTCAGCTTTCTGCTCTTCTCAGCTGGTGCTGAAATGGTTTGGCTTAGCCTGAGGGAATTGCAGGGGAATTGCTGCCCCTAGACCTGGGAATTGAATTTTGGCAGGGAAGCTGGCATTTGCTACTCACAGCCTGTTTTGAGCCGCAGCCAGTCAATGGGGCCAACCTTGGGGCATTAAAGCTGAATGCTGAAAGACACTCTAGACTTAATCTCACAGGATTTGGAGCAGGAGGAAAAAAAACCTTGGAAAACAAATGGTGTGTCAAAGGTGGAAAGAACTTTCTTGCTCTTGGCAGGTAAACAAAAGAAATTCTGATGCAGAGGCTTAATAAAATATGGGTGCAATTTTTTTTTTAAATAGTAATTGTTTTGGCTGTACTGCTGCACCAACAACTCAAGAACCTGTAGCACAGACTTGTTTTTCAGTCTGCAGAAATTCTTAGGTTTATAAATCCCTGCATAATATGATTGAATCATGTTTTAAAACAGTGAGAGTTGCTCATCCCAACTGCTTTGTCTGGAAGATTGAGCCAGAGTTTCACGCTGCTAAGCCTGAAAGCAGTTTTTTTTTCTCTTGCCCAGCTTCCAGATCTAGATGATCCATTATGAGTTTGTATTTACTTGAATTTTTACTGATGCCTTTGAAACAGATCTTCTCTTATCTTCCTGTTTGCCCCCTATAAACTTTGACATGACAAAACTGTCCAAACTCTTGTAACTTTTCCATTCCTTTCATAATTTTTCTGTTATTCCTCTGTACCCATTCTAACTTATGTTACTTTTTTTCAGAATGTCAATGACCAAAAAATAGTCCAAATAGTATTTCAGCAAAGTCTTTAACAAGTCTTTTTCTCTTCCAAAATTATCTTGCCTAAAGCATTTTCTGATGTCATTAACTTCCACAACTGCATCACACCAACAACTCACAGCCAAATGCTGATTGAGCAGTGCAACCTGATTTTCCTCTTTTTAGCCATCTCTTTGACACAATCTCTACAGAAATAGTATGAATTCTTGTTATTGATCCCTAATCAAACAGCAATTAGGGACCAAACAATTCCATGTCCTAAACTGTAAAATATCTTCCCTTTTTATTTTGTGAGAATGTGTTATTTCCTCTTGGCATAGAAACCCGAGAGCTCCAGTCATGTTGGGCAGCACTCTACAAGGTCAAATTTTAGGATAAAAGCATAAATCTCGCTCTTTGATGAACTAAAACCTCCAAACTTTCCTGAGACTTGTATAAAACCTAAAATGTGGCCCATGCAAGTTGGTGATCTTGGTTACAACAGCAAGAAAAGCCCAGACATGGGTTTGGTTGCCAAATCCACTCTTTTGGATTAAAGTCATAAATAAAAAGGCAGAACTAACATAATTAAGATGGACAGAATACTCAGACTTAGAAATCTTTTATGAATTCAACATGTGTAAGATCCGGAACAGTCATGAATTTGAATATAATAGAAATACCATAAAGTGAAGGGATTCTGATTGTATAAACAATTTCATCCCTGATTTTTCTTTTGAGTAGGTGTTTTCAAAAACAAAGTCAGTGTTAAAAACATCACTCCAAGCTGCCATACTAGAGGATGATCTGAAGGTTTTTCCTATAGTTTTTTAGCGAAATGTTGCAGACCTTGCTCTGATCTCCTGTCTATAACCAGACTATTTATCAGGTAATTTTTAGTTATGAGGAAGAAACAGGTAAATGTACAAATGGCACAATCAGACAAAACACATTTAATTACAAAAACTTGAAGCTATTCACAATGTGTAAAGTGGACTATGTCTAAGCCAAAAAGCCACTGTTCTGTTCCCTAATAGTGACAGATTACAAAAAATTACATTCCACGACTCCCACAAGTCTACATCTGATACGCTTGCAGGGACTAAACACAAGTCACTCCTCAGAGAATACCGAGCTGTGAGGGGGGCTGAAAAGAATGTGGGATGGAGGAGGCATGAGAAGATGGAGGGAAGAGCAGATGATGCTCTTCTTTGCCTGACGAGACGCATAAAAGCTGAACAGCCCCATTCTACACCAACGTGTTTTCAATACCTTCATATTTTCAAAATGCATTAGAAAAGGATTGTTACTATGTCTGATGTGTGTCACCAAAGCACAGCTTGTCAAGGAAAGAAGAGATTCAAACAGAGCCTGAATACAGAGAGAAGTGTCTTCTAATCACAACCTTGTGCTCCTTCAGAAGCTTTGTGCCATCTATTCTCCTTGGTACTTCTTGTAGTTAAAGGCACTAGTGGTACTCCAAAATCTTATCCTTGCAGTGTCCAAAGACAATGTTTTCAAAGTAATTTGATGGCTGAAAATAGCACCAGCTAAACAAGATTATTGCCACTGGAGCATGTGCACTCAGATGCATTGATAATAAAGGAGGTGGGCAGCTCTCAGTACTAGACAAACAGAGCCTTGTGAAGAAAAAAGTTTATCTGAAAAGTTAAGAGTTTTACCAGAGCTTTACAAATTCAAATGCACAGAAAGCCAGAGAATAAATTGCTGCATAGAAAATTTAATAACTGAAGTGCTGAAATAAAATGCTTACAGGGAACAGAAATGCAGTGCAAGGATGGTTTGATGTGTCAGGAATTTCTTGTAAAAGTTATTGAAGGAGTAATGTAAGTAAAGACAATTTGGGCTATAACAAGGAAGCTAAGCAATCAAGAGATGAGATCCAACAAATATCAAATGTCAGAAATGCATTTAGAAGCCACAATAGTGGCAATATCATCTTGCAAGATGTCATATATCTATCTTTGTTGATGAAGAACTAATTAATCTTGTAATGCTAGAAGCTAAAACAATCTCAGACAGCGGCATGGGTGAGGAGGTATCTTTACAGCTGGAAGAGAATATGTGGTGAAATTAAAAGTTTTTCACATCAGCCAGACATTCTTTATGCTCAGTGTAGCATTCTTCTTTCATACTCTGCTTCCTTGAAATGAACTTTTTGGCTTATTTTTTTTTTAATAATTTTATTTAGGAGGAGTAAATGTTCATAAAATCCCCATTTCACTTCAAGTATCCTGAACCAGCTCATCTGTGACTGAGAATATTTTCACTGTAAGAGTCCCTTTACTTGGGGAATTTAACACAGCATTTCCAGTGACACAATTCTGAGAGGAGCATGATTTTTATACAACCTTAATCCATCGATTTAAAAGAAGAGACGTGGTTCCTACTTTTAATGCAAATTTAGTTCTGCATCAGGCTTAAACGTCCAGGGAAGAGAGAAATTTCCTTAAATATAGACACATAGAAGTGTTTAGTTTTGAAAAGACCCTTGAGGTCAAGCATTAACCCCGGATTACCAAATCCTCCACTGGACCATGTCCCTAAGCACCACGTCTGTACATCTTTTAAACACCTCCAGGGATGGTGACTCCACCATTTCTGTGGGCAGCCTGTTCCAGGGCTTGACAGCTTTTTCCATTAAGAATTTTTGTCCTGATATCCAATCTAAGCCTCCCCTGGCACAACCTGAGGCTGCTTCCTCTTGTCCTGTCACTCGTCACTTGGGAGAAAAGACCAACTCCCACCTGGCTGCACCCTCCCTTCAGGGAGTGATAAGGTTCCCCCTAAACCACCTCAAAGGTTCTCCTCAAAGCCCTTGTGTTCTAAACCCTTCTCCAGCTCTTTGCTCCTCTTTGGATGCGTGTAATGCAAAGATCTATAAATTATGAGGGTTTTTTTTTCATTTTCTTCATGTTCAATAGTCTTTCTAGGGTGCAGTGCTTCACATCTGAAAGTAAAATGTCTAAAACACATGAAAGGATTTTCATTTTGTCTTTTTCACTTTATTGGCTACAAAGAGAGTGTGGGATGACCTGCCTGGATAGGTTTTTAAATTACATATGAAAATCTTGTCTCAATGGCACCAATTGATATAACTTCATAAAAAAAATGGATTTATAGAAAATATATGGTTGCTGAAATACTATCTTTTGTATGAATATCTCGCTGGACTGAAAATTTGCTGTGATAAATCCAGTGTGCTTTAACGTGGATCAGCAATACCACTTGGCAAATCTTCCCTATTAACCTTGGATTTTTTTTCTACTCAGGAAATGGAGGTAAGGGAGTTTTTTTATACTTAAACATGTAGTCCAGAGTCTACCTGGCTGAGGAGATGCGAGGTAGCTGGTTTTCTGTGTGGTGGTTTTTTTTTTGTTTTTTTTTTTAGGTCCCTACTCTGAAACCTCCTGCAGGAGTCAAATACCTGAGGTTCTACTTTTGGGTCAGTTCAGGACTCTGAACAGAGCTACAGTCCTGTGCTCAGCAGCAGCTCTTCAACACAGTCAGGAGCCTAAAAAACTTCATAAATCATAAATGAACTTCATAAATGAAATTTTTTAGGGGGCCTGTAACTGTCCCAGATCTCTGCAGTTGCTGTAACTGGCTACAATTTCCACAGTCCTAGGAAAGATCTGTTCCCTAATAGTACATCTCTTTTGAAGGTGTGTGCTAAACTACAATAGGGAGTGCATGTTATTTAGTTAATGTCTCAAGTGAGAATTTTGAAAACTGGATATAGACCTTTCCTGATCTGTGCACAGTACACAAAGGACTGTGCCAAATCTGAAATTACCATGACTAAACAGCTCTGCATTAATCATCTTGCAAATTTAATTTTAAAATGAGAACAAGAGAACTTAAACTCATCTTTCAGGCCTCTGAGGGATTCTTTTTTAAACTTTTTGTTCCCTATTCCTCCTTCCCCCAGTTCATCTACTGAGGAGTGAAAAAAGGACCAGAACAGTAGATTTCATTTGGCTATTGATCCAATGTGTTAATGCTTCTAGAACTGCCACTAGAGCTACTGTAGCTGGAAAATAAAGCAAAAGAAATATTGTTGTCAAATTTCTCCAGCTGGTCTACTGGGTTTTCTGACTCCACATTCTTCCTGAGTGATAGAGACTGCTTTTATTCGCACAATATTAAAACAAACAAACAAACAAACCCACCCTGAAAGGCAAACCCACCAAAACCAACAGAACCACTTTTGGTAGCCTTAGGTGTACAAAAGCAATGGCTAACTGTGCCACCCCCATCCACCCCTGTGGTAAACCAAAAGTGAGTAAATATTGGTTTACCCTTACAAGGATCTTGTAATTTGTGTTTCCAGCACATAACAGGAGAAACAATGCACAGGCTAAATTATTTAACAGCTAATAAAATAGTGACTGTCCAAACCAGTTGTACAAATAAAAGGTTAGATCAAGTTCTCACTGGGTTTTCTTAGACATACATCCAAAATGCAGTAAGAATTCTGAAGGGAACACATAGCGCTTAAAATACCAATGCAAATTCAAAGATTCTGTTCTGCACCTGTGCTAAAATTCATGCTTGAGGCAATGCCATGAGAGAAACATAAGCTACTGGCGTGCCTCAAAATGAAAACTTCAGGCTTCTATTTATGCACATTGATGCACGGTACTAATGCGTTATGTGCATCTAAAAACAAAAACTATTTTCTCTCCTCTTTGAATGTGTGAGGCCAGGAGGAGCAAAGAAAGCCCTGCCACAGGGAAAAGAGTTGTGGTTTTGTGGGGTTAGAAAGGATGGGGTTGGATCTGGGTCAAGCCCCTGTGCTTGGGGCAGTCCAGACACCACCCCAGCAACCCCTTGGTCCTTGTTCCACCCTTCAGCATGACTTTCCAAACCCCCTGCTGACATGATTTTGGCATTCTGAACTGCAGAAAAATTATGCCTTGGTGTACCACAGGGAAGGGCAAACTTATTCCCTGTATTATCTCCTTTATCTGTGCCTTTTTTTTCCTTCTTGTCCCTTGGCTGTAAGGGAACTGGGAATTAACTCTGGTTTAAGCTGCTGCTTCAGGCTGATGCTTCAAATCCAGCCCAAGCTAACAATGGCTGTTTCAGTGTGTGTAAAATTAATTTTTCCCAGGTTTCAGTGAATCCTGGGCTGCACCTCTTGAAATAATTGATAATGCTGCCAGAAGTCTTAGCAGACAAGCCAAAGACCGAAGCTGTGATGTCCCCAGAGACCTTACTGGAGATCTGAGCTGAATCATATCCAAGAGGAAATGGGAGGTAATTATGCAGTTAGGTGCTTTGGTCTGCATACCTGTTTTGGAGGGAAACAAAAAAGCAGCTCACACATTCCCAGGTATATTCACTGGGTACACATCCAGTACACAAACGCTGTGAACAAAATTCCTAAAAGCTTGTAAAACAGTATATCTTGCTGCTCAGATATGAACTGGCTGTGCAATGCCTCACTGGAGGTCTGATGAGAATGCTACAACTGTATTTTACTGATTACTTCTGGCTTTGTAGAAAAGCAAACACTTCCTTTAGTTTTAAGCCATAAAGCCGTGTCCAGCTCTGCAGGCCATGGTTTCTGCCCCATCACTCCAGCAACTATGCTAAAATCTTTTGTTAAAGTAACTTTGCATTTCTCAGAGGATATTGCAAAAGGGTGGAAGAAAACAGCAGAAAGATGTAGGGTCTAAAAAAATCTGAAAATAACACTGAATCAAAACAGCACCACCTCAATGCCCCTTCCTTAATGGTTTAGTTATTAACCATTTATTTGAGAGTTAGACACACAGATGGCACTAATTCCCCACCAATGCATAGTGCAGGATAAATGTCTTGTTAAAATAATGTAGTACTGTAAATTAACACATAACTTTCCCACAAACTTCACTCAGTTTGTACGAAATTGATGTATTAATTTATTAATATTTAATGCTTCTACTCTGTGAGCTCCAGTAAGAGTTTTTTGTAGGTAGTTTGCCTTTTATTTACAGGCACATGTAATTGTAGTTGACAGCAGGAACATAAAAATATTTTCAAGTAAATTTTACTCAAATAAAAATCTCAGCAACTTAAAATTATTTGAGGATATTGAGAAATATTTTTTTAAACGTTAACTAAAGAGCAGCTAAACATATTTCAAACTGTCCCATCTGGCACAGCTGTAAATAACAATCTGTCTGTTTTAAACAGTCCTCTGTTGACTGTGTCAGCAAATGTTAGGATTATTTGCTATTAACTGTCAATTTCATCTCCGAGTGTATTTCTAAAGTTCTGCAGCACTGACACTAGTACATATATCATTTCTTGCAGATCCGTATAATGCTGAAAGGATCTTTGTGCAAACATACTTAAAGCTCTTCATCTTTATGTCTGAAGATGTTGATATGGATGGAGTTGGAGAGATTTATAATCATCTTTGCTTTGATCCCCTTTCCTCCAAAAAAAGCAATAAGCTGAAAAATTCATGCATCTGGAGAAGTAGGGAAGACAGTTCCATCTGCACTGAAAGCAATTACTTAGGCATGAGGGACTGGCTGACTTCTGGATGTGAGTGGGTACAACATAAATGTCTCAAAGATATTACGTGTGGCACAGTGGTCTTTCATCAGGGCAGAATTTATGGGTGTTTGCTAGCTGCTAGATGAGTGGTGTGTAATGTGATTTCATAAATTACTGTGAAAAGCAGATAGCAGTACAATAAAAGTAAATACTGATAGCGGGAACCAGTGTATGTTACCCTGACTGAACAAAGGAAAAAAAAAAATGGAGAGATCACCTCACTCCTGCTCATAAGGGCTTTAATACTGACCTCACACTGGCAGGGATTTCTGACCTTTATTCCAAATGAAAATCAACATCTGGCCCGCCGGGTTGGATATAAGACAAATATTATGTGGTAAAGTGTGTTTTATGAGACACATTTTTCAATCTTCAAGTAGCAGTTATCAGTTTGTTGCTTCCAGTTTAAAATAACTGCTTATTGTATCAGATAAAGAACACTCTACCTGTGCTCAGGCCATGCTTTTACCTCTGCACAATGCATATAAAACTTTCTAAGGCCAAAAGTGGGAAACAAGAAAAGTGAGATGTTTAAGCACTAAAATTTACACTGTTTCTTAAACAAGAAAGCCAAAATAATTGTCTAATTGTCTTTTTCCAAGCCCTGAAAATTTATTTGTCCTCGAATTTTTTCCATGGGGTTGGGTAAAAAGAAGATGCTACAAAGGTGTTCAGCAAAGGGCAGAGTAAAATGAATGTGAAAGCAGCACTCAGTCCCAGGTATTTCAAAAACTGCTCTGAGAAGAGACTTTATCTAACATCTCCCACTTCGATGTAAAATTACCGCCTACTCGGTGTGTTATTTGTGTATTCAAAGGCACAGCTACTTGCTTGCCTTTCAAACTGATGTTTTAACTGTTTTCTTTGGTGTGTGTGCAAGCCCAGCACGGGAGATGGGAGATGCGCTGACAGTAAACCAGGTTCAACATTTTCTTGTATGTCACTGACATTGTTTGTTGAGTTCTGGTCTGCACTCTGTGCAAAAAATACTGGCAGGAAACAATGCTCAAGTGTCAGTGGAACAACTGGGCCAGAGGATTCCTCATTAAAGGTAATTATGCATGAGAAGGACTTGGCTTGATTGTCAGCTTGAGTTGGTAGCACTGACAGACTGGGGAAACCAAACCAAATTTAACTTGCAGATAATGTATACTTGACATGGAAATAACTGACAGACGACAACTTAAAAAGTTCCTGCCTGCTGCTTTTATGACCACTTTGTAGACAGAACTATCACTTAAATGGAAGTAGAAAGCACTACTACCCTCTCCTGAAGATTTCATTGTGATCAAGTTGAATCTGTTTAGAATAGAATAGTTGGGTACAGAACACCTTTAAATGCATCATGAAAAATGTGCCGATAAACAGCCTGTCACTTCTGTGAAACAGAATTGGAGAAAAAAACAGCTTTAATGGAAGTCTGTGAAATTCAATGTCTGTGAGGTAGCCAGATGTAAGACAGACTGGGGTCTTTTTGGTTGCAATTTCCTTGTTATAAAGCAGATAAATCTAAGAATTTTCTTCCTAAAGTTGAGTATTTAGAAAGAACTTGTCTTGCATAACCAGGAGGAACTTCATAAAAGGATTGCAAAACCAAACAAAAATCCCTTGCCCAAACCCCAGTTCCTGAACCCTCCTCCATGTGGGACATAAGGGTAACAATGTCCCAGCATCCCTCCAGACCCCTTCATGCTTCAGGGTTAGAAGGAGAGCAGATTCTCTGGACCTTCCCACAGCCCCCAGTTCTCCTGTTTGCACGAACCAAACTCTATGGTTTGTAGCAGTGTTTCAAATACATCACACTGATGGTCTGGGCATGAGAAAAGAGATGCTAGCAAATTTTATTTCCAGCTTTGAAAAAAACTCTGTGATCCAATTGAATTCCATAACTGCATATCAATTTTTATAAGGAAAAAAAAAACCAACCCCACATTAAGAAGATTCAATAGAAAATGGAATTGGTTTTAGGGATAAATAAATGCAAGTTAGCTTTGAAATATCTTTGTTCAATGGGTTTGAAGAACAATTGAAGTGCATACTTATTCAACAGATTTTTTTTAAGCTTTCAGAAATGACAAACATTATAGTTGACTGAAAGGAGAAATTACAGAATTGAAATTATGGTGCATATATATATTTGCAATTATTACTTAATAAGATGCATTCAGAAGTAGTAAAGATGTAATATGCACTGAAAATAGTAGACATGGAAGAAAATTGCATCAAGAAAATGAATTAAATTGGATTTCAAGCCATCTATTACACAGTGGAAATGAACTTAGAAGAGAAAGATACAGCTTGACATGCAAAATAATTATTTTAAATGAATTTTTGCATTAAAAGATTGTGTCAACATGCAGGCACAACTCCAGTGACCTTGTCTGGTAGGGCATAGGTAATTTCACCATCAGACTGCTGAAGGCTAATTGGCACTGCTCTCATTTTCCAAAAATAGAATAGTCAACTTTATTCTTTATTTGCAGAATGCTTTTTCTCTTGGACTATTGCAAAGCTTTTTAATAAGAAACCTCAAAGTGCATTTGAGAAATGAGTCAGATATTTCAACTGGGTGTGTTGAAGCAAACAAAAAGGGACTTATCAATGTGATGTGTCAGTGGAAGAGAGACCTGGCTGAAGAGTTCACAAACAAAACATACCCAGGTTTGGTTAAGCCCTTGGAGGGAATATCCCATTTACTTGAAACTTGAAAAGCATGACAGTAATTATCTAAAGGTATTAATGCCTTCCATTCTATTCTCATATTTCAACACAGTCAATGAATTGGTTTAGGTTTGATGAACTGCATAAACTCTATTAAAGTTAAAAGGTAATTTATTGAGGGAAAATAGTTGGTTGCCTTTCCATAAGTGTGTCTCTCATCTGGGCAGCATGGGTACAGTCAATTCCATGAGTGAAGAATGATCCATGTAGGGATTTCAACCCCTGTGACAGCAGGCAGGGCTTGACTTTTCCATTGCCTCCCTCCTCTCTGAGAGCAGCTGGCAGAACTCAGTCTGTGCCATGCCAGCACGTTCAACAGAAATCTTTGTCTTCTGAGAGAACAGAAAGAACAGACCAGTTTGTTTCTGGTCTAGGAATGGTCTCTCTTCTACCCACCTCAGGCAAATTCATCTCTAAATTAATTACCCAAACCCATCAATCTCCATTTTGAAATACTTCTATGCCAATTACCCTCAGAAAACTGTTCCCCAAACCCAACCTAATTGCACTGAAGGTTGGATATGTTGTTCTAACTTCATGTTGTGTTTGCTCTCATGGCAATATTACCCTTCAGCTAAAATATTATTTTCCTTTTTCTGGTTACTTCAACTGTATGTTTGTTGACAGAATCCTTATCTGCCAAAGCTGTTACTTCGGCAAACTCAGACATTCAGCAACCTCTTTGCAGTTGTATGGTCGCTTAAGAATGGATCGACACAGCAGAATTACTGAAAGTATTTGCTCTACCTGCTATTTTGCATCCTGTTCTTTCAGAATTCTGCTGTTTTTATCATTTGGTCTCAAAAGACCAAATAAGCTTCTTAGCAATTTTCCTAACCTGATTCCCCCTTAGCCATTCTGCTTCTTGTTCCATGTTCAACATCATCTCTGATTGAAATGAGGCACAGAGTATTTATCCAGTTTTTGGGCTGTACCCAGATTATCTTTAATCTCTGTCCTTCCTGCATAGTAACTCCATCCCCCCGGTTTACTCTAATATCTTTTGCCAAGTCTAATTTTCACTGTAAGTCTGCATTTGTTAATTTCTAACACACAGCTTAATTTGATGCTCAGTTCTTTCTTGCTGGTTTTTCATCCTCAACCTCTGTTTTCGTTCCCACTGTTCATCCTTCTGGGCAAGTCTATTTACACATTTAAAAGAGCAATCAAAGATTCAAACAATGGAAAAACACATTTCCTAAGTGTGGTCCTGCACTGTGCTTCACAGCTTCCAGGTCAGGTTATTCTAGCAGCTTTTTTTTGTTGTCCTAAAGGAAACTCTCATTAGACAAATGCAACATTCCGTTTGCTTACTTAGCATTGCTTAGTATGTACCATCTTCTGTTTGAATGTGGCTTTCAAGCTATATTCTAGGTGAAATACCCATTTGTGTTCTATAATGATTTATGGGGCTTTATGTAGCTTCTATATTCACTCCTAAATGGTGATGAAATGAAACTTTTCTATTTACTCCATGGATGACATTTATGGAGTGAGTAAAAATGAATGTGAAGCACTCTGGCAATTCAGAAGAAAAACACAACAGTACTATTGGTTTCCTCATGGTAGACATAATTTTTGATATGGTGGTGTAAAACGAACACTAACCAGAATTTCAGCGATAAATAAACTTTTATAACAAGGACAGTAAATTAAGCTTTGATATATTTATGCAAATGCAGAAGTTTTCAACTCTGTTTTGTACGTCTGTTTTGTTAATTTCATTCCTCATATTCTCCCCCCGCTCCCACACATCTAATAACTCCTTATCTAATGTTGCCTTTTGTTGTCTCCCATCATGTTTCTCTTTCGTTTCCTTGAATTGCCTCTTTTTTTTTTCTACTGCAGTCTGTTCACGGCTCCCACTTTCAGAGTAATTTCTTGCTTCAACTGACCGCCTTCATAAAACTAAGCAGGTTTTACCTTGAATATTTTGTGACAGGCAGCTTGGAGCGCTGTAAGGTCTCTTGCCACCTGGGTGTGAGGGGAGGGGAAGCTGTCCTTTGCAGCATCTGTTGCCTAGCAATGTTTCTCAGGTGCCGTTTGCGGTGCTGCATTGTGATCAAAGCCGGGAAGGCTGAGCGTAAGGGAGAGCGAAAATGGGCTCGAAAAACACCGCAGTCAAAGCACAGCGCTCGGTGCAACATTTGTGATTTTACATGACAATGGAGAGACACCAGCAACACGTGTCGTTCTGTGCAAAAGGCTTAATTCTGCTTCCCGAGTGCACAGAACTCCTTGGAAGAGGGAAAGCAGCGTCACCATCCAGCAGCTCTCTGCTGGACCGCGTGGCACGACTCTGCCCGTTCGAGGGTCAAACTGATACAGCTAAGCCCGGATTTCTTTTTTTTCACATCGCCTGAGACCTTTTCACTCACCATCAGGTGGCATTAGAACCAGAGCCCAGGGAAGCAGCATGTTTCCTATGGGATGCATTGTTACAGGCGGGATGGTACCCTGGGAAGCTCTACTGCTTTTCATCCAGGCATTGCTCAAAGATCCAGGTGTGGCTTTGCATGTTCCAGACCATCACTGTGACCCATCTGAGATGTTTCATGACATACCAACTCATCCACTCCAGCCCCTCACTAAAGGTGGGAAAGTCCCCTGTACCTTAACACTGACCATGTTGTTTTAAGGCTTAAAAGAGGCAAAGAATAAATCTTGTGTAAGAAGGATTTGTTAATATGGATGATGCCCAAATTATTGACACGTCAGGCTAAATTTTGCTTGTGAGATGATACTAATAACAACACTGCACAAACTTAGATGGAGTGGTTAGTAGTAGCATTCAGGATGTTACAGGGAAAACAAGATTAATCACCCTTGCAAAACCAATTCTCTCTCAGTGACATCATCGTGATGCGAGTATCTAGATTAAGACAGTATGGCCCCAGACTAACATAGCATTTTCCAAAACTGTGTATATAGTTTGGGTGTTTGGGTTATTTCAGTGTGACTGAGAATTAATTTAGGCGTTCATACAAGTGTTTTATCTATGAAGTGACCCCTGAATAGAAACATGAGCATGTACTCCGTTGCTAAAAAATTGCATTCTCTGTGTGGCAGATAAAATTCCAGGGATAAAGATAAGTAAAGACAAAAGACAAAACTTCCCAGAAATCCAGAAAGGTCAGGGTACAGTATCTAAAAAAATAACTCTTGGTAATCTCTTGTCTTTCTTTAAGGTTCACAAAATGAAGGATTTCATCACCCTGTCTTGCAAGAGCGTGAGAGGAAAACATGGTAGAAAGATGATTTTGGATTGCACTTAAAACTTTCAGCACTGCTAAAGAGTTAAGCAGGTAAGTATCTTCCCTAACTAACCAGCTGCCAAGAAAGACTCTTCAGTGTTTTTGGAACTTCACAATGACATTTCATATACCATGCTTTTGGCATGTGAACAAAATCCGTACCCTGCTGCTTCTCCCTTTCCTGATACTTCCTCAATTAGAAAGATCTTAGTTATTTGTCACAGTTTTATGTATTGTGTTTCATAAAAAGAAAATGAGACTTTCAGGGAAAGGGGTAATTTATAGCATACTCATCCAACTCCCTGGTTCCTGTATTTTCAGGAATTCAGCCATTCTATAGTACACGTGAATTTCAAGTTTAAACTGATCATTTGTTAGATAAGATAATCTTTTAATAGTAATAAGAGTCTGATGTTTTGTTGACTGGAGAAACTTTAATTGAAAGGCTTCATTTGCAGCAGCAGCCTTTTCCGTAACTTTCTGAGCTTGAAAGAGCAGTTTTTCTGTCTGTGTTTCATGTCTGGTTTGAAGTTTCCTCAGTAAGGTATTTCTACAGTTCTTCACAAGAAAGCAAGGGAATGAGCCTTCAGAAGTAACAGATTATAGGATTCTGAGTCTGAAGCTATTTTCCTTTGCCAGGCTAGAGGAAGGAAAGGAGATGGAAATGAGATGGTAACAGTAGAATTATAGTTGGACTGAGAGTCTCACTGATTCCTATTCTGGTTTTGGACTTTCTTGAGCTTCCACAAAATATGCCTTATAAATCAAAAAATTAGTGAAAGCTTCTCCTCCTCTTTAAACTTGGGAGGGAAAACATTCATCTCCCTGCTTTTGAAGGCTTGCCTACAGTGCAAGTTATGAGAAATTATGGTTTTAGTTGAAAATTTTTGCACAACAACTAATAACCAATTCCAATGGTCATTTATCCTTACCCTTTTAAATCTGTGCTGCAGCACATCTTTGACACCACAGCACCCCCCAAGAATTTAGTCTCATGATTTGTTAGTCTTTCTCATTTTGAAGGGCTGGGGACAATTTCTTGTGGCATTTTTCCCTCTCAGAGGGTGGTGAGAAATCACATAAGAAGCTCTGGGAATGCTGGGACTGGAGACCAACATAGACTCAAAAATCTTCTGGATCATTCACGTGTCTTTTGCAAACCATTTCCATTCTTCAGTTGTTGTCAGCAGCAGAAGGAAGGTGGTGCAGTGAGATCCCCGTGGGATGCTGCTGTCTGTGGGTGTGCCATGGCACACACAGGTGGCCACAACAGACAGGGGCTTTGTCAGTCTGGACAAAGGAGGATAAAGTCTAAGGGGTTAGTTTTTGTGAGCTCTGCCTGTGCCAAGTGGACTTCCAATTGCTCAGTTTCTGGGCTTAGGAAATCAGTGTTCATTTTTAGGAATGGATGTCTTGTGGGTTGAGGGTATATAACAATGGTATAAGTGTGAATATCCACCAGCCACATTTTGGACTCTTTCTGCATCCCTCTTTCCCTGTGACTGGAGCTCAGCTCCCTGGCCCAGGGTGGCTGGGCAGGACCAGGCAACCCGCTGTTCTCCTGGGAGACATATTCTATCCTCTGCTCATCAACTGGCTTGTGGTGTCTCTTGCTGGCTGGGCAAAATAAAATTTCAGCTGTACCCTCGGTGGCTGCAAAGGAATGAGATTTTGGAAGAGTGGAAGAACAAAGGCAGTGCTTGCTGCAGAGCCAGAGGTAACAGAGCGAGGCTTGTTCACTGGGTTTTGCATAAGGGCTGTGGCAGCAAGAAGACAGCATTTTCCACAGGTGAAAGGTGTGTTCAGAGACACTTTACACAGCTGCTGATGCTGCCTCTGGTGCCCCTGTGAGTAGTTGTGAAGCCTGGTTGATCATAAGTGCCTCGTCTTCTTAATTTTCATCTACAAGCTCCACTGAATCTTTATTACCTTGCCTGAATGCAGGGTTTCCAGTGTTTCTGAAGAAGGGCAGGGCATTACTCTTACAGCCCAAGTGATTTTATAGAAAGGATTGAACTCAGGTCAACAACAACTCATCCATAAGAAGTGCAAGCTTCAGGGAACTGAAACACAAACCCTATCAGAAATGGCACAACCAGCTAATTCAGTGTAACCATGTGGATGTGGAAAATTTTAAAATTATCAAATTAATTCTAACTTCTGCTCTTCCTCTGAGAAGAAAGCATGATGTTATATTTCTTTCCTAGAAGCTTTGCTTTTCCTCTCCGTGCTGAAGAAAAGTGAGAGGCTTTTGCATCCTGGAGGGAAAGAGATCTCAGTATTCACTGCTGAGTGTGCACAGCCTGTGCATTGCTGTCTGTGAGGGGCAGGCCTTCATTAAGGAATGGTAGAAGGTGACCATATGGTACCAAAGTATTTTCCAATTTTGTTTCTGCACCATCTTCAAAAGTATTTTTTCCATATGTCTCCCTCTTACAATTATCTCTTTTTTCTTTTCTTTTCTTTTCTTTTCTTTTCTTTTCTTTTCTTTTCTTTTCTTTTCTTTTCTTTTCTTTTCTTTTCTTTTCTTTTCTTTTCTTTTCTTTTCTTTTCTTTTCTTTTCTTTTCTTTTCTTTTCTTTTCTTTCTTTTCCTTCTCTTCTCTTCTCTTCTCTTCTCTTCTCTTCTCTTCTCTTCTCTTCTCTTCTCTTCTCTTCTCTTCTCTTCTCTTCTCTTCTCTTCTCTTCTCTTCTCTTCTCTTTTCTTTTCTTTTCTTTTCTTTTCTTTTCTTTTCTTTTCTTTTCTTTTCTTTTCTTTTCTTTTCTTTTCTTTTCTTTTCTTTTCTTTTCTTTTCTTTTCTTTTCTTTTCTTTTCTTTTCTTTTCTTTTCTTTTCTTTTCTCTTTTCCTTGATTTCATTTTATCTTCTCCTTCTACAAGGCCTTCCCTCAGTTTTTTTTTCCCTTCTTTTCTGGTCCCTGCCCAGACTTCAGGTTCTTATGTGTTCTGCCATTCCCTTTCCAGTTCCTGGCCAAGAAATCTGTCAGATGTGCTGGAATGTTGCTGGGACAGAACTGAAACAGTGGTAGAGTAGGGGAAGGAGTTAAAACTGAAGACTGGGAAGCTTTGAAACAGAACACAATAGTTATTGTGCTAATTTTCATCTCCATAGCAACACTAATGCAATGTTTTTCCCTCACTCCTGGAATTCCCCTCCTATGGTCTCCTCCAGGGCTCAGCCTGGAGACCAGCACTGGCACAGGCACTGGGAGGGCGCCTGTATGGCTCTGAACTGTTGGAAAATGGATGAGGCTTGAAGAAATCAGTAGTAACCTCCTGGTGCAGCTCTGTGGGCTGCCCCTGAGGTGTGGGACAGATCAGATCAGGAGGTTTGTCACCAAGGAACAGAAAGGGTCTTGTCGAGATGGTGATGGCAGCAGACCTCAATTATTCTGTGGGGAGCTTCTCACTGAGGTTCTGTGAGGGTGAGGGGTCAGTGTCACTTTTATAGGTGACCCCTCAGAGAGACACTCTTGCCTTTGAATACATTATCCTTGAAATTTGGGTTAGGTCATCTGAAGGTCTGAGCAAATCACATAGCAAAAAAATTAGACATTTTGCACTATCTTTTTCTGAATTGAAATCATTAATAGTGTGAGACTGTGATTAATGCAAACTGAGTATCTTAAAATCTGTAGGCATCTTTACATATCTTAGTTTGGATAATGTATCTTGTAGAAGGGAAAGGTAGCTGGAAGAGCATCACTCAAATTGTAAAGCAAATCACAGTCTCAATTGCATTTTCTCCTATACCTGATATCTTGGTAACCATGCTTGCATTATAATAAGCTTTGGGTTGTTTTTTTTTTTTTTTTAACCCTCATGGTACCATCATATTGAGCAAGAAAAATCTGGGAGGGAGGAGACTTTTTGATACTCCACAAATGCAAGTGTCCCAACACTGCTGAACAGTGCTGTGCCATTTGGAGAATGCCAGAGGGCAAACTTTGAAGAGGCATAAGAAGCATCAAGAGGGAGAAGAAAATGTTAGAAAGAGCTGTTGTGACAGATGGTGAGATGGTAGGCTGTTCTCAGATGGAAACATGTTGAAGAGTTTCACTTCTCCGGTCTGGACAGCTTCTTGAGAACAGGCTGGGGGCAAAAACATCCAGAAAGCCTCAGAACAGCTTTAATGTGTGAGCTGAAACTGCTGGTGGAAAAGAGGCAGTGAGCAGCTCTCTCAGTAGCTGTAGTGGTTGAACATGTTCTGGTAGCAGAGCTGGACATCCATAAAGATCCATCAGGAGTCCTGGCTGGAATTCATTGTGCCTTGGCTGAGAAACAATAATGCTGTCCACAAAACAAGGGAATGCAATGATGATCTTCCTCATAATCCATCAGTGCCCTTTGGGGCCAAACCAGTACCTATTGGGAGCCTTTTCTGTTAAAGGACCTTGACTTCTCTTGCAGGGGTGGAGTATCCAGGTGTTCCCTTCTCGGATCCTGACGCTGCTAGGACTGAGCACAGAGCTGTTCCTTTTGAGAAGGCCTTTACTAGGATTCCTCAGGTTTGGACTAAGATGAGATCTCTAGGAATGTGTGTAGTTCTGCAGCTGGAGCACTGCAGTGTTTAAAATGGGAATGTCACACAGGCACCTCATGGAAACGGAGCTTGCAGGTAAACTGAGGGCTCAGTGAAGGAAAGCTGCAGGAAAGTTAACTCAAAGCACAGAACTGCTTTCCATGTCAGCTGACTCTGAAGTTAAAGTGATGTCATTTTCAAGCAAGTGTTCCATATCACCAAAATTTATACTTACTACTCTTACATACCCTTTTTAGCCTGCAAACATGAGGCATTTCTATTAAAAAAGAAAATTAAATCAGGGATAAACCTGGGCATCTTTTACTTCCTCCACTGCCTTCTGTCCATCCCTTCTCCCATCTTTAAATCCCATAGCCTTAATACCCAAATTAGAGACCTTCCTCTCCCCACATACTCAGAACCTAGAGCGTACATGTAGTTTGCAGAGCACTGAGTGGGCTTAATGTACCATCAGGCTGGAACGTGTTAGGAGCTAATTCTGGGATGCATGAGCACAGGAATTGTCATGGGAACACAGCCTATAATCAAGAAGGATAAAAATTCCAGTAGGAAACCAGGCTATGGGAGACTTCCATCATGTTGCTCAAAACAAACTTAAAGAGAGGATTATTTTGCAATTATTTCAAAGGAGACTCCATGCAGTGGAAACCCCTGACAAAGCAAATTGCCTGTAATTAATAAAAGAGGGGACTTTAAAAGAGTAATTTTTTCTAGTTATGTCTGAAGACATAAACCTGCCCTTCTTCTAGAACCACTAATAAGAAAAAAAAAAAAAGCAAACAAACCAAAAACTGGGGAGTCAGTTTCCCTCTGACTGAAACTCAGCTAGTAAACATTGTGCAAAAATATATTTTCTCACTTTTTTTTTAACTGACAGAAAGGAAGGTTTGAATTAGCCTACCACATAGCCAGATGCTTCCTTTTAACCCAGTTTCATTGGGACGTAACAGTTACAAGATTGTGCCATTGTCAGTCCCCATGAGCTCCTTTTGAACTCATTGCCCAGTTTCAACTAAACTTGCAGAGAGATCAAGAGTCCCTTTGCCTTTGATGAAAACAAGCAGATACAAGGCAAGCCCCTGTTAATGGAAAGGCCACAGCATGTGTTCGACATATTATTAGACATTAGAGAATCTGTGTGAGGGAACAGAAGGACTGAAAACTTTTGTAGGAACAAAAACTACAGCAAGCAAGCTTCAAAAGTGTCACTGCTCAGATAACTTTTTGGGAGTTGCTGTAGTAAGCTCTATGATATAAGTACTCGTAATTGTTTTCTAATTCCAACCTGTGCAAGGCCTCCTGATAATTAAAGTGTCAGCTTTTCAGTGATGAAAAGCCACATTGAAAATCAATGTTCAGTTGCCACTGCTGCTTGCAGGGGAGACAGAAAGGTCTTGTGAAGGTCTGCAGAACCAGCTGTGAAAGCCTTCTGCCAGCTTGGTGGGAGGGGAGAGCTGTGAGACCAAACCACCATTTGTGAATTCTTGCCCTTTAAACTTATGGCTGGCCATGGAGAAAATCAGAGGCATGTCTCTTATGTGGAGGCCTCCAGAACTGCATGTCCTGCTTAAAACTTATTTGCAGGTATTTTGCCTGTTCCCATACCAAGAGAACAGGCTGAGTAACCCTGACTCGAAGCTGCAGGGAAGCTCCTCACGGGAAGATCTGTCAGTGTGAGAAATGGCACATCCTTACAGAGCTCAAGTGCCTTTTACGGTTCAATGTGGTTTTTATTCCCGGTTCTTTGTTAATCAGGGGAATGCTCCTCACCTTGCTTTGTGAGTCAGGACAGTGAGATGCAGAGGGACTAAATGGTGACACCAAGGTCATACATTTTGGCAGAGGATGAAGTTAAAACCCAAACCCTCTGAGCTGTGGACTGGCAGTGACTCTGAGAGCTGTGGGAAGGGGCAGCCTTGGTCTCTCCACAGGGTGGAAAGCTCTTCCATGTGCTTCCATGTGCTCTCTGCCCTTCTTCCCTTCTCAAACCAGCTCTCTGATTCCTGCTTGCACTTTTCTGACTGTGCTTTGGCCTAGCAGGCTTCCCAGAATTGGCCATTATGCCATCACTTTTGAAGTGACTTTTGAGTATAACCCAGTGCAAGACTTGGCATTACAAACCTGCTTACAAAAATGGCTTGCTGCCTTCCCTTAGAGCATTCATAAACTATATCCAAAAATACTCCAAAGTAGTTGCTAATAGCCTAGATTGATTCTGACTGCATAAAAGACAAGTAATTTCAAATTATGAAAATTAGCTACTTACATAATTTGATTTATTCTGTTACAGTCTCTGTGAGGATTTAATCATGGTGCCTTATCCCCAGCTCTGCTGCTGCTGAACTGACAGTATATCACAAGTGTGATTCAGAAAGGTCTAGCAAGAATGCTGGGGTGGTATGAGGGAAAAACAGGTGGATGATATATCAGAAGTTAAGTTTCAGTCTCTGGCTTGTAATTATTCCATCTTTTTCTCATCATCTGTGTTTATCCTATGGCATTTTGATTTAGCAGCTTCTTTGGGATCATGTTTAGTATGTATATTAATGTGTATCTTTGCAATCTGATTACAGCTTTTACTGGAATTCCTGGCTCAGACTTGCTGGACTTTTGCAATCCATGAATGATTTCTCTGCCTCAGAAATGACTTTTCTGTATCCCCACACCCCACGAGCAGGCACTGTTCCCAAATCCAGCCCAGCTCCTGCCTCTTGCTCAGGAAGATGCACCCTGCAGTCACTTGCAGATGCTGGCATGGAGCGCATTCATGAGTCCCTGACAAGGAGAATAAAGGGGTGGTGGTGGTGTCATGTCTGTGTCTGAGACAGCAGCAAGTTAACAGCAGGAAAACCTGTTTAAATAAGGACTTAATTCTGTAATCAGACACAGAGCCCCATGGCACAGTCTGTGGTACAGCCCCCTCCCTATTATAGAGAATCTAAATCTGAAAAACAGAGGCTGCACTAGGAATATTTATATCTTCACAATTTGTTTGTTAAGGTATTACCTTTGCTCTGGTAGGGATCCTTCTACCTCCCACTGGCCTCTGCAATCACTCTGCTAAAATGACGTAAAAAAAAAGACAAGCACTTGCACTTGAGCAAGGGGTACCTAGAAGTAACCTGGAACCTGAATTTGCAAACAAACCTAAGGGATAAGAGTAATGAGCTGGGTAACCTTCCAGAAGACAGAAAGATCTTTCCAATCGCCTCTTTAGTTCCTTTAAGGCATTATCATCACTTTGATCTAAATTGAATTGACTCCAAGCCAGTTTATTGCAATGTATGAGCTGCTCCCCTGTAGATGCTGGAGATAAGGCTCTTGTCTGAGAGCTCAGAGTGACACAGTTCTCCCTCAAAGGCACCAAATGAGAGGTGAGAACAGATTCCTGTAGTTCCCTCCACCACTGAGACAGAAGACAAAGTGATTCTCACTTTCAGAATAGGCTTTAGAGGTAGATGAGGATGCAAAGAAAGAAAGAAACTTATTGTTTACCCCTTCTTTTCCCCTCTCTACCCTCAACCAAAACTACCTTCTCTTCCCTGGCTGGGAAGTAGCTGTGTCTGAGAAGAACAGCTCTCCCCACAAGGCCCTCTCCATCCCTCCTGGATATTTCCTTGTTGCAATTCAGCTGTTTCTGAGCTGGCAGCAATTGCAGGCAGGAAGAGTCTAAAGAAAGGAGTTGCAAAGTCTTCTTTACTGAAAGCAAGAGCAATACTCCTTGATCATTGATTGCTACAGGTCTTTAAAGGGCAGAACATCCAGCAATTGCATTTGACAGGTGTTGGGCCAGAAGATTTGTACCAGGAAACATGAGGGGTATGATCTGTTCTCATTAGCACAAAAAGAAGGTTTTTGTTTCAGTCAGGACAAACAAGTCTTTTATTTCCTGTCTTCTTTTATTACTTCACCAATTTATGAAATTCTTTATTTTTATTTTCTTAATATCCCTGCAATGCCTTAACTTTTTAGGCCAGTGACTCATACCTACAGCTGCATAAGAGCAAACCTCTTCATATAAATGGCTTAATTTTCAGGCTGACCATGTAATTTTATCATTCTTTAAATGATCTATGCTTCTCTAAATTAAATGAATGAGTTTCCAGAAAGTAAATGTGTTTAGGCTCCACAGACAGACCTTTATGTCAGGTTCCTGCCAAAAAAGTCTGCACAGTATTGTCTCAATAAAAAATGAGAAAGTAAAAATCATTTAGTCACAGGTGTACTACACATTAAGATACAGAAAAGGCATCACTAAATTATGTCATTGCATAAGTAGTTCTCTCAGTAACAGTTAAGGGAACAAACTAGTTGGTCACAACTAAAAAAAGTGCAGCTTTTACGAAAAGAATTGGCAGTAAAAAAGTCAGAATTACACTTCTACGTGAAATAAGTTCTGATTAATTGAAGCAGCTCCTGAAGTTTCCAGTTCTCCTTCTGGTATAAATGGTGCTTCAGCCTATATGTATTTTCAGCACATCTCTCTGTCAGCCTAACTTTAACTTAGGCTCCGCGCTGTCGCATTGAATTTTCAGTCCAGATTTCTGTGCCACTTCCACCAAGGTACCTCCCTGATTTATGAGAGAAGTGAAGATAAATGTACTGTTTCCTTCCTTCTTGGTTGCACGCCTCTTTGATACATGGAAGCCAGATTTCAGCAGACTGATGCCTTCAGGCCAGAAAAATGGTTGCTTTGTCATCTTTCTGCATTTAGGTCCATTTGAATTCTGTATTTTCCCAGATAAATTCTGGCCAAACATGTTTTTCCCAATATTTCATAAAGAGCTTTGCCATGTGACTTTTCTGATGGAGCAGAGATGAGCAATTTCCAAAAAAGCCTTTGACTGCTATGATCTGATTGGGCATGTTGCAATGGCCTTGGTAACAGCAGAGGCTCACCGGTTTATCCTCACCGCACACCCAAAAAGTCAGTCAGCACCATTGCTGTGTTAGCTGGGGAGACGAGAGGCAAACTCCCTGACCTCCGATATCATCCACAGGCAGGGGTCTGCCTCTCCCTCTGAATCAATAAAATGAAAGGAACTGTCACATTTCCAACCTCACAGACTGCAGTGGGATGGACATTCAGTAAAACCCAGGTGATGCTGCAGCAGTGGAGACCACACAAGTCTTTAAAGGGAGAGAAGCATCTCTGTGGGTCTGCAGTGGAAAGCATTTTCCAAAGAGAATCAGGACCCATCCTCCTCTTTCTCCATCCATGCCTCAGGGTATGTCCTAATCAAGCAGACCCAGCCCATTCTTGCAAATGGGTGCAACACAGACCCTGTGCTTCTGGTGTGTTGTTTTTCCCTTTTATCCTGTGTTGCATCCACCAGCCTCCACAAACAGGTCTCGACAAGGGAGAATTTAATGGGATTTTCTGCAAACGCATATTGAAAAGGAACGAGGAGTTTGCCAAAACTGTGCTCCTCCCTTCATGTGGACATAAATCCCACGATTTACGTTCTATACTCTTTGATTCCAGCAGAGGTCAGCTCTGGCTGTGCTGGGGATGGATGAAGCAGTTCAAAGTGTGGACGCCTGCACACCTTGCAACACAAAGCGCTGCTTTCTTCCCACTGCCCCTGACAGCACTAACCTAAATCTATTTCGGACCCTCCTCCTAAATGGAGATAAAAGGGCTTTGAACCAGAGCATCTCTGTCTTCAGGACTGCCATAAAACCTGGTTAGAGAGCTCTTGCTGCTGCTCTGTGGCTCCAAGCCTGTTTGAGAACAGCCTGTGATGAACAGAAGGAGCAGGAGACTGTGACAGTGGTCCTTGGGGAGGTTAAAACTGTTGCAAGATGAAAAACCCCCCAAAGAACAAGAAGTTATATCTGGACTGTGCTTTCTGATTACTGAACTATTAGGGAAACAGAAATACTGCCATCCTGTTGCAGCTATCTTCCTCTACTGCTGTATCAGTATTGTTAAAATACTAATAAAAGGATTGTTAAAAAAAACCCCAAATCTGTGCTCAATAATGTTTGGTTAAGGTTTGTTGTGGCAAAAAAACCCAAAAAAACAACAACAACAAAAAAAACAACCAAACCCCCCCCCCCAAAAAAAAAAAACCCCACCAAAAACCCCCAAAATTGAGTGTATCCACAAATAATTTTACTTCTTTAAATGGCATCATTTTGGTGGATATATGGTCCTCTAAAATTATTATTTCCTCTATCAGTTACAGTGGTTCTTTAACTTTGGCTCTTCAAAACACAAGACAATAAACAATCTGAAGCTCTTCAGAACACAAGACAAGAAACGTTCTGAAGCTGAAGGCAGAATGTGTTGACAAAAACTCTCTAGTTCAACCATTTAACCCCGAAACTGTCCAAGACACGTTTTTATTATCTCTTCTTTTTTAGAGATTAAATTATTGCTACATTGAGAATTTCTGTTAATTGTCATTAATGATTGACACACTTTACAGATTTCCAAAGCTAGAAATTAAAGACTGTTTTTCTGAAATTAGATGTCATGCTTTCAACAGAAATCGTTCATGTAAACCAGTGATGTGTGCCATTGAAACAGCAGCTGCGTCTGAAGGATAATATCTAAAAAAGCCCAAAGAATATCACTGTAAATCTAATGCCTGGTTTTCCTAAATAATACTCTTCACACTTTTCTGGTACCTTTTTTGAATTTAGCTTCTTAATACTAAAAATCAGATGAATCAGTGCATCTAAGCACCTTTTTTCTTTGTTCTGTTTGGGAGATTTTGTAGATTGAAATGACTGAAATGAAAAAATGTGGTTTGCTTATTTCTTAGGTGTAGCTGTATATAACAAGAAATGAGTGCCATTAGTCTAACAAACTACCAGAAGAGCCAATAAATACTTTCAGCACATGATCAAGGATGGGGCTAATGAGGAGCAGACTTGACTTGTTACCTGAGAATTGAGAGAAGAAACATAAGCCCACTAGGAAGAGGTGATTAAGGTGCATCTTTGTAGTGAACTTTCACTTTGTGGGCAGTGGTGCTGCCCAGCTCCAGCCTTCAGGAGTGCCAGATGAACGTTAGGCAAAGCAAGGAAAGCTATTTTTCTTTTTAGTGCTTGTTCCTCCTGATGGCACTATCTGTTATAGGTCAAGCAGCTACAGCTGACAGCTTCATAGGTCATCTTAAAAACAAGAAATACACCTAGCACTGTTGCTGATTAAAGATCACATATCTAAGTGCAGATGACACTCCTGGCTTTTGGGTGACCACAGTGGATTTGGAATTCCACTGTGAACAGCAGATTGTGTCCCAATACCATGTAGACACAGAGCCCAGGCTGTTGTTCACGAGGGACTGTGTGTATACATGGTATTGGGACACAATCTGCCAAAGGGCAAATCATGTTCTGGAAAAGTGACAGCATTTGTAAGGCTCCTATTCTTTGTTGTTACGAGGGGATCTGGGTAGTCCAACACTTACAGGTGCTGGTTGCCACTACAGACAGTCACAAGCAGGCTCCACACTTAATGCCCTCTTTACCTGTCTTTCTTTGGCAGCTGGATCCAAATCTAGGTATTTTGTGGGTCAGACTTGTCTTTACAAAGAGTTCAAAGCACCGCTGACTTTTGTGCCAAAAACTAATGGATGCATCCTGGGCTGCTCATCTTGCTGTTTCATTTTGTCATCTGTCCAGTGGTAACTGCCTTGCCCTGGGCTGAGGAGAGCCTGATCGGCTTTTCCCAAGGAGAAATCTTAGGCTGTCTCTAGGCCACTGACAAAATCTGAAATGCAAACAACTTATTCCCGAATCACAAATCTCTGAAACGAACAGAAAAAGATGTCTCTCTTGCTGAGAGTTCCCTGCTCCCTAGCTGAAGTGAGGCTGGTGCCCAGAATATTCCTGTTAACTCCACCTAGAGCAGGGTGAACAAACAGCTGTGCCCACACTGTGTGGCCTGTAACACAAGGCCATGTGACTGAAAGACATCATCACTGTTTTTTAGAGATTTTATAGTTCAAAAGACCTAAACTGACGTGAGGGTTCAATCAGTGGATTGGTAATAGTGGATAGCCTAATATCAAAGAGGGGATAAATTGCACATCCTTGGACACGACACAAATGTTTGAGAGCCCTTGAGAGCAAAAGGTCTGCTGGAAGTGTGCTGGAAAACACTATGCAGCACAGAAAGATCCCAATCTGGATATGGTCCTGGCTGTTGTGCTCATTTGACATGGTGTCCTCAACAAATCACCTCTAAATCCACATCTGGCTTTTGTCTGGAAAGGAACTGATTGGTTTTCTGCATAACAGGGTCCAAACAAACTCAAACTGATAATTCAGTTTTGATGATCAGGAGATAGGGACTTAACAGCAAATCAGAAAAGTGACAGTGTAGAAACAGATCCTTATTATGAATAGAAAATAGTTGTTTATTCTAGATATAAACATCCCAAAATATTAATTAAAAAAAAAAGCCCAAAGCCCATAATCACACAAGGCTTTGGTCTAGATGAAAAGAAACACATTTTGCCTTTTACAAAACAGCAGGGGGCCTTTTTGCCACTGGCAACTGTCAGTCTTCAGGTAATTTCATAATAAGACCTGCAGTACAGTCTTTGAGAAGAGTGAGACTTGACTGGAAGAAAAAAATTAAAAGCCTTCAGTAAAAGGCAGAGTGAGAAGGAGCTTGATTTATGACCCTAATGTAAAAATTCCTTGTGCGGAAGCGATGGTAATGATGCCATTATGTTGGGCAAGCCCAGTACAGAAGATTGTTTATGTAGATACAAGTGTTAGGACAGAATGGAAGTCATTTCCCTAGGAAAGAAATCAACAGCCTCAAATGCATCTTTTACAGAGACCAAAATGCTATTAGACTTCTGAAGTTTGACTTTCCTGTTTTCTTGAGAGGATAATTGTATTATTTGCTTGTTTTCTCTGGTACACTTGAATTTTTTTTTTGTGTCACTAAATAATGTCTGTCATTTTTTGCTCCTGGCTGCTCCGTTGAGTGGCCCCTGGTTCATTCCCTTGCTGTTCTGGGGCTGTCACTGGTCCCATTATGGGCACCTGGCTCTCCCTGCCTGTGCTTGGCTGTGTCCCCTCTGTGAGGAGTGCCTGTGCTGGGGTCACCTCGGCTCCCAGCACCTCCCCCTTGCAGAGCAGCCCTGCTCTTTCTGTCCCCCATGTGCCCAGGTTCAGGATGTGGATGGCCATGTAGCAGTTTTTTAAAAAGGATTTGCACACTTGGTTGTTCCTGTCCAAGAGCATCCCTGATACTGGTTCTATTCAGCTGGATTTTTTTAAGACAGTCTTTAATTCTAACTCAGCTGTTCCATCCACTTGTGTTCCTCCCCAACCTTTTATCACCTGCATGCTTACCAGCTTTACAGGTTATTCCCTCAGCTCAAATGTTAATGAATAATTAAACACTAATTTTTATTAGACTATTAATTAAAACATTTCAGGGTACCCAGGAGAGTCTCCTGAACAATCACAAGTGGTGTAAGGTTTGTAACTTGACAATAGTTGTTATAATGAGCTAATTTTGATTAAAGCTTTCCAGACAATGGTAGAAACTACTAGTATTTTCAACCAACACACATTTATTGCTTTGTCTCTGTGGCACTGTTAAAAGCTTGTGCTATATTTACTGGGATTTATTATAACACAAATTAGAGGAAGATTACTATGATAACTGACTGGGCTGCATCTCTAAGTAATACTGATGAGGTCCAAGTTAGTTTACATCCTTCAGTAGGCAAGTTGCCAATAAACCATGGCCTCAAATCTCTCTCAAGGATCATGTTTTGATCACAGACCTCCCTGTTTCAGTTGTATCTGCTGGTTTCAGAGCACCCCCCTTCTCATCGGTGACTCAGTGAGCCACAGTCATCACAGTGAGGTGGCAAACTTGTACTCCGTGGGCTCCACCACTGCCTACTGCAGTGGTTTCTCCAAGCCAGGCTCATCTTTTATAATCTAGCACAAAGCTAAGGATAAGAAAATGAGTATTGATAGCTACTTCTCCCATCCCCCCCACCCCCCTATTAAATTGAGAGATAATCTTAGGCTTAATACAGATAAACTGGACGGATTTAATGCTGTCATATCAACAGTGCTAGGTTAAAAAGAAAAAAGAATGTGTTTCTTTCCTCCTAGAAGAAGGATCACTTTTATACAGTGAAAGATCCAATTATGGCGCAAATGTATGCATCTAGAGACTAACTGATGTGGTTATACAAATAAATCATCTGCACTTAAAACTGGAAAATGCTTGTTTTGATGCATTACAGCCACCCTCCAGCAAGTGTCATGCACAGTGGCTCCTGGATTCAGGCAGAAACAAGAGCCCAAAGGATTATTGCTGCCCACACAGGAAGTTTTCCAGGCAGGGCAGTGTCAGGGCTTCCACATGAGTGCAATCAGCAGCAACCCAGCAAGTCAAAACCCAGGAAACTCAAACAGAGGAGGATAAGGATGGATGGTCTGCCTAAAACCTAACTGCTGTGAGGCAAGAAAAACAGCAGGACTGGGAGGACAGGAGATGCAAGGTGATGCTGAAGTCATGTTCTGCTGCGGCCCTAAGAGTGATTCACTGAACAGCATGTCCTCTGTCAGAGGGAGGGAACAATGAGCAGGAACATTTGGCATTCCAGTCCATGAAAAGACCCAAGCCAACTGTCCTGCTCTGCTCACTCAGCTGCTGCAGGAACCAGCTACAGACAGCTCTAGGAAGAAAGGAGAAGGAATGAAACTTGGCTAAAATGAACTTTTATTTCCACTGCTGTGAAAAAGGGGAAAGGGGATTCTGACTTTTGTCGTTTTGTCTGTAATTGTTATTGCAGACACGACTGTGTTACAGGTACAGTAATTTAATACTCTCAAATTATATTTTGAAGGTCAAAGTGTTCTAACATAGTCATATTTTTGATTGTGACTTACAGCAGCAGAGTTTGGAAGTTCTCCTCAAGTCAGGAGAAGCTGCCAAATGCAACCACACTTCAATAGGTATAAAGTACCCTTTGGCAGAATTCCATCAAATTATAGTCCCCTCTCATTACTGCACAAGCATTTCTAGGTGAGGTAGCCAGTTGCAACCCTACTCACTCATGTCAAAAATCTACCCACTGGATCAGACATTTCTGTGATTCCTAGTTTTCATTTCTGCTTTCCTTTCCTCTTTCTCCAGCAGGTCATCGTCCCAAAGTTGCTTCCAATTCACCACAACTTCTTGTTCATTCACACGGATTTTGTATTGTAGACAAATACACTATGTATTTGTATTGATATCTGTATCTCCACAAAACTGTTCTGTGTGCTTGTGCATATATGTAAGCACAGACACCTACTTATTTATGCAAGGAGGCAGCTAAATCACCTTGGTCCCTCGTTGCACCTCACAGGCAGCTCAATAGCAGGATTGTCACTCTGCAGTCCGATGTTCCCTGTGGCAGAGAATGACTTTTTAACAGGCACTTAAGGCATAACTGCTGTGTTTGTGCATGAGGCAGCTGACTGGCTGATTCTTTTTGGATGTTTTCACCATCAAACCATTCTGGTTTTGACAATCAACACACACCCAGTTCAGTCAGTCTGAAAAGGTAACGCTGCCATTTAACATAGTGGAGTAATGGTTTCTTACAAAATACAGTGAACTAGGCACAAGATTCTAGGAACAAATAAGAAAACAAAATAACATAGGCAGCCATTTTTTCACTTTGATAAGCCTTGTCTTAAATTTGGGGGTGTTTGCCACTCAAAACTTTCAAAGGTCATCTTGCATTTTGACAAGAAGAAACAATACTTAAACATAGTCAACAAGGCTACTTTTCTCATATACTGATAGAACTTTTTCTATCTTCTCATTTTTCAGAGGAGCCAGTGATGTGGGAGTCCTTAGGCTAGACTTTTCATAGTGCTGAGCTGATGCTTCATGGCAAAGCAAGCCTATTTAAAATTAGCCATCCTGCTTTTAATTTTGGGCTCTTTACCTCTCCCCTACAGCAAACCTACAAATGTACACACAGGGATGCACAGCTGTAGGAGGCAAACCCAGTTTCATAACTCTTCCATTTCCCAGCAAGATTCCCAAATTACCATGTGACACAGTCCCACTGCAGGCAAGGTAAACTTAAAAGTGTTTAGTCAATTCTTAGCATGTCTAGGTCTGCATATTTCACTGTACTCCCATGTGCTTTTCTTCCTCCAGTAACTGTAGAACTGAGGACCTAAAAAGAATGTGGAGGAAATGACCTCCAATTCCATTCTCCTACTCCAACAATAATTTGTAAGAAGAACCATCAAGAAAATAATATTAAATTCAATATATATAATATACATTCTCAACATTTTCTGAATTGTGCCTTGGTTTTAATTAAAATGTGAATTGTATAGGCAGAAGGACTTGTTTCTCTGCCAGGAGCAAATCTCCAACCACGGACATCAAATGCCCATGGAAAAAATACTTTGTTTTTTTCATGCACTGAAACTTCCCCAAGTTTATTACATTTGGAAACATAATGTAATAGCAGAAGGCAACATTATGTCTGACATATGTAATTAGTTCACAAAAAAATACAACCAGGGGACACATTTTTGATAGAACCACTTTTTTCACGCAATAGTTGCAGGATAATGGATCACATTGATCCTTTTTGCTAAATGGTATGACAAAGAAAATGAGCATTTGTCTAAAAATGCCATAACAGTTGAAGCTTGAATTAGGGAGTCTGTAACCTTTGCTTGTGCTCATAAATTACCCTGCAGATGAGAGTGTGACACAAAAAAAAAAAAAAAAAAAAAAAAGAGAGAAAGGCATCTGAAGCCAAGAGATGCAACCCATCAAATACTGAAATGCTTTATGTATATGCGTACCCAATGTTAATCGCTTTAGATCCTATAGTACAAATTGCCTCCAGCAGTTTCTAAAGTTATATCACAGGTTAAATGGACACCCACAGACAGAGATTAGTCATTTAAAAGACAAAGGTATAAAAACTGATTTCAATTTCAGCTAAAGCTGTCTTGAAGTCAGTTTTTCATGCATTTTGAAGCTGTGCCTTTTTCTCCCTTTCCTGGGTGAGGGGTTAATAGTAGGGCAAAACACTGAATCTGGCAGCATGTAAGGCTTTTTTCCAGTAAATACCTTAGAGAAAATTGGGGCAAAAAGGTGTTACTCTTTCAGATCAAATAAATTCAGTTGTTGCTTTTAACAGCTGTGCATCAGTATGTCATTAAAAATATCTGAATTTTAATCACTTATGCTCTCTCACACACTAGAATAATGGTATGTCACCCTCAGATGTGGAATTGGCACAAAATGATGCGAGCACCTGAGAGATGCGCTGTAACCCCAGCTCAAGAGGAATCTCAGTACTGGGAAGTCAGATTCTACATGCAGTGGGTGCCTCCTGCCTGACTGTATTCTGCCAGCCTGGATGGAAAAACAGGCAATTTGGAGCTCTCAGAGAAGGAAGGAGGAGGAAGCATGCAAGGAAACTTGCTTATCTGCAGGTTTCACTGAGGGAAATGAGAGCTGTGGAGTCCAAAACTTCTGGGAATAATAATAATAACAATAAAACTCCCAAACAACGAAGGTTTGACTAATTGCCTCTTAAAAAAGCAGACTTTAGGTAAGTCAGGAATCCTATTTTAGATACTATATTAACTTTTCACAATGGCTTGGAGCTGATTACCTTCCCCCTCCTTTAACATTCCAAGTGCTTCAGTCTCCACAATCAAAAAGAAGAAACTTCCAGATATTTAATACAGGCTTGGTGGAAATCTGGACTTTGCAGAAATCCCACCAAAGAGAGAAGGTATGAAGGGTAATTGTGAAGAGGCTGGGGTACCACTAAGAGCAGTTTGCTTACAGTACCTTAAAACAACCCCAGGCTGTACCTTTCCAAGTGTTCAGAAAACAATCCTTGGAGTTACTAACGCTCTGAGCAGTGCTGCTGACCAATCACTTAACCCCCTGAAGTCCTATGTGTAGGAGAAACAATGACTCCTAATTCCATATTCCTGTTTCATGCCACACTGCAAGAAGTGAAGCGTGCAGCGTCAGCACACAGCAGTTTGTATGACCATAAACAAAAATTATTTTTTCAGCCCCTAAGCAAAGTCCTTGTCTCTTGGGTCAACAGATCTTAGCATTTAGCAGACCAAATTAACCAGCAAATGCATGTTTTATCCCATTTTTAACACTAACAAGATAAAGAATGGATGAACACAAGTTTTTCAAAGATTAATTTAAATACAGATGTGATCACAGCAGGCAGCAGTTCAGAGCAGAACCTGTGCCAAGTGCACGTGAGGTCCTGCCTCTCTTCTTTGACTACTGAGACTCATTCCCAAGTTAAGGTCCGTAAAATATATGCCCAACAGCAAATATTGTAAATCCTTCCTCCTTTTTCCTTTCCCCTGCATTGTTTCTAGTCCTCTGTGGCTCAAAACCTCAACTCCCAAGTCCGGCACTTGGACAGTATCAGGTGTGTGCCTGTGCAAGTGAATATGCTCATGCATGATGGGTGGGTAGATCAATACATGATTGACTTCTCAGAAAGGAAAGAAACAAAATCAATGAAGAGCAACAGAGTCTACCCTGAGCTAAGTTTTTCCCAAGTCAGACTTGGAAGTTTAGCCCATATTTTACAGCAAAGTTCAGGTCAGTAATTTTTACCAACTATGCAACTGATGCTCTCATTTTCTCTTATTTGTTGAGAATAAGGCAGTGTTTCCTCCATGTATACATTGATTTTTTTTTTAAACTAACCTCTCAATTTTATTTTCCTCAGGTAAATATCTGCTGGATTAATATTCCAAGAAGAAGAACAGTTTATAGTAGCAAGCATAAGTATCTGTGGAATTATAATACCTAACAAAACAAAGACATCTAATTTCCTAAAGTTGGTTTCCGTAATGTGCAGAAAGCCTGGGATTGCCCAGTCTCATAAAGCATCCAACCAATACAGGGTCTGGATAAAATGAATATCCTCTCAAACAAAAGCCCTCTGGATTATGAAGCAGTCCAAATTGTGTGACCTGTACAAACGAGAGCATGCTTCTATTCCTGAGAAGGCAACTCAATAATTACAGGGATAAGAAACATTAGATTTGGTTTAGATGATCTCTTGGCAGAATCCACAAGTTGAATTAGGATGAAAACAGAAGACAGTTCACTTGTTAACATCTTAAACTAAAGAGATTCAAAGCCTGGTTGGATCTCAGCTGTGAATGCCAGCATTCAAAATCCATCAGCCTACAGGGCTGCATGTGTGTAGCATAGACACATCTTTGCTGTATTATCGGCAAAAAATTAAAGGAAAAGCAAACTCAAGAGGATGCTGCCACAGGAAATCTCATCTATGTTCAGGCTGGTAAAGCACGTAAACATATTCACAAGGCTGGTTATGAACTAGGAACATTCTCCTTCCTCAGTCCAACTTTAGAGAAAAGCAGAAACGGACTCCTCCTCTGTTCCAAACCCCAATATTTCAAGTTCTCCGGCACCACAAGATCAGATAATTAACAAAAACCAAAGGACGACGAAATGAAGCCAGATAAATAATAAATATCTACATATATAAGCACACAGCAAGCAAGATAATGAAAAGTTAGCTAGATTTACCGTTTTAATTATCCAAGTGGGTGGTTTGTTTGGGTTTGGGGTTTTTTGTTTTTTTTTGTGGGGGGGGGGAAACGTCGGGAGCTGTTTTCACGAGGATTCGTCCATACGCATCCGCACCGCGGCAGGCGCCGGTCCCGGAGCGCGGAGAGCGACGCGTTTCCCTCCGCAGCCGGCGCTGCCCCCGCCAAAAATGAAACGAGAGAAGGCGGGGAAGGGCGGGGAAGCGGCAGCCGGCGGGGAAAAACTCCGGCGCCGCCCCGAGCGCTCCCAGTCCGGCGCTGCGGCCGCGGCGGCTCCGCTCTATCCGCGCCCTCCGCGCTCCCCGCAACTTGCGCGCGTCGCGGGTGCCGGCGGGATGCCCGGCGGGATGATGGCAGGATGATGGCAGGATGATAGCGGGATGCCCGGAGGGATGATAGCGGGATGCCCGGCAGGATGCTCCGCCCGCGGCCCCCGGGATGCGCCCACCTGCAGCCCCGGTGCGATGCTGACCGCGAACCCTGCGCTTGTGCCGCCTCCGCGGCTCCGGGGCTGGGAGGGGCCACACGAGTCCTCCCGAGTGGGGGGGCGGGCTGGTGTGTCCTAAATTGGGTGGAAAGGCTGGATGAAGGGGAAGGTCTGTTTCAAGCGCCCGACTTGTGTGGGATTTGTGATCTTCACAAGTGCGTGCTCGGGGGTGAGGCTGGTAACCTCCGAAATGTTACGATCGGGCTGTGAGGAAGGGATGCCAGGGTGCGTGTAAAGTGGTGCAGAGGTGGGCAAGCATGTGCTCGGTTCTTCTGCAGGGAAACAGCGCAGCTGTTAGAGTCGTATATTTGGACCAGCAGGACCTGGAGTGGGCGATACCCTGCCGAGGAGCTCAGACACTCTGGGAGCTGTGACCCACTGTCCCCGGGCTGAGCCCCGGCTCTTCAGCACCCACCAACACTCGCACACCCACTCTGTGCCTTCTCCCCTGCTCTTCTCGGCACCCAGCGCTGGGACTCAGACTCAAACACCTCTCAGTGGTTGTTTCCAGCCCATCATCTGAGAGGGCTGAGTGCCACACAGACAACCTGTTTGTAGGCTGTTTGCGGTTCTCTTCCTTGGTGCACATTTTACCTTGGTGCCAAATAACCCAGAGTGCTACTCAGTGTCCTTTCATTTAGCTAAAGATGATTATTGTCTGCTTGGACCTCTATTTATATGAGTTCTTGTTTCTGAAGCAAACCCAAATGTGTCTCAGTGAAACCAGCCCCTACATCCCATTGCAAAAATTTTTTCCATAAAAGCTTAAAAGAGTTGAGAGTACTAGAAAGCAATTTTTAATGATGTTTATTAAGAAAAGCAAAGCCTTTAAGGACAGAGATTCTAAGAACTACCTGCCTCACACAGCCACACTGTAGCTCCACCAGTCTAGTTAGATGCAGTTTCCACGGGTCATTTGGTGCCTGCCAGGTGCTGAACTTGCTGCTTAGGACCTGTCTTCTGCAGGCTTTTCAAGTTCCAGTTTTATATGAGCTGAACATTGTTTTTATCTTTTCTAGGTTTTGGCAGTAATGAATATGATCTCTCTCAGCTACATGCCTCACTGGCCATAGTTTGAATTAATGTATTATACCACAAGTGACCTTAGAAATGGCAGAAATAGTAGCAAAACATTCCTTCTCTGTCCATTGCTCCTGACCAGTAAGAGTCAACTGTTTATGATTAATCTCTGCACTGTAGTCTGCATCTGGTGTTAGATTGATGCCATTACACTCAGTCCAGCAGGAATGTGAAAGTGCCTCTCTAGAACAGACAATTTAGAACATTATTTTTTGCTGTGTCTGTAAACCTTTAAAACATGTTTTCTCCTAGGGAAAACTGCCTGAGTGACATTGATGGTGGCAGAAACTCTAGTAATTCCCAACACAGTATGCAAGGGCACTGGATGTCACAGTGAGAGCAAGCAGTTTCTCCATCTCCTTCAAATATGTCCTTAGGACCGCTTGCTTCCTGTGGTGTTTGCTAAGAGTTTGCTCGTTGTTATTTTGTGTGCTGCTTTGGTTTCAAACTGTGGCTCATCTTCAGATTGTGCCCTGCTCAGAGTAGTGACATCTTGTTCAGCTGCTGTGCCTCACAGAAACAGATTTGATGGTAGCAAGGGGCTTTTCTGTTTTGATCATATCAGGTAGCAATTTAAAGCTTATTTTTCTGTGCCAGTTTTTTTTGTCATTGTCTTTTACACAGGAATGGTCATGCTGGGGCAGGCAGTAATTCTTCCTGAGTCTGTTGTTTTCTCCGAGGAGAGCTGACAGTGGGTGCTTAGGAAAAAAGTACAAGACCTGGGCAAATACAGGGAGACTTGTCCTAGAACAATCTCTCATCTGGATGAATCTTAGGCAATGCAGGTTTGAAACACTGTCTGTGCCTTTGTATCTAACCACCTTGAGGGATCTTTTTTTTAAGAGTGCCTACAGATGGTTTTTGAACACATTTCTGCTTTTGGTATCTGCTCTGTCACCCCAGCAAGGCATTCTACAGCAGACGTAGCCACAGGGCTTATGGAAAAGTATTTTTTGATTGTTTTAAACTTCTTAAAAAAAAAGTGTCAAACTGAAAGTCAAGAAGTAGTGGGAAAGTTTTATTTACCTGATATTTGTGTTAGTTTAGATAAAGTTATTAAATCCCCTGAATGAAATAAAAAAAAAACAAACCACAACACAGAAATGGGTAATTGAACTGGAAACAGCTGCATGAAGGATTTATTTGGGAAAGAATTTCCATACATCCTATGTACTTAAATCTCAAGTTTTCTGAGACAGATGTCTTGCCCTGAATTTGCAGGACACCTGCTGCATTAAAGTCGTGGTCCTGGACTCAGGCTCTAAGAGATTACAACAGTAATAGTGGATTATTTGAATGGTAAATAAAAAGAAAATTAAAAAATGATGTGGTGACTGGTCTCTGACATGGTGTATAAAGCTGGTGTTGGAGAAGAGCAGGGCAAGAAACCCTGAGTTTAACTAACACCTTGTTTGAAATTCCAGTATCCAGCTGTGAAGTTTCCTCTTTCTCAAACTCTGCCTCACATGGTTATGGAGTGAAAGAAAGACTAAAGCTTGTTTTAAGCCACCATCATTTGTAAACTCTCCTCCCTTCTTGACAGTGTAAACTTGATACATCTGAAACTTTTGGAGGTTTTCATCACATTTAAATTCCTCTTTTTGATCAGGTGGATAATTTGTATTTCCTGTATGGCATCAGTGTGCAGGCTCTTTTCCTTTCTGGGATTTTTTTTTTCAGGAATGTTAAGAAGCTTTAGTTGTTTCCTTTAGTTGCTTCTTCGTCCTTTCCTATTCACTTAAGTGGATCAGGTTGCTGAAGTTTGCTTGCAGAAGCCTTTCCTCTCTTCCTGAGTTGTAACTGCAGGTCTGGAGGTTAATCAGATTGGGATACTGCAGTCTTTTCCCTCCTGTTCTTCCTCCTTACCTCTGCTGATATCAGCTGTGACAGATGGACAAAGGGAAGTTTTAGTGAGGATTTTACAGTTGTGACACCACTCTGCCTTCCATCACATCCCCCCGGATATATTTGCTTTCTGGGGAGTGGAGAAGAGGCCCTGAACACAATTGTGTGGATACAACCAAAGACACCAAACAGAAGATAAAACAGCTTGAACTGATGTAAGAAATTAATGTGGCAGATACTGCTGTCAGAGAAATTTCCTCCCACTGGGTTTATGAAAGGCAAGTATAAAAGTTGCTGTTTAGTCTCTAGGGCCACACTGTCTTGGCAAGAAGCTCCTCCTCGGCAGTGGTGTTTATTAGGGCAATAACTCAGCATTGCAGGGGATGCACATCCTTTTTTGATTGTTACTGCTGTGCTCTTCTAAGAGTTCTGGCTGACCATTTCCCACTGCTTTTAAATCCCTCTACTCTTTTGCTTTCCTTTCTGAGCAGATCTCTCTGTTGTGCATATCCTGACCAGCTCATGTGGGGTGAAGGGAGGCTGAATCAGCGTGACACAGAGATTTGGGGCAGCCTCATCCCTAGGACAAAACCCCCTCAGAGCAGTGTGAGGGGTCTCAAAGGTTTTGTGGACAGGAAAGGTGGAAAAGAGCTGGCTGAACAGTGTTTGGCATCAGAGCCATCTTTTGTAGCTGTTGCTGAGTCCCAGGATGACCTAGAGCCTGATCCCTCACAGTTCTTGCCTTTTCTACTTTACCATAACACCTACACATTTGGAATAAAATATGCCATGCAGATGCCAGGTTAGCTTCAGTCAGGTGACAGGGGTTATGATGTTGTTATTTACCTTAGGATGTCTGGAGAGGTGAGAGTTGACTCTGTACAGCTGTCATGTGCTGTGATGTGCCCTTAAGGAGGGTCAGGGCAGTAGGGACAGACCATGTGCAGTTTGCAGTACCAGGTGCTCAGCATGTCTCAAAATCAGACCATTTGTTTTGCATCCTTTAATTAAAATGCTCTTAGCTCACTTAAAGGCTGATTATTAAGCAAGAATGAAGACTGCTGCTTAGGAAAATAGATGATCATTTTTGCTTAATGAAATGTGTGTGTCTCTGCTATCTATCTAAGAGGGGGGGAAACGTGAAGATGTTTGTTCCCTGTAAATAATATTTACACTCCATGTATTCAAATCTGCTCTCATCACAGACACCAGGGCATTAAGCTCAAGGGTGTCCTCCAGCACATTTAGCAGGGACAGGGTGTGGTGTGTTACTCTTCTTGAAAGAAAACTGGAGATGCTAAGGCTGCCTCTTGGAAAAAAGGAAATGCTACATCTATCCTGTTAGATGCTGGGAGAGGAGATGCACAGCACCTGACGACTGAAGAAAAAGACTGGAATTTTAAAAAGCGTGAATGTTGCCTTACAGTGGTCAGGAAAAGCAGAATGGAGTGAGAAATCACTCAGAAGAAAAGCATGGGTCTTACTGCTACCAGAAAAATTCATGAGAGTTTTCAGAATGTCGAAATTGGATATAATACACAGCTGAGAGGGAGGACAAGGATGCCTATATCCTAATTTATTATGCCAGCAAGAATTTTATTACCTCTTTCTTAGATTTAATAACTTCCATTCCAGCTGTCCATTGGGACTTGGGTGGCTTTCTTCATGCCAGCATACACCAGAGTGTATATTCATGTACTGGAAAGAACTACAGAAGCTGCCAAAATCCCTGTACTTTCCTGCTTCTTTCAAAAGGGAGGATGTCCTCCACATTTCATATATTTCTAAAGTTCAGAAATGAACTGTAGTTCATTTATCCAAAGTGGTAAGTCCTTAAGAGTTAGGTAGATATGACAGCCCTGAGTTGACATGGTGGTGTTTGGTCAAAGGTTGGACTCAATGACATTTCCAAACTTAGTGATTCCATGATTTTACGAAATCTGTTTCTAATTATAACAAAGAACATAGAAAAAATTTAGATGAGAGCCACTAGAAATCTTGATCATTTTCACTGCTCAATTACTGGCTAACCACATTTAACAGATGACTTATTTAGACAGATTTTTGTCTCTGGGAATGCATGTTTTTATCTTGTGAAAGTTGTATTTTCCAGTTGGCTGGGTTCTGATGTTCTGTCAGCTGCTGTGAACACGTTTGCACACATGCACACACACACAAAGACACAGAATCTGGAATCAGGGCGACACCCAACTGGAAAAGGAGGAGTTTGACCAGCAAAAGGGAAAATTTCTAATTACAGAGCAAAATGGTGTACAGTATCCTGATAGATACAGTAATAGTGCCCTTGCAGCACATCATTAAACTCATTTAAATTCTATGATTTGATGAAGAGGCAAAAAAAAAAAAGTCCCAAACACATTCTGATGTTACAACACTCCTTCCCTTTGGATAGTTCAGGAGCATTTTGTTCAGACTCCTGCCTAGAAAACCCAGAACTTCATTCCCTCCAATAAGCTACCAGAATCATTTTGATAAGGAGCACTCTGTTCTCTGCCCAAGGGTGCTGACCAGTTACTGGGCTGATTTTGTTCTAATTCAGAATTTACTGAAGATTTACTGTAGTCTGTGGGGCTCAGTTGCTTTCACTGAGAATTTGAGTTTTTGTCATATCCAAGACAGTTTTAAAACGAATAAGAACTTGCTGAAGGGAATAACTGCCTCCACCTGATGTAAAAAAAGCAGGTCTAACAATGCAAATGTTAAGAGTACTTAAATCTGTTTTCTTCAGTAAAGAAAAAGTCATCTATATCAGTCATCAGGAATGACAGAAGAGGTTTCTGCATAACCTTATTCAAAATGAACCTAAGATCTATGCTGGAGAAGAATCAGAAAAAGACAGCCAAACAGCAGAGGAGTAATAAAGCAAGCCTTCCAAGGTGCTTAAATGGTATGCATGCATTTTTATTTCAGTGCTGTCAAGTCTAGCATCCCTTGCTCTAAGCTTTTTTTACACTTTTTATGGACATCTGTCATGATTTTGACTGAATGAGACCAACATGACATTTTGCACAGCTAGATCAATATTTGCCACTGTTTGCTTCAGCCAAGTGCTGACTGCCACGAAGACTGTGGGACGTCTTATCGAAAAAAAAATTCTTCTCCCCTTCCCTTACCCTTCTTAATTCAGTATATTTGGTTTGCATGGCCAGGTTCTTATGGTGGGGGTCTGAAGGGGTAGTTTCTGTGCAAAGCTGCCAGAAGCTGCCTCTGTGTCCAACAGAACTAATGCATGGTGGCCCCAAGACAGACTCACTCACTGCTGGCCAAGGCCAAGCCCCTCAGGGCTTGTAACTTTGTTTGTGGGTGCCTGAAATAAGGCTGTGACCCCATGGGAAGCCCACCCTGGAGTGGGCCCTGTGGAGAGACAAGCCCATGCTGGAGCAGGTTTGCTGACGGAGCTCCTGAGTCCATGGGAATTCCACATTGGAGCAGTTCATGAGCAACTGCAGCCCCGGTGGAACTTGCTGAAATTTGTGGAGAATGTCTCCCGTGGGAGAGACCCCATGCTGGAGCAGGGGAAGGGTGTGAGGAGCCCTCCCTGAGGAGGGAGCAGCAGCAGAGACAATATGTGAGGAACTGAGCACAGCCCTCACTCCCTCTACCCCTGCACTGCAGGTGGGGAGGAGGGGGAGAAAATTGTGAGTGAAGTTGAGCCTGAGAAAAAGGACTTTGGTGGGTAATAAAGCCATTTCCCCAAGTCAAATCTGTTTTGCTGGTGAGTGACCTCTCTTTTTTCTTATATTGACCTATCAGCCTTTTGATATATTTTCTCTCTGTTTTCCAGCTGAGAAGGGGAATGATAGACCAGCTTCTACGGGCACCTGGTGTCAGCCCACCACATCCAGAAAGATATTAAAAAATTTCCTACCCAGCTTGGCACTAAATAGCTTCTACTGCTTCTCTTAAAGAAATTCTTGTGTATGGTTGGTTCTGATTGACTAAAAAATAAATAACTCACACAAGAGAGAAAACATTTAATATAAGTTAAAATTATTAGATCCGCCCAGATATCTCTGAGTCTTTTTGTTTTCTTCTGCTTTGATTAATATTTTGAAAATTGCATTGGAAAAACAAATAGCCTAGGGACATATTTATTGCAAAGGTTTTGAATTTTCCATTATTAAACAGCTTGACTGTGTTGCTCTTAAACAGACTGAGCTCAGGTGAGGAAATGGAAGAATAGTGAGACAAATATTCTAATGACTTCTAAATAAATGCATTTTTTCATGACAGTGTTTGCTCTTAAAGATCCCACTCTCTGAAATTGCTTCTTGCATCATTAGTGAATTGTGTGTGGTTGGATGATTGTTCATCTTCTTCTGTGCAAAAGCTTGGTGCATTTGTTTTGAGTACAGACTATGAAATGAATATGTTTGAGATTTTAAAAGTCTCTGTTTTCTAAAAAGCAGCTTTGTCACCAAGCTACATCTCTTGAAATACGTAAGATCATTTTTTTCCCCCTCAGTTTCTTGACTTGTAAAAATGTAAATCATATTTTAGGACCCTCCCCCACTCATCTATCTATATGCTTTCCTCCATCTCTGAAAAACATACTATTTTCAAGTTCAGATGAGTTTCAATCTGTAAAAAGTCCTGCTGGAAGAATATAGGTAAGGCTCTGTGGTGGTATTTTTTACATAAATCACTAGATGATGCCTTTATTTTTCAAGAGATATTTAAATGTAACTTTGTAAGTGATGATGAGATTGTCAAGGGGAAGGACTAGTGGAAAGCAGGTTTCAAAATTTAGAAAAAAAAGTGACATAGATTTATATTGATGGGTTGCACGTTGGATGAGACCCCCAAGATCTGAGGCTGATAAAGTTCATGGTCATTCACTACATCCAGCCTTCCAGTTATTTAAAATGGAGGGAAAACTTCTAGGGATGGTTGCCTTCCACCAAAGACAAGAAGACTGAGGAAGTTACTGGCTGTTGTGCTTTTGCCATGAAAAACTTTAGCTAATTGTCCCATTGTTTCCCAATAGAAAACTACCTCTGTTAAATTTTCTGCCTGACCTTACTCATCCCTATGCCTCTCCTCGTGGGTTTTTTTTTCCTTTTTTTTTTTTTTCTTTTTTTTTTTCCCCTCCTGGGAGATGCTGGGCTCTTTCTGTCACTTACGGAGCTTTGAACATTTTTCTTTCATATATTTCCAGGGAGCATCCAGTTTCTACATATGTTTTCTATACTTCCATTTGTGTTTTTCTGTCTCTTCTACCTTGCAAACCCTTGCATGCCTCCAGAGCTATTAGACCTTCACCTGCTCCCTCATAGAGAAAGATGCCTTTTGAGCATATTCTTCCCTCTGATTCCTGTGTTGTGTGTGCTTTTTGCTTTTTCAGTCTTTAATCTGCTCCTTCACCTCTAACAAAACCTTTTGTCTTAACATTTAGTACAATCTTTCAAAATCATTTTCATACCCTCAGGGTAGGTCTTGCTTCTTACTCCTGTTTAGTCTTAGAATAGCCTAGAATCTTTATGAGGAATAGTAAAATATCATTAGGACATCTGTCACATCCATAATCTGGAGATTTATTTGATATAGGAGTGACCAGTGTCTCATTAGTTTGTTCCTGACATCATCTGTGTGGAGCTCAGCTACTGCTTTCCTTGAACTTTAGTCCTTCTTGGTTTGCATTACTTTCATGAAAGTATCTTTGTGAGGAACAAAGGAAGTCTTATGTGAAAACCAAGATTCTTTCCCACGTGGTTTTCCTGAACTTTTATGCAGACACACACACATATGTTTGTGTGTCTATATATATATATGTATCTCTATAATGAACATGGAAACATAATTCACCAGTCTTTTGGAAGGTGTTTATGGGGGAAAGCACTTGAAGTTAATAATAAAACACATTCAAAACTATAAACACATTACTTTGAGTTCACAAATGTACCTGCTGATCTGCTTTGTAGACTAGGTGGAGCTTTAGGCTGGGATCCAGCTGACTTTGTTATCAGATCCAGGTGGGAAATAGGTGTTTTCCATAAAGCAGCACAAACAAGGAGTTGTGTTTGCTTGTTTGGAGGAGGTGTGTGGGGAGAGCCTGAACTGCTTTCAGCCTGCCTGGGCTGGGTGGCCTCTCTGCTTCAGCACTAAGGGGTATCCTGAAAAGTAGCACCTTAGTGGCAACTCTGGGTAAATTGTCAGCTTGTTTTGGTGCTCGGCAGCTGGAAGTTTAGGTATTGGAAGAGAAGAAGGTGGGAGTTTGGAGCTGGCACCTGAAGTGGCAGCATTGAGGTCATGGACACAGGATTAGGCCTGGCAGATGCCGGGGAAAAGGCGAGTCCTGCTGACCTCACAGAGTGTCTCTAATCTATCTCAGCACAGTCAGGTCAAGAGGTTTATGGCTGATACATTTCCATTTTGTTCAGGTCAAGTGCAGATGAATGTAGCTCCTGGCTCCCATATCTGGGAGGGCATCACCTGCAGGTTTGGGCTCCAGCCTCACCTCAGGGGCCACTTGGGTGAACAGTCTTGTCTTTGCTGGTCATCTCCGTGTCACTGTTGCCTGACTCCTGGAGTTGTTTTGAGAAGCAAAGCTTTGATGCGTGTTGTGACCCTTGTATTTAGAGGTGAGGAAGTACCTGGTGTGGAGTATCTGGCTCTGTTGAGAAGACCTTGCTGTTGGTGGGTGCTATGGTCTTGAATGGAAATGTTTGCGCCCATAACTGAGGGGTGAGCAGTCCTATTATTCAGCTGAGCATGCTTTTGAGGACATAAAATTTTATTTTGCCATTAATCTTGAGATAAACACTTCGAATTAAGGCAGTCAAAAGCTTTGATGCTCTGAAAAGACATATGTCTATTTTAACTCTTAGTGTATGCATTTTTGTTCTCTTGCTATAACGTACTACTATTGGCCTAAATCAGAGCCCATGGAGATGATGAAAATAGGAACAGATTGGACTTTGTAAGAATTTTTAAAAAATGAAATAGTGAAATAATTGGCAAAGGGCTTTGGTGTGGCATGAAAGAGATTGGGCATGAGCACTTGCTTCCTTTTCTGTGTAGTTGTCTGTAATTAATGACAGCTTACAGACAGGTTTTGAATACTGCTGGAAATGCAAACCCTGCAGCACTAGCCTTTTCCCACACTTATTTTCCCAAGCAAAACTGTCACATTTGGTTGTAATAACTCTTTCTAATATAAGCTTAGAAAAAAGCAAAAGATTCAGCAGAGTGGCACCTGTGGTATTACTGGGAGATTGTTCCTGAGAGGATGCTGTACTCTAATGAGATATTTTTAGTATCCTTCTGACTCTTTCTGCCCTCCTACTGTTTAAAACTGACTTTCCTCTATGCTTTCTTGGAGAACTTGTATATACTGACCTTTAGAGTGTGCTGTTTATTGATGATGATACAACATGTATTTAAGAACTTTTATTTTGTTGAATACTAAGCTGAAACCCTACAAGTTTTGCAGAAAAGACCGCAGAACATGTTGTGCATTAATTGTTTGATGTAAAACTCAGCCAGTAGACAACTGGATGACTACTTTCTATCTAAAAATGTACCTGTGGTCTCTGGACAGTGAAAGTCATTGTTTGCTGAGGGTATTTGAAGGGATATGCAAAATATTTTTAGGCTTCATTACTTCGGCTTGGCAAGTTTATATAGCAAATTTGAGTGGCTATTTTATAATAATGTTTTCTCAGGTCCTAATAAATTTGTCCCTGCTCTCCTGGGGATGGCTGAACACCTGCCTGCCCATGGGAAGCAGGGAATGAACGCCTTGTTTTGCTTTGTTTCCGTTTTTCTTTCCCTATTAAACTGTCTTCGTCTGAACCCATGAGTTTTCTCACTTTTAGCCTTCTGATTCTCTCCCCCACCCCACTGTGGGGGAGTGAAGGAGTGGCTGGGCTGAGCTCATTAAACCACGATGCCCTGAAGTACAATTAGAAACAAGGATTGGTTGGGACAGAAGCCTGTGATTCCTTTAAGCAAAGGTCATAAGAGAATGGCCAGAGAACGTCCATTCTTGTTTACAATTTATTACTGTCATGCTGCTGTTTTAGTAAACCCCTTTTCTTGGAAGGTGAGAACTGAAGAAGAACACAGTGTTCTCTTCTGTCTAGATTTAAGTGAGTCACCTGTTTGATGCCTTTACAGCAATAATATAACTGCCTGATAATGGTTTGTAGGGGTTTTTTTTTTTTCCTTCTCCTTGACTCACTTAGAATGAATGCTACTCTGCGGGATTAAAACATGCAAGAATGGTGGTGGAAATTCTAATCTTCAAGACTGGCTTGACTTCAGAACAGCTGTAGGTAAATGGAATGCTGCCTGCAATTAATGATTTAATTGAATAATGATGAAAGTTCAATATCTGTTTCTGATGCTTTAGGGAATGTTGGGGCTTCTTTTCCAAAGCTCGCTCTGAAGTCTGGAAATAGAAAAGCAACTTTTTCAATGCAACGTAAGACTGAACACACTAACCGTACCTCTGTGAAACTTTGACAATGACTTATTTTTATAACCCAATAAAACAGAATGCATTTTTTTTTCAATTTGTTCTGCTTGCATTGTTGCAAAGTACTCCCACTTTTTACCCCCTCAAGAGTGAAAAACAATTCCTGGTAAATGCTTTTCACTGAACAAAGGGTTAGATATAAGTTACACCACTTGCTTTAAGCACCTGTCCAAGGATATGCACTGCTAATAGCTTTTTCTAACAAAACTTAATCAATAAACATTAACTGGGGAATTGGAGAATGCAGGTTATTTGTTTTATTGTGAATCACTAAATAATATTTTCGAGTTTGATGATCAGCCTGCCTTCTGAATTTCAATTTCTGCCAAGCCTGATTTATTATTGTTTTTCTTCCTCAAAGTGGTTCATATCAACATCAGGGTGGATTTTTCTACTGTACTGATAAAGCAGTTAATAAGTTTTTTCAAAACTTACAGAACTTGGTCAAATATATGCAAATATCTTATTTGTATGCAGCAGAATTTGCACACTCAATTTTGTGAATGTAAAACCCAGATGATGCTATTAGAATTTTGCTCAAGGCTGCAACACTGTAAAAAAAACTTGGGAGACTTAGAGTTTTGCTAAGTTTTTTCCCCTAATATCTGTAAGTCTTGATGTGGCATGTCTACATCCACCTCTCTGTGTGCAATATTCAACATGCTGTTACAATATGCCTTTATACTGACGTCTGTGCATAAATTGGTCAATGATTCTTGTGTTTTGCTCCAAATCCAGCGCTGTCATTCCTCCAAGCTCAGGCCAAGTTAGGAAGAGTTAGGAAGTGCATTGGGGACATTTTGGGATTGATGTGCTGTCAGTAACTGCAGCGAAAATGTGAAGTGAAAAGTTTTGTAGCTGCCCAGGGCTTCTTTGGGGGAGCTTCTTGGTGAGGCTGCAGTGCCTGACTCTGCACAGCTCCCCCCTCCATACTGCCACCTGTAATCAGGAATCTTGCCTCATCCTAGTGAGTTTTTAAAGTGTTTCTTATGTTAGTCTCTGAAATATTTATCATTTCTATCAGCAGACAACTTGCTTTTGACTTTTCCCCTCTCTGAAAAATGTGCTCCAGTCAGGATCCCCGAATCCTCCGCAGCTTTGGTGCTCAGTGAGATGAGTATCTGCCTACCCTGTGGAAAATCAGCCCAGCTTTTCAGAGGAGCTGTTCTCTCCTAGGACTGCTACTATACCCAGAGACCACTCACTGATTAGTAATACCTACATGATTATTAATACCTATCCTAATTTCTCCTTTCCTGTGGAAATTTGGAAATAATTTGCTTCCTGGGGAGGTGCCACACAATCCCCAAGTATCTGTCCAGGTGAAGGAATCCATTGTATGACATGACTCAGAGTAAATGTTTAATGATCACCTGAACTTGCCTCATATGCAGAGGAAAGGAACTTTGCTTCTGAAAGTCCTAAAGATGTGGAGGTACTGATGGTTTGGGTAGAGAGTTTTGGTTTATACACCTGATCTTTACCCTAAAATAACTAAATGCAACAAGTGTTTTGGTGGTTTTTTTTTTTTTCTTTTTTCTTTTTTCTTTTTTTTTTCCCTCCACGGTATGTACAATTTTGCTTTTAGTTCAGTGACTGTTGGTTACTTGCTAGTCTGAAGTTACTGACAGACAGCTTTAATGCAAGGTAAATAAAGCACTAGGCATAATGTGACTTTTGGATAATAGTAATGATAGCTTTGAAGCACTGTGGAAGTCTCTTGATGCAGCAAACTCCTTTTCTTCTTTTTATAAAATTACAGCAGAAACATAATTTTTCTGTATGCTTGCTATCTTAAGTATTTGAAATGCTTAATAGCTAACGTTGTAAATAAAAGCTGATGTCTGGCTTGAAAAATATATGTATAACAAAAATGAAGCAACTTTATACAAAACTTATGCCCACAGACTGGAGACGTTTCTTCCTTTCATATGGCTCATCCCTTCTGTTGCCTACTATTATTACCTTTCATCTCACTGACCTGTGTCATACTGGACATGCCTTAAAAAAACCTAAATAGTCTTTAAGAAACATGCAACAATTACTTGGCCATAACTTGATAGTCAACAGTGACAACTGCAAGATGCAGGTTAGGTTTCCATTTTTAATATCTGAAATAATGTTTTGGGAATTAATTCTTGGCTTCTGATTTTTGGACTTGAAAGAGTTTTCAAGAAACAGCAAAATAGATCCTTTAAACCATGTTGACAGCTGCTACAAGTAATATTTCCATTTTCTAATCAGTCTAAATGGAAATTACTGGTTTCTTTTCTTCTTCCAGTAAGAGTAAGACATTAATAAGTGAGGAATATTCTCCTAGTTTTGCAGATAACATGTTTAATGCAGTTATTAATCACAGAACTAGAAGGAATCATCACCTCAGATCACAAGTATCCTTCCTACAGTAGTATAGAGACAAACAAAACAAATCTTTTGATTACAAGTGAAAAAGAATTTCTCTTCAGGAAAAAAAAAAACAAACTCAAAAAAACCTTGGTGAAATTCCAGGCTAATTGCTGAGTAAACAGCAGTCTGAGATATTTGAAGGGTAGAATTGTTATCAGAAGGTTTGCACAGTGAAGGGACAAGCTGTTTTGGAAGCTGCAATGCTTGGGCCTGCCCAGAAGTCTGGATAGGATCAGGGAAGATGGCTCATCAACCTGATGGTGCATTTCTCTGTTCAAATAAATAGATACACCATGAGTAATTCTACATATTTTGTTTTGGGGTTTTTTGTTTGTTTTGTTTTTGTATTTTTTACTTTGTTCGTTTTTTTTTTTTTCCCCTCTGTCTTCACATTAGATTGGGAAGTTTGGTTTTAATAATAACAATAATGTTCCTTGCATGATGGGGGTGTATGCGTATGATTTGGTTGTACAGCACGAGGTGCAAAGCCAGGGTCTGGTTGGCACCGTGATGCAGGAGCAGTTAAACCAGAGATAAGGTTACTTTTATTTTACTGGTTGAGTGCTTTAAGAGCTTGTGGGTCAAGCAAAAGGCAGTTAGGGAGGTAGTGAGCAGTTTTTCCTGGGATGGTAATTGTGCTGTGTTTCCTGGGACAAAAGCCTCTGTGAATCTCAAGCTGTGGTTTAGCAAGTTGTCAGCTGCTGTAGCACAGCCCTGAGGAGAGGGATTAGAGGATGCTTTGGATAAGGCAGGACAAGGGAGATGCCTTGAGGAGGACTCTGAGGGGGAAACATTCCCTGGCTTTCATGTTCTCCTGGCAACAACAAGGGGTCTTGGCTGTCTTGTAAGAGTCATTGAAGTGATATTCTTTTTTTTTTTCCCCGTGTGCTTGCAAGTGAGAACTCATAATACTTGAGCAATAAAATATTGGTTTAATCTTTGCTCCTTAAGAGTGTGGTGAGTTTCTTCTGGAACTGTGCAGTCCTGGAACATCAGGGATGGAGTTGGCAGAAGCAGCACATGAATAGAGATACAGCCAACCTCTCCTGCAACCAAAATCCTCTCTTGTAAATGCACACACTCCCTTTAACTTGTGAACAATTCTGCTTGCTGAATAAGCACTTCTCCTTTCTCCCCTGCCTCTCTCTGAATTATAGTTGGCTGTAATTTGGTGGTCACCTGGGGAAAAGAAATAAATGTTGGGATATTTCTTCTTTTTTGTAATAACCTCAAAATACATCTTGCAGTGCATTCTGTATTTGATTGCTTTGGAAGGAGGGAAAACTTGCTTCCTCAGGGAGGGAGATGCCATTTAGCATACAGGATGTTTGTGATAAAGTAAAGAAATACTGCACTCCAGGGGAATTGGACTTGCTTTTTTTATTTTAGAATAGGGATATTTCTAGCCCGAAAAACTCTGCCTACAACATGGGAACAGAAATGATGGCAAGAATTTAACTCTCTTGACTTTAATCAAAGAAGACTACTGAATAAAAAAAAAAATCAGAACTGTAGGGGGGAAAAAGTAAAATAGAGGCTTGCAGGATGGTGACTTGGAGATTTAAGAGGGAAGATTTTGCACTATAAACTGTTAACATCAGTGTTACTGTGTGAGTACCACAGAGGTTGCTTGCAAGAAAACAGATTTTCTGCTATGGATGGGAACTGTTTGTAGATACTTCTTTGTTTGTTTTGCTACTTGTATATCCAAATTTAATTAGTGACAATGAAATGCATCTTAGTTTCCAGCTGGTATCTGCAGCATCCATTTACAGTGAATAGTTGCCACTCCTGTTCTTCACTCAGTATCATTGTTTTTCAGTAAAATAGTCTCTGCCTTCAGTTCACAGCACCATAGGTGAGGATATCAGAGATATCTCAGCATCATGTACTTTCTGTCTGTTTTGTTATTGAAAAGATGTCATATTTGGGTTAGCAGTGAAAGGAGAACAATTGAAAATGTATGAAAGAGCAAGAGGAGATGGGGAGGCTCATAGTAGTTGAGGACAGATTTATCATTTGAATGATATTTTATGGTGTGCTCCTCAATATGCATCAACAGGTTGTAAATAATCCAAAGAGGGGATTTGTACAGACTCTGAAATGCTCTCAGTATCCCAGTCCAATTTCAAGCTGTGACAAATAAACATAAATACTGCAGGCACCATTTTGCTCATCTCTCTAGCATTCAAGCACTTAAAAAACAGACTTAAAAGAAACAATGCTGTGAAACCTGGCTTAACTGACCACTGGGGAGAATGACAAAAAGTGGGAAATATCTTTGTAATGGATATTTTATAATTGTCTGGAATGCTTCATGGAGAATAATTTTTTGATATAAGGGTGATTTCTTGCATAATTCTAAATGTATGGAAAATACGAGTTATGGAAATAATGACCCAGTTTTCCACCCACTAAAAAAAGTTTGTAAGCAGCAGTAATTTCACAGTGACCCCTTTCCCTCACTGAGGTCTGCTGGATCTGTGAGGATGTTTCAAAATAGTGGTGACCATGAATTTGCAATGGAAGTTTCTCTTAGGTGCCAGTTCAGACAAGACTTAGGAAACAAAACTCTCTTGGGTCCTGGAAAAAAATTCTGGTCATACTTGGGAATGGAGAGCCACCTGCAATAGGAAACAGTCAGTCTCTGTGGTAAGGCTTTGTTAGGGGTAACTTAGGACTGAGCACAAATATTCCAGCTGCATCATATAACAAGGATTTGGCTGTGGTTACCAGTGGAAAAGCTCTGGCTACTACTCAGGTTGGACAGGTATATGTTTTAATGCCTTGCAGAGGGTTTCCTCATATGGGGTTTGCTGAAGTGACACTTGTGCATCTCTTTAAAAGATCCAAAATCAGCTGAGGCCTTTACCAGTAGTGGAAGGCAGAGGGTCTGCTGTAGTCAGGGAACTGAGGAAGTCTTGGAAGCTGGAATATTTTCAGATTCGTGTTCCAAATGAAAAGTGCTTATTAAACTTTTGATAAATTGCTTGATACTTTTAGATAGAGAATGTAAACACACTAATGCACATACAATGCCTGAATACTTTACATTGTGGTTTGGAAAGCTGCAGTTCCAGAATGGCACAGAAGATTGGTGAGCATCCTTCTTTCTAATGACAGTATCGATCAGCTTTGTGCTTCAAACCTTCACTTCCTACTTTGGATAATTAATTACTGGTCACTCACTGAGCACCTGAAGCCTGCTGTTTCTGGGGACAGCAGACTCAGAGGAGTCTTTCACTTTGTTTCCCATAGAGCGGGCTCCACACACAGGAATGTGCTTCCCCTGAGCTTCTGAAACTCCTTGCAAAGTGTGAATGTGCATGAACACACACCCAGCTGTCAGTTGAATAAGAAGCTGGCATTTTAGTTATGAAAAACCTGATCTGTCCAGCATCTTGGATGTCTAGATGTGAAATCTATCATGCAGGAAAGTGTCTGCTTCTATGCCAGGAATTAAATCACACTGCCTTCATAAAATCATAGCACGGAGAAGTTTGATGAAGTGCAATCCATTTTTCAAGGCAAGGCTCGGTCACTTGGCTACAGTCAGTGTCTGAAAGAGCAGCTGCTGCTGCTGCACGTGTCATCTGTGAGATGGGCTGGCACCATTACTTCTGTAACCAAAAAAATGCAGGTATTTGCAAGAGCTTTTGTTATTCTCCTTAGAATATCCAAAGGTCACACAGCTTCTTGAGGGTTGACTTCGGGCAATATTTCCTATCGGTTTAAGGACAAAATTTAATTCTTTGTAGGAAGTGCCCATACTGAAGATGGGTAAAATCCTGGCATGAAAACGTTCATTCTTTTTGGGTTATGAAATGCTGGGGCTTGTGCTGGGTGATTCAAGGAGTGCTGGCATGTCTTGCCATTGTATAACACTCCTTTCAACTATGATGTGTTGATTTTCCTGTGGACACAAGCAGGTTTTTAGGTAGACAAATGGAGATAGATGCTTTTCCAAGTTTGCCTGAGCTCCACACTTTCAGTGAAATATGAATTTGGAAACTCATGAAAACATAGGTAGGAGAATAAACTGCTGTGTAACATGGAGGAAGATGGGAATTAATTGTGCTTGAAGGTGTTGATTGGAAAATAAAACAAGCCAAAGTAGTTCAAGATCAACCAATAATTCTTTGCTTCCTCTTTTTTTCTTCACTGAAGAATTATTTCTTTCTGACCTGAAATCTTGAGCTCTCAGCCTCCTCAAAGTTCGGATTGTGACTTAAGCTGTTGAACAGTGTGGTTCAAATTTATTTCTTGTGCTGATATGGAATCAGGCTGCTATTCCTTATGAGAAGGATTGAACAGCAGCGTGGTAAATGTTAGATTAGATCAGTATTTTGAAACTGTCATTTACAGCAGGAGGCTGCTGTGAAACCACAGGATAACCCCAGATTTGTTATGTTTGTTGTAATTCTAATTTAGTTACAGGATTTATAGTTAGCTGAGACTTACATTGCTTTATGCCACGTTACACCCCACTGAGCCTTCCTGTAAAAAATCAAACAGATGTTTCCAAATATATGGGTGATTAGGTTTGCTCAAAATTTTGCTGTTCATCAATTTTTATGCACAATATAATAGCTTTAATGGGTTTTAGGTTGAATTATAATGGCAGAGGTATTCTTGATGCAAATTGAAAAAGGTGCCTACAGAACACTAATGCTGCTGCATGAATACAGCACATGCTGAAATATCAGTCATGAATAAGTGAGGTTGGGCCCTTACAACTTTGTGGTTTTTTTCTTGATGCTGCAAGATCCTAAACATGGGAAATTCAATAACTACATTGTATGGAGATCACTTACTGAAAGTATTTAGAGTTTCAATTACAGCATAAATACAGAAGTTTTTATTTTTCTTCTGATTTGATAGGATCTTTTCTGAATTTTGAAGAATTTCTCTCCACTGGCCCCATGTGTGTGTAGGACATGATGACACTGACAAGTCCTCTCTGGTGAGCACTTCTTGGATATTGGCAGAGCTGATTTTCTGATGCTTGGTGACTACTGCATAATTTGCATGAATAAAAATGTTGTTTCCAGCTCCATGTACGAGTGCAGTGAGCTGCAGCCTTAGCCCTTGGCAAAAATCATCACTGAGTCACTGTGGAGATGTGGATGCCTATTTTGTCTTTGCTCTAAAGGAATTTAGATTTTGAGGCCTTCTGTGGATGTGCACATGAGCACATCCAAAACTTTCTTTACATTGTACCTTTTCTTCTTAGAGAAGCTTGTCGCTTGTTTCTGGTACTCACTGGTGTAGGTTCACTGAAGAAGTTCATTTTACGTAACTGAAATATTTTAGTCCTCTTCCACTAATGGTAATATATTTTACCACTTAAGTTTAATAAAAATCAAAAGAAGTAATTCTCCCTTTATTATTTATCTGAATTTTGAAAGTACTTATATAACGGGGCAGGTCTCATTGCCACTGGTATTTTTCCACTGCAAGTGACACATCCATTCAGGTCTTGTCAAAAGTATTTATTACAAAGTTATATCTAGTGCTGCTGTTCTTGGCTGTGTTAAAGACCTATTTCCATCATTCTTAATGCAATGAATTATTTGTCAGCAAACCTACTGCTGAGTCCTCCATCCATGTACCCAGGAGGATAAAGTAGCGGGGGAGCTTCAGAGGGCTGCCTGTGGTGTGTTAGTAAAGGGAGAATTCTAGTCTGGTTCATGCCCTGAATTGGCTGTACTAGCACAGATTTAAAGGGTTTCTCCTTGAACAGGAATGAGCCAAGCAGAACACATAAAAAGGATTTTGGTTTAGCTTTACAATAAGCAGTAACTTGCATGTGTATATATTGTTTTGGGTGCATGGAATAATGGCAACAGCTTCTGACTTTGAGTAACTCTCAAAATAACTCTCACAAAGGTATGAAATGTTGATTTTCTTGTTTTGCTTGCCTTCTTATACCAGTTCTTTTCTCCTTCTCGTTCCCTAAATCCCCTTATTTGCTAGTTTTCCCTTTTTCTTCTTCCCTTTTACCCTTTCTTGCCCCAATGAAAATGAAGTCCTTTCTTATAAGATTGGTGAGACAGAGACAGATTTGCAATCACAGTAATGAAAAGAGGACACAATTTATTATGAGTGGTAGTATAATTGCTAGGCGATGTGATTTATTACAGAAAGTTAACTAGATACCAAGGCTGTTGGCATAAAGTCTCCTCCTCTTCACGAGAAGGACCAAAATACAAACTTCCTGCAAGTTAGCAGTTCTTCCCCATTTTGACTTGGCATTTGCAACAAAATGGTTTGGTTTCTATCTAATCCAGCTCTGGAACTAGCAAAAGCCAAGTTCTTTGAGGATGAAGGAATTTTATTAATGCTATGGAACAAAAGAAAATTATGCCAAACTTTTCATCTTTTTATATATAAACCTTCATAAAGGGTTTTAAAGTGCACTCACACCTTTGTAATTTTTCATGTTTGGCATGCCCTAGACAGGGCTGCATGGTTCAAAACACTTCTGCCTCACTAAAGAAATGTATGACATTCTTCTGCTTTAGTTTATTAGTGCAACACTCCAGTTGTAAATTATCCAGGTTCTGCACTCTGTGAGAATTTCACTTCGTTTGTATGGAGAGGAACAGTTTCATTTTAATCTTATGAGAGATCTTGCCAAGAAGTTTTGCTCTTTCAGTATTTGCCAAATATTTTCAGTTTCACCTTGATATATTGACTACAGTTCTGAGATGGTCAAAAAAGCTCAGCCTGTAAGTAATTAGTGAGGCCACCATTACTTTGCTGTTTTCCATCTGTTGACTGCTCTCCAAGAGTCCCTTTCACAATATTCATCAACTCTGACATGTTTAATTTGCTTCGTGAATTATGTGTGACAAGAAATAATCTTGTTCACTGCACAGGAAAGAGCTCGTGGTGCTTGTCTGCTGCATGTGGCATTAACATCAGCCGCAGTTACCCCTAGAAATGTGTTTAGGATTAAAATGGAAAAAAAAAAAAAGATCATTCGGGGGAAAAATATGCCTGAACAATGAAATGGTTTTGAAGAAGCTTTCATAAGACAGAAAGCAAGATAAAATAGTATTTTGTTTTGGTGTATTCAGTCATTATATTTTGCATCTGAAAGCCCCTGTCTGATACCTCTGCTGCCTGTGAGGCATCAATAAACTATGAGCAAAGCACCCCATTAATTCTGCATGCAATGGAAAACCTTTGGAGCATCATCATGAGATGAATGTAAGGCTCAGACATCAGAGATCATCAGTATGTCTCCGAACCTCTTCTGTGGGCTTTCTGTGCCTCTAGAATAGGTGAGAGCCCCACTGTTTCTGCCCCCACCTGTTTTTGGGCTTTTGGAGTCTGTAAAATCCTGGTTTTGGTGATGCTAACGTGAATGGATAGGCAGTAAAATGTGTCAGAATGGTGTCTGAACCTAGTGGTCGCTTTCCTATCTGCTCTGGCATGTATGGCTATGAACCCAAGGGGATTTGGATTAAAACCATTTATCTCTTCAAATTGTCTATTTTTTTGCTAGTTCTCTTCAGCATCACTGTGTGCTCACCCTCACCGTGAGTAATGGTAAACACAACTTTGCCATACTTGAGTGTGGGTCTAAGGGATCTAAATCTTCTATAACAGGAATCCACTGATCTTTTTCACATAACTTTTTCTTGCAAGATGTACAGATGTTTTTTCAATATTTTCAGTTTAATATCACAGAAGTTCATAAAACCCCCTTTCTAAGAGGGTTAAATAGATTCTGTGTTGATTTAGTATAATAATTTCACAATTTTTTGTTGATAGTGATTAATCACATTCCAGGAATAGAAAGACCAGATATTTTTACTTCCCAAAATATATTTATGCACACTTAATAACAACATGAATTATAAGATGGAAGATCAATTTTTACCTCTGTTATATGCTGATCACTGGAAGATCTAAAAGAATTATGTGTAGCATGGAGGGAGGATGGAGTTGTTGAGTGAATTGTTTTGAGTTGGAGAATCACAAATTTCCATTTGAAGAAGAAGACTTAAAGCCTTTTCTCTTAACTGAGAAGCTGTATCATTTAAATGAAATTGGTGTGTTTGGATATTAGTTGCAAAAATAACTTGAATTTGATGGCTCTTTCTCCACAAATGTGTTTTAGGGTTGCATTTTTTCTTTTTCAGAAGGAATGAGGTTTTAAAATGTTTTTAGGGAGACATTGCAGTTGGCATTTCTTCTTCTTAAGCTCTTAAGAGAATGAAAACTGCTGTGTAAGTATTGTGTGTGCTACTCAGCACTGTCAAAAGGTTTGGATGGTAGAGGTGTAGCTTTGGACTGAAAGTTACTGCCAATTTGAGCTGTTTAGCAATAAAATAATAAGCAAAATATTTCCTCCAGTGAATTTTACTTCAACAGGGTTGCCTGCTCTGGTGATTTTTCCAGGATGAGTTACTACATGCCTGAAGCAAAAAGTGCTTTTCTTGCTGTCAGTTTTTTGTGCCATTTCAAACCTTTTTTTTTTTTTTTTTTTTTTTTTAAACTTGTAGGAGTCTTCTAATGCTGTCTTCATTGGCTTGCTTGTATGTAAATTAATTCAGTTCCATCTCTGTGAAGAAAGAATTTTTTCACTTTCTCTCCAATTAACAATTTGGATTTTTTTTTCTAGTCACCTCTTTTCAAAGTAATAAAAAATATGGTGCTTGTGATTAAACTTTCTTTTTTTAACATTGCATTCTGCATGCAATATTTTGCTTGAAACTGTCATGTTTTCCTACTTTTGTTACAGCACTTGCCTCAATTTGTACCTTTCAATCTCAAGTTGTCAAATTAATTAGCTTGATTACACTGTATGTCATCAGACTAATAATGCACATCCTTGTCTATATCTGGATTCTTCTGAAGAGAGTGGTAGCTCAGCAATCAATATCCGTGGAAATAGTTTCATATTTTACATCAGGGAAAATATTTTACTTGGAGATCTTATGCTAATGATTTGGAAAAAGGTTGAACTGGTGGGTTGAGATGATATGCTCATGCCAACATCTGCAATCTGGAAAACTGTCTGAAAATACCATTTTCTGAATTTGTGGAAGTTTCAATTGGGGAGCAATAAAAAGCCTTTCCACTTAGACATTTTTTGGCACTGTTTTCTAGATTCACTTGTAAAACAAAAGATCAGAGTCTGGTGGAGTGTCTCCAGTACCAGTTTCCTGTGCTGAGAAAGGCTGAGACTGTGGGGTTTCTGAGCCCACCTGGCTTTTAAACACCCCTGGCAAGGTTGAGAGCTCCAGACCCTGGATGTGAGTGGATGGTCTTGCTAAGTGACATGGGATAGAAACCCTGGGTAGGGGATATGTTGTCCAGTGTCTTACAAACCTATATTTGAGCAGAGAAAAATGGTATCAAAATAGGTTAGATTCTGCTTTAATCCTTGCTGTTAGTGACTGACTTCTCCCTGATGGGGGAAGATGCTCTTGCATCTCAAGATGCTCTTACCTCTCTTCCCTGAGCATGTGGGATCCTTCAGCAAAGGGTTCATTCCTTCTGTGTGGATCTTCTGAGATGTCCTGACAGGCCTTGCAGTCAGACTGGAAAGAGAAGAATGAAAAAGCATGTAAGAAAATGAAAATCAGAGCAAAAGGAAAGATGTTGAAAAAGGCTTTGAAAGCCTATTTTTGTGCCACAGCAGCATTTTAACCATGTCTAACTGGTTACGCACTTGATTCTGGAGCCTGGGTCTGTGCAGGTGCCCTTTTTATTAAAGAAATCTGTATAACTTTACTGAATCTTCAGGGCTCTACTACAGCCACTGAGCAAGATCCTCATGGAGGATCCCAATGGTTTTTAGGAAGTAAACATGGAAGAGTGTCAGTTTGCTTTGTCCCACTGCTGATGTCATGGCATGGGAGAGGTGACTGTATCCCAAGATACCCAACAGAGCTGTTTGCTAGTACAAGTAGCTATTACTTGTTCAGTTTCTTTTGTACAGCTCACAAACACAGGGAACATTACAAAAGAAGCTGTTGCTAAACATGAAAAGCTTCCACTGCATTTCAAATATTTGAAGCTGCTGTGAGACTTAAAAGAGGAGAAGAGGTAGATGTGCCTTATCCACAGCAACAATACAAAACAAGTGTCTATTGTAATTCAAGTGAACGAGTATCCATTTGTGAACAGCTGGCACACATTTGTGAACTATCAATTTATCAGGAGGGATATGGAACTGAACAGACACTTACATGCCCCTCGCTCCTATTTCTAATGACGTGCTCCCTGCATGGACTCGTCATCCCTTCAGGAAAGGGGAAAAAAAAATCTGAAGATGGTACTGGCCAGAAATTCTGTGTGATCACAGAAATGTGGTGTTAGCTGCTGCAAGCTGTTGCTCTGATGCAAATGTTGGTAGAGGAGATGGTATCATCTTTCCTTTCGCTTAAGCAGCCACAGAAACTGTTTTGCAGAAGAGGAGGGTGAAGTTTTTTAATATTTTAGTGACTTCAAATCATCCACTAAGACTCTGTTTGCAGTGCCACAGGCACGTTTCCTGTAGGATGATTTTGGTAACTGAAGCCAGTCTCTTGTGGCTGACTCAGCCATGCCTGTAGAGAAGACCATGGTTTCCTAGGCTGGGCTCTACCCCAGTGTGATCCACTGGCTTGTGGTAGCCTATTTCTGGCCATATTATATTTTCAATCCTGACCTGCTGCTCCTGCCAGGTGTGTCTACCAATGTGGAATGTACAATGCAATAGTGGCAATTCTGCCAGCATGGAGAACATGTCCTGATGGTGTTTCAAGCTCTGGTCACCAGCTGCTGGAAGAGCATTAGTCTAAACTTTTCTTAGTGCTATTAACGTGCAGATGGCTGGTCATCTTCTATAAAAAAATCATTCACACCATCCTGAGGGAAGTGAGATGGGAAATGCCTGTGGGAGTGAGACCTGTCTTCCCTCAGTGAAGCATGGGGGAACCTCTGGCCAGGTCCTGCCCCATAGGATGGGCTTAGGGATTGTCTTGGGACTCTGCCTGGCTTGCCTTGCCTGGTGGTTGGTTTGCATGGGACTTCTGTGTTGATTTAATGGTGTTCGGTTTGTGTTTGCCATTGTAAAGCCATAAAAAGAGGTTTATGGGGCACATCTCAGGCTCTCCTCCTCCTCTGACACTGGGCATAGTGGCTGCTCTGTGTGAATGATCCAGTATGTGGGAGGAGATTTACCAAAGTAGCAGGCTTGAAAACATTGCAAAGTACATCTTGTTCCTAGTTAGATTTCTAGGAGAAAAGAGAGTTAGCGGTGTTTTAGTTGATCGAGGAAGAGATGCTGGTTTTCATATCTTAACATTTAAAGTTAAGATTATAGTTATATGTCTTACAGTTTTCACATCTAAACGCCCTCCTTCGCCTCTCACCCAAACCACAACTTGGAGATTTGCTAATCCTGTAAATAAATCTATGATTAACGTGTTTAAGCTTTGTATCCTGCCCAAAAGTCAAACCAGCCTTTTGCTGGAGGAAATACTTTGCAGAAAGCTGATGTGCTCTAGAAAACCACTCACTGAGGAGAAGCAAAGCCTCAACGCAGCTTGTGGAGAATTTATGTTCAGAGAGCAAGTAGAGAAACAGAGTTTTTTGAGCCAGGAGAGAAGCACGCTGCCTTAGGCAGAAAGGCTCAAATTGCCAGCAGGAGTGTGTGCTGTGCACCACGAGTTGTGTGTGCAGGAGTTTTAGCAGCTGATCTGTCGGAGGTGTTTCGCTCTCCCCACACGCACTGAGTTTGTATCCCCAGGCTGCCTGTCTAAATCCTGCCTGCAGCCAGAAGTGAACTCGTGTGGCACTCCTGTGAACTGGGGGATATTTTTTCTCACTGAGTATTTTGATGCAATCAGCTCTTGACTGGAAAGGCATGTTGCAAGCTCTTCTGCTCAAGGACAGCATGTAGGAGTCGGACCAAACCCCAATGCTGTGATAGCTCAGGGGAGCTGTGTATGCTCTGTGTTCCTGTTTTTTAAAGACTGGATGGTGCTGTAACTAAATCTGCTGTAAAATACAACTTGGGAGTTCAAGTTGGGCTCAGCTCAAAGCTAGAAGGTGGCTTATCCAAGGAGCCTGTGCAGAGAAGAGAATGAATGAAATAACCAACCCCAGCTCTAGTTCTGAGGGCACCATTGTCAGCCATCTGTATGGGAGGGATTGGTTTTGACTTGCTCTTCACTGAATTGTGTTTCCTGTTGGTGGCCTACGCTTTTTTTTTCCTCCCCATATACTTCTTATTTTTATTTTACTTTGCTCCCCCTCAAATCCACAAGTTCTTGATGTTATTAAGTACTTGAGGAAATAGTAAAGTAAGAAACCTTTGATGATGTTGGGGAACTGCTGGAAAAAATACAACTTGATCTTGATTTATAATGGCTTTATGAACCCCAACTATTGTGCTTTTTAAGAAAATAGGAAGTTTTGCTCTTTGAAGATGAAGCAGGGCTTCCAGATTTTAACCTATCTGCACAAGGAAAACCTTGTGTCTGAGTTCATCTGCTGTTTTTAGCACTTGTCGCTTTTAGTAACTGTTGCCCTTGTATAGGTTGCCATGGACAAATACTGTATTGTCACTTACGTGATCTTTTCTGAGGTGTAGCAAAGTATTTGCTTAGGCCTATGTATAATCTTAAGTTAAAACAGTCATTAGAGGAAGACACAGCTACAAATAAGGCTTTCTGGCTTCTTTTTTTTTCTCACCTGTGTAACTGGTGATGAGGCCATTACATAAAGATTTCTCCTGGAATGAACCTCTAGTCATCAGAGGTACTGCAAACTGCTTGGAAGACACTCTTTTAAGCTGTGCATTTGGAAAGATTGCAAGGATTAATATAACTGAACTTGAGAATAATGACACATCAGTGCTGTTGGGATAAGTTATTTTAGAAGTCTGAATCTGTCTGTAAGGCTTACGTGTTCATTTATTTTTTCATTAGCGTAAGAGACTAAATATCAATCTTTCCATGATAGCTGTGTTTTGTAGTGCTTTGTCAGACAGTTAATTTAAAGCCAGTCATCTTTCGATCCCCCTTTGATGGATGCACAAGGGACTGGAGAACTGCAGGCATTTTGATTTGTGTTTTTGCAGTGCTAACAGTATCTTGAAATGCTGCTATTTTTTGCAATTTCCAAAGATGTATGTTTGCGAAATTTAGATAAATGTTGGATCATTGTACAGAGAAGGGGGTATTATAAAATATCTAATTCTAGCGACAGTCTCTGCACCTTCATTTCACTGTGACATCATTGAGTCAAGTTCATTTTTAGCACCCCTGTATCAACAAATTCTTTGGCTTAGAAGGTAGGTCAGTTTGTTTTCTCCTAAGAGAAAGGGTAAGAGAGCTTCTTCTGTCCTCTCCTCTCTTCTCCCTGCTTCCCCCTCCCCACAATAAAAATGATGATAATAATAATAAAAGAGTAAAGGGAGCTTGACTGTAATACCTAATACACTGTACTAAGAAACACAAAACCTGCTGAGGTGGATGGTGTGCAATATCTACCCTCAAGTCTTAAAAGCTTTTGGTTTAATTTAAAAAGGCATGAGGAGAATGGACTCACACCTCATAAACAGGTGTGATTTAGCTCACATTCTTATGTTCTGTTTGCAGTTTCATTATATGAAGTAGAGCAAGAAGGGAAAGAGCTACATTGTCTCATGTGAGGAGGACTATGGTAGAAGAAATACCTTTTATTTATGGTGCAAGAAAGATGATAGAGCAGCAGTTGGTGTGATGCTGGTCAGAGAAATGATTTTTCAAGATAAAAATTAAAATTTATTAAGTTCTGCTTTTTGAAATAGTAAGACTGAGTGATATGCAAGTAAGTACATCTTTTCAGTGATTGAAGATAACCATGTAAGCTTGCTCTGCTTTTGAACTGAGAACAGTAAAACAGTGATACAGCAGCAAAATGAGAAGATGGGTATAATATAAAAAATGATGAGTAGGAGAGGGAGAGGTGAGCATGAAGCAATTAAAATTTTAGTTGATCCTTATGGTGAAAAGCTGTTACCACTGAAATGGTGATTCTTCAGCTGCCAGAGCACACATGCTGTTATTTTTACTCTGCTACAGTGGATGTTGTTATCGTGCAGGAAAATATTTGACTCATCATGTCTTTGGGGAAGTTAATGATTTGGGCTATAATAGGACTTGTTTCCAGAAATAAGGACTGTGTTTCTTCAGTGTTGTAGTATTTCCAACTCTGTGAATAAACATCCAGAACACCCAGTAATTGATACAGTATTTACAGGTTACTGCTGCCTGTTCTTGCAAAACTCCCGCTGCAAAACAAGGCTTTGCTTTTATCAAAGGGACCTCAGGGGAACAGGCTGAAGTGGACAATAATTTTGCAGGCTGAAGTACCAAGAGGAGTTGTCCAGTACTTCTAGTGACCTCACTGTATCCTCCTGTCTTCTGAGATGCAGATTCCTAAACGCCATAAAAACGGGTATGGAGTCACTGACTGCAACCCTGCCATGTCCCTGTCTCTGAAATGGGTGCTCTGGAAGGTGAAAGGACTTCCCAAAAGTGAATGACTACCAAAATGAGCCCAACAGCTGTCATTTGCCTATGAAACTCACCACTGATGTGTTTGTTTGGGTTTGTGTTTTTGTTTGTTTGTTTGTTTGTTTGTTTTAATGTGTTGAAGCTGGCATAAATTCTGGTTTAATTTCATCCAGCCTTTAAAAAAGAGCTCAGGATGGGGTGTAGTTTGCAGTCAGTCAGTGGTCATGCAGCAGATCTGGTAAGAGAGTGGTCCTGTAGGAATCAGTATGGCATTGAAAGAGAAGGAGAGAAAACACTTTGCCTAATCCAGGCTGTGTCAAATTCGTCCTTCCTATGCCCAGTGAAAGAGATCTGAACTTGGAAATGACTGTTCTTATCATTTGCACAGTGGGATTTCTATGACAGGATCAAGTAGCTTGATAAGGCTGAGAAAGGTGAGTTTGGATTTGGGTGCAAACATGGAAGTGCTCCCAAGGAACATCCTGTGCTGCACTTGGAGTGGATGCCATTGAGCCATTGAAAACACAGATACAAAGCAGGAGAAGGCTTAAGGTTTCCACTTTATGAATAGACCAGATTCCCATGCTGTAAATGATTTATTTTCAGGTAAATGTTAGCTAATTATCTTTTAGTTACCATGACTTGAGTTCTTGCTGGCTGAGAGGCACCCTGTGAAGTCTTCAGGAGACAATAAATTCACCAATGTCAACCTGAAATGATGTAGTAAGTTCAAGCTCTCAGCTCTGATACTCAAAGCAGTAACAGGTAGTGGTTTCCTTGTCTGCATTTATCTTTTGCTGCATCAATGCAAATCATTCAGCATCTTGACTTGGAGGATTTGTGCATAAAAAGGTATTAATTGTGAGAACAGTCATCAGGTACAAACCCCAACTCACTTTAGAAATACGAAGTGCCGTCAGGGAGAGTGTTATAGTGGTCTTTACTTTTTGCAAATATTTAGAGCAGGTCAACAAAAGGTGCACCTGAAAGTTGATATTACTTTCTTATAATGGCTATTTTAACTGCTAAGGGTTCAAATGAATTACTCTTTCAAACAGGCTTGCTATTGATTCTATTCTTCTCTTCTTCAGCCTGGAAAAGAGAGAAACCTTATCACAGTCTGCAACTTCCTGATGAGGGGAAGAGGAGGAGCAGGCACTGATCTCTTCTTTGTGGCGCCCAGTGACAGAATCCAAGGGAATAGCCTGAAGTTGTGTCAGGGGAGGTTTAGGCTGGATATTAAGAATGCTGTTGTGATGCAGTCTTACTTCTAGTCTTAGATTTTAGAGTAGTCTTAGCTGTTAGCAATTCTTGAGTGACACAAGCCAGAGTTGAACATTATAATTTAGTTCAATTTATAGTTTTCCTTCTAGTTTTACACCATTTCTAGAACAAATGAGACAGTAATCAAGCTAATAAATGATTTCCAAGTGATTTTATTTGATCAAGCATAAAAGAAAGACAAACACTCATGTTAATGTATTGAACTGATCACTACTTTGTGTGGGTGAACTATGTTTTAGTTTCTGCATGCTACAGCAAGAAGATATTTAGCTGAAATCGCTGCTAACAGTTCAATAAGCTAGGACTTTCCGAGGTAAACAGCTCACTCATTTACTTCAAGAGATGTGCCCACACTGCTGTTTCTTGTGCTTTCCCTGTAGCTGTAGAGCTTCATACACTATCAGGTAAAGCAGGAGGAGAGCTGTGCTTCTGCAGGCAGATAGAAACAGCTCTGATGCAGAAATCCATCTGAGAAGCAAGTGTTCAGTATTTTACCAGCACCCCAGATGAGGAAATCTTTTCTAATGCAGCCAAGCAGGTTTAATTTTGTTTGATTGCTTCCCAGAAGTCTGTTTTGCTGTCGTTCTCTCACTTTCTGCTGGAGTTTGTGTTTTTAGTTTGTGTGACCAGAGTGCTCAGGCTGCAGCTCTCTCATGAGTCTCGATCTATGTGTGCTGGTGAGGATGCTTCTTTCACTCCAGTAGTTTTGTGTTGCTTATCTCTCAGTATATAGTATTTGTCATGGCATCAATTCGTATGTTTCCTCACAGCTGGGTAATATTCCAGCCTATTATGTCGCTTTATGATTTATTTTTCTTTGTACTCTATGAATTCCAGACTGAAGCTGTTTGGAGAGAGAGGGGAGTGTTTTAGGTGTCCCTGGTGCATTTTCAGAAATGCTCTTGGAAGGCTTCTATCATGCAGAAAGAAGAATGGATGGGTTTTCAGTGAAACAGCTTCCTTGTTACAAGTGCAGACCCCGGATTTCCCTCCTCATGGGGATGTTTCTAAGCTACTTGTGATCCTTGAAAAAAGGAAAAAAAACCACAGGCTGACACTGAAAATTTATGGCCAGGATGTCATGGTGTACTGTGCTGCCAGGACTCGTGCAGCAGGCATCTCTGAGCCTCTGTTCTTTCTCTGCTGCCTCATATAAATAAATATTCCTCAGGCCAATTCCCTTATAGATCTGTCTGGAGTGCTCATGGATCTCTCCCTGCTGATTTGAACCCTAATTCTTAAAGAGCAAATGTATATGCCCAAGTGTCCAAGGTGCCAGTTTTATCCTCATCTGGGATTTGCACAGACACTCTTTCCTTGTTTTTCAGCTTCTCCTCTGGAATAGGAGTAGCTGTAGGGAGACAACTGAATCTCTCCTGCCTTCTTGCTTTTAACAAGCAACTGCATTTCGATGAAGCCCCAGGGAGAGATTCCACGGCTACAGAACAGATGCTCTCTTTGCTCAGAATCTGGGGTTTTATTTCTTCCTTAGACATTTGATCTGGCTTCTTATCCTGAGGTGTCTGCTTGTTGCTTCTGTTATAGGAGCAAAGAGGACTTGATCCTTCCTTGAATTGAGAGAAAATGTCCTTCAGCACGAACATCAGTTTGAAATATTGTGGATGCAAAAAAAACCTATGTGGAAGTGTCAGTAGAGATGTTAACTGGATTAAGTGATGGCTGAAAATATGTGAAATTCTCTTTTCATCTGAATGACAGTTGTTGCCTTGGGTAATATTACTTTGCAAAAATATGTCTCTTGTTGCAGTCCAAAGAAATGAAGTAACCACAAACTGTGTTTGTTGAGTATTATTTATTTTTTTTCTCTATATATCTTCAACATAAAAAAGCAGGAACAGAAGAGAAACCTTTTTTCTAAGACATAATCAACTATCTACCAAACAAATGAACCCTGGGTTGCATTCTTCCTCTGAAATACAAATACCAGTGATGCTTTTATAAGAAGGCTTGGGAACTGCTGGAGAAGGAAATCAATGCTGTATTTGACTGCACCTACCAGAAATCCCCACTTGAATGGTAGTCTGGTGGAGTTTGCAAAGGTGTGGGGTGAATTCTGAACCAGGTGCTGTTTATAAAGAGTCTCTCTCAGAGCTGCCTGAGGATTTATTGATTGTAGGTACACTGGGCAGATTGATGGCAAGCTTCTCCAGCCTTGCATCCTGCTCTTACTAACCCAGCTGGAGAAGACAACTATCTCTGCAGCACCTGTGGAGTCCAAGTAAGGTTTTGCTTTAGTGGGGTCTTAAGGTTGCAGCCAGATTTTTGTGCGCTTCCTAAAAGTTTTGGTTCTAAATCCCAGACTTCCCCATCTCATGGCAGTCATGTTCAAAGGATGCCTTGTAGTCTTTTTCAAAATTAAGGTGTTGAAAAAGCTTTTCAAGCATTTTGTCTTGAATCTTTCTGTTTCAGAGGCATTTTAAACCTCAACTATTTTAAGAAACTGTCCTGGATTTTTTTTCATTGCCTTTGGAGGTTTTTTTCCTTTTAGAAGAAGCTTTCTCCCCATGTTTCCCTCACCCCCCATCCTGTGTTTTCAAATGACCTTCAGCAGAGTTGGAAATACATCTGGCTTCTGCAATCTCCTAGTTGTGCAAGCAAGGCGTAAGCAAAATGCCTGTAGAATAAAACTAATTTCTATGTCTGCTTGTTTTCTACTGACTGTTACTTCTGGTTGTTTCTTTTTTGGTAACTACAATGTTTTACAGCTCCTCCACCTTTTGGCTCTTTTATATTCCTTTTCAAGCATTTTCATGCAAATGTTTAAATTCCTGAGTCATCCTGTAGAAGTGTTTTTTTGCCTTAGTTCTCATTTTTCTTCTTGCAACACCCTCACTGTGTTGCTCTTTTACATAAATTCGTGCTGTTATGTGCTCACACAGTGTTATTGCTAGATAGGTGAGACATGCTAGTCTGAGAAATGAATTCTCTTGGAGAGATCCATCTTGGATTTAGCCAGGTGGAGTCCTCAGTGTTGTTTCTGATCACGCTGCCAAGTGGTGAAACATTGAGATTACTACGAAGAGCAACAAATGCCCAATTATGGGCCATGTTTACTCATGATGAATTTCAACCAGAGATCCTCCAGTGGTGTAGTCATCAATTGCCTACCTGTTGGTGCAGCTGGATGCCATTTAGAGATAAGCTAATGGGTGTACTGGAAGTTATTATTATGAGGAGCAGTCCTAGACAGAACCATATCCAGACATTGAGCCTGCAGTAGTAAATATCAGGAGAGGGACTTGGAGCTTTGTGGGAGAGGTATAAATATCCTTGGATCTGCATAAACGATGCCTTCTGCCTCCAAACTGAGCTGAGGAGCTTTGAATGCTTCAGGCTAAAGGGTGCCCCCGCATGTGCCTGGAGGGGCTGCACACACCAGTGTGATGGTGTTAGCAGACTCAAGTCCTGCTGTTCAGCTCTTCTTTGTGCCTGCCTCCTTGTCACAATCCTCTGAAAAGTGTCAAAGCATACCAAATATACCAGGGAAACTGATGGAGGGCGGGTCCTAAAGGAAGGGGGTAAGCTATGCGTAAGCAAGATCACTATTTCAATCCCATCACAGAAAATGCCAGGTCCAATTTCAGATAGTGCATGTTCAGGTTAGGTTTCTTGAACCCTGAGGCATCCTGTTTGCTGCTTAATAGATATGTACTACACCGAGGAGCTTTGCAAGGGCCTGGCAAAATAAAACAACTGTGTAGCACATGGAGGGTCAAACTGATCCTTGGTGTGCGGAAGTTAATGTACAACAGAAGGAATAATGTGTGCTGTTTACATTCTTTTTTTACTGGCTTCAGAGCTAACTGCACTCCACAAATAACAAATGGTTTGTCACCATAAAGAAACGTAATTGCCAGCAGGTTGTGGAAAGAACAAGGGAAATAATGACAGTCACCCTCAGTGTGGTGTGCAGCCACCTGGAAAACGGTGTGTGCTTTCTCAGCCTGCTGCTGTCAAGAGTGTAGAGATGGAGGTGGGAGAAGCAAAAATAATTAGTGGTATGGAAAGATTCTACTAAGAGGAGGTGTGCAGAGTCTGGGAGCATTCTCCTGGAGACAAAATGACTAAAACAACCACTGAAGAAAGCTCCAAAATTGATTAAGTTGTGTACTTTTGGATTGCTGGGCAACAGAAGTATTAACACTCTTCTCTCCCCCACCCTCTCACGTCTGCAGAATAACCCTTGCAGTTACATGGGCAGTCACTTTAGTCAAGAAGTGTGACAAGAAGCCGTCAGGACCTTGGGCAACAGATGAGGATAGCTGGAGGGGAAACATGACCACAGGATGCAGTGGGGAATTTCAACAGGTGATGTGAGAGTGTTGCTGCAAACAAGAGCTGCAGCAGGGAAGCAGGAACTCTGTGGGTTGGCACAGCTCTAATGGTTCTGTGAAATGTCTGAGATGTATCTGGTGTCTGTGGTTTTGTTGGTTAAAGCCTACAACCTCTGTGATCTGCAGCTTCTCTGAATGCCACCTCCTGCTTCTTGGGTCTTCTGACCTGGAGGGCACACAGGGAGCTGCTTAAGCCAGGCTGAAAGCTGCTTGCGTTTTGTGACTTCATTTGAATTGCATGTTCAACAGGGAAAAGTTCCCTATTTGGCTAATAATGCTATAATCAGGTGAGGCTTTTTTTTTTTGCAGAAAAATAGGCAGCTCTAAATTGCCTTTTAATTAAGTAATTTCCAGTTTAGAAATGTGAGGGTATGTGGTTTCAAAGCTTGTGCCTGTGGGAGTAGGTGTTCTGCATGGTCAATATTGCTACAAGATAATGAAGGATGTTCCTACAGACATGTGAGAAGTTATGGGAAATGTTAGCCACAAGGTACTTCAGGAATTGCTGACTTGGTTCATTAACTTTAGCTTGGTTTAAAGCCAGAGAAGACATGTAACTTTTTTTGACTGTGTTTGTAAATTTGTTTTTGTTGTTTAATGATATGAGTGATTTTTGGCAGGTGTAGTTTATTAGCTTCAAACAAAAAAGTCAGTATTTTATAGAAGAGAATAAAAGGCCTCCCAAAAACCTCTGAAGATTTCAATGGCAATTACAGGACTTCTTTTGTTGTTGTTTTGCTTTTACATTCTGTGTAGGTAAGAATAATTTTGTTTACACAACCACTGCAAAACAAAACACCTTTTCCTTGTTTCTGATATTGTTTAATGAGGTGGTAATGGCATTTGTCTTTAGGTTTCTAACAGCTTTGTTCCTGGTATACAAAAGACTTAATCAGCCAAATTACTTAATGGCACATGAACACTTCTGTGGCATAACAACAGCCGTAAGAAGCATCTAATTCTATTAAAGCTTCTCTTTATGTCCAGACAAAAGAAATCAATTTTAATGTTTTATTTCATGATTCATAACTGCTTAGGAAGCAGTATTCTTGGTGGTGCAGTTCTTTTAATGACACAGCTGTCTGCTGCTCTGGTGTCTACGTAATATCTGCATCATATTGTGGACTTTGCTCTGGAGTACTGAGAAAATGAGATAAGAATACATTGTTTGGTGATAAACTTAACTACTTAATAACAACTGTATTGTCAGGGCTGCTCTATAAATCCATTTGACCTACTTCTAGCCATAAAGCCACAATAGCAATCTGTAATGCTGCTACACAAACATAGTGGCTTCTCATGACGAACTGTTGTTAACAGAATTCACTGAAGACATTTCTTTAGCATAAGCTGTATTTATATACTGCAGCTGAAAGCTGCTTTAAGACTGAACATCTGTTTACAATTGCTTGTGCTTTATTACTGCTTGGTGGAGAGCATTGTGAAAGATATTTCAGCACCGTCTGGCTTCCACCATCTTCATGGAGTTTGTTTTCTTGGAAGCTGAGAACAGCCTGACCCTCTGATAACAAGAGATGGCTAAGAGGGATTGGCTTTAGCCACAGGGCTGAATTTGCTTATCAGTTCATTTGTTTGCTCTGAGAGAGGCTGGCTGACCATTAAATGGTAGTTTTAGCATGGTGGGGGACCTGGTGCTGGCTCCCATGGGTGGTATGGGTGACTGGCTGTCATCTGTGGGGATGGGCGGGGACTCTGAGCTATGGTACCCTTGAAAAAAGGGCAGGGATTGTTGAGAGCTCACCCTCAGAAGGTGTTCTGGATGGTTAGAGAGTAGTAGTGGGCAGGCAAGGATGGGGTGAGCTTCCTGGGGTACTGGCACTTTCTCTCCTCATAAGGAGCGATTGCCATGGCACAGCATAAATCAGTTCTGGGGGCTGAGCCAGCTCTCCTGGGCAAGCACTCCTCTCCTGTTCTTTGCAGAGCTCCTGCTAGGAAAAGTGGTGTTCCTACCTCACACCCTCCTCCAGTGAAAGCAGGATTGCTATAAAACACGTGGCTTTTGCATCTTCAGATTTACAGAAACCTTTTTAACCTGTCCAAAAGCAGGTTTTCACTGGAGTACTATTGTTAGCTTTTTCTAAGTTATAGTAGAGATGTATCAGAGGAGCGTGGAAAGTATTTACTTATGCAATTTATTCCATAAAATGGATGAGGGGTAATATAACTCTCAGAGCTGAAGAACACACTATGCATGTTGTGGCTCTACTGAGTTGAAATAGTTCAGTTATGTTGCCTGTATTAGATGGTTCACAGAATTTTTTAAATCCATGGACCTATTATGCCTGTAAAGTGCTCTGGTGCTTGACTAAGATGCCAAGACTCCTCACAGGAATACAAATATCACCTAATATTTGTTTTCTTATTTTAGCACCCCATCTCTCCCTCAATAAACACAGAAAAAAACCTTCATTTTTTTTTTACGCCTAAAGCAGAAAAGTTGTCACTGGTGAGTACTTAACATCTTGGGAAGAAAAGAGCAACACCAGAAATCCAAGGAAATTAATCCATACCTGATGGAATGTTTCCTCTGGATGGAGAGGAGAAGAGCTCCAGCTACAGAAATCTTTTCCCTGGTACTGCTGAGTGGCAAGTGTTGCTATTGTGTATGATGTGGCTGCTGCATAAATAACGTCATTTCTCACTGCGCCACATGGATCTGCACGTGTGTGAGGTGGAAAGATTTGGGCTGAGGTTGTTGGGGAGGTTATGTTCAGAAGATGTAGGCTGAAAGTTAGAAAGGAGACACATGGAAATTTGTGCCTTGAAGGTTTTTGTAAGATCCATTGCTGCAGCAGCAGAGTGCCTGGGCCTTTTAAGAACTGTGGAACAGATACTGCTCTTGCTCTGTCAATTCACTGTAGCATCAGTATAAAAGAGAACTTTAGAAAAAGCCTTTCATCCAAAAGCATGATCTGACTCTTGAGAAGCATTGAAAGCCCTAAAGTCCTTCTCAGAATAATGCAGACAGAGGAGGTGCTTGAGTGACACTGTGATGGTGCCCACTGAGCTGTGTGACTCCTGCCATGGGAAGCTATGCAAACTGAAAGCTGAAGGAATTCATGGTGGTGAGGGAGAGGCTGTCAAGGATTACACGATGCAAAAAACCAATGCCACTTTTTCAGAAGGTTTTTGTACCGAACAGCAGCAGTACTTGCTCAGCAGAAAAATGGGCACAGCCATGCCTTGGCTTGGTGCTCTTTAGTCATTATTAATGGCAGCAGGCAGTGAGGGCAGGGACCCCTGATACTTGACCTGATTTAGTGTGTAATTCTCCTCTGTTTAAGTAAAAACTAGCTTAGAAGGAGCTATTTCACAATATCTTGTTTAGCTGAGCTGACAACAGTTCCCGAGATCTTTGAGTGACTGCTTCATGATTACAAAGAATTAATATTGAGATCCCATCACTGCATTGATCTGTTGAAATAACCCCTGTTAACCATTTAACCTCTATAGAATTACCAAGCTGCTGGCTCTTCTAACTCATTGCATTACAGAAACTGAGTTTCATGTGTAAGTGCTAAGTACTTTTCAAAGTAGCGAGTGTGAATTTAATACTCTCAGTATAAACTGAGTATTTGTAATAAGTTTGTAAATAGTTTCTGTTGCTTCAATTGCTTGCTATCCACTGGCAGAATTACAGGTTCTTAAGGCATTGCTTCAGCTTTTCCCTACTCCAGTGGCCGCACTCTTGTTTCTTTTTTTTCTTTTCATGACAGCAATAAAAACATCCCAATTTTAACTAAACTAAGGTGTGTAAAAAATAATTATCAAAATACTGGTGGGCAAAATACTTCTGGGACACTTTGAACACTTTCCTCCAAGCTTTCTCTAGGAATCTGGGGAGTTGCAGACCTGACTGACAAATGACTTTGTGTTAGGACATCTGTTTGGGGATGGTGAATGCTGTACAATATGGCAGTGCATATGAAGAGGGTTGTCTCCAGCAATTGTGCTGTGTTTTGGAATGATTCAGCGCTGGGTCTGTGAGACTTTGGGAAAGTCTGGGTACAATAGGAACAATAGAGAGGACTATTTTTCTTATCCTTTTCTCAAGGAACAGACTGTGCTGTACTGCTGCATTTCTACATGGCTGAGCTTGAATCTCTCCACTTCAAACACAAGACATGGTTTTCATCTGAATTGTGACAACCAGAACTGAGCAAGGCTCAATTAAGGGAGGCCAGGATGGATGTGTGTATAACTGCTGGATTTGGGTAGCTCAGAGAAAAAAAAAAAAAAAAAAAAAAGAAAAAACAAAGAAAAAACAAAGAGCAGCAGTAGGAAAAGCAGGAAAGTTAAAAAATGGAGAGAGCAGGGAAGAGGCATTGTCCACTGCTTCCTCTCATGCATAGGATTCTGTGCATCATGCCTAACTTCCCCTATAGCAGTGCCTTTTTCCCTGGTTTCATTCCAATTCTAGCACATCCCATTTCCGATCCATGCTGTCCCGTTTCCTAACACTGTAGGATCCTTCAGTCTTTGTCTGCCACCTGAGTTTTGATCCTGTTTTCTTGCTTGTCCCTTCCCAGGTGATCATTTTGCCACTGCATTGTGTTCTCCTGCAGAGATCTCCCCCCTCCTTCTCCTTCAGTCTTATTCCACATCTATGTTTTCCTTCCCTTTTCCAAGTGGCTTTGTCTAATCTTCTTCCTCACTGCCACTGTTTTTCTCTTGGATATAGGACTGAGTTGGTACCTGCTTCTCAGCAAATGTTTGTGTGTTTGTGCACTGAGATGTGCCTGAGGATGCTTGGAAGAATGGTCATGTAGCTATTTTGGAAACATCAGTTTCAGTATCTGACCTAGAAACTACCTCAGTCTGCCAGAGCAAGATGGAACAGCAAGTTGAGTTTTATCTGCTTGTTGGAAGCTGGGAAAGGGGGAAAAAATATGCTGCTTTTCTTTTTTGATGCTTAATAAGTTTTGATTTTCTTTTCGTGCTACAGCATTTGAATAGACTGTTCATTGAACTCTTCAGCATCCTGTCATCTTAATTTACCTGAAGCATTGTGCAGTTCTTTCTTGTCTTTGTGCACTTGCCCTGGCATCCAATTACTTCTCCCTGTGTTCACCTGGTGTGACACTGTAGGTTTTTAGAAGTGAGACTTCTTTACTAGGTAATACACGTGACAGAGCAATTCAGGAGAGGGGAGAAACTGGCAAAAGTTGTAGTGTGATCCTATCACTACTGTCTTTTTTGGGATATACAACCACTGGACTATGCTCACATAGTCTCTCTGTTGAATGCCTAAGTAGCAGTTGTGTTTATGACCCTGCTCTTTTTAGAAGGTTTTTACAAGCCATAATTTTAGGAACAGATGTGGTGAACCCCCAAACTTTTATTTTTATCAAAGTTCCAGGGAAAGTTACTTCCCTTTTGCACAAAATGCCTTGTGTCAGGGTTCTGTGCTGGTTTTATATTATTACGGATCCCTTAAGTGAAGCTGAAGCTGTCATTCTGTGGTGGAAAAATCTGTACCTTCAAGGTGTTGAATATTCTGAAAATTGTGATTTAATGTTATTCTGTGTGGCATATTCTGTTATTCTATGTGGCACAGAACCTCTCATAAAACTGTGTATAGTGCTAAACAAAAAACACAGATAGGAGGGTTTCTATATATTGGAAGTGCATTGCTCTGGTGAAGGGGTTGGCAGCTTTCCTGCAATATCTTTATGACAGAAAGAAAGGAGGGGGAACTAAGAAGTCCTCTTCAAAATTAACTTTCCAGCCGCTTGGAAATGTGCCTGGCATGGCTGCAAACAATTCTAGTTGCACATGACTCCTACCAGCAGAAGAAAAGCCTGCCCTGAGGGAAGGGAAGCCAACTGTGAAAGCTCCTGGACCACAGGAAAATGGAAGAAATTTCCATTTCCAAAGGAAAAATAACTTACTAACTTCCATGCAACTTCTCGGGCAGTTGATGGAGGATAGATCAGTTACTGCAGCATCAACCTCAGCAAGTTCCCAGCCCTGTTTCTACAGATGACCCTGACCACACAAAAGTAGTTAATGTATCTTCAGTCTCTCTTCCTTCACATTAAGTGTGTCCTTCCCAGATGGCGTATTTAGCAATCTTTTATGCAAATTATGGGTATGAAGTAAAAAAATCAGGGAATAAAGTAGTTTCTCGGGTTTTTTTCCGTAGTGAATTTTACTTGTCATAGTCACTGAATAATTTTTTTCATGTAGCATCATTAACACTTTTATAAGGTGTCAAAAATCAATGAAAATTTAAAGAATCTTTTTTCAGCAACATGAAAGCATTGATATGTTCAAGCCTAATTTTCAACTGCAGAAGATTAATCTTTCAGTTTTGTTTCGTCATCCTCTTGAAAACAGATAAAAGTTTTCTGATTTAAGAAACTTCCTAACTTGGGTCCTTTGTGTTAAATTTTTAATCTAAAAAATATGCTTACAGAAATTTTGGGTAATTTTTAGTCTGGTCTGTCCATAGAGCATAGGTTTTTTTTTTTAAGGATTGTGCTTTAAATTAACCTGTAGGGCTTTGATTTATTCTGGATGATTTCCTGGTAAAAGTTCTGTTGTTTTTTTGGTTTAGGATGGAACTATCACAATCAGGGTAAGTAACTTTATGAATCTTTTTTCTCCATGACTGAAGTTTTGCTTTTACCTGACATCCTGAACTTCATATCTATTAAAGCCACTTTGAGTGCAGGGGTCAAAGGAGTAACCTGCACGCCGAACTTGCATTTTATGGCATCAAGTCAGCTGGACTCGGTCATGTTTCAGGTTGAGAAAGTTCATTTGCATGAAACAATTTACCAGGTCAAGCTTTGTCCCTGAGCACAAAATTGTTTTTCATTCTTATGAATTTTCTTTTTACGTTGTGTCACATCTCCCTGCCTCTGTATTGAGCCTTTGTGTATATTTTTATCAGCAAATGGTTGGAAATGTATAGGTGCTGGGTTCAACCAATGATTTGGATTCAACTCTAAAAAAATACCCTTCATGTAACTTTGTTCAGGAAATGCATCTGTGTGGGCTGTTGCATTATCCAAGGTGTCACAGACAGGAGGGAGTGTAATGATGATAGCAGATATATATTCTGACCTAAAACTGTCCTGGCTGTCATATTTTCTAGGAACATAGGGTATGGGTTCACTAAAAAAAGACAGGAAGGTCTGCATTTATCTGATTATTGAGGTTTTTTTAAAAAATATAGCTGTACACTCTAATTTCTTGTTCAAATATTGCATGCCCAGTTTAATTTACCATCCTTGAGTAAATTTTATTTCACTAGCTCAAGTTAAATCCCCAGACACTTAAGTATTATGAAAGCATATAGTTGATATTTTAGAAAATATCAGTTCAGGTTAGGTTGATACATTGGGGAGAGAGGGAAATGTCACTGATTGGTAAAAGCACTGTTTTCTCTTCAGATGCCATTTCACACTTCTAATGCCAGGGAAATACTCTTTTGATTCATGGAAAATAGAAATATCAGAAGTCAAGCTTCATAGTATGTCAGTGAATGGTACAAAGCAATGTTTTTCAGCAGCACTTCTGCTCTTTTAGAGGGAAGTCTCTGTATTTTTTTTTTTTCAGAATCAGATTAAATGAAGTGTTCTTTATCAAGATCCTTCCAGCTCTATCAAAAAGAGACATTCAGGACAGTTAGTGGCTTTCTGAACTTCAGTAGCTACCTGCTGGAAGATATGGGAGGGGTGGAAGAAAATGTTTTAGTTCTGTGAAGCCACTGATGCCTTTCTTATGGAGACCGCACTGCATTTTTGGTTTTGCACGGGTCTTCATAGGGCAATTTCTCCACCTTCCATTCTTTCTGGGCCATTTTAGCCTGATCTGTGCATGGCATGCAGAAGAGGTGTACACGTGCTGAAAATACCACTCCTCAGGTTATATTGGGATTGGATTTGGGACAGAGGATATTGGGTAGAGTAATTTTTGTTTTCTTGGTTGAAATTGCCGAGTAATTGCTGCTGGGAAGGTTGCTTTGCAATATTGTAGCTTAAGATTCATATAGGACTGCTCTGAGGCTTTTCCCATTGATATCGATATGAGAATCTCATTGCAAATAAAATTTTAGGCATGAGATAGATGCAACATCTCTGAAAAGACACTTTTGAAACTTTTCTCATAAGAAAAAATCAACTATTGTTAGAAGGAAAAGCAAGAAAAAACTGTTAGAAAGGCATCTTCCTCTTTTATCCTCACAAGAAAATGTTTGATGACTGTACTCTGTGTTCAGAGAACAGGTTTATGGAGCGTTTGCTTCAGCTAAGTAAAAATTGCCAAAGATGGATGTCTGTGTTCAAGTGGTTCACATTGTAGTCATGTTTTCTGGTTCAGTATCATTTAAAGGGCTCACTGGCTGCCTCTGATGTTTCCTTAAGTCTTTATGTCATTGAAAAGGTGAACGCTTAAGCAAGAAAACTGAATTTAACTCAGTTAAACCTCAGTGGGAGGTTTTAACCAAAAGTATGTTTAAACTAAACATTCTGAAAATTCCTCTTCCCCCTTCCTCCGCTCTTCATTATAATTCTCTTTTATTTAAATGATCTCAAAGTGCAGCCTCGTGTGTGTTTCCTTGCCAGGATATCCTGGGACTGTGAACCAGGAGCAGAGAAGGACTTTACATAAGAGGCAATAAAAACAGAGAGAAACTTGCTTGTGTTGTGAGCCATGCTCAACAATAGAAAAAAGCTGACCTTGAGATGATGCCTGGTCATATTCCTTTATTTATAGAGAGCTGTGGGAGGGTTGAAACCCCCTGGAATTATAAGCTTTGCTGCTGGGCTCCCAGTGGAGTGTGCATGTGGAAAAAGGGCATTACCCATCTTCCTTCCCTTGACCTGAAGATTTTACTTGTTTGGATTTTATTTCCCTGGTAGTGCAGTGCGGTGAAGGAGGGAATCTTCCCCACAATAAAACTGGACAATGACAACCTTCAGTATCATGTCTGAGACAAAAATGTAACTCACATATATTTGCAGTCCCCAAATGGCCATTCATTTTATTTTTGCTTTTCCTTAGTCTGAGGCACACACTGCTGTCCTTGTTTCTAAGGTAGTGAAACATTCTAAATTAATGTCCATGTGGTGCTGCTTTCTCCTTCTCACCATGCTCAGACATTCCTGTGAATGGCTGTGAATGTATCTTCAGGGTACATGCTGGAAACCTCTAAATTTACAGCTCCCCATATTTTCTTTTTGTTTGCTTAAACAAACCTAATCTTCTTCCCTGTATCCCTGCAACATCTATCTATCTATCTATCTATCTATCTATCTATCTATCTATCTACGCATGTCGAAGAACCAGTCTGGGCTTTTTTGTAATTCTGTACCCCAGCCCTGATCCTCTGATATTTTCTTAAGTCTTTGCCGTTTCAAAGGTGAACACTTAAAGGAAGAAAATGGAATTTAATTCAATAGGAAACTTCCCCCCATTCCGTATCCCAGTGAAATCCAGTCTGGGTTTTCTCCCATTCTGTATCCCAGATAATAGCCAGTCCGGTTTTTCTCCCATTCCGTATACCAGCAGAAATCCAGTCCGGGTTCTGCTCCATTCCCAATTCCAGCCCCGATCTGTTCTGGATCTTTTATCTGGTTCAGCATCGAGCCTACCCAACCTTTGCTATTCACCTTCAGCTTTAAAGCAAATTTTTTTTTTTTTTTATATACGACTATAGGTTTATCAAGTGTTTTGAGTCAGTGTTATGATCTACTAGAAAACAAATCTGTTTTAAATTAGGGTGGTGATTTTTGCCTTACTCTATAAAGCAGCACGACATGAATAAAGATTGGGTTGCTGCAGAATTGTGCACTCTTCTTCCCAGTTAACTGATATGTTGATTCCTGTTAAGGACACTTATTTTCCCCACAGGCAGGGAGCAGGTACAGATATGCAGTTTTCCAGTAAAGCTGCCTCAAATTGTGATGTGCAGGCTCTTATCCATCCCTTGACTCAGGACTGCAAAAACATGTGTTTTTTACAATTATGGTAGTATGGGATGTATGCTAAACTTAGAGCAGCTGCTTCATTTACAAAACTCAGTTAATCTTCCTGATGTAGCTCTGCAGCTTGTGCTGCCCGCTTTAGCTTGGGCTGCACTTCATACAAGGGAATAGTCTGCGAAATGATAGTTGAAAAAACTATGGGCTGTAGTCTTTTTAAGGATTTTGAAGTTATTGATTGTATTTTGTCTTGTTTTACCTTTGGAGTGTAGAGACTGTTGATCTTGTATATCCCTAAACTACTTTTGTCCTTGAAATTTGAAGGTTGTTCACAATTCCTGATACTCAAATGCTTTCCTTCTGCTTCTGGTGAGGAGGGAGATGCTGCTAGGGTGTATTTTCCCCCCCCTTAGATGTGTTAATACAAATAATTGAACTGACCTTCTGTAGCTTCTAGGGAAAGTGCTGTGGGTTTGCTTCATTTACTCAGTTCAGACAGAACTTGTGCAGAAGGGAGGTTATTCCAAAACTCTGCCTGGCTTCATCTTTCCCTGGGAGCCCTGGGGAGTGCCTGAGCTTGAGGCCAGTGCTGAATCAAGCCCCACTTGTGTTCAGCATCGTGTGTTGTGGACTTTGAGTGTGCCAGGCATGTGTCCTGCACAAACAGGATGCTGCTGTGGGCTGGTGAAAGCCTAGGAGCCGCATTCCCACCTGGATCTGGTCGTACTTAATACCAGCACATTAGTGCTCTGTTGACATCTCAGGATCTGTTCAGACCCACAGCTTTGTCAGTGCTGTCGTGCTGCTAAAAACAGCCACCTTTTAGTTCTTCAGTTTCCTTGCTTTTTCCCTCAGGATTGGACATCATGTGTCTTGTGGATGTTGCTAAAGCCAGTTCTTTATATAGCAGTTGCTGGATGAAGTCAAGTGGTTTCTTTTCAGTTTTGGTTTTTCTTTTTAAAAAGTGCAAGTTGGATATTAGCAGAAATCTTCAAGTGAAGTTGCGAAAAGGCAGATATTAAGGGACTCATCTGGGCAGGGGAGGGGGGGAAATACAAACCTTACAGCTTTCAGAACCAGAAATGCCTGCTTTTTGACAGTCTGATTGTGGAATTCTAGTTGAAATGGACACAGATGCTCTGATTTGATAGTGATTTTTGCTGAAACAAAAAAAAATCCCATCTTGTTACTGAGTCATCTGGAGGTAGAGACAATTACAGATTCCTCCATGTTGCTTCAATGGGCTATGAAGTAATTTGGGATAGACCATCCTTGGTGAGAGAAGTCTACTTCCAGTAATTCTTTAGAGGTGACGATCCAGGCATTATCTGAGAAGCTGCTGTTCTTTTAATTAAAACTCTAACTTTCTTCCATGGTAGACTGATGGTGACTTTGGTTTAAAATAGATAAATACATAGCCTTAACCTTTGACAGAAATGCTTTGAACGACATTTCAATGTCCTCTTTGCTGCCCTGCCTTGACAGCATTGTGTTTGGGGTAAGAGTGCTTGAAACAGACTGAAGCGAGTCTCATCTCAGGAGAGCAGAAATAATATTGCTGTATGTAGGTGCTTTAGACAGCCACAAGCGTAGTTGATACCTACTTTTAAATTAAAGGTGAATATTGAGGATAAAAGTACCTTGTTTCATGCTAAAGTCTTGACAGCTTTCTTATTTAAGTGTAGATATTTAAATCAAATAGCACAATGACCTCCCTGCCTTGAACAACTGTAGAGACTTGTCAGATGGTTCCTGGCTTGTCAGGAGCTTCCACTCCTGGCTCACCTTCTGCAGGATGTCTTATGTTGGCTTAAAATTGTTACAGAGTGAAAGCTCTGTCCTTAAGCCAGACATCTTCCTAATTAATGATCTTTGCTTTCTAAAGTAAGTACCTTCATATAATATGGAATAGTTGCCTGTAGTTTCTATAATTTGAAAGGTAGATTTAAAGCCCTTTATTAAGAGAATTCTTTCCTTCAGGTAGGCAGTCAATGCAATCCAATCTGTCTTGATCCATCTTTAGGTTAAACTATACAGGCTTTAATCTGTACCTATTGTTGTCCTGCTAGTTCAGTATATGGCGAAATGACACATCTTTCTATTTGATTCCCAAGGCATAAGCATCAGATTTTCATCTTGTGCTTAATTATAGGGGATTTTTGTCCATGCTTTTCTGCATTTTCTGGCACACATTTCAACGAAGGTACAAAACAGGGTGAAATGCTGCAAGCTCTGTGAGAATTAAATAATAATAATAATAATAATAATAATAATAATAATAATAATAATAATAATAATAACAATAATAACAATAATAACAATAATAATATAATCCAAATTCCCTTATTCATTTTTTTTTCTTGCTATTCTGTGGTATTGAGATGCACCTTGATGCCTGAAAGAAGTAAATGTTAGTGTCATCTAAGGTGACAGGTGAGGTCTGATGGAGGTGTCAGGTGAAGCTACTGTTACTGTTAGTTATGTACAAAGTCAGGTAAGTCTGATATTTGGGGAGTACAGCTTGTGCAGAAACTTTCCTAAATATAACAAGATAAGTCAAAATAGCCTTAGACCTTCAGCAGTCCCCTTTCCACAAACTTGGAAAAAGCAAAAGAAGACAGACTGCTTGATTGTGGGAAGAGATGGGTGGAAAAGCACTTAAGTAGGAGGCAGGAGATAAGGATTTTCTGAGCTGAACAATATCATGTCCCTGTGGCTCATGGAGTGGAAGGCAGCCTTGCAGCAAGCAAATGCCCGGCTTACTGACCTCAATTAACATTCCTTCTGTTTGTGCCAGGACTGGGTTTTGCTCTTCAAGCCTCCTAGGTGCACATTAGGTGAACAGCAGACAAATGCAAATGACCTCATTTTATCACTTGGATGGCGTGAATGGCTCAGAGTCCACCTTTAACTAAATTAGAAGGCTGGAATGAAGAGCTATAGCTCTCTGTGTGTTCCATGGGGAGAACTGTACTCCTGGGGTGTCCTGAATTGCTCTCTGTGTGCTTCAGAGATCACGCAGGAACACAGAGTTATAGCTCAGCCCAATGCTAGTGTGAACTTGCTCTTCATTTGCGATGCATCTCAAGCCCAACCCTGAACTTGTGTCTTTTAATTTATTTTTTTAAAAAATTATTTCGGGTGCTCTTTTATAGGAGAGATGTGTTTTACAGTCTGATTTAAAAAAAAAAAAATCACAGAAATCACAAACTGGATGTCACTTTGCCTCTGTAATTCATCAGGAGAGACTGTACCTATAAATCACAAAAAAAAAGGTAATAATTGCAAGTGCAACCAGATAGAGCACTTGTGTAAGCTTGTAACCTAAAACTATAATCTTTGGTGGCCTAAAATTCAGGTTAAATGCTGTGCATATCACCATTATACGAATAGACTGGCTCTGACAATAAGAAAAATGAATGCAGGTGCAGAGAAGGTCTTGAATCAATTTTCAATCTGCTTTTGTCTTGGTAATGCTTTTAACTGAAATTACACTGAAAAGTGTATTGCTGAAATAGGTCATCTCTGAAAACTATCAGGTGGTAACTTAGCTTTCTCTCCTCCAGCTTCCATATATTAGGAAGAGATGCTTTTTTCTTTACATGTAAACAGTTTTGCTTGCAAAATATTGAAATGCAACAAGGAAATTATAGACAGATCTATTGTTCCACTATGGGAATGCTGCAGCTGCACAAATAACTTGGATTTGCCCTCACACTGTATTTCTGAATTGTTTTCAACCCTCGACTATAGTTACTTGTTTTATTTTGTTATTTATTTAACATGCCTTTAAATAGGTAAAAAAAAGGTTTCCATCAATGTCAGCCTTGGCAAGTAGCAGAATTCTTAGCTAGAGACCCCTGCCAGCATATGAAATCCCTGCTAACCATAGTTTCACAAGTCCGTGAACTTTCATTATGTTATTACTTTACAGATATGAAAATGCAGAGAGAAGTTAAAAATTAGTATCTTGCTCACAGATCTTGATTTGTCTTCCAAATACTTCCTTGCTTCCTTTGCCACTTAAACTCATGGTGGACTCCAGCTTCTATTAAACCTCTCTGATATCCTCTTCTTTTACCCAAGATTCACATTTGATGTTTGCATTATGGAGAACTCAATTCCACTTAGACTTGATTTGATCCATCCAGATGGATTTATTTTCAGTATGCACCATGGGAAAGGACAGAAAGAGATGCCTTCAGACTGCATAATATATAAAAAGGTTCACTGAGGAGGAAGTCTTGGTTCCAAAAGACATAATTTCTCCCACAGCTGACTATCTCAGGTATTAAATAACTTTCTCTGTTGCAGTCCATTTGCCTGAGTGATATGGAATATCATCTTTGTTACACTTCCCCTCACACTTGAAGAGAGTCACATCCAGAGATAAAGGACTTGTGGGTTTTTTTCCCCACTGTGTTGTCAATGCCTGGTTCCTTAGCAAGTGATCCCAGCTGGCTTCCTTACCCTCCAATTCCACACTCTTGGCTCCATTCTCTCAGCTTCTTACATGAACAAAAGCTGAAATCTTTTCGTATCTCTTACAGTTCATTCAGGGATAGGGACCAAGTCATGGTTTTCTTCTGTTTCCTCTTCTGGTTCCTATGGTGACCTTGATGATGGCCCTAAAAGTCACCCTTTTGATGGTCCTGCTTCTTCAGCCTCTTTACTCTCCCTGTCCTGCTTGACTGTTTTTGGTAAAGCTTTTTTACTGAATGACTTTAAAATTCTTGACTGCTGTAATCGACCTGGGGGACAAAGAAGGAAAAAAGAGGGGGAATAAAAAAACAAGTGATGCACAGTGCAACTACTCACCTTGTGCTGGCTGATGGCAGAACCCCCTTCCTGAACCCACACTGGCCATCTTTCTGGTTAACTCCCCCCAGCTTAAATCCTGGGCATGATGTTCTGTGGTGTGGAATATTCCTTTGGGTCACCTCGTCCTGGTTAGGCTCCCTCACAGTTTTCCTTTGTGCACCTCCTCAGCGGCAAAGCATGAGAGAAGGGAAAAAAAAATTGTCCTTGACTTAGGATAAACATAACTTAGCAAAACTCCAAAACATCAGTGTGTTATTAACACCACTCTGAATCCAAAACACGGAGCTGTACCAGCTACTGAGAAGAAATTAGAAATTAACTCTACCCCACCTGAAGACAAGACAATATCCACCCCTGCTCTACCACCTGAGATAGCTGTCACATCATGTCCCACTTTGGGGGGTTTTGTGTTTGGGTTTTTTTTAGTATACATACAAATTGGATAGACATTTAGCAAAGATACAAGGTTGTTTATCTCCCTCTTTGGAAAACTGCACTCAGAACACCTCTAATGACCGTGGCATTCTGCTAAATGAGCAAATGGAGTACTGGGCCATATCTGATAATGAAAAGGAGACAAGCTTAATTAACTTAGCACCCAACTAATCAGCAGTTAATGTAGCCCTGAAAATTGATAAGTTATTTAGTCTTGGAGGGTTGGAGTGTACATGTAGAGAAGGGAAAAGATGGTCTTTTTTATGCCTGGAGTAAATAAAAATGGTCAACAGAAATTGATGTGACCTGGAGCTTTCTGTCAGTGGCATGCCCTTGATTCGTGCTCTCTTCAGCCATCCAGAAACTGTTTATAACTCTAGGGAAAAAAAAGCTTCTAGAATGAAGCTTTTTTAGTTGAAATCCTACAGGCAGTTTCTCTGGAGGATCTGTTGGATTATGAGGAAAAAAGCCCTGCCACATGTGGACTAGCAATTTAGATTGGATTCACATTAAAATAAACACCTAAAATAGTGTTTTTCGGTTTTCCCCTGTGTGAATATCTCAGAATAGCTCCTGGGATTTTATTCAATGTAAATATTAAGTTACACTGCCTGACTGGACACCTGCAAATATCTCTGCCCTGATTTTACTTAGCTACAGACAATGATTCAGAGCTCAATATAAAATAATTTCTTCCAAAATCTTTCCCTCTCAGCAGGACCTTTTCTATTGCTCAGAGGAATGGCTTGGTATTTGGAACCCAAACAGTGATGTTTGAAGAAGAGAATTTAGTTCCCTGCACCACGAGGGATAATCAATGGAAATCTTGCTTCCACTGTTCATGTTCAGAAATCACTGGCTAACAGAGGACTTACTTAGTACAGAAAGAACCCTCTTGTTCCACTTTTTCCATTTTAAGAGAGCTGGGCTTCTTTTTTGCAAATTTTTTTCTTAATTTCAAAATGTTAAATGGTTTTCACACAACATCTTGATCAGCAAGTAGCAATTAGGAGTGTTTTGGTTTTTTTTTTTTTTTTCCTGAGGATTTTTACATTTATTGGAAGAGCTGAGAACTAAATGTGCTAAATGAAACAGGGCCCTGCGTTCCCTGAATCAGGAGGAACAGCAGCAGTGCTTGGATGTTGGTTCCATGGCCTTTGAGTTGCTGCCTTGCCCCTGATTTTAGCAGCAGGTGTCTTTGGGGAGTGCTGGACTCACCATACCTTTCACTCCAGGAAAGCAGTCCTGGGGAATTGCAGGCCTCCCACTGGGATGTATGGAGGGATGGATGGATGGAGGGATGGATGGATGGATGGATGGATGGATGGATGGATGGATGGGAGCGGGGAAGGTGAATCCTTTGCCTCCTCTGGGATTTCTTGCAGGCTTACCTGACATGTAAATCCCTGCAGATACAAACTTCTGCTTTCCTGCTGCTCAAAGACTGAACATTCTACACACTTGATAAATGGGGAGCCACTGTGCAAATGCAGAGGGAGTCCACATTCAACTTTCTCCTTTGTCTCTTTTCACCTGCTTGCTAGTGCTGTCTGTCTTTAAAAATCACCACAGATATGAAACAGTGAAAAAGTGATTTTTTTTTTAAAAAAATTGTGTATGGGCAAGAATAGTCCTTTCAGCTTTTGATTTATTTCAGTGCTAGGCTTTAGACATAATGTTTTGTGAGTTCAGGCTCTGCAGACCTATCCTAAATATATTCTGCATATTTCTCCGAATAAAAAATCCTTGATCTGTCATTATCAAACTTCATTTAAATTGGCTTTTAACCTGATCACCCTACCTCATGTGATGCATCAGCATCTTGACAAACTTCAGGAGCTTGGGAATTTGCTTTTGGGACAAAGGGGAGCTTTGCCAAGCCCCTTCTCCAAAACATCCTGTAGCCTTTCAAATGACATATTTCACTTGGCAGTGTTGGATTCCTGTGCAGTCAATAACGTGCAACGAAGGTATTGAGAAAACGTCCTGTCCTCTAAGATGGATGTTTATTATAGTGATGTCTGAGATTTCAGCTTTTTGTCAGATCAGTACTGCAAAGTGTACACAGACACTGACTGAGTCGTTAGCAGGTTTTGTAAAGAATGTTAATGGAGTTGTTATAGCAGTGGTGGTCTGAGAACAAAAGCAAGGCAAAGACTTCCTGCAGAAACAGTGCTTTTAGAGTTACTGGTAACTAGCTCTTTCCTGTAGAGTTTCTAGAGTAATCAATTTTTGTTATAAAAAAATTTGGAGCCCAGACTAGAGATTTTCTGTAAACATCTGAAAATATGAAAGTTGCTTTAGGACAGACCTTGGAAGGAATCCAGACTCAGCCTTTGTGTTTCAGTTATTCTTCACACACTCTGCTTTGTTAACCTATGGTTTTAACCAAGCCACAAAGGATGTGGGCAGTGCTGGGCACTTTGTTCTCTATGTCACATTGCACTGAGTGAAGAAATGCTTGCTGTGGAGAAAGGCACTGAGGAAAACACCGAGTGGCATGCATTTCTAAGGTATTTCTAAGAATCTGTCTCTGTTCTGCAGTGAACACAGTATGCATGCAGCCTGCTCGGGGTGGTGATGGCATCTCACCCAGCCGGGCTGCTGGAGCTTGCTGTCTCCACTGCTGGTGTTGTGTGTTCTGCCAGACTCTCATGTTCCACCCACAGGGGCGTTCATTGTGATCCTCAGGGGTGAACTGGATGATAAAGGAGCAATCCCTCTGTTGCCTTTTGGTGGTTTATCCCTTTTGCACAGCCTGAAAATCACGTTGATTTCCTGTGATATTTGATGGTCGGGTTGCAGGGTTGATGAAAATAGAAGGGCCGGCAAGGCTGTGGCTGGTGGGAATCTGGAAGGAGAAGGAATCTGCAACACCTCCCCCTTCACTGCCACCAACATCTGGCTCTGACACAGCTGAGCTGCATCCTTCTGGAATTTCCATGGTGCAGGAGAGCACTGGGCTGGGCTTGGGTGCCATGCAGCTCTTGGACACCTTTGGGAAAGTACCCAGATAGCCTAAGCTAAGTTTCAATTTCCTTGCCTTCCTGTGAGGCCTTCTTTAAATTAAACTCCAGGCTCCAGGAAGGAAGGGAAAGTAGCATGCCAAGGGAGCTGTGCCTCCTACAGGGTCAAGAATACAGAAACCAAAACCTCTTGCACGCCTTCAGCGTGCTGTGGTAGTCTTCTGCAGCAGCAGCAGCAGCAGCTGATTTGAGCTTAGAAACCAGATCTTTCACAGATGGACTGATGATGAGATGAGAATGATTGTTCTTGTCTCTAGGAGGACTTCCTTCTTCTGTGGCTGTGGGGAAAACCCAAATAGGCAGCCAACTGTAAGATGGGAAGTAGGGAGGTGGATTTTTTTGCACTGGTATGTCAGTAAACCTCAAGTGAGCACCTACTCCTGAAGTGAGTGAGTTCAGTGGTTACAGAGGTCTGATGACTGAATTACAATTAACCCCTACGTGTCCCAGGTTGGATTTGAGAGCACATATTCTCTGTCCCGTGTGCTTTGCTCCCAGTATGTGGCCTTTCTGTTTGCTTCACTTGGCTAAATGAACAAAAGTAATTTCAATTCAAAAAGAACCACCTGAACTCTTTAGAGGCAGACCAGTGGCAGAGAGAAGTCTTTGTAGATATGATATCTTATTTAGAAAACATACGCCCGGTATCACTGTTTTAGAATCATATCCACATACATACATATAAACATATTTATGAGTGTGTGTATGGATATAGTTTCTGTTTGCATAGCATGGCTCCAGAACTCTCATGCTGTCATAACACCATTTCCTTAATAAGGGGTTCTTCCATGTGTCTGCACCTTTCTGTATTAATTCAAGCCAAACATCACTGATTAAAGGGTGTAATCTTACAGATGAGCTCCCGTGAATCCTTAATACCATATTAATCCATCCTTCTGGTTGCCTCATACAGTTGTGAGAAGGGCCATTTCTGAGTGTGGTCACACCATCCCATGGTTGCACACCTGTTCTGAACCTCTTCAGCTCCTTTCAGCTGATAATCTCCCAAATTTCCAGCTAGAGACTCGCTATTAATTTGCAAATATTGCAGTTATGGCCTTGTGTGGGGTGTTAAGTGGCTTTTAGTTGATTGGAGGGGTGAGTCAGGGAGGACGCTCTTTTCTGTTTAATATTTCTCAATAGGTTGTTTCCTCAAAGATAAGTTTTTTATCATAAGGTACAGGAGTTTGCCTACACAAAATGTCCTACTAATTTGGAGGAACCAAATATGGAAAAGACTCCCACTTCCATTGTCTCTTTTATTCCGTTCCCTAAATGCCCCAGTTGGATTTCTAATGAAGTATTTCCTCTGGCTGTCAGGGAAGTTTACACTGGGATCACAACTTTCTGTTTCCTAGCAACTCTGCATCCTCCTGCTCATAAAAGAGGCTGGCTTATAGTTTTAATTAATGCAATTCTAAGCTATGGCCAATGAAAAGAAAATGCTGTGGAAGAATAAATGTCATTTATACTTTAAAGAGAAAGTCAAAAAAGCTCATGTCATAATTGCTTATCTGTTCTAGCACTGTGTTTAGTTTTGATAAAACGAGTATTTTTTAATATTTCCTTGCATTTAAAATTAAGGTTTTTGGTTATGGTTGGCAACGTGGTTATGACCATTTGGCTTTGGGACTAGGGATCACTGCATCAAAGGATTTCAAATGGACTGCATCCCTGCTCTGCAATACCTCTGTAATACAGCTCACTGAAATATTTGCAGCAGTCCCTGCATTGTAGTATTTTCTTAGCCTTCCTCATGTGCAAAATATCATGCATTGAAGTATTTTTCTCCATTTTCTCTCACTTCATTATGTCATTAGCATGTTTTGAAAGTGGAAGTTGAAATAAAATAATTTTAGCCAAATTACAGGCAGCCCATGGATGGCAGCTGTGTGGGAATTATGCTTCCGCTGGAAATTTAGGAAGAGTTAAACATCTGATTTGTAGCTGAGTATTTCAAAGTGACTAATGAGATGGCATGGAAACAAAACTAATGCGACAAGAGGCACCTTCATGTGCACCTCCACATGAAGAACTTTTTTTAATGTGCATTGTCTGAGCACTGGAACAGATTGATTGAAGAGGCTATGGAGTTTTTCTCACTGGAGATACTCCAGAACCATGTGGGCACAATCTTGTGTTGTGTGCTCTGGGATGACCCTGCTTGAGCAGGGGGTTTGAACCAGAGGAGCCACTGTGGTCGCTCCCAGCCTGACCCATTCTGTGGAATCACACTGCTGAAATAAGGGATTAACTGCACAGTGTGGGAGATGCTATGATGGTTTACAGGAGTAATATATTTAGCCTGGGGGCTTGTCTTCAATAGAGATGATAAGAAAGGGGAAAGGCCTTTTTTTTAGATTTCAACACCACAGCAAAAAAACATGTCTAGAGAATACTTTCTTCTTTATGGCTTCTGATACTCTAGTAATATCTTAATTCTTACTTATTTTAAACAACTGCTCCCAAACCTTTTCTTCGTTTCTTAATGGAATAAATTTGTATTTCATCTTGCTCTTTAAAAACTACCCTATATAAATTCCTCATGTGTGTATGTACTTTACAATTGCTCCTAATTATGAGGTCATATATTTCCTTCATGGATTTATGACTCATGAAATTTTTAAGATGGATGGCATTAAAAGCAAGTTGATATTAGTTTTAGCTTTTATGCTTTAAGGTGGCCTTGTATGTTGTTCACGTAGATTTTTCAAATCCTGATCTGAATAGGAAATACTTGTTATAGCAATGGGTTTTGGTAATGCTTTTATTTGTGGTATCTTACAGGCTTTGCTACCACCAACATATCTATTTTCAAGGTGAAGTGATTCCTTCCCATTTTACATATGGGGAATGGAGAGGCAGAAATATCAGGATAAAAAAGCTCCACTAATTTGAAAAGCTTGAATAAAGCCCCAAAACTTGATCTTTCTGCCTAAAACACAGAGAACTTTGCACCTCTAAAGCAGACATCAAGTTCAAAGCTTAAAGGGAACCTATAGCTGCAGCTGCTGCAGAGATTCTGCACAAAAGGGTTTTGCTATGACTGCTTCATCCCTCTGCAGCCTCATTCCATCCAGTGGCTCATCCATCCAAAAACTGCAGAGGCTGAACAGAAATTCTGCTGATCCCAGTGTCAGGCCATCTTCAGTGTGAATGAATGGATGAAGCTGTCCTGTAGCAACAAAAGGCTTTCATGGAGTGAGCAGTTCCCCCACTAATTAGGGAGGACATGCACCTTGCCAGCGAGGCTGAGCAGGATTTGCTGGTAAGGGAGGAGTGGTACAAGATAAAAACCCTGAGCTGCAGTGAATGCTGAGGGGAGAAGAATAAGGGTGTTCCAGCACAGCTGCTGCCTTGGTGGTAGAATCTGTACTACTTCATAAACACATTTATCCACACAACACCCTGGAAAAACAAATCCTCGCTGTTATTTCAGCTGTACAGGTGTAGGGATGTGCAACAGAATTGAAGCTGTGTAAGAAAGAGTGACAAGACAAGTGTTATGGAATTCCTCAGCTGTAATTACTGTAATTACAGTAATCACAGCTTCTGGTAGCCTTGTCACTATCCTTTCCTCTGTCCTGTTACCTGAGTCCCTCTGCTCTGTGCTCTGGGTCCCAGAGAACTCTGTTCCTTCACCTTTCTGTGAGGAAGGGCACTGCATCAGCCTTGCCCAGGTGCTGCAGTTCCCCGCCTTTTTAACTGTTTATTTTGCTGTGCACCACACTTCCAGCCTTTTGGGGTGTTTTTTTTTAGCATATTTCTGACATACAGTAGAACTCTTGCTCACCATTAAAGGATTTTTAACTTTGCTTCTTGAAGAGGCAGCACTATTGCAGGGTGAACTTGGTCTTGTGCCTGCCATAATTCTGCTCTTTGTACTACAGCAGTTTTTTAGACAGGATGTGGCTGTAGAAGGAAGCTCTCGTTCTGCAGTACTTACAGCACCACCAAAACATCTACTTGTTGAAACTGTCTTACCCCATAATTTTGGAAGTCAGGGATTAAAATTAGTCTCCTCGGTATGAAAGTTTTAATGGCTCCAACTATTTTGCTTCAATCTTTTATTTTCCCCCCTTCCTTTGACTGAGTGAAGTTTTATAACATGACTGCTCGTCGGAATTTGTATCAAGGTAATATTGTAGGAAAATGAAGAGGGGTAATACTTCTGCAAGTGCTGTCTTAATGTGATGAAAGACAAGTTTTTTTTAAACTCCTTGAAATAAGTATCCTGTAGGCATTTCTCCTGTCACTTTCATTCTGCTGTGTGGAAACTGTTAGCTACAAATCACCCCCTTTTTTCCTTTTAAACTTTAGGTAGTTGCTACAACATGGAGGTAAGACTCTGAAACACATCAATTTCTCTAGTTTTTTACAGTGGGAAATTTATAGGATAATATCAACTTTACTATCAGCATTCCCATCCACAGAGTCTTTCACTGACATGAAAAGAAAATAATCTCTTGCAGACAAAATTACTGCATATTTGTAATTGCTTTCTGTCTCGAATGGCTTATACAACTTTGCAATAACCAGAAATAAGGTGGCATGTTTCAAAAAGGGCTTTGAAAGCTCCTTCAAAAGTCTTCTAAGTAGCTGGGAGGCAGACAGCATTGACCCAAAGGCACCTTGTTCTGTCCAAATGCTCCATCTTGTCATCTCATCTCAATTTTGGTCGCTGATCTAGAAGTAGGCAGACAGATGGGTACATGCTCTTTTTCTTCTTTTTTGCAGTGACAGGACATCTCAAGTACTTTTGTTACATCTGTGATCTATTCACTGAGCTGAGCAGGTAGAGCTTTCAAATTGCCACCCTGGTTCTTCTGGTTCTTCTATTTTCATGGCTAGTAAGTCAAACATAATTTTTTTGGTGCTGCTGCTGTGTTGTTGGTGTGGTGTTTTTTTTTTTTTTTGTGGGTTTGGGTTTTTTTTAGTAATAATAATAAAAAAAGCATCCATGTACTCTCCCATCCTTGAAATCAAGCTGCAATTTTGGATTCTTAGGAGCTGTGAAACTTCATGGATGATTTCTGATGTAAGGACAAATTGTTCCTCATTACAGGACTTCCAGCAACTTCCTGCAAGGCTGCAGTGTTGCACCCTCTGACAAAAGATTATAATCCTGCCTGTGACATATTAACAAAGTAATTGATGTTACAATCCCTTTAGTCCACTCTGAAATATTTTAAAGCCAGATATTTGATCACATAAACTGGCACAATACTCCCACGCTACAAAATCTTGCAGTTGAACATCAAGCAGGACTAATTAGCTTTCAACTATCTGAAACTACTGGTTTTGTGATTTCTTAAATAAAGCTAGAGCTGAGGAAACATTCTTTGTTGCTGAATCTAGTCAGGAGGAGTTGATGGAGGGGAGAGAAAACTTGCATAGCTTTGATTTCATCATGACTTACTGTACAGAGCAGGATCTATACAAGTAGACCTGCAGAATAGTATAGGTGTGATTTGCAGACAAAGGACATTTTCCTTCAACATTTTAATCAACTTTTGGTAAAAATAGTTACCATCAACTCTCTGGATCTTAGAGACTTGGAAAATGAGACTTCAGCACCCAGTGCTGACATTCATTCTTCAGAAACATCTTTGAAAGAGCTTTGTGGTTTTCCTGTTTCCTGGTTTGTTAGTTTTTTGGGTTTTTTAAAGATGTTTGCCTATTGTGGAAGTGTGACTAGGTTATGTTTAAAGAAGAAAGCTGTAATATTTAGCAGCCCTGCTCAGTCCTGACTGCTGTGAATGATTTTTTGAGTCAGTGAGGTCTAATGCTTGAAGAGAAAGAGCTACCTTCCTATAGCTTCAGTTGGAGGTGATCAGACTGTGGTGTGTGCTCATAATCTAATGCACACATGGAAGAAAACGCTCAATTTAAACAGATAACATTATTTAGAGCATCTGCAGGTGCTTCTGAATTGCACAATGTGTTGTGTTTGCATGGCCAGGTGTTGGTAGTGGGGAGGCTACAGGGATGGCTCCTGTGAGAAGTTGCCAGAAACTACCCCCATGCCCAGCAGAGGCAATGCCAGCCAGCCCCAAGATGGAATCAGAAATGGTGATAAGGCCTCTGTGATAACATATTTAAGAAGAAGAAAAAAAGTTATTGGGCAGAGGTAATTGCGGCCAGTGAAGAGCCTCCACAGCTCCTATACTGTTGGAAATATGCTCTCTTTTCATTCTCTTTTACCTTTCTATTATTCCAACCATTTATACAGAAGTGCTTCTGAAGAGCAGACTAGGCTTTAGCATGAGATTTTCCCACTTTGCCAGTACATGAAGTTTTTTCCCAGCAGGTGTTTAACATTTGTTGGAACAATCTAAATGTAATTTTACCTTTTCATCCTCTCAGCCTGGCTGCCCAAACAGACATACCTATTATTCACGTGGTGTAAATCATCTGGACTGAGAGATCTGGACCAAAAGATGAGTGGTGCAGGGAGGGCTTTGTGTAAAGAACCCCGGGGTGACAGTCACACCTCTCACACTGTGCTCTGGGCACAGCAGGCAGGATTCACATCATCCCCCATTATGTTTGCACAGCATTGATGTCTTCATTTAAACTCCAGCCAGCTGAGACATCTCACAGTCAGGGAAAAGACACGGATGCTTTTAGGTCATGTTTTGTCTGACCTGGTTTAGATCTGGTGGGTGCTGGGACAAGATGACTCACGCCCTGTGAATGACCATTTTTCTCCACTGACTGGAAAGAGAACCAAAGGTGACTCTTGCAGATTTAGACATCAGCATTTGGGTGTGATCCTTCCTAACCAGTTTGGGTTAGTCATTGTGAATGCAGCAGTATCTTTGTTCAGAAAACAAAGCAGCATATATCAAGGAATGAGATGAGATGTAGTTTTGCATTTTCATAAAAATACAGGCAGAAATTTGTTGATATTTGTGGTGCTCATAGGAAAAATGTAAAAAGGGGGACTAAAACTTTGCTGTGAACTTAGAAATTGTGGAACAATTTTCAGCTCTTCATTTTCTCCCTCACTTGAGACATCTTTACAGTGTCATTGTTGGCTCATGTCAGCAATGGGACTGCTCTGTGTTCTTTACTGCATGCAAGGAATGTGTTTGCTTTAGCCAAAAGTAATTTTAAAAATCCAGTACAGCTCTTTCACACCTATCTTTTAGCCACAGAATTCAGTGAATCAAGTAAAATGGGTATTCATGGAAGAGAGGGAGGGATATTACAGGTTATGTCAGAAATGTGTCTTCTATCCTGTTTTATTATCTTGTCCATTTACTGGGTGCTAAATATTTTGAACCTGGTGAGAAATCTGTTATTGTAGGTGGTATGTGATGAATTTGTGGCTGGTGGGATAATATCTAAGGAGGGAGAAATTTTAACAATTCCTAAGTAAAATGGATATGCCAGGAGGATTAATGAAGGTAAAGGGGCTTAATCGATTTAAGACTAGAGATATTGCATTTCTTTAACAAAATTGTTAATGAAAATTTAAGTAAATCTGTGTGGAAGGGAATAACTTATATAAAAATATTTCATACCAAAAAGAATACCTGCTGCTCACCTACTCTAATTACAGTAGTTTTTAGTCACCTGTCAGTAAGACAGCTGTTAACCTTTCTTTCTCTTTAGGCTTCAAGTTGAGCAAAGATTTCAAAGTTAATTTCTTAATGTAGCTTCCTCTCAGGTTTCTAGGTGTTCCACTGAAATCTTGGTTACAGCAAGGGGAAAAATAAGGTGCTGATTTCATTGGTACTAAGGTCTTCTCTGACTTATATTTTTCTATGACTCCTGTTTCTAGTTCAGTGCAGGCATTAGAAAATGTGACGTAATTGGGTTTGTGAAAATGGATTTGCTCTTAAATGTATTGGACAACATGAAAAGAGAAAATTATGGAGACTGAACATATGTGTACTGAAAATGACTCCTTGATTATTGATCATTAATAAGATGTTAATGCCAGTAATGGTTGCTTTGATTAATTTCCTGCAAGAAGTGGTGGGCGTCTGGTTGAAAAGTTGCTGTCACTACTGGTAAGATCACAAATCCTTTTTCCTGTTTGATGGGCTGGTCCTGTGAATGGAGACAGAGTAGGTGAGGATTTTAGCTATTTTTTGTTAAAATAGCTGTGAATTAAATTAATCAGGGTTTTTCATGATGACTGTGACAGTAATGTGGAGTGGTAGAGTACTTCTGGTTTTATACTAGTGCCAGCTTTTGGGGCTTGTGATCCTTGTGCCCTTGCCCTCGAGGAAACCTTTCTTACACAGATATCTGAAGTTGATCAAAATATTTCTCGCACTGGGAATTTGGAATATTTTTTCATGATTATGCTGGCTTGTGCAAGCCCTCCAGACATGGAAGCCTCCTGCTGAAAGGATGGATGGATGGATGGATGGATGGATGGATGGATGGATGGATGGATGGATGGATGGATGCCTCTACCACTGGGGAATGCCCTGGTCCCCACAGGTGCTGGACTGTGCTCCCCAAGAGTCAGGAGGAGGGTTTGGTCTTGTTCTCAGTTCTGGTCTTTTTTGGGGGGGTCTCTCTCAGGTCAGGCACAAGCTGTGGGTGAGAATGCTTTCTGTGGGGGGAGCATAAGCAGGGCCAGCCCTCTCAGATGGTGGGGTGGGCAAGACTGCAGCCAGGGAGGGAAATGGGTGTTCCCTGTAGATCCTGTGCAGCCAGAGCAGGGAATTCTGCTGGGACCAGGGGGATGGCTGGAAGCCCCCTGTGTGGGTGAGGGGCTGGACTGGGGTTGGAGCTGCTCATTTAGGTGATGGTGTACATGGGAAGGGGCCTGCTTGCCTCCACACTCTAGGAAAAGAGGAAGAAGTTCTCAGTTCTGTGTGAATCCCATCATACTGCTGCTTTTGTTGAGAAAATGCAAGATTTGTAGCTCAGGGTTGTCACCAGTTTGATTAATTAGCGTGATTACTTGCAACTGAGTTTTATTCATATCTAGACTATCTGTAATCCCTTATCCTATTACAAATGTATATTTGATTATCTTCCTACTTCATAAAGCTGCTCGTTCAAGGCTGCATTTTGAGGAAGAAAACCCTGGCAAATCACCTCTTTGCAGTTGCACGGAATTACACAGAATATTCCAAGGGACTGAGCCCTTCTCTATCCACTACACAGAAGATTGATTTTTGTGATCCATCTCTTCTGATAAGCCACACAGATAGCTAAACCTTGTCCTGTAGCTCTGTAAATGGGCACGTCATGATGGAAAACCTGGTATGTAGCACACACAGCTACAGGGACACCCAGGCAGGAGGGTGGTATAGGTCTGTGCCTCTCTAGGTAAGAAATGTTTAGGTTTTGGAGCTGATCCTCATTTTTGATCTTGAGAATCTGCAACCAGAGTTTTCTGTTGCTTCTTGTTCTGAGCTTTTTCCTAGCAGAAATACAGGCTTTTCCCCAATGTGCATGTTACAAATGTTGTGACAGTGTGGACCTGCATACTTCTGAATCCAAATGCTTTTAAACCAGTACTTTGTATTGTTGGTGAAGACTGTGTATCCTCTCATAGTATTTATAATTACAGGCTATACATACTTGCATTTGCATTGCTGCTGTTGTGCTTTCTGCTTATCTAAATGAGAATTTAGCAGGAAAAAAAAAAAAATAGGGATTTAGTGGGCACTGCAGCCAGAAGGTGCTAATCTCTTGATAGTGGAACTCAAGCTCTTTCTACTTTTAGTGCTAAATTACTGTGGTGGGTTGACCCCAGCCAGCAGTCAAGCTCCCACCCAGTAGCTTGGTCATTCCTCACAGCAGGACAGGGAAGAGAACTGGAAAACTAAGAGAGTGAAGCTTGTGGGTCAAGGTAAAGAGAGTTTAATAACTGAAACAAAGCTGTGTACAAGCAAATTGAAGCAAGGAATTCATTCATTGTTTCCCATCAGCAGGTAGGTGTCCAGGCAGTTTCTGGAAAGTTGTGCCTTATCACATATAGTGGCTGCTTGGGAAGAAAAGTGCCATAACCACAAATTTTCCTCTCTCTTTCATTTCCCTGAACTGTAGTTGCTGAGCACAATGATATGTGATATGGGGTATCCCTTTGGTCAGTTCAGGTCTGCTCTCCTGGTTGTGCTCTCTTCTGACTACTTGCATCACTGGGGACAAAGTGGAAGAGAGAAACCTAAGCTCTGCTGTGCTGCTGAGCAATGTCCAGGACAGTGGTGTGTACTGACAGGGGTTTAGACCTAAATCCAAAGCACAGCATCCTGCAGGCTGCTGTGAACAATGTTAGCTTTGTCCCAGCCAGGCTCAGTACAATTACGTAGTCTAATTGTGCAGTTGCTTTACTGTTTTTTCATTACAGCTCTACCTGGTCTTTCCTGTGCACATTCAAAGCTCAGTCAGTGTTTTTTTTTGTTTGTCTCCTTGAAAATTACTTCCCTCTTTTCTTGGAATCTGTCACTTAAATAACCCAAAGCTCTCCATGCCAGTTGCTGCTTGTCTGATCAAGCTGCACCCACTGAGGAAGGAGAGGATGTGCCTGATAATTCCAGACAGATGGGGTGGTCTTGTCACAGAGGCTACGGAGAGTGGCAATTAAACAGATTAAACTTGATGAAGTCATTGACAGGCTCGCACAATTAACATACTGATGCATGTCTTTCTTGCTTCCATCTGCCAGCATGTCTAATTCATTTCATTACTGTGAAATTCACTTGACATCCCGGGCTGATTTTGTACCATAATTTACCTGCTGTGCTACTCACGTTTTTCTTGAAACGAGCCCTTTGAATCAAAGCTACTGGAGCACTGTGCCACGATCCTTTCATCTTTAGAAGTAGTTTTACAGGCCTTAAAATTGCAACAGCAATGAGCTCAGAATTAAAGTAGCCAGTGACTTCAAGGTATCTAAGTCCTGTCAGATATTCATCTTCATAAATGTGAGTAGTCATCATCTTAATGGTTTTAAGATTTTTCTGGTAGTTTTGAAACCATTAAGTAATAGCACTGATGTTGCCCGTGGAGCCTTAGCTGCTGCCAGGATGCTCTGACCAGAATTGGGAACTAATCCTGTAGCAACTTGTTTTTCATATACAAGGTAAAGCAGCAGGGTCACTGTTGCACAGAATAACCCTCTCATACAAATTCTGGACTTATTCCTTGTGCTTTGAGTGCAGTGAAATCCAAAAGTGCAGTGATACAAAATGAGTTGTTTTGTTACACCTGTTGTAATTAAACTTATTTCCAGTTACAAGCTGTAATTAAGTTTCATTTATTCACTGAGATCCTTAATTGTTATCTCTATAAATAATTCATTGTTGATTAATAAGAAACATTGATAAATAAATGATGTTGATCAAGAACTGCTGGCTTGTTTGGGAAACTCTTTGGCATATCACTGCTTGGTAACTCCTCAGGGAGCAGTGAAGCCAGGGGTGGCTTAGCAGGAGTTTGCTTTCACCTGAATTAACTGAAAGCCTGTAGACAAAAAGCCCAAACCTTAGGGAAATAATTATTTCATCTTTGTAGTGTCTTTATTTATCTTTGGAGCTGGGCTGAGAACCTAAGTCTTTCCTTATTCAGTCGGGCCTGTTCAGTGCCCAACCACCCTCTGGGTGAAGAACCTTTTCCTGATATCCAACTTAATAATTCTGTAATTTACCTTTTTAAATTTAAACAGAAGGACTTCCCATAGCCCAAGAAATTCCCGTTTTTTTTCTAAACATGACCAAGTAAGAAATCAGCTACTGGGCCTTCAAACAGCTGGGGAGAACTTTTCACTACCAGGCCAATGCCTACCTTGAAGTTAGGTCTAACTTCTGGGTTTTGATGTTAGAGGTTCTTGAAAATGTCACTAAAATGCTCACAAAAACTTCTCACCCTTACATGTCGGTGGTTTTGAATGAAAAATTTTCACCCTGAACATATCAAAGCAGAGCTGCCTAAAATGTCATGATCGACTAGGAGCCCACAAATAATATCTTGTTCAACTATTCAGTGGCTTTGTGCTTGTGAAAGCTGGGGATATGGCTCTGCAGACTTACAAGAGCACTTGGAGCTGCCTACTCCTGGTATGAGTTGCTTCAACTCTGTGTTCAAACTGCTCTGCCCCTCCTTTTGTTCCTCAGTGCTGCCCTTACTCTTACATTATCTCAGAAATATTTAAAAAAGTCTGGAGGAGAAAAATAATGCCAGTATAAATAAGTTTTAGGGGTTTTTACACTCTAGAGTCCAGACAGAGCAGCTGATACCTGTCTCTGTTATTACTTAACATGCCAGGCTTTATAGAAGCAGAATAAAGCTTAATGTAATAAGGGGAAAAGAACAGAAGATTTTGTATAGGTGGTGGATTAATTTGAGTAGTTATCCCAAGACAACAGTATTACGGCTTCCATAATCTTAATTTCTTTTGTTTTGCCTTTTGAGTCATAATCAGGGAACATTCAGGCCAGCCCATGTGTTAGATGGATCTCTAAGGAAAGGAAGAGAAGCATTTGGAGGTCATTGAAGCAATTAGCATCTCAGTTCTTCTCCATTGTGTCAGATACCTTATTTCTACAGAAACTTTGGCTTTCTACTGTGTAAGATAGTTGAATGGCAAGACCCAAAGTTACGTTTAAAAACTCATTATAAATACCCAGATAATTTCAGGCTAGGGAAGTCCTTCAAAGTTTATCCCACACTTAGCAAGCTACTTTTTATTTTGGTTTTCAGGCTCATAAATCACCTTGCAGACGTGATGTGAGTGAGATGCTAGCTTGAACTCTGTTCTCACCAGAGCCTTCTGCAGAAAGCCAAGTACTGACCTGCCCCTGCCTAAATGAGGAGACAGAGGGTGAGTGCTTGTGCAGTGGCTCCTAACTAAACTTGGCGAAAGAAATTGTATGAGAAGATCCAAGGTTAAAACTGCTCCAGTTCAGTTCAGCCTCCTAAATTTGAGGCAGCAAAAAAGCCTTCACAGATGGATCATGCTAAACATTTTGCTGCCAATCTTTTGTGAGTCTTAATGGTAATCCAAATAATGAGATTAAAATATTTCCTTCTCTATTAGCATTTCTTGCATTCCGATTTTTTAAAAATATTGTTGCAGTTTGGGTCAGCTTTCAGACTTTGTTAATAGTCTATCAGGAGATTTATCTTAGGTAATCTCAGATCTTTAAGGATAAAATGTATAAGGAGAAACAAGCAAGGAGAAAGATGGAATTAAAGGTAAAATCAAGCCTTGTGCTCCTCGATTAGATTCAAAGGATCTGTTTCAATTTTGGGTTGCTTTATTTATCTTGATTGCAGCTGAGGCACCAATGCCCCCATATTTCTAAAAGGGACCTGTCTCTGAGGAGCAGAGGCACAGATCATGGGAGGATTTAGGCTGAGGATGTTTTGTAGCTTCAGAGAAGACTTCATTGGGAGCTACCTCACATGTTGCTTTGCTTTTTGTAACTTTTCAGTGGCTGGTCTCTGTCTGATATGAGAAGAAAAGGTTTGGGCCCAAGCCCCATGTTTTCTGCTGCTTAATCACACACCCCAGGGGAGTGAGGAGAAGGGGAGTACAAATGGAGTAAGAAAACTAGTGACCTGAAAGTTTTATTTTTGATCAGCGTGACAAATGTGTGGCTCTTGCTCCTATGTCTCCAGATGGATTTTTGCATTCATGGATAACACCAAAACTGCCTGAAATCTTGCTAAGTAGGGAAATCTCCCCTTTTGTGTCCAGTGGCAAGTGACACAAGAGCAGGCAGAGACAGGCTGGGTGTGTACAGAGCACACTGGCTCATCTCATTCTTTCTTAACCCAGATGTAGCTTCCTTCTAATAAAGAAAGCATGCCCAAGAGGTGATTGAGGAACATCAGCCTCAAATTGTTCCTTTTCCTATTTCTATAAAGATGGTTGTGGATACAGGTTTCCTTTCAGGAGTTCTCAGTGTGTGTTCTGTTTGGATTTGGGAGATCCCTTTTGGGTTGTACTCTTTGCATCGTGTGCTGGCTGTTTGTGTTGTCAAGCAAATACTTTTCTGCTATTTTGAGGTAACTTTCAACTGGTAAATATTGCACCTTCTTTTACTGAGATGATTCTCTACCTCAATGGGGGCTATACTCTTTGCCTGGAAATGTTTGTTCTGAAAATGATTTTATGTCAGATCTGCTCCAGCCTGAGGTTGTGCTCGTACATATTTGGGATAAACCTGGCTCTGACTGTTCAAAATATGGCTAGAAAAACTTACACACTTGATATCTCTGACAAAAATTAAGTCTACTGATAACCTCTAAAGACCATATTCTGCCCCTTGATTTATGTTGCCATCCGTGGAAAAAATTTTAGATACGTAGTGCTCATTGTGATCAGTGATGGTAAAATCTTGTCATAAATCAGAATTTATTAAAAGGTGTCTGATTTAGCTTTGCATGTGAATGAGCTTTGGACTGGTTCATCAGATGAAAATAAATGACAGCATTCAAGAAACTGAAAATAGGAATTTACTGTAGTAGAAACAAATCTGGAAACAAGACTGGGCAGGATTATTTCATGTGGGTTTTATTCTCTTCATCAATGTCAATGTTACTATCCTCATAGAAGTGGAAAAAAAGATTAATTTGGTGTAAGATGTAGCAGAACAACAAACAAGCTTAGGACAAATAAACAGGTGTGTTATGTAAAGGATTACCCAGGGTTCTGTATCTATTTATGACATCTGGTCTGTGAACTCCAAGTGCTACAGCAGTGAGCTCTAATACATTTAAATTATTCTAGTTTACTTAACATTAGCATTTTTGTAGTGACATTTGGGAAAGTTCTGCAAGAATAAACATCAGCTTTATACGGTCACATCTCAGGCAGTTATTGTAAAGGTATTATTATAAAGGTATTATTGTAAAGGTACCAAGATTTTTCATGAAAACTTTATGATTTTAACAATTTGTCATAATTTTCTACTGTTTCAAACCATCATGTTACTCAATAATTATTTTGAAAACAGTTTTAAGAGAGAATTACTATGACTCTTCACTTTTCCCCCTCCATGCAATGTTACATTATCAGAATATCCTCTATGACTGAACCCCTGTTGTCATTACTGTCTCACAGTTCACATTTCCATTTAAAAATAAAAATAAAATTTAAAAAAGGAAATAATAACTTTTTCTAGAAATATTTTTGGACTATTTAATTTAAAAAATTACTTCTGCCCTATGAAAAGCAGTCAACTAGTTCTCTATTACCACATTAAAAATTGAATGCCATTCAAAACCAGATGACATTTTTGTAATGTAAAGGCTAATGTGAAAGAGGTGAAATCTAGAAATCAGTTTGGCCAATGTAACAAAGTAAACAATTTAGATAATGTTTCTAAACACACTAAACTGTGTTTCAGCTATGAGCACTTACTCAAAATGAAGAAAACTTGAGTAAGACAGTGATAGCTAGGAAGCTTTCCTGTCTTCATATTGGAAGATAGTGATATCATGTGTTATGTTTTTAATTTATCTCTGAGAAAGTCATCTTTATAAAATGAAGGCAAAATTCTGCTGGCAAAGATATTGCAAACTTCATTCATCAAAAGCCTTTTTGTGTCCTGATTTTAGTGCTGCTTATGAGGTGAATTACTCCTGCTTTATTTTTCTATCTCTGTTCTGAACTAGAAGTTGAAAAAACCTCACTCTTATTTAGCAATATTTTTATTGCTGTTATCCAAAACTAAAACAGCGAGCTCTTGGTGATATTTGCAGGAATGTAGGTGAATGAGCCCGTCCTATTTTGAGAGAGGCTTAGGCTGGGATGCCTACATTGCCCTTTATTTTTATTTTTTTTTTGGCTTTCTAATAATCATTTCACTTGAAATGTTTACCAGTTGTTTAAACAGGACTAGGCATAATAGTTCTATAAATATCATGGATCATGTCTTGAATCCTACAGAGCAGCTGTTCATGGCTGTATGAATAATTTACTGCTTAATTACACATATTTCTTTAAACTACTAATTCACAGCAGTTTGTTGTAAAGCCTAGAGTGTAATACCACATGACACTGACTCAAAGATCACAGGGCTTTCTAAGATGTTGGGATTGTTTTCCTTGCTGGTGCCTTTATTTAGGAAAAAAGTAGTCCTAGGTTTATTTTTACCTTTCAAGAAGCCAAGACTGAATGCGTGACTTCTTTCTACCTTTTGTCTCCAACTGTCACCTACTGAAAATACTGTAGCCCTAGCAAAATAAGTTGAAAGCCATCTTCTGGCAGCTGCAGTGCAATCTTCTATTCCTTTTGGTTGTAATTTTTCCAGCTGGAACTATTCTATCAGTATAAACTTAAGAAATAGAACTGTCTGGATAACAATGTGAAAAATTCTATTTTAATCCCTGTCAGTCTAAGTTTAAGTGAACAGTGTGCAACATTTTTCTCATCCCCCCCTAACACACGCAGATATGTTTTAATCCATTGATGGCAATATTCTGAGACATTCATATAGCTAAGTTGTTTCCTCAGACTTCCACTGCCTTCTTCCCACTCCCCTCTCCTTCCCACCATCTTGACAAGGGAAAACTTTCTGAACCTTTCCAAAGAAAAGCCAAAGAGTCAAATTATGTGTTAGTTAAGAGTAGGTAGTTGTCATGTTACTCTGGCACATAATAATAAAGCATGGAGGATTTTTCTGAAATGGGAAAAACTGGAGATTTGTTGAAGTGCAAAGAGATTTGCTCATGTCTATTTTTACATGACTATTTGTGCCAAGAAAATGATTGTGAAGGAGTTATTTCCCATGAAGAATACAAAAGCCTGAGAAATCATCTGTGTGTGTAACTATAATTCCAATGGTCCATTTGCATCTCAGTGACATCAGTGTGTGGGAAAAAGCACTAGTCTGTACTCTCGCAGAAAATTTCCCGAAAGAAAAGCAAAATTAGAAAAGATGTCTGCAGTACTGTCAGTGCCACAGAATGGTACTGTTCCCTTCCTGCTGTGATGCTCACATCCAAAACGAGGGAATATGCTGCATTAGGAGGTATATTATGTTCACATCTGTTGGTGATGTCATTTAAAACAGAACTAGTTCACAAAATCAGTGGTGGTTTCCTGGGTTTTGCCTTGGAAATCATGGTCTTGAAATGTGATACAAACCAGCTTTATTTGCTGTTTGAAGGAGAAATAGCAGGGTTATTTCCAGGCTGAAGCTTTCCCAGGTGCTCAGGTTTTCAGCTCAACACCCAAGGGCTTTTCATTGCTGTGCCAACTGGTGATACCCCCAGTAAATTAATGAATAATCTGGCTTCCACAGGTGCACGAGAGAATTAGTAGAGTTGTTAAATTAACAAACAGGGAAATATTGTGGGTTATGGCGGTCTTGGACTGTCACTGTATCTGTGTGTGAACCTCTTCCCAGTTTGCTTCCACCTACTCCTGGCCCTGAGTTGTGACAGATCTTGCCTGAATGGTGTAGCAACAGTCTTTAGGGAACTGCTCCATGTGCAAATTTAGATTTCCATAATCAAAACCACAAGCCCTTTTCAGATCCTTCTTCTGCTTTCTGACCCTGTTACATGCTATTTTGTTTCCACAGGGCAGATATTTTGGAGCTTTTATGTGTCTCAATCCATGAGGTAAAAAAACTCCCACCCTGGCATTCACAATGCTTCATAAGCACTGGATTAGTTCTGCAGCATCTTATTTATTCAAGTTTTATGTGCAGTGTGGCTAGTTATTTAAAGAATGGTGAATTAAAGGCCATGGGTTTTGTTTTGACTGGAAGTTTCAGCATTTCAAAACTAATTATTCTCAAATTTGAATTAAAATTTTGACCTTTACCAGGTGGAAACATAGATTATTTTCCTCCTGATGAAAAGCCAGCAAACTCTGGTTTGTTGAATTCAAATTAAAATGCTTTAGGTGTGGTTTCATTTGATCTTATTTTGCATGCAACTTCTTAATACTTCATGTGCATTGTAGACAGGGCACACCCATTATCCATTGTTTTATTCTGCCTTATTCTGTATCATTGACTAGATTGAATTTCTGCTGCTGCACTTTGGTGTATATTTATCTGCACACTCTGTGAGCAGTTTAAAGGGGTACTATGTAAGGGTTACCATTTTGTAGGAAATTAGTATTTTTGTGGAGTTCCCTTCTGCCCTGTGAAGACACAGCGGAAAATGGGAAAAGATTCAACCCTCAATTATTTCTTATGGCCCAAGTCTTTCTAAGTTACAGATTCAGCATAATCTATATCAAATCACGGAATGCTGATGTCACCAAATGTCCAATTTATCACTGAGTAAGTTATTTTTATGTAATTTCAGTTGAATTTAATCCATATCTTTCTCACTGTCTCTTTCAGATAAACCCAAAAGAGCATCCTCTTATCAGTCTATAATTTAAGAACTGCACTTTCCATTTGCTGTAGGAGATGACAATGTTTATATTGATTATACACTGAGCAATATAAACAAAGTAACTCTTGCAAAGCCGTCTTTAAATAAGTGGCATTCTCAAAAATGAACAGAACTAGATGATGGTATGATGTGATAATTTATGCAGTAAAATAGAAAAAGAATATGCCATAGTTTAGGATGAAGGAACTTTGAATTTAAGAAACAATGTACTGGAAAAAGCATTTCTGTGGTAAGACCACTTCAAATTTTTATTTTATGTTTTTATCCTTTGAGTTTGCTGGCTACTCCCAACATCCATTAGGATCTATTGAATTTGTTGCAGGTTCTTTTTAGATTTGATATGATTCAGAAGTTTTCTGAATAGTTGCTGTTCTACATCTTGCAAAAAGAATTTTAAAATAGTTGTGATGGTCTTAATGGTGTATAACGATGTAGTGGTGGAATTTCTTAGTGCATTCTGATTATCTGGGCTCACTAAAAAAAGTTGCTTCTGTGAAAAAGTTCTCGTGGAGAAGTCATTTTCTTTTAAGGATACTGCTGTGGTTTCCATGAAATTCAGTTGACAGGTATTTTGGAAGAGAGCATTTTAGTTCAAGCCCAAGGAATTTAGATGTACAAAGTCAGATATTTTTAGTCCCACTAAATGGGCTGGAAGCTCTGCACTTTTAATATACTCACATGGTGTCCAGGTAACTTTTTAGTAAGGAGTTAATTTTCTTAATAAAAAGCTGGAGAAACAGCAGTGTGGTAGTAATGAGGAAAAGACATCCAAGTCACGTACAAAAATACAAAAAATTCTGTAAGAGAAATGTGACAGCTTCAAGGAGCTTGTGCAGCTCCAAGACCAGAGGCTGTGAGGTGCTGCATAATAGGATAAATAATGGGATAAATACAGCACAGAGGTGAAAGTTGTTATAAAAGCTGTTGGCTGTGCTGGCAAACATTGCCAGAGGGAGATGATTTCTCTTTCCTAAACCACAAGGTGAATAACTCTTGGAAAACAACAACGCTGAGCATTCTGTGACTACCACTGTGCAGCTTTGGCACTTGGACTACAAGGAGCCAGCACCTGAAATAATCCACCATGTTTTCAGGGGGACAAACATTTTTCAAGTGTGAAGCTCAGGTAGCAATATTAGTAATGGTTTCATTCTTCCCCCAATGCCCAGTGAGTAACAAATTCAACTCCCTTGCAAGAAAGCTCCCACCTTCTCAGCCTCAAAATGATTCTATAGCTCCCTGTTTTAAAGGACTTGCTATGAGTTTAACCTGGTATTTAATTCTTGAAATTTGAGATTAAAGATTTCCTAGTGTCTCACAGGCAAATTGACACAGTAGATTGTTCACTGTGTGTCTTCTGAGCAGAAATATCAGCCAAATGTCACTGGCCTAAATCTGGGGAAAATTTACCTGACAGATTCTGCTGCATGTGGCAGCCTAGCAATGGATTATCTGAAGTATGATTCTTGAACAGCCTTGGAGTGCTCTTATTCCTTCTTTTCGCTTCAAAATGTCATTTTAAAATGAGTTAGTGAGAGCATTGTTTAATTTTTGCCGTGAAAACACAGCTCATTGTGATGTGATTGATCAGAAGCATGATGGAATTGGAATTATTTAGTAAAAGATTTAATTTCTGTAATATGTTGCTATGTGACTCTTTTGCAGATGTCTTAAAATCAGGATATGGGCAGACAGGTAGCCTATCTTCTGGCCATAATTTTTAAAGAATTGCAGTGTCTGTAGGCCAAGATTGGACCAGCCCAAGCCTAAATGTGTGATGATATGCTGACAGGGAGAAAATTGAAGTTTGGGAGTGCATCACAATGTGTGAAAGGCTGGTTGATGTGTAGGTGGGCTGTGGTGATGCTGGGGACTGAGGGTGACAGCTCCCACTTGGCACTTTTCACCCAGTGCTGGTCCTGTGTCCACCCTGGGCTGGCTGCTTATAAGGCTGGCTGTGTTTTCCTGGATGTTTGAGAGAGTTTAAAAGTGTTCCTGGTGTATCTGCCAACAGCTGAGCAGTGCCTGGCTGAGGACTGTGCAGGCCACACAGGAGCCACAGACTGGGGCAGGGCTCTCTTCTGCTCTGCAGGATGTTTAGGTGGCAATTCCAGGTGGGAAGGTTAGTGAGGATGGAGGGAAGCGGGTGATGGGGCAGAGGAAGGAGGAAGTGAGAAGAGTCAAGGTTAAGGGACGCAGAGGCAGCACAGTGACCACTGAAAAATCCCCTGCAGTGCAAGAAGGCTCAGAGATGTGCAAGCGTGATGTGCTCAGGGAGGAAAATAGAGTGTGGCTGACCACAGCTGTTCCAGAAAAAAACCCCAAACAACCCTCACAAAAAGTGCCAAAAACCCACCCCAAACCAAAACCCCCAAACAGGAAAAACTCCAAACCAAGTAATCAATCAGTAAAAAACCCAACCTATGCTGAACTTACCTCAAGAGAGAATCAGAAGTTGGCCTTTGTTTTAGATTAACCAGCTGTATCCTTTCTTTGAGTGGCTCAACTGGTTGTGCAAATGTGTTTGCCCAAGTTAATTGAAAGGACCACCCAGAGCAGCATGGAGGCAGTCTATACTTGGCTCAGCTCAATAACAGTGACTGAAAACTAAGCAACTGGCAAAGAAGTCCAGTGTCATGAAGATCAGCATACAAAGGCTGGTAACAACAATTGATTTATGTTGATTGAACTGTATGGTGCAATTTTTGTTGTGCTTTTATTGGGATTTCAGTATGTCGATGTGTTACACCAAATCAAAATACTGTGTAACATTAAATTCTGCAAATTAGTACATTTGGGGTTCAGCCTTAAACCCTCCTTGTGCAGAAAGTTTGAAAAGAACCCAGTCAGGGTACTGGGCTTGGGCAGATGTGGAGGCTGTTTTTTTACTCAAAGGAAGGTAACTGCTGCTCAGATTTTCTGTAACTGTTTTTTCCTATAAATCACTGGTGTTTTTCTGGGGATTGTCAGCTCATTAAACATATTTGCTCCATTTGCTTTTATATTACCTTAAATTACATCGATTTTTACTTATTTCTCATTTAGATCAAATCAAAAACCTTTAATATGTTTGTGGAGAGGCTTTTTGAAATCTGATGCTGATCTGGGTTAGGCTACAGGTTAATCCTCCTCCTAAACACACTAAGCATTAGTGAAACATCAATGGAAATAAAATTAATCCTACCAAATCTGGCCAATTTTGAGGCATTTCTGAAACCTTTTATATGTGAGGGAATAGAGTTTCTTTTAAAATTCATTAAGCAGAGCAGATAAGTGTTTAATTTATACCAGACTCTTCTCTTATTTGGCATCTTATTTCCGTATTTTTGGTCTTCATTTGGAATATAAATCATATAGTAAACAAGAGGGTTGTTTTGGGTTTTTTTTCCAACTGCTGTGCAGGTCTCAAATAGTCATAAAAGTCTATTAATCAGCACAATGATGGAGGACAGTGACATATATCAGCCAGCTGAAACCCTCTGTTCTGGCTTTTTTTACTAAGGAAGAGGCTAGATCCAAAGAGAGTAGAGACAGATACCAAGCCTCTAATTCCTCATGTCTGTGTCATGAAGAAGAAGAAAAGAAATATATTTTCCACTTGTACCATTATTTTAGACAGGACTGCTTTTTCAGTGAAAGTGGAGAAGTGCTGTGGAGAGAAAGAGACCTTGAATTCTCAGGGTTGGTTATCAGAAATTGTGAGCTGGGATGCTCATATGACTGACATAACTTGATGACATAGCTTTGCTCTCAGTGTGGTTGACAAGCAGTCTGAGATAAATGCTGAAATATTTGTTTCTGAAATGTAGTGGGAAAATTCAGACCTAGCAAACTGATCTGGATTTACTTGTAGTTAAAGTCTAAATTAAATGATATCTGGAAGGAGTGAAACAACTACGGTTTACACTTCTATGAAATTTGGGTGCTATTACCTGTTCCTGTTTAGGGAAGGATGTTTAAAAAATACAGATTTGAGGCAGGGAGGAATCCAACTTATTTACCTTTAGGTTTGAGACAGTGTAATAATAGAAGTTATTTTAAGATTGTGTATTCAATTTTTAATCAATATGTATGCAAGCTTAAAAGTAATTTGGAATATATGAAATGCTGGCTCCTTTTAAGGTTGTGTCACACTTCAAATGAAGAATAAATTTCATTCAAAAATATTGATTTAAATATAAATCAATATAAAGAAATGAGGCCATGTACAAATGCCAATGCCCATTTTATGTTTGCCCTGAAGGCTTTAGGCTCTCACACAGATGCCATTGAGGGTCCTGTGTGGGATGGTTTCTACACTTGGCTTTATCATGGCCATGAAAAGGTTGAGGAATATATTTCCTTCTCTCCCAGGTGCTGCTGACAAGAGCTCTGTGTAAAATTTGGGCTTCCCCGACCATCATGGCTACTATTTCCTGCTAGTTGGTGTTTATCCTCCAGGCCCTAATTCCAAGGTGTGAGGGCTTCAGGCCAGGCTTGATGTTGAGTTTTTGGTTTGATGATAAAGGAGAAAAAGGGGATTTTTCTTTTCTTTTCTTTTTGGTCCAGGAAGCACTAAATCAGTCTGGGGTGATAAAATCATGAAAATGATGTTTGTACAAATGAATCTGTTTTCAGAGAAACGGAAGCCAAAGTATATCCAGTAACTTCAGATGGTGGGCCTGTGTCCCTGGAAATAATTGTTTTTCTGTTTCCCTGTAAGATGGAAGAGCAGCTGCACTGAAGTGCTGGGTAGCTGTTTGAAAAGCAGCATATGCTCTGTAATTTATATCTTCTTTAGGCAACTGGTTGTGCAAGATGGTTTGCTGTTTGGCCTGTCTCACTTTAAAGACAGCAGAGAGTAATGTTTGAGGTTCTGATTTGCTGTGTTCTAAATGTCTTCTCAGGGTGCTGTTTTTTTGTGCGGCTTACATTTACAAGGAGGAATTCCTTCCCAAAGCTGTTCCCCTACAGCTCATATAGAAACATCAGTGTATGCAATCTGGTGAGACTTGGCCACCTGTCTGCCATCAGCCATGAACTGGTCATTTTCTTATCTTTTTATGATGAAATTTAGCTTTTAATGAAAGCTTTTTGGAGCAAATCAAGAAAATTTCACCATGTAAATAACCTTGACAGTAGTTGTTAGTGGCGTTTGCCTCGAGTCGCTTTGCCCTGTGAACCAGATCCCTACATTACACACAGGATTTTTTTCTGTCAGAATGAGTTCTTTTCTCTTTCATCTTGAGCCATATCGGGGGAAATTTGACAACATGCACGTTGCCATATTCATTCTTTTAGAAAAATCAATGACAGCATAGGCTAAATTTCATCTATTAAATTTCTCATTTGTTAGGCATATGAGCTGCACTTTTCATCAGATGATCTTTTTCTTCCCTTTGTGGCACTCCCTGTAGCAGGTAATATGTCAAAGGACTATCCTCTTGGTCCTTTTTGTATTTCCTTCACAAGATGAATAGTGGTTGTTGTCAATGAACAATTTTGAATAGAGTAGCCTGACTATGACAATTGAATTTCCTGTAATACTAAATATATGTCATTAAAGGCCCAAGGGACTGCTCCAAAATGGGAAAGGATATGTGCAGCTCAGAAAAATATCTCCACTTCCACTTCTAGACAACTAACCAGGCTATGCCAGCAGCAGTGTAATTAATGACAATCCTAATTGTCTACATGTATGATGTGTCTTGTGGGATCAGCAGAAATCAGGGCTCCTTGTTTGCTGAAGAGACAAGAAATAACTTAGTATTTAATTGCCTCTCAGCAGTTTCAAGTGGCAAAAATAATAAATGTTAGGTCTTAGAACGTTTTTAACCTGGAGCTATTAATGAATAATGTTGCTATTATGAGATTTTTTGCTAAACTTCATTTCATCATGTTCCTGAGACTGTTTTTTTACTGATTAACTGGTAAGAAACAAGTTCAGAAAGTGAGAAATCTTCAAAACATGCTTGAAATAATAATTATGTACCTTTGAGGATTTGTTGAAGTCAATGCAAGGATATGACAGAGTGGCATCTTGCATTTGCATAATGGTGATTTTTATTAAAAAAAGTATTTCTGGCTAATTAGAAGTGTGAACATAAAGTAAATCCATGAAGGATGTAACTTGATTGGTACTGTTAAAATTAAAAATACTTCCCTTTTGTGGAACAAATGGGATATTTGATATTCTTGGATAGTGTGGGACTTCAACTGAATTACTTTCAAGACCTGCTTCACATAATGATCAGCCACCTGCTTTCAAGTTACAGCAGTAAATTTTTGTCATAATTTTGCAAAAGGCAAAAAAAGGATGAAATGGAGAACCAGTTGTCTTAAATGTGATATCACCTCCCTATTGATCAAACTGCTGAAACCATTACTCCAGCCATCGGAAACTGGCATTATGATATTTGAAATGTGACCCGAAGTACAGCAAAGGGAGTTTTCAGATCTAAGTTGAGCTGTCTTACTGTGGTATTGGAAAGATTTTATCACTTGGACTGGGAATTGAGCTGAAGACTGTTCATGCAGGGGTGGGTTCAAAATGAGATGGCCTCCAGAAGTGCTGTGGGAAGTATCTGTCAGAACTCCGCTTCCTAATGATTAATGAGGAACAGTTAATGTCCAGCTACTGTAACTTTTCACTTTTTGCAATCCTTTGAAGTGATCCCTTCACTGATTTAATGTGAGTGAGCACCAGAAGAGAGCTACACCTTCCCAAAATCAGACATCAGAGTCTGATTCTGGGCAAGTGGAACAATGGTGTGAACAATCAGGAGCTCCTGAGCAGGCTTTGTTCAGGTGGTTGCTTCTCTTCTCATCATTAGATCCCCATTTTGACTTGCCTACACTTAGCTCCTATTCTTAAACCAGGCTAGCATTTTATCAATACAGATGGTATAGGTTCTATTCTATGTATTTTACTGCTTGTTCCATTTTGTGTCTGAGAGAGCAGCCTGTAGGATAAAGGCACAACACAAGGTCTGCGGCAAACAGAGCTGCATAGTGTGTATTCTCTAGACAACAACTACATAACTGAAGTTACTGGGACAAGAAGGTAGCAGTTAAATCTCCTTCTCTAAAAGCCTTAACAAAATGAAGTTTGCTGCAACTTCTGAGAGTCTGTTTTCACTGGCAGAACAGAAAGACTTTTTTCACAGATTTTGGAGCAAAGTTATTTTGGCTCTTGAGCTTCAAAATCTGAAGTGCAGAGTACTGCCTTGGAATTCAGTTACTTTTTGTGAGTAAAATGGAGAGATTGTGCTGTTAGATTTCATGAGAAGTTGTGGTTTTGCTGTTTAAGTGTGATTAGAATGGAAGGTTAGAGGGCATCCATCTTTCTTTGGTGTTGGGTGCTGTTGTGTGTGTTTAACGTGCTCCGTGACATAGTGTAAGATAAAGGCCTTCTGCTCTCCATGACTATTGAAATCTGAAGAGAGCATGAGTCATGGAATAAATGAACAGTGAGAGAAAAAGACTGACGGTAAAACAGGAAGGAGAGAACTAGGAACTCTGTGTGCCCTTTATCTGCATAGCAGGACATTGCAGGGCCATTGCGTGGCTGACAAATTTGAGACAAGGAAGCAAAAGGAGTCAAGGAACTCAAGTGCTGGGATGTGGGACTAAGCCTGTGCTCCACTGGCATCTTCAGGAGCCCGCTTGCCTTGATGGTACCTTGATACCTTTCCAACCTCAAGGATTAATAACTGTGAAGGAATTGTGTGGGCCTGTATGTAGCCCACAGGTTTGGTGAATGTAACATAGGTTGTACTGGTTAGTTCTGGATTTGTAAACATCAGAAAGAGCAATTTTTTTCTGGTTCTGTGTATCATAGTTGTCTTCTATTGTTTTGAGTGTGTGAATAGATATCAGGTAAGAGCCTTGGAGAAGTGGACATTGTTGTGTTTCTGAGCTGTAACCAATAGGAGCTGTCCTAAGGGCATTAAATGTTTTTTCATAAAAGATCAGGAGCAATAAGCAGCTGGGGAGGGGTGTGAGGAACATCCACATGCGGAACACATCTGCATCTAATCCAGGGAAAATGCTGGAACCTTGTGCCAAACATAAACATATAGAGACGGTGGGAATGGCAATAGGACTTAGAGACTTCAGTTCCTACTGACACAGGGTATTCTCTATCACAGCCTTTCACTGCAGCCACTTCAGCCTCATTTCTTAGTGTCTAAAGCCCTAGGCTATGAAAGTTCTGCTACTCTCCTTTCCTTGGCATGTAAAAAGGATATTTAACACCCTGTTTGATCAGGTCAGCTGACAGCAGCACACAAGAACTGGCTGTTCTAAATATGGGGTCTTCTTGCACTGAGAACAAAGCGGTAGTTGTGTTTAGCTGGAGAGCAATAATTATACCATATTATAAAGCCAAACAAAATTACAGTGCATTCTCAGATTTTTTTTTTTTTAATATCAGAATTTGGATCTTTTTACTCAATATTAGTCCTTATGTTAACTTTGTATAGTGTGTGAAACTCTCTCTGCTATAGGTCCAAATGCAGCAGAAGGATCAGGGGATGGGATTGTCCCTGCAGGTAACAAGTGCTTACTTCAACCTCTGAAGGCAAAATTCTGTTTCATGCATGTTGGTTTGGCTTTGAAAATGGGTTAATACAAATGTTACTATGGGTTTCAGTTTAAAACACAAATTTGTGGGCAGGATCCATCCAGGCTGGCAGATTAGAATTGTTTTTAGCCAGGAGCAGTTTGGCCTGGCGTGAGGAAGGAGCATGTGGCTGAAGTTCTGGGGAAGCATCACAGAATGCTGTTATTCAATAGGCACCTCCTGTATTCTAGATCATTTTAGGGTGAATGAAGGATGTCATTTGTCTGTGTTATGCTTACAGAGAAACCATTTTTCCAAGGAGCTGTAAAACTGAGGTCTTTATTACCTGTGATTTATCCTAGCTATTTAAACACTGTCCAAGAAGTAAGATTTCACTTTAATATAGCATCTTTGTGGTTCAAACAGCTGTTTTCTGCCTATCTATATTTCCTCTTTGAAAAAATTTTACCTAGTTTTATTTCTTGAACTGGAAGTTTGTTGTAGTAATGTTGATATTGACTTGCAATAAGTCAATTATGCCATTCATTTGTACTTCATTGCAATCAAAGCCCTTCTCAGAATAGAAGTTAATTTCTCTCCCTCCTACTCTGAATAATAGATAACCCACAAGATAAGTACAAGGAGCAAAAACTGCAGAAAAAAGTAAATAATCTTGAAATAACTTGAGTTAGTCTCCAAGATTAATTTAGTGTATGATGTGGTTTTGTTTTTAATAGCTGTTCTATTAAACTGAGGTTAATTTCTTTTGCTGTGTTTGATTTTTATATACATCCCAGTGGTGGAAGTTTGTCTTGGCAGAAAGGCTCACTCCTTTAAAAAACTGAGAACCCAAAATTCTGAGTTTTCAGGGCAGACTCTGATAGTGGTATAATTATTCTAAAGTCAGTAGAAATGAAGTGAGATATGTATTAATTCTGGAGTTTCTTGGGTCATGCAGATATAAAGAATTGTGTACTTAGCCCAATAACATGTTTGGTCCCACAGTGAAAAGGTACAGTGGAACTTCTGCCTTTTAAAACTGCTTTTGGTACTTTTATCTAGGGTAGTTTGATACCATCTTGAGAAACAACTTCTGATGAAGGCTCAAAATCTTTCTGTGTAACCAGCAGAAATGAGAGGTCTACAAAACTTTTTAAGCCCAGCAAGAGAGGAGAGCACTGAGAAGACCTTGTGAAAGGCACAACAACCAAAGTATTAATGAGAAAAAACTCAGGTATAGCTGCTGCAGGACTAAGGTTCCTTCCTCATTTTCATCTTGTAAAACTTATTTAACAGCTATTATTTCCCAGGATCTCATTTTTATTTGATGTATGAAGACTCCCCTTGCATATATCTTTAGATGATTTGATTGCTGTCTGAACTGGTGCTCTGTGGGAATAATCCCAGCAAAGGGACCATTACTCTGCTCAGGTTTTGGGCTACTGCTGCTGCAGAGCCTGGCTTTGCAAGTGATTTTACAAAGTTGTCATTCCCCTGGGGAATTCTTAATCTGCAAACAAAACATTGCTTGTGTTCCGTTCTCATTAACTTCCAAGCTACCACCTGCTTTGCCTTGAATTAGTAATGTAATTGCAGACAGATAATGTCTTTATAGCAGGAGGTGATGGAGGAGGGCTTGTGGCGTGGCTGTGCTCTTAATGAGGGGAACAGAGGTGTGCAGTGGGAAATAGGATTGTCACTGCTCAGACAGAGTGTCAGTGCTCTGCCTCTGCCACCAAGGACAAGTCTGAGCACCAGGAACGAGGAAACAGCCTCCAAATGAGTCTTTGGGGAGGTACTCCTTTTGCTGCGATTCTCTGGTGTTTTTTTACCTACTGGCTTGTGTGAGTGCTTCTCTGATCAACAGGGAAGACCTGCACAGGGTCTGCAGACATTGTTTGACTGGTCACTGCATGAAGCCTGAATCATGCTTGCATTTCTTTTGGGACTAGTGCAGTTAAACTAGCAAGAATAAAAACAGCAGACAGAAATAAATGTTTAAAGGCAATATTGGTCATACATAGGCCTTATAATTGGGAAAACTGCCTGAAAACAGAGCGTTTAATGAGCAGCGTTTTTGACACCAATTCTTTTGCGTTATTTGTATTTATTTCTTTTCTCTATTTACTGCTGGGAGAGGCAGGGATGGTGTTTTAGAATGTTCAGGTAAATACCTGTTGGAATGAACCCTCTGCGCTCCTGCTGTTGCCAGGTAAGCAGCAAACCGACAAAGCAGAGCAGGAGCAGAGCACGTTCACACATCTCTAGTGCCTGTATGTTCCCCTGTGCTCCTGCTCCTGGGCACTCTGCACCCAGGTGGCAGCAGCTCTGAGCAAAGTGGAAATATAGGGCTCTCCTTGGCTTCTCTCCAAGGCATCCAGCCAATAAAATCTCTCACTGACAAGAAGGCTGGTTTTGTATTGACCCCCTTCTCCATACAAGTCCAAGAGGAAATCCGTGCTGCTGGGCTGGAAGCGTTTAAGAAATGCCAAAAAGTTCCCACGAGTCACTTAGTGCAAGACAAACAGAACCCCGGGATATATTTCATTCTGAACAAAACAGATTAGTCTCTGAATCTTTTTTTTTTTTTTTTTTTTTTTAACAGGGTCCCACTGTTAACCCTACTAGGAATATTTTTATTAAGGTGCCTTGATGACAGTGACACTTTAAAGGTGGTATTTTATTACTGCAAATTATGTTGGAAGGAATTGTATTTTTGGAGGATTCCCTACTTCTTTTCCCCATGATGTGTAGGTTTTAATTCATAATAAAATCTCTAACCATTTGTGGCTTTTACTCTGCTAATGTGGAAAATACAAAAGCTGAAGCAAGCTTCTTAATAGAAAGCCAACCTGTGATGTACTTATTTTAAATGCTATTGAATTATGAAAAAGGGGAGATAATCCTTCCAAAAAGTACTTTTGCACACTTTATAGTCTTTGTACTTTTCGGGTGTTCTATGCAATTGTTTTCTACTTTGTGACTGTCACCCTCTAGGTAATGATATTGAAAGTTGATTTTTCCCATGGCTTAAACAGCTTGATTCTCCTCATACCAGAAGGAAGTAACTTTGTTACATGCCACATTTTTGAGGATATTAAAACTTTGAGTTGTTCAGGTCTTGCTGGGCAGGGTAATTTTCTCTTCCCTCCTATTAAAATCAAAATTGACCGTTGAGGACATTCTCCTGGCCCAGAATGTATGGGAGGACGTTGAGGACATTCTCCTGGCCCAGGCTACTCAAAGGGAAAATCAGTTTGAGTGGCCAGAGTGGTAAGGCTGCAATCTCTTCTGGTTTTGCTCTGTAGGACAGGCTAATACACAACTATTCCTTGCCAATCCTAGCTGTATGAAATTATATGGTATAACGGAGACATTTGAGGTGCAATCTGTCTGAGCTTGTGGCCTCCCTCCCTTTGCTACCCCACCCGAATACTTTCTGTGACCTGGAAACTTAAAGAAGATTTATGTTTCAGCTATTTCCCCCCTCAAGTCTGGCTGCTCCTACAGTAAAGATCCTTTATTAGAATTACATTCTAATATGGTCAAGACTTTGGCTTCATGGTTGTGGAGCTTAAGGGTTTGAATACAACTTTTTAAGACTTCCAAGATTTAAGTCAGCTTGTGGGAGGAAAATAAACTAAACCCCATCTCCTTTCTAAGCAAACATGAATGCTTAATTTTTCTCTGAGCTGCAGATTTGGCACTTCCTGATTTGAGGCTCTTATCTTTTTGGTAAAATACCATTATTGGTTTTAACTAAAGCAGGCTCTGTACATTGAAAATGATAAAAGATTGCTAGCAAACAGCCCAGCTGAGAATACACTGTGAGCAAGAATTTTCAGGAATTACAGCAATCCCAAAACCATCCATGGCAAATCATATCCACTTGGGAAGGTAACCGTTCCACTCATATCTAGTTAGCTTTGGATGGCTTCCCAAATCCCAAATTTTTTATCTCTGCATTTGTCCCATAGGCTGTGCAAAGCCCCTGTGTAACATCATAGAAATTACAAAAGAGTTAATCCAGAAGTGATGTTGGAATCCAGGATTTGCTTTGGAAAATTTCTATCATTTTCCAAAGTGGAAAAGTTTAACCACATTTTCTTGCATTTTCTTTATTCCTAAATTGGTCACTTCAGAGAATGCCTGTTCTGGAACTTAAATGCCAGAATAAGTAGGAGAAACTTATAAAAATTAAACATTATCTGTGCTCTTCATGTAACAATTTCTATGCAAGCACTTAAAAAAACTACTTAAATCCAGAAAATAAGGCAATCCCTTTTGTGAGGGTAGAAAAGAATTTTTTTTTTAATGGTGGCTCTCTTGAATAACTTAGTCCCTGGAAACACCGAAAAAAATGTACCACCCTGATTTTGTCGCCTTTCTTTGCAGTCAGAATCCACCCCCCAAAAAAATGGTTATCAGGACTGGAGTTACAGGTTTTGATCTTTACATGATCAAAACTCAGAAACGTCTCATAAGGTATCTGATTCCAGGAACAAAGAGCAGGGTTACTAGACCTTGTTCATTGATATGAATAGGGGAACAGACCTTAGATAAAGAAAAGTGAAGATCTTGCATGGTACCGCTGTTTAGTTGAATTTGTGTCAGTTCTTGAGTGATTAACCTGATAAAAGAAAAAGCATAATCTTGTTGGTTTTACACGATGTTACAGGTGTTTCAAATTAACTTTATAAACTCGAGTTTCTCTGAGTCAGTTGCTCTGAAAACTTTGACTACTTAAACACAATATTCCTTTCCAAGAATATCTTTGTCTTTCTACCAGCTTTTCTTTTTATGTATCTGTTGGGTGGTAGGTCTGACTTGTGAACTGTAACTAAAATGACTTTATATTAGATCCCACACTAAGCAAACTGGCAGCCTTTAATGATGACTAGTAAAAGATGTTTTTGTGCTACATTTCCTTAGCAGAAATACAGAGACATATTTGAAACTAATTTATCCATTTTAAGTCTTTCAATGTTTTAATGATGGTGCTTTCCATGAATTAACAAAAGCTCGCTGTAGAGGTATAGGAAAAATGCTTTACTTTACTGGAGATGAATTAAAGATATTCTAATTGTACATAGCATATTTCTGGCTTTGTACTGTGAAATACATCAGAGCTCAAATAATTGCCTCCTCTTAAATGTAACTCTAATGTTTTCAGTCAATTATATTTCACGTGACTTCATGTGAAAGAGGAAGAAAATTTGCCTGCTATCAGTAAGAATGCAAGTTTTTGTTCAGTTTTGGGGCATTTGAATGTCTCATGGAGTCTCCATTTGTGGCGAGTGACGTGATGATACAAAAAAAAATACAAAGCCTTAACTGCATGTACAACAGGACCACAACGAAATAATTCCATGAATTAATGCATGCAAATTACTGGAGAATAAGCCTAGTCATGGCATTCATTTTATTGCCTTCAAAAAATGCCCTGCTGAGTTTCTATAAACTTACTGAACAGAGGGCATTGTCAGTAGCATCACTAAGTGGAACAGTATTTCAAAAGCTCTGGAAAACAATTCTGTTTTTAACTCCTTACAGAAGAGAGTATCTCTTTTGCTTATTCATGGAAGTTGTCGTCAAGTAGTTTATTTTCTCTTGTTAGATTTTTAGCTTCTGTTAATACCTTACTAAAGCATGAGCTCTGTGCTCCTGCCCTTGTTTGTTAGCCTCTACCCTGCCTTAAAGTTAGGTGTTTTCCTAATTAGGAAACACCTAATCAGGTGTTTTCCTTCCGCTGACATTTCCCTCCGTAAAGTTACCTGCAGCTGTGTCATGAGGGGAATAGAAACACTCTGACAGACTGCCTGTTGTTTGATAAATGGACACTTTGCAACACATGTCTCCAGTAGTACATTATTCTCTTCAAATCATTGAGCTGAAAGGCTTGGGCATGAGGTTATTCAAATATCCTCATCCACAGGTTGTCCATCATGCTCCCACAAAAGACAAATGAAGTAGTTAAATTCACTACTCATCCACCAGCAACCTTGTTTTATACATGTGTATAATATCCATACTCAGGTGCTTGCATAATGATTTGTTTGTATTTCTGTTTGTGTTTTGTTAGGAGCTGTCTGAAACATAAATCTGTTTTGAAAATACAGTATTGCCTAACCTAATAATTATGTATTTTTCTGTAAGTTTTCAAAATATTCCTTATAAGAAAAGTCCCGTGACAGGGGGAAATGGGCTGCAACTGCATTGCAAAACATGGATACTGTTTATTCCAACTTTATATTGGAAAAATTTCATGTTCATTGATATCAAATAAGCTAGTCATTTCATTTTTTTAAATAATAGCATCAGAAGACTGAATGGTGTAAGAGGAAAAAAAGACAGGTAAAATACATTTCAGTCTGATGCTGTGCCTGCACATGTCCAATTCCTCAGAGATGCTCAATTACACGAGTTTTACAGTATAATCTGAGGTGTTTTACACTGCTGGCGGCCATGGAGCTTCTTTTCTGTTTGGAAGTGAGAGATGATTAACAGAATACAGGATTTATGCGAGTCCTTTTAAGTGATGTGATTGAAAGTGCAAGAAGTGAGCATGAAGGTACAAGATACCATGATAAGGGGGGAGGGGGGGCAGAGGATGTCAACAGCTTCCATTATCAGCTCTTTATTCCTTCGTGTTACAAACTATTCTATTGCTACACAGCTCTGGCTACAGCTCAAAAACATCTCTTGACGTGAGTTTCTGCCACAAAGTGAGATGAAATGTATATTTATTAGCACAGATTCCTACCTGTTCTTGAAAGGAATCTGTGTTTTGTATGTGTCTGCAAACAGATTTTTTCTCTGGCTTTCTTCCTTTTCTGTTCTGCAGCTTCTGGTACTGAAGTGCCAAGCCAAACACGTTTGGTTCCCTGTGGTACACGCTGCTTAAACCAGAATGCATGGAAAATTGAAATTTAATAGATTCCATCTCTAACAAAACAGGGGGTTTTCTGCACTATCTACATTTCAGTTCTTGGTAACCACGCAAGAATTGCTCCAAAAAGCCCTTGAACTTTCATAGTAAAAGCTGTGTGCATTCTATTAGGATATACACACACAAAATACTTTCACGCTTCGCTAGAAAATAAACCCTTAAACTACCAAAGTCAGAGAAATGTTCGATGTTTTTTTCTTTACCCAAGGAGGGTAGAGAGAAAAAAAAACTTTGACAAGGAAGATTTGCTATTTTGGAATGTAGAGGTCTCTAAGCTACTCTAAGTTGGGCCAAAATATTTAACGAGCAACAGAAACAGAAAAAAATGTGCAGTATGTTCAGAGGAGGAGAACTTCCAACAAGTTGATGCCTTTTTTTTTTTTTTTTTTTTTTTAATAATCCTAGGAAGCAAAAAGCAACAGATGAAGCTTCAAAGTTAGGCTGTTGACTGTGGTGCTAATGTTGGTTATTTTGGGATGTAGTTTGTGATTACAGAGAAGGGTCTATGCCAAAACAGGCCATGCAATAGAAAATAGAGGAAAAGATTGGAGGTGGGAGAGTGCGGTACTTTGAAGCAGGGATTGAGTCAACTCCTGGCTTTCTCCTCTACTACAGACTTTCTCAGCAGTGCAGAGCTAATCTGCTGGTGTTTGTCATTACAACTAGAACCCCTTCCCTGGAAACTGATGGGGACAGCTGATAAGTTTTGAGGTTTTTTATTTCTTCCTGTTTAAAACAAACAAACAATGAAAAAAAAGGCCGCAAACCCTTCCAACTTGTCATAGTGGATGTCTGATTTGTGTGAATTTCTCAAGGAAATTTCCTTTCAAGGGATGTGTGTGTGATCACTGAGTCTACTCCGAAAGCAGAAATTAACCTCCTCTATTTGTCATCCCAGGCCAGTGGTACCTGGTGTAGGACTTGCTGCTGCCTGAGGCAGGTAGGTCACAGTAGCCCAGCAGATGCACTTGCAGCTGATTTGGGCTGTTTTTTCTTCATGCAGCTAGTTGCCAGCCCAGCTAATTAATTCACCCTGCATAATTTGAAGTGGGCACCTTAGCTTCTTTTTAATGGAGCTGTTAGTCAGCCTAATGGGGTTTAAAATATTATTTTACTCAAGAAACCCATGCAGACCAGGAGTAGAAACCCCCCCAATTACTCTTTCAGCCTAGTAATAGCAAGCAAACAGGACAACTGGGCTACAATTAAATGTTTGCTTTTTTCCTTTGAGCTCAATGTCATAGGTTTAATGAATCAAGACCTTACACTTAAAATCCGTTTCAGAACATCAAATTCCTGTGAAGACAAAAGGTCTCTCTGCATTATTACAGTGTGGAACAGATGACCTTCTAATTTCCATTGTTTACAACACAGGGTAGGGTTTGTCTGTATATCTGCCACTGAAAGACGTAACCAATATTGCTCTTATTTATCTTGTGTTCAGTTACCTCTTGGGAGAAGGACACAGGAGGAGAAAAATAAAGAACATTTCCAAGCACATACAACCAAACTGAGTGTGGTTTGAATATTTAACGGCAGAGTAAAATTTGTGGATTAAAACCACAGGTAAAATGTACTGCACTGACTCGGTGGAAAAGTGTATTTATAATTTCCCCTCACTGGGATCCGTCTTCTTCCTGTGATCTGAAGTTGAAGAGAGAGGCTGAGTATAAATACAACAGGAGTCTGGCCTCACGGCAGGTAAAGTGTGGCTACCTTTATTTCTGGAGCATTTCAAAGCATTCAGAGATATATCCACAATGCACAGTCTGCAGGCTTGATATGCCTGCCTAGACACAACCAGGATGGAAAAGGCAAGGAAATAGTTTACAAGACATCTGTTAATCCATGACACGTTCTTTTTGGAGGTCAAAGTAATTTACAGTGCAGTCAGATTAGAGATGTAGCATCTTCCTCAAGCAGGGGACTCTGTTCTGTGCCAGGTGCTCACACAGACTCTTCTGTGGCAGCAGCATCAGGAAAAGCAGCTTGAGTTATCAGAAGTGTTAGAGAAGCAACACATGGCACCAGCAGGTAAACTGCTGCTGGCCAGGCCTCCAAACTCCTTAAAATATCACTCACGAAAACTTTCCTTGAGGAAAGTTTCCATGCCTTATTGCATTCCCTGTTTTTTTCCCAGAGTTGGATCCCCAGGCCTGGCATTGAGTTCCTGACAAGCTTCTGCCTCCCCAAATCCATTTGTCTTTTCCTGAACTTGATAATAGAGTCCTGTGCTTCCAGCAGGAAGAAAATTCCTTGTTGTGACTGAATTCCTGGGTCAACTTTGGCAGCGCAGGAGAAGGTCAGTCCAGAGGAGGTTGTGGTGTTGCCTCCTCCCTGTTCCAGGCCTGTTCCTCCCAGCCTCCCAGGTTTCCTCATGACTGTCACAGGTAAATTTCTTCCCTGCTGTGGGAAGCAACACTAAAACACCCGGAGGCCTGAAAACACCCAGCCATTAAAGAGTGCAAACACTTGGGCTGCCTGACAATCACCTCTCTGAGACCAAGGGTCCCACCTGCCACAGCTCTGTGTTTGACATCAGCCCAAGAGGGTTTGTCTGAGTTGTTGACACCATTATTTTTTCTGCTGGGACAAAAACCAACCAAACAAAAAAATTGTCTCATCCTACATTCCAGCCTTCAACTTGGGGTTTCCATGTCCTTTATTCCCCATCTAAATCAAGCTGCTGAGGGATTTTAGGCCAGATTCCTCCTGCCCGTGGACAAAGCCAGGTTGTTGAGTCACTGGCTGTTCTTCAGTCTCATAGGTGCTCATTATAGAAATACATAAATTCCATGGAGCTTTAGGTGTGTGTTGTGTAAATGCCTTGTACCATTAGACTGCTTATCTCAGTCCATTCCTTTAGCCAAGGGGAAAAAAAAAAAAAAAAGGAAAAAAAAAAGATGAGAATAAATATAATCTGGTATATGAAACCAAGATTTTAAAAAATCATCTTATCTGCTGTATGTTGCTAATTTTACTTGTATAGTTGAAACAGGCACTGCAGTTCTAGTAAGCAAGAATACCTTCTCAAACAGGCATGGGTTTGTTTTACTTGGAGAACTTGTCCTGGTAGTTATGGTTTAAACAGCAGAATTTTAGTTTGTGAATGATGAGGTTGAGCACCTGGAAAGGTGCAATAACAGATATAACTGTGTCTATTCCTCATGGAAGGTGGTTTAGATTGTAATCATCCATCAAAATTTGTATGTCTTAAGCTCTGGCAGCAGACCCAATGATTCTCCTAAAGGGCGGAGGTAAATTCAATGTATTCCACTTGATTTTCTGTTTGATTTGTTGTATTTAAGAAGTACACAATTTATAAAACCAACATAATTATTTGAACAAGTTTTCCTTATGACAAAGTATAGTTTGGTCTTTGGCAGTCTGATACTGGGGAGCTCTAGAGATGGCAGGGCAGGCACAAACTTTTTTTGTATTGGAGAAAGGGCCACAGTGAGGTGGCACATAATGTGCTTTACAGTGAAAAGAAGAGAGTAAGAAATTACAGTAGGTATTTGAACTTAGATCAACACCTGAAGTGGACATTTAAGAGCTACTTAAAAAGTCGGAGATAAATCTGAGTGAAAAGGGGTTTTTTTTCCACATAAAGTATTAAAAACTTTAGTGCTCTGTAACTTTGAAGAAGGGTAGTCCCACTCAGCACACAGTGGGATGAACAAAGAGCAGAACGGATCACAGTTGGAAATGCCCTAGTATTGCTGGTTTAGTAGTCTCAGTGTCATTTTTAAGGCAGTTTTTGTGTAGATCTCTTAGGGGTGAATTGTGGCAAACCTTCTCCTTAATTGATTTAGTTAAAAATAACAAATATTTCTTATCTGAGTCATCATCTCGGTCACTTGATTAGCCTGGTGTTTCAATCAGGTCTGTTCTCTAAACAGCATCAGTGACATAGGGCTGACACTGACAAGTGACATTTTATTCACTTTTCATCCTATAATTTGTCAGCTTTTATTCTGCTCATTCTGTTTATATCCCATGACAATGTTTGCTTTGAATTTTAATTTAGGGTCACCTTGAGGGTTTAATGAAGGCAAGACATTGCTCACCACATATCTGATGCCCTGAAACTCGAGGGAAAAAGTGAAGTTTCATCAAATAAACTTCCTATAATTACTGTGGGGGAAGAAAAAGTGTGACCATGTGGAAAATTTCAATATTCTAAAGTTTGCTGATAAAATTGATGTTAAAAATGAGAGGGGTTTAGATATCAGGTGAGATATCTAGAGATTTAATCCCTCTCTTAAACACTGTTTCATTAAGAAAGAAATAAATGGCACAGGCTGCTTCAAGGGCTTGAGGCTCCACACAGACACCTTGCAATGCTTCTTCTTGAGGCTTCTGAACCATTCAGGTACCTGGACCTGGGATCCAGAAACTCGAAACTTGGGGGTTTTCCCTGATTTTACTTTATATCTCTGCTTCTGGAGAAAATATTTTTCAGTACCTAAGCTTGGCCTTGTTCGGGACTTGATTAAAACCTAAACTTTTAATGTCAGGTTTGGTCTGTGTTTCAAATTTCTCATGACTGAATCCAGTGTATGGAGACAAGAGTCAGGATAATGGGTAGAGGAGGAAATGACTAACAATGCCTCATGCCCTCTCATCTAGGGAGATGAATTATTCTAGGAAAATAAACAGTGAAGGTGCTGATCTAATGGGGATCTGATGGTAGTCAATTACAAGCAATTAATTAACTTTAGAAGGAAAATATTAAATTAAAAAAAAGAAAACACCAAGAAGAGAGAATTATGAAGTCTCTCTCTGGAAAGTTACAGTGCTGGATAAACTAGAGATGTCTGGGTGGCCAATTATTTTGTGAGCATTATTTTAGAAACTAGATGAAATCTAGAACTGTAGCCTTTTCCATTAAGGGAATGTTCCATTATTTTAGCATTTCCAGTGATCTAGTACGACACGGAGGTTATTGTACTCAAAAATATTCTTCAGGCAGAACTATATTACTGAGAATACAACCCCCAGCTGCATTTTCAAACTGAAAAATACCCAGCACAAGCTATGTGTTTCTTGGCGTCAGGCAGATTAGGTATCTTGGAGCAAATTTCCTCACTGGGGCTGATCCTAGAAACAAAACTTAATATCTTTGATTTGTTGTTTGGCTTGTTATTTTTAAGTTTTTTTGGTTTTTTGTTTGTTTTCTTTTTTTTTCCTCAAGATTGGTTCTGCTCTGTCACACTTAAATTGTTAAAAAAAGTTGCAGGAAGAATCCAAGATGTATGGGTAATATTCTTGCTTGTTAGAAGTTTATACTTGGAATATGGAGGAGGTAAAAAAATAAGGTTGTTAACGTGTGTTACTTTGCTTGGTAGAATAAGGTGACTTAATTACAGTGTAAAACTATATGTTTTTCTGTATAACTGTTATGCTTTATTTGGGGTTTATTTCCATTATTAAACTGAAAAAATAGTTTATTTGTCATATTGGCCACATTGCTGGGATCATAAGTCTCTCAAATCTTCTATCAAAATCCCTAATAGCTGTCGTGACTTTATTCATGTTTCACAAAAGCCTGTAATGTCAAAATAGCTTTATGGTCCTCATTACTTGCTTAGTAAGTGAAAATTCATATTTATTTGAATCAAAAAGAAATAATTGTGCCAAACCATGTGGTTTTAACCAGGTTGGCTTTGCAAGAACCCAGTTCCTTCCTGCTTAATTAATGATCAGAACAATCTTAGAGATAAAGCTAACACTTTAAATAGATACTTGACAACATATGTGTTCAAATCATTTATCTTAAGTTTATAAAGGACTTCCAGAATTCTTAAATTTTCTTTATGTCTAGCAAGTAATTACAGATTTTTTTTTGCATCACCGACTCTTTGGATCTCTCCTACCACTTTAGCAGTTTGTTTAAGCTATCCTTGTATAGAGCTGGCTTGTGGTTGCTTAGTCTTCAAATGTATTTTTGTCCCTTCATGGTTCCCATTATTTGTTAAAAGGTTTTGGAAAAATTCCATCATCTTAAAAATCATGGCTTGTAATGAGCCATAATCCTTTTGCTCCTCTGAGACAGGAAAACTCCCATTATATTATCTGGGTTTCCATCACAACCAGTGTAAAAGATGACTTTTTTTTTTTTTCTCAGTATTTCCTTTAATATTAAATGTCTAAGTTGTGAGTTCATACAATGACAGGATCATTCAAGTTGGAAGGGACATGTGGAGATATCTAGTTCAACTTCTTGCTCAAACCGTGGTCATTCATGAGGTCAGAGTGGTGCCTTAAGTTTCAGCTTTCATGTTTTTCAGATTCTGTGCTGCCTAGGGGTGTACTTCTGAGCCTCGTATTAAGTGCCAGTAAACTCTCTTCGCAGAGTAGGTAGACAAAACAGATTCTTTTCCTGCTGAAGACCAAGGACAACTTTCAGGCCCAAAAGCATAAACAAGGGTGGCTGAAGGGGGGAACAAGAAGGATGGGACCTCACAACCTGAAGCTGTAATTGGACAATTAAACCCCAACATGCAAATGTATGAAAAGCTATAAAAATGTAAGATCTCATGACTGGTCAGCCATTTTGTGACCATTCTCAGTCCACCTTGGGTGTAGCCCTGGTCAGGCTCTTGTCCTGCCCAAGGTGTATCCTGGAGGCCTTTCAATAAATACCTGCTTTATTCTCTAGCTCTGCCCAGTCTCTGTTCTAGGTCAGCCTTCCCAAGTCATCAAGGGCACTTTGTTCTGGGTTTTATCAAGAAGGTGTTGAAAATCTTCACAACAGTCCTGAGCAAACTGCTCCACTGGGACATACTTCCTCTGAAAAAGTTTCTTCTTATGGCTCATCTGAACTCCCCATGTTTCAGCTCACTCTTTCTTCTCTTGTCCTCCTGCCATGCCCTCCAGTTTGGTTCCACCTCCCTGACACCTTTGGGCGCACTGGTCAATGGCTTTAAGATTCCACTGAAACCAGGTCTTCTCCAGACAGAAAAACCCCCAGGCCCTCAGCTTCTCCTTCAGTGCAAGGAGACTTCTCCTCCAGTCCCTGAGCAACCTCCGCTGAACCCTGATGAGCTCTTTCAAGGTTTGCACCAGTTTGTCCCTCAGTCTGCCAGCTGTGCTCTTGCCATGATATCTGAGCATGCTTTTGGACATCTTTTCTTCTGAGGATGCCTTTGGACATCTTTTCTCCAGAGCACAGTGCTGGCTTGTGGCCAGGTCCTTTTCTTAGAGCTGCTTCAAGCCCAGCAGTGCCCAGGAAGGGGAGGGGTCCTCCTTTCCATGGGTTTCTACTTGTTCTCCCTTAAAATCTTAAAAGTCTGTGTTGACCCAGAGAATCTGTGGTTGCCTCATCCCTGGAAGTGTCCAAGGCCAGGTTGAATGAGGCTTCAAGAAACCTAGTCTAGTGAAAGGTGTCCCTGCCCATGGCAGGGGTTTGGACATTGGATGATCTTTAATGCCTCTTCCAACCCAAACCATTCTACAGTTCTATGATCAGATGGCCAAGATGGCTTTTTGAGAATATTCAGATTTGGTGTTAGCTAGCAGGGCTGGTTCTGTCGAGTAGTATGTGCAACACAACCTATGAATATGAGAAGTGCTTACATGAATAATTCCTGTTTGATGTTAGTGGAGCACAGTTTCAGGCCATGGCTCAGCTGCCAGGCTGTTTCACTGGACATTGCCCAAACCTTTCTGCCATTCTGCAGCTATTTGAGGAAAATGGAATGAAGATGAATGGAAGAAAAGGAATAAGTTATTTCCTTTTCATAAGGTGTGATCCAATTTTCCATGAAAATATGACTGAGAGATTATCAGAGGGTTCAGCAAGAAGTGCAGTCAAGGGCAACTTGTGACTCTGACAAGGAATTAGGAATCCTTCAAGGGTAGCCTTGGATAGAATCTAAGAATGCATAGCTATAACAAATTCAAATATTTGGAATTAGCTGATGAGCTCCCACTAAATGGGACAGAGAGGAAATGTGAGGGAAAACCGCACAAATAGGCTAAATTATGTCCTGGTATAAGTAGGTACAGGCCCATTAACTTTCCTTGCTTTGTATTATTCTACAGTTTGACCTTTGAAATTTTGGTTGATATACACAGGAAACAATCGAAGACCTGAAGTTCTATTCATCTGAAATTCAAATGATCTAAACTACCCTTAAAAAAGATTGCTTTAGTGGTGAAATAAAACCGTAAAATTATATTGTGTGTTGCAATTTCCCCCTGCTTTCAGTGGCTGTCTTTTCTGATGAATTATCTAGGTAAGATGAATGATTCCACTATTTTTCCAAAGTAATTGCAGTAATTCACACAAATCTACCCAAGACTTGCAACCAAGAGTGTAATTTGCTGTTTGAGCAAGCTTCCTGCCTGGTTAGGGGTTGATTTTGTTTTGCAAGGGGATGATTGTAGCCAGTGTAGTGGGGGTTGTTTGTTGTTGTTGTTGTTGTTGGGTTTTTTTGGTTTTTGTGGGTTTTTTTTTTGTTTGTTTGTTTTTTGTTTTAATGGGGCAAGCATTTGTACACAGGGCTCTCCCACACCAGACTCCAATGCAGGCAACATCTGTGAGGATGTGGCACATGTTTGCACAAGGGTCTAAATAGCTGCCAGTAAGAGACCAGACTGAACAGAAGTGTTTGTCACTTAATTTCACAGTAGAGATTTGAAGCTTGCCTCTGGAGAAAGTGTGGCTCAGGTAAGTGTGGATGATCTGTTTTGCACTCATGTTATTTGGAGATTTTCCCCTTTCAACCTAAAAATAATTAATTAGTTGAATGCACAGAGCAAGGGAGACTGTTCTGCTGACTTTGTGGGAAGGACACTCTGCAGTGTGGTGAGAGATTCTGTGTCCTGTTTCTGCTTGTCAGGCATAGGCCTAACCCTGAATAAGTCTACTTTGAGGGACTTCCCTAAAATAGCTTAACCAGGTTCTTTAACTTTCCCTTTTCTCTCTTGGTCTGTGAAACAAACCTTAAATTGTTTCCACTGCAGAATCAAAAATAATTTTATCTTCTTTTGTTCCCTGTTCCTCATCTCCTCAGGGGAAAAGCAGGAAAGAAAATGAACATCGTGACCAACTGCAGCAGTTATCTCTTTTCTTCAACTTCACAAAACAGGTATAAGACGAAGGGAAGTTGTAATATCAGAAAAATACTGCGATTAAATAGCTGGGAGTAGAAACTGAGCTTTAATTTTTCATTCTTGTGCTCAGAATACTTCCCTGTTCATTTTCATTCTCTGCAATTCTTGGAGCATATGAATTTTGTGCTGCCCTCCTTTTTTTCTGTCACGTTTTCTCATAAGTTCTTCAGTGCACAGAAGGATTTGGGTGCACAGAGGAATATTCTGCCTCCATTAAATTCAGAGCATCATTTCTCTGACCTCTTCTGTATGCTTTTTCATGGTAACTTCAATGTAACATTTTAAAAGCAAATCACAAACCCTGAATTTACTGGCAGGATAAAATCCCCATTCTTTCCTAGCTCATCTCTTAGCTCCAATATCAGAGAAACAAAGGAAAATGCTGTATCAGCATTGAATGGTAGTGATGGCATATGCATCTGCCCTGTGAAACTTCCACTGAAGGAAATTGATTTTTGGTGGGTGGAGTTGTTTTGGAATAGTTACAGGTCCAAGGAAAAAACAGCAGCAAATGCATGTGAGATGCTGTGACAATGCTTCTCTGTGCTAAGCATAAAAGTGAGCATAGTTAAAAATAAATAAAATTGTTGATCTGAAAGGAAACAAATTCATTCCTGGTTTACTGCATGGTTGCACATCTGTGAGCAAGGGGAGGATTTATTTGAGTGCGGATTTTCAGTTGGGGCTTCAGCTGTCTCTTCAAGAGTCTGCAGGGTGAACATTCCCACCTAGTGGCTGGCAGCAGTGCAGGTGAGAACTGCACAGCACCGAGTGTGGGCCAGGTCATTCTTTTTAGAAGGCTGCTCACCACACGCAGGAGGTTTGATATCTGAGAGACACCTCTCAGCTTTTGTTCAGCTTAGCCCCCGAGTATTTAATTGCTCTCAGTAGGCATCTTTAGCATGAAAACACAGAATGCAGGGACATTAAATTTGCAGTTGTGATCAGAAATCCATTGGCCTCAGAATTGCTGCAGCAGCAGGGCTGCTCCTCTCCAGAAGATGTGTGGTGCTGCCAAGTAGGTTCTGCACTAAAGGGGAAACAGTTTCAGCCAGGGCTCTGCCTGGTGAGAACACACACCTCTGCTGAGGGACTGGCTGAGCTCTGGGATGGGATTTGTTTCATTTGTCCCTTGCTAAAACATTGGTCAAAACCAGCAATTAGTTCTTAACTTATTCAAACTATAAATCATGCTTTTCTGTAACCTAATGAGTTCTTTACGAGGTTTAATTTCCTAATGCTGACAATCCAATTCTGTTACTTGCTGTTGTGCTGCATCACACATTGGCTCATTGAAAAGGCAAGAAACTGGAAGAGGTTGGATGTCTGAAATAGCTCAGGTATTTGTGGTTTGACTAAGGCTGGCTTGAGTAGGCAGCAGTCCGAAGAGTAGGTTTTATGCGTTTGTTTTTTTTTTTTCTTTGAAGACGAGCATCACCTACTATAACTTTGTTCCCTGCTGGTGCTGCTGCACCCAGCAGATTTTGCCTACGTCCCTGGGGAATCTGGAGTCACTGGGACAGTAGTAAGTAAGCCAGTAAGAACAGCTGGTAAGTACAGGCAAAAGTACAGGCAATTCTGACAAGAGGACTAAGGTAGAAGCTGAAGTGGAAAAGCTTTCTTTTATCACAACTGTGTTAAATGGATCAGAAACGGGGGTAAAAAATATATATATCCACTCTTACGTCTGTGTTGGTGCTTAAACCAGGAAGAGTAATGCTGAGATTGCAATTGAATCACGTCAGGAAAAAGGAGGCAAAATATTCATTACGAATACTGAGAACAATTCTACTCATGAATTTATGTATTTCCATGCTCAGTAGTGTAGTCTTCAGAATATCTTATTGTCAGCTTATGGATCTTATGTTCTCATGGACCAATTTAAAATCTTTTGCATGCTGCATATGCTCTAAGCTGTAAATGAGTTCTGTTCTGTAATACAAATATAGCTATTTCCTCTTGAGAAGATCATAGATCTACCCAAACATCTTCGAGTATACACAGTAGGAAAATATCCGGAGTTTTGACAGTGACATTCAGAGGAGTTTTATTTCTAAGTAAAATGAAACTTAGTGACTACAAATACCCAAGGGAGTTGATAAAGTGGAGCAGGGAATGGCTTTTAAGCAATCATAAAGTTGTTTTATCAGAAGAGTTGATACCACATCGTGTTGTTAGTTCTGAGAGATTTAACTTTCTAATCTCAAATGGGCTTTGTAGTGAGAAGGACTTCACAAATGAAATCCAACAGCTTGCAAGTGAGGCTCTGTAGCAGCTGATGACAGGGTTGTCTTTTAGGTGTTGACAATTGTTCAGTCACTTCCAAAGAAAAACTCCAGAGATCACTGTCTGTTCTGTATGAAACAGGGCTGGGGAAGTTGCTGCTTCCTGAGAACACCATTTCAGCAGTGGAGAATAAAATGGGACCAAGTCAATAATTATTTTTTTAAGCCAAAATATACCCTGTTCAAATAATTACTTTCTTAATCTGCCCCCCCCCCCCCCCTTTGCATTGTCCAGTTCCCACACCCACAAACAGAGGAGACCTGCAGCAGCAGATTGGAAACTCATTTATTTTTTCTTCTACATTCCACTGACACTCGTTTAAAGTCAAAAGCTTGCTGCAAGCTAATAGTCTTTAGAAAACTTGGGTGTTTTTTGAAAACAATTGCTTGTTGAGAAAAATACCACCAAAACAATTATATGGAGGTGTACTGATTATTGCACAGAATGTGTTCAGGAAGTCCAGGAATTAATTTTCTGTCTATACAAGAGAGAAGGCTGGGAAAAGCTGTTTAAAGAAGAAGTGATTTTAGTCTAAGATTAAATGAAACTCTGAAGAACCCACCATTCACTCAGACCATGACAGCATGTTCTGGTTAGCCATTTAATGTAAGCCTCTCTTCAAAAAGTAGATGCCAGAGCTTTATTATTTTAACATTTCTCGGTGGCCAAGGACAGTAGTTCCCGTAACTGCTGAAGAGACAGCTGGAAACCCATGAATAACCTCCCTCATTAGTGAAGGAAAGGCCTATTGGACAAATGAGTCAATAAAGCATTAATCAAAGAGGTCATTTGTTCCTTTTGATGGCAAATTCTTTATACAAATGGCATGTGCAAACAGGTAGCAGTGGCTGCAGGAAAATCCAAGGTTTAAAGAGTTTAAGGTGATGGATGGTCCAGTAGTACAAGGCTTCTTGTATTGAAATTGGCAATGTGTATTAAGTAATTCCTTATTATTAGCTGAATAATTTTCAGTGATAGAAAACCATCTTTCTTCAGCAAAGAAAAGAGTGACTAGGAAGGTGACTTTTTATACATGAGAAAAGAGTTAAACTGTTTCTGATACAGACAAATCCATCCTAACTTCATTAGAATGTGCTCAGCTCATGCTTTATCGACTCCTACAGGGCTTGAGCACACCCTAAACCTCAAGAGGCTGCTGAGTCAAAAAAATCAGTAATCCAAACTTACTTGAAAGTCCTTTTCGGAACTGAAACTTGCAGCAGACTGTTTGCTTCTTCTGCAAAACTGGAGTCAGTTTTGTAAATGAAAAGTAAAGCATGACAGGTTATTATTTTAGGATGTGAAATCATACTTATGGTACCATTTGGTTGAATTTTTTGACAAAAAAATTCATGATTTTTGGGTGCCTTTTATAATTTATGGCTGAAGGCTGTTGTATTTTGTAATGGGGCTCTGGTGAAATGCTTTTAGCAAACAATTTTCTGATGGCTGCTGCAGTACCCATTGATGAAATAAGGACCTATAATGTGACTGAGCACTGGGGCAGGGGCATGTCTTGGCTGTATACCTTATAGTTGATTAACATCCACTGTTCTTGGTTAAATGACTCCATGAATTCCATTAGGTAGTGTCTGCTGGAGAGGGAAGCAAGCAGGACCTGTGAATCTGCATTATTGATCTGTGGATCTGTACCTTGGACTTTTGCCAATAGTATTTAATTGAAAGGAGGACTGAGATAAAATTAGAGCCTTGTGAATGCCAATGTGTGCTTGAAGCTTTGCTAACGCACTTGTTTTGAATCTCAATGAAGCATTCTCACATAAATAAAAAAGATTATTAGAAAATAAATGACGCACAAGGTGTATTTTATGAAACTAAATAAGGAGTAGCAGACTGGACCATATTGCTGGTCTACAGTGGTTTAAATATCTGTAGTACCAAAAAGGAAAAGTAATGCATCTGAGAGTGCAAATAACCTTGCCAGAACAATGTGGAGAGAGAAATGGCAGATGAAACAGAAAATCTTTTCTGCACAGCCTATGTTCTTGAATATTCTTGTTTTCAGAAGGATGAAAATGGAACATAACTGAATATCAAGACAAATCATGTCCATCTTTTGTTCGAAAGAATTTGTTTTGAACAATTGACAGCTTTGGCACCAAGAACCCTATCATGGGACAAATCCTTTATGGTACATTGCCTGAATATCAGCTCTGGTCTCTTCACAGCCTCAGTTATTTCATTCTTTTTCTTGACCGTTAGAAGACCACCAGATGGCCCTGTCTGAAATAACTGGAATGGCGTAAATACTAAAGAGGAGGGGAGAGGGAAGGGCATGTAGGGAAATATGGAACACAGATTTCATTCCTATTCCTATTAGTTTTCTAGGCCTACTTCAGCTCCTGGGGATGGGGTGTGTCAGACCCATTTGATCTTAATGGGAGAGATAAACACAGATTTCCATATTTAGTGTGGGCATTGAACAAGTCTGATACCTGAATGAATCCCATGGGCATGGGACTTTGGGAATGCAAGTCCTTGATGGCTCAAGATCAGAGGGGTTATTCAGGTCCCAGTGAGGATGAATGAAGCAATGTGGAGGTTTTTTTTGAACTGCCTGGCACAGATTAGCAGTGGGGAATTTAGAAAGATTTGTGAGCAGTAACTTTTTAAATTGCTGCAACGGCCCCCAGAATGATCCTCTCCAAAGCTTCAGACATTTCCTTTGTCATAGTTTTAAGTGAGTCACTACAAGTTTTCTTTCTCCTCCCCATGTCTTTTTTTAAACCCTTTGGTATTAGGGGAGCCAATCCAGGTTTACAAAAATGGTGTTTCCTTGTACACCACATAGCCTGGAAGAACATTTCCCCAATACCCACTTAGTAAATTGCAAGGTGCAACAGACAGCTGTCCTTGTGCAGGTGGGTTTTCTAGCCTGAATTCCTTGCTTAATTAAAGGGCAAATTAAATGTGCATCACATCTTTTGGTATTTTTAGCTGCAACAAGAAGAGAGCACTGAAGGCCTTTGAAGAGATTGTTAAAGAGTTTTTGCATATGATAACAAGCTTTATAGATAAATGTTTCGATATTAGCAAAACTGAAATTCTTGTACATACAGAATTTTCAGTCCCTTATCATGCTATATTTAATACTCATACACACAGAAAAAAGCCTCCAGTCCTTGAAACTCAGCTGCTTGTCAAATTTTGGATAGTAAAATAAAGGAAAAAGAGTAGATGTGGAAGATAAAATTAATGAAGATACCTTTACAAAGCCTAAAATGATCTGTGATGTCATGAAAACCTTTTTGTCTTGCACATGGAAACTCTAGAAATTTTTGCATGAAAACAAGTAGAATCTGAGCAATGTTAGGGAAATAAATATGCAGGCCTGGGGCAGAAGGAAAACCTACCCTGAAGTGCATGCGTAGATTTTACTTCTAATGCTCTTTATAATGAGATTATTCCGTGATCCTCAGGAGTACTGGCAATTAGTCAGGTTGCTCAGAAATTTGCAATTGGTTCCTGTCCAAATCGCAGCACATAAATTAAAGGAACGGTGCAGGGTGAGTGGCTTATCTGTGCTGTTCAATAATTTCAGCACACTGGATCACCTGGATGAGCTTCAGTTCTCAGGGAACAACGAATTTAGCAATTTAAAGCCAGTTTGACTCTATTTAAGTACACGAAGGTTAGAGAACGCTTGGAGGAGTGAATGTACAATGTGCAGATAATTGCCTAATGGAGAATGTAGTGCACTTGATGGAGACTTGTATTGATTGGTGGAAGGGGAAATGGTGTTTTTATGGAAGTCATTGGTGTCTTCTTGCACTGTACAGCTTAAGCGCTGCATAGCGTGTGATTTATTTGAGACTTCAGGAGAAGGGAGAGGGTATTCAAGTCTGGAAAATTTCATATGGAAAACAGTTTTACAGTTTTATGTATGTCCGAATAATCCAAATGTACTGGCCTTTCCTCACTTAAAGCTCTGTTTTAGATCCTGAGCTTGAACACATAGAACCAAGAAGGCTTTTGTCTGAATAAGGTTTAGGATTGATGTTTTTTCTTTGATAACAGAATCTCAAAGAATATATTATTTCTTAGGAATAAAACCAATCTAATGTAAGTCTAGGCATTTATAAAGAGGTTATTACTTATGCATCTTTTGGCTGGGTATAAACCCACCGATGTGAAGATAAATTACTGAAATTAATCTCACCTACCTGGTTTTGTAACCCTTGGGGCAATGCCTTCACTCCTTACAGGGTCTGTAGGTGCAGTTAAACACTGTCCAACAAAAAAATGCAGCATTACAGGTGTTCTGCAAGGAGAACCAGATTAATTTATGGAATATGCATTTTTAATTTTTAAAGGATTTGCTGACAATAATATATATTCAGGAACAACATACTAAGCTTGTTCAGATTGTCAATGAATGATTTAGGCCCCCAAAAAATGGGGGGGAGAGAGAGGGGCTGAAAATTTATTCAGAAGAAAAATTATTTTCCTACACATTGCATGCATTTCATTAATATGTCAGTTTACTATTTCCCTCCCACAAAAAGTGGAATCTTTTCTGAAACACTGTTCAGACTGGAGAACATTTATTTAATGAAGGCTGTCTGAAAAATAACCAAAACCTCCCAGTCCTGGTGATCTCCTGCTGAGTAAGAATCCCAGTTTTGACTCTTAGCTCTCTTCCCATTCTCCACAAAAGGCTTCAGAAGGACCACACAACTTAATGGAGGCATTTCCAATGGAGGCTTTTGTGTCTGAACTCTCACAGATGGCATCTAAAATATAACAAGGGGATTTCATTCTAGCACACCCCTCTGAACCAGGGGTGGGTTAATTCACAGATGAACCTCCAAAACTGGGTGAAATCAATCCCAATTTTTGTCCCACCCAGCTGGCTCCTTATTCAGCCACCTGAGCCGTGCTCTGTCTGGCTTTGTCACTAGCATGGCTTAAGTCCTTCTCCATCTGTCTGCTTTGCCACCCATCTTGCCTTTTGTTAAAAGAATACACCCTCATTTCCATGCCTTTTTGGGGTTCAGAAGTGGCAGGCTGGTCAAGGACATTAAATGGCATTTGTGTTCCTGCATCTCTTTATGCTCCCGTGAAGGAAGTAGAGAAATTCCTGCCCATCCCTTGTGGTTTCTGCTCTCTGCACTGTGGGAGAGTGATGGGTGTAAAAAGGTCAGCCTTCAGCTTCCCCAGAGAGCTGGAGCTTGTCTAATGATGCTGATGGCTCCTGGAAATGAGTTGCTTTTGTCATGGTGTCTGCTGACTACTCATGACCCCAGAGTTTTGAAAGTCATTTAACTTGCAAAGTCTGAACAGATAAAATTATGTCTTTTCCAACATCAGGGATGCACTCTTTCAGTGCCTCTAAAGTAGATATGAGAGGTTTTAAATCAGAGTATGTTTTATCCTTTCTAAAAGAACTGGAACTCTGTTATTCTGATTTTCTTCCTGAAATGGCTGACTCATGTAAAAAATGACCCCCACACCACCCAAGGCGAGGAGAGAAAAACCTTCCTTACCCTGAAAAATTCAACTTTGGGAAGAAATATGATATAGATAGCACCAACCTCAATGATTTGATCTGTTAGTTATAGAAGAATAAGAAGAAAGAGTCTTACACAATCTAATGAGAAAACAAGGCATCTTTATATTTGATTTATTTTTATGTGCATGTTTATAAATGTAGTTCTAGACTGAAAATTTTTCAGCTACCAGTCTTATCAGCAGAAAAGCATGGGCTGTAGGTATAGCAAAACTGCCCATTAATTTATCAAATGGCTTAATTAGGAAACAAGTCTTCACCAGAAGATCAAGTTTTATGATGTATTCAATAAGGGATAATGAGGAATGTTGAAGTTCAGTGCCTTCTTCTGTAAGCACATTTGAACTGCTGTCCAACTCCTAAGAAATTCCCCTAATCTCTTTTATATCAGATATTCTGGTATTGGTTGTTCTGGCTTTTCTAATCCAAACCTCTTCAGTGTCTCCTAATTTATCATTCCCTTCCATTCACCATGGATATTGAGGGTGGAAGGAAGCTGCTGTCCACCCCTTTATTTCTTGGCTTCATTTTATTCCAGGTGGCTGAAAAAGAAATGCTCTGATTCAAGTTAGGCAAAAATAAACGTTAATGAGGATTTCCTGCCATTTGAAGTAATCTGTAGTATTAAGTAATATGAGGATAGTGGAACTGCTTCTCTCATTAATTCTCCATGAGGTTTGAGTGATAGATGTTCTCCTGTAAATGTCCATGCTGGGAAGTTCCCTTTTATCTTAAGAATATGATTGATTATATTCCTGAATAGAGATGTATTTCTCTAAGTAAGCTGAACTGTGAGAAATGTCTCATTATCACCTTTTGATGGCAACAATTAACCTTTGTGAAATCTTCTGTTAATAAGATGTATTTGCAAAAAAATTATCTGTATTATAAACCTTTGTTAAATCTTTTAATTCCAAACTGCCCCTAGAAAAGTCTATTTGCATTGGAATCGTGGAACGTAATTTGTTAAAAAAAATCTCCTGTTTAATGAGAAGTTAAAATATAGCCCAGAGGAATCTCCTGTTTTTCTCCTGCTGACTTTTTGAATTTTCATCTTTGTGATTCGTTTTTCCAGGATTGGAACAATGTTTGGTATTGTCATGTATATAGTTGCTCACTATTGCAAAGAATTAACACAAGAATATCCTTTCCCAAACAACAGGATGCTTTTAATTGCTTCAATAGGGCTTCTGTACAAACGTATTTGTCAGGGAAAGGCATTTTCTTTACACTCATTTCAAAGATCGAGTGTTCCAAGGCCCTACAAGATCACTTGCAAAATGAGATTTACCCTTTGCCAGTGTACAATTAGCCTTATATCCAAATACATTAATAAGTGTGATTTTTTTTTTTAGTAAACAACACATGCCAACTCTGCATAATTCTGTAGAAATTATGTAGAATGCATAATACACTTCAGAAGCTTCATATGCTTAATTAGTGAGTGTGAATCATCTTATACACACCTTACACTTCATTCATCCACTGAACAAGACTAAAGAATTAATTTGAAATTATTTCCCTTCTTTTGGGATGCTTTTTAAAAATTATGCGTTGCTGCCTATATTTGTGTTGTTCAGTTGTCATACCTGTGGGGCAAATGAGAAATTGCTTGTAGACAAGCAAAGAAGAGGAAAAAAAAAGCAACAAAAAAAATTTCATCATCCACGGGCTTCAAGATAAGGAGGTTCCCTGTGAATTGCACATCAAAGGTAAAAACAGTTGTGAAATGGGAGGTTGAACAGCTTCTAACAAACTGTTAATTGAGACAGAAATGAGGCTGTGGAAGTGTGGGGTGAGACAATGATCCTTAAGGCCTGACTGGAAAACCTTCCACTGTGGTCACACGTCTGGAAATTAGTAGCTCTCTCGGTAAATTCTGCAGAACTGAAACCCTTACTCAGATGTGAGCTCAGTCCCTGGGCTTCACGAGGCACTTTTTCGGGTCCACCTATTAAGTGCCTTAGGCGATCCTACAAATTCTGATGTATGCATTTCTATTACTCTGGAGTGTCATATCGACAGAAGGTATAAATTTTTTTCCTGCAATCTGTATCACCCTCAGCTTTAAAATCACAGCATGATACAAGTCTTGGCTCGTAATAATGATTGTGCATTCATGACGATTGTGCTGGAAACTTTCCTTGAAGTAATTTTAGTATGATGACACTTCCTTTTCATATAGCATGGAAACACTCTACAGTAAGAATAATTATACTGAAGTGCTTCTTAAATTTTTGCTTAGGTCAATATATTTATCTGAGACTGCTGCTGATTAACAATTGCTCGTGAGAGCTTTGTAAGGCCTGTCAGTGCCTTCAGGGGCCTGATCTTGGATTTATTCACCCTAGAGGAGGAAGGAATTGGAGAGGTTCTGGTTGCTGTCCTCAAGTACCCGAGGGGCATTAGAGAGATGGTGATGTGATCTCCCCTTGGCAGGGCACAGCAAGAGAACGAGGGGCAACAGCCATAAGGCATGAAAAGGCAAATTCCAACAGAAAACAAGAGAAGTTGTGGGGAAAGTGGGGTGGGTTTGCTGTCAGAGAAGTGCGGTACTCCAGCAGATGCCCAGGGAAGCTGTTGAACCTTCACATCTAGAGGTATTAAAAACTTGAATGGATGAAACTCTGAGCCATTTGGTTTGACTGAAGTTTGTCTTGCTTTGAGCTGGAGGTTGGCCTGGATGATCTCTAGAGACCTTCCCACCAGAATGATTTGTGGTTCTCATCTCAAGTATCTGGACATGTGGTCAATTTCCCCGGTATGGAGGGAGAGGGTATATAAACCAGCATGTTCTTTCTTTAAAAATTTAAGAGGAAAAAGAAAAGGCAGGACAGTTAAAAGGTCTCATTTTGTTCTCGTGGGAAGTAAAAGTGTACTTGAAACCAGACTTACAAATTGAGAAAACTGTTTCCAACTGTTCTAAAGCAGCAAAAGAAACTACTGAAGTCTCAACTTGCTACTCTTTACCAAAAGCAAGCAGACTTGTGCCTCACCTTTTCAGTGATTGGTGCTATTCAGAATGGGAATATGAACTAAAAAATTGCTTAGATCTTCAGTTTTAACTCATTTCTTCAATGTCCCTATTCAGCCATCATCTTCAGTACTGGTTATTCTACTTGTTCCCAAATCCCTTAGCAAAACTTAAAAGAAAATAATCCTCCTCAGTATGCCTCATTGCCACCCATCGTCATCCCCAGGATTAATAGCATTTGTGATAACTGCAATAAATTGGACCATTTCATGTTACCATGGCAGCAAAGTTGAAAGTAGCAATTTTTTTCCCCAGGTTGGCTAAAGATACCCTTGCAGGTGAAGGATATAAACTAATATTGATTAAAAAATTTCATCTGTGTAACACCAAAATATCTTTTCCTAGATTTCTACCTCTCTGTGATAACTACCTGAGGTGTAGGAGTATTTAATTGAAGAGTAACTGGAGACAGAAGAACTTCCTATTTGAGTGTATCAGTGATTAAATGAATTTGACATTTTTGTCTTGAATGAAAGTGAATTTCAAGTGCTACTGTGAAGAACTCTTACCAAGCATATAATTGGAGCTTGTCAAAGAAAAGTTCCTTATACTGCTGTTTAAAAAAAAATATTAAAAAAAAATCAGGTTATCTTCAAAATTAAAGCAAAACTGAAACAAATGGCAAAAAGAAAAATCAACAAAAAGACAGAAGTTGTAATTAAAAGAAAGCTGTCTTTTCTGTTTTTCATGGACAGAAATACTCTGAAAAATCTATAAATGTTGTGAGATTTTTTTCTAATCGGCTTGTTCTGCACAGTTTCTATTCCTCTGTCACAATATTGATTGGCCTCTCTTAGCTCATGCTCTAGTATTAAAGACCCTAAAAGTCTGTCATTTTTGCAACCAAACATGTAAAGTGCTTTCTTTCTATATTCAAATGACCTAAAAAAAGCTATTGCTTATAAAGAGAAATTTTGGGGGTCACCTGTTAGAGGTTTAACAGGACGAACTGAGAAAAAAAATTAACAAAGCATTAAGGAAGTAATTTGATAACTGCGGTCTTCCTGTAATTTTTAATAGTTTAAGTAGTGTCTGATCTTAACGCCTCCAAGTCTGGGAACACTGAAAAGTTAGATATTCCTATGATCTTATTTAAAAGTGTTTTCAATATGATGGATTTGGTATTTGTATGTGCTGAAGAAAGAATTCCAGCAGCAGGAAGGCAGTGGTTTAATGTGCACATGGGGAAATAAGGGAACTCACCCCAGCACAGTCTGCCTGCAGTTCTGGGTTCCTTTCTTTTCTGTGAGCACAATGTTTGATGGCCAGCTCTGGCTGACACAATGCTTAACCACAGGATAAATGGAAACATCACACTATGTTAGCTGAGTGTTCCAAACATTTACATGACGGATGCTGTTAGATCCTTTAGCTCCTAAAAATGTGTTTGAGAATCTGTGGCACTCGGTTTTACTGGGTTCTTCCTTCCTTCCATCCAGCCTCATAGTGGAGTTTTTCCTGAAACAGAGTTCTTCCTGGGAAAAAAATTAGGATCTTTTTCTTGGAGAAATAGAAGAAGGACTGGAAATAAGGGAAATTGGTGTGGAAGAGGCAGGAGAAAAGGTGCCTGTGGGTAAGGTAGATGTGAACTGTGGCTTGTATTTATTTCTATGGTGAATTCTTAATGGCCTGCCCACCCTTTAGAGTTATGCACCTCTGATCAAGCCTTTGATGGCTGATGATGGGTAGCTGGTGTTTACAGTATTACCCCGGTTTATGAGTAATCCCAACCCTGGTTTTTGTGTCTGGTGTAAACAAGTGGGGTCCTGCTGCAGTGCAGGGCTGGATGAACAACAATAATGGACCTCATCATAGCAAAAAATTTGGCTTTCAATGCTACTCTAACCATAAACGGTGGTGTAAGGAGGTTCTCGTGCTTGCATGAGCTCTGCTGTGGTCATTGCAGTGACATTTTTTCCATTGTCATAACTGTTTTAAAAAATAACCACAAAATCTTTCCTTGGCATTCAGGCAGCTTTACCTGACTATACCTGCATGCAATGATTATGCCTCCATCTTTTATCATACATGCTGTAATAGGATAGTGCTGGAGCTCAGGATGTTTAGGTTTGTTTGAGCAGAAGACAAAAAATTGCAAAAGCTGACTGGTAGGGTAAAAAAGGCAGCCTTCATCCTACACACCCGTCTCATATTATTATGTAAAGATCTTTGATCCTTCTTGCCACCCCTTTGGTCTTGAATTCCTCATTTTCCCCTCCAGCTGTTTCCATCAGTGCCCATGGGTTTTGTTTCCCTCTTCTCCTTCCATATTGCCATTTTAAACATTTGTCCTGTGTTTCTATGGGAATTCTGGGAAGCAGTCAGGTAGTTTAGGATCCTCTGGGAACTTTTTAACTTTGTGTGCTCCTGTTTCAAGGCTTAGCTGAAATCTTCCTCCTCTGCTGAGGAGATGCATCTTCCTCATACAGCTGTATTTTTCCCCAGGTTGTCTGACAAATGCTGTCCAGTAAATATATTCTCTTGCCTGCTGTGATGCAAATTTATTTTCCTTCCTAGCAAGTATTTTTTCTAAGGGAGTGGTTGTTGCTAAGATAAAGATCGCTGTATTTTGAACAGATTTTGTATTGTTTTAATAGGTTTGATGTTCCTTTGTTTCAGTCAAAGAAATGCCTCTGCAGTGGGTTTGGATGGCACATCTCACCTGGAAACTGTTGCTAAGTGAAACTTACTTTTGTTGATGAATAATTTTTGTTGGAGCATCTATCAGCAAGAAAATGGGAAGCAGAATCACAGACGAGGAGGCAAGAGGGCTGGGAATGGTAGGCTGTGAGTAGTATGGATTTGTGTGAAGAATTACTTTTGTTTATGGAGCCCATTTAAGGATAATTCCATTATAAAGTTACCTAGGTTCATCTTTGATTTATTTTTTTCTTTTTTTCAGGGAGAAACTATTGGCTGTTTGCTCTCTATGTGGCATTATTTGATGCGGGTTTTCAATTGTTGTTTTCTTCAAGGTTTTTTTAGCAATCTTTTCTTACCAACGATCTTAATAGAACTCAAGTTTCTATGCAAAGGAAATATCCTGACGATTTGATGGCCTCATGTGGGCATGGATTTGTGGATACAAGACACAACATAAACCTGTGCACTAGGCATAAATAACTGTCATATCACAACAGGAACTGAATTTGGCATGACAGTGCAACACAAAGACATCACCTGCGGGTGATTCTGTCAGGGAACCAGAGAAAGACAGCCTGAGGTGAATACAGAGGAATTTGGTAAAAGGCCAGCTCTGGAAAAAAAAAAAAAATAAATAAATCTGACTGCCAAGGACAGAAAATCACAGGAACAGCTCAAAGCAGCAGTGAACAAGTGCACTGGAGGTCACCTGCTGCAGAGGGTCGGCGTTAAGGAGCGTCTGAGGTGGCTGCCCTGACGGTGCTCCACACTGGAACTTTCCTGTCTGCTACCTTCTCTTTGTGGGAACAGATTCTAATTATCTCTCCTGCCCAGTGCATGCCTGTGCTGCTTGCTTAACCCCCAGCTCATTCTGGAGACTGCCAGGTGAGAAAGTGTGTAATTGCCTTTTCTCGAGAGGCAGAAGCTCCTGGAGCGTGAAGAATTCACGCGCACAAATTCTCGGACTCTCAAGGAGCTTTTCTCAAGTATTTCTACCCTTTTTCTGTGCTAGCACAGTGGTTACAGCTGGTCTGGGACTGCAGTACTGCGCTTCAGGATGGGAGTGAGAGGAAATCTCCAGGATGGGTTGCAAAGTCATCACAGCCCCTTCTCAGAATGTGGGAAAGTGGAGTCTGTCTTCCTACTCTGACACAGTTATCTGTTACCTTCCCGTCTTTTACAAAGCCACCTTCTCTTTCATGTCTGCTTGTTAGATATTTGGAGATGAAGTGGCATTGAGGAAGTTTGTGTCCAGTGGAAGTATATGAGCCTGGGCATTCAGCTTGTCGTTCAATTTGTGAAGACATTAATCTTGCCATTTGAAGATCAGCCCTCATAAGAACTACTGATTTCTTTTTTTTTTCCTGAGAAGATTCATTCTTGCTAAGATTTGTAAGGAGTCTAAGTTATTGAGACTTTGGGTGTGAATGGAGGTGTTTGAGACAAAGACCATGCAAAAACATCAGGACTGTGCCAATGTTTATCTTCATGATCAAAAATCCATGGTAGTGAACATCTCCTCTTGAGCAAATACTATTCCATAATCTCCAATCTCTTAATCTGTGACAAAATGCAGCTTGTACTGTCTATAAACGTATGGTTTTTTTGGGAACCTTAATTTTTTTTTTCACTCAGGATGTTAAAAATGTTGAAGTAGTCTCTGTGTGGTTAAAGGTTACAGGTTTTATCTATTTCTCTTCAAAAGATATAATTAGCACAATGCTGTTGATTTTATGCAGGAGGACCAGACACTTGAACAGGGACAACTTTCACTGGCTTGGTGCTCTACAAAGCCTTTGAATGATGAGATTTCTTCATACATGACAGCATTATTTTCTGTGCACTGACATCAGTGGGAGAAGCTGCCTTTGTGTTCCATTTGTTACTTAAAAACAGGTGATGGCTCCTTGTGCTGTCAATTTTTACCTTTTGGCCTTTAGACATCTCTTGGAAATTGGGTTGTGAACTTTTTGATACAGTTCAGTTTACCCATTTTCAGCCTTAGGGCTTCCCTGTATCTCCTGCCACAGGTTTAAATTATATGCCTTACATTTGATAAAGAGAGGGAACTTGTCAGGGCAGCCTTTATGTGTGTTGCATGCAGGCTGGGCAGACTGACATGGTCACATTTCTAGCACATGGAAAAAATACTGAACTCAGTGATTTGGGGTTTTAAATGTTGATAGGAACAGACAGGAGGGCAGCCTTTTCTTCAGGGTTTCTTCTCTAGCAAAACTAGAGCTTGAAATGCAGAGTCCTCTGTGTATGTGTGGGAGTGAAAGGAGCTTCTCTTGTGTGAGTCAATGAAATAGGGTATAATCTTTTAATTTTGTAGGGGTGCGACACAGCACTGGCCATTCCATCCTTCTTTCTTCTGCTGTCTGACGCTCCAGTGGTGCCCCAGACACGTTGCGTGTTTGCAGTCCTTTCTTTTTTCTGGCTTTCTGGAAGATCATAGGGGCCTATTGAATTAGCAGGGAAACTGGCTTTTCAATGCAGGCAACTCGGCCCTTGCTCACGAGAATATTTCACCAGGAGGGCAGTGCCTCAACTCTACAGAGAGCAGAAGATTATACAGCAGTACAAGACACAGCAACACACGTCCCACAAAATTTTCTGAGAGTCCAAGGCTCAGCAACTTTTCTTATGAGTCTAAAAAATTTTCAGCTGTGACACATAGCAGCCTTCCAAGCTGCACAGCATAATTATTTTCCTCCTTCTCAGTCTTCCCCTCCCAGCACACGATATGTTGTATTTGACACTTAGGAGGGAGAAGACACTCAGCAAAAAAAATCTCACATTTTTGCTGTTTGGAGTGTATAAGTCTTGAGCAAAGTTCTTCAGAATATTCCTGTCAAAGACAGAATATTATTCAAGGCCAGAGAAGCATGCAACATACAGTCAATTTAGCATCTTACTCAGAATGTACGTTTTAAAGCCTCTGTGTGGCGAAAAGAAGTGAAGTTGAGGTGACAGAGCTCTTATAATCTACGGCATAAGTCAGTAAGAATAATTCTTACTGCATATGTATGACAAAACGATGTTTAGGTGTCACTCAGCTTACTTAAGATGTTTGACAAGGTATTTGAAGCCCAAAACCATCCCTGGCCAAATAATTAAATACTATTTTCACAATCTGTGTATAAAGAGCCCACTGAGACAGGAACCCTAATGCAAGAGAAAAGTGATATCTACTCACCAGTAGCAGCACATTAAAGGAGAAATATGCATTAGAGAAGATGAAAAAAATTAGCCGTCTGCATAGTAATTAATTTAGTGGAAATTGTTAGCAAGGCCAAGTGCTAGCACGACAAGAATTTTTCAAGAATTTGAGTTGTCCTGGAAACACATTCACATTCTGATTTTTTTTTTCCCAGCAGTTTGAGTAGGGTCTACCATGATGTATATCTCATGTGAAATCCAGAGCTCCAATTTTAATGTGCACATTAAAAATTGCAGGACAATATAAACTTTCATTTTGATACTGCCTTTTGTTCTTGAGAAAACCCGGGCTTAAAGAAATACTGAGAAAATTCTGAGAAATTTCAGTCTGAGAAAATTCTTTGCATCGTGCCGCTTTCAGCTATTGTCTGTATGGTAACAGGAATACAGTACACAAAAATGATTTCCTGCTGGAATCTGGGTTGATTTGCAATCACTTCAAAATTCAAGACAAAAGGGGATTGGTTTGGGCTGTTTTGGTTTTGTTGGTTTTTTTTACTAGCCTGAGTACACAAATTAATTGCTAGCTTGTATGTTTGAATTTGAGCCAATTCTGAATTTAATAATCAATTACGTGATTCATAATTTTCACTGCTGGTGGTTTGCAGCATAAATAGGAATAATTAAACCAAAATAGTAGTAACCAGACTGTTGTACAATTTATGAAGGAGTCCAAATGTCAGGTTTATTTTTCTGTTTCACCCTATAAATAGGGTGTTGAAATGGTTGCAGAAGCAAGTATTTTGAAAGTTTTATATTACCCTAGTAAATGAACAGGAGAAAATCAAGAAATATTCTAAGACATTAGCTACATTCTTTTGATTGTGCATAGCTGTTTTAGGCATGCTATAATTTTGTAGATAGGTGTACATTAAGAGAAGAGGAAGATTTTAAAATTTTAAGCAGAAATTCTGTAAGAGCTTTGACTTTTCATGCTATGAAATGATCTACCCCAGCTATTAATCAAATATGGTTTTTTATAAAGAATCTGAGCCTTCATTCCAAGAGGAACAGTTTGGTTTTGAAAAGTATCAGTGTAACGCTGGATGGATAGATCTGATCCATTTTCCTATGCTGTGTGGGAACCACAGTATGGACATGGAGCTCCATATGTTCCATTAGGATCACACTACCCAAACTTCCTCTCCCAATGGCATAAAAATTCTGACTCTTAGCTCTACCAAAAACCTGAAAAAATCCAATTAAAAACATATTTCTTAATGTTCATTTGGGTTTCCCACAGAACAAGTAATTGACAGTGTGTTGTGTTACATTTAAATTTGCAGATGTAAAAGAAAATTTTCAGTGTGTTTCTAGTTATGGTTTCAGGAAGTGTGGGAAGAGGATGCACCTAAGAGGTGTGCATTGCCCACCATCTACATACCCAGCAAAGCGTGGATTAACTGGCTAATAATTGCTAAGAATTTGGGTAATTTAAAGCAGTGTGTTAATACCTTGTGGAGGATTATATTAGGATTATTACATATCATGTATAATCCTAATAGAATATATTTGCATATGTAATATATCCTAATAATATTATATTAGCATCTTTCTTCAGGATTACATTTAATATTCCCACCCTGGATTTAACTAAATAGGGAATACCTGGATTGATTTACACTTGAGAAGCAAGGCAGAAAGCAATAACATGGGTGACCTTGCTAATGCAAGGATCAGAATGGTTATGAGCTGATCCCGGCCTGCTGCTGCTGTTATTTACAGCAATGTCCAGAGAGACAGAAGCTGTTATTTGTGCCTTATTTTATGGAGCATTTTACAGACCTACAATCAGGTTTGCAGTTTAGGAAAGTGTTCGCAGATGTACAAGCAGCATTTTCTTTCCCTTATTTCTCTAAAACCACTGCTGTCTAAGTATAACTGATTTTGAAGCCTTCAGTCAACTTCAGTTTTCATTTCTACGTCAAAAGCTCGTTTAGTTTCAGTTGTCTCCTCTAAAGAAATAACTTGCTTGTTTAAGGACAAGGTTATCCTTCTCACAGTCAAGTGGGAATGTGTAGGGTGGAATGTGACTTCCCACTCTGGCCTTGGCTGTGGCATCTGACCTTTATTTAGTCAAATATCAGTGACCTAATGAATGTTTTGGTCTTCTGCTTCTTACAGGAATTAACTTCCGTTCTCAGCTCCTGACAATCTCCATTTTGTCCATAGAGTGATAGGTGTCCTAATAACCATGGAAAGAGTTGAGATAAAAATATCAATGCCACTAGACCTAACACCTTTCTCTTTTTTTTTGCATTTATTTGTTCTGTCAGGAATTTAAAATAACACTTTCTAGCTGTGTTTGCTGACTGTTTCCAGTGTAACCCTAACTGCAGTGATTAGTAGCTGGTTCTCTTGAGAGCTGTGGTGTGTAAAACTCCACAACAGCTCTCAAGTGAAATGCTTTGTTACCTCTGAGGAAATGTCTGGAGAGGGTTAAGAAGGGGTCTGTGGCTTATGGAGAATATTAACATTTGCTGTCACCTCAAGGTAGAGAGTGAACCTGCTTCAGTGCAGGCTGAGACCACAGCCGAGTTTAGGAAGGTAAAGGAAAATATTCTGTTTTTTCATGCCTCCATCCTGAGCATTTGCCGCTTTCCTGTCTGCTCTGTGATGAACAGGAGGTGGCCACAGCTTATCTAGACACAAAGAGCTCATCGGAAATAGAAAACCACCATGTGTTTGGCTTCTGGGAGGTGAGTAAAATAATGTAGATCTCTACAGAAAGTAATGCCCACAATCTGGACAAAGCTGTTTCTGTCCAAGCACGTGAACGTTAACAGCCTGGGAAGGAAGTATTGGTCATTGTATATTGACTGATGCAGTCAGTACACTAAATTTGATTTGGTTTGGATTCCAGGTTTCAGTAGGGCATGATGGCACTTTTTGGATGCGTTGTCTGTTGCACAAAAATGAGATGCAGGGGCTTTGACAATGACGTTTGCAAAAGAGAGGATTTGGACTAGAAAGGAAAATGATTAGTTATACCTTGATTAAAGCACTTGAAACCTGAGGGTTATTCAATTAATTTTTTGAAAGGTAGTACAAGGGAATAAATACCCTTTGCCAAAGCATGGAGTCATCTCATACAATCCAGTGCTACAGGACAAACAGACATGATTTTGGTGTGGGTGCTGTGTTTGGGTTTGTGGTTGGGTTTTTGTCAGGGGAACACCTACTCACTTTTCCTTGCCAGCAGTAAGGTGCCATCACAAGACAAGGTGCATCAGCAGTACGAAGATTTTTCCTTACTAAATATATATTTTTTTTCATTGACTATACTGTTTATACCTAGAATTAAGTTTCTTTTGTATGTGATTTGGTATAGTTGACTTCAACACAAAGTACCATATTGTTATAAAGTATAAGTAGAAGAATGTTCTGTTTTCTTTTGTTTGGAATTTTGAGCTACTTTTATTTTGGGTCAGGGAGCGGGGAAGAATTCTAATGTGTTAATTCAGATCCATTAGAGAGAAGGAGCCTACACTTGTAAATCGAAGACTATGATTAACAGCGAGTATTTTTCCTCTTGAGGGGCAGGCACACTTTGGCATCAGGGAAACACCATTTTCAACTTGAGAAATTGTACCCTCGAAGTTTGGCAGTCCTGCTCAACCCTGGACATTTCCAGAAAAAAAATGATGCTCCAAATTCAAAAATGTACCACAAGCCAAAGTTGTAGAAGCAAACTATAACATGCACATAATTCGTATTTACTCACCTGGAGTGCCCAGAAATTTGATGAGAATGGCTTAACCAGAGAATTAAATGAAAATCCTATCCTTGAAACTGCCTCCGCCACTCCTCCATGATGCCAACGTGAGCCAAGTGGTGCAGATTATAGAATCACTGAGTAGTTTGGGTTAGAAGGGACTTTAAAGATCATCTGGTTTCAATCCACCTGCTGTGTTCAAGGGCACCTTTCTCTAGAGCAGGGTACTCAGAGCCCCATCCAGCCTGGCTTTGATGTGTGCTCTCTTCCTGAAGTGTTAATTTAAACCAGATGAAGAACAGCTCTGGGCAGCTCTGGGCTGTCCCTCTTGTCTCCTTTTTGCACCTGTGGGGGAGTGAGGACAGAGTCAAGGGCTTGGGGCTGCCCTGCCTAAAGGGTTTAGTTGGCCAGGATGCCTCCAAGGGAGAGGGAAGCCAGCCAGGGTAATCTGCTCATGAAGAGGGCAGTGGAAAACAATGCCTTTTATTCTTTCTCTCAGAGTGAAGAAATTCATCTTTGAAATCTGGAGTTTTAAGACTCTAAAATGGAGAAGGTAATTTTATTTATTGCTTTTTTTTATTACATCCCACACAGAAGATGACTGCAGGCAGACACCTGTTGCTGAGGCTGGTCATAATTTCAGTTGCTGGTATTAAATCAGGGTTTATTCGAAGGCTGTATAGTATATTTTTCTTTATTTAAAGAGAATGATAAGTTATTTTGCAGGCTTAGTTTTTGGCATCAGCTGTTGCAAACTTCTCTGCAGGATTATCTCTGTTTGTAGAGAGTTTCCTGCCATGACTGACAAAAAAAGGCAGCTAATGTAGTGCTAAACAAACTTAGCAGTCAGCATACCCAGTGCATGGCACTTTGCAACATACACTCATTCTCAAATATCACAGCGGCTTCTGTTTTGATATATCCCGTTATAACAAGATAAAGGCAAAAACCAGACCAACCACTGCTTTGAAAAATGCGGGTTTATTCTTTTTAATTCATGGAGTTTGGAAATTAAAGAAAATACGTCAGGTATCAGTGACCACTTGAAAAAAATACAAACCAAACCAAGCTACAAAATTATTCATCCTTTTCTATACAACTTTCTTGATATATCTATATGTGTGTGTGTATATATGTGTGTATATATATTCAAGTGACATTCATTCAAAAGGAAATTATTCCAGTATTGGACTTGAATATTCAGGAGAATTACCTTGCAAAACAGTGAAGGTAGTAAATGTTTTTACTGCTTTGCTTTGTTTCCCCATCACTGCCCATGTTCTGAGGGACAGCGGAGAGCATTCCATCTGTAGCAAACAGAAAAGGTAGACAGATTTGTGGACCTGTAGTCTTGTAGAGTGGAAAGTTTTCCCTGCTGAAGTTAGCAGCTCCCTTGAAGGGATGTGAAGTGCTAGAACAGTCCTTTCATGAAAATAATGAACTAAGAAGTCAAGGCAAATAATCAGGGAGTATCACTGATGGAATTTTCAGAGCCAGACTGCTGTGTTTCTGCAGCTGCCATGGGGGAAGGCGTTGTGAAAACCCACTTCTGCTGAATTCCAGTCGTGTGAAGCTGTAGCAACTTGGAAACACTTGGCAACACCTCCTCTGGGTGCTGCCTTCTTGCTGTGGCAAGGAGCAGAGCCCCAGGAAAGGAGAAGGGCAGGACCTGAGCTCCTGAGGGACACACAGAGAGACTTCTTCAAGAGTGTCGCCCCAACTTTGCCTGCTTTTCAGAGTTTGCATTTTGTTCTCACGCAGCTTCAAGAAAACAATGTATATTTTTAGAATTTATCTTTTTGTTTACATATTTCTGCTCTAGGAGGAGAAAGGTGACTGATGGTCTTCACCAACGAGGTCAAAGAGGTGGCAACCTATGTAGCCAATCTTGTGCCTTCTGAAAGAATTGTATCTAAGATGGAGTCAGAAAATTAAATATAGACCTTTCCTGCTGACCTTCTTGCTGCCTGCCTCATTCTCTCGTGTCCCAAAGTGTGACACAAGAGGACCTGCTGGGCTTGTGTGTTCATCTCCTTCATAGAGACCTAGAGGTTTTGGAACTTTTCAAAGTCCAGGCTTCTGCTGTCCTGCATGAAAATACTTCCTCCACAAGCACAATGTCTTTTGAAACTACCAGTTCAACCTTTCTGATGGTTTTGAATCTAGAATCTGAAATTTGTGTCTTATATGATCTAAATATAGAGTTTGGGATATAACTCACCCTCTATTTTCAAAATCTTTTCTTCTACTACTTTATATGTAACAGAAAAGAGCCATTTCGATGGTTAAAGTACCCTGGGCTCTTTCTGTGACAGATTTCAGCTTCTGGAGTGTAAAGAACAGATGCTCCTGTTGACTTGTGTTTTGAATTCTTTATGTTGGGGAGATGAGGAAGACAAGGAATACTTCAGTCTTTTCATAAAAACACTTTAAGAGTTCATCCAATGTCAGTGTTCCTGTTCCTGCACATTTCAGTAGCGCTGAGGAGTCCCATCTATGGGTTACCTCTGGTGTTTTTCCCCTTGTTTTCTTATTAACTGTAATTGAACATGAATGATGAAAATAGGAAATAGGTAACTGTCCTACAAGAAATGTTTGAAGAAATTACCATTTGTTTCTTTTTTAATCTTTCCTGGATAAAATAAGAGTTTTCAAATGGCTCTTCATCCGGGGATCTTAGAACCTGTCAGGAATAAAGGTTTCCTTTCAGAAACCGAGCAACTGAAGGCCAGACACACAGTTAAAATCCCTTCCAGAGAGTACAAGAAAAGTCCTAAAAACCACCAGTCACTAATCCAGGTGCCCCCTCCACCTGCTGCCACTAAGGGCAGTGTTTTGGAGCAGAAGCTTTTAGAGCAGTATGGGACACATACGCAGAGATGGTAAATATTTTGCTTTTTCCCTTGAATATGCTATTTTTGTATTTTGGGACTGTATTCATATTGGACTGTATTTGGGATGGCCTGTAAACTTGCTCTGCTCTCTGGATCTCTGCTGAGATTTTTGGTGAGAATGCCAGTGTTAATTTTGAGTTTGGTTTGTGGTCTGGATACCTGCCTGTCAGGAAATTAGTTGGAACAACTTGGTCTTATAGGGATTGAGGTGAGGGAGAAAAACAATCTGTCAGTTTCAATCAGTGCTCAAGTCATATTTCTTGATTTGTACAAGAATTAATTTTATAAAGTCCAGATTCTGAATTCATTGAGAGTAATATCTATGGGTTTCAGTGGCAACAGCACAGGCTCTATTCCTGCACATCACAAACAGCGGTGTGTGAGGGCAGGCTAACACAGAATTCAAGGGAAGGGTAATTCTACAATGTTTCCTTTACTGTTTTCCCGAAGACAAAACAGTTTTTTAGAGATTTGACAGCCCTGAAGCCCAGGGAAGGATCCTTTAAGGGAAACAGTGTCTTGTACATTTTCTTGGTTTTGTAGTTGGGGTTTTTTTAATCTATGGACTAGTTTACCTTCTGAAAAACACCTGTGTTTGCAGCTTTGTCACAGCATTTGCTTTTAACTGAGAAAATATTAAGCGGAAGTTGGAACATTTTCTTATCTTTATTTATTCCTGTTTTTGTTTTTTTCTTTGCTTATGTATGAGAATGTGCATTTGGAGCAGGGGCTGATGTGGCAAGCATTTCACAGTCCACCTTCTGTTTTTTTATGAACCACCAGCAGTCCATGGACTATAGGCTCAAAAACATTTCAGTGCACTGGGCTGGAGCCCTCTCCCTGTTTAGCCATGCAGAGCAGCAGGATAAAATTTTGGCCTGATGTCTGAAACTGGAGGGAAACAGAGGGAGAGATTTGACTGACCATATCTGCTGGTATGCCAGGAGTCCTGATTTCTTGGCTAGTGGGGAATAGCCAGCTCATTCCCTGCACAACTAGAACTGAGGTGCTGATTGGAAGGTGCACACACTTCTCTCTGTGTCCTTCTGGCCATTTCACTATGTTTTATCCAGCTTTTGATACATTAGTAGTGAGGATTGTTTTATAACTGCGTTCCTGGTTCCCTGACCTGGTTATTTGTTAGGTGTTAGGAGTATTCATTTTCTGATTCTCTTTCTTTAAAGCATTCTGGATGCAGGTGCAGCTCTCTGGAATTTTAATTATTTTCTTCATGAGCTGGTTACTTTCCCAAATCACTGAGATTCAGAGAATGTTCTTAGCATTTGACATGATCAGTTGTTGCTACTACAATATGCACCCTTCTTCTGCTCTTTTTCAAATGTATTATTGAATTTCCAGCAGAGAAATTTCTGTTGAAGGTGTATTTTCTATGCTCAGAAAGGGTGATGATTTCTAACTCTGTAGTTGGGAAGAGATCACAGTGCAAATGAAAGCAAAAGAGATCTCCCTTAGGGAAAGGGTTGGGGAAATTAGCTGAGGGTCAGGAACTTTCAGATCTAAGGAAATCCTCAGCGGGGGAAACCTAAGGATCAGAATGGTAAAAATAGGACAGATGATGTTACTTGCTAAAACCCTGTGAAGCTGTGGATTTCCTAAGTATCTGAGCTCTGGTTATTATTCTCCTCTGTGCCCACCAGCATAGCACGCTTTCCTGATCCACAACTAGAAATCACTATCCATCTGAGAGGCAGCAGCCCTCCAGTAGCAAGAAAACTGGATTTCCTTGGAAAAAATCCAGCTTGTTCAGCTAGTCATGCCCTTTGAAATCATAAAGATAGTTATCCATCTGCAGGAACACTCCAAGCAGCAGAAGCTTAAGAAGTTGTCATGCACAGTCACATAATTTAGAGTCGATCCTCGCTGTTCCCATGTTTTATACTCCGGAAGAGAATTGGGAAGTGTCATTATCTAGCCAAGATGGAATCAACTGAAATACATTTAGACTCGATCCTCGCTTACTGAGCCTTGAACTGATGAGGTCACTAAACAGCTGCTTGAAGTACAGTGGTTTCTCTTTTTTGATGTCTTTCCAGGTGGACAAATATCAAAATCAATGACTGAGTATCAGATGAAGCCTCACTGGAGGGAAGACAGATTTTATTAAAATGGATGCCATGCATGAGAAAACCATTACGGAATAATGAAGGTAAATGCAAAAACAACCGAGGTGGTCACAAGTTTGTTGTCTCTTATGTTTTCTTTTTTACTATTCATAAACTCTGTTTTCAGTCCTGCCTGGTAAGATATCAAGGAAGATGGAGATGTGAAGAGCTTAGTGTGGTAACACAATCAAGAGTAGTGTCCAGCTGTCCTGAACATTGGTACAACCCTTAAATTAAGATATTGATTCAGCACATCAACTTATCAGCGTGGCACTGCAACTGCTGGAGCTGGAGTTCAAAACACACACACTCTTACAGGACACCTGGGTTGGGATGAGTTTTTCCTGCAAGTCCCTTGCACAGTCTCTAAGTTTGGAAGCACTGCTGTAGTGACATAGGACAGACAGGCCAGGGGACATAGCCTAAAGCTGTGCCAGTGGAGGCTCAGGCTGGACAGCAGCAAGAACTTCTTCATTGAAAGGCTTGTTAAATATTGGAATGAACGGCCCAAGGAGGTGACAAATTTACCATCCCTAGAAGGGCTCAAGAAACAACAGGAAATGTCACCTAGTGCTGCGGGCTGGTTGACAAGGTGGTGATCTGCCAAAGGTTGAACTCGGTGACTTCAGAGGCCTTTTCCAAGCTTAATGACTCTGGGATCCTATGACAGCGGTCACCGTAGTGATAGAATGCCCTCCTTTCAGGCATTGTTAAGATTTATTCGGTGTTTAAAATCCTTTTTCTGTTTGTCTGCAGAACAATAAATCCGTGCTGAGCAGTGTTTGTAACAGGTGTCCTATTGCTTTTAGGAAGTGAGAACTGTATCCCACGTGGGATACCACTGTCTCCTTGCCCTTGACTTTTCAATGTGAGAAGTCTTTTGAATGGTTCACTGACACTTCCACGACTGGCTGCTTCTAAAGCCTTTGATTCTTTAAGCACTCTCTTCAAAATATGAGTGTTCACAATGTCAGCACATGAGATGACAGCGTGTGCTGGGTGCTACTGCGATTAAAATAAATACTGTATTGAAACCTGAATGGACAAATTGTTGTCATTTTGGTGTGATTAATTGAGATGGATTAAACTATTCCCACAGGTTTATCGGTTTATGCTGAGACAGAAATGAATTTATTAAGCTAAACATCATTAATTGAGAAACTTTTCTTCTCAGTGAGCAATATGCTCATCTAAGAGCAATCATGACTTAGTTCTGCACGGCATCAAATAAATATAGCTTTGAGACCAGTGATTTGTAAGATTTATGAGCATTGAACCCTTTATATTCAGAACATAGTCTAAGCCTGAGAGTTTAACCCACGAGAAAATTAAGTTTTTCCTGTTTTTCTCACACAATTTTTACTATTGTACATGAGATGCCTCTATCAAAGGATTAAATCAAATACTTAGAGGCTATTTCTCTCAGCTTTACTCAGTCAGTCAGCTCGATTTATTGTTCTTGGCTTATACTGTTCTCATCAGTTAACTTATTCTATCAACAGGTGGTCACATAATTAAAATGGATTTTTATTGCAATTAAAGCATGAAGCTTTTTCTGTTTGCCAGGAATCATTCATATTTTAAACCAGTGTATGAGAGGAGTAAAAGTATTGGGGGTGGGTGGTGATGAGAATGGCTTGAGAGGGTTGGAGAAAAGTTTTATCCTTTGGAATACCTTTCTGAAGATGCTTTTTTCCCCCTTTTTTTTTCTTCTCCTAGTGAGATGGAGAGACATTTGATAAGCAGGTGGCTGGGTTACTTCTGAACTGGAGATATTAATTGTGCAAAGAAATGTTAATGGCTTCTCAGAGCTCCAGGGAAGGAACTTTCACTGAGAAACTGTGTATATAGGCCTGTTATGTCTGACCTGGTTGTTCTGGATTTGTTTTGTGGTCAATAGAGAGAAATAGGCACTTTTTGTTCCAATTCAACTCATCTGGGGGGAAAAAGAATGTAGCCTAAAAATGGATCGAACAATTGGCCTTCAAGTACTTATTTCTCATTATTGATTATAAAGAGAGTCTCAGGTGCCAGGCCCAGCTGCTGGCATCTTCACTGTAGATCTCTAAAGTTAAGTTAAATAAATCAACTTTGGAAATAAATGGGAAATTAATCCCACTTTGGGATTAAAACCACAAGCTGGTTTGGTTCCCCCTGCCCCCCTATTCTTTACTCTGATTTTAACAACTAGGCTGTTTTTTTGTACTTTCCTCCACCTTGAGGTACTCACCCAAGCCCAGCCAGAGGACTTAAACCAAGCTCTGCTCCTCTGGCTTTGTATCTTTCTTACAATCTGTTGGTGGTTTTTTTTTTTTTGTATTGTAGGATTTGGGGTGGCTTTCAGTTAGCTGTTTGTTTGTTTATGCTTCCTGTTGGATGGTTCATTTGTTTGAACAAATCAATTCTTCTAAATCCTTGTGAGTTGGCAGCTCTGATGAGCTGAGCTCACACTGCACCTCCCCTGCCGAGTTCTGGGCTCAGCTGCTTGTATGTTGTGTAGTCCAACCTGGAGTAATCCTTACCGCTGAGAGAGAATTCTTGGTGTGCCAGCAGATGTGCACACACAGAGTGCAGCTGCAGCAGCCTCATCCTGCTGGGAAACCGGGATAATGCTTTGCTGGGGCTGCTCCCTGCTGGCAAGAGCAGCCATAACCTGTTTTTTGCCTTCCACGGAAGCACAAATGAACTGCAAAACTACAGGAGTATTTTCTCTGATTAAAGGGTTTCCTTTTTTTTTTTTTTTTTTTTTTTTTTTTTTTTTTTTTTTTTTTTTCCCCTTGGAAATTTGTTTTGAGTATGGCTAGAGTTGTTTTTCTCAAATATAATTTGTGTGGGTTTGCTGCCTGTTTTTTTTGCAGATTATGCAAATCACCAAATACTCAAAGAGCAATGCTTAAATTTTAAAAAGTGCCAAGGCTCAGTTCTAGCTTATTGAAGGTTTTTTTAGCCACTTTAACAACTGGTTTTTCAAAGGGACTGAAAGACCTGAATTCAGCAATCCTGTTCAAACTCCAGGTTTTCAATTTGCCTATAGCAGCTTTGGAGTGCTCATCCAGAGATGCATTTCAAAAGCTTGTCGGGGTGAAAAGAGCTGGGTTTTTGTGCCCAGAGTTGGAGCCAGTATTCAAAGAAACCTTATGATACACAGCCTTTGTTTTGTCTGAGGAGGATGCCTTTCCTGTTCATTTTTCAATTTTCCAATGTAATACTCCCCAAAGCATGACTAAGGTGACAGGCAGAGGTAGGTCCCCTGGATTTCCTCCTGGAATTAGGTGTGACCACCCAGCAACCCGTGTTGTTTCTGTCTCAAACTCAAACACACAAACTGTGCTGATTTGCAGGTTGTCCCATTAATGGTGCTGCTGCAGCCCCTGTCCTCACACGTGTCCTGCTCCAGGGGCTCCCTTTGCCAACAGCACCTCTGCTGCCTTGAAGATTTTCAGCACCACATGGCACTGAAAGCTTAAATCCATGTTCAGATTCAGAGGTAAATAGTGGCAGAGGGGTGAGGAGATGTTCTCTGCTCCAAAAAGGTGTGGGGTGTGTGACAGCTCTGTGCTGGCCACTGCCAGCCTGCCCCAGGAGCTAATCTCATTGTCTTCTGCATAACATGGATTTTGGCACAGCACAAGAATTGCCAGCTGTCTCCTGGCAGTTACTGAGGTAAAACCTGTGGAGTGTGTGCCATCTGCTGCTTGAGCAGCAATTTGAAATCTTGGGAGGGTGAGCTGGGCATAGGCGAGGTCTGACATCCTTGTGGCAGCCGCAAGGAAGGAGAGACTTTCCAAGGTGTGAGCGTTGCCTTTTTCCCAATCTGGAAACGAAACTCGAGATAATTTTAGCAAGGAGGTAATGTAAAAGGGGATCTTTAATGAAGGCCTTCAGGAGCAGTTATGGAAAGATGCCCACAAAAGCCCACATTGTGAGGACCTGCAGGGCAGGTGCTTGAAGGGGACTTGACATAGCAGAGTGGTTTTACTGAAGGCCATGAAATCTATGCTCTCTCGTCCTGCCCCATCCCATTTTCCATGCCTCTCTTTTGATCTAAGAAATATAGAATTAATGTTCAGTTAGGCTGTGGATCTGGGCCCATGGGACAGTTCTTCTTCTCTTCCTTTCTGTCTGGGTATGAGGACAGGGAGCACAGAAAGTTCCCTCTGTCTTGGGAACTTGCCTTTTTTTCCCTCTTTCCCTCCAGTTCATGATAGAATTGTTTTCTGCTTCTCTCCACACCTTCCCTGTTGAGGTGTGTGGGCACTGGAGATGAGGCAGGTGATTCCTTGGCTTTTAGCTGTTTCCTTAAAGGCATTTGAATGTATTTTTTCTTTTCATCAAGGCTTTTGAAGGTCTGTTCATTCAAAAAATATGTTGAGCTATAATCTGTTGTGACTACTTTAGCCTTTGTCTGTTACATTTGCTGTTCTATAATTGCCTGGTTCAGACACCTCAGGATCAAAAATTTGATGCTTAGTAGGAGTCCTGGATGAATATTTATGGAGACTTTCACCAATTCCACTTTTGTGGAAAAGCAGAGGAAAATTGCTTTGATTGTCTTTAAAAAGCCCTACCAAACCAAAAAAGCATCTCTTCAATTGTATCTGTTTTTCTCCATGGTCAAAATTTGGGATGAGGATAGGTGTCTTTTAAAGTACCTTTGGAAACTGTTCTTAGTCAATGAAATAACATTGAAGAGACAGTAACTTTCTCCACAATAACAAAACCCCCAAACCTCTGCATGTTAAGAGCAAGCAATAATCCATATTTATTAGTATCTTCAAGAAGGTGACGAGCAGCGATGATGAGACAGAGATATGGGAATATAAGAAAGGAGCAGGCTAGAGAATACAGGACAAAAAGAGGTCAAACATATAAAGAATCAACCGAGAAGAGCATGCATGTTTGTGTCTTTCCCAGAATATGTTTATTTTGAAGTGATTAGGTGAAGGCATCCTTAGTTTTGAGGTACCCACATTTTGAGCTTTGACTTTGCAGATAAGGTGTGTGCCTAGGCTAGAGCAGAAAAAGGCTTTAATTTGCCTGTAGCTATTAGATATGTGGTAAACAACACAAGTTGACCTATTAACGCACCGGAAAACTTACCCTGGAGATAGGATTTTTTTTTTTTTTTAAAGGAGGATGTCATGTACTCTCACCTGTACTTCAAGGGTGGAAGGCAAGGCAAACCATTCTTTCCTTCACCAAATGCAGATGCGGTACCTCTGTGTACAACCCAAACAATTACCACTGAAGGCTAAAACTCTGCTTTCTAAGAACGTGACCTATATATAATGAAGGAGAGGTATTCAGCCAGAGCAGCTTGTGTGTGATGTTGGGAAGGAAGAGGTGTGGGGCACTTGCTAAAGCAGGAGGTCAGCAGCTGGGTGATCTGTCTCCATTTCTGACTACCACTCATTATTTCATGAATCATGACCTCAGTTCTGAAGAGAAGTTTCTACCAACCCTTGGGTACCAATTCCTCACGTTGTGGGGTCATTGGGTGCTGGCACAGAACAAAGAATTTGTTGCTTCTGCCTGAAGCTGACATACAATTAAATGAGAAGATAATGAAACAGACCGATAATTAGGTTTTATGGTATCTGATTGAATTGAAGCACTGAAACCTTCTTGAATTATTTTATCCCCTGTTGTTCTTAAATGAAAAGAATAATGGTGCAGATGAACACCTAAAATCTCTGTGGGGCAATTTTTCTGGCCCTCTATGGGAAAGAAAGGTGAAACCTACAAGGAGTTGGACGTTGGATTGACTGTGACAGCATTAATTTATCCACTCTGCTTTAGTTTAAATGGAGAGGCAAAATGCCTGCTGACACAAAGGTCCCTTACTTTTGATTTATGATGTGCCAAAAATTCAAGCCAGTGCTGTGAAAAGAGTACAATGCAGAGGTTTGTGTGTGTGTGTGTGTGTGTGCATAAGCACACAACATTCTTTAATTGGTGTCTTCATAATAACTGATTCATTTTATGCAAATTTTTGTCTTATGACAGAGTGCAGTGTGTTGTAAAATCTACAATTCAAGACATACTGAATGCTGCCAGCTACTTCTTTTTATGAAAGATGAATTTTGAAATAGATTTGTAGCTCCTCTATTTTTCAATTAGTAAGAAAAAATCTAAAAACAATTACTTTTATTAACCTTTCATTTTATTTCATTTAACTCTAAGTCACAATTTTTTCCTAGTATTTGTTATGAAAATTTGCCTCTCGTGTGTTCATAGGTCCATGCTTTTCCTAGAGGTGATCTTCACACTGAAATATCTGAGCATCTTTTTTTTTTTCATTGACCCCCGTGGTGGTGTTAATTAACTAATTCATTACTAAAAAAACCTCAAGAATTTAATGCAGGGAAGAGTGTTTCTGAGGAGCTAAAAGGGAGTTTAAGTGAATGTGTAGTTTACATTAGAAATCTAAAAGTAAGTGGGTGCTAAGTAAGTTTAATTTTGTGATCATTGTGTTGAAGCAGGTGCTAAAAAATTTTGTGTGTTGCATAAATAAATTTTATTCCTCAGTGAACTTTATTCAAAGATTACACTTTGATATGACACTGAACCTCAGGTCTTGCTCATTTTTGAGGCATGTTTTTAAGTATCATATTTAAAGCTACAGCTGTCACTATCAGAGAACACAAAAAGGTGGCAAGCTTTCAAAATTGAAGGTTTGAACAGTACTTTCCTCTTCACAGCAGTGAAAAACTATTACTTCAAATATTAACCCACATTTAATTTGCAGTGGTAGAAGAACAGTAAAAGACCTTGCATGACAAATGGATATTTATAATCTGTACCAGTTGTGCTGACCTAACACACCCTGGTACCAGGGTATGCTTCTCACATTCTGTGCTCACTGATGTGATCAAAATGTGTCCCAGGACTTTTATTTTATCACTTCCACTATGCCATTTTTTTTTTCTAATATTTTTGTTTTTTCAGATTTAATCAAAATTGCTAATATTTATGAAAACTGTGAGAACTGTTAGAGTGTCCTTTCATGGAAGTAAAAGCATCTCTATTTCGAAGGAGGCTGTACAGATACTGAACAGCTTCCGTGTTTCAGCTGTGATACAAGCACACAATCAGCTCTATCCCTGTGTCCAAAGCAAGCTGTGTATCCTTTTGCATATAAACAAATAGATGTTGCAAGTTTTGCCCTTTTCCCCATGGATTTCCTATGTTTAAAAGATGATTTTTGATTACAGAAAAATTCCGATCTTGCAGAAGACACCTTCTGAGAGCAAAGCATGCTGCCACAACTGCTTTTAGATTGGTAGCCTTATTTTTAACATGCAATTTAATGTAAGAACATGGAAGTTCTCTCCAGAATTTTGACGTGTTTAGATCCAAACTCACACTAAAGTGATGTCTTGCCTCCCTGTTTGTCTATGACAAATAGTTTTGTGTCAGCAGATAACTTCTTTCTAGTATTCCTTTCTAATGTCACTCTGGCATCTTTTGCTACAAAGGGGATATTTTTGAAAAAAACACAACCCAGTGTGATAATTTGGTAGTTTATATAATTTTTAACCATTGAGCAAACAGTGAAAATTAAATAAGCAATCTTTACCCAAGAATGATTATTTAAAGCAAAGCTATTAATAAAATCCTCTGACAGGTGGAGGCACTTAGTAATATCAATTAGTTTTCTCTTTAGATATGAAGTATTCATTTTATAAATTTATTTATTCTCTATATAAAGTTTGTTGCCTCTTGAAAAATGGCTTGCTATTGGGAATACATCTTGCTATTCCTTTTGGGAGGATATTCTGTAGCTGATATGGACAGGATTTCAACAGTTTGAGGGGAGAAAAGAACAAGTGGTTATGTTTTGCAAATGTGAAGATGAGGCTGAGTGTTGGATTAAGAAAGAGATTAAGAGATGGCTTTGTGGAAATCTTCTGTTCAGGTACTGTGTTTGCGATGTGAAGATGAGAAGTTATCATAGCTATTGTTAGAAATGTATGTTTTTTCTGTAATTCCTTATTTCTTAGTTATCTGTCTCTTTTAAAGAGGATTAACATTGTTAATCTCTGTTAAATCTTTTGGAGACTCAAAGATAATTTGTTTCAGGCTGGTGTAGAACAGTCATGAAATGGCAGTAGAATTTAATTGTAAGGACTTAATTCATCATTCAGGTTGCTCGGCTGATGACCTGCATGAAAATTGTGAAACAGAATAAATACCGATAACTGTGAATCATATCAGCATGGAGATGTTAAAAAAACCCAAATGCTTTGGGAGTTTTTTCCCCCAGGCATTTTAAAAAGTCACCGTGCTCTCAGTGTACCGAAATAAAGAAGGGGGATCTGATTTCATGTTCCTTTTGCTCTGTGTTTGGGGTGCAAAGAGGGAGGCAAGCACCTCTGTGCTCTCTGCAAAGGAGCAGTCACGTATTTTAAGCAGCTCCAACGGGACTGGAGTTGGAAAGTTGGTGTCTATTCAGTCTAAGGAAACCTCTCTTCTGTGGGGAAAGTAGATATTTAGTCAGTCTGAGAAAATCCAAAGGGAAGTTCTGCAAAAATTCCACTTATATTTTATGAAACTAGTGTCAAATAAAAGTGATTGGACTATGAGGGTATTACTCTGATCTGCTTCGAATAAATGCTAAGAGGCAGAGAAAATGGTGGTGGTTTTTTCCTTTACTACAGTTTTGTGATGGGGATGTGCTGAGTTTTTTCTTATTTTCTTTTCTGCCTTGAATACACCACCCAAATTCACTTCTAGTTAAATATAAACATGTTAGACTATGCCTAATCTCTGAAAAAAAAGTGCTAATATAGATTTTCTTTCAGACATGCCAACCTTTTATTTAATATGCTGTATAATTTTGTTCAGCCTGTGGTTTTAAGTTTTACTGGGCAACAGGAAAAGTATGTTGGTCTCCAATTCAAGTTATTTTCCACCATGTGGTTGAGTCAACTGTATAGCTGGAGGGAGCTTGGGAAAGGGAATGATAGCCAGTTCCAAGTCAAGGGGAAAGCAATGTCTGAAAAGAGGAGAAAACAACAAAGAGAATTAATAAGGTAACAACAGAAAAGGGAAAAATTACCACATGTGTTTGATCATCCAAGGAGCTTTGGGAAGATGTACTCAGCTGAATTACATTTTTCAGGGTAACATGTTTTGGACAGGTGCATGGCTTCAGGTTTTTCTTGTGGCTTATGATGGATCATGTCACAGGAAGCTTTCTAAAAGTGGCCATTTATTTTCTTATTTTATTTCAGATTTGTTATTTGTTGAAGTTTGTTGAGGTCTGTTGAGGTCCACATCTGTAAATACATTTTATATCACAGTGGTGAGATCATGGCACCATTATCAGCATAGACCTTGAGATCATAATGAACTCAGAGATGCTATTGACAGATCATGTCCCTGTGCTTGCTTCCCCTTTGCTTCTGAAAATACTAATTTATACTGCTCTGAGGGGAAATTCCCTTGGAATTCTTCCTTAGGCAGTGTTATGTGGATAAGAGTTTCTTTTTATTCCTGCATCTACACAACCTTGGTCCAGGTGTGTGGTTAGGAAAAGTTAGCATTTCCCTGTGTATAACACTTCTGGAGCATGTAGTCTGCACAGAATCCTCTGTGTTGCTGACTTGTTATTCAGCAACACATGTGGATAATTACTATTCCTGTAAAATAAAATCCAATAGTTTGACAGTGATTTATGAAGAATGTTATTCGTGTTAAGTTACAGGAATGTAACTTAATGTTTTCCTTGCCATAACTCCTTTATTTTCCCTCATCCACTGCAATAACCTGGTAAATGTTGTAAAAGGTTTGTGTTCTTTTTCCTTCCCCTCTCAGGGGAGGCTGCAACGACTGGTGGCAGAATTTCACTGTGGTGAAATCCTTGCCCACATAGGAAGGAGTGCACAGAGAAAAGTCATGTTTAAAATCCCCGTGTGTTGTGTGTTGTGCTCTGTACTCTGGGAACCCCCTGAATTACAGCAGCTTTTGCAAGAATATCCTAACAGACTTCATTAAAAGCTCAGCTCCTGAGCTGCTGTGCAGTCCTGAGTTGGTCATGATCTGGAAGGTGAAGGAAAAGGGTATGTCTTGGAAGCATCCATTCCTTGAGGGGCTACTTCAGGCACTGGGGAACAAGCTGGGGAGAGCTTGACTGCTCTGGAATGAAAAAAAATCCCCCTCCGAAAGGGAATTCCCACTAAGTTCTCTGGCTGCTGCACCTCGCATGTGGAATGTTAGAGTTCCTGGGTGGCCGTGTCCCGTGCTGATGCTCCCTGGCTGCCTGTGGCCTCACAGGCTGGCCAACAGCCCTGGAGCGGATGGAAATTGTCCCCCTGTGTCTCTTCCTGGTGTGGTGGCCTTCCTCCTGCACCACTGCCATTGCAGGGCAGCTTCAAGTGTGGTACAAGGCAGGAGGTCACCATGGCTGAGCCATGCTGAGAATCAGGCTCCTTACCCACAGGTCCTCCTGCTCTCCCTGCATGAGAAGAAAAGGGGGATTGATTTCAAAGGTCTAAATGCTGTTGAGTTAAAGCTAGGATTCCATTTCCCTGGAGTCAGTCAGTGTAAGAACAGAAGGGACTCCCCCTATTCTGCTTTCCCCCTCCCATTTACTTATTTCACTTGTGCTTTTTTTGCTTTAACACCTGGAAAATGACGTGGTGGTCTTTTTTAATTCCTGATTCTTCAGGTCAGACCATTTGCTGATGGAGAGAAGCTTTTAGCCATATGTTAAATGTACATGCTGCCAGACTCACGTGCATTGCTGGGATTTAAAAGGAAATTTCAAAGCCCTGTTGTTCCTGCCTCTGACTGCGGTGTCTGTGTGGTTGGGCTCTTCAAAGGGATTTAGCAGAGCAGTGATGTTGTGAAGGGGCTGTAGACACAGATCCAAGGAGAAAGCATTAAAATATTTGCCTTGGGGAGAAATGAAAACATCTGAACGTTTTCAAAGAGTAAGTAATTACTCTATGCCTGTGCAAACTGTAAATAACAGTTGCTCCAATCACTATTGTTTGAGTTGTGTTTTGCTCTGGGAAGCTCCCACTTTCCATCTTTTACCTGAACAATATTTTAAGAGGCGTGCATATACAAATATAATTTTATTTCTCACCTTCAAAAAAGCCAGAAAGCCTCCTCTCCCTAATCTCCATTCCCATTTATATTTGAAAGAAAAGAATGGTCTCTCAGCTGTCAACTTGCATGGAGACTGAATCAGCTCAGATCTTGGACAGTGGCTTCTGAATTCTGAAGACTGGACCCACATGGTCCTTTGCCTGTGGTCACACCCCAGAAAGTGGAAGTGCAATTTCTGAGTTCTTATCTCAACCTGTTGAGAGGTTTTACACTTTTCCCCATGGCACAGGAATATGTTTAAAAGCTGCACAGTTTTATAAGTGAAGATCTGATCAAAATGTCATCAATAGGTCTGGCTGCTATCCCCAGGCTGGCCTCTGATTTCGTATTCTCTTGGGCAAGCTACTTAATACATGGTTTCCTCACCCAAAATATTCAAGCAATACCTTTTGGGGATGAAAAAACTGAGATCTTTAGGTGACAGGAGACACTGAAGGGCAAAAAATCATGCTCTTCCATGATGATTACTCTTCTCCTGAGAAAGGTGCACTTTTCAGCTTTAACACCGCTTGGTGATGATTAATCGAATTGTGTGGATTAAATTTTCAGTGAGAGTTATGAGATACTTTCCTGAAGAATAATGCATTTTAAATGTAATGTGAGATTCAAGAATTAAAATTTTATCTCATATTTCAAGGAATTTTAAATGACCTTCAGACTGAGCCAGCCAGTGGTTTGAATATGCTAATGAAATCACTTTGCTGGCAAGATGTTTTGTTTGGTAATGAAACACAAAACTGCTGACCGTGTTGAGCTGCTGCTGTTTGTCTGTCTAAGGCAGTAATATTAATCCATGCAGTGTGTGCAGGCAAAGTTCAGGTATGAATATAGATGACCAGGATTTTCTGGCAGCTCATATAATGGTGTCCTTTTAGGTTTTGATGTTTGTAACCAGCTGATGACCTTTATTTTACACTGATAATGAGAGAAAGTGGCGTTACTCTATCGCTCGTCCCCACGAATACAGAAATAATTGGGTTCTCATCACTAATCATTTTAGCAAAGCAGAAAGTCCCACTTAGCCCACATCTTGTATTTTTACTGAGTAATGCTTCTGAAGTATTGTGAGAATGTTTACTGCTTCATTCACTGCTCAGTGAAGGTATCAAAGTCTGACTCCAATATTTTGAATGAATTCCAGTCTTTTTGGGGTTATTTTGTGTTTTTTGTGGTTTGGGGGGTTTTTTTTTGCTGGTTTTTGTTTTTTTGGTTGTTTTTTTTTCTTTTTTCCTACTCAATTGTTAATTTTTATCAGACTCAACCTAGAGGAATGTAAGTAAATTTCCAGGTTGAAGTATGAATATTACAATTGTCTTGGTAAAAAAGAGCAAAATCTATCTGCACAGGTGGTGATCTAAAGTATTAAAGTTATTTTAAAAATTTAAAAGCCAAACCTCAAAAGATTCAATTGAATTAAAAAAATCCACAGATTTCCTTTTTATCTTGTGCTTTTACTACTATAAATCTTACTAAGTAACATTGTATAAATTATCACAAATCTGGATTAATTCCAAAAGAGTGCATGCCTAAGGTTGCAGTTTGTCTGGAAAGTTTTCCTCCCACAGTTTATTCTGTTTGTATGATTTACCTCATACAGTGCTCACAGTGCTGCAGATCGAAAAAACTTGGATATTTCTTCTAAAATAACCTGAGGCAGTCAAAAAGCAAAAAAAAAAAAAAAAAAAAAAAGGCAAAAAAAAAAGAAAAAGAAAGCTCACAAAAGATGCCCAGAGCATTAGGAGAAAACTTTGATACAGTTTTTTGAAATTCTGAATTACTTTTTGTCAAAGATGAAAGCTTCTATTTAAATTTGTTGATTTGATTTGATTTGATGCCAAAACTGTTGAAACTGAAGACTGCTTTTAGTTTTGGAACAATTTTAGAGCTCAAAAGTATTCAGCAGTTCTGCTGGTCAGATATCCAAATGTAATTGGGAAGATATCATCCAGTTTCTCTTTGCTGTGACACATAAGGAGGGAGGAGTAGGGACAGGAGGCACGGAGCAGAAGGGACAGAGATGAGCAGAGCAGAGGCTGATGTTTATTCCAGGGGGAGAAGAAGGGGGGGGGGAGCACATCCTCATTGTTCAGTACATTTGCTGTGAATTTTACCATATCATTGTCCCAAGCTTCCAATAAAATTGAACAAGTATTAACCAGTCTCACAGGGCCTTATTTCAGTTGTTGCCTATTACGTGCCCCTCACACTTCCCTGGAGAGGCTTGGGTAGGTGAGGCACAGAAAGTCACTGGCAGCTTTTCGGAAGTGTCTTGGCTCAGAAATTTTCTTGGTTATTCCTTTTAATTAAGTTAATTTTAAAGAGTTGGTGATGGAGCTACATACGTGGCATGGAGATGCTCGTGAGGATTGTCTGGCTGTCCCAGAAAATTTTCTGTGACCCACCAAGGGCTGGACCAACACTGAGACCATGCAGTTCTATTCCCCAGGAAAAAGCAGAAGGGGCAGGCTGTTCAAAGGTGGCACAGGCTGTAACGCCAAATGCATCTTGCTGCGGCAAACAGCCATGGAAGAAGATTTTGAGCCTTTAAATGTACTGTGAACCTTTCAGGATTTTTGACCTCTGCAAGGAAATATCTGAAACTCTTTCAAAAGATGGTGAGGGTGGTATTCAATGCCCTTTCTGGGAACTAAAAAGAAATTTTGCTTTTGCAGACGTGAAGTAAAAGTCACAAAAAAAGTATCTGGGCGGTTGTTCACTGCCCTTTTTTCATCCAATTGCTTGATTAGGTTAGCCCAGTTTCCAAGAAAAAGTTGCGTTCAGTAGATTTTTGCACTGTGGGCAGAGGACTAGCAGTACTAGTTTGTAGTGCTGGTTAGATTTTGGCTTTTTTGACAGAAGCTTTTCATGCCAACTTAAGTAGTGAAAGGACAAATTCATAGCAGATAGGCAGCAACAGATGATGTGTTCTTAGGTTATGTGTAATGTTGATGAATTTCAGTATTAGTGTGGTAGACATTCAAATGGCTGACCTGGGTGGTTCTAACGCATTTTCTAGGGCCAGATTTGTAATCTCAGCAACCTGGCTTAGAGCTTTACCCTGGCAAGATATCTCCTTTAAGTCCTGTTCATTTCTTGTACTTTTTGTGCCCTGCTGTACTTACACTCATTCCATTTTTCTCTTCTTTCCGTCTTTCTTTGTCTCAGGGTATGTCTGAAGGGGCATTTCTGTGCCATTTCAGATGTGGAAATGGTCAATTCCCCTTATTTGCCTTTTTCCCCCCTCTTACTTTTGAAATAAACAAGACTAGTTGATTAACAGCATTTGGGGGGGAAAAAAGTATTCTGCTAATGAATTGATAAACTCAGAGGCAGGGGACGCACATTTTGCTCCAGTTTATGTTATGTGAAGGTGCCTTTAAAGTGCATGTGCAAGATTCAAAGTACCACTCACGCTGCATTCTTTGTACAGGAATATTTACCAAAGCTTTGTGGAAGCAATGTTTGTCCTGTGCCTTGAAAAACAAAACTGGGAAAGAATTAATGGTTCTGTATCTTGATGAAAACTTCCTGGGGTTACAGACCCCCTTTTTGAAATGACATAGGAAAAATGGAAAGAAGTCATTTGGAGAAGAATAAAAGCACTCCCTGCAAAGTTAGGTTTCCAGAAAGAGCCTGATGTGGATTTAAATTCATAACTGGGTATATAAATTTCTTTTCTCTGTGGAAAAGTTCTGATTTTCCAAAGGAAACCATGGGGGGAAAAGTCTTTTGCTACTGAAGTTATTGTTACGTTGTCCTGAAAAAACTGAAAGTGGGTAAATTGTAATATATGTGAGTTTTAAACCTGGCCTTTAACAAATGTGAAATCACTGTCAGTAGTAATATTTTGTAAATGCTTTAAAGTTGTTGAGTGAAAGCTGGTTTTTTTTTCACATATTTGACTAAACTCAGTCCTGGTATAGGTCCACTGTCTGGTCCCAGTCATGACTGTTTGCAGTTATGATCCTACCCTGTTTTTCACTGGAACAAGGCTGGAATGAGCTTGGATCACTTCCATGAGCTGTCAGGGTCTGCACCAGTATATTTGCAATATGAACCATTTTGAGGACCACCAGTCTGACTGGGAGCACGAAGAAAAGCAGTGGAATTTGTGTCTGCTATTTCAGGTTGTAGCTGTTGTAGATAAGTTTAACCATGTTTTACGATGGGAGCGGCTGCCCTGGCTCACTCAGGTTGTTGTTTGAGAGCCGTGGGAACACCACCTTTCCCTGCAGATAACAGATCATGTCTGTGCTGCACGTTCAGGGGGCTCTTTTCTGCAGAGGTGATCTAAAGTTGAGGACAGGTGGCTCAGAGAAACAAGTAATCTTACGTTCTTTTTGGTCTTTATCGAGTAGTCCCACTCGCTCTAAATCAGGCTTTAAGGCTTTTGTTTGCTGTAATGCAATTGCACTCGTGTTTTACTCAGACTCCAGTGAGCCAGACTTTGGCAGCAAGACTGGATAAGCTTTCTGTAGGTTTTTAAAAGTAAATTGCATTGTGCTGCTCCCTGGGAAAGTGTCTTCCTTGAAAATGTTTAATCCTCCCTCCCTCCCCCCATCAGTTGTGAATGAAACTATCCGTGGCTTACACTGACAGTTTGTGAGTCAATTTGTGTCTTACCTAAGAAAGAAGATTTATTTTTCCCCCCATGCACTGTGTTATGCACTTAGAGATGTCTTTTTCATTTACAGTGTGGGAAGTAATCCATGGATCTATGATATCCCTCTGCCTTGTGGGGATTTCAATAATATGATCATGGCCATTCCAGTTCAAGGACTTTCTGGATAGGAAAAACAAGGGGAAAATTGGGTAAACGTGCAGAAACATGCAGATCTTTAGTTTAGAGAAGTTTTATAGTTTTTTACCCAACCCAGGGATAAATGACCATGAAAGTTAGAGAAAGATAGAGTTGAAACCTGGGAATTTCAGTGTTCTGAACAAAATGAAATGTGACAGAAATATTTACACACGAGTACATGGTACAAAAGTGTATGGGGTGACAGGATGCAAATTGCAGTATTATTGGGGGTAAAAAGAGTTGAAGATCACCCTCTCCATATGCAGTGAAGGCAAAAATAAAGCTCACTTCCCAAAGAACCACAATTTCTCTGAGATGCATTATTGGGATGGATAGATAGATAGATAGACAGATAGATAGACAGACAGACAGACCCCCACACCCACTCCTCTCCAGAGTGTAGATGTATAAGTGAGTGACTGTTTCAGTGGGATATATTTCAGCTCCAGGACTGTCATAATGATTAGGCTTGTAGAGAGTTCCATCCCTGCAAGCTCTTTATTTGAACAAGCCTTAGAGTTCTCAATTCATCTACAAAAGGGCTTGGAGACCTGGGAGAAGGAATGAATGAATCCGTGATGCTGCCAAGGCTTGCACTGTGCCAGATTTTCTTTGTAATTTTGTGGTTCTTGGCAAAGGTGAGGCCGGAAATCCATGTTGTCGACCAGCATGGAATCATCTCTTGGGAACAGAAATGCTGTGCTCCTGTGGAGGAAAAATAATGGTGTTTCTCTGGCCAGACCTGAGATCTTACAATGAGATGCTATTTCTGAGCTGGGAAAACCTCATGAAGAACCATCTTTCTGCCACTTAAACAGACAGTTTAATGCTGTCTTAAAAACCCCCATTGGGTTTTTCATGGCTTTCTTCACTATTTTGGGATTCAATCAGGAGAGATTTATGGGGCAAAGAGTCAGTCTGCTGGCATGAAATAAGTATTGGAGTCAACCTGAGGAAAGATATTAAGGTAAGCTCAGAATTATACAATAAAGGATGGTGTAAAAAAGGTTCAGTCATTAAAATCTTCATTTTCCCCCATCCTCATTTTAGAAGTAATTGCCCCCTAAAAGCCCAGTTTAACTGAGGATTCAGCAGGAAGCAAATGGGATTCCCTGTGACATTTACCAGCATCCAAATGGAGAACGGGCTCTGGGTTTCAGGGCAGAAAATTCCCACTGAACTTACGAGAGCCCTTGTAAGTGTAGAGAAGGAATGACCTCTTTCAGCCAGTGGCCTGAAATTCCTGCCAGAAGCCTTCAGCTGAACTGTGCACCTGGGCAATCTTCTCCTGACCTGGGGAAGAAATGGAAGTCTGGAAGTGATCTCCATCTTGTACCTGAGGACAGGCTACAACTTCCTCACGTCTAGACGTGAGTTTGCAGTGAAACTGTAAATTTTCTGTTTACTGAATCGCTATCCACAGTGATACCTGTTGGGATTTGAGAAAAAAGAATTGTCCAAGACTGGGATGTAAAGCTATTCTTTTTCTCACATGGCTTCAAAACTCTGATATGTGGAGGGGAGCCCCTGTTATATTTTTCATGCCCCTTGCTGAAGGAGAAAAGAAGGTGAAAGTAAATATTTTTTGAATTTGAATCCACAGACATTAGGATACATTGAGCCGAGCCCAAAGTAATGCAGATGGGGATTCATTTGATGACAGGTACTTCCATAATATTGTAGTAATTATTTTGATGGTTTTTGTATATTTTGCAATCTGAAAGTGCCTGTGTAAGAAGTAAATAACCACTGTTGAAGCACACATGCAGTTTGCCATAAGCAGTAATTCTGAAATTTCTTTACAATCTTAGACACAGCCTTTCAAAAATCACACTTAAAGATAATATAAAGGCCTCTGCAGAATGGCTCAATGCAATACCACTTTTCTGCAGTAACACATGAAAAATGGTGCAATAACAAGTATGATTGCTCCCATCTCATGTATCTGAAGCTGGTGTTGTCAAAATTCTAGTTCAGACATTTAACCCAGTTTGGAATATGAAACACACAAAAATTATTGTCATCTTCACATAAAATATGGCCAAACATCCTTGGTAACAAAAACCAAACCAAGCCCACCTTTGCTGCATCTACACAGAATATGTGACTGCAGTGTACTGCAGAATTTTTCATCATTTTCAGGGTAACCTGTAAGCTGTTTAATGCTCCAAAATTATTCCAGTCTCATGTCAAAATATCACTTTTCTTCTTTGAGTTAGGATCCTGATTTTACTTAGGATCGTCTAGAGAAGACTTTACATGCTGCAGTAGTATAAATGGACAGCATGTACTCTGCCAGGAGCTCATCTTAGATAAACATTTAGATAAACATTTAGCACATCATGCTTATGGAAAGTTATATGTTCAAAAACTTCCTTCTGGCTACAGCTGCTTCATTTTACACACCTCTGTTTTATCCTGGTATAGGTCAAGACAAATGATCACTGCAACTGCTGGGAATTAGGTTAATTCAGATTATTTTGCTATAGGTTCTTGACTATTGCAGACTTCTGTTTGAGCTCTCAGACAGGTTTCCTTCCAGACAATTGCTTAGATAAAATTTTGGAGGCAGGTGTTAACTGTGGAAACTTATTTAGTATTAAACTCACTTGTCTGTTGCCACTGACTTTGGAGACGATACCTTTTTTTTTTTCCCCCCTGGTCATTGTCCTCCACAAAAGACCTAATTGAAAATATCTGTCAAATCATGTCTCTGGTTTCCCTCTTCTTTCCCCTGCCCCCCCATTAATCGGACACGTATTGTGTTTGTGTGGGAAGGAAGGAGGGTCTGTGGCAGGGTAACAATATTGCTGGGAAAAGAACATTAAAATGGATAAAGGGATTTCCTAGTGGTATAAATACCTGCACACGACCTCCCTGTGCTCCGGAGCCCTCCTCTGTGTGTATATCCAGGTAAAATCCTGGAAGAGACTTTGAGGTGCCATTAATCCTGCAGGATCTGCTCTGGTAGAACACGGGACGGGCAGCTCTTTTGCCTCTTGGAGGGTATGAGCTGCCAAGCATTTGCTTCCTCAGACACCTTTGTGCCCTTGAATTCTGACTCTTCTCCCTCCCTGCCTCTGATAATGCATCACAGCGCTGCAGAGTGCCTGCAGGTCTCCAACCATGCCACCAATGTTGTGTCTACAGGTACTTTTTGAAAATACTCTTGTTCTTGCTTGTGATTTTCTTTGGGTGATATATGAGTTCATCAAGTTCTTAGTATTTAAAGTGTTCAGTTATGTATGATTGGGACTATGCCAAAGTAGAGGCAATTTCACAAAATTCTGCATTATGAGTGAATCAGGAAAAACACAAATGTTCGTGTTTTAGCTAAATATGTCATTTTCTCTAAGTTTGTTCAAGATTAGACTCAAATATGCTGCCAACTTAGAGCTGTCATTGTTGGCACAAGTACAATCTTTGATGACAACTGCCATGTAAATTAATTGAAAGGTTGTTTATTATGCAACCGTAATTTAAAATATTATAAATTACCTTACATAGGAAATATATTTAAAAGACCTCAGGTGTAAATACAGCTTGGGGGAGTTTTCAAGATGGAAAAACATCACTTTGCAAGGCATGTTGCAAACTGAATCAAGACTAAGGTTTAAGTGGGATGTTCAAAATGGGTAGTAGAAACCTTGTCAATATTTTTGAATCTTGTATGTTTGTGTATATAATCCAATTAGATGCATTTAAACACTAGGACTATTTAATCACTGAATATCTGAGCCAAAGAGAGTTTTCTTGCAGCCTTAATACTGCAGAGGTGGGATTCTGGAATACAGGAATTGTTGATAGAAAGCCTTCAGGAACAGAAAAAGAAATAGTTGATTTATTTGAAATTGTGCTAACTTTAGAATTTTATATGGAGCCTTAACAAGAAACCATATTTTTTATGAAAATCATTGCTAATAAAACATTTTAATGAAAAGAAAAACCATGTAAGTAGTGAAAACTGATTATTGGTAACAGAAAACAGGATCATCTTATACACTAAGGAAAAGGCTCAAAATATCCTAATACAGCTGTGGGTTAGCAATAGTGGCAGGGAATAGGAGAATTTAAATTTTGTATGAGGTCAAATTTATGTATCTGTATCACAGCATTATTTTCCAGATTGATCTGACTTGCAATGGAAAGGACACAATCAGGGTTGGCCCAAAGCATCTGCTCACCTGCTACAGGTTTAGGTTTTGGTATTTTGCCACCCAAGGACAAATGCCACTGCATTTGTCAGTGGAAATTTTGATTACAGGATCACATCCAGAAGATGATCCTGTGAAAAAATGACCCTGGGAAAGCAGAGACTGAGGGTGGCAATTATAATGAGTTAAGATTTACAAATTTCATACATAGATTAAGGAATTGTCATAAAAAGTGCCACTCTGTTTAGTGCATGTGATGTGAGGAGAATTTGTGTAGAATGTAATGCTGAAAGGATTTTGAATAACAACTTATTTTAAATGTCAAAAGTTTTAAAAATGGATGGAACAATTCTTCATCACAAGAAAGGTGAAAATACTTCTGTCCAAATAGTATGCTGTCATCAGCTGATGCTCTGCAGTATCCTCAACACTGTAACTGCTATTATTTCATTTAAATAGCATCATCCTCACTATTAAATTTTAAATCATCATTAGCAAGTCAAAAATTGTATTTTCATGCATAAAGGTTATAGTATGTGGATTATGAAATAGTGGAAAAAATGCAACCAGTAAAGACTTAGATCTTAACAGAAAAATTGAATTGCTTTACATGCATTACAGTTATTAACACAATCTTTATTTTCACTGCATCTACATTAATACAAGCATGTTTGTGTTAGTAGATTTTATATCTATACAAGTGTATTTTAACAGAACACTTTACTGTTATGGTTACTGTTGTAAAACCCAAAGATTCTACTCTCTAATTAAATAGACTGTTTTGAACAACAGGAATATGTTCTTTAAACTGTGGGTTTACATATACGAATGTTCATGAGCATTAATTTTTAATATTCTGTTTTATTGCAGTTGTTAGAGGTGGCAGTAAATGCATTTTTATTCCTACTTATACATAAGAAACAGCCATATCTCCATATTGCATTCTGCAAAAAATGGTCTCATTCTTCAGGCACTGGCTATTACTGAGCACAGATCTGAAATACCCCTGTGAAAACACTAGCGATAAATTAGCAGTATGTTTGTTGGTGCTGCTGATGGAAAATTTTTATTAGGCCTGACTTTTTGGAGGAATCCATCTTGTTTCTCTACCACCTTGCCAAAGCACTCTGAAATGCTTTTTGTTGCTTGGCACTCAAGAAATGGTGATTTTTGGACACATCAAAGCAAATGTCCCAAACGGCTGCCTTTGAAAACCCAGGCCTTGATTCACTGCAGGGTTTGGTCGACAGTGAAGGCAATTTCCTGAGACCACAGAATTAGTTTTTGTGTGAGATTGAATGAATCAGCATGTGGAAATTGTGTGAGGAGAGGAACAGGTCTCCTCCTTAACAGTGCAATGCTTCCCCAGCTCAGCAGTTTGTGTAAACTGGTTTTGCCCATGGATTATACTAAAAGCAGCCCACCAAGACACAGCGTGACCGTTCCTAGTCCTGCCTCAGAGGATGTCCCACTATTCCTGGAGGCAGTGCTCCCTGACAGGTCCCTGTTAACCTGATGGTTGTGACCCTGTGTTGAATGCTCACAGGAGAAGATACAACTGCAGAGAAGGCACTGCCTGCCTCAAGCTTAAAGGTTGTGTCTTGAATCTTGAATTCTTACGAGTCCCATCTGTCTTCTCCTTCCTCCCAACTCGTGCCTGTTCCTGCATTGGCTTTGCCACGACAACGCCGGGACACCCTTGGCCAGGCCTTCACTACTCCGTGCCCTCCTGTCACTATGGGAATCAGCCTTCCACCTACGGGGTGATGGCAGGTAAGAGGCCAACCCTCAGCTGGGTGAGCTGTCAACATGTGGATTTCAGCCAGTTCTCCTTTAGAGGGACCAATCCAAGCCAATTGTTTAAAGAAGATGCGATTTGGATTAAGGCGTTAGAGAAAGGGTTGGGATGTTAGAGGCCAGTGCCCAGAGTTTCCCAAACCTCTGCATCACTTGTGAAATTACTCTATATTTCATGTTTCCCTAAAAGGCTGGGAAAGTCCTGCTCTTTTTGCTTATCTCTTATCACTCTTTGAGGGACCAGAAGTGACATACCCATTATACCTGTGCATTACTGGTACTTGGGCTGATGAAGCTGAAGCCATAAAATAAAATGATGGCATAATGAAGGGATAGCCAAATTCAGCAGGCAGATCAGCCATGGGATCATGGATTTTTACAGTCATGAATGTATGCTAGCATCCCGCTCATTCTTCCTTGTCCCAGGCTCAGTAAGAGTGAGGCACTTTTATTCTGTGCAAGTTTAAGCAGCAGTCAATGAGGTAATGACATGAACCAAATTAACATACCTCCCAGTAAATAACTGGGACTTGGAAACAATCCAAAATCAAACTCAGAATTTTGTTTCATTTAATACTAGAGTAAATCAGCACAGACTAATATATCTGCATAGGGACAGAGTGTAGACTTCCCTCATGGTGTGCAAATTTCCAAATGCTCCTATTTCATCGTGCGTTTCTGTGTCTTTTGCAAACATTCCTGGTGTTGTCCAGATCCCTGGGAAAGTTATTAAGTAAAAATAAATTATACTGCTCAGAAATTAATTGTCTTTAATTCCAAAATAAATACATTTTTATTCTTCTCCTTTCTTTTCTTATTCTCTTTCTTTACTAAAGTCTTCTTTCATTACTTTATTTTCGTAGGCATCAAGCCTGCAACTCCAGAGATGCTCTCTGCAAGTCTCTCCCAGACTCGCATCTTACAGACATGCAGCATGCCCCACCCCAACGTGGTAAATGGTGTCAGCACCTTGCAAAGCAAGTCTCCCTCTTCTAAAGTATTTTTCATTATTTTCTGAGAAATTTTTTGTGGTTATCCTGTGTTAAGTGTATAAAATAATTCTGTGGGGTTAGAACCTCCAACACTGATGGGAGTACTTGGGGCAGTGAAGAAAAGCCTAACCCTAATAAATGGAGGAAGCAGTGGGAGGTTAATGAAGTTCTGAGTTCTTCTACACAGTTTTGTGTAGTTTAGAAAATTGGGAAGGATGTCCTGAGAACCTGGAAATTACTGGCTGTTCCAGATACACTGAAGAGTGTTAATATTTCTCCAATCATTCCCGCCATGCCTCCCTCAGGTCAGAGACTTTTTAGGTCTACATACAATATCTAGGGAAAAACCAGCCTTCACTCTTAACTGAATCTCGTTGTGAAGTCTGACATTTGTGAACAAAAGGTAGTGAAAGATAGTTCTGTTTTGGCCTTGAGCACTTCCTTTTTTGAAGGATCATTCTGAATGAGTTCTGGTTTTGTTTTTTTTTTTCTTTGAGGTCTTACCTGTGTACTTTCCTCAAAGAAATTTTATACTACAGCTAAGCCAAGATAGTATTTTGTCTGAGCATCAGATGGCATCTACGTGGAAATATTCTTTGTACCAGAAAATAGAGACTGGCAAATTTTAAGTGACTCAAAATGACACATCTTGTTGTGCCACTTAATTCCAACTTAGAGCATGGATTTTTACTTGTGTAAATTTAGGCCATTAGTCTCTTATTTAAGTGCTTCACAGTTTGCTAAATAATAGGATGGCTGTGGCTGGTGAAAGGGGCTGTTGATAGGTTTCTGTGTGTTGGGACAGGAAAGAGAAAAATATATCTTAGGAAATTCTATCTCCTGGATTCTCTCACGTATATTGTATTGATGCCTGAAGTTTTAGCTTTCATATTTTTCAGATTCTGTGCTGCCTAGTGATGTAGTTCTGAGCCTCAGATTATGTGCCAGTAAGCTCTCTTTGCAGAGTAGGTAGACAAAACAAATGTTTTTCCTACTGAAGACCAAGGACAATTTTCAGGCCTAAAAGCATAAACAAGGGTGGGCTGAAGGGAGGAACAAGAAGGATGGGACCTCACAAGCTGAAGCTGTAATTGAACAATTAAACCCCAATATGCAAATGGCCCAAAACTTATAAAAATGTAAGATCTCGTGACCGGTCAGCCGTTTTGTGACCATTCTTTGTCCACCTCGGGTGTAGCCCTGGTCAGGCTCTTGTCCTGCCCGAGGTGTATCCTAGAGGCCCTTCAGTAAATACCTGCTTTATTCTCTAGTTCTGTCCAGTCTCTGTTTCAGGTCAGCCCTCCCAAGGCATCAATATAATTAACATTACCAGGATTACCAGGTGGCGAGGGAAGATTTTAAGTGTGTATCAGCAGAAAATAACTGCAATGAGCTTTCTCTCTGGCCTTGCTCAGGTGGTCTGACCCCGTGCCTGTACAAATTCCCGGAGCACGCCCTGGGTGCCAGCCCCTGTGCCCTGGGCCACGGCTTCACCCCCATGGCCCAGCCCCTCCTCACGGACGATCCCGCTGCCACAGACTTCAAGCAGGAGTTCCGCAGGAAGAGCAAGTCTGTGGAGGACCCCGTGGACATGGACTCCCCTGAAATCAGGGAGCTGGAGAAATTTGCCAACGAGTTCAAGCTGAGGAGAATCAAGCTGGGTATGTGCTTTATGTCCACGAGCCAAAGGCTGAAAGGTTCCAGCGAGAGCCCAATTATTTCTCAGTGTTTTATGGTCTGGCCTCTGCCGTTGGCTGATCATAACTCTGATCCTGCCTTGTCCTGCAAAACTTTCTCCATTCCTAGAAGACTTGCATGGAATTAATGAACCTCAGCTTCTAGCTTGCAGGAAGGGACTTTAAGCTTTCCTGCCCTTAAATTATTTGTGCTAAATGAGGAGAAAATTTTTGATGTTCAATAAATTCCATTCAGTGTCAGGTGCAATATTTTGCACAGCTCCAAATTATCTGCAACTTAGGGCCGGACATGCTCCAACCTCTCATACCCATCCTCTTCCCCATGGAGTGTTTCATCTGATGGTGTGCTGTCATTTCAGTACACACTGAGTGACATCCATGGGAAATCCTTCACACCAGTAGGAAGCTTCTCTTCCTGGTTTATTTTTTTGTTCCATGACACAGCTGGGAAGCAATTGATATCTTTGTTGCTGTGAGATAACTGCTGAGGACAAACGTGGGCTGAGCCCTATGGTTCTTGGCATTATCACTTACAACATTGCATCAGGATTATAGGGAATCCTTTTATTTTATAAATCTAAAACAAATTATAAGGTTATTTGGGGTATGTATGCACTATCTCAATAGCCAGTATGTTCCATTTTCAGTCTAAACTGAAATAAAAGGAATTAGGGTTTAAAAAAATATTTGCATCTCGCCAATTTCCCTGTATATCCTGTACTTGATGTCATACACAGCAATGAAAAGCATTTGCCAGGCCACACATAGTTAATCACTGCATCTTCATCCTGAATTTTTGAGGGAGCAAAACTTCCTATGATGCAAGCAAATGACAGGGAGCCTGTAGAATGGGAGAAATGCAGTATGCACATGAAAAATAATCTGAGTTTGAGCTTTACAAGAAAAAACAGAGTTGTGAGTCTGAGAGACACAGGGTTAGTGCATCAAAAGAGAGGTTAAAAGGTGCCTCATGGGGCACCAAGTGCCTAAAGACATCCCGCCTTGTCCTGGCACTGAAGCAAGAAAGGAGGATGAGGATCCAGTCCCCCAGCCACGGCAGATCCACATTCAGAGAAACAAACAGGGAGCTGTTGATGCAGAGTCAGAGTCTGCATGGGGACTGCTGCATTTCTCTGATGACTTCAGCTGAGTTGTTGCAACAAATAACAGGAGACCTGCAGTGCCTCTAGGGATTAGTTTATTGCTCTTGCACTATCTACAGAAAGACATAAGGTGTCTGGATCCTTCCCAAATCCCTAATCCTAGAGTGTGAAACTCCACTAAATCCGTGTCACACTCCACGGGAACCACCAGGAGACTGAACACGGCTCTGAGGTGAGCTCAGGCACCTCTGCAGGAAGCTCAGCTTGAAGGCACTGCAGCACACACTGTCCCTGCGAGGACCAGCAGTGAAGGGCTGAGCATCTCAAGGAAAGTAACCCTTCCAGAAAGCTTCAAAGCTGCTTTTTCCTCTTTACTTCTGACAGGTTATACACAAACCAACGTTGGGGAAGCTCTGGCTGCTGTGCACGGCTCTGAGTTCAGCCAGACCACTATTTGCCGGTTTGAGAACTTGCAGCTGAGCTTCAAGAACGCCTGCAAGCTGAAATCTATCCTGTCCAAGTGGCTGGAGGAAGCAGAACAAGTGGGAGGTAGAGAGCTGAAATCCTCTAAATATTGATTTTCACTTCAAGGAGAATCCCACATAAACATTTTAGGACTATTACATGTCTTCTGCAGACTAAAGATTTTGTTTGACCAGCTTTAAATGCTGAGGTTTGCTTGTGTTAAAGTATAGTTATCTTTTTTTTTTTTTTTTTTTTGATGAGCATGGAGGGGAAAACTGAAATGCTTGGAAACATCTCGAGCTACTGGAAGAAATTTCTTCCAGTCCAATCCCAGCAAACTCGTTCCAGTAGAGAGCCAGAGTAGGATCTGCAGGACAGCCCATTTAGCAGTGTCCAGGGATTTTTCAGTAGCAAAGGACTTTTGCTTCTAACCATTTCTGCCTATAACCATTTATAGTTGGAGGTAAAACAATGGCCAACCATCCCAATGATGGAAAGATCCTGTATGTGATGCTCCTCTTATTCAGCAGCACTTTCTCTTGTGCTTTCTTCTTCCTTCAAACACAGTGACTATTTTTCTGGAAATGCTTGTTTTTGTTTTCCAGTCCCTGTGGAATGTAACTGCCAGCCTTTGCTGTTTGTCTTCTTCTTTTTTTTTAATACAGCTTTGTACAATGAAAAAGTTGGAGTGAATGAACGGAAGAGGAAGCGCAGAACGACCATAAGGTAATAAATATTAAGGTCATTACAGTTTAGAAACAATTTTGGCTAAGATGCTTCTTTTTCTTCTGCCTAAGTGCTGTTTTCTATTAATGAATATCTACATCTTGTGCTTGGAAACATTGCAGTGAAAAAACCCCAGCATAACCCTCCAGACCCTCCAATTCATTCCACAGATACTCTTTTTTTTTCCCAATTAAAAACTTTTGTTCAACCACACACTTTCACATGAAAATACATTTTATTCTCATTCAGTCAAAATTTATTCTATCTATATATAGCGACTAAGGTATCAGAGCACCTTTATTTTCATTTTGGGAGATTCTACATTATACTAAAATAAATGGATTATTTTGGCATAATTAATAATTATATAGATTTTGATACATAAAAAATGCATATAAATTTTTGAGAGAATTGAGGTCTGGGAAGTTTGAGAGAAAGCTTTCATGTGTCCTGTTGCATCCCTGTCACTGAATTTTTTGAAGTTCCAAAGGAACACTTTAATAAATTAAAGGGAAAAAATCAGAGTTGTTCTGGAAACTTCCTTTTCTTGTTTCTCACAACTCTGGTGGCCAACATCTACCACCTCTCGAGTCTCAGCTCCATATGGAAATTGAGTAGGCTGGCAAAACATATTATTAAAAAAAAAAACAAAATGGCAAAATAAGAATTTGGAGTGCTTCCTTCTCCTTTTGATATCCCAGATTCTAATTAAAGGTTCCTCTTTAAGGGATGCTTCTCAATTAGGGGTGAATTAGGGGTGAATTTGGGATGGAAAAGTCCCATGAACTAAATTAAGTTAGACCACAGCAAAAACTTCTAAATTTGAATTTGCGGGAAGTATTATATTTCATACTTTGCTCAAAACCCAAGAAGTTTTTAGTCAAAAGTAATGATGTTCCTATACTTCTGTATCTGCAGAACACCATGCTATTAATTAGCCAGTTTTGTTAAACTTTAGTAAATATTGAAAAACTGACCTGTAAATGAAAGACCAACAGATGAAATAACTACAACTGAAGCAGATACTGTATTTCTGTACCTAATACTTGCACCTCACTTCCAGAATAATGCATGAAGTGCCCTCTCGTGTCCAAAGAAATTACAGCTACTGCTGAAACTTCAGGATGCCTCCCCGTGGCACACGAGCAGGCCACAGAGGTGTTTTTTAGAATATGTAGCAGAAATTGGAAGCAAATTCTATCTGAAAATGAGAAAAAAAAATAACGGTATTAAGTTATTCTGTTTAGCGAACCACTCAACTTTGGTTGCTGCTGACTCTGAGGAACAGATGAGGGCAGGCGTTGGAAAATGTGATGATGGCTTAAACAGCTGGCCATAATCTCTGTGATTTCTAGGAATGCTCTAGTGCTGACTCTATAATTAGTGAGATGCAAAACACTCCCAAATCCAAGTGATTCTCTTTCTCTCTGTAAACCCAAATGATTTGACACAACCAGGTAACACTACTGATGTGCATTTGCTGGTGTCAAAAGTGGTCAGGCTTGCTCTAATTCCTGTGACCCTACTCATAAGTAGTTAATAGCTGTGTCTCCTAGATAATATCAAGAAGCACAAATATTTTATAATTAACACTGAAATTGCACTGGTTATTTTTGCCTTTTGATCACCCCATACCAAAATTCTGTGTGATGTCACGCTGCTTGTGTCAGCAGAGAACTGGAGAATATTTTTCGTGCTTTGGGTTTCCTTTACGTAGAGAAAGATGAAACAAATCAAGTCACTGCCTTCAGTGCTGTTACTTGATCTTTCTCTTGAACTAGTGGTGAAAGCCTGAATGTACAGAAAAGTTTTTAAAGGTGAAATTTTACCCCTGTATCCAGCATCGCTGCCAAAGAAGCCCTAGAGAGGCACTTTGGAGAACAAAGTAAGCCGTCTTCTCAGGAAATTATGAGGATGGCTGAGGGGCTCAATCTTGAGAAAGAAGTCGTGAGAGTTTGGTTTTGCAACAGAAGACAAAGGGAAAAAAGAGTGAAGACCAGTTTACACCAGAATGCTTTCAATTCTATTATCAAGGAGCACCATGAATGCCGGTGAAGCTTTTCCACGCACAGATGTGGATTTCTGTTTTCCTTTTTTGTAAATATTGTAAAAACTGTGTTGTTAAAAAAAAAAATCAGTAAACCACTCGTTCCTCCTACAAGATACTGACTTCAGGCATAGTGTTTGTGGAAGACCCAATTTTAATGTAAAAGGTTAGAAACTCAATCTTGCAGTGTCTGTTTAACGAGTTGAAGGTCTCTGCAAGGAACCCACCACGCATTGTTCAACTAGGAACGCTCCCCAAATTTCACAGGCAGCTGCAGCTTCCCTCTGCTGTGCCTTCCTTGCCTCCATGGTACGAATTAATGACTAAATGTGTGTGTGTTGTACATTCAGAAAGGTTGCAAAGCTTGCTGTAGCTTGGGAAGGATTTTGCTGTCGTTCATTAAGGCACTGTGAGCTCACCAGGACAGAGGTGTCACACTGCTCCTGCTGGGTGCTCTGTCTCAGCCCAGCATTTGACTGCCTCCTTGAACTGGTGTCAAGTAGAAGTGGCTTGGAGAATGCTTGTTATCAAAGGTAATTCTTTGGCCACTTCGTTATGTGCCTCAAAGTTTGGTTTGGGTAGGCTTAGCTAGAAAAACAGGAATACAATTTATCTGACCTTAAGACTTTGTGGCCTGAGGGGAAGAAAAATAATTATCAGGGGTTTTATTACATTGGTCTTTTCTCTGCGTTGTACTTCTGATTAAAACCATGTGTGGACATACTTTATTTGACTTATTTGTCATCCTCAAGCCTGGAGATAATTGAGGGGGAAAATACCAATGCCAGAGCTCCACCTATCAGGCAGGCACTGAGAAAACTGAATTAATGACTGTAGTACTCATCAGGGAAAGATTATCCAGCCATCTCATCAGCCCTGCTCATTGTTATGGGAATTAGCCCATTACCAAATAAGTATTTTGACTGTTTTCCCTGGACTGAAATTAAGTGAGCACACGCAAGTAGTACTGGCCAGATACATTTTATTTTTCCATAAAACAAACCTGATGATTTAGAAAATGTCTGTGTAATAGGCCCACAGAAAGCCAAAGGAGTTTAATGTTCAAGACTACTTAGGAGCAGCATGTACAAGTTAAGTGCTCACTCTCTAGTGTACATTAAATTATCTCTGATACTTATTACAGTGGCCGTAAGCGTATTCAACAATGGAAATCAGGCTCCTGGATTTCTAAAAAAATGCATTTTTATGGATGAATGCACCACTCTAAGCCCTTAACTAAGAAGAAAAGTTCAATTTAATAACTCAAAGGGGAGAAACTGTGGCGACGTACTCCCTTCAGGCTGCTCTCAGCACTAGCATAGCTCACCCATTACAGCACAGGCCAAGTGCATACTTTTATCCACCCCAAGTTATCAGCAGGTCATGAACTTTACAAAAAAAAAAAAATTCAGCTGAGAGGATCAGCACTCAGCAAAGGTGGTGGCATGCATTGGTACCTTTTATGTGATGTGAACAAATGTTGTGTACGTTGAAATTACTATCTCATACATAAAAACATTATTTATATTCTAAATTATTTTCTTAATTATAAAAGGTTTCCTAGAAATGCTGTCAGCCTGTACTTCCCAACTTCCTCATCTAATAAAGTATTCCTATACATTTGGCACTGCAGACAATGATTTGTAGTTCTGTTTTGGTAAAACTTTACTCTTTTCAGCTGTGTGTCATGCTGAAGCGTATTTTAGAATGCTCTAAGTTTATTCCTCACTGGAACGTGGTGGTCTCTTGTCCCTCAAAAAGTCTCACAAGTGAAAGTTAGTTGCAGCAACAGAGTAAAATAAAATGAAAGGTGACACATAACAAAATTGTCTTGCAAAGGAATGACAAAAGGCCAACTGAGGGAAGCAGTGACCATTTAAACACACCTATCTGCTGCCACAGAAATACAAATTAGAATTATTTGAAGAAGAAAAGCAGGATGAAATCCATTTCAACAGCTGGAGCCAATATTTACAGAAAGTGGCAATCCATTTTTTTTTTCTCTAGGAACAACTTAATTACCACCAGTTACTCTTGATTGGGTGGTGGTGGGGGGAACCCTAGAAGGCAGGATTTTCAAGGAGTAGCTCTATAAACCTGCAGGAGTTTTGCTGGCCACTCAGCCAAGCTGGGCTGCACTGTTTTTCTTTGAGATATTTGTGGGGGTTTTTTTCTTGCTCCTCTTTTCCCATGGTAACTTTAGGCAAGGTGTTAAAACCACACTAGAGGGCTAAACAAGGCATCATCATGACATTTAAATCTGAGGTTCAGCTGTCTCTGAAGAACTGTGATGTGCTGTGCCCTCGTGAATTATGCCCAATTTTAACAGTTATGAAAAAAAAAAAAATCCACTGCACACTTCATTCAGAGAGGACCCAAACCTTGGTGTTCAACCAAACTACAACCAACCACTTACATTTTATCCCTGCGTTCACTTCATGATTTCTCTTTCAATACTACAGAGCAGTACCTGGGCATGAGGTTCCAGACAAGGGAATGCAAACTTGAACAAGTCTTTACTGAATATTGAGTCAAAGGCCCACAGGAAACTACAATAAATATTATGGTGCTTTATAGCTCAAGTCAAAGGAATACTTATCAGAGCTCACAAAGAAAGCCCAGTAAGAGAGACATGTGTAAGACTAACCCTACAGAGGACAAAGTCATTGTGGAATAAAAAGCCTTTTATTAGATTTTTACAAAATAACTTGTAAAAAAGAAATCACTCCATATTGGATATATGCAATATATTAACTTACACATTCCTACCCACTACCTGACAGATTCAGTTTGTCCATTATTTCTTTGAAAGAGAAAGAACACCTACAGTTCTAGGCATAAATCCTCCTATGAATTCTCTTTGCTGACTTCAGTCCTAAACAGTAGATGGTGCAACAACAGTAGGTTCACTGAGGTTTCCTGCTACACTTTGCCAAGTAGCAAAGTCTCTTTATGAGGTTTGTTCCCCCCCAGTTTTCCTGGTTTTTCTTTTGGGAGGCATTTTGCTTTTCTCTTTTTAAAGCCAAGATGATTGTTGTTTCTGTTCAATGAGCAGCACCACTAAATCAACACTGAGGGGTAAATATCTCCAGCAGAGTCAGGGCTGAGGAATATCACACCATCTAGGAAGTAATAACTGGGAACTGCATTCTCATTTTGTCTATTCCAAGTATCAACAGTTCTTATTCCTTTGCACAATGCACATTCCACTTAAAGCCACAATTGTGTTGGTGCGGTTCAGAGACCATAGAAAAACCATCACAGAACCAGAATGCTTTTATTATAGTGTTTAGACAAGTAGTTATAATTTATGATCCAAAACTGTTCTCAAAACTAATATTTAGATTTAGTTTATCAATGTGATCAGTTGCATCTTAGCAAACAATACAATTATGCACAGTTATCTTCCATTAAGAAATACTGTAAAATATATACAAATGTTGCTTCAGGCAAATGTCCTTTTTGCAAGTGCACAAGTTGCATTTCTGAATGAGTGCATCTCTCCAGCACTGAGTCCCATCAAGTGTACAGAGAGGTCTCACCAAAGCATTTTGTGAAACCATCTTAATAATTAAGTTTACTCACCTTTCAAAGACTCATTCTGAAAGAAAATCACAAAGGTACAAGATTTATATACATAAAGGCACAGCAATTCTGTTGAAACCAGCTATGTTACAGTACAATGGAGTTCAATCAGTGCCTTTCATGCAACAAAGTTCACTAACAAATGTAACTCCTCTTCCAGAAAAAGTAACTGCACAAGGAGTGTATCCTTCCCTTCTGGTAAGAAGAATAACAAGCTATTATTTTGGCAGCTCAAAAGGAATTTCAAAGAAATACATAAAATGCTTTTTCCTTCTGCCGTAATTAACTAGACTTCCAAAGCTATTTCTCATGGAAACAAATAGTTTCCAACTAAGAGCCAAGGTGAAGTTTCGTTTGTGCTAAGAGATGACAGACTAAGAATGTTTCTATAATGATAGTTTTGTCAAAATGATAAATATTACATAGGAGCTGTCCTAGAAAGTGGCACAATCAGCCACAGAATAGCCAGTTCTAGAGATAGATCAGGAACTGAGATGGAAGAAAACTTTTAATCCAAAGGACAGATCTGGATCACGTGTAAGGGAATTTATTGTTAGAACTATACCCCTGGTTGGTCCAGAGTCAAAGACTCCATGCAATGGATGAAAAAAAATGTACTTTTCTCTTTAAATTGATCTTCAAGTCGTAATTTCTGAGACTTCAGGGTTTTCCAAGAAATCAGTTGCATTGAAAGAGTATTTGCACTTTGCACATGTGTCTAGAGGCGAGCAGCCAGCAGGCAGACTCTGAACTGGGTAAGTTAATCCACACCCAAGGCTTTGAGCTGGCGCTCGATCTCCTCATCCGATATGGTGGTGGCGGTGGCTGCCGACGCAGATGGCAAACCTCTGGCAGCTGAGGGAGCCTTGGCCATCTGGAAGGAGACAGAAGTTTCCTTCAGTCAGAACAGTGCAGGTTATGACAAGCTGACTTTTAGAATAAACTATTTTTAAGAAATGGAATGTAGGGGGAAAAGCACACCAACCATGCAGAAATAGCCGTACCTTGCCAGAGATTTCGATCCCGATCTCATCAAGCACTTGATTAACAATATCTTGGCTTTCTTCCTCTTCATCAGAAGCATCAAAAATATCATCCAGAGTATCATTAACTTAGAAGAAAGAAAAAAACCCAGACTGTATTAAGCAAAAAGGTGACTTAACATGACCTAGTACCACCTTTCTACCCTCCCAAAAAACGGCAGAAATACCACGATGTAAGATACCAGCAGAAGGCACCCGGGCTTTAGAGAGGCTTTCTTAGCTCTGCCTTGCAAAGCCTGTGAGCACAGCCAGGGCAACAACAGGGTCAGGCATGGCTGCTTTTATAAAAACGTTTAGTTCCACCAAAGGAGTTCAGCTGCTCTATCTCCCCCCACATTACATTTTAACATTTCTGCACAACACCTATAGTTTCATTAAAGTCCCCCCTTCCTCTCTTCTTTGTCCAAGAACGTTGCAAAGTTGTTAACTACTCAGAGAACTTGTGTGCAGTTGAGGTGTTTCCAGCTTGGTCAACAGCATGGTGTGAATCCATGCTACTTCATACGACCAGCAAAGGGGCAGGAATTGGGATGGGGAGAAGACTGTGAGCAACAGCAAGAATTAGCTGACAGTGAACTCAGGAGAAGAAACTTGCTGCCTCCCCAAAAAGTTGTTTGTGGCCTAATTTAAGAAAAAGGAGACAGAACTACCATGTGCAGAAAGCTGAGACTATCAGTATCTAAATTAAGGCAATTTTCAAGTCCCCCTACCAGTTATGCCATGAAGGCCTTCAATGGGTCTCAAACCCTCTTGCCCCCCAGAATGTTCTTTCTAAAAATGTGATGAATGTTTTGAAGAAGATGGGAAGAGAACGGATTCTAGATTTAATACCTAGAGCCTCTAAAAAGTCTAAGGCTCAGCTTTTCTGCTCAGACATACATTGTTTTGTTTGCTTTACACTTTTGCTGTCAGTCTCATTAACTATAGAAATAAACTTCAAACATTAGTGGTTTTAGGCTGGTTCTCCCCTGCCAAGAGCTGCCAGCTGTCCCCTGCTGTGCAGAACTTACTCATTTCTTCAGTCATTTCCATCTTCATGTTTTCCTTCTGGAAATTCTGCATAGTTTGTAGTGTCTTTTGTGGATCCATTTTCTTATTAACTGCTTGCATTGTCTATTAATATGGAAAAAACTCTTAAATCATACAATGAGACATTAGTAAATATCAGCGTATTCATTAAGAAAAATGCTTTAATCCAAATTTCACTTTCCTTGTCTCTTTACATCCCGTGACAACTGTAGGTAAGTGACAGATCAACAGTACAGCCTGCACTTTGAAAGAAATATTGCTATCTAGTGTCCTAATAGACAGACTTCTAAATATGTGCCTCTTTCTTGCACCATAACTCTCCCCTGGCCTTGTGTTAGGAAAAATCCGACTGATCTGAATAAAAAGAATGGAGAACATTTCCTAACTTGAAGGCTACACACTTAAAGAAGTAAATAACTGCAGGTTCTTATTCAGAAAGGACCATTTATTTGAACCACCACTGGAGGACAGGCCTTACATTGTTTCTTGATGTTACAATTTAATGGAAAAATTACTTTTCTCTGGAAAGAAAATATCTAAGTGTTGAGGAAGTACTTGTGTAGGGTTCACTTGTGTGATGGGTGGAGATCTTGCTGTGACAGTGAAACAAACTTCACCCATTTTCCTACAGGTGTGCAGCACTGCCTTTGTGGGCACTGCTATGGGGTACTTCCCTCTTTCCTAAAAAGCAAGTTACTGATACAAGATTTCAGAATCTAAATATAGACGTGAGCAATTCAAATGCAAGATTTAACCATCCTTGAGAAGATAAAAGACTTGGTTAATTAAAAGAGATGGTATCAAGCCACTACAGGCTTCACAGAAAGTTTTCTGTCTTCATGTCTGAGTTTGTTCAAAGTGATAATGTATTATGATACTAATGTTACTTGAATTTCAAAGACTGTACTCATGGTCACATTATTTGAATTTAAGAACTTGTTCTGGAAATGGAAGGTGTTGGTATAAATGGGTATCAAAAGTATCTGCACTGATAGAGGGTTTATATATCTTCAGAAAGTAAGGGTCAGATGCATGATTAAAATAAACAGGTAACTTAACTGGACTTTACTATGTTCAAAATTAGCAACATATATGCTAGGAAGTATCCTGAAAGTTCTTTGAAAGCTTTGCACTCACATATTTATTTTGCTTGTTAAGACAACTGATCCTATACATTTTGCACTGATGATTTTATGAGATTAACAATTCTTTAAGCTTCCCATGTTATTAAGGCAAAATATTCACTTTAAAAATGATCAAAAGAATTTAAGACCTTTCTCTCCAATAATGCTACACAAATTGTAGATACAAGTATCTGCTGTGTTTCAAAAACCATAATTTTTCTGAATCCTGGGTAATTTTTTAAAAAATGTTTTAGGATTTCTTTTTCCTACTGACCTAATCTTCGTAACTACTCCAGTGACACTTTGGTTTTGAGAAATTTAATCCAAGATCTATCACAGATAAAAAAAAGTCACCCATGTAATAATTAAAAAGCAAGACCAACTTGTTCACATGAGTGCAGTTGTCAGAGTACTGAGTAAGGTGTTGAACCTGATCAGTCAGACAAGTGCAATTTGTAAATTTGCTGCAGAGCCACAACTCTTTATCACTCATTTTGTGTCTAAAAGGCACTTGACCACCAAGCTTTTGTGGTTTCTGCACCGAGTTGCATTGCTGTGTTTAACTGGATTTAACTTGGACTGGGAACAAAGCCCAGCTTGGTCTACAGTGATGCATACTAATTCTGCCTCCTGCACCTCGAGCTGAACAATCCTCCTTGCCAAAAGTCACATACCTCTTTATCAATTCAGGGAAAGAGGGGAAAGTTCACACCTAACCAGGAAAACTGAGATTTTTCTCTCTTTCATGAGATGAGATTTGGGAGAAAACTTAATGCAATACTCTTTTCCTGAGAGAGCCCAGAGAGAATTACAGCAAACTCCAGATTAGATATTTTTTTTTTTAGCAACTTTAGTTCCAAAGCAATAACCTACTTTTTTCAAAAGCCATAAAGCTATTGTGACACACTGCCTTGATTTCTAGACTAATCATGCCCTACTTTTTTCCAGTAAAAACTGCTTGTGACAAATAAATACAGGCAAGGCATCAGAGCAGCAGGGTTTGGGGTTTTTTTTATGTACTAAAAGAGTTCATTCATTGGCATTAGTTTATTTTTATCATGTCAACATCTCACAAATGTCTAGCTCAATAAAGTATGTAGGTGCTATGTGGATAGACTGACTAAACAAAAATGTAATTAAAATAAACCCAAATTATATTTCCCTACCGTATCCTCACCACCCCTGTGCAGTGAGTTTTAGCCCTGCAATTACCCAAAATACCACGATTTTTGCAGCCAAATGCTGCATTTGAATACAAAAGAATATCCTGTGGTGCCTTACTTTTGCTGTAGCTGACATAGCTCCTGCCATCTTCATCTGGGAGTTCATGACCTTGGTCTGAGTGGACATGGAAGTGACTTTGGAGCTCACAGCATAGGTTCGGTTCTTCTGCTTCCTCAGCTGCACCAGCTGCTTTGCCAGCACTTTGCAGGCCTCTTTGTTACCAGTCTTAGCCATTTTCTTGATTTCCAGTTCCTGTGAAAAGAGGTGTCAGATTAATTCCACAGAATTTCCATTTGTGCAAAGACTATAATTAAGCCTTAACGCTAACAATTAAATTCGAAAGTTAACGATCCTCCTGAATCTTTTTAAGACATTTTAAGTTATATAAATAGTTCCTTGCCTTTTCAACAAGGCTGTTTAGTGGAATCAATGTCATGCTGGTGTGATCTGACCACAAGGAGAAAACTCAATAAAACTGAATTATAGTGTGGTAGCACACAATTCCCTCAAAGACTTCAATTTCTGCGTGATGTCACATTCACTTCTATGTGCACACTCAATTCCATATCTGGATAGGCAGCCACACTTCAAAAAAAGCCCCCAAAAGTGAAGGAATTGTGATATCAACTCCTGGTACCTAATCAACTTTGATTTCTTACAGTCAAACAACATCACCTATGTAAGAAACGGAGAGTTCTTTTCAACACTTTTTCAGCCTCAAGAGAACCTCACAGCCTTTTTGGGGAAGAAGTAGATAAAGTTAGATGACCAATAATTATAGGCTCTTTGCCCTTAAAATTTAGCTGGACTTAAATCATAATAAAAATAGCATAATTTAACATGTGCTAATGCTGTAAGAAAGACACTTCTGTCTTAGAAAACCAAACCCCAATCTGTCAATTCAAAGAGAAATAACAATCTGTTTAGCCCAGAGGTACCAGGAAAAAGCCTGGCACAAATAATCTTGTCAGCTGGGACTTTTCAAAGTGTGCCTTCTGATTTGTGACTTGGTAATGTAAGCTTTGCAACTATTTTTTTTCCTTTACAGCCTTTTTAAGGAGGTCTTGTCACAGTGGCTCGGTTTTCTGCAGATGACCATTTGTCCGTTTTGATTTTTACCACTATGCAAAAGCAGCTTTTAAAGACCAGCTTTCTCCTGGGTTTTTCAGGAGAATATGCCTGCTACAGGTATGCAGTGGCTGTACTGACAGTCCAGAAAACTGCACTCATAAGAAGCTATGAAAAGATAAATCCCAGAACAGTCACTTTGAAAGGTATAAACTGGCCCACTGCATTACCCTGACTACCAGAAAAGTTCAGAGTTAAGTTTATTACAGAGATGGCTCAGGCACAAAATCTCCTCTGCAGATTCATAACTTTTAAAGGGTGTGTCATACACTCTATTTTTAATCCAGGAAGGTACAGAGTGGCAAAGAAGCAGCATGAGACTGTTCAAACGTTAGAGGCCTGAAATAGAAGTAAAGCTGTGCTCTTTGAAAGTAGCTCACAGAAGCCACAGAAATTTCTGTAACATCACCAGAATATTATTTCCTTTCTTTTTGTACCTAAGATATTGTGAAGGTTGAAGGGATTAGTCTGCACCCCAGAGTTTTCACAGCAAATGTTTGACAATAGGGATTTTCTCAGGAAGTTGAAAGACCTACATAGCATTTATAACCAGATTTTTTTCAAAGCAAAATGCAAACCATTGCTAAATCACTGCACATAATCCACCTGCAGGAATCAAACCCTATATGCAGATGATTTTATTCTTAATTTAAAAGAATTTGGATAAATTTGGGGTATGTCATCTGCTCTTGAGAGGTCTGGGGCAAGCTTACAAGTCAGTTATGTTCTTCTGGAAAAAAAAATCAAAATTCATATAGTTATATCAGGTTACTGAACTGAAGCAGAATTGTCTGCATACATTAAGTTATTTTTATCCACAGAATTAATATAACTGTATAACTGGGTTTTCTCAGAGTAGTACCTTAAAATTAAGGGGAAAAAAGAAAGGTCTTTCCAGGGAAAGCACATAATGGAATGTTTTGAGATTGACTGATAAGCCCCTGATCCTTCTTCACCTGATCTGACACTGAAAATTAATATTTATTTTCTATTGCTCCTCTCATTCCAGCAGCAAATTTTAACTTTTTCACTGCTATTACATATTCATATCAAGACATGTTTCACTGCTCCTTTCTTCTTCTCCTCAGAAATCCAACATTTCTGAAACCACTTAATGTGGTAAGTAATCAACACTTCAGCCTGAATAGTCACTAAAATTAAGGTTATTTTCATTTTTGGAATACTTAATACTGGAAAAAATGCCTTATTTATGAGTAACCTACTATCTCTTACATGTCCAAGGCTTTAGGAAACATTTTCTCTGATCTTTTAGTTTATTATTCCCAGCTCTTGGTATCCATGCAACCTGCTGCCACAAACCACCACCTCAATAGCTGCTGGAACGGGCTGGATTTGCACAGCTTTTCCCACAGTCTGAACATTCTTCATGCATCCAACCCCACCATCTGGCACATCCATTTCTCCTCTTATAGAGCCACACACAGGTGCAGCATTCAGCCACTGAGCACTTGAAAGCTCACACACAGTAAGTTCTGAATGCATCTTAATTTAGGCAAACAGTCCTGCTATTATTGGCTAATTTTAGGGAAGTTCTATCTGAAAGAAAATAACTCTGTGGGGTATACTCATGATATCCTGTGGCTTTTCAAGTACTCTCTCCCACTGGACAGTCATGGTACCATGTGACAGCACTTCTTTTAATTTTTACACCACAAGACCACAAGGATTTACAAACCTTTTAGAAAAAAAAACCTTCTGAAGGACGGAGAATGCTGGGAGTTGTAGGGAAAACCCAATGTGGTTATTTTATCTAAACATATTGTTTCAGGATTTTCCTATATCTAAGGCTGAGAATCAATTTTAGACAGTAAATATTTTCCAACACAATTTTAATAACTGAGAAATGAGAAGGGGAAGACAACTTTTTTTAGTATTCCATTCTTATGCACTGATTTGTATCTTTAACACCTTGCAAGTTCTCTATCACATGTGTGTGTTTTAAAGAGCAAAATAAAGTTCCCTGTCATACTTACCAGCTGTTTTTCCTGTTTTTCAAGTGCTGCTCTATCTCTGCTTATAGCCCTCTGTGTACCTCTCAACTCTCGATTTTGCTCCTTTATTATATCTGGAAAGAAAATATTGATAGAGTTGGGCAAAGTTTTTCAATACTCCATGAGCATCTGCTGAGCATGTTTGACAACTCTCTTTGTTCAGAGTGAAGTGGCAGCGTTTTGGATACAGAAAATATTAGCAAAATACAACTTGGTAGATACAACATCATTGTGGGCTATATCCTGCTAAAAATAAAAAAGCTGTTTTACCTAGGATGTCGCTTGGCACCATAACCATAGCAAGAGCCTTAACCCCACAGTAAGACACTTGTACACACACTTTCCTTCAAGTCCAGCACTAACTCAGCAATATCACAGCCACTGCCATCCCACTGCTTTTCCCCCAGCCAGGCCTAACTGCAACAGGTAGGGCAGCTGAAGGAGCCTCGATTTAGGAGATCTCAGAGCAGGTGAGGAGCTCCCAGCTCCACAAAACAGTGAAAATAATCCCAGGTGCAAGTCCTGGATCCTGCTCTTCTCTGTCCTTGTCCTGCTCTGGGGGAGCTTCCTCTCCTCCACATCTGCCTAGCCCTTCTTCAAGTCAGTCTATAAAGCAACAATCTTTGAAACCTTTCAATTAGGAGATGCTTAAGAATAGTCAGGTAGGAAAGCGGAGGCCTTTACAACAAATTTCAGTCTACTGACAACTGACACAGCAAACAAAGCCTGAACACTGTCAGGTGAAACCCATCATCCTTCATATCAGCTTTATCAAAAATTATATACTGGTAACATCCTCTTATTAAAGCAAGTATTATTTACAGTCTAGGCAGCAATCATGCTAGTTGCAACTAACTTTTGACAGGATTTACAGCATGTGCTTGGGTGTGATTCACCTGGGCAAAGGCAGAGCAGGACGTCTGCATGTGACTCAGCATCCCCTGACTTCACAGAGGAAAGCAGTTATTATCCAGGAGAGATCCATCTACTCCTACTCTGTGTGCTTTGGGTGGGAGTTTGGAAAGAGCATACTGACACATAAACTTTCTTTAGAGCTAATGAAGGATGAATTCTAGGATTGCAGGCCACCCTTTTTAATTTTTTAAGGTTTGAGGCAATTTTTCTACAAACAGCGAGAAGCATTCCCATTCTTCATTCCCAAAGCCAGAAATACTGTAAAACATCCATTGTTGAAATTATTTCAATGTTAATAAGGTTTGAATCAGAAAAAAAGTCCCAAACCTTCAACGGCATTTTAAAGACAGAGAATAAAGTTCCTCTTCCAACCTTGCTGGAGATTTGCCCAGTTCTTGGGCAAAGAAATATATACACTTAAAAGAAAAATAAAAGTGTGGAAATGACACCTGTTTTTACAATGCTACTATTGCTGTGAGTATTACACAAAAAACATCCTTGGGAGATGCAGACTTTTCAGTGGACAACAACTAAGAACTGAAAGATGGCACGGAATATAACTGCATTCTTCACACTGGCAAAACAGCAGAGAAAATCATTGTGAAAGTGCTACAGGCAAGTAATTTGGAAGGTAGATAAATGTATATTACTTGCACAGCTGCACTTGGTGAAATTGGAAGAAAAAGCCTAATAGCTACATACAAGACTGGACTATTAAAAAAAAATCCTTAGTATAGTGAGCTTGAGAGGTAGGAACTTCAAGGTGATAGCAAATAAGAAGAGTATGATGCTTATTTCTCTAGTTTCTGATCCTCCACAGTGGCTTAAACTAAGGCTAGCAATAAACTGAAAACAACTATCTGCAGTTACAGACTGTTTAACTTGTTTTTAGAAGTGAGGGCCAAGATAAGAACTTGGTTCTTGTTTCTCTCTGATAAGCGGGGGAAATTCCCAGTTACCAGAGCAGACAGAATACGACAGGTTATTCCGAGATAGCCTTAAGCCAGCAGCCACTCCTGTGTGTCACAATGTTGTCACACACACCGGGGCAAGGAGGAAGCAGCTCCATTCCTTAGAACAGGCTGGACGAGAGACACCCAGCAGGGCTTGACCTGGCCGCTGCAATCCTTCCTCGGTCATGGAAGCTTAACGCAAACTCCCCTTATTCCTATCTCAGGTGCGGCATCCAAGATGAGAAAAGCCAGGTGGGACCTGTGCGTGTTCCCCTCCGGTGACACAACTGGTGGACGAGCAGGGTGGTTTTTTGGGAGCCCTTTCCAAACGCGGCCCCGCGGATGGGACACGGGGCACCCACCGCGCCCGAGAGCCGAACCCCGGGCGGCCCGACCCGGGGGCACGACAGTGCGGAGCGCCGAGCATCGCCCCGCGGCCTGCTGGCAGCTGAGGCATCTTCCGGGGGTTTTCCTTTGAGAATCGTTATTCCTGCTGGAGTTTAAGCGTTGTGATGTTGCCAGACCGGCTACAAAGAGCCAAGGCCAAGTTGTTCCCACCCCCGCGCGGAGCCCAGGGCTCGGCGGTGGCGGCTCCCGCAGCCGGGACGCGGCTCCCGCACAGCGGCACCGCTGAGTCCCGGCTCCCCCTGGGCCCCAGCAACTCCTGGCGGGCCTGTTTGGATTCCCTCGCTGCCAGCCAGAGATGCCGCTCCTCCTCTTCCCTCACCCGGGATGGCCGGGCCCGGCTGCCAGCCCTCCCGGTGCGCCGGGCATCCCCCGCCCCGCCGTGCCAGGGCCGGCCCTGCCCGGGGACTCCCCCCGGGCGCCGCCGGTGAGTCACGGCGGGCGGGCCGGGGCCTCCTGCTCCTCTCCAGCTCCTCTCCCTGCCAGCTCCCGCTCCGCCGGGACGCGGGGCCCGAGGCCGCGACCCTCGCCGGGCTCCCGCCGCCCCGGAGCCCCGGAGCCCCGGCCGGGACCAGCCCCGCTCCCGGGGCCGTGCGGGGGCTGGCGGCGGCCGCTGCCGGCAGCGCGGCGGGGCCTCCCCGGGCGCGCACTCACCGTCCACCGTCTTCTTCTTGAAGAGCGAGGCCATGGCGGCAGCCGGACCCCCGCAGCCGCCTCGGTGGGCTGCTGTCGCCTCCTGCTCCGGTGACCAGGAAGCGGCCGGGCCGCGATCGCCCGCCCGGCTCCGCCTCCCGGCGCCGAGGGGCGGGCGGGGGCCGGGCCGGGGCTCCGCGCTGCGCCCGCCCACCCTGAGGGATCGGCCCGGGGACGGGGACGGGGCAGCGGGAGCGGCTCGGGGGTGGGCTTCCCTTTCTCCTTGCGGGGTTTTTCTGTCTGTCCGCCCTCGTCCGGCCGCCCCGAGGCGCGGGAGAGGCGCTGCGGGACGGGACCGGCCCGGCCATACTGAGGGCGAGCCCGCAGCCCGGCCGGGCGGTGATGTCCCGGCTCCCCGCTCCGTGCCTTGGGCTCTCTCCTTGTACCTGTCGTGACTAAACATTGAAATGAAAGCATGTAAAAAGTTAACGCGGCAGCCTGGTGCTCTCCGTGTTCGCCGCTTGGTTTTCTGAAAACACCGGTCGCGTTGGGATTAGCAAGTTTTCACTGTTTTTCGTGTGTCCCTTTAGTTAATTTTCACCGGCTGAAATCCAGCTGGTGTGTACGCAGACACTATGGGAATTCAGCGAGCTATTACAAGGAAACCTGGTGCGTGGGCATCTGGAGAGATTTGGGCACAGGTCACGATTAAACCCACAATTAAGCAGTGGGGTCGCTGCCTGTCTGACAGATGAACTCTGGGCTCCGGGATTTTTTGGCCAGGAGCATCCCAGCTCTGGGCCCTCGCCCCAAGCCATTGCTGAGTCTGGAGAACGGATGACACATTAAGTTTTCCTGGATATGCCTTTGTCTGAGAGTCACAAGCACCGCTGTGCGCAAGAGTATGGAAAAAGGAATAATAATTTTCTTGGGTTTCAATATGTAATTACAATCCTTAATTTTTAATAAGGTAGTTTATAACGTAGCTGTGGTTTCATCGTTGGCGATTACCTACATATGCATCATGTAGGTAAGATGACAGAGCTGTAGGTTTGAATACCAGCTAGACACAACTTCTCTTACTTTGAGGTGTTGGGGGTGATTATGTTAATATGCAGGGAAAAAAAGAAGTGACTGGAATGTAGTAATGCATTTTGATGGCTAGATATAAATTCAGCCTGAGAAACAATTGTAAGTTTATGGTTGCAGTACCCTAATAAACCACACTTTTATAACCTTGCTTGGAGAAACAATCTATCAGAATACTGTAATAGCAGCGTAAGGATGTATGTGGACATGGGAAGGTACAGACTATGTGCTTGCTGTCAGGATTCCTTGATTTTCTGAAAACACTGATTTTGTTGTAAATAGCAAGTTTTCATTGTTTTGCACGTATCCCTTTAGTTATTTTTCACTGATTGTTCTAGGCTGAAATCCAGACCATGCATGATGACATAGATGCTGTGGAAATTTGGTGATTCTCTATGAGGCAAGTTAAATAAAATACACTTCAGGAAGTTTATTCCTGTGCGTCTGTACTCTTTGTTAGGTTAGATCAGTCAGACATGGGTTAGTAAGCAAGACTGAAATCCTGGTTTTGAAAATGCACAGATGAGGGGGAGGAGAGCACTTGTAATTTAGATTCAGATCCCCACTTTCCTTGAGAGAGAGTCTGGGCAGCTTAACTACAGGGTACTCTTAAATTGTGCTAATTAGCTATGAGACCAGAAATGCATTTTTCCATAATATTTCTTCATGAATGTTTAATTGTGATGAGATAAACAAAGATGTCCATAATAGGCTTCATGACTGCAATAAATACAGTGTGTCCGAGCTATTGCTTGCCAAGACTTCCTTTCTGTGTTGAAAGCCTGAATGCTGGAATGCTATTGCATGTATTGATAGCAGTGGTAAGAGAAGCCCTCAAATTTATCTTTTAAATTAATATTGCTAGAAGCCCTCAAATTTATCTTTTAAATTAATATTGCTTAAATATCCGTGTTTCTTTTAGATTCTGACTTGGTTCAGGATCTAATCACCAATCAAAATGTAAAAAAAAAATTCCTTAGTTCTTTATGCTACAGACGAACTTTAAAAATCCATCAGATGGAATAAATAACCTTGTCCTTAGTGACTGTATGCAAATATCACTACCAGAGCAGGGACTGTGTGTTTCCTGTTTGTTGGATTTAGAGTGAAACTGGGACACAAAAACTGGTTTGGCAGTATAATACAATATCCTGTATTGATTTGAAAATTAAAACTTTCAAGTCATAGTATGAAAAAGGAATGGATAACAAAAACAGATTAAAGCCAGTGTTCAGTGTTCCAGAGTTGTACCTAGAAAAAGACAGGAGGGAGGGTTTGTTTTTGGAGATAGAGATAAGCTATTCTAGCCTTGGTGCACTGGAGTATTTAAGCACATAGTTTATTTAAACCAAGTGATGGGGTTCAGTCTGCTTAAATCTAAATATGTTCATGTGTTGAGATAAAATGGTTGCTCTGAGGAGACCCTTAAAAATTGGTGCTTTCAGGTACTGTTCTATAGAATAGCAGATAAAGTGTCTGATGTGAAAAAATATCCTTTCCTGACCATGCTCTCAGGAGAAAAAGGAGAGGTGAACTTTCAGACATGTGAGCCTTGAAGAAACTCTTGAGATCATGCTTTAAATCTTTTTAAGCTTTCTGGTCTAATGAAGGTTGCCAGTCTTCCCTATCTCCTTTCCTACTGTGAGTAAAATGTTGCAAGTGAACTTTCACTGACAACTAAGGCAGACAGTCTTGGGATGCTTTGTGGATAATGACCCAAATTCAGCACTGTTTGATCTATTCTGGGCCTAATTCCTGCTCTGCAGATATAAGGAAATTAAATGAGGCTGTGTGTAGTGAAGAATTAAGTGGTTAAGTCAAAAATTACAGAGGCCTGAGAAAGATAAATTATCAAAGACTGTATAAATGTATTGCTATATGAAATGGACAGCACTTTACATGGGAAATAAAGTTATGAGTAGAAGTGTCTTTGGTGCCTCAGCAAGTGGCCACTTTCCAAATTCTGCAATGCTTTACCTCATCCTGAAGGAGCTCCATGAGGGTCAAGCTGCTTACTTGTGTAAGAGTTCCTGAGATTGTGCAAAAGTCTCCATGATTTTATACTTTGTCACCTCACCCTCACCTTGCAGATTAGGCAACTTTCCAGCAACGTTTGTGGAAAGCTCATGAGAACAGAAAAATACCTCCTTTGCAGGAGGGAAATGGGGAGTCACATCTAACAAATATACAGGTATGAAATAACCTTTATAAATGCTGAAAGTAAAATTTTTGAAATAAATTTCCTAAGAGAAAATTAACTGTCTACAAATAATGCCCATAGTGAATTGCTGTCCAGTAAGAATAATGCTACAATCAATGAGGTGGCAAAGGGAAACAAGTCAGTAAGCTGAAGATCAGTGGAATGCCTATTAGGAACTAGCTTATAATTCTAAACATTTAAATTTTTAAAAGTGTATTTTTATCGATCAAGAAACATATTGAGGAATGTGGTGAATCTGAAATATATGAGAATGTCTTGCTTTCCATCTGTTCACAATTTAGGTTGAACTGGGCATGTGTGTGAAGCAGAGAGTGATTATTGGTCTCATTCATAACTTAATTGTTTTTTGCTTTCTCTGCCTAAAAAGAATCAATAGCCAGTAGACTGTTACTCTTCTAAGCCTTACATCACACAAGGTGCATGGAGTAGGGGGAAATACATATTTAGGTGTGTGAGCATGGCTTGATTTAATTTGTTCTTGTGAGTGCTTGCTGACATCTATGGAGATTGTCTTTTTATGAGAGAGGGTATTTGTGATGTGCATGGTTTGCTTGATACTCTGCTGAATTTGCTTGACAGACCTATGAATAAGTAAAAACCAGCAAGAATGAGTTGAAGGAAAACTGTAGTGCCTGAAATGTGAAACGTTACTCTAGTTTGCTGAAAGGCTTTTAGTGAACTGAGTCCTTGAATGTATAAAGGATGTTGTCTTCATCTCAATTTTTTCTCCTAAAGGCATTTAGGAACAATTCTGGGGGCAAAAAAATGTAACTCAAAATACCCCTCATGCCTAGAGAAATCCCCAAAATCATAAAGAAGACTGCCAAACTCCCTCATCCTTAATATATGTGAGGGTAGGCATGTTTTTTCTGTTGCACAGAGTTAGGCTAACAAGGGAAGATGCTTATGTATGCAAGAGTACACCTTACTTTTAGTCACTTTCAGCATCTTCTTACTAAAGTAAGTGTACTTTGAACTGTTTATTATGTGCATGAAGTTCAGTACTTTGTGAAGCCCCCTAAAAGCCTACCCCCTCCTCACAGAAATCTGGTCTTAATTATCACCTTGATTGGTGCTAATAGGACACTTCTGACTTGCAGACTGCGTCTTTTATAACCTTCGTGTCTGATTACAAGGTTTTTGCTTCGTGCAAGAGCAAATGCTTCACTATAAAATAGTGCCATTACTTTATACAAGCAGAGTCAGTGTTGCTTCAGTAATCAAGTACAGTAGGACATCATATTTCTGTAGGGCATTCATGAAATCAGAGGTTATACTTTTAAGAGCTTTTGCTTGCAAATATCATTTCTTTAAATGACTTTTCCCAGGGAGAAATGGAAGTTCAGGCTAGCAACAAAATAGGTAAATACTGTTAGCATTTTATCACAAGCTTCAAGACTTCCTCAAGGCATCAAGTTCAGAAAAAATAGAGTAAGATATTATGGGGAGGATATTTATTATTACAAACTGCAAAGTCAACAGGGACTGCTAAATGTTCTTGCAGCCATAATAGCCCATCTCATGTTAATTCTAGCCCAAAGCTCTGTGACTCTTTATGTGCAGAGATAATGGGGGGTAAAACTGTATTTTTAGTTTAGCAGCAGATTCCTCCCAACCATGAAAAATAAATTAGGGAGCTTCACAAACTAAAAATGATTTGGGCTTTGGAGGAATTCCCAGCAATAATATACAAGACTTATTACCCTGGGTAGTTAGAGGGTCCCATATGTTTATGGCTGATAGTAGTCATTTTGATGGAATATTGCCTCAACAACTTGTTTTCAAATAATTTCCCTGTAACCCAGATCTCTTGATCCCAAGACAAGGTCTTAGGATCCTAAGAGAAGATCTTTTTGGTAGTGGTATTCTTGTTTGTACTCCCTATGTGTCTCTCAGATAAAATTCTGTGTATTTTGCCCAGGAAAAATGCTGCATTAGTGGCCAAATTTCTATATTTAATTTAGCTGGAGTCCACTACACATCAAAGTTTAACACATCAAGGCTTGGGTTATGTAGGTTCAGATTTGAGAATGTGTGTGCATTTCTTTTTTCCTTTTTTTTTTTTTTTTATTTTTTTTTTTATTTTTTTTTAATTTTTTTTTTTTTTTGAATAAAAGACACTTCAGGTAGTTGTTCTAAAATAATACCTTAAAAACCTAGAATATCCATCTTAAGGTTATTGCTGTTCATTATTTGTTTGACATTGTTATCCAGGAACATGCTGCTTTGGAATGCTGTAAAATGTGGGGGGAAAATATCAGTCCATCCCCCAGAGAAAATATTGTCCCAAAATAGAAATGGTACGTGAATGTCAACAAACTGGGCAGTGCAAAGAAAGCAGAAGTTAATTTATATAGCCTTACATATCATCTGTGCATAGGTGTCAAGGTAAAAATAAATTAAACTTTAGAAAAAACCCATCAGTAAGAGGAAGAAAAAAGATGCTTGTTAGAAGCAAAATTAGTGACAGTGTCCTAAAAACTTAACAAGAATTGAAGGAATCAGTGAGGTCTGTGAGGGTGTGGAGTTTGGGATAGACCAGGGAAAGCCTTGAGGACACCTGCACTGTTTGTAGTGAACAACCAAAGGAGACACCTGGAAGGAGGCAATAAAAATGGCAGTGTGGTCAAAGAAATGATCTAAAGAGATGGTCTTTTGGGGTTACATTTATTGAGTGGTATTGTGATGGTGTTCTTGCAGTCATGTGAAGATAAAGTAATTTAAATATATTTAGAAAAGTTAACATTTCTTTATATTAAATATTAAGAGAATAGAAAGCTATGTCTTAGAACTGGAAAGGCCAGATCAAGGAGCTCTTATTTGGTGTTGTTGATAATGACTTATGTGTTCCCCAGGGTTCAGAATGCTTGTCATTTACACTGTCCTTTGGGTACAGCTATAGCTGCCTCTTGCCCAATCCAACAAAAAATATGTTCAGTTTCTCTCTGAAAAAAAGTGTATATAAACCTCAAAGTCAGTCGAATCTGCTCCAAAAGCATACACTGCCAGAAAGATATATTTTAGATTGCATTGGACCCTAAAGTGTTATAAAAAATGGCATATCCTTTTTTTTTTTTTTTTTTTTTTTTTTTTTTTTTTTTTGGTGGCTTTATGACCATCTAGACAGCATCAAGCAGTTTATTGCAGACCTGGTTTATGCCTTGCAAGAGAGCAGTGGAGTAGACCCTTGTGCATGCTTTGTTTTCAGCACCAACACTGGAAGCAATTTTGAATCTCATTTGATTTTATTTGAATCTATGCTCTTTGTTGTCTGTGTGAGAGCCAGTATTTTAAAAAAATTAAACTAATGCTGGTTTTGTTGTTTAAAAAGGCATTTAATTTATTTTTTATTAGCTTAAACTGTATTTTCACACTATGCTTAACAGTTTCTTTCTTAACCCTTTAATGCCATCGTCACTTTATACAGCTAGGATAAAACATTTGCCATTTCCAGGGATGGAGAGAGGCACATGCAAATGAGGATTCAATCCTACAAAGCCAGGAAAGACATTTGGGCACATTCATTTCAGCAAGAATTCAATGGATAATCCCCACAGAAGTTAATTGGGATGTTCTGTAGGTAAATGAGGTAGCCAGGATCCAGGGGAGTGTCAGTGTCCTTCTGGGAGGCTCAGCTGTCAGTGACAGAGGAGGTGTGAGCAGCCTCTGCTTTGCTCCTGCAGCATCGAGTCTCCTGAGCTGAGCCTTGGAACCTCATTAGATCCTGATTCAGGGAACTCCTCTGGCTTAGCCTTTAAATTGGTTCTGGAAATGTGTCTTTCTACGGTGACTCTCTTTTCCTTTGAAATGGGTAATGTGGCAACTGTTTGCTTATAAAATATCATTGTTAATTTCACTTGATCCTTGACTCTGACAGAGCTGTAATTGCCAAAAAAGTGACAGTTATGGACCTTGGTCCTATTTTAGAGGAACATGGACCACAGAGGGTTCTGACGTCCCAGTTCCTTAAAGTTGTTCTGAACCTGCACTCAAGGGGTTTATCCTTCTTTCAGCAGAAAAGTCCTTTTATTGGGACCTGCATTATTTTCTCTGCTGTTTTGGAGATTTGAGTCTCTCCAAGGAGGAGGGGGTCTTGTGGCTGGGTGAAATGCAGCTGGCTGGGAAGTCAGGGAAGAGAAATATGTGCGATTTGCTTTTTTTCTTCATCAGTGCTTTCTGATTGTAGCTGCTCCTGGGAATTAGATATTTTGGTTTAAAGAGTAGTCCCTGTATACCAGATATTTCACAAGACAGTGACAGCATTCTGGCATGGGCTGTTTTGTTCAGAGTTCTGATGACTACATCACTTAATAAATGAAGTATTTCATTATTAAGTGCTTGATCAGAACCAAGCAAATTTTTAATGTTGGCCAAATTCACTAACTTACAGCTTAGCTGTCACTGCAGCATCAATTACAGATGGTTCTTGTGGTTTTTGTTGCCATTCGCATTCATGGAACGCCTTAATAAAGGGAATAAAAAGAGGATTATCATGCACTTTGTTCTTGTAGAGAAATAGATGATACAAGCACATCAATTTTGTCTCACTTATAAATAGCTCCCGGAAATACTGGTCTATGAGGGAATAGGGCTGATTGACTCATTCCTTGTGAATAATTTAGCCTCAAAGATTAGCATTTTTGTACATGTATTATCCATGGAGGACCGAATTCATCTATTTGTTATTATAATCTTCCATTTAATAGTTTATGAATTGCTGTCTGAATTTTTTTGAGATGTGCTTAATTCACTGCTTTGTTATACGTGATGTGTGATGGTCCTCTGAGTCATCTTGACAATTTGTGAGTCCTCGCTGGAGGACTGGGACATTCAGCTAGAGAACAATGACAGGGTCCACAGTTCTTTGTGGCCACATGTGGAGATGAAGAGGATTCATATGCCAGCCGTTTTAAGGAAATGATTGTCAGGATGGGGGAAAACTCTTCAGACTTGCAGTGGTTGTGAGGGCTGTTTTGCAGTGATTTTTTTATATTCAGTTTTGTGCAAGACCTTGCACAGAGCAAATTCCTGTTTCTTTTGTGAGGATGCAGAGTAGCACGGGATCAGTGTGGGTCTGGGAATGTGAAGTCCAGAGTTACAGCTCCCAAGCAGGAAATATCGTGTATAGAGATAACTGAGAGCTCCTGAGGAGGGTAGTGCAAGGGTCAGAAACAAGCTGTGTACATTAGCATGGTATTCTACCTATTAAAAATAATAAATCAGGCTTCTAGTTCAGAAATTTCTCAGATACCTCTGCTGTGTTGTATTTTGTGTGTGCACTGTGTGTGTGTTCTTTGTAAACATATACACATACAACGTATATGTGCCTCAGTTTCCCCCTCTTTCTCATTTCTGCTCTGGGTGAGAGTGGCCGTGTTTTTCAGCAGCAAAAAGTAATAGCAATCCTTTCCCACTTCCTTCTCACGTTTGCTGTATTTTAGTCCACGTTTTTGAGGTGCTCTGAGCATGCTGAGCATTGGTATGGAAAACCCAACAGTGCTTTGATTGCCAAGGTGCACTGAGTACCAGGAGGAATTCAAATTATTAACACAAGCAAATGTACAAAGCCACTGAATGTTAGTTTTATGCACGGTTACAATCGATGTCAAAGCTATGAGATGTTGTATAATCAAATAATTTATTAGGCACAGCTGGTTAAGTGCTTACAGCAAAGCAACCTGTAGCTTAATTGCTCCTTCTATTGCACCGGTTTTCTGTATGGTCCTTCTGGCACCAATACCCAAAGCAGAAAAACCCTGCCGTAGGCTTCCTGAGAGTTGTGCAAGACACTGTGGGTCATAACTCATCCATGTCAAATTAATGTTGTTGTCATGGGGCACTAGTGGCATAATGAAGGGAGAATAAGGGCATTAAGGAGAGTTAGTCCTTCAGTAGGACTTCCCTTCTAATTTCATTGATATGCTAAATAGAACTGAATCTTTTTTGGGTTTTTTTTCCCCCTAAGAAATGATGATAATGTTAAGTAAATACTTTGAGGAAGAGATGTGAACCTTGTAGTTTTAAAGTATTAGTAATTAGTTTGCTTCCATTCGAAATGGAATTGTTCTATATATTTAGAAATGCAATAAGGAAAGTTGCTACATGCTATCAATTCTAAAATTTCTTTTCCTCTAAGGTAGTTTTTGATGAGTTCGATTATTTTACTCTATAAAATACAAGGATAAATGTCCTGCCTAACCTATATTCTGCAATGGCCGTTTTTCATTTTGTTTTCAGTATATGCAGCCAGGTGAATGAAGAATACTGATCCTTAGTGACTTGCATGCTTGGGGATCACTTTGAATAGAACCAGGAATGTCCTTGATTGGCAATGAGAGAATTTGAGAAATAGTGCTTCACTTAATCATTGAAAACTTTTACGTGTAGTGTTGGATTTTCATAATAATCACCTGATTAGGTGCATGAGTCTATTGCAGGGACAAGGGATGTTCAGTCACACAAGACTTATGTCTTCAAGTTGTTAACTTACTATATCATCAGAAACAGCTCTTCAGTCCTATGGTATAATGGTAAGTAGTTGCTTATTCCTGTTTGGTAGATAAAACTTTTTCTGCTTTATTTATGTCTGTGTAATGTCAGTTTAACTTTAGCCTTCACCATTAAATATTTCAGATTTTGTGGATAGCTCTGGTGCTAGATACTGTTGAAAGTGTATTCATTGGTCTTCACACGTTCTGTCTTCATGTTTAGGAGCAGTGTTTTCTTAAACTAGTAAATACATAGGGGTAGAAATAAAATGTAAGAGTGTATAAGGTAAAACTGCTTTTCATTGCTGTTTTACTTTTTATTTTTGCAATGGTTGTTCAAATGAATCTGTACTAATTCAGTGGGACTGTGAGTTCCTTCTGCTTTGCAAATACACCACTTGGAATGGGAATTTCTTCTGCTACTGAACACTGGGATTGGGCAAGATCAGTTCCCACATTTCTTGTCTACACTGTATTTCCTAGCTCTCCCTGTGAGATTTTTGTAGACATTTTAAGTATATGGAAGCTCACCCTCTGTGCAGACCACTTGGCACCTTTTTCTCATGTTTTGTTCAGCTCACATACATGTATGGTTCTCCAGTGTAATTTCTAGGTCATAATATCACTTATCACTATCTTGTCTCCCTAGAACTAGAAGTGAGAAGCTGTGAACTCCATCTCAGCACTTGTGCTAAAAAGCCCTGAAATTTGATCTCATGCCTACTGCTCCTACAGATGTGTCTGCCTTGAAAGAATATGGCTGTGACCTTGAACGTTTGGTGGCTTCCTAGTTTTCAAATACGCATTTAAAGGAAAAGAGAAATAAATTGAAAATTTAGTTTTCTGGGTTAAGCTGACTTAAGTTGTTGAATATGACTAATGTACATTGTCATTTTTTTGTCTCTGCTAATTTCTTCCAAGATTCACTTTTATTCCTGAGAGGTGTATTTGTTTATTTTAACAAAGGGCAAGGGGAAACTGGGGAAAAAAAAATTCCTGTTCATTTGCATGGTGAGCTGTAAGTGGAGTGATTTTGTCAGGAAAAAAGTAAGTATTTTTATGTAACTCTTTCCAGTTTGTTTCCATTTTGTTCTACAGGTCCCTCAACAAACTTGAGGCCCGTTTCTAGCACATTCACGAAAAGCTGGTCAGAAAGATTAGCTGTGGTGGGCTTCAATTGTTTTCGCAAGTGTTCAACACTTTTGTGGTAAATTCCTTAATGTGGCTTCTAAACAAAAAGTGTTTGTGAGCCAGAGCAAGTGAGCTGGTGATGAACACAAAAGGTTACTTATCTGGATATTTTGTGCAGCAAACTGAATGGCAATATCGAATGATAATAATTTTCCTTTAGACTATTCTTCTTTATCTTTGAACTTTTCTCAGTTGGAGACCTGGTTTCATAGTTTTTCTAAGTACTTTACTAAGTGTGAGTACTTTACCAGATTACAAGGAGATCGAGCCATAAATTTCTCACAACTCTTGGCCTTTATTTCTCTTCCCTAATTTCGAAACAGGAGGATTGTTCATAGAGTGCTGAACTCGGAGTGCCAAGAACTCAACTCAACAAAACCGAGTTAAAAATCACATGAAAGGGAAGAAAACAGGTTAACATGCCATATAACTAGTCCTGAACAACAAACACTGTGCTGAAAGACATTTAGAAGTAGATTAGAGGGAGCACAGGGAAGTAAAGAAGAGCTAAAGGGAACAAGCTGCTGCGGAGGGAGGATGGGGCCACATGATTCCTCCCCTTGCTGGTATCAGTGGATGTGGGGAACAGTGTGATGTATTCAGCGTGCTAACATTTGCATTACAAATGCTTGTACTGGGTTTAGAAAAGACCTAACAGATTGTCATTGCCCTGAGCACTGGCATTACAGTGATTGCTCCAATACAACACGGGCTGGTAAAGTTTTTCTTAACCCTTGTGCTACCTCCATCCAGCTTGAAATAGAGTTGTTTGCCCGGAGTTGGCTTTCCTAGACAAGTGCACATTTTCATGCCCGCGGAGATCTGGATAAAACAGATCTGTTAATCACTGGCATCTGGGATACTGGGTGATTTGAGATGTGTGGATTTTCTCAAGTGCTGGAGTAATAGATGATGCACAGCTCACTCAGAGCACTGCTGAGATTGCACCCTGGGCTGGCGGGAAGATGAAGTATTATGCAGGGCTTTTCACACATTCTGTGTTTCTTGTATTGTCTCCAGTTTTCTGAAGGCTGTGGCAATAAAATTAACAGCCTTTTTCATTTATGCTTTTGTTACAACGCTGCCATTTGGTTTAATTTCTGTTGTTCTAATTTAGATTAGTGGAAACTGGAAGAGAATCTTGTCCTCTAAATGAATACATCTGGAAAATTGTGAGGGCTTTTTTTGTGAATATTTTATTTTTAAAAATTCTTCTGTTAATGAAAAAAAATCCTAAATTTCATTTGCCTTGAAGTTCTACACCTAATTTAAAAGCAGTGAATCTCACAAAATTTTTAACTTGGTTTTTGGATCTAGAATCATAAAATGGCTTGGGTTGGAAGAGACCCTAAAGATCATCTCATTCCAACCTCCCTTCCATGGGCAGGAACATCTTCCATTTGACCAGGTTGCTTGAAACCCCATCCAACCTGACCTTGAACACTTCCAGGGATGGGACATCTACAGCTTTTCTGAGCAACCAGTGCCAGTGCCCCATAGTAAAGAATTTCTTCCTAATATTTAATTTAAACCTGCCCTCTTTCAGCTTGATGCCATTCCCCTTGTCCTATCACTGCATGCCCTTGGAAAAAGTACTTCTCCATTTTTTTTGCCGGCCTCCTTTAGGCACTGGAAGGCTGCCAGTTGATCTTCCTGGAGCCTTCACATCTCCAGGCTAAACAATCCCAACTATCTCGTGTTTTCCTTCCCACTGAGGAAAGGCAGGTCTGTGTAGACATCCATAAGCCCCAAGAGTGGTTATAAAAGTTATTAATCACCTCAGCAAAGCATAGACAATTAAAAAAACCCCAAAACTAACAAATTCACCCCAAATCGACCTATTTGTTTTACTAACTCAATGAAAGAGACATTTTATATTTGAAAAAAAAGAAATTAGTTTTTAAACTGATGTAGTTCTCAATTTAACCAGTTGATCAGTGATTTGTACTGTGAAGTCATCTTGCATTTAAAACTGATTATATTACTGAAAACCCCTCTACATCAACATATAAAATATTGTTAATATTGATGTAAGTCGCATCAAGCAATTAATATATGATAGTTTGCAACTAAATGTAAATGTCCTAAACAGTTATCTGAACGAAGAGTATAAAACTTCAGGATTTAGTGGGCAACTAACATGCATTTTGAAGGAAAGACACAGAAGTAGCTATTATTATCTGGAAACCACTGTCCTTCTATAAAGGATTTGTATGACATTTGAAAAATGGCAGCTTTAGAAAATTACAGATCTATTTCAATGCATCAGAAACAAAGTTTCTCCTTGCCATTAAGACATGAGGTCCATTTTCATGACTATGTAATAACATAGCCAAATTAGTTCCTTATTTTATTGAGATGTCCTTTATGGAGTCTATCATCATGTTAAAGATTCTGAATGTATGAAAATAACTTAGGTACTCTAAGCAATCTCTTTCAGGATAGAAATATCATCTCTGATAGGTTGGTATCTTGTCTAAAGGAGCATCATTAACTTTGGGAAGGTAGAATTTCGTGGGGGCTGTTTTTTGGCTCTTGGTATTACAGTCTATCATTATTAATTAATTTATGACTTGCAGTAAAAAAAAAAATCTTCCATAAATATTCTATGTAGAAGACAAAAGGGTCTAACATGAATGTGTTTCAAAACACTGTGTGAAAGAGGATGTAACAGCATGGTAAAAAGAAATAGCATCATAAAGCTGCATTCCAGAATTTGTGCAAATGTCCTAAGCAATAATAAATAGGATTTTGTGGATGAGGGATGGTCATTGTATCCTTTTTATCATCTCTGAGAGAAATGAGCTGTTTCTGCAATTATCTTGCCTATTTCATCAACTTAAAACAACCTTTCATTCTGAATTTTAAGAATGGGTTTTGGCTGAAAGAAAAGGGCAGATTTGTGATTATCTAAATCGTGAAAAGACATAACATTTTATTAGCAGTCTTGGCAGCAGAACTCATGTATGCAAGCTGTAGCGCATTCTATGGTATTTGTTACAGTAAAATCTAATTAAAAATTAAACTGAGCTGATGGCACACAAACTGCAGTTGGGGAGGGGGGATCGGATTCTGTGGGTCTCTCTGTACATATGTGTGCTGCTGCCTTTTTGTTCTCTGGCAGCCAAACAGCTTCTGCCCGAGCTCAGAAATGTGCTCGCCTGCAGTCGGTCCGTGCGCTGCTGTCAGACACACAGCCTGGCGTTTGCCAGGGTTTTGTGTGATCCTCGGTAACTCCTGTGGTCCTGGATAACATCTCTGCCCAGCCACTTTGGGTGCTCAAACCCTGGAGCCCTGCTCTGCTCCGCGGTTTTGCTCAGCACCGTCGTATTGGAGGTTTAGACATGCAAAATGAGGTTTACTGTGAGTTTCCTAGATAAGAGCTAAACCAAAACAGCCAAACCACCCGCTGCTGGGGTTGCTCTACTCTAGGTCACTGAGGACGGCAGCAGTAAATCTCGTGTTTCAGTTTTGCATGTGAAGAGTGACAGCTCAGTACAATGTTTTCCTGTACAATGTGTTAGTCTGGCATATAAATGCACTCGTCTTCTTGATGTGCACCAAAGGCTTGAGACAGGATTACAGGAGCTGAATAAAGAGCAGGATGTGCCATGGTTTGCTTTCACTGACGAATGTGGCTTGTGCTAGCTGTCAGCAGGGCTTAGAGAAAACTAGCTTTTAAGTCAGGACTCTTGTACATTCGTAGTGAGCCACCTGCTCTTCTGAAAATTAACATGACTCTATGCAAGTTTCCACGGTGCCACTTTGCTGGGTTCAATTCCTACAGTTTCAGCGGGATGTGATCAGCATATTATCCATTTCCTTCTCTGTTTTCTATAATATTTTTTCTGAAAAACATATCAAATAGGGTGGAAGGTCTGTTTCCTTATGATGTTTATTCCTCCTTATTGATACTTAGCCAGAGAAGACTAACCCAAGTATATAAGATGGTGAATTCCAAATATTAAGTGAAGGTAAACTGTGTAGCAGAAGAAGTGAATTGGTAAAAGATAGATTGTTCATTATATGTAGGTGCTTAACTCACTTGTTTCTCTTGATTTAATTTTTTTCTATGTTTAAAGCTTAAAAGGAAAAGAAAAACCTGTTAAAATTTCCATGATTATTATTAAATTCAAAACACTGTGATAGTATCTGTAACATTGTTTGAATCTCCTGTCCCTGGTTTCAGTAGATGCAGAGATGCAAGAAAAAGAGTGGTTCTATAGTTGGTGAAAAAGTATCCTCTAGACATCGGAAAAGTGAAGATTGACCAAGGACTGGAACAGTTTTACACCATGGATCTGAAGGGAAAATTGTAAAGAAATCATTAAATAATACAGGCAATCTCTTTTACTACTTTTTTTTTTTTTTTTTTTTTTTTTTTTTTTTTTTTTGGGGGGGGGGGTGCTGCTGTGATTGTTTGTCTCCACATCAGGGAAGTTTTTACGTTACAGAAATCTTAAAGTGTTTTCATTCAGAGTGGGTTTGTGTTTACATTTTAATGTTTTCCTGTGCTCTAGAATGTAATAATGATTGTAATAATTAGCAGTATGATTGGGAGCAGTCATGGAGTCTAATGGAGTTTAATGAAATTTTGGTATAGCCTGTTTTTTTTTTTTCCAATGGAAACAAATAGAATGAAGTTCTTTCCTGGTGTCCCACAGGAGTATCTCCTGTGATTTTTGCATCTATTAAGGTGATTGGCAGCATTTTCAATCCATTTTCCAATTATCTCTCCAAACACTTTGGAAAATTCAATTGCCTAAAGCTCCTTTCCTTCCCTTTCTCTGCCCCCCACCCTCTTCAATTTATGCTACTCCTTATTTAAATAAATTGAAGAAAGAAAAAAAAGCTTAGTAACATTTGGCATGGAAAATGTAAGAAGTCAGATTCTCATGGAGAACAAGCTGAATTTGGTGAAACTATGAAAATACTTTTCCAGTCCTTTATGTACTTTGATGATTTTACCAAAAGCTGTTATGGAGTGTAAAATGCTTCCGTGCACTCTTGCACTTTGTCACAAAAGAGTGCACTTACAGTTTCTTGTGCAAGAGACTGTTGTATGTATTTTGAGCTGAGAATTCAAAGCTGGTATATTTTAGAGTTATTTACTTCATGTACTTACAAAGAGGAAGTTTTGTAGAGTGGTTTCCTCTCCCTCTCCCTGCTGGAGATTTTTATGTATTTCTCCCTGCTCCCTCATTTTATATAGACAAGCAGGCTAATAGTCATTGAAAAGTTATTGTACTTAGGGAGAAATAAATGGGTGTGGTTTTTTGTGGTTGTTTTTGGTTTTTTGGTTTGGGGTTTTTTTTTTGTGTGTGTGAGGTTGTTTGGGTTTTTTTTTCTTTTTTTTATGGAAATGAAATTCATAATCTGTTAATGTCTGTTTTATTCCCTTACTAATCACCACCATTCCACCCTCCTCCCTGTCCATACCCGTGGTTAATGGCTTAGCTGTAAAAATTTGCAATGGATGGAAAAAGACAACAGAGACCAATGGTAAATCTAAATATGTAAATGCATTTCAAAATTGACGTCCTTGACGTTAAATCTGTAAAAGAACCCCAATCAGTCTTCATATTATGCTGTTGCCCAGCATCCTACCTAAGCCTATTACTGGTCATACTTGCTGCCAGCATATTCATTAGCTCTTTAATCCTTAATTCCATGTGACAGAGAAATAATGTTTGGCTGTAATTATCTAAGTTGTGTGCCCATGTAACCCAAATTTTATTTCTGTTCTTCCTTTTGTTGTTGCTGTGCTTCTCTTCCTGCATCTTTACAAACGGCACCGTGGTGCTACTCAACAACTTTCTGGTGCTGAGTCCTGGCACTGGGCAAACAGGTGTGGGGAGTGCTGACTACACCTTTACTCCTCACGGTGTCCTGAGTTGTGCACTGAAATTGTCCACATCTGGACATAGACATGACTTATGTTCTCATGGCCAACCAAATGGGCTTTTTTTTGTGTTTAATTCTGAAATGCAATCAGACTGTGGTTGCCTTTCTGTGAGACATGATGTCTATGACAGTGTGCCAACAGCCTCTATGAATGGCAGGATTTGAATGTTCCTTTACTGGCTGAGCTCTTCACACCTTTCTCCCTTGTAAAGATTAAAAACATCTATTTGGATAGTGATTTTGCTGCGGCAGCCTCATGACAGCCCACTCCATTTCCCTAAATCCCTGCTACTTCATTACAAAGAAAACACCTGCTTGGTAAGGAGCAAAGGCAAAAAATGTGATTGGGAGAATCTGGTCAGCAAAACTGTTCAAAGGAAAACTTTATTTCCTGCAAGAGCCAACATGATTCTCAGTGTGTGTGGAAATGAATGCAGACAGGGCACAGGAGATAATGGGATGTGTGAAGAGAGAGAAAAAAATGGTGTGTGGAGCAAACAGCAAAACACAAACATTTCCATGGGTGCTACCATGGCCATTCAGAGTCAAACTGTAATGACCTGGGTCACACTTGACATTTTCCAGAGAGTAAGGAGTATTTTAGGATGTTGTATGAGCTCTCAGCAGTTTCAGAGCCGCCTGTTGCACCATCCAAGCTGGCAACGTGCTAGAGGACTTCATGGTTGTGTGGACTGCTCGCTCTTTGGGATGGTTTTCCACTCTTAGCCTCTGGAGTGTGCCATGTGTGCTCCTGGAGCATGCGGCCAACACTGGGGTCGGAGTGGAATTGGGTCCCCTTCTCCAAGTAAAACCCACTCTTGAATGAAGCCCCACTCTCGAAAAGCTGCTCTGAGCATGTGGTGCAGCCATCAAAAAACCCCACTGTTAGAAATCTCTGAAGGTCAGCTGTGTGTGCTCCAATTCCCTGACTGTGCTGGGCTGTTGTGGCTCTGCTGTGCTCTGCACACACTGCTGGACTAAGAGTGAGGGTCACAATTAAGACTGCTCAGGTGGGATCTTGTTGGAGTTACCTCCAGTGTAGAGACCACAAACCTCCATTAACGATGTCCATTTTAAATTGACCAACAGATGGCACCATCAGTCTCCTTTTCTCCTGTGGCTCAGAAACAACTCCAAATGCAAACTTTTGTCCAGACCTCTCTGCTGCTAAATCCAGTAATTGCTTTCTAATTAATATTTCATTTAAATTCCTAGTGTCTTGTAATACTGCTTAAAATCCGTGCATGCCTACATGTGCAGTGAAACAAATTATAAGGATACATATTCATAATTTAACCTGTAATGTTCCTACTAGTGAGTTAAATGACTCTTGATTTTCAAGGGGTTTCTAAGTCAATGCTGAATTTGAATAATTTAAGTAGAAAAGGCCCAGATGCATACAGTAGTGAAGAGGTAAAATGCAGTTTGGTGTAAAAAGGTAAATTGCATAAAAAGCATACTGCACTGATTTCTGAAAACTCTACCTTTCTCTTCTCTCGGATTTTACAGTAAGTTTTTGTTGTATTCTGCAGCTTTAAGATACATCCTCAGGGTCTGTAGACCACCCCATCAACTGATAAAAATAATGACATAGCAGCTACCTTCTCCTCTATTATCTGAATTGCTAATTAGATTTTCAGAATGAGACACTGCTGAGAATGTGTCAGGAATAAGATCTGCATGGACACAGAGAAGGCAAAAAGTCACAAGAAAAGAAAGTTCAACACAGAGTTTAAAGGAACCATCATATACTTTTGGAGGGTGGGTGTTAAGCCATGCAGACATCCAGCTCCAATTAGGTAGTGTGGAAGAGGGAGAAGGCTGAGGCTGTGCTGTGTCTACCATCCTTGCAATGCAAAGGGGGTTTTTTTACTTCTGTTTAATAGGAATTTCCTGTATTTCAATTTGTGCTACTGAGAGGTGTCTGCCTCCATCATCTCATTTATACATATTGATAATATCCCCCTTGAGCCTTCTGCAGCCTGAAGAGTCCCAACTCTCACAGTCTCTCTTCATAGGAGAAATGCTCCAGTCCTTTAGTCATGTTTCCTGGACTTGAGCCATATGTGGGGAGCACATATTTCTGTTCTGAAAGGCCAGCCATGGTGTAAAGATGTTCATCAGCCTGAGTGCTTTGGAGAGCCCAAGGTTGTCTTCCCTGTGTGATCCATGTGCAAAGCACCTCTAAAATACTACTACTGAATTGCTTGGCTTCACCAGTTGTTGACTGATCATGTACAAACAAATGTGACTAAATATAATGTCAGTAAAATTTGGAACCAGGATTTTTTTTTTTTTTTCCTCATAGGAGAATAGCAGTATCACTCCAAATTCTTTGTGGTGACTGAGTACAAACACAAGCTTTACCTGGAGAGCACCAATGTAAACTCTGCTGTTAGGGTGCAAAAAGCAGAGAGAGGGTCTAGTAGCAGATGTAAAGTGAACTTCCTTTACACTCAAGGCTTTTTTTCCTCCCTTTTTTTCCCCTTTTTTTCCTGGAGGTATTTTTATCACCACAGGTATTTCATTTATGCTTTAATTAAGCCGTATGATTATAAGTGCTTGTCATTGAGGATATGTAGCTGGGTAATTAGAATGATAGTGCAAGGGATAATTAGAGAATATAAAAAGTAGCTAAAAATGAGTCTGTTGTGATGCAGTTGAATTCTGCACAGCTGCTCTGCTTTCCCCACCTCACTGAGTGCTTAAGTCTCTGGCTTGCTGTCCATTCACACTACATTACTTTAAACTGGATTAGGGAAGAGTTTAAAGTGAAAACTTAATAAGATGGAAATCCAGCAGGGATGTGAAAGGAGGGACAGCAACCAGAACACCATCCAAAGCCTCTCGTGGATCATAATGAAGTGTGTTCCACGAAAGACAAATCTTTCCTCAGCAGAAGTGAAATAAATGTATTGTTCCATAATAAATTCTGTTTAGAGATCCCCAAGGCCTGTGTCAGCATGCTGCTTAAGCATATGTTCAAATCCAGTCTGATTTCATGAAGTACTTCAGCTCTAGTCAGGCTGCGTTATATGTGAGCAAAGGTTGAAAAATCAAAAATACTAATAAATAGCCACTTTATTAAGCTAAGATTTGCTAGTCCTTTGCCATTGATGCTTTGGTTAGATAGGGTTTAATTAAAAATTATAGATATTTTGTTTGACTTGAATTTAAGCTGCTGGAAATCATCAGTAGTGCAGGGACAAATTATTCTTCATTTTTGGTCTGATTTCAAAGACACAATGAAAGTTGATAGAATTTTTCCTTTAAGTCAACAGGGAGCAGCATCAGGCCTTTGCATTCCTAAAAGTTTTCCAGAAAGCCTTAGATTTCCTTCAGCACGCACATAATTATAATTTGAGTCCCTAGGAACACCATTAAAGAAGTCCAACAGCAGTAAATATGAATCCAAATTTTTATGCAGAATTCTGAAATCCAGCACTTCTTAATTATGCTATTCATGGAATGAAAAGCTAATGGTCAGAGCGAAAGCTTTAGAAAAAGAAACACCATTTCTAAAACCTAGGGAAAAAAACCCCAACAACCCAGACTTTGCAGCTCCCAGCATATTTTGTAGGTTTGTGAGGTGTCCTTGATTTTTATGTCATAGTTCTCTTCTTTAATCAGACCTTTTGAAAAGAAGCCAGCAGTTCTCTTGCATGCACTCTATACTACTTGAGGATATGTTGAGAGAAAAAAGGTGCAACTCCTCCTGTTCCTCTGAATCTAAAGGAAAGATTCTGAGTTAAGGACCTGCCTTGTAACTCCAGGAAAGCAGTTGTAGCTTTCTGATTAGCTGTTCTGGGTCTTACATGAACTTCATTCTCTATTGATTTATGGTGAGTAGAGATAATTCTATGAGATACAAAATATTGTATCTTAAATTGTGTGCTGGAACTTCACTATAAATTTGTTGTCCAAGATGTTTCCCTTTCATAATTAAATTGCAGTACCTAGTTTTATTGCTGTTCCCAGGGATAAATCTCTGACCCGAGAGCTTTCACACTCCATATCTTTATTGCTCTCATTTTTATTACAGGTAAGGGATTATTTTTTACTATCTTCTTCATGATCTTGACAGAAACTTAACATATATTGGTCTGTTCCTTCTAATTTATTCATTGAGTGGAGAAGCCTTGTATTAATAAGCTTTATACATATTGCCCTATACTCCTATGTTCTCTTCATCTTATGTGCGGGTACCATCTGATTTTCTATATAATTTTTAACCTTGGTCTCTGTTTTTTAGGACCCCCACTGTGCTGGGTGTATGACTGCTGTTACAATTAAAGGAATGTGTGTGACATGGTAGATAGCAAAAAAGCCAAAAATTCTGGAAACCAGAAAATCAGGCTTGTGTTTCAGTTACAGCAGCAAACCCTGGACCCTCCTTTTGGAATTACTGTCTAGAACATTTGGGGTTTTCTTGGAAGGCAGAGAAAACACTAAACTCCTTGGTTTAGGGCTTTTCCAGAGAAAAACTTCAGTGGCTGAAACATTTGTGAAAATGCCATTGATAGCCTTGTCTTTAAAAATAAAATGAAGCACCAGGTGTGTGAATTAGAACAGAAGATGAAAGCAATGCACAAGAATTATAAACAGCGTAAAATCTAATTGCAGCATTTAACATTTCTGCTGTAATGTCATAAATGTCAACCAATGATGCCTTCAGCAGAGATTAAATGGCTTCACTTCACCAGTGGGACAGACTTGAGTAGTAATAATTCCAGTTGTTCCTTGTGCACAGCTGTCCCAAGATCTCTTTTGGCAATAAGTCCTACCTTTGGTACCTTCGAAATTCTTCTTTTGGGATTTGTCAGAATGTTACCCAGGATTTATGTAAATTGGGGAGCCAAGGTGTTGCCATGACAATCTCAGCTGTTTATAGCTTTTTTTTTTTTTTTTTTTTTTTAATATATAAGCACCATTTTGTTGTGGCACTGTTTCTAAAAATTTGAAGATTTGTGTTAGGAGCAGATAAACATGTGATAGAGGGTGCTATTCCTGCTTTTACAGGAAAGGAAAGAATAACGGAAATCTTATTTCTCAAACACCTTAGATTGTATAAAGAAAGGTCAGAGTGAAGTCTGGATTGCACCTTGAACTCTGCAACTTTGTGCATTAAAGTGTGGTAATGTTTGAGTGTGTCAAGCTCCTGGCCAGACTTTGTTGGATTGGGTCACATTTATGGAGCTGGAGATGCTCCTTCTGGTGGCTCTTGTATCACTTGTGTTTTCTCCCTTTTCAAAAGCTGTTGTTGGTGTATTCTTGTGGATAAAATGCTGGCAAGTGTTGGTTCAAACGATTTTGGAAATGCAGTGATGTATTTCTATTTGTATTCAGCCAACAGTGATTAGTGGGCTCAATTAAAGGTACTTTGTCAATCATGCACAGTCTTTGTTACAAATTTACCTGCACATCTCAAACACAGCCTTTGACCCCTGAAAAACAAGTTGGCCGTCTCTTGATGGAGGTTCTAACATTGCTGGAGTTTAGGAAAAGACTAGCTTGCTCATCCTAAAGAAGTTATATTTATTATATATTTTTTCATCTATTAGCAAAATGAAAGCACTGTGTTAATTTTATGTTGTGAAATAAAGAGCGAAGAAGCTGCGTATGTTTTTCAATTAGGATGTATTTTATCACATTTTGTGATGGGAAAAAAATATTGTTTCTGGAAGGAAGAAAACAAAACAAACCCACCTGGATTTCAGCAATAACAGCTCTTAACATCATCTCTGATTTAGACAGCTTTGGAGCTGAGGGTTTCATTCAGGCAAGACATTTTTATGGATTGCCTACAACAGTGACTGGGCATTTAGGAATATAGGGCTTGCAAGGAGGTTTTTCAGTATTTTGAAGTAGCTATAGCATTTTCCTTTCCCGATTCCAAACATGTGGATTCAGGATAAATAAAATATTGTCTCTATGAGGTGTAACTTAAAAAGGAAGTGTAACAGATTAGAGAAGTCATAGGAAGGATATTTTCAGGGATGTTCAAGTTAGTTTGAAAGAAACCTTAATTTCATATGTAAATGCAGATACTTGGAAGCAGTTTCAGGAATCAGTTTTCTCTAACAAGTGATAAAAACGCAATATCCAATGGTGCCCAACTTTTGGGATAGATGCTCTTTGTAATCAGTCTCCCTCTTGTGATTTGATTGTGATGATGTTAAAAACTTTGATGGTGTCAACTTGTACTGTGTGGAAGCTTTCATAAAACCAAATATTTTAGGCCCCCCCCCAAATCTGTAAGTGTTCTTTTCAGCTTGGTTCATAAGTTTTTTTGATTTGGGTATTTTTCCTAAACGCTCAAATACTGGAATCAAGAAATTGCACTGAGAACATAGTCTTTCATTAAAGCTAAATACTGTAAGAATGTCTGCAGTCTGCCTTTGCACAGGGGCTCTTTAAATATTGAATTGATCATGTTCTGTTGATTCAAAAGTCAGAAATGAAAAGTCAAAGCTAAAGAATCACAATTTTCATGACATTGGAACTTGTCTAAGCATTTTGGAAACAAGGTTGCTGTTTTTCCTTGAATTTCAAAATAGTGAGATTCTGAACAACTAAACAACATCTGCTGAAAATAAAAACATGTTATGTTTTCAGTAACCAAGAAATTAACTGCTCCAGAAACTGCTTCAGCTAGTTTAGAAAAGCTTATTGACTAAAAATTATTTTCTTTTCTTTTTTTTTGGATGAAATTCCATGCCTTTACTTTCAGTCTTAATAAATGTGTGGGTTTTTGTTATCTGTCAAGCAAATGACAGTATTCCAAATTTAGGCTTTTCATCTGCTTGGTGCTTGTAACTATGGCCATTCAGAAATTAGATCTTGTTTCTGCTCCTTTTCCTGAGGGAAATTGGTCACTTGGTCATCCTATTATAATCTGAGAAACCAAAATCTATTAGTCTTTAAAAGTCAAGTTTGTTTTTTTAGGGTATTTTTTCATTTCTTAGTGACAGAAACTTCTTTTTCATGCAGCAGGAAACACATAGTTCTTAATGTTCTGATACAAAGAGTTAAGTATCAAGAAGTTCCTATCTTGTTAGGTTTATTTCAAAAGTCATGCCAGCTAGCAGTGATGTGCAGTTTCAGTCTGCAGTCGGTTTTGTTGTTGCCCTGGGACAGGAGAATAATCTTTCACTTTTTTTTTTGCACAAAATACTGTTAACCCGATGCAACCTCTGCATTCTTGATGGTGAAAGGCCTGGAGGGGAAGCTGTGTCAGGAGCAGCTGAGGTCACTTGCTCTGTTCAGCCTGGAGGAGACTGAGGGTCTCATTGCAGTTCCAGCTTCCTCATGAGGGATCCAAAGGATTGGCCTGAAAGTGTCAGAGCAGGTTTAGGTTGGTTATTAGAAAAACGCTCTTCACCCAGAGGGTGGTTGGGCACTGAACAGGGTCCCCAGGACAGTGGTCACTGCACCAAGACTCACAGAGCTCAAGGGGCGTTTGGACAACAGTCTCAGGCACATGGTGTGACCCTTGGGGTGCCCTGTGTGGGGCCAGGAGTTGGACTCCATGATCCTTGTGGATCTCTTCCAACTCAGCATATTCTGTGATTCTCTGTGATTCTCTGATCATGTCTGATCTGTCTGTCTCCTACCTCATGTTTTCAGTCTATTGTTGACGTTAAGAAACTTTGGCAAAAGGTTAAATGTTTCGGATATATTTACGGTTTCCAGCTTAGCTTAACCTCAAGAAAAACGTGGGCTGTTCCTGGAGAGAAGTGACTGTGCAATGTTGCTTCCTCCCTTATGCTGCTCTCACAATCCTGTGGCTTGGTGATCACCAGAGCCACCTGCTAACCGGGGTCAAAATGAATCATTTCTAGGCCAGCCCAACTCAGATGTGGATAAGTAAGTTAACCCTGTGGCCACAAGTTTCTTGTCAGTGACCAAAGAGGGACAACAAGCAAGTAAGACTGAGTTGTTGGGGACACTGGCAGGAAGGAGGACAGGGAGCTGGGGATTACCTGGTTCATTATCAGCCAGTTGTTAGACTGAACCACAAATCTTTACAGGGTTCTGATTTACACACAAATTTACTTGGTTTTCAAAAGTACCATGGTAGGTGCAAAGATGAAAATAGAGCTAGGGAAGCATCTCCAAGTACAAACTTCCCCCTTGTGGACTATAACTGGGAGATGAATTTTTACTGTTTCTTTTTCTATTATCTTCGCATTCTCACATGGGACCAGCTCAGTGTGGCTCGTGTAGAAAACAATAAGTTGCTCTGAACTGATGGACTATTGTGCTTCAAAAAGGAAGGACAGTGTGGAGGAGGGATGAGGAGAAAAAAAACCCTATAAAACAACCTTATGCCTCAGTCTTACGTGAATTTTTCTTTAAATATGCTGAAGGCAGCATAGAAATGTTTCCCTGATGCTCAGTGTGTAACTATGGGCATGAAAGCAGCCTAATTTAATTAAACACATTAACAAATTAATTCAGGCTAACATTAGTCATTTAAACATTTAGCTTGGTTTTCCAGAAGACTCTCAGAGCACTTGTGGAAGTAGAACTGTCTCTATAGTTTCAGAAATTGTAGAGACACTTCAGGTTCAATTTTAATTTAATAAGTCTTCCAGAAAAATGATAGCAGTAGAGTAGCAGAAAAATTGCCTTACAAGGTGCCTTTCACTGATAACAAAGCATAAGCAGCCCTGACTTGCCTTATATAGGGATGTTAAATTTCCTTGTCCTATGAAGAGCTTCAGGTCTTCAGCCTCCATGGAAAAGAATGTGTGCTTCCCCTGCCTGACTACTCCTGTGAAAGGAGACCTCAGAGGGTAAAAAAAAAAATATATATATATATTGTGCATTATAGAGTTTTTCCTTATGTTCAGGCACTCTGAATCCATCTCACAGTAAAAACAAGTCCAGATTGATTCATTGTGGAAACTTCCAGACTGGAAGAACATGTGCTTTGAGGTGCATGTTACTTTTTAAAATAATGTTTTATTTTAAAATTCCTTCAAAACTTTTTTTTTTTTTTTTTTTAAAGGAAGAAAAATCCCAATAGCTGAAGTGTTATCATTTGTGTAGGTCACTGAAGAAATCCTTCTGGGTCATTGATACCTGTGACATTTTGAATTTGATAGTTCTCTACCTATTGTGGGAAACTTATATGTATTTTTGTAAAGGTCCCCAAGCAAACATCTACCAACCTTGCCCATGATACCTTCGTTGTTTTGCTTTTTCAACTAAATCTGAGCCTACTGAGGGCAGCTGCCTAAAGGCACAGGCGAAGACCAAGATTATTTCTGTTCTATTGGCTTGTTGTTGTTGGGGATGAGGTTGATAAATTCATCTTAGCAAGCAGGCTTCTTTGCTTGTGCACTGCTGGGAAGTATCCACACTAAACTGCTCCATTGAAGACAAATATTTCCATACATCTGGGCACTGATTGCTATTAACATGTGCCACACGCAGCTCCTTCTGTTTCTTGTGATCCCAGTCAGAATCACCTGTACTCTCTTGTTCCCACGGTGCTTAATGCTGTTTCAGAACTTTCCTAGGGAGTTTATTGTGGTCACAGGTATTTGGGGATAATTTTTAAATCTATTTATGGCTATGTGATGCTCTTAAAGTATCTGGAATTAGTATCTACCATTTGTTAAGTGGTGACTAGCTCCAAAAACATTTTTGCTTTTGCATATCTAAGTGCTGCAAAGCAAATGAGAAGAAAGTTTGCATGTGTTGTCTTACAGACAAATAGAAAGGGAGAATTTCAAATATTCTTTTCTACTACTGCTGATGGGTAACACATGTTCTGTGTTTTCAAACCCCTGCACTTCAGAAAAATAAGAGATCCTTGTCTTCTAAAAGTCACATGCTTTGATTTAATGAATAAGCAGAATACACAGCACAAATCAGTGAAAACCCAAGTGCTGAGAGAACATGCAAGGTGGTGAAATAACCCTTGTATAAAACTTGGACATTTAGTAGCAATTAGATGCTGCATTAAGTAATTTATTAAGGCTCTTCTTTCATGTCTAATGTCTGAAAACAACAGACTGATCCAGGTCCTTGTGTAAAACATGGAAGTGTGCCTGTGTAGAATTACAGAGGGACTTTTTAGTTGGTCTAGACTTTCATTTATGAGTTTTACTGGATTTGAATTTTGGTTTTTGAAGGCTCAGTGGTAAGTGATTTTGTTGTCTTTAATAAGCCATATGAGGAGACAGAATAAAGACTAAAAGAATAAGAACATGACAAATGTATCAAAAAGCTAAATATTTATTCCTAATAGTCATGGATATATGCCTAAACCACTCTTCCACCGCTTCTAAGGCTTATCCATTATTACTGAAGGGACATTTTTTACACAGAATCTGTTACAGTAAATATTCTTCTCATTTGACTCTAGATAACTTTTTGCCTTGATTTCATCTGTTATTCAGAGGCTGATTTAAAAACCTAATTATTCTTCTAATGCTATGACTTTGAAATTAGCATTAGAAATTGCCTCTCTTTTTTTAATCAAAATTACTTTTTGCATAATTTTTCTGTATTTTTTCTCAGTACAAAAGAGATGAAGCTACGGGAGAGAATCCAGTAAAAGGCCACTTTGATTGAGGATCACCATTTTGTGATACTTCTTCTGTACCTATACTTTTGTGCCCCAAAATCAAATCCTGCACAAATTCACATTTAATCAGTGCCTCTGCAATTCCCTTGCTATCCTGCATGGTGATGAGCACATTGATAGCAATACTTGATTTTCTTTTTGGCATCTCTTGGACTTATCTGGCATACCCTTGAAAACACTAATGAGCGGGATAACAGCAGCTTTCGGGGATCAGATCTCTGAAATTTGGTCACCTAACATTAGTTACTTGATTTCAAAGGCAACAAGTAATAGGTCAACTGATTATTCTAAAATGGGCCTCAAAATGGTTGCTGAATAGAGCAAAACTATGTCTGCAATTACTTGTGTGTGTAAAATTTTGTATCAAAAAATATCCATGATGAAAGTCAGACCTTTTAAAAAATACTGTGAATTGATAGGCTATTGCACCAGAAATGAGAGGTCCTTAATGCAGAGCGTTGTATGGAGGAGAGAAAGTATAACTCACACTGTCAAGCATTCTAATTTGCAGGTTCCTGTTCTATTATAATTAGGGATAGGAGTAATAAATAGAAGGGTCGCATTCCATGAAGGAATGAAGATAGAAGGATGAATATATCACTTTTACTTCTTCTATGACTTCTCCTCGATTTATTTCTGGGGTTTTTTTTGTTTGTTTGTTTGGTTTTTTTTTTCTTGAGAGATTGTTAGTGTTGATCACCCTATGGCTCAGAGTTGATAAAATAATAAAGATAATATTGTTCCCATAGGTGCTATTACTACTTCCATATCACAGACATCACTCAAGAATTCCACCTTTTTTCCCCCCATAAATAATGTTTCAGACACAGGGATCTTGAAGTGGAGGGAGAAAAGAGATAGGGACAAGGTTGGCCAGTGTTACTTTACTTTTTTTTAAGAGTTTTGCATATCTCCAGTTTGCTTAAAGATAATTGAGAGGGAGATATGTTGGGTACTGACTGAGTCTGAGAAAATAAAGACTGGTGACATTTTCAGATGGACTGTGCATGTTTATATGTGAGAAGGCAGGGCATGTATAATCTTAGATTAAGATTTTTGATATATGAAGACATTTAAGGCATCAAGGCTGATACTGAGTTATATAAACATGCGGTGCATACAAGGGCACATTATACAATATGGAAACAATCTCTTGAAAGACATAAACGGTGCAAAATTTTAAGATCCTATTTTATATTTAATATTTTCACTCCAGTGACTTTATTCTCTACATCCAATCTACCGATTTTATACCAAGAGCTCAGCACCCTGTAAGTCACATCACTATTTCCAATTTCTGGCTGTAGGTCTTATCATGATGACAACTCTCTCAAACTATTCAGCCATTGCACATACAGAAAACAATGGGCTTTATTGGTAGTTATTCTCCACCAGATGAACGTACAGCATGTTGGATAACTACCTACTCCTCCTAAACAAATGTGTTTGAGAGAGTTATATTCAGAATGTACTTTTTGCCCTCCTCTGCTGACAAATTGTTTAGCTGGGTGCTCGTCATAGCAAGCTGTCAGCCACATGGATGCCATTCAGCCATTTTCCCTCCTCGTATGCTGTTGAGCGGGGCCCACACAGCCAAATGTCTGTGAGTCCTGAGATTCAGAGTGACTCAACAGAGCCGAGAGAAAGGCCACAATTTCCTCAAGTGGCAGCAGGCACCTGTGTCTCTGCTTTACTCATCTTCCTGTCCAAAAAAAAAAAATAGTAATTCCAAAGAACCCTCATGTACATAAATTTCAGTTCTTTCTGCTGGGCTGTGCAGTTGCATCACTGTCTGCTTTACTGATGTGGCTTTGCAGCTGTAACAGATGGATAATATTAGATAAGATGGATGTAAAAATAAAATAAGAAGAGAATGGCACTTTGCGATAACCTTGGTCATGTTGCAACACAGAGGGGAAAAATAAAACATGCGAAAGTTGTCAGCTGGTGTAGAGACACTGTTATTAAAATAGAAATAGTATGGAAAAATCATGGCTCAGATGAGCTACTAAGAGGTTTTCAAGAAGCCATAAAAATGTGCAGTTACATTACACTAAATGTTAGTTTACCATTAGACTTCCTAACAGTAATAGCTGCTAACCAGCAAAATCTTCATAGGAACATTTTCCTAAATGTGTCATCATTGACTTAGTTATGCAGAAATGCCCAGGGAGCCAACAGGCTGCCCGTGATGGCTTTTTAAAATTTAAAGAGGGGACAAAGGGACCTGCACTGTGTCCCTTTTCTTTTGATATCATGGTCTTGGGTGCTCAGAGATTTAGATCCTGGGGGATAAAGGGAAAGGAGTTGTGTAAAAATGGAACATAATTTTGAATTTTCTCATTAGATTGACATTTTCTGACAAGGCCCAATGCAAAGAGAAACACCAACCCCAGTTTGGTCCCTAATGCTGGATCACATGGTTGGTCTAAACCCTCTTTGGGTTTTGGCCATCCGTTGGCCTCCCTCATGACAATAGGAATATTTTAAACCCTTCCAAATGATCACGGTTTTGCTTAGCTGCCCACGCTTTTCCATGGTTACGTGAAGAAGTAACTCCGTGACACATGGTTGGCATTTCTCGCGTTTGTTTGTTTGTTCGAGCTCTGGGAAGGTTATCAGTGATCTACATCTGAGAGAGGAGGCTTGAGTTTACATCCCTGCAGCCCCCGGGCTGTTAATTTTAACCAATCTGCCAGGGTTTGCACATTGGATGTGTTTGGGGCGTGCCAGGGCGGGGGTGGTACAGGGGGGATGTGCGACCAAACAGCAGGTGAAGGTGGCCTCACTGCCATGGGAACCAGATCTCCTGTGGGGAAGGGGGCACAGAGATGTGTTGTGTGGTAGTTGCATTTATTTTTAAGATTGTTTGTGGCATGGAAATGTAACTGATGAAGGCTGTGGCTCAGAGAGGGCTGGCAATGACCTTGGTTTAAAGTGTTTCCAGCTCTGCATTGGCCAGCATAACCCTCGCTGAGTTCCTGGATGAAATGTTTTCCTCTGATATGTAGTTATGTTAAGATTGGTGACCTTGTAGATAGACATTCTTGTGAGAAGTTTCATCCACTGGGCATTTCATTGGTGGATCCTGCCTGGAAAACTAAGCAGATGGTTTTGGCTCTCATGAAAATTGAGATTGGATCAAAGGCTGAAGCTCTTTGGTGTCCCCGGACCAGGCTTGTGTAGTCCTGCAGCTCCCAAACCAAAATGCTCTTCTGACCATCTTTAGTCTGATCCTTTCAGTTTCTTGAGTATTGGGGTTTGGTACAGGTAAGTCATAAACATGACATCTCCCCACTGCAATGTCTCAGTTGTGACTCAAGCAACAATGCTTGCATTGCAATAAAAGCTGCAAAGATTCAACTTAAGAGATATTCTTATTTACAATTCTAATCAATCAGGAGGACTAAAGTCAAATAATAGTTCTAAACTTGCCTTGCATTTGCGCAAATTTGATCATTTCTGTGTGGAAGTAGACTTCCTCTCTCCTGCAGCCATTAAAGATGTCAATTTCAAGGGAGTACAAACCTAGTATTTCCTAAGGGAAATATTCAATGGGAAATTATTATGAATATTTTTAAAGAAATTATGAAGTGCCTTTTGCCTTTTTTATCATTTAATTTTACTAGACAATTGTGAATGGCCATTGAGAATCACCAATAAGAGCTTTAACCACTGAAAAAGAGTGTTAGCTTGACTTTGTTTCCACCCAATTACGCATTCATTCAAAAGTGGATTCCAGGAAAATGTAGAGAAAACATTGGAAAACAACATCAAATATCTAAAACTTTAAAAAGTGTTCTTGAATTTCAACTTTCTTGTTCTGGTTCTACACCAGAGGAAACATTATATGTGATTAGTAAACAGTCATGTTGTGGTTATTGTATTTGTCCTTTTTTGAATTGACAATCTCTTGGTACAGTTTTTAGAGTAAAAAAGAAAAGTGAGTCTTGCTGAACTAATTTACCAGTTAGCTCACAAAGTTGTATGAGATGGATATTGAAAAAATTGAATTGAAGGAATGTTCTTTACACCTGCAAGTGAGGCAGCTGCTGCTAAAACCCCCAAAGTATCCCTTCAATAAACTTTTGGTCTACATAGTGACATTTCCCATTGATGCTGGGGTTTGGCCTATTACACAAACATGAACTGCTCAAGATGTTAAATCTAAGTTATGTTTTGGGAATTTTAATAAATTTTGTTAGAGCTTAATGTATGTTGTCCTGCTTTAAATTTAATTTTAAATAAAATAAATAGACTTACTCTACGTGAAATATAAAAGAACACTGTGTTTTTTTAAATAATTTTTATACAGCTTTTGGAATGTTGAATTATCTGGTTTTGCACTTCATTACTTCTGCAGATTTCAAATGGGATTAGACTGGGCTTTGTGTATCCCCAAGCCAGAATTTTCAGTGAATATTAGTATTTATGAAAATACAGATAAAATCCTTGTTAACAGGAGGAAATTATTTTCAGGTTTTTAGTGGGACTAGTAAGACCACACTATTGCTTTCCAAGTTACATGGAAGAATTTTTCAGCCAAGGACACAACTGAAAGCTAAGGACCTATGGCAGAATTATCTGATTTTACTTGGCATTTGTTTAACTGTTGTGTGCATTGCTGAAGGCCATTTACTCTGACAAGAAATGTCAAATAAACCAGTAATAAATCAAAACAGGAGATGGAATGCAGTTCTCTTTCCTTTTTTCATACTTTGGCAAGGTATGGAAGGGTTTATAGACTACTGAAATTGAAACGATTGCTCACAAATGGAAAAATATTTTTTGTTGGGACAATTCTGTCAACTTAAGCCTCTGGAAGTGTTACAGGAGTTGTTCCTAATTACATACTTTAATGGTATCTAACTAGTAGTATGTACAGTCTTTTGTGTACGACCAGCAGTAACTATCTCTTTTAAATGAGCATTTCTCCCTCTTCTCTAGTTCTGTAATACAGTAAAACATGTGGCATGAGAAGATATATATATATATCTGATGCATGTGCCTTTTAAATACGGTACATTTTCTTGCTATAGACAGACCTTACAGTAGAAATTCTGGTCAGTAAGGGGATGTACATTTATAAACCCTGAAGCTTCTTGGTGTCTGCACTGGATGATGTTCACTTTCCATGAGGGAGAATTAATTTTTTGATTGCTAAATGTATTTTTTGAAAATTACTCGTTACCATTTGTTGCCCTGCTTTCCTTTAGCGAAATAAATCTGCTTATCCAAGGACTAGAATAACTACTTAGAAACTATTTAGGACTTTGTTTCAAATCCCTCTTTACCAAGAGGGCTGTGGGATTCAGTACAGGACAATTCACAGCTTTCACAATTAATGAGGAGCAACATCCCTATCAAGTTAGAAAAGATGAAGGAAAATAAATGCCGTGGTTTTCACAACTGCTTAAAAATCATCAGCATTTTTAATCTGCTAATAAGGTCCTGCATAGTGAAAAACCAGAGAGGAGGGATTAATACTGGTGGAACAGTTCAAACAAAGGTAAGAAGTTTTGGAAGTGAAAAGTCATTCCAGTCTCTAAGCAGAGAAAAACATCAACTTTATTTATAATGCAAAACTAAAGAGAATCCTTTAAAATGTATTGACGTAGTAAAACTCCATGGGTGCTTTGACTCATTTGTGTATTTTAATGGTGTTTTGGGTTGTTTGTGCCAAAAAAAAAAAGGGAAATGCACAGTAGTGTAATACAGTGTTTCAATGTTGGAAGGAATACAAAATTGAAGTCATATTTAGATGAATATAGAATAATAGACTCTACAAATGTCAATTAATAATATCACATCAGTTTTTATATTTTGTTTTGTTCTGGTTTTGAGACACTCTTCACTAAGCAATCGTGGGCTTTTACCTCAGCTTTGTCATCTATTTCCGTGTTGATTAATTTGTGTAGTAATCTAGAATTTTTTTTAATATAAGTAATTTTTGTTTAAGATTGCTGATAAGTAGTGGGGGCAAAAAACCCCAAGAAAACATTTTATTGCTAAAAAGCCAGTTCTGTTAATACATAGTTTTCATCATATATTTCCATTTGTTTTTAATTACTAAGTACATTTTCCTGAAAATTACGAACCCTTGTGGGTTAAAGGTTCCTGTGCTCCTGCTGCTTATTTCTTTCACACAGACATCCTTCCCTGTTTCTGGCAACCAGACTATCTTTAAAAGCAGCACATGGTAGAACTGCAAACTCTGAACGCTGGCCTCAGTGAGAAACAAGAAGCTTTTGAACAACAAAAGCCTGGCTCAAATCTTGAGGTGGTGTTAAATGATTTAGTTCTGACTTGGGCCAGACATTTGGGTTTCCACTATCTGAGCATCTTATCTGTGTATGTCTTCACATAAAATTCTGCAAAAGCCATCAAGAGGTGAAAACTGAAATTACATAGTGGCAGAACCTCTGTAAATAATAAAATTTCAAGCTTGCCATACAGCATTCCTTTGGCTTTTGCGGTCGGCTTTATACATATATTATAAATATAATGAGCATACGAGATGGATTTCAATGAGAGCAGTATCTGTGTTGCATGAATTAACAGTATTTTTATCAGGACTGGATGAAGTCTTCATCTAAACAGGAATGCAGCTCAGCTGCATAGTTGTGACCATGTCATATGTGAGGGGAAGATGTATTTTACTCAACAGTGCTAGGAAAGGCTGGAAGGGAGAATTAAATCATCTTCATTCATCTCTAAGATCTATAAATAATATTTTCCACTCATTCCACTTGACTTTATTCATGGTTTGTCTCCTGTTTCAGACTTTAAGATGGCACTATTACAGAGCAACCTTCCTCAAAAAAAAAAAAAAAAAAAAAGAAAAAGAAAGGCAGGAAAATCTATTCTGCTCTAGATCTTTCTTTTGTAAAGATTCTTTCTTTAGGAACTGTGCTAATGTAGCATAATTTTTCAGGGCAAAATGTTAGGCAATGTTAGGCAGCCAGCTTCCCAACTTGCTTCCACTGCTGTGGCACAGATCTCATCCCCATCTTTCAAGGTGTTTGTAAGACAATCCTGTGACCTGGATTGGGGTGCTGTCTGCATTAAAATAAAACAGAATAGATGATTTGAAATTGTCACCTCACCAAATCCTACCCTGCCACAAAGTGACCATGCTTCAATGGGAATCTCACATAGCAAACCAGTACCATTAAAGGACAATTCAGGAGAGACCAGCCACACGGAGCTGTTTTTTTCTTTATCAGCATCCAGTTAATTTGTATCAAAAGCTGTCTAGATAGCTGGGAGTGTGAGGAAGCCTGTATGTTAATTGCCTTTAAAAATAAATGCATCAGAGCCACTGGGGCATTTCTGTTGTGGTTTTAGATTATTCATATAAATTATGAGGTTATCAAATGCGAATGTGAAATTGTCAGGCATATGCTCAAATATCATCTTCCTAAGCTGTGCAATTACTCAGGGTGTCATCTCAGTCTTCAAGCAACCAGAAACTTCTGCTTCTACATAAAACATCATCAAGGTATTACAAAGCCTTTGGCAATGGAACACAATTAAAATACCTCAAGCAGTGAAACCCATTAATATAAAACAGGCGAAGTTCAAGAGAAATAGTTCGGGCGTGCCTCCTTGACAGTGACAGGAGCACAGAGCCCTTGCGGATTAAATCACCCCACTGAGAAGCCAGAGTCTCTGCATTGCAATGTCTCCACTGCAGTGCCAGAGCTGCTACACTGAAAGATAATTTGGACGCCTCTGTGCCATGCCTTGGTGCCTACGGGCAGCGGTGGTCTGTCTTTTGTGAGTTCAAATCATACCAAAACAGGGATAGTCGAGCATAAGACAGATGTTTATGTTACCAGCTTCATCTGCAGCTGGGTTAGAGTGTCCTGTTCTTCTCCTGACTCCCTCTGGTCCTGTGGCCAAGTCCTTACAGCCCATCCGTAAGAGCACGAGCAGTTTGAGCAGCTTGGATGCAAGCTGCCTCTGCTCGGGAGCTCAATGAAGTTATTATGGGGCCAAACCTGCTCCAATGTGCTCTGCAGGACCAATAAAACCAAGGAAACATCCCCTCAGCCCACAATTAATCATATCCTTTGAGATCAAGAATTCTCTGTCAACACACTGAGTTACAAAAACAAATTATACAGTCAGCTTCTTAGCACTTATGCAGTGCTTTTATGTTAAACCTGTAATATTTTCATCTTTTCAGCACGAAAAGAATGAGATGCACTGCACCACAGACAATCAGCTTTCCCTGTAGACAGTTTGCTAAGTTATTTTCATCGGTGTTTTTTGAAAATAATAGTTAGAATAGTTCAGAATAGTCACAGAAAAATTATGTGCTGGAAACTTTCACTTCACTGTTGCTGCATTTACACAATGTAGAGTTTACATTATGCACATAAAGAAAACATCTGTATTCTCTAATTATAGAAGCTTTAATAAACACCAGCTTCGAACCATGCCTTTCTCTCTATCCATACAGTCCCAGTGTACACAACTGCGAGACATTCCCTGTGCCACCTTTCTGATGTCCCACGTGGGGCTTGACCCCAAGTAAGTACCTCTGTGCAGATAAAGGTGGAGTCTGAATACAGTTACTTTTTAAATTCCACTGTGAGGATTTCTGGATGGCAACATCCCAGCATTGGAAAGAGAAAAATTTAGTTCATGTGAGCATGTAAAGAGCTCTCGGATGAAAATCACCCTCAGTCATTGCTTGCATGGCCTGTCCTCAAAAATCTCATCAATTTTCACTGTTTTTATACATCATTACTGAGTTACTCATCTCTCAATTGAAGTGCTGCAACCTTATTAAAAGGGTGGACCATATCTTTTATCCCACTGTCACCCCACCTGATGACACTCAAGAGGGCAGCATCTCTTCCCACTACAACAATCATGAAAAGGTAGAACTATCAGTGGTGCAGTCCAGATGTACATCCTACAGTTTTTGCCAGGCAAGTAGAGCTACATATCCTTTTCTAGCAAAATTTTATTATCTAACTTAGCATTAACATTTCATTTTTTCTGCCAGGGGGGCCTGTCTGCTTTGGGCAATCCAGTCATTTTTAAAAATGATCAATCTAGCAATAATAGTTATACCCATAAAGCTTCCCTGTGCTAGCCTATGTCATTAACTGAAGAATATGTTTTTACATATAAAGGTGTGATTATCTGTGCCAGGTACTTCAATGAAATCTACATATAATATGTGTTATGCTTCCATACCAGAAGTTTTTATTATTTGCTCAAGTACTTAGTCAGGGTCTCTGGCATGATTTATTAGCTGGTTAAAATTCATAAGTGCCATTTCCTTGAAGTGGTTACAAACTTTCTCATTAATACCTGTACAACCATCACCATAGGTATTACACACCAGATGACACTTGCCAAAATCATCTTGCCCCCTGTACCATCACCTGTCATGCTGCAGGCTCCAGACTAAGTGAATGCTAATTCACCAGAGTGAATGCTCTGGAAGTTGCCTCTTCCATCATGATTCCTGGTGCCCCTGGCTGAGGGCTCATATCACCAGTCATGCCCTGCAAACTGCTTTTTAGTGGTCACTGTACAGGTTTTGGCTCTCTCAAATTCATCAAGTAATTCCTACCCATCTATTCCTACATGAAAGCATTTTATTTTCAAAGTGTGAAGACTGACTTGATAAATAAGCAGTATAATAAACGGATGCTTGAAATAATACGGCAACAATTTGGATGGCTCAAAACTTCTCTTGTGGTTTGTATGCAATCTATGTGGGAAATGGCATTTACAGCTTCACTGAAGAAGGTTTCTGTTTGCTTGAAGGCTCTCACTGTTTGTCCCAAAATAAACTCAGGGAAAGAAACTCATCTTCCAGCACGTTTCTAGAAATCTGCATTTGTTATGCTCCTGTGTCTTCTTTATCATGTACCACTCCTTCATAGAGCCCTTGTCTTGCAGGTTTCACTTTCAAAGCTGGAGACCAGACTGCCTGCAGCAATGGAATTCCTTGCTTCCTAACCTGAGCAGGGGCAGAGGTAAGGACGAGGGGAAAAATGCTTCTGGCTAATCTCTGTGAATTATAAACTTTTTTGTAACATTCTGGGTTTGGATTGACTGAAATCTGTTGCTTTGGTTGCAATCTGTTTTGATTGTGTAAAAAACAATTATTATAATGTTAGATTTGTGACAGTGAATAGGAAACTGCCACACATCGTTTAAAGTGTGTCACTTTAATGTTATGCTTGGATGATTTCAATTTCGTAAAAACACTGGTGCTTAGCAAGTAGAACAGAGAGTAGAGCATAAAGGACAGGGTGTGAATGCTTTGTTATTATGTCATTATGTCCTGGATCTTACAGGGAGGATGACCCCAGCCCTGAACTGCATTTAGCTGGATAGGAACTGTTTGGAAATGTGTGGTGGCCAAACAGATGCCCATGACAGGGCAGCATTAAACATCTTAGCTCTGGAGAGCATTAAACCCACAAGTATTTAGAGGACCTAGGAGGCCTCAGGCTGGAGGAATGTTTGGTCAAAGTAGCCCCTTGCCAGCTTATTTTCCGGCGCTGTTCACACAGGCAGGGAGCAAGTGAGCTGTGCACGTGAACCAAATCTTCGCTTTACTCACAAGCCAGGCATGCTCCAGCAGACCCCTGGAACCATCACGTGCACTGAGAAAATCCATGGTAAATCAGGACTTGCTGTGTGTGCAGGGCAGGCTTGGACATACCTCATGAAAGAAGGCACTTAGGGCCCTAAGTGGCCCTGTGTTTACAAAAGCCAGTCCACAGAGGTCTGCATGTGAGAGGTACTGGTTACTTTATTCTCCTCCCCATGTCAAAAGGCAGCTGTGTTGTTGCGCTCCCAAAAGACAGCTGAGTTCTTGTGCATTGGAAAAATCAGCTGTGAAGTGACTGAGAAAAATTTTGTTGTGTTTCCCAAAGAAAAAATAGAGGTGTGCTTATACAGTGTGCCTATAGACTGACTGAATCCAGCACTTTGCAGGACTTGTTCCTGCCATACAGAACGAGCAGCAGAGTTGCTTTTTGACGAGGAATTCTGTCGTTGAAGGGAACATTTAATTTCTTGAAAGAAATGTTTTCTTATGATTAGGTTATCATTGACTAGGTTGTGATCAGCTGTATGAAAACACAGCCGGTGGTATGTCAGGCAAGGTAGAAAATTGTGCTCTCTTCCCCACAAACACAGCTCCTGTCATTGTCATCGGGTGAGTGAGGCACACACACACCACAGGGAGGCAAGATTCCTGAGCTAATCTTGAATCTGCAGTTGATGTTCTGCTTGGCTTTTTAGAAGATTCCTCACATCTCCTGGATTCTGTAAAAGAGAGGGTGATAACATGTGATAGACTTTGATCTTGTGGATTTAATGCTTTTTGTACTGCTAAATCCTTTAATACCTTCTTTGTTTTAAGCAGTAAATATACCACCTAACTTCTTTAAAACCATAGCCAGCTGACAGGTTATGTTCCTGCCGGTGTTAGTCACTTGCCTGACTTATAACATGACTTATTGCTCTTCTGACTGATCTCCTCCTATGTGCCACTTTACCTGAATTCCTCCTCTGAAATTGCCATTAGTGCTTAGGTAATAAAAGCACAGCATCCTGTACATACTTCAGTACTTCACATCACTCAAGAATCTACCTGTCAGGATTGTCATTCTTCTCAGTAGCTTTTCCACAGATAAAATTAGCAACATGATAGAGGCTTTTACCAACAATTAGCTTATTGTAGAACATATTTCATATACCAAAAAATGTGCTGTGTGCCATTTTGGAAAGGTATTGTGGTTTCATAACACCCTGTCAGCATGTAGGCACTGCAGTGAGAAGCACACAGTTCTGACTTTGCTCAAACTTTATGCTGGAATAGCTCCATTGCTTCAAAGGCACAGAAGTGAAATCAGAGTCAGGTCCAGTATAGTAGCAGAGATGAGCTGATGGGCAAAGCAGAAACTTTGAGAGACTGGACAGTTAATGGTTAATGACTCAAAACATTCTGGACTTCATTGGGAGCTATAAAAATTCTTAAATTTGCAGGTAAATTTCAATTCATCTTCCTCGCCCATAAATGTGTTTGTAGGCCAAAAGTTTTTTGTCTGGCAGAGTTGTTTGGTTCCAAGTGTCCTCTTACCCAGTACCAGGAAAGCAGCGAGCACACAGTACCAAACACCACTCTGCTGTTTCCGTGATGTTACTGCTGCTCACGTAGCTTTTCCCAAATTAGCTTTTGACTAATTGCTGGGTCCCTCTGAGAAAATAGCTGCTACTGCACAGAACCTAGTGCAGCTGCCAGGGAGGTTTGGTTCCTCTCCAGCTGAGATTCATGCCACTGTAGCTACACAGCTCTTACCACCTGACCTACTTAAATCAGTTTTGGGCAGAGTTACTCAAGCTGCAGTCGAGCCTTTTTGTTTAGGGTAGATGAAGTCTCAGGTCCAAGTGTCTATCATTGCTGTGAAAACCACAGTGTTATCCATGTGCTCATAAATTTCCATGCAATTATTTGCATAATTTCCTGTCTGTAGTATGACAAGTGTTAAGTCTTAGTTAATGAGATGATTACACATTGGCAACTGTTCACAGGTATTACCTTTTGTTAGAAATATAAAGGCTTGCTTCCCTAAACATAGTTTTCAATTTTGTAAAGCATAGTGATGTTTTATATAGTAGGTTTTTACGTACTATTCCTGCTTTGTCTTGGCTAATCCATTGTATCATCCATTTTGGGTTCCCACTCTACACTTCACGGAGTCTTGTAGACCTCATCAGAAGGGACAAATAACACTGCCATGAAGGTTTTGAACATGAAGCCTGACATAGCTTTTGACATAAGTCTGCTCGCATCCTGAGATTCACTCCCTTCCTGCTGTCCCAGAGTCAAAACTTTTGGGTTTAGGGAAATCAAGGGAACATTCCTGCCTGTTCCTCTTATTACCCATCATTTACCTGTACCCATGATTGTGTGCAGCTGCTTTTTGAGACTATTGATACTCTTTGTTATTGGCAAGCCTGGAATGGAAAAAATCAGATTAAATACCATAGTTGCACAGAGATAAGCAAGATTTTCAAATGTTTTATAAAAGGGAATTTCTACCACAAATATATGTCAATAACTTGACTCTTTAGTGTAGCAGATATCCACAAAAACATGAAAAGTAAGAAAAGCAGAGTGACATTTCTCTGTCATAAGACACTGAATCCCAAGAAAGGCAGAAGTAGGCCAGATAAAGATATGGCCAGTCATAGATCTCATCCAGTCACCGCTTTCCAATGCTCACCTTGCTGCTTAAGGTAGATGATATGGAGAGGGAACACCTGTAATACTACCACTACTTTTCCAAAGGTTTCAGTGATTTGCAATTCAAAGATCCCAGAGTCTTTGGGTTTAATAGAAACTTGCTGTGATTTCCTTTCCAAAGTTATCTAGCTGCTTTTTGAATCCCTACAGTCTCAGCTTCCAAAACACTTTGTGACAGCCTGTTCCCTTCATAGGAACTCTGAAGTTCTGATATTTGCATGGAATTACTGTGAGCACCTTGTGTTCATGTGGAGAACTGCACAGATGAATGCATTACTATTTTAAGCAACAAATTCAAAGTGTGTTTATGAGCTGTGAACAGAAAAGAGGGTTTGATTAGTTTTGATTTATTCATTTGAATTTTTTAGCAGTGCTATTGACATGATATGCATGGACCTGCTGTCTGGTTCCTGACTATAATAATGGAACACAAACGAATGAATGGTGTATGTAACCAGGCAGGTTATATAAGTAGTGGGCTTACATAATCACACATATATGTGAAATCAAAGATCATTTTTATAGTCAGAGCAGGTCGTTTGGGTGGATCCAAAGCTATAGGAATGCATTAAACTTCTGAAAAAACCAGTCCTGGTTCTGCTGGACTCATGAAAATATGATGTTTTAAACAAGGCCTGCTTTCTGCTGCAGTCCATGGTGTGGCTTACCTAAGAAAGCCAGGCCTGAGCCTTCAGTTCCAGGGCTGAACTGGAGCCTGTTGAAAAAGATGGGCTCTTGGAGGAGTGGGGAAGGTTTGTAAACAGCTGAAGTGGAGCCTTCTGGGTTTAATGTGTTCCATAACCAGTTCAAACTGAAAACCCCAGATGTCAGAGTTACACAACAGCTCCTTCAGGAAAGCAGCTTCAAGTTTTCAGTGGGCTTTATAATAAAGAGCATGCACGAAATGTTCACCCACAGACAGTGAAGTGTTTGCTTTGCTAGCAGTACTCACCCACCATCGACTCTCAGCTCATCCTTTCATAGGGGGAGAGAGGGATCTTCATCCCTAATGCATGTTTTTACATCACCCTTATGTTGCTGTGCGTGGGTTGTGTATAGCAGACTTAATGCAGCAATTTGTAGACCTGCATCAATTTAGTGCCTTTTTTTGTTCTTAAAGAAATGCTGTATTGAATGAAAGTTTGAGGCTTTTTTTCCACCTGTGCTAAGGTTGAGTACTTTGAATGAAAGAGGGTTTATTTTGAAACTTAGAGAAGTCTGGCATTTTCTATTCATACCTGTATCTTCATATCCCTGCAGTGTTCAATTATATCTAATCTATTTTAGCCACCTAGCATAGGAGGTGACTTGATACATCCGACAAGCTACCATTTCTCCCCTCCTCTGAAAGGAGTCAAGACTGCAATCTCTTGTACTGAAGCTGTTTAAAGAACCTCACATCAGCTGTCTTGGTTTTAAACATTCAGCATTTCTAAAATTTTGTCATGGAGCTCTGCAAATTTAGTGTTTCTAGTGGTCAGGACTCTTCCGCATGGCACTGGTTTTTGGCAGTAATTCTTGTCTTTTGTAATAATTTTCTGATAAGCTACAGTCTCATTCAGTTAGCATGGTGAGCAGCCCTACTTTGTGAACTCTGTATTATATGAAGGTTAACTTTCATCTAAATTATGCTAAATACGTGAAAATAACATCCTCTCTTTATCAGCATGTAGGTGATTTTCTGTTTTCTGGTTGGTTTTTTTTTTTTTCATAATTTGTGTGAAATAAAAATAGAAGGTAAAAGAAGTGACAGAATTAATCTAGTACATAACTCTGGAGGCATTGCTATCTGGCAGAACATATCCTAATGAACTCATCATTCAAAGGAAGCCTTGCTTCCAGTTACAGAATGAATATGAAAATGATAGATTAATATGCTTAAAAGAAAAGTAGATAAATAGACAGAAGGCATGATTGAATAAAATTCAGCTAACTTGAGTAGTTTGCATTTCATTTTGTACTTATAAATCCACGTTATAGATGCCTAGCAGAGACTTGGCATTTTCTCTGGGCTTTCCATCACTAAGTCATCACTGTGGATTTCTCTCCTGCACCCCTGATTGATATTGAATCACTGACTGTCCTGTGGCAATTACTCCCCAGCAATTTGGCATGTCCTTATCACTCACTTTTAATCAGATAAGGTATTTTCTCAGTGCCTGCTCTTATCCTCAGTAGGCTTTCTTAATCTTGCATGAAGGTTACTGACAATTGAGGCCCAGTGTGGTTGTAGAGGTGTCCCCTTAAAAAAAATAAATTTTTGCAATGTACAATAAAACTTATTCATAGTTTCAGTATTTAAGAGACTTTTTAATGATCACATTTGATGGGACCCATCAGGAATTCAGATTTATTTCAACCAAAGTGACTTTATCTACCTGTGTCAAAGAAGGCACAGACTAATTTTTGAATTCTGCCTCCTCCTGCAATTCAGACTGTCTTATCAAGACTGAAATCAGACAATTTTCAGGTATTTCTTGTAGTTGTTCAGAGAGGAATGCTTTATTAGTTCCCCTTTCTGTGTTTCTTGTAGTTTCTGTGCCTCTAGAAAAATGCAGGTTTGCCTTGGGAGACTGAGAAGTCAGGATCAATTACTCCACAGCTCTACTGAACTCTAGGGTTTAAGGTCACCATCTGAATTTCTCCTCCCATGATGAGCATGGTGATGAGATGGTGACCTCACCAAGCATGGAGAGGCATATTCAGTATGACTCTGGAACAAAGTGAGGAGTGGTGCTTCTATTTCCCTTGAGGAACAGTGGTCATATAACCCACTTAAAATAGCCCAGGTTTTGGTTTTTCACTCTAGAAACAAAATTATTCATGGCTAGCCTGAGTTATGAAAGATTTACTTTGAAAAACAATACAAAACTGCTGAAGCAATTATAATGAAAATATTGTGGTAAGGCTATGGGATGAAAAAGGAAGTATAAAAGCAATTTAATTTCATGGGGTTTGGAAGTCTTGCCCTTTACCTATTTAAGATCTATTTTTATTAAAATTTTGCAGCCTGGAGGTTAATTCATTATTTAATGTATGTTTGTCTTTCAGAGTATTATTGATTTAAGCAGCAGGCTGCATGACTGTGGTCTAGAAACATCCATTGTCATGCACAGTTTTTATATTTCCTCTTCAAGAAACAAAAGTAGCCTTTTATTAAAGCTCCTTGTTTGCTTTTTTTGAAAACCATGCTAAATGCAGGTTGGTTCACTAATGAATTGTCCCATGATCCTCAGGATTATGAAGCTTGTCCCACAAAAACCAACAAGTGTGTCCCCACAGGCGTTATGTTCTTTTTTCAGCCTGCTGGCTGAGCCAAGGGTGGGCTGAGAAACTTCTTAAAACGACCTGCCTTGCTAGAAAAAAAGACTTCTCCAGTCGGTGATGCTCTGTGGTGCTCCCTAACAGGGTGTTCAAACCAGAACCTAAGCCCGAAGATGGAAGTGGTAATCATGTAAGAAACTGCTGGTTGATCTCATAAAGTGAATTTTATCACCTCTCTGATCCTGCATTTTTCCACATGTTACTATATTAATTCGTTCTTACCTCAAGCCTGGCCTGTGTTTCCGTGCTGCTGTTGCAAAATGCCACTTTCAGAGGTCCAGTGTATTCCAGGATTTCTTGGAGAAATCCACTGGTGAGTTTAGTTCTGGTTTTGAAATCAGGTGGCATTGAGATTCAGACAAAGCTAAGCTTTTCTTGCATGTTATGCAAAAGGGATTTTATATCTCAGCCCTTGGTTTAGAAATATAATTCAAGCAGGGCTATGCATTCCCATATATTTACCCAAGAGCCTGAGTGTCTAATGCCAAAGATGAACCTCAAACATTAAGAAAAGAAAATTTACTTCTACCAGTTTTACCAAAAATTTTTATTCTTCTTTCAAACCACACAATATTTGCTGGCTTTACACATCTATTCTTTGAGTCATGTGATTATTTTTTTTTTATATTCCTTACTTTTCATTTAAAATGCAAAGGAAATTTTATTCTCACAGTTACTGAGGAAACATAAAGCTCAAACCAGAACGAACCCAAAAGCTCAGAATCCTTCAGAATTCTAACAAAAAATTCAGATGGGCTCAATCTTAAAAAAAATAAAAATTGTTTAAAGCTCTCCACTTGTTTTAGAAGACCTCATACCAGAAAACACTCCTGAGAGACTGAAGTGAATCTTTTTACTTGTGTGCACTAGACCTTGCTGCCTAGGAGATGCACAACTGGAATATGTAATTGCACAGTGTACCTGAGCTGTATTTAAAAATAGGAGCCCTGTGGAACAGAGAGGTAAAAGCTTGAATTAGCACAATTAACAGACAGCTCTATATCAATTTTATTTATGATGAATAATTCAGAGCATCCCAAGTCCCTCATCACGTTGGCTACCATAATCCATGGAATTAAACAGGGGTCAGAGAACAAGCAACAAATTACAAAACCCTCTTGGAAATGCCACATTGTCTTGAGGCCGTCAAATCAAAATCATCCAACAGTGTATTTCAGTACCAAACCGAAGTATTGGACTGCCAGAAGTGGGAATCCTGCTGCATTTCACACCCTCCCCTCATGTCAGCATGGAGAGGTCGCACTGTTGATGTCTATGTGCTGCAGTCATCTCGTCTCCCTGGAGCCTCTCCTCACTGGGGCTGTCTGACTGAAGAGATCCACCTTTCTGAATCCCAGCCAGCACAGTGATCACTCACTTGAATTGTTTAGCACAAGGGCAGTAACCACTGTGTAGCTGCCCCGTGGTTGTAAGTCCTGCTTTGATGGCCTCTGGGCACCTGCTGTGCGTGTTTTCTCCTTCAAGTGCCCACATGAGGCTAATTGCTTACTCAGTGAGCTGTGCTGTGCCTAATGCTCTGCAGAATGAGTAGAGCAGCATTCCCAAACATTCCCTTCTCTTAAAAATTGATGTTTGCCAATGGACAAGATATTTTCCTCTTGTGACGTTTTGTACTCTTGCTAGAGCAAGGGACTTTCTCTGAAATGGGAAGCTCTACCCAGAAGCTCCATGGTTTCCAGCTTGGCAGTTCTCTGTGAAAAATACTCACTGCTCTCAACAAATTTTAATTCTAACAATGTTTTAAGGGTGCTCTAACCAGAGAAAGTCAATAAAACCCTACTCAAGGTGTCATTTTGACATTTCAAAAGCCAAATAAAAAGTGAGACAATTGGTAAATGGTGCATTGGTGTCGGTGCTTGACTAAATGCCATGGATTAACTTCCTGATGTGACTAATTTAAAATTCATTATGTGCACTCAGCTTTCTTATTTTTTTGAGAGGAAGCCATGAATGACTGCGACAACTTCATTCTCTTTAGCACTTTAAAAATATAAATTACTGAAGTTAGTACTGGTATTCATAGAACACCATTTCTAGTCCTTGTATCAGAAATATAAAAATGACAATAATGTCTGTGCAACTTTCAGCTGTGCATGGTGATGTTTATATTCCTTTTAAAGAGGTAAAGGTGGGAAGGGAAAGAGTTGGTTGAATTACTGAAATATCTATACTTTTCTCTGTGTTTTTGAGAAAACCGTTTCTCCTACCTGATGGAATCACTATGGACATTTGCAAGGACACTGGTGGAGCCTTTCACCTTTTTATCTGCAGAAAGTTCTGTCTTCTGTAGAGATTTATGTTCCCTTCATTCTGGAGCTATGGGAGCTCTCCTCTCAGTCTGAGAAGGCAGAAACTTCATGCCAAACAGGCTTTGCTTCCAGGCAGTTTTCAGTATGTAGCATTTCCATTACCCCGGAGTCATCTCCAGGCACTGCCCATGACAACAAGTGGGACATAGAACAAAACGACTCGTGGACCCTAAGAATTATTTTTGTACTGTTTATCTCTATAGATGCTATTCACAACAAGGGGAATTTTTTTGCCAAGGTTAAATATTCTGAGAACATAGAAATTACCTTTATAAATACTGCAACCGGCCTAAGGGATATTTTCTTCCACTACACAGTATTAATTTTAAAAGAAATCAAATCTCCTAGGAGTGCAATGTCACATGAAGTGATTTAAAGTGTGTCAGAAGATGAACAGAAAAGCTAACATTACCATTTCATCTTTGCCATTGTTTCTGTTATGCCCAAACACAGAATACAATAACACATGTAAGAGATCTGGCTGGCTGACGTCTGTCCATCCCGAGGCACAATGAAAGGACTCAAGCATAGAGCAGCTGCCTGAATTCTGAACCATCTTGTTTTTTATAGGCTCTTACATAAGCCTTTTTTGCTTCTGATTCTGTATTTACCAAGTCAAGGGTCTACCTCATTGTTCCATTAGTGCAGTACCTGAATTTACAGCAAAGCAAGGAAATATGGCAATAAATCTTATTAGATGTTGTTGTATGTGGAACACAGTCCCAAAGGCTCTCCTGAGCGAGCTGCATGCCTCTCGAGCAGATATCAAAGAGAATAAGATTATGTGCAGCAAAAGAGAACAACAAACTTTTTTTTCGAAATGGTGATATCTAAACTGCACGGCACAAATGCCATTCCTTGGGAAAGCGAGATTTTTCAAATGATCTGTGTATAGAACCACTGGTAGGATATGTGAGAAGAGGGGACAAAGTGCTCCTGTCCTCATTCCCATCTCTCCACGTTCCTGGCCGGAGCCTGAGTGGGCCAAGGCTACAGGGGCAGCCCCACTGTTTTCAGACCCCACAGCTGATGAAACTCAAATGTTAGTCTGACTTCAGTGCAACTCATTTAAAGGATCAATTTCCCCACAGTTTAGTCTGAAGAGAGAAGCTGCAGTGTTTTAAAAGCATGTTTCTTGCCTTGTTGTGGATGAGGTACCTGGCTCATTTGCTCTTAATAAGTTGCAGCTCTGAATATTTCTGAGAACATTGGGATTTCCTCTCTGTTGCTTTGCTTTCCTTCGTGTACTTGCTGGATCTGTGACGTGTCTTTGAGCAGGCCTGTCTGCCGGCCACATTATAACTTATAATTAATTAGACTGACATTATTTATAACCCATTCAAGAGATACAGGTAGGCTTTCAGGTGTTTCTGTCCGCCAGGTGAACATTCATTGGAACTGAAACCTCTTGGGCTTCTCCTGGCTCTCAGGAGGTTCAGCACTGGGCTGGCACGAGCTTCCTCAGTGCTGTCAGGAAAGAAGTGTTTCTTGGCATGTGCAGGAGCTGAATACTGGGCACCTGGAGAACTTTAAAATTGAAATAGGTACCTACTTAGGTTTAAGAGCCTTCTGAGCTGGGCAGCAGCTGAGCAGAAGTTTTTAGTATCACTGTTCGTAATTGCAGCTGACTTCTGCCTGGCTTGGATACCTCAATACCTTTCTGGGATCTGGCCCTAAGGATTTATTTATTTATTTATTTATTAACTTATGCATTAAATAATAAAGGACAGGCAATTAAGAAGTCTTGCTTAACTGGCTCAGCCTCTTGAAGAGAGCTACAAATCAGCCTTGTTTCCTCCTCCTGAGAATTATTGGATCACTTGTTACAAGGGCGCAGGGAGCCTCTGCAGTGTTTCATGGCACAAAGTGCACAGGGCTGCTCTGTGGAGTGCTCTGTGCTGTTGTTTACAAACCAAGCTTGCTGCACTGAGCATCCCAGCTGGATGTTTAGTTTGAAAAGCGATATGTCAGTGGCTATTTAATTGGGACCCTGCAGTCCACCTTTCTCAGATGCAGCAGCTTATTAAAGCGCTCCCTGATTGGGAATATGCAGATGCCATTGGTGGAAGAAATAGCTGCCTTTCGTTAGAGTGGAAGAACTTTGCCACCTCTAGCCTAGACTTGGAGCAGCACACTTGGACCCCAGAGCTTAGGTGTAAGGCCAGAGGAGACAAACAGGCTCCTATTCTCCTTCCAAGGAAAATGCTTTTGGAAGGAGCGTTGCTGTGCTCCCTGTCCCAGGAGAGGAAATTCTCCTCCACTGCTGCCTGTGTATCCTTCTCACATGGCTCTTCTCTGCAAGAATTCCAACAACAGGTGAGTAACTTCTCTTTACTGCATGCTTATTTGGGCTAGGATTGAGGGCAATAGGAAGCAAAAAAAGTTGGTGTTTGGTGTCTCTGGGAGAGGCCTGCAAACAATAAGCTGCTTCCAGTAAAAGAACATGGCAGTGTTCAAGGCCAGGCTGGATGAGGCCTTGAGCAGCCTGGTCTAGAGGGAGTGTCCCCCCCAAGACATAGGGGTGGGAATAGAAGGTCTTCAAGGTCTCTTCCAACTCAAGCCATGCTGTGATCCACCAGTGGTGCAGCCTTCTCTAATTTGGAAGGCAATCAGTACTTCTTTAGATTAAAGGAACTGGGGCTGCAAAGAGACTCCCCAGTAAGGTTTACCAAAATTGTAAAGATACCTCTAAAATAAACAGTAGTGTACCATTCAAATGCCTGGGTTTATTCTTAGTGTTGTTAACCACTTCCTATTTCTCTATTGCTGTAAGCTTAAGAAAAAAAACCCCAAACCCTCAAACTCACCAAAAACTGATGGTGTTTATGTGAGCTCTCGTAACGATACACTTGGAGAATTACATATTTTATTTATACTGAGCTACAAGGACTGTTCCAGAGCTCTTAGCCCATTTGTTATTTTGGCTCAAATGTACCTTTCCAGAGGTGATAATTCTATGCCTCACTTTGAAATAAGAAAGATGAGTTTAGAAGAAATTGTTTAATATATATTTTTTTTTCTTTTACAAAAGTTTACACTAATGAAGTAAAACACTGAGTACTGTTGCATTGGATCCATCTCCTCCAGAACACCACTGCCTGTACTTTTAAGACAGGCACAGAGTTTCTTCTAGATGTTAGTTAGAGATAATGTGTGTGTGTGTATAAGGGTAAGGACTATTTAACTGGTGAGAAAATTCCCTTACGGAAAAAGGAGATGGAGCTCAATCTTCAGCTCTCTTATCCCTGACTTTGGGAATATTATCTCTATTCAGTAGTGTGCTCTGGCTTTTGTGCAAGCAAAATTCTCCTGCATTTCCCACCTCCTCTGGCTCTCTGAGAAGTGACAAACCATATTGCTCATTGTGAGCAATATCTTCTTTTCTAAGTTCATTTTTCCAGTTTCAGGATATTGGTTTTGCTCACTTAAAGACCTCCTTTTTTTTTTTTTTTTTTTTTTTTTTTTTTTTTTTTTTTTTTGTGAAGGCAATCACATCCTAAGCACAGAGATACCCATACAGTAGGAAATAATCACGACAATGAATCTTGCTCCCTACAAGAAACTAAACAAGCTGCATGACTGAAGCCCATGCCTGAATGACAAAAGTCATGATTTGAGCTGATTAAGTCCACAGCTTCTGTATCTCCAGCTCTAAGACAAAAAAGTGGTGACAGCTCACCATGGTCATTGTGAGAATTAGTGCAATCATATATAAATATTTTACACACATACTATGCCACATACTATTTCACTAGGAATTAATTACTTGCTTTCCCACTGTGATGGGAAAGGAACAATGTCACAGAGAAAAGAGAAGAGCTGGCTAAGTGTTATTGATGGCTGCATTTTATTTTCCAAGAGACTGGTAATACTCTAGAAGTATTTTTCTAGCCATTTCCTTCACCAAACACACAAGTTCTCTTGATGAGCAATGAAAAGGCTATGATAATGAAATCACAAGAGCAATATGAAAAGAAACTGGGAAATGCTGACAGTCTCAATTATTATAATAATCTATAATTGAAAGAAATTATATTATTACGCTAATATACACTAGAGTATATTATAATATACACAGCAAAAAGAGTAAAAAAAAAAGACCCACACCCAAAAAAAAAAAAAACCCCAAGCAATTGTTAAATTTTTAAAGGCATTTATGAAGCTGCAGCAAAACAACTTTTCACTTCCATTTAACATATATTTATTTAGAGTTGGGAAATGGTATGTGGTATTAAAAACATGGCAGTGTTCCTTGTAGTAAATGCTTTCTGTCCTGTGAGCCAAAGAAAGGGTTCACACTGCCCTGTTTCTGCAAACCAGAGGGTTCATCAAATGTTCCTATAGTCACTATTCACACCCAATAAAACCACAAGGAGTGTTATTAGCTGAAATATTATTGAAACCACTTATGTCAAGCAAAGGGGAAGGAGGAGGAAGTAAAATGAATACAGCTCAACTGGACACAGTACTGCAATTCCTTTGTTTCATTAGAAGTTACTTGGGAAAGATGGACTTTCAGCATTTGGTGACAAGCTGTTGGAGTGTGATATTGGTCTGAGGGTGAAGCAGGAATGCAAAATCACTCCTGTTCTCCTGAAGATTGCAATGCTGGAATGCAAGACGAGCAGGGATGTTAGCTGTGCCAGCAGAGATGGTTGTAGGACATATAAGCATCATTTGAGCAGAGGGGAGCAGGACTATAAGACTGTGAGGCTTTTTTCAAACTAAGAACTAGTCCAAGATCAAAGGGATCATTATTTCGCTGCATTAGTCTTAGTTTGTTCTGGTGGCTCTGTCCTGTTAACCATTTAGACACACATGCATAAAACTGGCAGACATTCTGTATCTTATTCTGGCTAACTTGTCCAAAAAAGTGTCCATACACATCATTCTGCAGTTACAGGGGCTGTGCCAAAGCCTGGAGGATTTGCTGGGATATTCTGTGAGTGGCTGCACTGACAGCAGGTCTGATGTCAGAGCCAGGTGTCAGTCAGTGCCCATGCATTGGTCACCAGGGCTATGGAACAGGAAAAGCAGCTCTCCCAGGTTTTCAGCAGCCAGGAGCTGCTGGGCTTCATCCTCAGTCACTCCACATTCACCACTTCTGCTGCAGCCCGAGAGCTTCATGAGGAAAGCAGGGACAGAATCTGTGCTCAATGTGAGGCCAGTTAGGGACCAAAGAAACCCTTGGGGTGGCTGTGGACAGCACTGAAGCTTCCCTGCTCTGGATCAGATACTGCAACTGTTGCAGATAGAAACTTTGGGATTACCCCAACGCGCCTTTTTTTTTTTTTTTTCCTATGGGGAGAAGGATGGAGGAGAACAGCATCATCCAACATGTGAGGGTTTCAATCAGTTTTCTGCTTCTCCTTTACTGTTACTTCCCAGTTGCTTTGCACTTCCCTCTCAGATGCAACAGGGCCCCAGATTTCAACTGCTGAGATGGAAACATGCTTAATAATAGATTATGAAAAAGACATGGTGAAAAATTCCAGTTTAGATGGAGGATTTTAGTGCCAGATTGTGCCCTGGGATTCCAATGCATATCTTCCATTAAAGCCATTAAAAATGTTTGCATTTCAAGGAAGAATTTGGACTTTTGACACAATTCCCTCTTTTTCTTTGGGAGCCAAACATTTTCTGTGGTAACAGAACATATTATAACAAGAATAAATATAATGCATTCAGGCATTAAAATGAATAACAGTCCTTGATCTATTTGCTGAAGATTACAGACATGAAATGTGAAAGCTGTTAGTGGTTTGAAGAAAGATATTTGCTGTAATTGGCACTGCAGCTTTGGATTTATTACAAAATACAAAGGAGATGACCAGAGAGGTGTTTCCACACATTATGTGGAGAGATCACTGTGCACCTCATGGTCATAACTTTGGCCAGTGGTTTGCTGCTTTTTGAATCAAGAGATCCTAAAATCTCAGAGTAATTCTTGTACATTTGCCACACACAGGCTGCTGCCTCCTATTCCAGTGGAGTCAAAACCTTGGTGATGAAGGTTCATGGCTGCAAGTATAAGGAAAATGTTTCTTGTATTCACAGGGTGTTGTATGAATTAAAATGGCATTGCATTAATGGAACACTTTGCATTTAAACACTCAACCCTTCAATTTCTGCATTGTTTCAAATTGGAACAGTGTAAGTACATACAGAGAGAAGCTTTGTCCTCCAGAATGGAGATAACTCTCATCCTTCTCTCCCTCCTCAAGTGTTTGGGCCAGGCTGTTTCCCTTCCTTTCCTTCAGAAATGAAACCAAGTGCCTGCCTGCCTGCCTACAACTTGTGCTTCTTCCCTGCGGAATGAGGAAAGACAGAGCTCAACCCAGGAGTTTCTGAGCTCTGTGTTGCCTCCTGCTCTTCTGGGACTTGCAGTGGATCAGCTGGAAGTGTAGATCTCAGTGGTGATGGCACTGCAGTTTTACAGGAACCTGCCTAGCACCCTCTGAGTCCTGAGGCCAAGATAAACTTCCCAGCTGGGCTAACCAGTACAATGCAGTTTGGTGTGAAACCTTTAGAGATTTGTGTGATGGCAGATTTCACCAGAAACTTAACTTGCTTTAACAGAGTGGGTTTTCTTTTTTCAAGATTGATTGTTCCCCACAAAAAGAAATAAGCTGTTTCATCAAAGTCGACTTCTTGAAAAAAAAAAAAATCATTGTCCATCTCATCAGAGAATCCTCAGCTAGTTATGAACAAACATTGTTTTTAATCTTCCTATTCTTTTACACATAAGGCATAAGTAATGCCTGGTGTGTATTTGTTTGGGATGCCGTGTGTATCTTCCAATTTGGTCTCCTTGAGGAAAAACTAACATGCTAGATTTTTGGCTCTTGGGCAGGCCATAACAGCAAAGCCAAGGGGCTTTGCCTGTGAACACCAGGCACAGCTAGCTAGGGTGTGGTTTCCAATGATTTAAATATTTACAGAATGCCACCAAACGGTGAAACAAGGAGGAGGGGCCACATGATACAGCAGTGGAGTGGTTGTTTTGGTGCCTGTAATCTCTGGGAAACTGCTCACTGCACAGAGCTGTCTCTTGAAAGAAATATTTGGGAATAAACAGTGAGAAGAGGGGGGGAAGACCTTACTTCTTGCTGACATTGCTCAAAATATTTGAGATGCTTGCAACTGTTTCCAGAATTTATTTTGACCTCTAGGTAACTTTTCTGATCTGTGGAAGGAGTGGGCACCTCTAAACCCAACAGTAAAGCTCATCTGGGAGCAGGCAAGTAAATGAATGCTTGAAGAGCCTGTGCAGGTTGCTTTGCCACGTTGCTGTGCTCTTCCTCGCTCCTTCAGATCTCCAGAGTATCAGTCAAGCCATTTTCCCTTGATGTTACAACCCACATAGCTGCTGTACCAAGTCATGTTTGGTGATGGTATTTACTGAGTGCTTTCTGAGGATTTTCTGATCTTTATTCCTTCTGGTTCCTCTTAGCATCACCGAAGTCCAGCTGGTCCAAGAATCAGTTGTACCCTGATGGATTTAAGGAGCTGGAACACACAGCAAACATGAATGAACTTTATTTTAAATAGAACCAGTCAGCTCTTTTCCTCACTAAAGAAACAGACTGAGGCAGAAATCTGGGATGTTTTTCTTCTGTAAAGAAGATCTCACACCAGTCATACCTTAGCTGGTTCCCCTCCTCTCCTTTTGTCAGTGTTATACATCTGCATTAGCAAGCTGTGCTTTTCATTCCAAAGTGATGAAAGGGAACAACAATAAATTACAATGCCTTTTTAGAGGTCCCCAAATCTTATCAGATCTCACATTTCATCCTGGTTGCACTTTCCTGTCATTCTTTTACTATTACTTTAATTGCCACTCCATTTTTTTTTTGTTGCTGTTGTGCACCTAGCACTTGCAGCTACTGTTGAGAAACAGTATGGAGGCAGACAGCAGAGATCCTCTCTCTTCCCTTTTTGTAAATTCCTACCGCTTGTGAAATTCCCAAACTCACAACCTCCCAAGTTCCTGAAAAGAGTGGCCCTCTACGTACTTTGAGGTATTGTTACACTGTTAAAAATGGAAATCTGATGCTGCTTCTCGTGGGGTGGAGGGGAAGGAGTTGAGAAAGGTGGCAGTTTCACCTCGGCTGCCTCATGATGCTCGAATGCTGGGAGTAGAAAACAATACAACAAATACCTGAAAATGCAGCCACCTACCACTTTTTTATATAAATTCGAGATTGCAAGCCAAACTGACTGTTGACATAAGCAGATGCAAATCTAATGAAGTCACTGCAGTTACTCCCACTTATGCTGGAGGTGAATTTGTCCCTAATTTTGGAACATGCTGGTTTTGTGCTACAGCATTGGCACACTGTATCATGTCAAAATCCTTTTGAGCAATGGCAGTGTGCCACTGGCTGAATAACATGATGCATCGTGTGAAACATCTGCCTGATAATGGTCCTGATCTGCTTTTGGACATGATGCATCATGCCACTGTGCCATGCCCGAAGGCATCTGATAGGAATTCCATCAGGATCTGGTAATAAGAAGTGTGTGCTAACTGAATATTGGAGCATTTGGACATTTTGTGGAAACAGTGATCTCTGTGTTAGTGCATTTATAAATCTCTTCCAAATGCTTCATGTGCTTGGGTGAAAAATGATCACTAATGTACTCCCACTTCAATGTGTCACATTAACATAATAAACGATAAATCATTTTCTATTTTAGTCTCCTCTGCTTTAAGGACTGATATTGGATTTTCTCCTAAAAATTATCAATTGATATTGAACGAATTTGTTCCTATTTGTGATTTTACAGGCTTGTTTCTCTTACTGTTATTAAGCGTGGGAGGGTTTTGTTCTGGGTTTTTCGGGTGTCGTTTTTTTATAAACTAACACCAGGCCTTGTTCTCACCGCATCTGAAATCATTTTACCTCAGACAGCACGGTGCTGAACAACATCTTCCCTAAACCAGGAAACATGTTTCACAATCCTCTGCGGCGAGCGGCACAAGCTTCCCGGGGAGGATCTGCGAGGGTGGATAGCAGCCAGTCGTCCAGAGGCGGGGAGGAGGCCGGGCGCCAGGAGACAGGGCGGCCAGAGGAATGCCTGGAGGCAGCCTGGCCATGTGCTTGCGGTAAAAACCCTCCAGGTCAGGAGCAGGCTGGTGGCCAGGAACAGCGAACTTCAGAAGGTGGTGCCGGGTATTGCCGGCCCGCGGCCTCCGGCTCCTGCGGGCGCCGCTGGCGGGATGATGCCCTGCCTTAGGCTTGCTGCAGCAGGAAATGGGGGGGACGAGATATCTAAAATTAATAGGGATCAAGCAGAGATTTGTAGATCGCAATCAGTACCTGGATTTTCTGTTTTGACAAAGAGAGCATGTGCACTATACCCTTGCAGAAACTTCACAGTGATTGCAAAGGTGAGTGCTTCGGTGTTAATCCATTCACACAGATCTACAAAATGCAACAAGAACAGGCTGCCGCAGTGCTAGTTAAAAGGCATATAGCTACCTTAAAATTGGTACGCACAAAACTTAAAAAAAAAAAAAAAGAGAGAGAAAAAAACCCTGAACATGTCTGCAGGAAATTGAATCTTTGTTCAAATTCTTGCAGTTGAATGTTTTGGAGAAAAGCTTTCTACAAACAGGGAATCCTACTGGGGTCAGAGAGAGCTATTTTAACCTTGTGTATTCATCTAACTGTTCTGGCCAAGGGGATGTGTCTGTGTGTTTGTGTGTATGTATATAAACAAAGAGAGGGAGAGAGTATAAATTTAGAATTTTTGATTAAAGGCTTCGATTTCTGGCTGCTGTCAAATGTAGGTAAAGTTCAAAACAAATTTTGTGAAAAAGAAACTTCAGATAATTCACTTTAGCCCTGATGAGAAGAATACAAGAGCAAACAAGCTTTAATCCTTCCCAGCCTCATAAGCTGGGATAATGCTAACAAGGCATAGTCTTTTCCATGTGAGGAATGGTATCGAAAGCCTCCAAGCGCGGCAGGGCAGCAGGGCAGCTCGCTGGCAGAAATGTGCACACAGAGGTGGGCCAGGAAAATATCTGAACACAACTGAAGTCGTTACAACCAGATCTGAGTTTTCCATATATTTTTCAAGTTGAAAAGTGTGGGGTTTTCACCTATTTTTTTTTTTTATTTTTTTTTTTTTAAACACCGGAGACCAAATGCAGGGAGGGAAGAGAGAACTCCGGGCTAGTTCAGCTTGCTTCCCATATGCATGGAATACGTAGGTTCTTCCTTCCTCCCTGATGAATCTCCAGGATGAATCCCTGGGCAGCTGAAGAGTGGCCGGTACAGGTGACACCTACTCCAGGGAGTACACCAGGGAGTATTCCAGAGATCTCTCACTGCTCCAAAAATTATCTCCCCGGGGCTCTTCCCGCTGGCAGCCGGGAGCGACGGGAGCCCATCGGCGTTATCGGCGGGGCGCTCGGCGCGGCGGGCGGGGCCGGGCAGGTGCTGCGCTCCCGCGGACCGGGCTGGGCGGGCGGAGCGCGGTGCCGTCCCCGTCCCCGCCCCCGCCGCGCTGCCGCCGCCGCCGCGGCCGCCGGGGCGCCCCGCGCAGCCCCGCCGCGCTATAAGTGCGGGCGCGGGGCGCGGCGGCCGCCGAAGATGCGCTGGCAGTCGGGGCTGCGCGGCGCCTGGCCGCGGCCGCCCCGCGCCGGGGAGCGGGAGCAGCAGCAGCAGAAGGAGGAAGAAGAGGAAGGGGGAGACGGCGGTGGCGCGGGGCGGCCGCGGCCATGAGCTGCTCGGACGTGGCCATGCAGCAGCCCGCCCCGGCGGCGTGCGGAGCGCCCCGCTATCTGGCCGCGCCCGCGGCGGGCTGCGCGCAGGTGAGCCGCGGGGAGGGCAGGGCAGCGACAGTGGCCGCGGTGCGGAGGGCTGGGAGGTGCGGGGGCTTTTTTGGGGAGCCCCCCTTAGCGGGTGCATGGCGCATCGCTGGCTGCCCTGGGCGGAGACCTCCGCCCCGGCCAGCCAGCGATGCGCTCCGCAGCCCCCGGCCTGATTTGGAGATGCGGGGAGCTGCCGAGGGTGCCCCGGAGCAACGGAGCCTGGTAGGACCTTTTCCTGACAAGCAAAAAAAAGGATTTCCCCCCAAATTCTTGCATCTGGCGGGTGGATGTTGGCTTGCTCAGCTGGCGTGGGGCAGGAGGAAAAAGTTATTTCCTTGCTCCTGTCCCCTTTCTGTCCGCCGCCGTGCCTTAGTTGATGTATGTCCCCGCTCGCCCGGTTTGCGGGCGCGGGGCAGCGCCTTCGCCCCGCGGGCGCGCACACGGGCGGAACCTCCGCCCGCCGGCCGGACGGGACCCGCGCTGCTCCCCGCGGACGGGGCGCGCCGCTCAGCCCGGCACTCCTGGATGATCGTCTGCGGCGAGTTTCCAGCTGAATTTGGTGATCAGATGTATTTTATTTATTTTTTTTTTAAATTTTTTTTAAAGTGAATCAGGAAATTCTTATCAGGCTGACAGCATTTTTAGACTATGCAGTGCGTGGGTGAAGTGGGACTAATATTGACTTGGCCCTAATGTAGTCATCTGAGAATACATTTTTTGGTTGTTGCTGCATTCCATAAGGTTTTATCATTATTATCCGTGAAGATTGTTTTCTCCGTACATGGGAAGTGACCTCTAGTATCAACTTGCCTGGGAGACACGACTATGGGCTAAAACATTAAAATTCCGATCGTGTATTGCTGGTTTTTTTCCTTTATTGTTGGGAGACGGAGCCTGTTTGCAGAAGTGATACCCCAGTGAACTTGTCCAGGTTGCTCATGTTGATCACTTTAAACGCGAGCTCTGGAAAACTTGGGAGTTCTGCCTCTTGCAGAGTGCCTTTACCATTATTTCTTCTCTCCTCTTGGTCAGAGCTTGCAGGAGCTTCTCTCTATGCACTAATTTTTCTTACAAAGTTTTGTATTTGGATAGCTGGAGCTCCGGTTCATGCCCTGTGTGATTTGGAGGGAAAATGAATAAATAATCACCAATACCCTGATTCTTTGACTGAGAGACCTAGAAGTAGAAAACTGCAATTGAAACTCTGCTGAGCTTTCTGACGTTTAACTCTGGAAGTGGTTGTCTGTATTTCTCTTCCAGATCTGTAGAGCACTTAGTATGGGGAAATCTGTTAAATGACCGTGTCACGTTCAAGTGCAAGTGCTTTTTATTTTTAAGCATAAGTATGAAATTTCTTCCTCATCCAAAAGCAGGGCCGTATATAAAATGTCCTAGGGGCACCCTAATGGACACTGAAGTTTCTTGACGTTTTATTTTAAACAAACTGAGTTCTTGTGGGTCATGCTGTTTAACAAGTAGAGGTAGATAAGCAAGGCAAGCAGCGTAGCTAGCTCTGGTGAGCCAGTATAGCTCTTGAGTCTTGGCTGGCACCATATATCACATTTCCACCTGAAAGCTTTCGGAACATGGCTATCCCGCATGCTATCTACAGTTTCATTTAATTAATCCTGGTTGCACTGGTTTTCCTGACGCACTTGGAGCTGGAGGATCTTCACAGGCTACTTGGACGCCAGACTGAAAAACCGAGCTGCTGTTGCTGAAGAAAGTGTTGCAGCCTCTGCTTCCAACAGCTGCTAACTTTAGAGTGGTTTATGTATTTTCTCTGAATACAATGTTTTCTAAATTTAAGGGGGAAAAAAATAAACATAGAATGCAGTCCTCATGCATCAAGATTTATTTATGACATTTTGCAAGTTTCTGTTCCTTCAGAACTGTCCTGTCAGAGATGCTTAATCAACTGGTAGAGAACATAACAAAAAAGGATGAGGGATCTGTTGCCAGCTTTTTGGTTCTTACACATGTGTTCAACATGTAAAACGCTCCTGCACTCCTTGTGAGGATGATGACCATTTTAAAGAATGTTCCTCTTTGGTGGAATTAAAACTGCGGTTTAAAAATAACCATGAGGGAAGATGAATTAGTGGGCTATCTTAAAAATAAGTTTCTGCATTAGAGATGGTACAATGGAGCTCACCCTTAAAATATCCGAGGACTCCACCAAGGCATTTTTCAGTGGTATTGTACTACGCTGGTGTCGTTCAGTTTGTTTTCTGAGACAGAAACTCTTCCATGCTCTGCTGGCGTTGGCTTCCCTTTTCTTCTCAGGGCAAGGAGATGCAGGTCTGTTACTCAAACTAAAGCCTATGCATCTCCACAGGTATGTGCAGCAAAGCCATCTCAAATGTGTAATTGGTTATGCCAGCTTTGGACATCACTTCTGTGTGTTTTAAAGAGCCAAGCAGCCCTTGAGCTGTGGAGCTGCCATTGTAGGCTCAAATTCTGGGCGCCGGGGTCTCTCTGGAGAGCCAAACGTGTCGTGTTTCTGTGGGTCAGGGGCAGTTCAAGTGGTTGTCTCCTTTTTTATTTTATTTTATTTTTTTTTTTAATAGGATGTCTCAGACTGCTTTTAAATGATGGACTAGCGTGCACCTGGGTTGTGCAGAAGTGTTGCAGCTTTAGGGGGTGATCGGTCCATAGTGCCTTCTTAAAGTTTCCCCGCACTAAAGTTATTCCCGCATTTCTGTGTCTGTATTTTTTCCGCACTTAAAATCACCACGGAATTGATTTTTGCCTTGCACAGAAAGGCAGAATTTCTGGAAACGTGGCTTTCACCCGTCCTTAGCCAGGAAAGGACTTGCTGGCAAATTAATTTACATGGGATTTTTTTTGTTTTTTTTTAAAGCTCTTAATGGACCAAAGCCTGAATTCCTCTTGAATGTTAATGGGAGTGGAGGCTTAGCACCTTAGATCTTTGAGTTTGCTCGAGTCCAGGGTGCTTGCTGGAGGGAAGTAAGCGAAACATGGATATATACATGCTGATACGGTGCCAGAATGAACTGATGAAAATGGGGTGTGGCCCTAACTTTAGGGATAAATCGGGATTTCCATGCTCCATTGCCAAAAGACGGAGCGAGTGTGTGCCGGTGTTAGGATACAAACGTGTTTCTGTGTCTGGTGGGGAGCTGTGCAGGCGTGATTGTAAAACCCTGCAGGCTGGCAAAATCAAAATGCTCTTTGCTGTCCACTTTGCAGCTGTAACAGGGAGCTTTGGCTTTCCTATGGGTTGGGTGAGGAATGGGTGTAACGGAATTCGGAGAGGCTTTGGAAACACGTAAGTAATTGGAGCGGAATTCCATTGTATTCCCGGCACACAGGGGCGGCTTGTTGTGTCACGTCGGGCTGGGCACAGCAAGCTGCAGGGCTGGGGCTCAGGTAGGGCTCACCCTGGCTCACTGACACACCAGCTAAAGACCTTTGGAATGGGAAGCTACAGTAAATGGTAGTTTTGGAATTTCTCCATGGTATGTAGAGGCAAGCCAACATCTAAGCCAACACTGTCCTTGCTAAATCAAGGCTTGCATAAGGAGTTGTGATATGCTCAAGTCAGACTTTCTGCTGGCGGTGCTGTAGAGAGACTTTGTCCAGATAAGGCCTTGTCTTCATTAGTAATTTAGGTCACTAACTCGGCTCTTCCTTCCAAACTGACAGAGTAGCAGACAAGGACAGGTCACATCTGATGCTGTGTCAGCTGGTTGTGGCTAAACCCCAATTCACATACAGTAGTAACTTGTTTTTTTCAGTGAAATCCGTTGCATCATGTGCCCCCAGCTTTTGAGGGTGGGCTTATTATACTGCTTATGCTGCGTAGCAGTCTGCAGTGTCTAACAGCAGGTAACAGCAGAGCATGGCTTCACGTTCAATTCTTGCAGTTCAGATTCTTTCTCAAGGCTATTCCTTTGCTGTTTGCTCTACGAACTTCTCTGGAAGCTATATAACCTATAGAACTCATCTACTCTCAGATTTATGGGATGTAAAACCTGGGTTAAATCTTGCCCTGTGTGTGAGGTTTTGTTGGTTGGTTTTGTTTTTTTTTTTTTGGTTCAATCCCACAAAACATCACTGATTTAAAAAGTTTGGCTTGCTTTACTCCGTTGTTCTGAGTGGGACCAAATTGTATTTGATCTTCCTCTAGCTACATAAAATTAGACCTTTAAACTTTAAGAGAACATCTCTGTTTACATGTACAGCAAAAGGTGTATAAATTCATTCTTTTTTCACCACTTCCCTCCATCAGCAGAACATAGCAAGACTTGCAGGCTCTACCTCTACAAATTCAGCGGAAAACAAGCTCACCTTGCTCGTTTGTGTGGGTAGAAGTTACTGTTCCATGTTTTTAGGGCACTGCCATAAATGCATCTTTCAGGCCCAGCATTCAGTGCCCTGATTGCTTGGAATTGTCTTCTTCCTTGAATACTTTCTGTGTTATCAATAGGAGCCTGCCTGTCAGACAGCTCCACAAATGGAGAACTGTCTGAGGATTTGCCTCGAGTTTGTTGCTGGAATTCCTTCTCAGAAGCTTATGTCAAATGACAGCCTTTTTCTCAGGATAGGGTCATATAGTGTTTCCTCGGCGTGGTTATTCTTTATTTTTGGTTCCTGTTCTTTTTCTCATAATGGAAAATCTGTAACAGGTGGTCACAGGCACACCAGACTTTCATGCTTGGGTGCATAAAGGACCATATGCTGGATGGTGGCATGTATGGAGATAATAAATTGTAGGGAAAAGCAACCAGTTGATATGAAAAGTAAGGGCTGGCCTGAATTTTTGATTCAAACTTGGCTAAAGTAAAACCTCTGTTCTCAAAACGGGGTTTTGTTGTTTTTTTTTTTGGGGGGGGGAGGGGTTAGTTTTTGTTGTTGTGGGGTTTTTTTGGTTGTTTTGTTTTTTGGTTTTTTTTTTTTTGGTGGTTGTTTTGCTGGCTACTAACTGGCTTCTGCTGGAAGTGATTTTTTTTTATTTTTTTTTTTTTAATTTATTTTCAAAAAGGAATGTTCTGACATTTTTACCAGACACTCTGGGTGACACCCGGGACCCTTGAAGTCAGTTGGACTTTTGCCACAGGCTTTAATGTGGCCAACATTTCGCTGCATGAGAACTGTTTTGCTTGGTTCTGGGTAGGGTATGTCAGAAAATAACAGGCATCTTCAAGGCGAGGATTTGGTGTGAGATTTTGGGCTAAATGTTTTCTTGGTCTCTAAGTGCTCAGGAAGACAGGATTGTTTAAAATGAACTTTTTTTTTAATATGTCCATATCAACCATATGCGGTTGACCTTCAGTTTCCTTTTGGTGTAGTATTTGAAGTGAAGGGTTTAAATTTTCTTTGGAATTGCCTGTTTGTGAATATATGAAATAAAAATAGTATAATGTTGGTGGAAGCTGAATTCAGCCTGGGCTGTACAGCACGATTTAGCCAGAGATTGTGCCACTTCAGCCAAGAACTAGGGTCTGCTATCTAAAGGATATACACACTGAATTTCCCTGTTTTCTACTTAAAAGTCTGTATTCTGAATTTAAATTCTGTATTCTGTGTCTTGGCCAAGAGAAGATTTTGGGTGTTTGTTTTGTTTTTCAGGGGCTGCTTAGTATCAGTCTGTAGTGTAAGGAAGGGAGAGGTGTATTTCATGAATATATTAAAGTATTGAACATTGACGAGAGACAACACTGTGTTTGGTCAGAAAATGCTCTTTGTAAAGATCTTACAGATATTTAAGCAGTAGGCTGCTTAAATATATGCTAGAACTGTTCAAATGAGAAAGTACAAGTGAAATTGGGCTAGCTGTTTAGTCCAGTTAAACAGCTAGTCTGTTATTAGGTTGGTTACTATAAACCTACCCCGGTGTTTGTGGGCTTTTTTGTTTTTGTTCCCTCACACCCCATGACTGTGGGACAAATTCATTTAGCAGCTGATGATCTTGCATAGCTTTCCGCTCACACAACTGTGGTCAAAAATACTGTGAGAAGATTACTGTTAAGGTCAGAACAAAAATTAGGGAATTTATGTGCGAACAGGGTGTTTTCGGTGAAGTTGGGGGAAAAACCCCTCACGTTATCAAAGAATGGATACAATGGAAAGGATGTATATACATTGCATACAAGGAAAACCTGTATGTTTCTCTCTACCTTCTCTCACGGTAGTGTGTTATTTAAGGAGTTTTGCAATTACAGGCTGATAATTTCTTCCTGAAATGCAAATTAATTAGATCTGTGTCTGATTACGGGCTTGCTGTTTTGAAAAATCTTGAAATTTAGGTCTCTCATCCTTTGCAAATAACCCACTACAAACCACAGCTTAGCACTGTAGATAACTTCAATCCACACACAAGGCCTTGTTCTTGTCCATCAGACCTACTGTCTTTTTTTAACATAAAAAAAAAAAGAGGTCGGATTTGGTGGTTTTGAAAGGAGCAAGTGCCCAGAGCATCTTGTAATGACTGCCCATGGACTGGAGGGGAGGGAAGAGAGTTGAAATGGAAAACGAATTAGATTCTTAAGCTGTGGAAGGGGGAACATTCCTGCGCAGAGAAGCGACTCTGGAGATAAGTTTTAATTTCCTGAGCTCCAGTCCTTGTATAGGAACATTGAAAGACTTCCTTCCTGATCACCAAGTCAAGCCAGGGGCTGTATTAGTGGTGTGTATCTGTCTGTAATTGCGTGCTTGTGTCTGCATTTGCATAACTGCAGCATCAGTACAAGCACCTGTAGGGATGGGAGTCAGCTTTGAACATGTGCTGCCTGTGTTCAAGGTCTGGCATGTAACAGACCTATTTAGATTTCTCCAAAGGGTCTCTTTCGCACTTCGCCTCTACTTATAAAACAAAAATGACAAAAGCACGCTCCCCCAGCCACTTGTCCTGCATTTTTAAGAGGTCCTGAGTTGCGGTGCAGCTTCAGGTGTGGCCAAGTCACCGAGGTAGATGCGTTGCAGATTTCCAGTGCGTGTGTCTCCCTTGTGTGCAGTGTTGATAGAACTGTTCCTGTCTTACTGAAGTCTCAGTGGTCCCTGATTACTCAGGCAAAACCACGAAGCTCACTTAGAGTGATACCCTAGTAAACATTTGGGTGGCAAATATTAGGAGACCTTTCCTGAGACTTTTGTTTGTTTCCAGAAGGCACGAAGCACTTCCAAAAAAGTGTAGGTTACCCCAAATTCTGTGTTTGCAAAAATATGTTTACAGCCTCAGACTGTTTCATTTTAGCAATCCTAGTTTCTAGTAAAACTGCTTTATTTTGCTGTTTCTGTATTTTTGTTTGTTTATTTTTGTAAGTGAATCTCAGCGGTTCTCCCATAAGTCTAAGTAATACTGTGCTAAACTGAGCCACAGTATAACTTGCTTTGTGAAGCACAGATTTACTGGAATTCCAGGCCATTGCCTGGATATCCCCAACTGAAATGAAATTACGTACGTCCCTCATTGCAGTTTGTGCAACAGCATCTGAATTAATGGTGTCACTGAGCTGTTTCACATTTATCAGTTAACCCACTGGAATGCCAGATACGTCGCTTAAGTTGCTGCGAGCTTTAAGTATAACAGGTTTTAATTCCACTTGTCAATGGCTCTTTCTTACAGTTATTTTTAAAAATAACCGTTCATAATTAAGACTTTGCCCCAGAGCATTTATTTTGTGCCACAGTGGGGGAATTTGTTATTGGATTATATAGTTTTAGAAAGCACCAAATTTAAACACATTGACGGTACACAAGGTCAGAAAACGACTCTCGATAATTTTTAAACTGTACGAGCGTATTTATTGTAAAAATGAAACTTTATAGACTGTGTAGTTGTTTAACTTTTTCTATAGAGCTACTTTGGAAAAAGGGTAAAAAAAGCCATAAAGTTAAAGAGATTCTGATGGCGCTAGAGTGTTGCCAAGCAAACCATTAAAGATAAGTCAAACTGTAATTCTATAGGAATGCTATGAAATACTTCTGCATATGGACTGTAGTTGTTTTTGGGTTCCTGAAAGTGCTTGTGTGTAAAGTCAGCTGTGGAAATGGCTGGCTAGCTAAAAGCTGCGATTCCTGCAGCTTGACTGTTGTGGGGAGAGGTGTTTTTTTTTTTTTCTTTTTTTCCTGTGAAAACAGTTGTAAAGTGGAACATCTGAAAAATATGTTCCATGCAAAATGGATCTTCACACACATTTATTTTGACATTTAGGTTTGATTTGAGAGAGAGAGAGAGGATTCTGAAATAGCCATTCACAGATGGTTTGTGAGGGTTTTACTTTTTTATATGCTTCTCTGTGTGTTTGGTTTGGGGTGGATTTTTCTGCATGTGTTTGCGGACTTGTCAATCCCCCTCTTCCCCCAGATCACATGTTGAATTTTTTATGGCTTGTATTTTTTTTTCCTTTTCCCCAAAAACTGGTGTTAAAAAAAATAAAAAGAAAAAAGGAAAAGAAACTTCTCCCACCCCTAACCTCAAAACAACAACAAACCACCCCAAACCAACCAAAAAACCCAACTCTCAAACCCCTGACCAACCCCAAGGTATAACTTCCTGTGATAAAAATTCTATCGTCAGTGAGTGAAAATTTATGCATTTTTTTGGAGTTTGATAATGCAGTAGAAAATATTTCAGGAAGCAGGAAACTCTCCCATCTTTACAGCTTCAGCAGTAAGTGTGGGAAACCCAGAGGGCCCTGTATGCTCAGCTGGAGGAGTGTGCCCAGAGAAGCCTGGTGCTTGCCCAGCTGGATGTGTGAAATGCAGATGCTGTGGATCTGGCCACCCTTCCACAGGGCTGGGCTTGACCTCTGTAGCCTTTATTGATGGAATATCCTCTCCAGGTGGGAGTCAGGAGGGAATTGTTAGAGCCTGTCTGCTTTCTTTTGAAAGAGTAGAGTGAAAACTGGTGCTGATAAATTGTGGTTGTGAAACATGCCTGAGAAGCAGGTCCATCTGTGTGAGAGGAATAGAGGCTCTTAAGTGGGCGCTGGTATTCTGTTCTTTGTGAAATGCCAATGTGAAATATCCTGGTAGTCCAAAATTAAATACAAAATGAATATTCAGTGTATTCAGTTATTTTTTGTTAAGGAAACCATATGTTGAGCTTCCACCGAATGCCATCACTGATAAATCTCTTGTTTGTTTTGTTTCTAATCCCAGAAGAAGTTAGCTGTGTACAACAAGATGCAGGAGTCTCTGGAAGTGACCCTTCCCAGCAAGCAAGAGGAGGATGAGAAAGACCAGCCTGCCGAGATGGAGTACCTGAACTCTCGCTGTGTCCTGTTCACTTACTTCCAGGGAGACATTGGTTCAGTGGTGGATGAACACTTCTCGAGAGCTTTGAGCCAAGCCAGTAGCTTCAATTCAGACACTGCCCTTCCCAAGAGCAAGGCAGGGCTGAATCCTCTGTGGAGAGGTAAGAGGGGCAGGAACTTCTTCTCTGTGGCGTGGCTTGCTCGGGCTGCATTGCAGTAACACACATTGCATCACAGCTGAAATTCTACTTCTTTGTGGAAGTGGAAAAATCCCCCTCAAATCTCCAAGAGTTTCTTGGGTTGAGTGATCTGAGGTGTTAGAGTGGGAGAGAGCAGCCAAAGGCATGGAAGGAACAGGCATCTCCTGCTATATCCTGTCTCTGCCAGGGGGCAGAGCTCATGTGGCTTCACAAATGTCTGCTGTGAGGTTGGAGGCTTTTTTTTTTTTTAGCTCCAAGTGTGAAATTTGGCCTGTGAGGCAAGAGCAAAGCTGTTTGGGGTGCTGGCCTTGGACGTAAAGGAAACTTATGCAGCCTTCTGGAGTGACTTTGCCAGGTGATCAGGATTTGTCCGTGGCCGCTTTCCAGGCAGGGAGGAGCCAGCACAGGATGGAATAGGCTGGGGGGCAAGCCCTGGCTCCTGTGGCTGCAGCCACGTGGCATTTTCCATTGCAGCTTCCTTGTGGGAGAGGTACAGATGCTGTTATGGCTTGCTGGGTGTAAAATGGGCATGACATTACTCTGCCTCCAAGCAGGGAGCAGAAATTTGGGAGGTTCTGCGAGGCATTTACTCGCTGTCCTAACACTTAACCTCTTGTTGCGCACATAAATGCCTATATATTATATGTATTGGTGAGACAAAGAGCAGATCCTGCCAGAGACTCCACGTAGCCCTTACAGACAAGACTTCTAAATTGGAAAAAGCGTGCCAGTGAGATGCTGTTTCCATTTTGTTGGATGTGACAGTCTGGGTATTTCTTAAGATGCCCACAGCTGCATTCTTTCTGATCTGACTGGCAGAGGGGCGCAAACTAAGCATGGTGAGCAGTGGCCTTCCACTGGTTTGATGAGAGAGGTATTGGTGGGATCTGACCAGGAGCAGTGGTGTTCCTAATCAGTGGTGTGGAGGTGAGGCTACACTGATAAAAGCCACAGATACTAAAGAGAGAGGGGATATTTGGAAACAACTGTGAAGAGAAAAATAGTACAGAAGGACTTGCTTTCCAGAACGATGATGACAAATCCGAGGAAGTTTAAGCAAAGGTCAGCACAACTGGCTGGGGAGCTAGAGGAATTTATGGCTTGAGCTGGGACCATTAACGTTAATGGGAAATTTTCCGTTGACTAGACTGAGCAGGATTGAACCTATGCTAACTAAAAAGGAGACTGGAGCGTTTATAAATGGCCCAGACAGGCTATAAATGTTTTATCAGTGGGATCAAGGCGGTCCCCAGAGACCCCATGCCCACAGCAAGCCCTCTTCAGCGAGCTTGGGGACGTTCCATGGATGGGGTTGCTTATCTTCCCTTTGGCCTCAGACACACCCTGTTGTTTTTCCCTGTCCTCACTCTGTGGTTTCACAGCCATCCCCAGAGGGCTCTGCAGGGGACATGGGTGGCCTGGTGTGAGGGTTCTCCAGCTATGCTGCCTCCTGACCCCGTGTGCCCTATGCCCTCAGTGGGGAATGGAGGTCGGCGTGTCCTGAACATCTTCTGGGAATAAAGTAAGGAGATACACCCTGTGCCATCCCTGCACCTGCTGAAGGGGCCTGAAAATCCCTGGGGAGGCTGCTGGGAGCTGACAGAGCTGAGGGCATTTACTGCTTCAGAGAAGAGAAGATGACATGAGCTTTGTCAGGCCCAAATGGGTTTCTGAAATGTTCCTGCTTGAAAACAATGGGGAAGGACCAACACTGACAGCTAGGTCTTCTGGTTTATTCACAATATCAGAGATGCTCAGTTGCAGCTCCTGAGTGTGAGTTTGTATCCCATTACTTAAAGAAGTTAAAGTATGATTAGCTTGAAGTTCTTCCATAAATAACCTTCATGAGTAGTCAGAACTGCTGTCAATTTCTTACTCGCAGATGAATTAGAAAGAGAAAAGCTTTTTGCCGTAGCTGTTTTGGGAGGTACAGGTTTCAGTGGAAAGTGTGTGAGCATGAACTGGCTCCTCAGCTCACTGCATTTTCTCCTTTATCTGAAAGGAGGGATTAGCAATGGTTTTGACTTTTTTTCTTCTTTTTTTTTGCCTTTTTTTTTTCTTTTAGGTGTTCTCATGAAAATGCAAACTTTGATTTTATCATTAAGGTGATATTGCAGAGCGGGGTTTTTTTTGTTTGTTTTGAGGAGGGATTTTGCTTATATATAAAAATTTGAACCTGTTCTGAAAAGAGCAAGTTTCCATCATTTCTATGTTGAAACTACTGATCAGGTTAGGCTAAAATTACTTGAAAACTAATTTTTTTATAAAACACAGTTCCCTACGGCAGGCTCAAGTAACATGAATATTCAATTTTAGGTGTAGCTGCCTGAAATCTTTTGCAGATGCTAGTGGTACCTTGACACCAATGTTACTTTAATGGTATTTTTATCAACATGTTTTTCCTTGCTGAAAGTGTTGGGTTGTTTTTCTATCTCACTTTGCTTTCCTCTTACCTTAAGTGAGAGCTGGTGTTGTACTACAGAAAGCTCCATATGTTGTCTCCTCTCCAGCGAGTGCACTTCTGGCGTGTTTTCAGTGCGTGTTGTGAACATTTTGGGTTGGCCACCATGAACATTTTGGGTTGGCCACCGTGAACATTTGCATCAGCCACAACTTTGTGGTCCCTGGGATGTTGCCTTGTCCCTGCCTCCCTGTACTTAGGGTAGGAAATTGTGGTAACTCTAGTATCTTTCTTGGCACACATTTTTTGTTAAATGTCTCCTGAAAGACCATGGAATCGCAGAGATTGATTTTTATTTTTTTGTTTCCCAAGGGCAGTGTGGAAATGGCCGTTTCTCCATGTTCCACAGTGGCCAGGTATCCCTGAGCACTTGGGGTGGGTGGAGTTCTCCTGCCTGTTGGTACGAGCAGGATGGAGCCTGTATGTGCAAGTGACAGGGCTGGCCTTTCCCAGTGAGGGTGGCCACACTCAGTGGTGTCACTGGGGGCTGGCCTGTGACAGTGTCAGGCAGCAGCCATGGCTTTGTGAAACCTGCACAGGTCTGAGAAGTGGAGAATGACCAAACATGTTTGCTGTGGGCTAGACCTCCTGCATGACTGGCAAAGCCAAGCTGTTATGCAATCTGGGATGAATTCATGTTGGCAGATTCAGTGGTTTAAAGTGCTCTCTCCTGTTACTAAAGCTGTCCTGCAGATACTTTGTGGTTTTCTGTGCTTTTTTGAAGTGCAGTGCTTTGAATTTAGGGCTTTTCCATGCAGATAACAGCAAGATAGTTTTCAAAAATTTGATTACAGAGGTTAATTTTCCAGAATACTGGCAGAGCACTGTCAAGCTGTGCTCCTCTTAAGTAGTGTGGAAAACAACAGACTGGACATGAAGTTTGCTTTTTTTTCTGTGTCAGCCCTGCTGCCAACAGCACAAGCCATACACACTCTCCATTTCGGTGTAATCCCTTTTTGCATGGAATGGTTTACAAACACAGAACAATACCAATTTTGGAGGAGTGCTGAGGCTTCTGTAATATGCTTGAATCTCTCTCCAGTCTTCAAGCATGAATTGCAATAGAAATACATGGCTAAAAACAGCCCAACCTTTTGAAGAAACCCATGTTGAAGTGCAGTTTGTCAGATAAGCTTTCAGCCTCTGAAGCTTTTTGGCACTAAGCATCCTCTACGTTCGTCTATGGTATGTTTGCAATGTTTGTTTCCAATATCAGAAGTTAATCAGGCTCAATAAACTGCCTAAACCAAAGCCAATTCATGTGTGGAAAAGTATTTATGATTTTAATGGATTTTAAAACAGAGACATGAGTCCTAGTGATGCAGTCAGAAAACATTTTCAAGTTTTTTGCTTCCAAAGTATTTCTGTATAAGCAAAGCTCAGAGGCGGGAGTGTTTGAGGAATCTGTTCATTCTCAATGGTGTCTTCACCCAAGTCTCATTCCAGCTGCTTATTAAGCAAAGCAAAACAAAAGGTGATTTCAAAAAAAAAAAAAAAAGTTGCAAAAGTTATGAGGAACAGAGGATTCCTCGCCTCATCAAATATTAAACTTCCCTGGCTTTATTTCTCCATAGGCTATTTTTATGACTGTTCTTTCATCAGAGGTGAAGTTCTGTATTTTTATGTTTCCATCTTTGACAAAAAAAAAAAATCCTGTTGGAGCTGAGACATATTGCATGAAGCAGGACTTCTAGCATGAGCTGGCAAGAGGATTGTGAGAAGGGAGAAGCCAAGACTTTGCGAAACATCAAAAACACTAACTGCTCCTTCAAAAGAGGAATTTTTAGAATGTGATTTCATAATGTAGAGGTATTGGAATCCATTTAAATATAAGCTGAGCCCTAGCTGTAAGAAACAGCAAGTCTTTTAGTTCTGACAAAAACCTCTTTGAGCTACATAGATGGTTCTGCTTGTATGATCCTATTGGGTAGAGGGCATCATGATATATTCTATAAAGGACTAACATAAGCTGTGTTGGATATGACCTTTATCCCATCAAAGCACACAGTTTGTTTGAGAAAATCAAGTATTCTTTTAGCCAAATGTTTCCTGTTCTTCAGTGTGAGCTGGTTCTTTTTCCTCAGAAGCATTTGCAGCCACTGCAGCTGCCTTTCTAAATGATGTGCTCTAGTCTGGGCAGGAGTTACCCTCTCCTCTCAATTTCTGTACCAAGGTCCTGAGAGGGCTCTGATTCTACAGCCTGGAAAAGAAAGAAAAATCTTCTGGGGGGGGGAAATCTTACATATGTAAAAACCTGATGGAAGGGAATGAAGATGGGGGAGCCAGGCTCCCTTTAGCAATGCTTGCTGACAGAGCAGGAGGCAATAGGCAGAGATTAGAAAACAGGAAATTCCATTTGAATACAAGAAAGCTTTTTGTTTTGTTGGGTTTTTTTAGGTTGGTTGTTGTTTTGGGGGATTTTTTTGAGAGGCTGTGGAGTCCGGAGCTCGCTCAAAATCTGACTGGACATGGTCCTGGACAACTGTTCCAGGTGACCCCACCTGAGCAGGGGAACTGGACTAGACAATCCTCCTACCTCAAATGTGCTGTGTTTCTGTATTTACTGAAGAAGCTTGAGTTCTGATGCCTTGAAAGGGCTGACCTGAAACAGAGACTGGACAGAGCTGGAGAATAAAGCAGGTATTTACTGAAAGGCCTCCAGGATCCACCCTGGGCAGGACAGGAGCCTGACCAGGGCTACACCCAAGGTGGACAAAGAATGGTCACAAAAATGGCTGACTGGTCACGAGGTCTTACATTTTTTTTAAGTTTTGGTCCGTTTGCATATTGGGGTTTAATTGTCCAATTACAGCTTCAGTTAGTAATGATGAACCTCACTTGGTTGTGAGGTGCCATCCTTCTTGTTCCTCCCTTTAGTCCACCGTTGCATGGGCTTTTGGGCCTGAAAGTTGTCCTTGGTCTTCCGCAGGAAAAGGATTTGTTTTGTCTACTTACTCTGCGAAGAGAGCTTACTGCAGCACAGAATCTGAAAAACATGAAAGCCAAAATTTAAGGCATCAGTTCAGCGTTACAAACTTCAGTGAGCAGCAAATCATTGTGGGGTTTTTGTCACGAAATGTGTCGTTCTGCTCCAGTCATACTTCCCTTCTTTCCTCCCTACCAGAAAGCTCAACAATTTCAAGCCAAAGGAGCGGTTTCCCCACCTCGTTTTGGACCAGCTCTTACCAGCCTCCTCCTCCACCCTGCTTAACCGGCGTGCACCCCGACTTCCCCGTGACTGCACCAGGCACCTTCCCAACAGCCGATCCCAGCAGCTGGCCGGGACACGGCCTTCCCCAGACTGCCCCACCTCCCGCCCCCGCCGCCTCCGAGTCCTGGCACTACCCTCTGGCGTCTCAGGTGAGCCCCCCGTACGCACACATGCACGACGTGTACGTGCACCGCCACCACCCCCACGTGCACCACCACCACCACCACCCCACGGCCGGGCACCGCGACCCGCGCTACGGCTCCCTGCTGGTGCCCTCGGTGCGCGCCGCCAGGATCCCTGCGCCTCCCCAGGGGGACGGGGCCAAGGCAGACCCCGCCGCTGTCACCAGCGCTACCTCAGCCTGGGCCGGAGCCTTCCACGGGACGGTGGACATCGTGCCGAGCTTCGGGTTTGACGCAGGTGAGCTGGTTCGGTTTGGGTTTGGGTTGTTGTTGTCCGTGACTTGTTTGAGCGGGGATGTGAACTCCCTGCAGCTGCAGCAGGGCTGGCTCTCAGAGCTGTGCCCAAATGTGTTTCCCTCCTGTGATTGCTCTCCCTGACCTTTATCTGCCTCGGTCCCACTCAAGCCAGAGGAGTTGTGACGTGCTCTGCGTTTTCTGTTTGTTTCTTTTTAAGTCTTGTGGGAAAATATTAATTATGCTTCTGCGGGGAAGTTCTCAGCTTGTTCAGCTGGTTCATATGTGCATCCACCAATGTACTAATAGCTCCATAATAACATATAATATTATAATGCTATAATACTATATATAGTATAGCTCCAATAAGCTAATAACTTGCAGTACATGAGGACCGCATCTTGAGGTGGAACAGCTCAGCATTTCCTTCCTGTGTAACATCCAGGTGTCACGTGGAGAACAGAGGTGCTGATTGAGCTGTGCTTGCCGTCAAACTAAACGTCTTTCTCTAGGGTGTAGGCAGAGGTGTGTGAATTAAACTTATTTTACTGCAGGGTCTGTAGTCTGAACTGCAGACCATGAGCTCCATCTGTGAGCTTTGAGTGGCAGTCCCTTGTCTCAGTAGCAGAAGCAGGCTGGCAGCCCTCAGGATTTGACGTTTCTTGCAGTCAGGTGACTGACAGTTCCCAGTGCATCCATCCTGGAGCTCATACGCCCCACTGAGGGCTCCTTTTTCAGTTTGATATTTATCTCACCAGCAGCAATTCTTGCAAATTAGTACTTCTTAAAGACAGTATGTTATCTGATAAAGGAAACACTAGGTTTGTATCTTTGTTCCCTTTTCTTTAAAGTATCTTTCTGTCTCCCTTTTTGACAGCTCTCTCTGACCTGTGAGAAGCACTTCTTTGCCTTGATTAGGGGGCAGGGGAACAAGGAATGGATGAGGAAAAAAGGCTGTTTCTTAAAGATGAAATTCTGTGAACCTAATTCAAATCTGTCTCTTCCCTTTAAAGCAACTGGGAACCAGTAATCTCCTCTAAATGCTGTGCCACTTGCTGTCGTGATGTCAATAAAACTAAGAGAAAGCTTATCAGGATTCTTAACACTGGACCATTTATATATAAACAACATTTCCAGCTAAACCAGCAATACAAGAATAATTATATTTAATGCTTTTGGGTACAGAATGGTAAACTAATCAGACTGGGATCTTGAGATTTTCCTTTGTGACATACTCCATAAGGGGAATGAGCTGCCTTCTCAAGCCCTCCTGGACCCAGCCCCAGCAGTCTCACCTGCAGAGCCCTGGTATTTGGCTTAACCTTTTGGGGGTGGAACAGAGAACTGTGTAAGGAATTGTTAGTCAGGAGAAACCACTGCCTGGCTCAGGTACAAGCCCAGCCTAGACAGTGAGTTGTTTTTCTCTTTAAGAGCAAATACCTCCAAAAGGACTGAGTCCTAGCACTGCTTTAGAGGAGAAACACAGCTTTGGCTTGGTGCTGCCTGCTCCTTGTGAAAAATCCCTGTGGAGGGGCACAGTTGGGTGCTAATTTTTTCAGGATCCTGTTTTGGCAGTGCCTTGCGTGTCTTTTGGTTGCTCAGCATGGGAGGCATTGGAAAAGATCTGAACTGTTAACTTCTGACCCATGCTTGATTGTGTGCGTTTTATTCTGTGAGTTCCTGTGGGGAAAAAGAAAGAGGGGAAATGTGTGACTGGTTTGAAGAAGCAGAGAATCTCAGCATACCAGTGTCTCACTGGTTTGAGGCTGTTCAAAAGGGTCTTGCACTGAAACACAACAGCAAAACCCTGTTAAGCAGCTCCAGTTTTGGAAACAAGGGTGCAAGCAATGAAACACAGCAAGTAGTGGGAACCTGTGACGTTACAATTATTTGCTCTCTTCCCCTGCACGCTCATCTCTCCCATGCTTTCCAAGCAGAGGCTTGCTGGGAAGGGCAGGAAGGCTGAGCTCCCTTCTCAGCGTTGCCTGCAGCTTGTGCAGTTGGGACGAATGCTTTGGTTACAGGCACTCGAGGCGTGGAGAGAGGAGGGAGTTAAATTGCCTCAGGGTTTTGTGTGCACATCCAGCAGTGTCATCCCAGGGAAGGTGTGGGGAGAGGAGGGGATTGCACGAGTGCCACGTGGGGTCACATCCAGCACTTGCTTCATGTGCACTCCAGGGAAGGCAGATTATACTGGATAAATCTCCACATCACACAGCATTTCATTACATTTAACTCTGATGTCCAGCAGCTATCTCAACAGAGAAGCCACAAACTCAAGGGACTGGAATGATGAACTGGCTTTTAGTGACATCAAGTGCTTTTTTCCAGAGTAGGGTAAGGCCATAGTGGCAAGAATATGTCAGTTCTGAAAGTGTTTGCTCATATATACCTGGAGAAAATAACCTGTGGAGTTGTCAATATATCAGATTCCATGAGCTTCAGGTGATTTATGTTAAAAAAGTTCATTTGGTCTAGATCTGCCTTTTGGAGCTCTTCACTTACAAACTGATTCTCCCTCTTCTTACCATGGGTCACATTTCTTCTGCTACTGTCACATGCAATTATAGGAACATTTGCAGAATTCCTCACCGTGAATTATGTGGAATGATGTGTTGGGCTCAGGGCAGGGCTGGCTGTAATCTTACCCTCTTCCAGCTACATTGTTGCATCTCTGCCATGCCGAGCCAAATGATTGATCTCATGACGGGATGATGCTGAATCACTTCAGATGTTAAGAGGAGGTTCCCACTGCATGCACGGTGTAGTTTGGGAATTTATGTTCCAGAACACATTGTGTGGGACATCAGCACAGAGCTGACAAACTATTGATCTGCCCTGCACATCTGTTTGAACTTACATGGCCCTGTTTTATGGGATGAAGAAGGATTTAGCTACCTGATTGGCATTAAATGTGGCTTAATCCTCACGTAGGCTGCAAATTAACCCTTTCAGAAGCTTCTAAAAGGGTATCATTCCAAGTGGGATGAAAGAAGACACTGGTGCTGTTAAAACCTGCCAAGTTTGTGTCTGCTGCTGTGTAGTGTCTTTCCAAAGTGCACAAGCTGCATTGCTCAATGGAAGAGTACATTTCATGGCAAGAATTGATATACACATGTTGGAATAAGCACAGATTGTTTGGATTTATGGCTCAGTTCTGGTCACAAGCAAAGCAAGGTCAGGCTGTCACCGCTGCTCATGCCGAGGGTGCACAAGCCACCTCCAGCACTTAAAAAAATCAGGGGTTGGGGAGGTAAAATTCCGTCATGCTGTTGTTGTAGCCATCAGTGCTTCCCCTCAGGAGCAGGGTGGGAGGTGTCCTACCCACCAGGCCCTGCAGGTGAGCTGTGGGATTTGGCTGTGCTGCTGGCAGCCCCTGGGGAGGAGAGCAGAGCAGCTTGCCTTGCTGCTGCAGAGCCTGGGAGGATATCCTGTCCTGCTGTCAGACAGATGTGCTGGAGGAAGCTCCCTGCAGCCCCGGCACACTGAAAGCAAAGCAGGACTTAGGCATGAGTGATAGCTTTAAGTCTATTAAAATTGAGGTGCGCATTCTCTGTCTTGTAAAGTTAGGCGCATTAAGGTGAATAACTTCAAATTCAGGTGAACTAATCAACATCCTTTAGTCCCTTTTGGAACTGTCAGTATGTCAGCATGATGCCTTGAATTTGGAGTGTGAGGGGCCAGTCCAATCCTTTCTGTACGTTTGTCTCTGTTCCCACAAGCTTGTCACAGCTCATTAAATTTGCTTAGATGTTCCCACAGAACCCGCATAATGTTTGTGTGGCAGGTAGCTCTGCTGTTGGTGTCCCAGGGAAGGGGAATTTTGCTGGAGTGACAGTGCTGGGTCATGCAGCGCAAGTGAGGATTTCCTTGCTGAAAGGAAAGCCCTGCAGCACCTGCACTGCAAGGGGAAGCTCTGGGTGAGTAGCGGGCCTTGGATTCTGTATTGGGCCTGCAGATGGCCTTGCCTTGAAGGAGTTAGGAATATAATGAGGAAAAGGCATGGAAAGCGTTCCACATTCAGTTCTGTCAATAGGACAACTTTGGATTTTTCTCTTGCTGTTTAGAGTCCGTAGCTATACCTTAAACCTCCTTGTTACAGTTATTTGTGTCTTGCAAAGACACCTGCCCAGAGGAAGGTGCCGGCTGAGCTAGTTATTCCCTTTCTACCACTTGCTGCTGTCAGGTGAAAGATCTCTTAAACACGTGTGTGTGCCATTTTTTAAAGCTGCCAGGAGCCATGTAACCTGTTTCTCTTTGTAGAGGCTTCCATGGCCTCTGGTGTCCTTTACTGGTCCACTGGTGAACTTAAATGACTTCTTTATACTCTGAAAGGTTTCTGTTGTCTGACTCTTTTTTTTTTTTTTTTTTTGGGGGGGGGGGGGGGAGTCATCTTTGCTCAAAAAGATTGGAAGCAGCAGAGGAAAAATAGCCCCAAATTGTCATCACTAACTTTGAGGGAGCTTTGAAGGGAACTAACAGCAGTTTATTATGACTGTCTGTGTATGGTGCTGCCAGGGAAACAAATAGCTCTTAAGCAACAAGGAGACATCTTCATTGAATAAAGAGCCTCTGAACATGTTTTTATAGGCATGCACTAGCGGAGGGGTATCCCAGTTTTTCCAGTCTGAAGAAACAGGTATGAGTGCATGTGAAATGGAGCAGAAAGCACTAAACAAGGTTTGGTGCACCACACCCGTGGGCTCTGCTTTCCCTGTCCCTTCACTGCTGGGCACACAAGTGTTTGTACCCTGCTTGGGAATCCTCACATGGATAGAGCCATATGCTCTCATCTTTTATGTGAGTGCTAGTTGCTTTGCAGCTCAGCTCTGAAATGTTGATCATCATTAAATATTCAGCTGTTTGTACTCTTAAAGCAAGGAGGTAGCTGTCAGATCTGAACCCCCCCATGCCTGTTAGGCTTTCTGAAAACATAGGGGTCTTCCTTCATATTCACTGTGTGATTGGATTTGGAAATGAGATCCATGCCGAGCACATGGATCTGTCAATTTTCACCGGTTAAACATCACAGGAACACGGAGCTCTGGTGGTTACAACATCATTGAGGTCTGGAGTTGCACCTATTTACATTAGTGGTGAAATTAACCTTAAATTCTTAGCAAGTCAGGTGCCTTGGTACATTGTGTAGGAGGAATGATGATTTATAGTGGGAAGTGTACCTTCATTTCATGAAATGTGATTTACTTGCCTCAAAACATCAAAGGATGGGTTTTAAAACGTTTAGACTTGGGTGCCTTACTACCTCTGAAAATACGTGCCTGCATCTCTGCCTTTACTTTCCCTATAAATGAGCAAGAATGTATCTTCTTTGGGAAATTTAATCTGCCCCCACCCTTCTATTGTCTGGATTTGAGGTTTATGCCCTGTTAGGTGTGAATCTAGAGATTGGATCCCTCTGGAGCAGAGAAATCCCAGGTCAAAACGCAGGTTCCAAGTCTATAATGCTAAAGCCACAGCATAGCACCACATTTATTAGATAGTCCTCACTTTTTTACAAAGGAAAATGTTAGAGGAACTCATAACAAATGCAAGCTGAAAACCATTAATTTTTCCCATGTGGAAGCACTAGCAATTCTTGGCTGAAAATCTTGCACTCTGTAGGTGAAATTATTCGGGAGGTTTTTTTTTTGCCTGCTGCAGCAACATTTTTCTTCTCTCCTCTGCGAGGTGAAATGCCACAGAAACTGTGAAATCCTGAAGTGTCTCAGGCATTTTCTAGAGGAGATGGTGTCTGTGGCTGGACCCTGCCTGCAAGTATTGCTCTGCTGCATACTGGATAATTGATGCAGACCTTTATTGGAAGGGTTTTTCACTCTGTGCCATGTTCCACATAGAAGCACATACAGGAATTTTATCACCATTTCTGAAACGCTTGAGCCAGAGTCATACTTTCAATATGGTTTAATTTTACCCCTCATAAACTAAAAACTTTGGAGCAGTAACACTGTTGCTAACAAGTCCTTGAAACTGTTAAACTCTGGTTTGGTTGGGGTTTTTTTGTTGGTTTTGGTTTTCTGGGTTTTTTTTTGGGGGGGAGGGGGTTTGGTTGTGGGGTTTTTTTTGGTGTGTGTGGTTTTTTGTTTTTGGGGGGGTTAGTTTTTTCTTTCATTTTTCCTTTATTTATTTATTTATTGAATCAAAACTTGTTTATCTTTACTTTACTTGCTTGGGGAGGGGGAAGAAAAAACATAGAATTTATTAATTTAATTAATAATTATTAATATTAATTAATTTCCCTTTGTCTTCCAAAACATAGGTCTACAGCATCAGGACAAGAGCAAGGAAACTGCTTGGTTCTGAAGTGCAGAGGAATTAAGACCAGCTAGAGCTGGGGTGGACAGAGCTGGGCGGGTGATACAGCAGTGGTTGACTCCTCCTGCGTGGAGCAAAGGACACACATGAAGATGAAGAGCCAACTATTCTGGTTTTGCTATTGAGCCTTTTATTTGGAAGGCCGTTTATGGGTCCCACAGTGTTGGAAGAAAACCAGAAACCTAACTTTTCTTTCTTTCCTCATCTGAGCCTGCTGCAGCTGGGCAACCTAACTCCTTTCTGCTCCTTTAACAGTGTTTCGTTTTGTTCAGCTTGATATTTTTATGAACAGTCTCAATAGTCAGGAAAAAGACTCTCCCTTGACTACAGTGCGCCTTCTTTCAGGAATACAGTATTTTGTAGCTCTTTGTGCATCTATTTTTGTAGAAATACAGAAAGTTTGGGTAAGGATTGATGGGCTATTTTAGGATGACATATTTTTTTAAAAAAAAATTGTAAAATTGTTAAGTTCTGTTTAAAGAACTTGCTCTCAGAGAAGCACTGGCAAAAATGTATAAAATGCTATTTTTAGATGTCTGTGATGTGTTTGTGCATTTTGGGTTTTTTTGTTTGTTACCTCAAATGTCTATCTTTCTTTCTTTTTAAAGAGCTAAACTCCTTTGTTTCCACATTACTAGATTGTGATTTTTTTTTCCTTTTGTTCTAGCTTAAGCAAGTATAATTCACACCTGAAGTTTCAGCCAAATATTTTTCCTGGTGTTAGATTGTAGTGAAAATGTTTTTGTTTCTCTTGCTTCTGAAGGTGGCTTTGTGCTGTGCTGATTGTCAGAAGCTCACAAACACCTTTAGCATAGAGAAAAGCTTGAGGTTACAGCAACTGCATTTCCAACCCATCCATTCTTTCAAAATGGACCAAATACTCTTAGATCAGACACGAGTATGAGCCTCATCTATGATCCATTGAAGCTGTTGAACACAGTTCCCTGTGGGTTATGTTGCAGGCCCTTATAAATGTCTGTACGATCTTACAGGCAGGACTTTCAGCTAAGCCATTTCAAGGTGGTAACTTACGACATCAATATTCAGGGAAAATGAAAAAAAATAAAAAAAAATTTCAGGTTTATGAAAATGTGTGGCTTGTGGAAACAAAAGGTTTTCAACTGGCCTGCTCTGTGTGCCGAGCAGCTCCAGGAAAGCACCACACTTCCCAAGTGCTGTTGCCCTCAGGATGCGTTTGGGCTGGCTGTGCTGGGGGCTCACGGGACCACAGCTGCGGCGCCACAGTTTCGTAACCAGCCACACGTGCTGAGCCTGCACACACCGGGGCTTGGAACAGCAGCCTGGCCGCATGGAGCCTCAGCCCTCTGCTTGGGAAACCCCCCTGGCCTGGGCCTTGGCTTGGGGGATAAAGGCTTTGGTTGGAGCCAAGGTGAGTGGGATCAAATCCTGAGTAAGGGCTGCAAGATCACCGTGGGTCAGTCTCCGTGCCCAGCCCTTGGGGACTCCGGCATGTGCTTAGATGGGACTAAAGGGCAGCCCAGCATCAGGACCTGGGTTCCTGCATCCTGCCTATTGCTTGGACATGTTGCCTTTCTGCCCTGTGCACCCAGGGTCCCTCTGTAATATTTCTTGAGTCTCTTACAATGCAGTATATTTCTGTCACCACTGCTCTCAGACGTCCCTGTTTGAAAGACGCACCGGCCGATTGGAAAACCCAAGATATAAACACAGGGCTGAGATAAGAAAGTTTAATTTTAAGGCACTGAGCATTGTAAATGTAGTTTTGTCAGGTGGAGACCACATGGATCTGCGTGTGAAAGGGGAGGGGGGTGCGCTGGGAAGCGCATGCCACTCCGAGGTTCCCTGCACTGCTGCTTCCCTCCAAGCTTTTTGAACTTGATCCTATGAGGTGTTCAGCATTCTCACTTGTCAAGGGAGAGGGCTTGACATGCTGGCACAGGAGGCATTAGGGTTATATCACAATTTGGCAAGCCCCCTAAGTCTCTACCTTGCTGATTTGAAGTTTGAGACAGCATATAAATGCTGAATGGACTCTGCTTAAATATTGCTTTAAAGTAATAAGGTTGTAGTCTCTGTGTTGGGATGATGAATTAAATGTGGAGGGGTTTTTTTCCTCATCTCTGTAGTCCATCAGTATTTCTTTCTCTCAATAAATTTCACTCTCATGACAGTTCTCTATATTGTTACTGCTCTGATGGAGCTTGCTCCTCAATTTGTCAATAAATTAATAATGCAGTGGGAAAACTGTATGGGAGGGAATGGAGAACCAGCTGCCACAGTTCACTTTCTTATCAGGACAGTACAGTTCAGGAAATATCTCAAGGAAAAGAGTTCTGACTTAGGAATGTTGACAGTATTAGAAATACAGGGAGGGGAAAAAATTCTAATGTTTTTTTGTTGTTGGGGTTTTTTTGTTGGGTTTTTTTGGTGTTTTTGTTTTGTTGGGGGTTTCTTTTGTTGGGTTGTTGTTGTTTTCTTTCTCTTTTTTTTTTTTTTTTCCTGGACTTGGCAGAGGTGGAAATCAAAGAGACAGCGTGTCCTCTTTGAACTTCAGGGATGGAGGGCTTGGATGGCTGGCGAAGCAAAAGAAAAGGCAGCATTTCTTTCTGAGGTGTGTTTGACTTCCTGAAATAGTTTAAAGCCTAACAAGAGCAGTCTGCTCATGGCCTTCCTCTTCACAAGCTCATACTATGAAGGAGACCTCCTCTGGTTCCCTGTAGATGTCAAAGCAAAATGGGACAGGAATGAAACAGGCCCACAGTTTGCACTGGAATTTCGTTCTGGATTGTATCACTGCCTTGTTGGTTAGTGGGGATGAAGGAGTGGGGAAGCTGCTGCCTCTTCCACCTTCAGGACTACTGTTCTGCACTGCTGAACCTGGGACTGAGCTGGTGGAACTTCTGCAGACTCTGGGTGATAAGTGCCAATAAAAACCTGCTGTTGTCTGTAGCCATTCATGCACCAGCCCGTCGACTTTGAAAGTGAAATAAATTCTTCTGTTCCCCTCAGTCACTAATTGTCACTTCTTCTAACACGTGAGAAAGGAAAAGTGTGTAGCAGTAGCCCTAATTCTGTGTTCTACAATTTGAGGGATGAAAAAGGAAGGAAAAAACCCCCAGCCTTCTCTATGACAAACTTAAGCTAAATTCAGCAGATTTCCTTCTCTCCCCCTTTCCCATACACGCACAGTTCCACACACGCACAGAAGTGCTTATGAGAAGCAGATGCTGCCATGGTTTTGTTCTTGGAAGAGGAGGGGAGCACTCTCCTGCAGTGGTGGGGAATTGATGGCAGGACAAAGGTTGAGGCTGCTCGTGTTTCTGCGGATAGGAAAAAAAAAAAGGCCCTTGAAATCAGGTCACAGATAAGTTGTGCGTCTTAATGCATTACTAAAGGAGTTTTTTCATTCTTTTTATGTGTGGTGTGTTCTAATGCTGTCCCAAGAAAGTGTATGATTCATTTTGAGAGGGCTTATAAAACATGTTGTACTCTGTCACTGTTTCTGGGAGAACATAGGGAAATTATTGTTTTATTTCAAGAAACGCAAAATACTGACCTCCTTAACGTTGTCCAGGATTTTATTTTAGTCCTGTCACTGTTGAGAAATCTGACATCAGTTTTTATGTCCTCATTTGAAGACTGGAAGGGTTCAAGTTGTCCACCAACTTGAGAGGCAGATGCCAGTTTTTCCCAATGGCCCTTTTCCATCCCAACAAGAAGATGGAATAGTGCAGCTGCTGACTACCCAGGAGACTGGATTTCTGGAATTTCTGAATTAGCTGCACTTGGCAATAGTAAAATGGGTTCTGTTCTGATCCCTTCCCTCACCAGACACACAAGTTCAGGTGGTTCCCAGTGAATGGCAGTTTTGCCACACCTGCATCAAAACACTTTTGAGAACAGATCTCTCATCACAGCATTCAGAGAGGGAGAGGAATGTCACAAATCCCCCAACGTGCCCTTAGGATTGCCTTGCCTCACCCAGCCTTTCTGCTTCCAGGCTGTTTCAGATGTCTTGCTGTCCCCCTCCCATAATTCTTCACCTGTATGGATATATTTCTCTACAAATGTATTTGTGCACATTCACATGTAGCTTTACCTGGTTCCCTCCATTCCACTCTTGTGCCTCAAATGCATGTCCTTTGGAAATGAAGTGAATGATTTAATCAAATCTCATCTGAGATAGAAAATGTAGGCATTTTATTGCATTCTCTGTTAACTCAGGAGTGAATTTTTTCCCTACTTGTTAAAAAACCCAAACACAATAAAAACACATTTAAAAACCCCTTTCAAATCACCTGATTTGTATCTGTAAAGCTGATCATGAAATCAGCAGTTATGTAGAGAGGTGCAATATATTGCCTTTCAGCAGACCAGCCTATCTCTTAATATGATAATTTTAATTCAGGAACAAGTTTTGCTCCATATCAATGGACCAGCATCATATATATTTCCTTATAAACAGTTTAGAAATATATATATTTTTCAAGTGGAATTCTTGGTTTTAGTATGTCAGCCTTTGAGCTTCTAAAGGGTATTTGGATGATAAATATTGTTTGTGTGTGGGTTTTTAAAAAAAAAGTTGACGCATGTTGTTTGGAACTACAATCTCATGTACAGTGGGAAAGTATTTAAAAATAAATGCTGCTTTTCCATATTAGCCTTGTGGGCACAGTCTTGAGAGTTGTGGTGCAGGAAGATGCCCCTTTAAAATGTAAGGTTCTCTTGCCTGAGAAAGTTCAAAATCCAGGAGAGGCAGGAGTGGTCTTGGAAAAGTTGAGCTGCTGGCGCAGAGATGATCCTCTCCAGAATTGTATGTACATGGTTGAGCAGTCACTGCTCAATGTACTAAGTTTAGGCTGTGCTAGCACGTTTATACTTATGGGGTGAAGGTGAACTGGTTACCAAGGGGAACTGTAGATATCCCTGGAAAAAACATGTTTTAGTTCCCTTGGTCTGCTCAGTGCCCGTGACCCTCTCCCAGTTCTTGGTCTGCAGTCTCCACACCACCACGGTGAGACCTCTGAAAGCTGGGCTGGAGTTCCTTGGAAAATGCACCATTTTTTTTTTTCAGCTTCCAATAAAGAAAGTTTAGGGATGGGGGTCATTCAAATACTCCAATTATTTCATGCATCCACTCAAAGGCTCAAGCCTCCAAAATAAATCAGCTGTGCACCGTGGCTGTTTGCCTAGAGAAGCCTGAATGCCGTTTCCTCCCCTCAGTGTCCTTGGAAACCTTCAGGGGCATTGGGATGGTTGGGACCAGCCTTGAATGCCTGAATTGCAGTCCAGTGGTGGCCTGGGGGCTGGTCCAGCCTTGATTCTGGTGAGCTGGGGCTCAGGTATTTGGTACCTATAGACATCCAGTGTTTATAGGAGTTTGAGGTTTACACTAATTGAGTGAAGTATTTGCAGAACTGTGCTGCACTTTCCCTGCTCTCTCTTGTTTAAAACCATCAGTCAAATCAGGGTCCCTCTCTTCCCCCCACCTGTTTTCCCACCTTGCTTCCCTCAAAACTCCATTGAAGTTTTTGCCCCTCTCATAAAAACTGATGGGGGGTTGGGGGAGGGGGGGGGGCGCTTTGTATAAAGAAAAGTGTCACTGTTTATTACTGAATAAATAATTTAATGTGAATTTTCTTGTTATATTTTTTATGTAGCATTTTCAGTTTGGTCTGTATTTTTCAACAATTAGCTAATTCTTTCTTTTTATTCTTATGCAACTGAAGAACTCATAAATCTCTTTGTAAATTTCTGCATCCTGAGTTTCTATTCTTTGCATGAGAGTAATTTTTAGAGCCAAGGATTTGTCTTCTGGTGAAAGCATTGTAAAACAAGTGTTCTAAACTGGTTCTGTACTAAAATTAAACAGTGAAAGCCTTGCATTGAAGGGGTTTCAAGCAGAGATCTCATGAAGGCTCAGGCTTGCCTTCTCAGATACTGTCAAGTGCTTATGCTACAATGTCCTCTTTTATTCTTAACATCTTTTTTTAAAAATTACATTAACACTATTTTACAATCAGATCTAGTGGAATCACAACCTGAGACTTCTTAGTGTAAGACCCTTTTTTAATTTTATCGTTTCCTGGCAGTTTTGACAGTCATCAGGCAGAGATTTTCCATGCAGTTTATTTACCTCAAATTGATTTTTTTGGCAAAGTTCAGTAATTCCTGCTAAGGAGGCAACTGCCCTTGCTAAAATTATTTTACAACTGTTATAATTAAGAAATGTTTGCATGCCTGTGTTCTGGCTCGAGGGCTGAAGGTTTGGTGTTTTGGTCGCAGATACATCATTTACTGCTCCAGCAGTGGGGGGAAAAAAAAACCCTCCAAGCTTTGGCCAAGCACTCAGCTTTTGAAAAATTGCCACTTGCACGCAATCAGCAGGGAGCTGTTAAGAATTTAGTTGCAAAATCCTCTGAAGATCCTGACCATATGGGATGTACTCTGTTTCAGGGATGAGCAGGATTTTTCCCATACGTCCTGCTCCAGGCCCTGGTTCCCGGACCAGGCAGCGAGCAGGTCACTTTGTGCTGTCACTGTGTTCTTTCTCAGGCTGTGAGGAGGAGATGGAGAGAGCTGGCAGCCGAAAACTCCCGGAGAGGGAGGCCAGGAAAGGAGGAGAGGGGATTCATGAAGCCTTCTGTAGGAGAGAATGGGATTGAGAGTTCTTGGGACAGGAACAATCTCCATGAGCAGTGGAGATGAAGATGGGATGCGGACTGCTGGAAAATTAGCAAATAATGCCTCATGATGAATGGTCTAGGGTGGGATGTGGCAGCTATCAGGAAACACCAGAATAACGTGAGGACATAGAAATTTGGACGGAAAACATAGGATAAACATTGCAGAAAATGCCTTTCTTTGAAGTGAGATGTGCACACTGTGGTTTGGTCAGTGAGAAGAGGCACGGGACCCCTTTTCTTTAAGACTGCCACCCAGAGAGAAATGTACTTTAGGAAGCAGGAGTACATTAGGGGAATGAGATACCTGAAGTGCTTTTTCTTCTCCCTATAACTTCTGCTCTTGCCAGGGCTGGTTGCCCCACACCTGGGTTTCCAGGTGCTCCCAGGGGTTGTTTCTATGCTCTCATTGCACCAAGAAATGAAAGCGGGGGAAGTGATACTTTTATTTTGTGACTTGATTTTATTCATGACCATCCACGTCCTCCATTAATGTGAATCACTGGCACTCTGTTGGTTTTAGTGAATTTAACACCCGTGGAGAATCTTATCAGTTAGCATCTGGAAAAATCTTGAGAATCTTGGATAAATTTTGTTTTGGGTGATTTCAGCTGGAAACTGGGTCCCAGATGGGTGCATGGGACTCTCCCTTGGAGCCAGGGTCTAGCTGGGTGCTCTCTGGGGTGCTGAGTCCCACCTGGCTGCAGGTGCCCAGGAAAAAAGAGAGGAGTGGGGCTGGATTCCTCCTTGCTGGAGGGGCAGACAAGCGTGGGGCTGCGGCTGGGTGTCCCTGGTGGGACGGGGGAGTCACCAGCCTGCCGTGGACATTCCGGTGGGGCCGGCCGTCCCTGCAGGACCTCAGGCTCGGAGGGGTTCTGCTGCCTGCGTGACGTGGGAGGCCGGGTGGGGACCAAGACATCTGGTGAGAATTCCTCACGGCTGAGCTGTGCCTTGGGCTGGGATGCCGAGTAATTTAGCTGATTTCTTTTTTGGGGTTGCTGGGAGGAGGAGGTGGGGGGGGGGGGTAGGCGGCTGGATGCCACAGCCTTCCAGTAACTGTCTCTCCTCCAAAATAATCACTTTTGCTTTCTTTGAAGGCAAGAAAGAAATTGTATTAAAGGAAACAAAACAACAAACCAACACCAGGAACTGCACCAATGTGTTTGCCTTGACAATAACTGTACATCTGCAACAGTTTATCGCTATGGGAAAATGAGTGGGTAATAAAGTTTTGATGTCGGCTGTTGCATGTACAGAGGTATCACAGGCTTTGAAAATGATTTGTTATGTGAATGCCCATAGTAGCACCGAGGTTCAAAGGGAGGTGGTTTGTTTTTCGTGCCCATTTAGTTATGAATAACACCAGCTCTAATTTCCTCCTCCCACCAGCAAGCAGAGAGTCCTGCATTGGAAGCCAAATATAGCAACAAAGATTTCTATCTCTGGCCAAAACCAAAAAATCTGTTCCCTTTTAAGAATAGCACTCTCTTCTTTTCTGATGGAGATGGATAAAGAGAAAATTCAACTTTAAGGAAGCCAATTTCTCAGTGGGAAATTCCCTGGTCTCTCTGAAATGGCCAATGTAAAAGGTATGCACTTATTTTTTGGCATCTGTGTAGAGGCCAATGAGACTTCTGTAGAATGCCATCAGTAAAGCCCTTTTGGAGTGGCAGTCTGGATGAATCTTCCCTAACTTGCCGGTGTGTTTTTCCTGCACTGCCCTGTCTGTCTTGAGAGCAGCAGGGCCCTTGCTGAATGGGGATGCCACAAATTGCACAACTACCCCTGCTCGCTCTGCACCCTTTGCCTTTGTGGAGAAGTTAGCATGGTTTGCTTTGGAGAAGTTTATTTTAAGATTAACTTTTGAGAAGTTAATCCCTTGGCTGTGAGGGACAGACCCCTGCTCCACCTGACAAGGCAGCTGGATGAGGTAATGTGGAGCAGCAGTCAGCCCATGATCGCTCCTACCCCCGTGGTTCTCTAACTGGGGGAGGATGTGGGAAGTCATCCCTGTGCTCTTTCCCGTGACTTCCCAGTTGTGTTGTGCCCTCTGAGAGTGGCTGTGGGCAGTGGGGCTGCCCAGGCCCTGCCTGGCTGGGATGGGCTGGGAAAGAGAGGATGTTGTACAAGGGAAAAGCAGAAATGTTTGTGGTAAAACACTTCCTCAGGTGGTGATCTGACCTTTTCTGGGTGGGAGTTAATGCCCCCTGAAGATGAGCGTGCACATGGGTGTCAGTGCCTGTTTTTAAGCTAGGATGTGCTTTTAGGAGGAGGCACACACTTGCACCCACACCCCCTTTCTGATCTTGAACTCGGATTTTTTTTAACTTCGCTACACCATCTGAGGCGGGCTATTCAGCCTTTCCTTCGAAGGATTTATTCCCATTCCAGCCCACCCCCGCCACCCACCCATAAGCAACTGGCATGTGTGACATGTGAGCAGAAAAAGCCCTTTCTCTAATGTAGCAGCTGTCCTTGTTTTAGAAGTGTTGCTTCATTCATTTGCAGACTGTTTGGCTGAAGGCCTTTGCTGTAAGGTGAAGACTGAAGGATTACAGAGTTAGCTTTTCCTCATTTGGAAAACTCTTAATTTTTTTTTTCTTTTTTTTTGAGCCTTGGACCCATAAAGCATTTTAAAAACAATGCAGGGAAGTGTCATCCAGTAAATATATTTGCACTGGATCTGTTTTACCAGACGTGTTTCTGATGGAGTTTTAAATAAACACAAGGATGTTTGGAAATATCTTGTGTATGTAAATATGTAAAATATGCAAAACAAAGCTGACAGCTGTGGGGTGTACTCATTGCTCACGTGAGGAGGCTTTGTGTAATGTTTTTTTTCCATCCTCCTGTCTTTTTTAAGCATCTGTGTCTGCTCCAAGATAATCTGTGATTCCCGCCGGACAGAAAGGGAGGAGGCTGGACAGGCCGGAGCGATTTCCCTGAAATTCTGTGAAGAGCCTCCTGGTGAATGGTGGAGCTGCTTTCCACGGAACACCTGAGTGCAGCCCACAGGAATCCCCTCTCACTGGAGGTGGGGCAGTGCTGGGTCTGGTTGAACTTGGCCCTTCAGGAGGGGCGGTGGGAGAGCAGAGCCGTCCTTGGGCAGCCCTGCGTGACAGCAGCATTAGTCACCAGCGCACGGAGCTCAGTTTCCTGAGCTGAATCTGTTGCTTAGGAGAGGACAACAGTTCTGCAACCTCAATTTGGCCTTTATTTAGCCAGATAGAGTTGGAGCCTACATCCCCACGTCAGGCTTAGGAAGCACTACAGTGAGAAGGAAAAAATAAAATCACTAAAACTCTTAATTTTTTTTTTAATTGAGCCTTATGCTTCTTTTTAGACGCCCTTCCACAGGATAATTCATCCTCTATGCATAGTAACTGTACCGGTTCCAAGTTCTACAGGATATTTGGTGTGACTTAGCCACCTGTTGTTTTTACTGATTTTCTTCCCCACCTCTTTCCTTGCTCTTGTTTTCCAGTCCCGCTGCTTTAAAGGCAGTGTTCCAAACTCCTGGCTGGCTGGCTGGCAGTGTGGATGTCCAGGCCCACGGGGCAGCAGTTCTGTGTCACACTTCTGTGTGCACACTGAGTTTCTTCTGTCCATCAGCTGGGACACTTGGATGTACGAATGTCCAAAGGGGCAGGACAAGTGCAAGCTCCTTCCCTTTGCTCGGTGGTTTCAGTCACAACAAATGGAAGTGCTTGGCAGGAACAGTAGCATGGGTGAAGGACAAAGTGGAAGTGGAGCAGCTCAGGAGATTCTTCTGGCTCCTGCAGGAAAAGTCTCTGTCCAGGGAAATAGCTGAAGTGCATCAGATTTGCTGCTGCTCGTTCTCCTTGCTCCCAGTCAGGCTTCTTTGCTTTGCTGTCACTGACATTTCTCTGTGAACATCCTTGAGGAGATCATTGGGAGATCTACTACTGAGCCTCATCATCACCTGACTTGTAATGTCATTACCTGTTGTAATGTCACCTTACCTGTCTCCCTGTCACCGTGGGGATGGACACTCTGGCAATCTGTAGCAATTTGCAATTCTGTATTGCTACATTCTCCTAGTTTACAGAGTTTACAAGAGAACTCTTGTTTTCCTCAGCTCTTACCCACACCGAATCTTCCAGTGACTGCATATATTCCACCACCAGTTTCACCTGGAAATGACCAGAAATTGCTGCCAGTCTGGATGATGCAGTAGAGTCTTTGAAATGCCTGTTAAAACCCATGGCTCAAAAAAATGTTACTGTGTATGTGGCCAGGTTTTCTGTTCTCATCTGTGATGGAGAAATAGGTGTTTTCTGCATGTCAGTAGACACCAAAAGACCAGAATACCCTAGTTGTGCCAGATTTGGGTGAGCCAAACAGAGTGGCAGAGGCAGAAACACTCAAGAATAGGAGACTGAACTTCTTTCTTTCCTCTTCCACCCAATGCCATCTCCTCACATTGTGGTGAGACCAGCACAAGACACAGCATTTCATTCTTCACCCCCAGATCCCTGGGCAGGAAGGAATTTCTTTTAGTTGTTTTGTGTCTATGATAGTTTGCAGTGTGTGCTGGTCCTGTCAAACAGGCACTGGAAGCAGTTGGACAGTGCCTGACCAGCAAAACCTTGATGCTCTTCATGAACAAACTCATCATTCACACTGGGCACTTGAAAAACAGTGTTTGTGGTGCTGGAATTGATAACAAACAGGGAATCATATCAATTTTTAAATTTGGATTTGAAACATGGGGAAACTTAACATTGAAACTGAGTGGGTTTCCCAAGCTTCAGATCTGTGCCTTCAGAAATTCCCTTCTAATATTTTGGGCTGTATATCTGTGGTTCTTCCCAAAGGTTCTCCCTAGTGAAGGAGAAGATGTAGCTGTCATCCATGACAGAGGCACTGCTGATTATTTTTCACATTGCTGTTTGCTAGTTTGTAGATGTCTGAGAGGAAGTATAGAGAACCCAGATCAACTGAGAAAACCTCCAGTTCTCCTGTGCACAGTTTAATTCACCATTACAAAGACTCTTGTGCATATCTTAGACCTGAGATTTCCCATTTTCTTTATACAAAATCAGTAATCACTGTAATTTCATTTCAGCTGGAATATTATTTTTCCTTTTTTTTTTTTCTTTGCTGTTTGATGGGTCAGATTTAAACCATCTGCAGGCAGATGGAAAGGAAAAGTGGAATTATTGTTTTCACCAAAAAATTTTGCAGCTGTCAGGGTGTGTTTGACACAAGCCTGATGGCTGAAAACAAAGACAGGACACGTTGTCCCGGCTGGATATAAGAGAGCGCAAGAACTCTTCATGGCCAACTCTTACTTGGAGAACTTGGGGCTAAATGAGGTAAACAAGGTCATTATTTAGCCATTACTCAAGGGCTTTTCAGAGAGAATTATTCACTGAATTATGTGCTGCTTTTGCTGGGCCTCAGTGAGGCTCTGCTGGTTTTGGCACCAAGAGGGGGTGGCTGTCCAAGCGACAGTCACGATATGTCACAATACTGACAGAGCTTTGTGACTGTCACACCACATGGCAGGGGCTGCAGCCATCTCTCCCAGTACCTGTCAGGACATATTGCTTTGATTATCTGGGTTAATTTCTGGCCCCATCATTAACAACTGATGAAAGAGGGCTGGAAGTGGAGCTTTTTAGGAGGGACAGCAGGAGTTGTGACTCAAACCCTCCCAGCAGGGATGAAATTGTTGCTTCATGCCCAACACCAGTGGCTCCTTGGGGATATCAACACTACTACTGCTTTCTAAAGCAGTCCTTCCCACAAGGATTCAGTCTGGGAGAGCTGGATACACCGCTGGGAGCTTGTGCATCTTGCTGCTGCTTTTGTTGTTAAGTCTTCATAAGAGTGGCCACTCCTTCTGCTTGCACCAAGCTGGGCATCTTCAGGAACCATAAACGAGTTTCCAAAGTGGTCTAAAACTCATCTTCTTACACATATCAATCTATTTACATGGAGAGTGCAATTCTTCATTGTCAATGTGAAGTTTGTGACTACTAGGCCTTCCTGATACCTGTTTTTTTTCCACTTAATGGGAGATTTCAGCTGGGGTAGAGTATCTTGGTTTGTTGTTTGGGGTCTTTCAACATTTACATCAACAACAGGGTCTAAGACAGTTAACAATACAGCTTTTTTCCTTTTCATCATGAGTTTTGAGAGTGCTAATACTATGAAGTCATTGGGAGGTGTATTTTTCTGCTCTGAAGTGACAGCTGTGTATCATTTCCATCTCCTATGGCTGACACTGCCATGTTGGTGTTTATCCACGTTGTATTCCCCTCACCCCCTGCCCCAAATAATTTAACTGTGTATATCTGTAGACAGAATGTTCTGGAACTAAGCTAAACCTAAGAGAATAAGACTTTAGTGAACTGTGAGCTATTATCTATCATTAAACCATCTGAACCCTTGCAGTGCACAGGAATTGAGTTGCACTCCTGTTCTTCTGTGGTTACTGGATGTGTTGTACAACAGCACAAACTGAAAACAATTTTAGAAATGGCTCATCAGGTACTTGTCCTCCAAAATAGCTCAGAAGACCCAGCTTTACGTCCATCTTTGGATCAAGGTAAAATGGGACTATGCTGCTGCAGTTGTCATGATTTGGCTATTGTGGGAGAAAGGGAAAGGCCTGGAGATGTTTCAGTTGCTTTGGGTTTTTTCCCCCCACCCATTTTGGGGGCCAGGATCCTAACTTCAACAGGAAACCTAAGAAATCAGAGATGTATTGGCGGTATTATCACAGGGAGCCTAGAAAGGGTAGAACACGCAGAATAGAAGCCAAATCCAACTCATGTCACTCTCATTAATGTGGGAAGTACACTCCTGTTGGAAAGAGCAGAAAGATTTAGGTTTAAATGCATCAAAACTCACTCTCACCAAGGGATTATTTCCTCGTTTACCTTTCACAGCCTTAGCAGGATTGTGTGAGGGGTGTGTTGTGCTCCCTGCTCTGCACTTTGCACAGTTCTTTGCACCTGCACCAAGTGGCTGTGAAATGTCCCCACTCAGCACTGGTGATGCTCATTCACACTCAACGCTGATGTTGGGGTGCCTGGAAGGGGCTAAAAAATCTGGAAGTGGCAGAAAATCATCCTCAGCATCCTGCTGGCTCCTCAGGAGTGATGTGCCGTTGCAGTGGATCACATCCCTGTCACCTCCCACACTGAGCAGTGTCAGTGAGGTGAGGTAGCTGCCTCCAGCCAGCCCAGCAGAATGCTGCTGCAGGACATCTGCTTTCTACACTGCTTTCTTTCAAGGTCTGGAAAAAAAAAAAAATATATATATATATAGGCAAATAAATATTCACTTTTACCTTTTTTCCTTTGCTGCCCAGCGCTCTCTTTGTAAATTATTGATAAAATTTTTAAAAAAATGCTCTCAGTGAGGCGAGGCTAGTCTGGTCTCTCAGAGCCATATATTTTTATGTGTTTTTCTGCTGTCGGTAGGTTGAAGGGATTCATTCCCATATGGGAAGCTGCAAGTGCCTCACTGATCTCTGCGCAGGTGCATCTGTAGCATTCCCTGTCCCTCCCTGAGAGGAGCACCACAGGTTCAAGGACGGAGAGAATCTGAAATAGACCTCAGAAAAAATTGGCTTAAGAGAGAGCAGCTTACTGAGCTCTGAAATGATATGTGGGGCATTTTAAGGAGAGAAAAAATGTGAAACTGTCCAAAAGTAAATGGAAGAGGAAGTGTTGTGGCATCCAAATGCAATTTGTTTCTGCTACAAACAGTGCTCAACCTCTGAAAAAGACACAGCCCCTGCAAAGAGCCAGGAGTTGTACAAGAGTGCAGCTCTGACAATGCTGCTCCTCAGCCATGTGTGTTTGTCTCCATATTCCGGTCATGGCTCCTAAAAGTACAAATGGGTACAAGAAAGCAGTTCTCAGATTGTGTTTTCCCCCGTAGCTGATAAACTGACTCACTAAGGGGAAGCTGTCTGTGAAAACTTCCCAGAAGTTCAGCAAAACAATTCCTCCACTTTCTTCTCTCTGTCCTATTATGGAAGTGCTTTAATACCAAAAATTTATCCAATAAAAAACAACAACAAAAAAAAGAAGTACCACCCTTGATTCTGGCTGTTTTGAGCACATCAGAGCCCTGTAACAGGTGCTGCCTTTCTCAGTACACAGCTGAATATGGACAGACTTCTTAGCACCCTGATATAATGGCTGAAGGGAGGAAACAGTGGTTGGGAAACATAGAGTGATGGATGCTGTTCTGGTTTTATAGGAGCTGGCTCACTGAATGAGCGCTATTCGAGGAGAGTTCAGTTCCAGGATAGAAATGAGCATTACATTTTGTGATCAGTGTATTATAATAGAAGGAGAAGCTTAATTTTTAAATTAGAAGTCAGGGTAGTAATGTAAAAATACACAGCTGAACTGACTGCAGATCAAGTTGAGGAAAGAGATAAGCAATTTTGTGATATTTCACCGGACTGTTCCTGAAAAAGGATTACAACTCAGGTAAGTTTTCATCTATTTTTCACCAGTAAAATGGCCTTCTTTGTTCTCTGTAGGGTCTTGTCAGGAGCACTGAAATCAGCTAAAGCTGACAAGTGGGTCTTGTATTTTCTGTGATTCTGTTGCTGAAGTTGATGATGCTACATGGCTTTGCAGTAACTCTCCTGCTCATTTAGTAAAACTCTCAAAAGTTGCCTGAGATTGTTAAATCAGAGGAAGCTTAGAGGAATAGAATGATGTGTTTCCTGTGTTTTGTTGTACTTATGTACTTAGTTTCTTTACTGAGAGAGTCATGCAGTCTTCTGGATTAGAGGTTCTCCCCACCCTTTAATTTTTTTTTCCTCTGGGCAATTTTTTAGAGAAGATTGTATTTGATTTGAACTCTTTAAGGGGTGTAGTCTATTTTGATGGATGCACAATAATAGATCTGCTTCTTGGAATGAGACAGCCTAAAATCTCCTGCTGCCAGAGTCCTTGAGTAAAATTATAGCTCAGCTGAAGGTAAACATCATTTTGATATCAATTTTGATCTGCTTTCTCAAACTACTCCTATCTAACTCTGAGATGCATGTGGACGTTCTGTCCACTCCTTCAGAAAACACTACACAAAGCTTAAGGCTTTCAGCTCATTATGAAGATAAGTATCTATTTTTTTTTCCATGTGGACAATATGTACCAGTTGCTTGATTATGTATTTAGACTATTAATAGAGCCTGCACAGGCAAATGGAAGTTAAAATGTGTCAGTGGACGATATTATTAATTAGTTCTCACAGCGTAGCTGTACATTTCGGGCTCTGCTATGACCAGAGCCTCGCCCTGTGTTAACTGCAGCGTGTAAAAGCAGCTCTTTACACCGGGAAAATGGGCTGTGAGTGCAGCTGAGAGAACGGGGAGGTCCCCCTGCTGTCAGGAGGCAGGTGAGCACAGGGACGGAGTGGTGAAATCAGCACATCGCGGTGCCCCGTGAAACTGATGCCTTGCTGACAGGCAAAGATGGATAACGTTAATTACCAAGGCAGGAGACGTAAATAAAATGAGCAGATTGATATCCTGGGAAGGGATTATTTAGAATTTACCTCTGTCGATTTTTTGTGTAGATGGTTATAATTGTAACCACTAGGCACAGCCTGTGCAACAGCTTGGCTGTTACCATTTACAAGCAATTATTAATAACACTGTTAAATTACAAGCTGATTTCCTCTAAGGCAGCTTATGCTTGAAGCTTCTGTGATTTAAATGTGAAACGATCCCATTATTCCTTTACTTGATTGATACTAACTGAGAGCAATTAGCATACAAAAGTTAAATCCACATTAATTAGAAAACCCTTGCTGCCACCTCTGTAATTATTATTGAAGGCAATAGCATTTTTGCTGGCACCCAACCTAACATGAAAAGTAGCTGTATAACCACAGTGAAAGGAAATGGCTTTGGACTGAATACACCTATAGAGGTTTTTGTCTTCATTTTTTTAAAGGTTTAGTGATTTAAACTGTGCATTTATCCTTGAAAACTGTGTACAGGCTCTCATATTTACCAGCTACTCTGATGACACCTGTATATGTATTTAGCTTTTGTGGTGCACTATTACAGCAGGCTACTTTTCTGTCCTTAGCAGAGGGATTAAGATTGAGCTAATTGTCCTGAGTGACACAAGCAAAGTTTCATTCACAGAAGGGTAAACCTCTCCAGCTGTTTATGAACTGCTGATCTCATCTAAAGAATTCAAGCTGGGAAACAAGGCAGGGGAAAGCTGTTGGTGAAATGGATAATGATGTAACTTACTACGAAACTGGCCATTCAGTAAAGCTGTGTGCTTTACCTGTGTCTGCTTTTACAGCTCTCTTTGGTTTGCTCTGAGATTATAATTTTTTTTTTAACATGATCTTTTTAACACTGCAGAATAAGTCTGTGCTATTATAACCAGCTCGTTGTGCTGGTGGAGGTGCACAGCGCGGTCTCAGTTGTGGCCTTAAAAATGAAAATTTTTCACGTTGGTCAAAAACTGAGTGTGTGTGCAGGAAGGGGAACGCAAGAGGGGAAAGGATGAAAGTTGTGCTGCTCTTGAAGTGAGAAGAAAGCTTGCTGTGTGGGATAGCTTCCCTGCAACACCAGGGAAGGTGGTGTTGGGAGCAGCCTGTGCACAGGTCTGCTGCTGGGGAGGGCTGGAGGAAGGGGCATCATCATGCTGCCATCAGTGCCACCATTGTGGGGTGGATCACCATGTCCCCTTGCAAGTGTTCTCTGGGATGTCAGCCTTTCCTGGCAAAGGTTTTGCACAATGTGTCCAAACCCTCCCCACACTGTCATTGCTATCAATGTTTTTGTTTATTGCTTTTTGGGGTTTTATTTTTTGTTCTGGAAAGATCCTATTTGAACCTCTTTTGACTGGCTGCAGCACTATTAGAGAAGGCCAGCAGATCAGATTCCCTCTCTGACGTGTTTTCTGTGTCGATGTTGTTTGGGTTTTTAAATTTTTTTCTTGTAGTTCCATCTGTGTGAAACAAGTAGAAACCGTGATCTAACTCGTTGCATGGAAATCTCTGATGCATCGGTCCATCTCCAGGAGGTTTAGTGGAAACTTACAGTCCTACATGTTTGAAAAGAGGAAAAAATACCCTTTGCCTATCTGTCTCTTTTTGAGCCTTGCATTTTGTTCATGTTGCACAGTAACCTCTTATACCTGGGTTGGGTTTCAAGCTCAGAAAAGGTTGTAAGCCATTGGGATGGTGCACTGCTCCAGGTTAATGCTTGTTAGGAGATAAGAACAGCTAAACTGATGTCCCTGGCTCAGTGGGTGTGACAGGCTGAGCACACAGCACATCTCTGGGGGCAATCGGGCAGGGACAGGTGGTTAAGCTGCAGGCTCTGAGTGGAAATATGGCTTTATGTAAGTTTGCCTTGTAATTGTTGAGAGTTTACCTCTTTCTGTTTACACTCTTAGATTAAAATTCTGTGTGTTGTGAATATCAACTTCAGAAGCCAGCCCGGTGCAGCTTCCTTTGCAATCAAGGCCTTAGTAAGACCAAGGTGTATTTTGATGAAGGAAGGCGTTTTACTCCTCTGCCCCACAAACCTTTTTTTTTAGTGAATCACTGACACAGTGCTGCATGGGAGCAGGAAAGAAGCTGAGAGTGTGGGAGGATACAATGTTAGCTTTTGAGAGCAATTTCAGTCTGTTCAGCGAAACCGTTAATGGAAAAAACTACATTAACTAATTAACTGCTTTCCCAGGCTGGGCTTCCAAAACCACACAGACTTTAACCTCACAGCAGAAACTGGAAAGAATGTTGCAGAGTAGGAAGGCATCTTGATAAGCTTTGAGATTGCTGCAGAGCTTTCTGAATGTCTGTTGCAATGGTTGAAATAATAGGAAATACCTATTAGAACAGTTTCAAAAGTGTATTCGCCAAATGGCTAATATGTGCGATGGTAAGAAAATAGCGAGTCATTAAAAATTAATACTGTTTTAAGCTTCTGTGGCTTCTCTCAGGAAATGTCTTCCACTGCTATAGTTGGAGATATAAATACAAAAATTTTGGTGACCAAAGGGATGCCATGAAGAGAAATGGAGCAATTGAACATTTGTTCCATGCTAATAATTGATGGGCCAATGAAACAATCTAACTCATGGAACTTTTACAGCATGTTCTAAATTGCAGCAGGTATTCAAGATGACATTCTCTCTTTTAAAACAAATATTGAAAGTACTGAAAACCACCCTGTACACCTGCAAGAGGCTATTACTTTTGATTTTCATTACCCGGCGTTCAAAGGTGTGTGGGCTTTATCATATCTAGACAAAAATGGAGAAGGATATTCAGTGGAAAATGGGAGCCTTAAAGTACTGAAAAAAAAAATTAGTAGAGAAAATCTTATTGAAAAGTCAGTTTGGTTACTCCCTATACATTTTTTCACATATATAAAGTATAAACTGTAAGTGTATTTTTCTTCTACGAATTCACAGCTTTTCAGCCCATCATCCAAACTTGGGGCTACTGTACAGCTTGTACAAGTGATTGTATTCAGGCACAAGTCCTTGGCTGAATCAGGATCTTTGCTCTAAAGTAAAGTAGGATTAAGCCACTGGACAACCAATCGACCCCACAACCAAAAAAGAGGAACCTCTTCCATCAAGAGCTGTGTTTGTAAATGTTAAATTAAAAGGAGTCTTTTGGCTATGAGGCCAAAATTACTTGTGTGCCATGTGTGTTGGTAGATAAGTGGTTCTTGCTAGAACCATCTCACTTTGAAACGGCAGACAATACCAGCAAAACCCTTCCTCCAGCTGAGGCTCTCATTGTGCAGCTGTCATTGAGCAGAGCTCCTGGGTACAAGCAACCTCAGTGCAGGGATTTGAAAATAAAAAATGCCTGTTCAATCTTGGCTTTCTTTGAATTTCCTAGGCAAGTCTTGTCCGTGGAAAAACATTCTGTGCAATTTCAAAACAGAAAATTGAATTGCCAAGTATTGTGGAGTAGACTCAGACAAGCACCGAACCCAAGATCTGAGAACATTTGAAAAGCTTTATTTACCTTCACTTAAATGAGTTTTGAATTCACATACTACTGTGCTTGTACATTGGAAATGTAATTTTATTTTAAAATGTCAACCGCAGAGTGGTGGAAAAGACAAGATATGGAAGCAGTAAAAGAAATGCAGCAGAGGCAAAAAGCCCTTTTCATTACAGGGAAAGTAATTTAGGCCAAATCCAGCTGCACTGGAGTGAGGGAAAAGATACCATTAACCTCTGTGCAGCTGGATTAAACCTTGCATTGGGATATCTGACTTCCTTAGTGGACCATATTCTACAGCTCATTCTGTGTGTTAAGCTTTTTCATGCTGCCTTAAATAACATTGGTAGCGCTCAGCATGACTGTATATGTTATACAGTCTCTTCATATGGGATTTTTTCCTTAAGCATGAGAGGTGTCACTGAGTCTAAGAGAAAAGAAATCTTCACTGGTGGTTAGAGGTTGGATAAGTGCATTGTAAAGCTGTTCTCTGAATGCTGTGTGACATGGATCATTTTGTTCAAATTTACACGGAACCAGTGACTAGAGCCCTTCAGACTGATTGTGAACTTCTGGAAATCAGAATATTCTTCATTCATCATCAGGAACTCACTTCTAGGTTCATGACAGGTTTTGCATGTTTATAGAAACCAGGGGATATAATTGGAAAAAAAACAGAAGAGAAGTGTTGACTGACAAAAAGATCTCTAATTTTGTTTATACATCATGAATGTGACCTAAAAAATGTTGCCGTAGCTAAAGGAGGCTAGGTTTATTGTCGCGGGGGGGAAAAAGTACTTTTATAACAAAAATAGGCCTATATCCCATTGCTGAGCAGTCGTTAGTTTTTATAAGTTCCTTCCTTTTCCAGGTTCTAATTGGTGGCCTATTGGGAGCCCTGAGTGCAGAGCTGTCAAAGCAACCCCCTTTTTAAACTTTTTTCTTTTTTGTCACATTCCACTATAATTAGAGCGATGATTATAGCAACAAACACAGTACCAGCTGTTTGAAGCTTAATACTATTTAAGTATTACCATGTCTTTATTTTAAAGGTACCAAAACATATGGAAATCATAAAACATTTCTCTCTCTTTTCTCTGTTAAACTAAAAGTTTTGTGTTCAGATGCTAAGCCTGTGTTTGAAGAAAGGTGGGGGGGGGGGGGTGGGGGGTGGAAAGAGAGAATATTTTTGAAATACCCTGTAATAACTCCAACTCGTCTGTACCGTTCATGCAACTCCAATTCCCCTTTCTACTCTATCTCTGTCCTGACATCATTTCTCTGGACACAGAAGAGTGACAATAATACAGAAACAGGTTGGTGCAGCTCTGACAGCTTCAGAATCAATTAATGGCAATAAAAGTGGCAATAAAACTAATAAAAATATTTGGAATGCTCCTTTTCTTGAAAAACTCCTTGAGACAGCAGATGTATCCTTTCTAGATGGGGCTGCATGGCTGCTTGGGCAGCTACTGGAACTAATTTCTCTCCCAGGATTCAAATTTTCTATAGTAGGAGTTGTTTTCAGACAGATACTTATTTTTACTCGCTTCTCCTGTATGTTTTAGAAGAAAGCTCACATAAAGAAAAAGGACCATACACTAGTAAGTAATTTAAAGATACATATTAAAAAAAATATTACAGCCAAACTTGCCCTGTGCAATTTTACTCAGAAATCTGCAGGGCTATTCCAGGGATTAAAGTAACCACAGAGCTTGCATTCTTAGTTACACAGAGCTAGCTTTCTGCCAAAGTACTTTAAGACTTTGGCATCTTCTTCTTTCATGTAACGGGGTATTGGGTCCTGCAGCTTTATCCCCTCCACTCAGAGCTCTGTTCAGCCAAATCCCCAGGCTTTGCTTTCCGTGGTTGTGATGGGAGGGAGGAATGTGTGGCAGGAGGGAGGCTGGAGGGATGAGCAGAGCCAGGGGGAAGGGCTGGCGTGGTCCTGCAGGGTGGAATCAGGTCCTGTGCTGGTCACTGGGACACTGTGGAATAGTGGTGGAGCTCACTGATCCACCATGAATCCATTAATCCTATAAACAATCTTGTTTGTTTATGGTGTCACTGGAAGCCTCCCAGACATTTTACAATTAAGATGTTATATCTGGGGTGTAAGAACTGTTCTCTTTCTTCTCAGTGAAGACTTTTGTGTCTCTGGCAGTGGCAGATTCATTAGGTCAAACCCTCTCAATAGTAGATGCTGTAGGTCTGACTTCACAATAGACAGGTGTGATACTCCTTGAAACATTTCTTTACTTTATATCCTATTACTGCCCTGAAGCAGGTATCTCAATAGCCAGGAATTGAGTGTTAATATGTGCTGGTGTTTCTAAACATATTAGTGGAATTTAAAGCCAGATGTGGAATTTGGATTTAGTCAAACAACAGTGAAACTACCAACGACCATCAAATTTCTGCAGCTTATGGTGTCCCCCCTCCCGGTCTTTTCCTGTTCATTATGTTACTGCTAATTAAGACTAGAGAATTGAATTGATCCACGAGCTGGTTATTGCACACTCAGAAACATTACACTGACTGCAACTTCTCCTTAATTCATCATTAGGAAGCACACTCACGGGCCAAATTTGAGCACACTTCCTCATTGTGTTGCCCTGTTTGCTTTAAAAAATACAAAGGCGGCATACATCTTTGTATTGTACTTTGTATACACTGAGATACATCACTCTCAGTGGTGGAACAGAGGGATGCACTCAGGCGTGAGTCCTACAATTCCCATCTTCCACAACAATTCATTTTCTGCTGCACACAAAGACTGTGGGTGATTTGATCTCTTTAAACACCATCTCTGTTCCCATACTCACATTCCCGAGCCAGGAAAATGTCACTGCAAATTCAAATCTCATTAAATGATCTCTGTTTTTGTTTCTATCAGAGTATTGGGAGGCTCTTTTTAAATATGGAGTGTAAAGAAGCATAAAAGCTGCTGCAGTCAAATGCAGAACTTGGCACCTGCTGGTTCTCAGAGGTACCTGAGTTCTGATGGTATGATGAGGAATGCTCCTGTAAATTGTAATTAAGCCTGATTGTATCAACAACTGCTTTATAAACGTTAGCTAGGTAGATGAAAGGAAAGAGAAATTCTAGATAGCAGGAAAATATTTTACTTTATTTTGGGGGAAAAGAAGTTTGTCACATGTCAGTGTTTTCAACAGAATATTATAAATGGATATTGGCTGTGAAAAATGAAGTTTTTCTTCTTTTCTTTTTTCTCTCTCCTCACCCTCTTATTACTTTAAGTTTTGAAAATTAATCCTTTCCAAGAAGCTGATGGTTTTTTTTTTTTTTTAAAAATTTTGATGTAGAGTCAGTAGACAACTGAGCTATTTCACACTTGGGGAGCCAAATTTTGTCTCCTATTGCAAATGTTCCAGTATAAATTTGGGCCTCAGATGTTTCCACAAGAGTACTGCAGGCACAGGGTGTAGAAAATTACACTGGAGCTTGTGTAGGTACTCTAGGGAGATAATACTTTCCAGGATGGGAAATCTTTTCGCCTCCAGTGACTTGTTTTGGAGAAATAAATCTGTTTAAAACATCCAACAGATTTAGAGAACAGAAGATGTGGTTTGATTGCTTAATGGGAGGCTGGGGGGAACTTTAAAGCTATCCTCTTCAAAGGCAAACCAAGCCTCTGGCATAAATCAGAGGAGCTTAAAAAGTGCCAAAGTTATTGTTGAGGGTCACCACTGTCCCAGTGACACTCTTTGCTCTAGCCTGGCCCTCCCTTGCCGCCAGGATGTGTCCTAAGCACCACTTCAGGATGAGAAATCCAACTCTTGCTCCACAGAGACAGAAATGAAAGGAGGCAGGGAGCTGTCTGTGACCAGAGCTGGGGCACTGCAGTCTCTCCCAATAAAGGAGATTTTGAGAGATTATGTATTTACGGACAATAAATTTAAAAATATCTTTATTTTTATATGTGCCTTCTTGGATTTAACCGTGAGCTAAATGCCTTTAACTTGTAGTTTGGCCCAAAGCAGCCTCTCTCATGGTGGTAGTGCAGAGACACCTTTCAGGCAAATCCATCTGACACTTTGTGCTGGACAGTTGCTCATGCACAGCCCAAAGCAAGCAAGGACATGCCCTGGAGGTGCTGGGAAGGACTCTGAGGTGACCCTTGTTTTCTCTGCATGAACTGACTCCCACAAGACAGCATTCAGCAATGGATGAATAGATGGAACCCAGTGTAAAACTTTATCTGGATAACATGGCCTTTGCCAGTTTGGAGTTTTTCTCATTTTCTAAATTGTTTTTTGCCTTTTTTTTTTTTTTTCCCCGTGAAGCTTTTCTGCTAGGAATAAGATGGTCTCCTACTGGGATGATTAAAACCAGCTGGCTGCCTGTGAAGTGGGCACACCATATAGTGTAGCACAAGACATGAGATGCTCTGAGGAAGCTGGTGCTCATCTATCTGCTCTGCTACTGCACCAATTAAAAAGCAACAATTAGAAAAGAGCTGCAGTTCCCCCTTCCCAGCCACGTTTACCTAGAGAAAGGCAGGCTGAATATTGAAACTCTTGAATTTTTTAGACATCAGTCTTAAAGCTAAGCATTGGTCATTTTGGCTTGGCTTCTTTTAATTGTGCTAAATTTTCTTTTTTTTTTTTTGCTATTAAGGCTTAAAAATCTAAAGCAAGATACAAAGATTGCTGAGAGAGGATGGATTTTGGTCCAAGGGGACTAGAATGGTGACTGTACCAGAGAAGCACAAGATTTTATTTTTATTTATTTACTTTAGAAAAATTCCTTGGTTTGAGGATATGCAAATGCAGTGCTACACAAATCCATGAAGGACTCTACTTGGAGTAATATCTGCCCATTAAAAATAAGCAGACTGTATATTCTTTCCTTCTAGAGCTGTATTTTGGCACCTTTAATATGAAATGGAGTGAAAATCACAGCCAGCTATTCAATACTAGGAATGCAAAGAGATGAGGTGCCAAAACAGAAGTTAAGGCCACGTGATTTGTGCAAATACCTCAAGTTGTCCAACGAGTCCTTGAGAGAAACCTTACAAAATGTGACCTGTCTGTATGAGGGGGATCAGCCAAGTGGCTTGTGCCACACCTGACTCTCCAGGCCAACAAGTTATTTCCAGTTTGGTGCACAATACAAAAATTATTGGTGCTTGCTTGAGCATCCAGCAGCATTTGACGATCTAGATTATCTTATGGATGTTACCTGGAAACTTAACAGTATCCAGGAAATTTCCATAGCAGAAATTGCTAATGCCAGTATGAATTGCTCAGCTGTGTCTTGCTGAAAGACACAGGCTTTCATGTCTGGTGATGAACCAGAGAGAACAAGTTTAGATCTTAAATATGAACCTAAGGGATTAAAAAAAACCCTCTTTGGGGGCTGATCACAATGTAGTCAGGGCATTGGAAGCCCCACAGACTGGCTTTAGTGGGGTCAGGTCAAAGTACCAGTGAGTTTTGGCCTGCACTGAACACTGTGCTGTTCAAATATCTGTACCTGAGATAATCTGGTTGTGCTCTGAACCAACACAACCTGTGGCAGCAGCTGTTTATTGGCTGGTTTGAGAGTAAAAACTTGACCTTTTAATTTTGCTTGGAATGGACTCTGGTCAGAATTTGGAGATGTTTTCTCCTCTCCTGGTCTCTGAATGTGGTTAAAATGCATAATGTTGTGCATAATATAATGTCATGAGCATGATGATAAAATTTAGTATGAGGCCATTGTCAGACATCAGAAGAAAGACAGCACTGTAACTCTCCCATTTCAAAGGTATTTGGAATTTTCTGTGGATTAGCTTTGGTCCCAAAACTCTCTGTTTGAAAGACCAACATGGTTTCTTCTCTGTGCTTCATAGCATGACACTGGCTCATAACACAATATATTTTAACCATGAGAGGAAAGAAAAAGAGCACTTTTGCTAAGCCACAAACATTTTGTACAGAGACATGTTTTGATTCAGCTTCCTTCATCCACCCCAGACTATAATTTGCTTTGCTGCAAGCTCTGTAGGGCTATGCACAACATGTGTATATTTTTGGATAGTTATTTCAAAACAATCTTTAAAGCTTATAGGGGGCAACTTTGAATTTTAGTGGGGGAGAGAAAAAGAGACAGTGATTTGGAAATAATCACGGTACATGCCCAGTTAATGCTTTTGTTCAGAATATTTGAGATGACTCTAAAGACCCTAATGGACTTGGGCTAAGTCACTTTCTTACAGAATGCTTGACATTACAGAGGACCCCTGAATGTCACCTTGTTCAACCTTCCTGCTCAAACAGCATCACCTGGGCTTGACTGCTCAGGCCTCTGTCCAGACAACTGTTGAATATCTCCAAGGTGAAAACCTCCACAACCTTTCTGGGCTTCTTAGGTTGGAAGGAAACTGGCCAAGGTCTTTTTCCAAAGTTTGGGAGGGTTTTTTTATTTTAAAATGTGTCCTTCTGTTAGGCACTCAAGCACTCCCATACTTTTAGGGATTTTTCAGAGATGCCCATTGTGAGGCTCACAGGCCATATCCAGAAGTAGCATCAGCAGTTCAGGTCTATGTGAAATATTTTGGCTGCTTGCCATTTTTTTTTTCTCTTCCCACATATTTAATCACCACTTTTTTTTTTTTTTCTTCTTTTTTTTTTTTCCTACTTTTTTTAATGTCCTGGCTTCTTTCTGGCTTAGCAGAGAGACCTTGCAAATGGGAGCTGAAGAGCTCTGTGTGCATGCTCATGGGTGATAGGCACAAATTAGGAGCAGTGTGGGAAAGAAGGCCCCCGAGGAACAGCTGCTGTGCCATGTGCGTGACTGGGTTGGGAAGGGGGAAGGCAGGTGGTTTTCTGATCAATAAATGTTGTTCTGGCCAGAGCCATCTTGTGGATGCAGTTATGGATTATGTCCCTTTCACATAATGTGAATTTATGCCTCTATCCCCATAGGAGGTTCGGACTGCAGTGAATTATACTTGCATAGCTACAGTGTGGTTCAAATTATCTGAGTAGACAAGACTTATTTCCAGTTTTTAATGAAACAATAGGGACAGATCCCAACCCTGTCAAAATTAACGATGGGAATCCTGTGGGCTCCTTTCCATGTATTCAAGAGCCACCTAAGAAGGCACTTTACCCTCTAGAAAGAATTTTAAATATAATTTTCTATGACTTGTGGGCTTATTTTCCTTCCAAGGTCAGTGGAGAGGACCCCTATTATTACTTTTGGGAGGTGGTTCAGATGCTAGCATTGGATGTGAATTATTTGAGAATGTAATTAGGAAATACATCACTTCAACATTTTTTTATTGTAAACATACATCAATGTAATGGGGCACTGTTATAAAAAAACACCCAATATTCTGGAAATATGGAATAATCCCATTTGTTTTAAGAACAGAAGGCAGGCAACTTTTCTTCAGGATCACAAAAATATGCTGAAAGCATGCTTTGCATTAAATTCCAGAGTCAGTGGGTCTAGGCCCACGGACATGTGGCTGAGGGTGTAGCTGTTGGATGTGTAGCCTGTGGAGATGGCAGCAATTCTGGGAGGCTGATTAATGAAGACAGGCACCTTGAGAAGTAAAACCATCCTTTTCCCTCACACTCTGGTAGATTTTTTTTTTAAAAGACATCTGTACAACTCGCCTGTGTGCAGTGTTTTGTACTGTATGGGCCTCTAGAAATACCTGTCCTTGTTGTGTACCAGGGTACACAAGGATCTGATAATGTTGCTGGTGCATTATTTGCTCTCCATAATCTCGTTTGCTGTTTCAAACCCTTCCAGTGCAGAAAAAAATCACTGCCCAAGTCAGAAATCAAAGACTATTTTGCATAAAGGCTCAATGATCTGACACCCTGAGTCCTTTAGCGAGTTAGAAGTTTAAACTATTATTTGCCTGACCCAAGACAAAGACTACTTGAATCTGAGTGTTTGTAGCAGATTTACTTGTCTTGGTGTTTCCTCTTTTGCTGTTTGTCACCTTTGATTTTCTGCTTTGTGCTTATTTCAGGGCTGGGTACCAATGCAGCAATTATTTTTGGGCAGTCGGTCCTATGAATACAATTCTGCCTTATGCCAGCACAGCTGGTGACTGACCCTCTCCTAGAAAATGGTCATTTGTCAAAATAAAAGCACTTAGCAGAGATAAGTTTCAGACCTTGTTGGGGGTAGGTGGGTTGTATAGCATTTTTTGACACAAATAGTCTATTTGTTTGCCCAAAATACATATCCACAATTTCTTCTTTTTACTTTCTGCCCTTTGTTAACCTGTCTCTAATTTAAAAAGTAGTCACAGTTCAGCGGCAGTGGGCCTTGTTTGAACCAAATGGATGTGTAATCTGGGGCCAGACTAATTATTTTCAGGTTTTCCTTTTTATGAAAAATTGGATTTTTTTCAGTCTGAGCCCACACTAATGGCCAATGTCAAAATTGTTGAGCTGACATGCATGCCAGCTTCTAGGTGCTTTTCCCTGAAAGCCATTTGTCTGGTGCCATGGTGATTTACTGAGGCAACAGCCTGGCTGGGATCCTGCAAAACACAACAAATGGTCTTCTCCACATGCAGGTGCTGCCATGACATTTGATGGCTCCAGAAATTTTGGGAAAGAACACTCAAAAGAGGTGCTCCTGTCCACCCTGGAGCACAGGTGAACTCAAGGATGAGCATGATCCTGGAGAAAGGTGTTGGTTCAGGCTGTCCTACAAAACCTGCTGTAGCACCTTGCCTGGTGGAGAAGGCTGTGCTGAGAAGTTGTGAGACCCAGCTACAAGAGCCATGTGATGTCCTGTGGCAAAGCTACAGCCAGGACACAATTTCCTGCTGAGAAATTGCAGCTTGTGGCAAAAAAACCAGAGCTAGCCTGTGCTGTGGCCTCAGTTCCTGCATGGTGTCTGAGCAGCAGCATCTCTGGTTTGATTCTGGGTCTGCCTCCATTTCTCCCTTGGTGTTTTGTCTTGAGGAGTAGGATGAGGCTCAAAAATGAGCAAAGAAGGCAAATTTATTGCTGATTTAATGTAACTCCAGACACAGCCCACCGGGGGAGCACACGTGGTGGTAGTGGCCTTTGGCCAGGAAAAGGGTTTTTCCTTTTCCCACAGCCTTTCCCATGCACTTTAAAATCCCATTTGAAGTGAGGGTTATCCCTAAGAGTGTTAGGAACTCACAGGCCCACGTGCCACCCTGGGAATCAGAACCAAGCTCAGCAGACACTTCCTCCTCCTGCCTCCTTGCTGTGCAAGCATGGGAGGATGGCAAGGAAGTGAAGCAACAACTAAATGTCCAAAATTTTTCTTCCTCAGAGGGGTCATGTGTTGAGGAAACGTGCCACAGTGAGATTTACAGAGAGCAATATGGAGAAAGACACATTAAAAAATGCCCCTCTGAAGTGACAGGTCAGAACTGAGTTGTGCTATAAAGCAACTGCACAGGCACCTTAAAATGGTGTTTGGTTATAGCAGGAGTGGTTCATTTTTACATCAGTCAGTCCCTCACTTGTTCTACCTATGTGGCTTCTCATCAGCTTGGTTTTCATGGGAAAGAAACCCACAAGTAGTACATATTTGATTCTTTCTAATTAATTTTGGATATGATTTTCATACTGGTTTTATCAGTTGGCAGTTAAGGTCATTTAAGTGTAGGCTTGGAGTCCTTGCTTTTTGTTATTATTTTCTTAGCAACCGAATTTGTTAAAGCAGTCCATTGGGAATGGGATATTCATCTTCGAATTTACAAGCAAAAACTCCTGGGATCCCAAGGGAGTTCTTTCCTGGAATATGTGGTTAACATGCATTCTTTTCTTCCCAAGGCCTGTGCTTTAGGGTGGGAGAAAAACCTGTGTTAAGACTACACATCATTTTATTATTTCACACATGTCATACAGGCACCTTTACTACATTTAGCATTGACAGCTTTGCCAGGCAAGTCTGACCTTCTTTTGTGGTTCCTTTGCGCTCTTAAATCTCAGAAAGTGAGTATGCAGCAAATTAAACACTGGGGTCCTAGGTTCCTGCTGCCACCTGTTATGGACTTGAAAATCCTCAGAACGACTACTTGGTGTTTAACAAAAAAAAAAAAAAAATTGTAATTCAGCCTGGCAGCCAAGCACCTGTAGTTAAAAATCCTGTTCAGTATCTTGTCTTTACCAAGGAAGCACCTGAGTGCTCTCCCCGGCCAGAAATGAACCAGATAATTTTAAAGTCAATAGTCAATTTGAAGTCAATACAGTTGATAAAGTTCTGTTATCATCTCTTTCTTTAGAAAAGTTGCTGAGGTATTTTCTTACCTGATTGCTTGCTTTTTAAGATCTGACTGTGAGCCTGTACAGAGCCAGCAAAGTGTCAGTGCCTTAGGGTTGGTGTAGCATGGATTCAGCGGCCACTGAATTGCACGGAATTTTGTCCTGAATATGACAAAAATGAAGCACCTCTATGCCATCAGTGCCAAATAGAGCTGCTGATAGCAAATGAGAACACAGTGAAAAACTTGAGTGCATAGGGGGACCCAGGCCTAACCTTGAAGGCTGTCATGGAAGGGAAGACATAACTTCAGGATTCTTGGAGAAGCAACTGGGGACAATCTCAGGTTTTTGCCAGTTTGCTTTGAGGCTACTTACTTCTCATCCTGCTAAATTCCACATCTGTAATCTCATATGGAAAGGCAAGAACTGGTGTAATTGGAGTCAGATCATTGCTGGTGAGGAGCTGATGGACTCCCTGACCTGCCATGGTCTCTTACGGGCAGTGCTGTCTGTCAGACAGGAATGCAGATCCTGAACTTGTGGTCTGTCCTTCAGGATCTCTTGGTGCACACCCTCAACCACTGCACACAGCTCTGCAGCAACTGCTTCCCAGAAAGGATATTTCTTTTCTCTTGCAAACATAACTCTTTCTGCCTGGGTTTGATTCTGGCCAATTGTTTCTGTCCAGTGTGATGATCTCAACCTGGCACCTGTGGGTAATGGGGATTAAACACTGAGCCAAGTTACTGCAGAATTCCAGAAACATCCTTGAATCACTGTTCTTCTCCCAGTTCCCCTGAAACAGAGCAGTAAAGTGATTGAGGAAACCAAGAAGGGCTTGAGATCTCAGGTTCACTCTTTGAACTTGAACCAGAGTGAACTGAACACACAATGATCTCCTCCTTTTCCTTCTGCCGAGGGAGGAACATTGTGCAATGCTCAGCCATCCTCTGCGCCGCAGCTGTTGTGTAGGGATACCAGAGCAGCCCTTAATTGCTCTGTTGGCTGCCCGAATTCTAGTATAAATTTGGCTTTCTACCCTGCTACTGCAGAGATTAACCCAGACCTAGGAGCCAGTCGTTGCCACCTTCGCTCATGTTGACTCATATTTTGGAATATATGGGAACTGCCCAGGATGAGGAAATTCAGTAGAAACAGGCCTAGCTGTGCAGTCACAGTAATTTACGTAGGAGATTTGGCTTTAGGCATTCCCTGTGTCCTGGAAATGTGAAGAAAATACTTGCTTTCCTTTAAATGAAAAGCATGTTTATCAATTACCGCAGTTTAAAGCGAGTCATTAACTTTCCCTGGGACCACAGAGGACCAGCTGCTTGCTTTAGACTGATTTGATGGGAATTCTGAAAATTGTAGCTGCAGAGCAGGAAGCAAAAGGCAGGAGGTGGTTCTGCCTTTACTGGGTTAGCTCCTGGTTGCTGGTTTTATGTTGATATCCTTGAGAACATAGGTTATTATTGAGGGACATGTAAAATATTAATAATACAGTAAAATGTTAATATTTCAATGATAATGCTTCCCTTATAAGTGATAAGATTTCTGTGCTGAAGCACCTGGTACAACTCACAAGACTTGTTTAATAGAGCCACCTTTTTTTTTCTTTTTCTTTTGTTTTTTTATTTTTTATTAGCAGCCAGTACTTGGTAGGTTCATCAAAGAATTACTTGCCTTTTCTTCCCTGATTCACTGTCATCACACAGGCAGAAATTTGGTTCAGGGGACTGATAGTGCCATCTTGAACAAACCAGCAATCTTTCCCTAGCCTGTATGTAGAGACCACACAGGTATTAGTGACAAAAAACTTTGTCTATATCTAAGATTTGATGCTTTTTGGCAAACCAGACATCTGTCTGAAAGAACTGCAGAATCTTTGTGTACCAGCTCCACTGCATAAGTGAAAACAACTTCTGCAATGATTCTTTGTTGTTTTGTTTTGTTTTGGTTTTTTTTTTTCAATGAGCTAGGATAAATAGGTTAAATACTTTTGGGGGAATATTTATTGATATTGGAAAGAGTGCCTGGAAGTCCTCAGAATATAGTATCCACTTGCATTTTGGTAACAGGTTCTTCCTTACCTGCATTGAAATAGTATTCACTAAAAAGGGTGATTCTGACTTTGAGGCTAGTAGAACTCATTACACCAATTCAAGAGAAGAATGAGTTTTTCTGGAAATCATTCATATTATTCTAGGCTATAAATCCAACAAATTAATATGGGATTTACAAGGTCACATGAAATTTAGGGTTTTCAGGGAAGAAAGGCTTACTTTATGGTATTATAAAGTAAAGAATTTACTCTCACTTTAATATTCTGCAAAATTAACCTCAAGATTTACAGCAGACTGAAAGTTAAATATTGTCTTTGTTTATAAAATATATATAAATATGTATATACAAAGGAAATGGAGAAATTGATGTTTGGACTTTTTAATCAATGAATGTGTGTTTAAAGAATCAAGTGGGATGGGTATACATTTTGTGCATATGTATTTTGATACATATTTTAAAAATATATTATCCCCAAAAGCATTTTTGAATCACATTGATATGCTACCAGCTGATTTTCTGGCTTCAGGATTAGTTTTGATTGCTGAGACTTACAGAAGCCAGAAGTTGTAGACAGCTAAAAATAATATGAGGAATTCATAGCTCCATAATGCCACCAAATTACAAATACAGGAAGCTGGAAGTGAGACCAATAGTGTAATATGTAATATTACTGTATACAAAGACCTTACAATAATCTGATTTGCCATAATTTGATATATTGTTTCTTGGCAAATGGGAACCCTGTAGTTTTTATTCACCCAAACTTTACACACACATTTCTTTAATTGTCTTTCTTTCAACAAATTCCTCCTCTAGAGTATTTTAAGACAAACTTAAACAGTCATATATCTGAGCTGCTCTCAGTTCAGAAGAATTACCAATAGATACCCAGTCAATTTAGGCATTTTAGGAAATTTGGGTTAGGTACCCTCACAGGGTCTGAGAATTTTTAATTTTTTCTTCGAACAGTAGGCCAACACCATGCAGTGATGGTCTTGGATGACTTTTTCTGCAGACAAGAGTTCCCCTGAGTGCAGGAGCTCCTTTACTGAAGCTCTTACCTCCTTGCCAGAGCTGGACACCAGCAGTGAAATTCCCCAGTAGTGCAGTACAGTGAATGGCTGCTGTGAATTTGAATGGTTCTAGGAATAAAGATTTTTAATTTGGTTTTGGGTTTGCCCATACATTGGAAGTATTTTGCAGACCCCAGCAATTATTCCCTCATCCTCAGTCTACAGGGCTTTACTCATCATTTGTCCTTTATGCTTATTTCCTCTTCAATCACCTACTTGGAAAAGTTCTGTAGGTTCAGTGACACTTTTTGGTTAAAATTACTTAGACCAGAAGACAAATAGGAAAGTAAGAATGTGGAGTGGCTTCTTTTGTGCTTGTGAGGATTTGGGACTCATATCCATGGATGCCTGACCGTCTCAGAATAGGTCACTTCATGTTACCAGATGTGTTAAAACAACAATCTCAAAGATGTTTATTTAACAATCAAAATTAGTTCATTATTTTGGGTTTACTTTAGTAAGTCTTTAAGTAGTCTTTACTTTTAGCAGGTCTTTAAGCAAGCCAGGCTGCTTATTTTGATTCAAGTATCCAACTTTCACCTCTCCTTGTGAGAGAATGGAGGGTAATCATGCTGCAGCCATGCCAAGCAAGGTCACAGTATGCCTTCAGAAGGACTTTGTTATTTAGAATATTTGGGAATAGGGTCTGAGCCAATGTTTAGTTTTGCTTTTAAAGTGCCTGTCCTCAAACACCAGATACTTATACAGATGATTATAAATACAGGAAAAATATAAATAATGGCAAAGCCTTTCAGATTATGCCAGATTCCCAAACATAAGTAACCAGTAAGAAGATAAATCTTTTCTCTGTTTTATGATTCACCTTGTTTCCCCATAGTTTCCTCTTTCCAAGAGTTTTAGCAGGCAAAATTGTTTTACAGGGTCCCTTGAAAATTAATGGATTTTGGTGAGGACCTGAGATGGCTGAGGAGGGGAGGAGTGACTCTGAATGGAAACATCACCCCTGCCATTGTCCTCTCTGCAGCAGCGACCCAGCATTGGTTGTCCTGCCTGTTTAGACTGTAGCTGTAACTCCAAGATAATTTCACAGGCTGCTAAGTCTTAGACCACAGCAAAACTGTCAAATCACATGTTCAGAGTATGATTTCATCCCCTAGAATTCCTTCCTGTGTCAGCCCTGACTTCCTGCTTGTTCAGGAGAGAGGAGAGTCCTCCAGATGTGCCTTGAGGCATCTGTACTGGGAGGTTTAACTCTTGCTGTGGTCACAGGGGAGAGTCAGTGCCCAGGTAACACAGTCAGAAAATGCTTCAGTGTGAAGCCCAAACACCAGCGTGAGCTACCTGATCCAATCCATGTGAAATATGTCCTTCAGCACTGACTTTTCCTCCTGGTTTCTGTGGAGATGGATGAGCTATCTCCTTATTTGTAACTGCAACTCTTCTGAAAGAAGGGGAACGTGAATGAAAATGCACAATAACGTTGACAACTATATTTTTTTACTTAATTAAAAAGATATACCCTGTTCTTGAGACAAACTCAAGGGATCACACTGCTGATAAGCAAATTCTGACAGTGGTTGTTTTCTTAATTCTAAATGTGCAGCAAGGGGCTAACTTTGTGTGTTTTTCTTCTAATGAAATAGTCACAAATTGTGTTTAATCCACTGAAGTCAATGGCATTGCCCACAATGGAGTGGACAAACTCCACTGACATCGGAGCAGTTGGGTTTTGCCCAAACTGCAGCTCAAGGGACTTCTCACAGTGAACCTGAGGATGAAAATAAACATCTCTCTAGCGTGTCTTACACTTCAAGCAAACCTCTTTGAGGTGGGTAAGCTGTGATTGGGCTCTGTAAGTCAACTCAATTGTAGAAGCACTGAAATGAAAAAGAAAAATCACAATGACTTCCTCAGCAGTGGACTTGCCACGAATTAGTGCATGTGTTGTCACTATTCAGTAGTAAGGCACAGCAAAAATACACTTTGATTGTCAGCTAAATGAAGTTGTGCTTTAAAGTCTTTTCTTTCTGGATTTCTTGTCCTTTCTGAACCAGGAAAGTCATGAAAGGTTTTTATAATTTTGGACAGCAATGTGTGTATAGTACAAGTTTTCTCATACAATTGCCACTAAGTAATAGTGTCTTGCAGCCTTAGCATTTCATTTCACTTGTAAGAATAAAAATGTGTTTATAAAAGTTAGAGGTTTTAGCATATAGGTCATTGGATTGTTTGCTTTGTTAAAATTTGCAGTTTTCTGATGAGTGTCCCTGGTCATGGAATACTAGAATTAGACACGCAGAATAAGGATTGACATTCTGAATTCAGGTAAAAATCTTCTGAAAAATATATCTTTAAAATGTCCTTTTTTAAAATTTTCTAAAATATTGGGACGATATTGTGGACAAGCTTGGGACAAAATGTGCATTTAATTTTTGCCAACGTGGCAAAATGACAAGCTGGACAGTTTAACTTGTGAAGTCTGCAGGAAAAACAAGACTCTGCAACTTTTTTACCTGCTACTTCAGCCCCACCAAACCATCACCTTTAGCAATGTGGCATGTTCATGCCTGCAAAGCTGGAAGGGAGGATGTCTATATTTACAGTTCTGTAATGTTGACTTAAAGATAAGAATCTTCATTGATTTTTGGGATTTTTTTGGTAGTTGTTCATCCTGTGCATGAATGGGTATGACTGTTTCTTAAGCTGGAGGAAGGAGATCAAAATGAGAAAGGCAAAGGTGTTTTTAACTGCAGTAGAAAGATTATTTGGAGGAGGAGGGAAAAAAAACCTCGTTCTCCTGGGACAGGGATAGAAAGATTTGATTTGCCAGCCAGTGAGACTGTTTGTCTATTGTGACCCAGTACATCCTTGGAATCATGCACTTTGCTCTGTTTCCATGAGGTCCAAGTGAAAAAAGGAAAACTAATTGCACAGTTAAATTTCACTATACCTGACATGTTATTCCCGTGTTATGTGAAATGAAAATTCTTCGGCTGGGACAAGGCAGGAGTTCAGCATTCAGTAGTAGGTACCTGCCAAATCTGAAGCCTTAGAAAAAGAGAGAGAGGAGAAAAGGGGAGATGATTTATTCCATCTCAATAAGGAATTTAACCATATGTAACAGCTGGACTACCTATGATTTTCTTACACGTGGATGTCTTCAGACGTGGCCAGAAATAATAATGCACTTTGGGTGTTCAGTGAGTATGAGAAACTTTTGCCCAAAACAGTAAAGAGAGAGAGGAAGCTTCAAGTCTTTTAAAGTGAGGTTTTCCATGAAAATACTGTCCCAAATAGCTACTGCATGGCAGCAGGGATAAACTAATGCTAGGGGACAGCCATTATGAGCATCACAACAACCTCTGACAGGTGCCAAATCAAGTCTCTAAATCAACCTCTGCTTTCAGAAGCTGCATATTCCCAAAAGGAATATTCACTCTTCTACTGTTATCTCCTGCTCCATCCTCTTCTACCTGCCAACAGCTGTGAAGGCTGGGGAGCTGCCTAGAAGGCTCTTTGCTGTCTAAATTAGTGGCAGGTTAATTTGGGAAGACTTCTTCAAAACTCTGAGAGGTGGCGGACATGCCATAATTCTGTCTCATTCATATTCTTCTTGTAAAGAGACTCTCTTTCAAAACATATATATTGGGGTACAGCTGATGGGCCAGGGTTGATATTTTTTTTTTCCTCTTGTTTCCCAGGCTAGTTCCCTATTTTCTAACCAGATGCTGGCAATCTGGCACCCAGGACTGTAACCATGCACTAATTTATTTTTATTTTTCTGGCACATAGTTCTATTAAGAGTATTGAAACAAAGCAGTTTTGGAAAAGTGGGGGATGGCTGTTCCTACTGGGGGGAATATGTCTGGAGCTGGAGAAGGTGTGGCAAGGATGGGAATGACAGTCATTAGGAAGCAAGAAGTCCTCTGGGCACAATTTTGAGCAGCTTTGACATGGTTCTAACCTGTAGCATGGAAAGGTAAAATGTCTTCCAGCTGCCTGCTGGATCTGGAGGCAAGAAATTTCAGCAGCCTTCCCCTGAGAGGCCCTGCAGAAACTATGTGCAGTAGCAGAGAGAGCTGCTTAAAGGAAGAAAATATGGAAGTTTTAAGAAAAGTTCCAGAAATGAATTTCTTTGGGTTCTGAGGTTCAGAAGAAAGCAAGGGATGGAAACTCTCTGGAAAAAAAAAAAAAATGAAAAGGGATCGTGCGAGCCTCAGTTCACTTTCCAAAATTACAGAGCCTGCCAGGGAGGTCTATGCAGGATTGCAGACCCAAGGGAGCAACAAACCCAGTTGGATTAAATTGGCTTTCCTGCCACCTCACTAAGACAAGTGGGAAGCCTGAGGTTTGTAACCTCCTTTTAAGTCTTCTCTGGACTTAAGTTGCTTGGAGCTTGTTTGCTTGTTCCCTTCCCCCCACCTTCCTGCCATTTAATAGGAAAATGAAGGATAAAACGCAGAGTCTCTCCTCTCCTATTAAAATACCCCAAAACAAGCACGGAACAGAGCAGAGAGAAACAACCGCAGTGCCCACTGGCCAAAACTCACAAGTAGCGTGTGCATATCTGAAATAGTTGGTGCGCTCGCGTAGGAAATCGCTGGATATTTTACACCTCTTGCAGCGGTTTAGTAACTGGCTGTGGAAGCTCATTCCCCACTTGAGAAAGTCATGAATTATACAGTTTTTACATCTGTTGAGCATGTTGTGCTTCTCAATCATCCAGCTCTACTGAGCCCTAAGTTTTCAGCCTTCACAATGAGATCACTGTTTTCAAGCACGTTCTAGTGGCATTTTGTCAAGCCATGTGTGTTTTCAGGATGGGGGCAGGGAGGGAGGAACAAAAGTATGCTGCTGTTTCACAGGATTACAATCTACTTTTCAGCCTACATAAAACTGTGGCTGACCCATCAGCAAGAAATATTCTTTGTTTACTACTTCTTCTTGAAATGATCCAACTTTTGTTAGGAAGAAGAGCATGAAAGGGAGGAATGTGTTTCTCACTTTTGATTTCAATACCTGAATATCTTAGGAAAACCCCAACCAAATAAAAAAATCACCAATCAAAAAAAAAAAGAAAACCCAAAACAAAAACAAACTAAAGCCACAAACACTCAGCCATTCTTATTCTTCTTCTTAATGCATTTATTTTACTCTGTGAAGATTCATTTTTGCTTCAGCTGTGTGTTGTTATGAGTTAAACTCTGCTATTGAATGAGAGCTGACCATGCCATCAGTGGAAATAAGGGAGATATAGCATTTTAATTTTGTTTCGATATTAGGAAACCACATACAGTAATTAGCAGGTGCTAAATCACACTGCCCCAGGTTCACAATAGATTCCATGCCCCTAAGAATAAACAACTTGGGAATGGCCAAGGAGGGAAAATCTTTGCAGAAATTATCTGCAGATAGTCTTTCCAGTAGAGGCAAACAGAGAAATTAATACATATATCTTCAGCCACCCAGGACTCATTGAGACCCTTCCAGGCTGAGCAATTCACGGGCAGATAATAATTCCTTCCACTGAATGCATTTGATCATTGCTATTGTGGCTGATTTTTTAAAGGGTTTTTTTTTTTTTTTTTTTTTTTTTTTTTTTTTTTTTTTTTTTTTTCCCCAGGAGATGGTTACTCCTCACTTAAAAATTTGCCAGCCATGATAACACTTCTCCTGGCTAAAATTCAGGTGCAGATAACACAAAAACAATAGCTGTAATTAAGGTTGACTGCTCGGTGCATAGGGGTAGCTCAAGATTTATGCATCTTTTGTATCAGCTTTTTGGATCTGGACTAAAATCCACTTGCTTGTATAGTTTTTACATTGTTTGAAAAAGACAATAGCCATTCTTTTCTGAGTAGAGAACAAGCACTGGTAGAAAGGCACTGAAAATTGTAGCCCCATGTAAAATAAGCTGGACTAGCAGTTGGATCAAAAATGTTCTTGCTTGAGAAATAGCAGGCGGAGAAAACCATTCCGAAGGCAAAACTCCTCTAAAGCACTTAGCCCCTCAGTGCTTAATTCAGGTAGTCTAAGTGATTGTAATTCATCTGTTTTCCCAGTCCTGTGAGTGTGCAGGGCCAGCTGGGCCCAGCTGGGCTGTGGGAGCTCCAGGAAGGAAAAGCTCTACTGCTCCCTGCCGTGTCCTGGGACAGATGTCAGACCTGCCTGTGGCTGATGCTGTCCCCACTGCCCAGGGCTGTGCAGAGGAATGGGCAGGGAAGAAATGGGGTTAAATAGGAGCCAAGGACATTGCTCTACAGACCCTACTTACCCCCTTAGCCCTAGTGATCACTGCTGCTCCCTGAGGTGCCCTGAGCCCCTTCCTGAAGTGCCCAGATCAGCTGCTGCTCTGTGGCTGTGCTGACATGCCCAGAGAAGTGTCTTGGCTGTGGGACTAATCTTGACAGGGAGATCTAGCTTAAGTTTGGCTGAGCGGAGTCCACACCCCTCAGCTAAACCTGACGCATTCCATCAGTTTTCTCTGTTAAGCTCAGGATAATCCTCACTGCACGGACTGGAGAAACTGCACTGCTGTCTCTTAGCCCATGTATGGAATACACTTAATTTTCTCTTCTTTTTCATCTCATTAGTATGTTTTGGCTGACGTCAGCAGCATCTTGGTGAAATTTTTCGGAGGATCAAAAACGAGTTGTTCGTACCCTGCTCTGGGATGTGATTATGTGACCCTGAGATTGGCTTAGCTGGTTAGAGCATGGTGTTAATAACACCAGGACTGGGGGTTCAATCACTGTATGGGCCATTCATTTATGGGTTGGACTTGATGATCCTTGAGGGTCCCTTCCAGCTCTGATACACACGAGGGTCCTGGTAAACCATGCAATTGATCGTTGGCTACATCTCTGCCTACAAAGACCCCACAGCAGCAGTTTCCACAGAAGCCCTAAAGAATGGTGACTTGTTATCACCCAGTACTGTCACTGGTGAAGAGCTAGGGCAAGGCATAGGAAAAAAAAATCCCTCTTTGGCCACAGTATGGCTGTGGTTGATGTTCTTGAAAATGCTTGCCCACTTGAAGCTAAATGCAGTCTGCATCTTGTTTTTATTCTAATTAAATTAAGCAAATCCCTTTCCATACAGAACATAACAAAGCTGAGGTCTGCTTCACCTGAATTTGGTTTAAGTTTTAGCTACATAAGCTCTCCAAGAGACTCTGATTAAACTTTAACATCTATGGTCCCTCTGCCCCTTCTGTTTAGATCACAACATTCAGTGTTTCCATTATACGATGGGCAACGCCCTGACCCTTGTATGATTTCTTTACCCTATTGCAAAATATTCTATGCAGCCAATTTTGCCAGGACGCAGAAATAATATTAAAGGTAGGGAAAAATAGCCTGTGACTGGAATTCTACTCGGCACATCTCAATTGAATGTAAATGGATGTGTAAAAATCAGAGCTGTCTGGGAAAAAAAAAAAAAAATCTGAAAGGGGATGAAGCTCACCAAAGAGGATTTCTCACTATAAATTACTAAACTGTATTTTGATTTTATGGTGAGCTCAGTCACCACAGAAGTTAAGAGGAGGGCGGCCTACGGGTTAACATTAGCTGCACTATTTGCTTCAGGACCCTGCCACAGAGAGAGGATGAGAAGCTGAGGCATCTCTGGTATCACCACTTGCATGTTAAATGGGATTCCCCCCTTGAAGATATTTTTTGCACTGTCAGAGGGAGGAAGAAGCAGCTGTGAAGCCAGGCTCGCCTCATGCCGACCGCGGAGCCCGCCCCACTCCCCTGGAAATCTGTGCCAGATGCAGGAAAGAAACGAGCAAGGTTTTCAAAGTGGACACTCAGCAGATGGGAGGGAACATTTTAGCAGCTAGAAAGCCTCGGGTAATTTCAACAGCTCTCGGCACTTGAAGCTGTTCTTCAACACAATGCGGCCTGAGTCCCTCAGGTGTGTAAAATAAAGCGCTGAATATCTTCCCTTCTACGTGGAAACCAGGCTTAAGAGCAGGATGCTGAAAGCCTCTTTTGATACGCTGTCTGCATGCTTGCTCTGAAGCAGAACTAGTAAGAGTGCTGGCTTTGGAGGAGCAGCAAGCTCAGGCAAGGAGGGATCTATGAGAAAGCAAAAATATCTCTCAATCTCTAAGACAGTTCAGTTTTTTGGGCTCGCTGTCCCCAGCAGGTACCTTGATTCCTCAGCCCAAAGGCGTGGCTGTTAGAACTGGGATTGATTGGTAAGAAAATGCAGCAGAAAAGCTTAAGAAATTCTTCATCTGCAAATATCAACAGAAAGGTTCAGCTAGAACGGGCTGAGCACTGAGAAGTCCAGCTTTATTTTCCGATTACTTTAAATGTCTCCGTAAAATCTTGTCTCTTAGGAACTCAGTTGAAATATTTTGGGCTCCTTTACCTATATACCAAAGAGGAAAATCAGAACAAAACACATCTTCAAAAGGATCCATTTCAGGAGAGGCTTTTCCCTTCTTTTGCAGAAAAGTGCTTTGGCTGAAAAAGTGTGACTACCTTCCTTATTGCACTGAGTATAGAAAGTTAACAAAGGGCATCTTGGCTCTGCCATGAGCACTCTTAGTGAAAGGACTCACTTCATCTCCCACTTTGGACCAAACCCACCCAGTGAACTCAGCCTTTGGTGTGTTCCACAGCCGGTAGTGGATACAAGCTGAAGACAAAAAAAAAAAAAATGAAACAGGTGTGTAAGGAGGCAAAGAATAGGGGCAGAAACTGGGACAAGGTTATGGATCTGCTGAGAAAGAAGATGATTCTTCAGCTGGGAAGTAAATGACAATTTGAAAGGAGAGAGAGAAAACAAGGACCCAAGCTAAAGGGAAAATGTATATTTTTCTGGTTCCTTCCTGGGTTTCAGTAATAGACTTAGGTTCTCTGGTCCTCCACCACGGCCATCTTTTTAGTGCTCTAATTTCTTGACTCACTAACTGATAAACAATTTTAATGACATAATACCAGGGATGTTTTCTGAAGAGCTTTTCATATTTTCTATCTTGCTGTGTTGTAGTAAATTGCAGTTTTTTAGACACAGCTGCTACCTCCTCCAAGCACGTATATAGTGTTAAGGTAGGCTGGATGTTCAAGTCTGAAGGTTGGGTCAGAGAACTCCTGCCATCAGTAATACGCTTGTTTTTCTCTTGTACAATGTGTGCTTCATGAACAATGGGTTGAAGCTATACCCTTATTCCAATTTACATCAGCATTGGATGTAAGTGGAAATACTATATATATCACTGTGGATTGAGACATTAATTCTTATATTTGATTATCTGGCTGTCATGGATATATTTTGTATCTGAGCTGAACACAATATAGGAAATTATATTAGGAATATCTCTTTTCTTGGGTTTCTCAGGTGGACACCATCAATCTTTTCCTATAAGCCATACCCAGGGGACCCTGGGCACTGAGAATTAGTTAAGGTGCTGCAGCCCTCTGGTTGCAAAATTGGTCTTCATAGGAAAATTCTCCTTTGTCTTTCACAGTCAACAAGGTCATGGACTGCTTTTCTGAAAACTACCCAGGCTAAAATGTGTATTAAAAACTCTTGCCCACATAGTTCCTAACAAAGTTCAAACACAGTGCTCGGCAAACACTGGCTTTAGTGCTGTGGTCTGCTGGCTGAGAACTGAACTCCCAACAATCATTTAAACAGAAGCTTAAACAGAGGCATTCCCTCAGTCCAGCACAAAGACACCCAATTATCATAATGACAGCAAATGGTGTGCAGTCTGGGGAAAATAGCTATGATCATATGTTTGAATGCATTACTGAGCATTAAGCATTTAACTGCTCCGCCAAGTCCTCTCCTTCTCTTTGTTGCCATGGCCATTTCTAATTTGGGTTATACTTGGTACAAAACTTTTCAGCACCTTCTTGTGGCTCTGTGGGTTTTGTGGACGTTGTGGATCGTGGTTGGTCTTCCTTTGGGAAAGCTTAATTCTGTAATGTCAGGTTGTGGGAAAAACAATAATGCCAGTAACTAATCTGCAAACAGTGTATTTCTGAAAGGCAGAAATTTACGTGCAGAATTCTGCTTTTATTTGATCCATGCCTTTCTTTTGTGTTTCTTCCATGCCTCTTGAAATCCCCACTTCGTTGCTACAAGGCTGAATTAAGGGATACCAAGAAATATTTTTTTTTTCTGAGGAATTTTCAACCTGCAAGATCTAGATTCTGGAAGTAAGCAAAACTCTCTGTGGAAACAGTACAGTAGCATAACAGTACGTTTTGTCATGTTTGATATTGTATTTCTCTGAGTCTTGCTTATTTAACGTTCAGATATAGAGGACAAGGCACTTAAAATTGAAGTGATGCAAGATCTAGAAATAAAGATTGTATTTGGACCAATAGCATCTAAATGTAGGATGATTCTAGTAAAAAGAGAAAAATCTCCCACAGAAAGAGCTGTTTCTCTTTACTTTTAATTCCCTGAGTTTTCTCTTTTTTTCCCTCTTAGTAGTTTTAAGTTCAAAAACTTAATACCTTTTGCAGAAAAAAAAAATCCACAATATTACAATAGCAAAAACACCATGTCCTTTATAATGGAACACCTATTCAGGATATCAGTAAGTTAGATGAGCCTTTCATGAAAGCATAACAAAAAAAGAGGGAGAGCTGTGCTTATCATCTATAGGAACACCTCCCAGACAAATTACAAATAAGGGCAGCTCTGACGCTGCATTCCATTTCACTGGCTTCTACCAAATATATAGAAGAGAGTGTTGAGCATGCTCATGATCTGGATTAAATCAGGAAGGTCATCTAAAGGCAGATTTAGATCTAAGGAGAACTAGGACTTGGAAAATTGCCTTTAATCTGGCCTGCAGTACTGTAACAGCTTTATAAAGAGTGTAATCTGAATGACTTCTGAATGCTGCTGATCAGAAATAAAAGTTCTTTGGGGTTCTTTAATCCTGCTAAGAGGAGTGCCCCCTTCTTTTGATTAGGTGGTTTAAAAGAAAAATTGTTTTGCAAACCACAGCCTGTAGGTGATAGAATATTTCCATGAAAACTATTCATGGAAAAAACTACAATTTCCATATTCTTCCTTCATTCCCTTCTGCCATTAAGAGAAAAGGAAAATCCCACTGACATTATCTGATTTAAATAATTCTCCTGGAAAAAAAAAATAGATTCAGCATAAAAAGTGGACTTGCATAACTTTTAATATAAAAATTGCATCAAATTTTGACAGGGATAGAGTAGAGACAGTGAATTCAAAAGATGTCACACTTTTCTCGGATTGAAGTGCTGTTTGCCAAAAAATGAAAGGCCTGGAAGTTCTTGTGTGGGGTACTAAAACCTCGAGGACAACATATTCAAGTAAAAACAAATCAGAACCAAAACCCAGAGCCCAAAACAAGCTGGAAGGGCTCTTTCAGTCATCAGCTGGAAGAAAGGTGATCATTGTAACCCGGTTTGAGTTTTTACCCAATTGATATGATATTGATATCCTCTCTGCACCTCCTTCCAAGTCTGTCTTTTCAGGATACTTGAAGAACATGACAAATCAGGCCAGGTGGAAAGCAGACCCCTTCCTCACACTCTGCATACAGAGTTACTCCCATGTGTAACTCCCTCATGTGTTACTAAATCAACCTTCAGATGGTGAGCTGAACTCGCTCCATAGCCCTTCATGACACTAGAATGGTCCAGATGGAGCTGTGTAGGACCTGAAATCTTGGTATCACCTAGTTCCTCTTAACTTCAAAATACTTTTGAGCATTCTCACTTTTGTGTCTTAATCAAAATTATCAAATTAATCAAATAATCAATATAATCAAATTAATGCCCCGGGAATCACTTCTGGATGAAGCCTCATGCTCAAATCTCCTTTGCTCTGGGATCTGCTCTTCAGCACGTTGGCTTCAGTGTGAAATAAGCACAAACTAAAGAGCTGCTATGAATGGGCCCTGTTCCAGAATAGGGGCCTTCCCTGAACATTCAGAGCAGCCTTTCTGACTGGCCCCTGTGATTATTCTCTGAGCACAAATAGCTGGCCTTATAAAATTGCCAAAATCACGGATAGCATGAGTTTTTCCTCACATACTGTTAAATCAGTCATGCAAGCAAAACTGAAGTTCTACATCTAAATCTGCAGGAAGTTCGAAGCACAAACTGGATGAACCCTACTTGGATTTAGGTTTTCTTTTCTTCCAGGAAGAAAACACGTGTTTTGGGCTCACACGTGTTCTCACATATGCCATAAGAGTACAGTAAAGCAGAGCCAAAATTTAAAGTGGTAGTTAGTGTGCCATTTTTTTTCTGCCAAAATTAAAATTATTTGGCCCTACACATGCTTACACAAGATGTTACTGCTTTTAGTTTAGGCCCTCATTGTAGTAATAACTTATCTCTGATAGATAATTCATTTCTGAGAGTATTGAAACCAGGACTTCACAGAAAAATGGTCTCAGTCAGAGGAAAGTTAAAGGGTTGATTTAGGAATTAGGTGATGCAAACCTGTACCCTCTGTTAGCCTGTGATGAGTGTGAGATGTTCAATGATGTGTTTTCTCACGTAAGCAGCAGTGAATCTATGCAAGCAAACTCATTTGCACTTACATTTTATACGTCTCCGTCGTTGTATTTTTTCCTGCCTAACTAAATTTTAACTTTCTGTTGGTAGAAATGAAACCACCAACCTGCTGGCAAACTCTGCTGCCGCATTTTGATTGTACTTGCAGTGGTAGCTCTCCTGAGGAATGCCCCTCCAGTGAGAATAAGGGAACCTCAACACCTCACAGGGTACTCTCACACCCTCTCTGTTTAAGTTGTGATAATCACTGGGAAGAGCATCAAGTGCTCCACTAATAACATTGAATCAACTCCACAAACCTACCTATTTCTCAAAACCTTTGAGGTTACCTGAGGGTTTTCACAAGCTTCACCAGGCTCTAGATCCTGCCTGAGCAGGTTTTGATCTCCAAAAAGAGTAATACCAGTCAAAACCACTGTATCACCCAGCTTCCCTTCTGGGATCTATCCAGTGACCTTGTCAGAGGAGTGTTGGTGAGCAAGGAGAGGGACAGAAAAGCTGTCTACTTCTTGGGCCAGCTGAAAGCTGTAATTAGATAAATTTCTGAATTATACTGGAAAGGTGTGCTTCATAACACCCTTGGTGATTGCACTGTAATTAGTGTGTTTTAATTAGGCATCAAATAAGTTGCTGTCTTCTACCAGCTATTCATCTCTCAACAATATCTCCCCAGCAGCAGCTGCATCAAACAAGTTTTATTTTCACAGCAAAGGTGTATTAAAAAGGAGGAAAAAGATCCCACCCCACAGAAGAGTACTGACTTTAGCTAAGACTGGCCTGGCTGAGGGGTGAAACTTGATGATCAATAACAACAGAAAACACTGGGTGGGGGGAAAAACATGACACATATCCCAAGAGGAATAAGAAAGTATGTCCTGCTTATATGGTTAATCTTCTCTGTAGGCTTGCTCTGCAAATTTAAGGATGATTAAATTTCAGATATGCTGTTTCTTGTTTTTTCTGGCAACAATAAACTTCAATTTGAGGGAGGTGGGGGAGGGAGAGGCTGAGTGGGGAGAAAGAGCCACAGTAAAGTGTCTGCTGTCCATGTAGTCTTGCCAGACTGCTGTCTCAATTGAGAGCTGTGATCGAGATTTATTGGGCTTAAAATATGAAACAGACCTTTCATGTTGGAATTCTAAATATCTTCTTAAGCAGTAGTGAGTACCACCAAATGCTTAAAGGCAGCACACTAGAGTTCAAATCCACACAATGGTTTCTTCTCTCTTGCGAGCCAGCAGATTGCAGGAATCTTGCTCCATCTTCTTATGCTTGGACTGGGGGAAGAGTATGTTGAATGTTATTGTCATTGTCTGAAAATCACTTTGTCTTTTTATATTAGATTTTGGCTCAGATGGTTGAGATTGCTTATGTTTGAACATGTGCATTGAATGGGCAGGTTTATCACTTAAGTTAATAAAGAAAATGCTTGAATGTGTGCAAGATGTTTGCATCTTGGTAGCACATTTTATTAAACTCTTAGTGATGTAGTAGGAGCAGGAACAGCTTGGAAAAGATCTGGGCTGTTTTTCATGCCACTTTGCCAGCCTCCTGTTCTTCTGTTATGCCAACAGCGATGTTCTATGGGAAAAATAAAGCTGCCTGCTGGAGAAATAAATCCAGAGCCAAAGTTTCCTCTGTGGACCTCAAGGCTTAGAGAGCAAAATGCAGAAACTGCCTTCCCTCACTATCATTATGTTTTATAAGTATATTCAGAAGAACTCATCTTCTCCTTTATTTAGGAGATTTATTTAGTAGGTGCAGCAATGAGAACATATTAGGATTGTTAGGCTGTACAGCACTGTTTATGCTGAGATCTGACCAAGCTGCAGGTCAGATAGAAATTACATTGAACTTGTGGTATCAAATATTTGATTACTTCAGATTTAATAATTGAATGGAGTTCCAATCAGCCATTAAAGACTGGATAACAGGGTTTTTTGTAACTTGGAAGAAATCGGTCTTCAGTAGCAGTTCTATCAATGACCTGTGGACCAAGTGGCCTATTGAGTGTCCACTGCACCTGTGCTCAAGGACTTTGTTTTCACCATCGGTCCCGGTGGCATAAGGTAAGAGAGAAAAGATAGGAGAGCAAATACTACATGCCATAGGAAAAAGAGTAAAAATTTCTATATTTTTCTTTCTGTCATGAAGAATATCACGCAGAAGGAATTAAAGAGATAGAAACAAGTAAAAAAGCCCCTTTTTCTGCTGACTGGTAGATACACAACACCTGATCCGCAGGGTTTGTCACCTGAATCGAGTTTCTCCTTTGAAGATGCTGTATTTCAGTAATGCTCACAAGACTGTTACACCCCTTTTCATCAGCAGGTATACCCTTTCAGAAATGAGGCTGTATCTCATTTGATTAGTCCATGTCAGTCTTCCATAATAGACTAACATGAATGCAGGGTGCCAGAGGCTTTGTCCTGAGCAATTCAGTTGTTAACTCCTGAAATAAACAATATTGACATGACTCCTTGGGTTGAAAAGGCCACCAGTAAGATCTTGGAGGTGTTATCCTGACCATTTCTAGCTGGAGATTTGATGATGCCTGTGGTGCAAGAACATTTCAGTAGTGCTCCATTCCTCAGGCTTTAGAATTCTGCACCAAGAATGTAACATACAGGTTGCTCTGTAGTTTACCCTTCCCAGTGAGAAACTGGAGGGCTGAATTCAGATTTGCTTAAAATAGCTTGAGATATTTTTAGCTGATGGGTGATGATACTTTTGAAGCTGACTGCAATCCTGTGAAGGATCCTTCACTCTGCCACCACTGCTCCAGGGCCCAGGTCTGCTAACATTTCTGGCATGCTGAGGAGCTCATAATTTACACAGTATTTCGACTTGGAGTGGGTTGAAGAGTGATGAAGATAGAATGGATTCAGTATAACTGTTCTTGATTTTAATCAGTTATACATCTCTTCTAGTTTGAATAGCCTTCACTGGGCAGGTCATTTATGGTTTTGCATTGTGAGCTTTATTTCTTTTCTTTACTCGTATTTGTTGGGCCAGATTTAGAGCAAAAACCACTGTTCTCATTAATTGGAGAAAACATTCTAGCAGGATGTACTTCAGTTTTGTCTGTCACTGTCAGTGATATTTCAAGTCATGATAAAATTAGTGGTTTCTCTAAAATGCGTGTATGGTTTTCTTTATACCGTACTTTAGATGCTGTTTCTGTCAGGATACCAAAAGTACTGCTTAATAGTTAGCAAATTTGATGTGAATATAAAACCCATGGAAATCCAAAGCCCCTATGAATGCTATAGGAAAGGAGAAATGTGAGTTTTCTGTGCATAATAAGCACTGTGGATGTGCTGTATTATTCATTCATCATCACTGGAGGAAGGCTTAAGCTTTGCTGCAGAGTAAAAAATAAATAAATTGCAAGGAAAAGGGAAAAAAAATTAGAGAAAACTCCATATGTGTTGGATTTATTCTCTGATTTGATATGCACAGCTGAGTAGCTGGTGGTCCAATTATTGGTCTAAAATGTTAGGTCTGGGATAATGAACATACTTCGGACTGGTTGCATTCCCTATGCAATGACCCTGATCCGCTTCTCATTTCTTGTGTGATGTATGCTGCGTGGCACTATAGCTCACCAGTGGTCTGACATTTGCATTAGGCAGCAATAGGATTCCTGGATATAGGAAGAATGACAATAGCCAGTGTGGGAAGGAATGGGTGACAGTCAGGACACCAAACAGATGTAAAATATCTTGTCATTCCTCTTAACAGCTGTCAATCACAGGCCCTTACTAAATCAGACACCCCTGAGGGTGAGAGAGACTCTGTTGTCATCGTATTTTCACAGAAGCTTCCCAGCAGGAAGCATGGTGTGACAGCTTACCTGGGAAACCCAGGCTCCTGCAACCCAACAAGTCTAAAAACAAACAAGCATGGAAAGTGGGAGCTCCTTTCTCTTCGGGGAGGCCTCGTGGCCTCACTGGAGGACTGGACACAATGGACTGATCAACCAATTTGTATCAATTCCCATTAGGGTCAGATCAGCTCGTGTTATCCTATTAGCTTGCAGCAACTAGAGAAACACACAGAGGGGTCTGTGTTCTGAAGGGCAGGACAAAGCCTAGTTATGCTTTTTTTCCCCCCTCTTCCCTCCAATGGGATTACAATGGTGCCTGTTGTCTCCCTTTGTTTTGGAGCTCCTTGATTGACAATAATACCCTGGGAGATGTCACTGTCCTTGCTCCATGCATTGTAACAGCCTGGAGTGCCAAGGGTGCTTTAGGACCTTCGTCCCCTCCCTTTCTTCAGGTGTTGTAAACATCTGTCACTGCTCCACAAAGACGACCTCTTGTTGAGCTTACATGTCTGATGCTCTATCACTCAGTGTCTGAGGAAGATGCAAGAGAAAACTTTAGGTGGTGACATGAATAGAGGGCAAAGAAATAGGGCAACTTTATTATGGACTATCATCTCAAAGTAGCATGTGTGGAATGTCAATTTAATAATAGAATTGACAGCTTTTCTCTGGTTTCCGCAATGTCACAAGTGTTTCTTTGACAGTTTAAAAAATAGGCCCTTTGTGGCAGGCAGTGAGTGGCACTACATACATTTGTGAATGCCCTGCATAACTGAGATTCCCCCAAATGCCACTGTCCTAAGACCAGCCCCAAGAATCCTTCTGCATTGACTCGGGGAAGTGGTGCATGGAAATGTCGTGGACCTAAGCAATGTGAAATACGGTGTACAGTAGCTGGGAGGATTCGGGTCACCTAAAGAGATGCTGAGTTACCATTCTGTCAGGAGGGGATTTCTAAATCAAAGAGGATGCATGTGTCATGCCAAACACTGCTAAATAGCTGGCAATAAATTTTCAAATGACTGGTGAATTTTTTCCCCTGTTTTTCATTCAATGAGCACTCACAGAAACCTTCCACTTGTTCACAATAGAAAAACACTAGTGACAAAACTAGAGGTTTGTGACTTTTTCCATTTTTCAACCAAAAGGTGGAAGAAATAAAAAGGCAGAAATTTACGTGATTTTTCTCTGGTTTGTTTTTTATCTGGGGAGGAAGTTCCAACTAGTTCCTCTGGTTTTGAGCTGATGAACACAGCTGTTCTAGAAAGCAAGGGACATAGTCTGGGGAATAATATTGCTCCTCTACAGGCTGCAAACACAAGAATAAATAAGAGATCTCTTTTTAATATGTTCTTTTCAGTGTTGAATCTGACATGAATAATCTTAGCAGAGAGAAAAGCACATTTCATAACCTGTCTGCAATTCCGAAACCATGAACTTAAAGACTTTTTTTTTTTTCTTAATTACAACTCTAAAATGACAAGCAGGTACCACTTTTTTTTTTTTTTTTTTTTTTTTTTTTTTTTTTTTTTTTTGGTCAGTTGAGGGATTCTTCTTCCTCTTTGGAGGAACAGAATTCTTCTAGTAAAGAAAAGGCAACTGAGTAGGGTGGAAAATAGAATAAAATTAAAACAATAATGTCTGTATTTTGGAAATGATGCCTGATAGCATAATTTACCTTTCTCTGTGGGCATGGACTTTATAATTAATTTTGGCTTCTAAGTTTGTACAGTTTGTCTGTAAATCTAAGGAGAGAGCCATCCAACTAGCCTTTACTTATTTTCATGTAAGAGTCTGCCAACATATACTGAGAAATATATTGAAAACTTAAAACAATATGAAAAAGAAAAACCCCGTTTCCTTACCATTTGGTGCATGTTAAATTGGTTCCCCTTCAAAGATGCTACTTACAGTGACTGGTTGAAATTGAAAAGCTAAGTCAAGGGAAACACATCGAAATTGAGAACCCTTATACCTCCACACAGCAAACAATCTCTGTTTATCTCCCTGTCATGTGTTGGAAGAAAGCAATAATTCTGTCTGAATCGAAATCCATTTGTTCAAACAACATGCAAAATAGCCTTAAGTTTTCCTCCTCTGGCAATTTCACGAGGAAAGCAATTACTTGTGTCTGTTACGAGATTTGTCCCATTTCTCAAATGCCAGACACACATACTTCAAGTCAGACTATTCGGTAACTTTTAAAATTTTGAATTGAGTGACATTTGGACTTGTGACAGAAAGATAGCCTATGGGTGTGTTCATTCTTCTGGAAGGAAGGGATCTTTTACGGCTCCTGTGGTGTCAAAATTTACTAGTAGGTGCACTAACTTTTCTCTTTTTTTTGTGTGAAGGTTTTATACATTATGAAAGAAAAATCTTTCTTTACCTGGTTACATTATGAAAGAAAACTCTTTCTTTACCTGGTTCTCAGAGGTTAACATGAACATTTCTTCTCTGATTCTTCCATTTATTATAGTTTAGAATTAGATCATTAGTGAACTTGTAAAATATAATTTACATTGTTTGTTTCCCTTTTAAACAGTCAACATCTTTGAAGTGAAAGCTTAAGTCAGACAAGCTTAGCTCAAAAAAAAGGCATAGCTTTACAGTGCTGTCACTACAAGGAGCTGAACCACAGCCAGTTTAGGCAGCATTATATCATTGGAATTAAACTGGTTTCCTGTCCTCTTGAGAGAAAGTCTTTAAAAAAGAGAGTGGAGAAGAAAACAATATTCTTCTTGTTTGACTTTTCAGCTTTATGGCCCTGTGCAGCCCCCCTGTCACTTCCATTATCCAAAGAAGTATGTTTCTTTGTTTGGGCATCCAGGGCTTCTAACTGGATGTTGTCTCTGTTGAGATCTTTATGGCTACATTACATGGGGTGGTTGTGTTGTGTACAGCAAGAAACTCATCCCCACGGTAGCTGCAGAAGAGGTTCTGTCACTGGTGGAGGCAAACTCCCTCAGAACAGATTTTTTGTAATTTTTTTGTCAGAATTTTTTTAATTGAATTTTTAAAATTTACAGATCCTTCAGGTCTATACCCAAGACACCGACAGGAACAGGGAGACCTTGACAGGCTTTTTCCTGGGCCATAAAAGTTGGTACAGACTGTGCCTCTAAGCCCAACTTGCTCGTAGTGCAATCTAATCCTGCCAAGGGGTTAAGATGAAAATGCCCCGTACTGTCTGGATGGACATAAATGCTCTCCAAATACCTATTTTTTTTTTTTTTTGAGTCTAGAAAGACCGAGAAGGCATGAATTGACTTTTGGATCTGATCATGTTTTGAGGGGCTGACAGGAAAAAGAAAACCAGACAGTCTAGCCCTTACTCATGCCTCTCTGGTCACAAAATAAAATTTGGTTCAAGGAACAACTAAGAACACATTTCTGAGAGTTTTAGTCTGCTTCCTGTGTGTAAACACAAGAAAAAGGAGACTTTATCAGACATGTTGCTCAAAAACCAGTTTGTCTATATCTAATTTGAAGACAGGGTTTCAGTCAGCTTGACCTCACAGTTAAATAAGGCTGGTGGTCTCAATCTGACACCTAATTAGTATTTCCCCACCTTGCCATTATCCTGTCTGCAGTTTGGCATGATCTGTGATTTCTCCTCAGGAGACCCCAAGTTGTGCAACGCTGAGGCTCCTTTGGGTCGGGAGAGGAAGCTCAGCTGAGCTCCAAAGGGAAGTTCACAGAGACTCTGTCCACGCTCAGCCTCCACCATCAGCCTCACACTCTCACCATTAAACTGGAAAAATAACTAATGAAAGCCTGGAGAGCGCAGCTTAGCTCCAGTGAGAGGGAACACAGCATGCAGCAGTTGTGGAGGCTGAACTCCCAGCGAACTGTGAGGAGCTTCCAGGGTACTTCCAGCTGTTCCCCCACCGCCCATTTGCTCCGTGCCTGGAAGGTTGCTGGACTCCTCGCAACTGCTAATTGGTAATGATAGCACAGCAAGCAGAGCAGAGAGGCTGTGCAGTTGTAAAGCTCTCCACAAGTGCCAGTAAAGCCACTCTGGGGTAAAGTGCTTGACATCCCAATTCACAGAATTAATTTTGCACGTTTTATCTGTGGGGAGAAAACAAAGATTTTCAGACTAAAAATAGTGTTCATGTCCTTATTCTTTAGCTTTTGTGGCCATTTTTTCCTTTTGATTTTATTTTAACCCCATCACTTTGCTTTACCTGAGTAAAATTGGAGCTTTTGCTGAAGCATAAAAAAATCTTTTTAAATGCTTAGAAGTTGTGTGTGGGCAAAATGTTAGCACTTGTCACTTCACGACATAAATTTGATATATTGAATGAAAGGAAAAAATTCCTTTCAAATAGAGAAATTTCTGTAATCTACCACTTAGGACTTGTATAGTACATGCTTCAGGCACAGGGTGAGGTGATGATGATTGAAAGTTATTGGAAAATTAGAGGAAAACTTACCTGAACTAGCACAATGAACAAAATACTCCACCAAATGAATGCAGTTCTAGTCACTGACTACTACAAAAGCTACTGCCCCTGATTCATCCAGTCTTAGTCCTTGCTCCCTGACAAGAAGGCCTAGGAATCACTCCTGTTGGCTGGACTGAAACAGCAATCACTTTGTTTTAGAGATGATAAAAATTTAGGTCTTTTATACCATGAAGGAAACCTTCCCTGTCTTATCCTGCATTCCCTCTGCTGTGAGGAAAGCCATGCTCAATTCTTCCTTTATCTTCTAGGCCTACATGGATTCAATTCTTTCTAACTTTGCAGAATACACCCTTTCTGTGCAGATTCTGCCATTACATCCCTTAAAATCCTCCTTCTCCTCTTACAGATACTTCATTTTCTTCTCTCTTGCCAGTAGTATGGAATCACAGAGTCATTTAGGTTGAAAAAAAAAACCTTTCAGATCATTAAGTATAAATCTTACATGGCCAAGTCCCCAAGTGCCACATCCACACTTTTTCAACACTTCCAGGCCTGAGCCTTCTTTTCTCCAGGCTAAACACCCTGAGTCACTCCTGATCACATTTGTGCTCCACACCCTTCCCCAGCTCCATTGCCCTACTCTGGACTCGCTCCAGCCCCTCAATGTCATTGTTAGAGTGAGGAGCCCAAAACTGAACACAGGAATTGAACTGTGACCTCCCCAGTGCTGAGCACGGAGGGACAGTCACTGCCCTGCTCCTGCTGGTCACTCCATTCATGATCCAGGCCAGGATGCCTTTGGCCTCCTTGCCCACCTGGGCACACTCTGGTCAGGCTCTGTTGACAGCACCCCCAGATCCCTTTCTGCCAGGGAAACACTAGGCCTGACAATTTCTAGCTGATGTGATCTGGAGACAGCTGGTTAAAGGCCCAACATGCCCATCAGGTCGCTCAACCCTGTTGGCCTGACCTGTCATGCCAGGTGTGTGAGGGAGGAACAGGCTGGGGACACACAGCACTGTCCTCACACCAGCAAATGCCTTGGGTGAGGAAGATCACCTCTTACAGAGAGGCTTCTCCAGCTCCTGCCCTGTACACCCACTCAATTCCTCCATGCTTTTTAAATCCCTTAGGTTAGAGAAGTTGAGCATCTGCAGACACAGGGCCCTGTTGGCAGCTAGTAATCACCATGTGCAGGGCTTCCAAATTCACGCCTTGACCTGGCACTGGCTCTGGGACTCACACTGGGGTGTGTTGGGTTATTTCTGTCTGCTTTCCAGTAGTCTTCGCTGACACCTCAGCTGATTTTCCCCTCTGCAACTGATACCCCACATGCTGGAGCACACTGGGGGCACTCCCAGCTGCACTGGAGCGGAGATCATGGCTGGATGTGAGGAAGACCAGGCTGTGGTGGAACCCCTTCCATGCTGCAGGACCCTGTGGGGCCCTCCTGCACCAGGAGCAGCTGGTGAGCAGATCACAGATGAGAGAAACAGCATAACATATGAGCTTAGAGAAAAAGAGGGTGTGTGCTTTGCTGCAACACAAATGCTAAATGCCAGGATGGCTTTTTCTGGGGGAGGAGGGAGAAGATACTTAAGGTGGTGTTAGGTGAGCAGGTCTCCAGAGCAACACGCATGATTTGACACAGACTTTCCTTGTACCAAATTCTTTAGAAAGAGGTGCTTATCTCTGAAAATTAAGCCCTGAGCAGTGCTACACGTGCAAACCCTCCTGCTTCTAATAAATGTTAAATCTTCTGAAACATCATGGAAAACAACATGGAGATAGAACAATGTCACAATAAGCTAGCCAAGATGATGAGTTCGTGTACCAACTCTCCCTCTGTAGAACAAGACATAGCAGCGCAGTAAACCAATTTCCCCAGTGCCTGCGTAGGGCTCTTGTATTTGTACCAAGCGCATTGTAACCCTCAGAAAGTCCCCACGAAGTAATGAATGCTCCCAGGGGGTGACACGAGGTTTAGAGAGTCAAAATAAGGTACCAAATTTGGCCACCTGGTAACTTGCTGCTTCGTGAAAATGGTCTCCCCACTTCCCTTGGGCTGGTACTGGGATTCATCTCACACCTTGATGAGTTCAGGTGATTCTGCTCTCCAAACTGATATGAGAGGAAATGCGTTCCTCTCTCTTGTTGATTGATTTTCTGTCAGTGGGGTTCAGAAAATAGCTGGGGTGAGGGCAAGAGAGGTGATGGCAACTCAAAGCAAAAAAATATGCGAGAAGTGGGGCTATTTCTGTTACAAAAAGAGAATCTTCATTTAGTGACGGGTAATGATTTTCTGAAGCGGGGCTTTTCTTAGCAACACTCCCACTTGTTCAAAACCAAAAAGGAAGAAATCATGTTGCAAAACTTCCCCTGAAGTGCCTGAACTCAGGTTACAGCAGGGCAGTGGCTGAACAGACTGGGTTTGAGATTGAATTCAAGTCTTGAAGGGTGAGGATGACACCGTACCTTTGAGATCATCCTTCCTCCCTCTCCTAAGCTTTTGTTCTATTTTGTTGTTCTCAATTCCATAAAAGGAGACTACAGGAAGAGAGAATTTTTCCTGCCCTTGATTATATTCCATTAAATACACATGCTCCCAAACACACTCAGTTCCTTCTACAGTAGTGACTCATCAAGCATTACAGTAGAAAATAGTTATGTGTTACATGCTGTGGAGAGTGGAAAAGAATGTGATTGTGCAATTAAAGTCTCTGTATTCGAGCACTTGAGATGGAGAGCTAAGCTAAAATTACATATAAAACATTAATTTATCCATTTCCTGACTATAATTCTTTGACTGTCCAAGCAGATGGTTGCACTAACACGGAGTGGGTGGGTTTTTCTCATGTAAAATAGCAAGTTTTAGGTTGTTCCTAATAATTTAATTATTACTGTGTCCTTAACCACAAATAATTTCATTCATTAACTTCAGTCTTGGCTTTCCCTAGGGTATGATTATTATGAAGTAGATCATATTTTAATCTGATCAAATGTTCTGCGCATTAAAATAATACAGATATTTGCAAACAATATCAGTTATAGATTTGAGTCAAATTTAAAGTGACTTATCCAAATTTTGACATTTGGGTGAGATGTCCATATTTTGGGAAGGAGGGAGTCTGATTTGAGAGCAGCTGTTTGGAAATAAACACCCTCAGATGCTGTCTTTAGTAACCACAAATCAGATATTTCTGCTCCAAGAGAGGCTTCTTTCATACTAAAAGAAACATGTTGTCTGAAGTAGAATTTTTCTTACAGCAACACTGCCATTTGTTAAAGAGCAGAACAAAAAATATTTAAGTGATTTTAAATGAATTTCACGTTTACCTAGAGAAAAAAAACTTCAGCCCAACCATCTGCAGGAAAAGGCCACTATAATTCACGTTTCTATAAACATGCTGTGATGACAGGATTTTTAATACCGCACCTGAAGGAAAAAGATAGTGTACAAATGTAGTGCACCTGCTGGCTTGGGTGTTTATATGATCAGCTAAGCAGGAGCTCTTAATACTTCCCAGCAGATCTCTGCCAGTGGGCCTGCTATAAATCCCTCCACAGCCAGACAAGTTGGCCTTTATTTTTTTCATATTGCTCTGGGCATCTCACATGACATTCCCAAATAAGGAATTGTACTACAAGCCTGCTCTGATTGCTAGTAATGACTTAACTGCAGAGGAATTATAACAGTATGAATAACAGTGGTTTGCACTGTGAATGCCTGAGCTACTCCAAAAATGCCAGAGCAACCAATATAATGTGCTTCTCACTCATAACTTTGAAATGGGAGAGAAAGTCAGGGCACTTTACAACTGCTGCTAATCTGTAAACATGGGTTGTTCATTCAACAGCAGGAAGCAAAAACAAATGGAGAGCAAATAATATTGTTAGCTGTTATTGGGTGTTATGGAAGCAAAATGATGCAAGTGATTAAACGAAAAGACATAGGAAGGGAAATAAAAACCCCTCTGGTTTAAAAAGGACAATCTGAATGGACAAAAATTTCTCTGGGCATGCAGGTCCTATTAAAGAGCATTAGATTTCTGACTCCTAGCTTGAAATAAGTCAACACTGTTTGTATATGAATTACACTGCAAACCCTCTAGGGACAGAATCCTCTTAACTGTTTTGCCTTTTGCCTTACAGCTTGTTTAAACTGGCCTGTAAGTTTGGGCTGCACTTGTAAACTGTTTCTAGAGGGGTATCTAATAAAAGATACCCACAAAAAGATTGTAGGTTTGAAATACTCACAAAGGCAAAAAACATATTTAAAAAAAAATGTAATTTAGTGGCCTTGCTGAAGATGTGGTACATGTAGAGCAGCGAGGTGCTTACAAATGGGCACTGCCTCTCAGTGCTTGTTCATGGAAAAAGCTGGAAATTGCTGATGTGTGTGGAGGGGGCATGAGAGGAGGGGGAAGTCAGATCAAAAAGCAATTTGCAGATCAAGCACATGGAAGTATGGAAAGCCTGGGTTTAAGCTCAGCAATTCATGAGCAATTTCAGCCACTCTCCAGGCATGATTTAAGCAAATTCTTTGGAAGGGTTTCACCTGCAATTGCTACTGTGCTGGTAATGAATAAAGCAGTTTCTCTAGTTGTGGCTGTTGCTGCCTGGCAGCACTGCAGGAGTGAGAGCCAGGAAGGGCACAGGAGAGAGAGGGGGGATGTTGGAAAGGCTTTGTGGGAGCCTAGGGTGGTTCAGAGCTCGTTGTAGCAGTCCTTGCTCTGGTGGGAACTGTGGTGGGCTCTCACCCAAAACCAGCCCCCTGAAGGATGAGCTTTGCCTTTCTGGCAGGGGATGGAGTGTGGTGCTTCCTGCAGCACAGTGCAGGGATACATCACCCAGCTGAGCGAGCAGGTGTGCTTGGGCGGGCAGCTCCGGGCCTGGAAGGAACAAGTCTGTCACCGCAGGGTTAATTCATCTCCAGGAAAGCCCCAGGGCTGCTGTTGTGGCACCCTGGACAGCCCTGCTGCTGCCCATCCTGCCACCACGGAGCGCCCTCCAGGGCAGACCCTTGCCACAGGCAGCTTTGCTATTTGGAGCTACAGTGAGAAACCAGAAGAATTCCTCCTTCCATGCTATAAAAACCTGCATTCCTTCCTTTGGGCAAAGCAGGCTGGATTGCTCCTCGTCTGAATTCTCTGACTTAGCTGTGCAATTTGCCAAGAAGTCTGCCTCCCTGGAAAAGAGCAGTTACCACTAATTGTTTTGCCTGAGAATCACTCTTACGAGTTGTCAACCCAAGCTGCCTTCTGGCAGCTGCCCAGGTTGCCATAGTTGTAGACAAAATGAAAATTTTATTCAGTGAGGCATCTGGATGAAAACGAGGATTGATGGAAATATTAGTCAGCAGAACTTGTGATGTTCTGCCCAGGAGTAGCTGTGCCTCAGTGCTTTACACCATGGTGAGAATGGTGCAAAGAGGATGAAACTATGAGAGCTGGCCATGGGTTCATAATTCCATATAAGGAAGAATTCCATTTTTCAGATTTCTTTTCCCTCAAGATGAAGCCTGCCCTGGGTTAGAATCACCGTTTTCTCATCTACTTCCCTACCTGAGCAGAAACACAAGGGAAGAAAGATCAGTGCTTCATAACTTACACTTACTTACACATAACTTAATATTAGCCTTCAGAAACTTATTTCTTTGGAGATTTTATCAAAGCCCCTAAAGTGAAACCCTTACTGTTATGAGGAAAAATTAGAAAAAAGAAAGCTTGCAAATCTGGGAAGTGTCTTTTCTGAGTGACAGTCTGCTCCAGCACTTTAAAAAATTGTCAACTAATTGCTAAGAATTTTTAGAGAGGTTCGCCATGGTATGGTAGGATATTTACTAATTTGATAATTTTTCCTTTAAGTAAAGAAAATTAATTTAAAAAACACCCAAAATAATGGAAATATTACTAACATTAAAAAGCCATTTTGGAAGGAGAAGACAAAGTTGAATTTAGATTTAAAAAATCGTTTTGTAATCACAGAGGAAGATCAGCTGATACTCCTCTTTTTCACTGTGATGATTTTTTTTTTCTAATGGCTGACACACAAAACATTTTGCCAAGGAAAAAAAATGGTGATTTAGTGTAGTTTGACTCTTGATACATCTATACATTACCAGAAGAGAGAAGGATGGGCTGATCTCCCCTCCAACTCCTATCCAGGATTCTCCTCCAGCATAACCATGGCCAAATTTCTGAGCTTTTTGCAAGGCAGACTGGGCGTTTTGGTCACCTTCTTAACATCCAGGACTAAGGGATTCTAGGCCCCTGTGATAAAGTCACAAATACAGGTTAATTTTGGTGTTGGGGAAGAAGTGTGAGAACTCCTGGTGAAGTAATCCAGTATCTCGGCCTGTGTGTTGAGAATACAAAACATGAGGAGTGAGGGGAGTGTTGTTTGCACATTTGCTTTAATTAAAAAAAAAATCAGGTTTGATACATATTATCTTTGGTGCTTATTATTATTTTGGTGGTTCCTTGATTCCTACATCTTAGTTATGTTGCCTCTCAAATGTGAAATAATAATCCATCTACCTTGTGCCTCACAAACATATTTTGTCACAGCTTCAGCCCTGAGCTGGCCTTTTTCTTCTGCCGTAGGTTATTGTTTGAATAATGTGATGTATCTCAGAATCTGTGACTAGAGGGGAAATTTTACAGCGAATAAGACACTATGTGTTGTTGGATGCTTGCATGAATAGGTAAACCTTCTAATAGTTCCTAGGGCCCAAGACAGCTCCACTGTGACTTTGCAGGCTATGAACATAAAGTGATACAAATACTTTTGACCATATCCAGTTATTTAAAAAAAAAAAAAGTTGAAAAATGAATGGTGCTCTCCGGTCCATTTCTTTTTGTGCACCACTCCTGCTAATCTGATAAGCATTTCTATCTCTCTCTGGAATTTTACTGACTTTTTTTTTTTTTTTTCCACAATAGAAATCGTGTGGAGTGCAGTCACAGATAATTTGCATTTGGGTTTTTCAATGTGCATTCTTCAGAGTCCCAGGGCAATAGTGGGATGCAAAGTCTTGTTAGACTATTGGCTTTATTATCCAGTTCATGATTCACAGGAAAATGTTGTAATGTCCTCTTATACCAGCAACTAATTCTTTTAAAAGATGAAAGTTATTTCTTCTCCTGGCACAGATATCAGAATCTGCCTTCAAAGAATGATGTGGCATTAAAAGTACAAGCTGCCCAACACTTCTAAAGGAGAAAAGCAGCAAGAGAATTTTTTTCAAGTGTATACACGAGACAGCTGTTTTTTTTTTTTTATCCTGTGCTTCAGAGGCAGATCTGTTTCCTCCTGCTACTCAGACACAGCACATGTTAGCAATAAGTGAATCATATTTAAGATGGAGAAGAGAAGAAAAACAACTCTGAACAGAAGATTGACCCAACTCCCAAATCAAAATTAACCTATAAAACTTGGATTCGTTCAGAGAACTTTTCACAACTACACTGCCTGTTCTTAATACAAAAGGGCACAGGTTCTTAATCCAACCCTAAAAGAGCACCTAGACAAAAAAATCCTTTTTTTTTTTTTTTCTGCCGTGGGCATTCATGTAATTTCTCTCTTTTATGAACCATACCACTGTGATTTCTTGTCCTGAGTGTTTTTGATAAATACCTGCTTTGGAATATCACTTTCCTTGTATTTTGACCTTCTTCAAGTTTGTTGTCATAATTAATTGATGGTCTCCTAAAGCTTATTGGGTGATGCTGTTCTTTAGCTTAAATGAGTTTCCTATTTCCCTGGTGGTTCTGCCTCATCAGGATAAGCAGCAACAATTTCATTTTAGTAGGCCTAATGAATCACTCTGTCCTACAGATTTTCTTATTATAGAGCTGATGGTCCAAGAAGTTTACAGCCATGGTTTGTTTTGGGTTAACTAATTTATGGTTCAGGGTCTTTATATCTGTAACAAAGAGCTTTAACAGCATTTTGTACTTTCTTATTTCTGTGGGAAACATAGTCTGATAAGTCATATTTGTCCCTTCACAGTGATACATCACTGATGCTTTCCTCATTCCCTGGAGCTTCCTCCTCTTGGTCTATTTTGATTCATGAGCATGAAATTGTAGGAAATATTCTTATCAAATTCTAAGTGAGTGATCTTTGAATTAATTTTCTGTTTCCTTTCACTTACATCAGTCCTCAAGTGTTCCAGACCTTTTTGCATTTGACAATGAATTTTATAAATTTTGTGCATGTTAGACCAGATCCAAAAGGCTGAGCATATTTTGGCTTAAAACAGCTCATTTTCTGGTCAAACTGATATCTTAATAAAATAGAAGTTGCTTATCAACAATGACTTTAGTGAACGCATGCTGCATTTTCTCCCTTTTCCCTATTTATCCCTGTTTCTAGTTATCTCCTCCAAGACTTTTTCATAGCTCTTGAATATTACTATCCTTTTTATGGACAGGTATTATTGGCCCTTGTTTTTATTTAGCTGCCTTAGTCTGACATCTTCTAAAGCACAAAATCCCACCTCTTGAGCCCTTTCTACAAGATCTGGGATATAACAGATAACATAAAATCTGCCAGCATTTTAAGAGGAAGGGATCCAAGCTTCCTGATGGGAATGTGTCGCCTGGCAATCTCTGGGAATGTGCTCCTCTATTACATGGAATGACTCCTCCTCTTGCTAGCTACTCATCCTGCATTCTGCATTAAAAATTACTTCACTGAAAATGGGGTCAGAATATTAACCTTGCCTTAGAATACAATTTTGGTCTTAAACTTTCCCCTCTACTACATGAGAAACAAACTTCTTTTTAACACTTTTCCCCAGTGTATGGCTAGTGAACCGTTTGTTCATTCAAGTAATTTGCTTCATAAGTTCTGACTTCACTTCTAGAAAATCTTAAAGGTCTCCCTAGTGATTCATTTCTTTTCTCATCTTGGTTGCTGTATCCTTATTTCTGCTGTCCTAATCCTTTTCACATTTTGGTGGTAATTACATTTGTTCCTGTATTGAGTTTACACAAGGTTGGGGCAACATCCCTGATCCCCTTCCTCAGGGTGCATTTGGTTAATGTTCTCATTTACCTGTTTGAGTTTTCAGCCCAGGTGAATCCCCTGCCTTTTTAGATTTGCCTTTTTGAAATCATAAGCTTGATTCTATGATCTATTACGTTATAAACTTGTGGTTGCCCTATTCAGGACCATTTTTACAATCAGGTTTTCTCTGAGGTCCATGCTATGCTACCTTTCAAAAAGGATTCTAAACCTTCATTATCTTAACCTATAACATTGTTTCCTTAGTTAATGCCCAAAGACAACTTTTCATCATGTTCAAATGCTTCTGAGCATTTTATTACTTACATTTGCTCTCCATTCTGCACAGAGGAAGCTAATGCCTTTTAATGATAGAATTTTAACTACTGGCTCTGCAGTTATGAGGGAAGTTTGTAACAGACCCTTACCTGTATTATCTTAGATGCCCAACACATTTCTGATCTAGCATAAAGGATCCACACTTTTCTGGTTCCTTGAATGCCTCAAAGTGGCAAAATAACATTGCTAAAACCATTCTTTATCTGAAGACTTAATACACTTAATAAGTTTAATACACTTCTCATAAGAGGGAAAGTAAGGAAAAGTGTTGATCTTTCTTCATAAATCATTTAATCTCTGCCTGTAATAATTGCAAAACCTTTTCTTTAATATATCTCTTAATTTTTAAGCAAGATGTTGAAAACTGCATATTTCAGTGCAGGCCTCGTCAGTTCAGAATAAAATGGAAGAATTACTGTATGAGACTTTTCTGTTTCTGTATCTCGGGGTTGGTTTGTTTGTTTTGTTTGGGGAGAAGTTTTGTTTTATTAGGTAATCTGCTCTAATCCCAGGTAATCTTCACCAAAGTTGTTTCCTGACCACTCTCCCATCCTGTTTTGTGCACTTGCTTCTCTTTGCCCAAACACAACCTCCGGTGCTAGTCATTTGGAGGAATTTTGAAGTTTTGCACTGTCTTTTGAAGATTTTCCCTTCTGCCACCTGACTACTTCTTAGTGCTACCTGTATCTTCTAGCATTTGAAGTCCTTGCTGGGGTGGTCAGGTTCCAAACTTAAGGACACTGTTCCACCTTATTCAGGTTTCTATAGATAACTACTACCTGTACCACATCCAAACCTGCTTCCTGCACAGCCTCCTATTTTCCCTTCCATTTAGATAACAAATCACTGATAACTCTTACAGGTAATTTGGTTGAGCTGAGGTTTTTGTTTCTTAAATACACCATTTTGGACCTGCCACTCAGTTCTCATTCCCAATAAGAAGGTGACTCAGGACACCATTGTGTCTTCTCAACATCCACACACAAAGTTCCCTTCTCCGAGGGAGAAATTAGCTGGGGCTGATATGGTTTGTTCTGTACCCATCCGAGGAGCAGCTGCAGAGAGGTCTCTCATGGACACGAGAGCTGGGGGAGCTTCAGAGGTGGGCATCACTTCTCTGCTGAACACAGATCAATTTATGGCCTCTCTGCTCTGGTGGAGCACTGAAATTGCATTCTTTTAAAGCTAATGGCAAGGCAGAGCAGTTTACCCTTTAGTGCATTCACTTCTGATGCAAGTGGAGAAAATACTGCAAAGACAACACATTTCTTCTGTTTTTGAGAAAAAATGAACACTTAACGAACTCCCTCCTCTTTGGAACTGAATTTAGTGTACCGGTGTCATTAGGACACCAAAGCAGTGTAGTATGAGGCTGAGCTCTTGTTTTCCTAAGGATCATTAGTAAATTCATGAAAGGGAAAAACCCAAGATCTTAAATGTTACAGAAGTGATGGCTTTGCCTTTGGCGGGGATCAAAGGCTTGCACTGTGAGTATTTACATGGCAAACACATCTCTGCACTGCAGATCTGGCACTTCCAGTGCTTCATTGCAGCACTTGTCAGACAGAGGGGTGGTAATGAGGGAATTAAATCCATGTGATCAGCAGCAAAGCATCAACGATGTAATAAAATGATGGGGAGCATCTGATGAGCTGAAGATGGGGCTGGGCTAGGGAAAGAAAGTTACAACTTCTGCTCTGGATTTCAGGCTTGCTGCCATCTCTGGCTTCCCTACCAGGAAGGGTAGGGAAGCACTTTTTCCCCTCTCACAAGTGCTCAGCCCTGAGTTTTCTCTCTGGCTGTGAAGCATTCCCAGAGTTGAGGAATGGGGAATACACCTGGATGCTCTGCTTTGGTTAAAGTTGTGTCTCCTGCCCTTGTGATCCCATCACTCCCAGTGCTTCTGCTTGTGGGTGCACATAAGAGGACCTTGACCCATCCTGTGTCCCAGGATGGAATGTAAATATTGAAGGAGATAAAATCTGATTTCAGGGCTGTTGTTCCCACTGCTGCCATGATGTTTCCAAGCTGCACCTTGCCTGCCAGCTTTCTGTTGTTTTATGGGGAGAACTGACCCTGCAGTGGCTTACATTGGTGAGGTCTCTAACACTGTGTGCCACCTTCTATCTATCCTATAATGACAGAGGTGACAGCACCCTATTTAACAGGCTCCTGCAGAGCTCAGCAACTTCAGTAAACCACGTTGGAGGGAGAACCCAGAGCAGCCAGAGAAGTCCTGATAACTCCCCTACAAAACTTCATGTTTCTAAGAAAGCACCTGTATTTTGTTTTAATTTCTTTTCCCCCAAACTGAAAACGTGAGGGGAGTGTTTGAGAAAACGCCGTGCAGACTAATTCTCCGTAATTTAACTTGGGTGAAAGTTTCTAATTGCTAAGACACCACCATCTAACACATGTTCTCTTACACGGAATCTGCAGCAGAGCTCTGTCACAGGCTTCCTGTGGCAGGGTTTGATCTGCTATCATAGGGGCTTGATATTTCCTAAGGCTTTTGGCTTCCTGAACTGCTCACTGCACGTTGGGGGCAGCATTTCTGTGCTGCATATAACAAAAGAGAATTTGTTTGCTTCATGCTGCTTCTGCTGCTGCTGCTGCAACTTCCAAAACACAGTAGTTGTGCTTCTAGAAACAAAAAAATCATCACTTAAACATCGGAATAAATAATAATATTAAGTCTTCTCATGCCAGGCTGTCCATTTGCATGGGTTACTAACTTACAAAAAACATTTCTCTGTGTATAATTTTTCTCAAGGCTGGTATTTTGCCTAGATTTGAATAATTTCTCTAAATTTACTTTTTGTTCTACTGGAGCAAAACAAAGTGAATACCGTTTAAAAATTGCTACAAAGTAAAAAAACTTGATCCTTTTTAATTAATGGCTGGTGTCTAACCAACATAGAATTCCCAAGAGGCTGATCCTTTTTCCTGTCCACAGTGGTTGTGAAAGAAAAGGAAAATGTACTGAGTGACAAATAGAGTTTGCAATAATTAAAAGAGGATGAACAAAGCACAGATTCTAGGAAGTATGGGCTGAGGCTGATTTTTGCATTACTCATTCTTTTTATTTTTAACTCAAATTAGGGGATGACTTTTTCTGTACCAAATCTAGCGTTGTGGCCTGGGCTCCCTTGTTGCTGCAATATAGCTAAATATAAAAGTACTAAAGAGGTTTCTCAATAAAAATACTTGGTATTCCAACGTTCCAGCTACAAAGTGTGAACACCAGTGATGGATGGTTTTCAGTTGGGGCACTGATTAATCTCTCTCTCTCTCCTTTTTTTTTTTTTTTTTTTGCCACTGAATTCCTTTAAATTGTTGCCTTTCGGGTAAATTGAGTATTGCGTAAGTTCTTTCTGTAGAACGGGGCAGAAATGAAATTGGAATAAAAATGAATTTTTTACTCCAGGTCTTAATTACAGTGCTGGAATGCTGTAAAAATTGGATTTCCTTTAAAATGTAGTGTGTTTATAACTGGAAAGATTACAGAGGCATAGATATAAGATTCAAGGGAAAAATATTCAGCGAGAGGCTTTTCTGTTTGTCAGTAACCAGACTTTATCACCTTTCCTTATGGTAACTCTTAGCTCATGAAGGTTCTGTGAATTAGTTTGACAGGGAGGGACCATTGAAATTTTGGTTAACTTCTCCTGCCACCTCCTGGACAAGGTTCTAAACAGCTTTTCCCGACCTACAGCTATAAAACCTGAGGCTGCACAGCCCTCACACTAACAGCCATCCACTTGTGAAATTATCTTAGCCTCCCTGCTAGCACCTTTTCAGCATAAAGTAATAAGGAGCATGTCATAAATTATATTTCCTCCCCAGGAAATTTCTCTCAACCCCCTGAGCTGAATACCAAAAAGTTAAACAAAATGTTTTAACTCCTGTGAAAACAAAATCCTTCAGCACAAGGCTTTCAAGTCCTAGCTAGCAAATTTTCTAGCTGAGATAGTGCTGCCTTTCACTGATACCAGGGTAAGGGAAGAGTCACATAGACCTTGAATAGCCTTTGTAATAAATGTCTTAATTGTGGGGATGCTCAGATTTTGAAACACATCACCACCCTGAGTGGCTGTAAATCCTTCTGCTGGTGTTATTTGCAACTGGCATCATCAGAGATGCTCTGTATTCTGAAGTCACAACAGTAAATAAACAAGCACTATGCCCCGTGCCTTCTGAATACACTGATCTTGTTGGTCTGAATCAACTGAATTTATCTACCTCAATTACTGTTCAAAATTTCTTTTAAAATTTAAAATTCCTTAGCATGATAGTTGACTCTGTTTAAACTCCTTGATGTGTGTCTCCAATGCTGGTATATTCCAGAAAAATAATTTATTGGTTCATACCTGCAAAAAGATTTCCTTATTTATCAACAGGTTGCTATGCAATTTAAAAATTGTACTTTCTAGTGCTTAACTTCCACTAACTAGAAGTTATCTTCTAGAATATTCCAGTGGTTTGGATATTCTTAATTTGCATGGATAGGATGTTGCCTTTTGGGATAGACTTGGTTGATAGAAGCTTTGAGAGTGAAGCCTCATATGAACCAACATAATTGTATTTTATCTCCTATCTAACTCAGACCATAACACCTTGTAATTCCTTCATCAAACTTGTAATCTATATCTGAAGTGTACTTTTTCTCAGAGAAAAATAGCCAGACATGACTGTGTAGCTTTCCTTTGTCCTGTGTCCCAGTGATTGATGAGCTTCAGGATTCAGGATTACTGATAGAGAAGTAAATTCACTTTTAGGCCAATGTATCCACTGCTGATGTGGAAGTGGAATGATGGAAACTGAATTACACAGAAATGGTAGATTTGCCGCTTAAAATTGCTGCTCTCAGAGCAACTAAGGACTATGTCAACTCAGATTAAACTTGGCAAATAGTTCAATGGCAAAGAAAAGCTAGAAGTTATCTTTAAGTGAAAAGTTACAACTCTTCCTCTCAAAGTTTTTTAAAGAGCTGAAACAGAACTCTATCTGATTTTTAACTAATCTAAAATTTTAGTTTCTCTTTCAGTAAGCAGAGGAGGAAAGTAACCTGTTTTCCTTCCATTCCTCTTTAGGGATGGACTTCACATTTTTTCCTGTTTCTGGAGCATGTAACAGTTTTATACGTGGAACAACAGTCACCTATATAATCAGTCAACTGGGAGGTATTTTGCAGCTTCAGAAATACTATTTTAGGTAACATTCCACTTCTTATTCCTCAATGGATCAGTTAACAAGCTTTGGTGTCAAGGACTCTCTTAAAGGAGAGTTTGGCCCATAGTTTAATACCTCACATCATGAAAACACACTTGGTGAAACATGTGAGGAGATGTGCTGAGCAGAAACTACCCTCTTTAAAAACAGCTTCTAAAAGAAAAAGAATTTGGAGATACAAAAAAGAAGTATCAAGTCTGTTTTCCTCATCAGGGGACAGAGATGGGTAGTGCGGCAGAAAAAAAGCATAGAAAAAATACTGGCTGACACAAAATCAGAAAAGAGTCTGAGTGAGCTTAAAACCCATTTCAGATCTTGATTTCTGGCCTGATGCTTCGGCACCAGAACCTTTGTATCTGCCATGTGAACCCCAAGAACAGTTTTGTAGCCTTTTGTACCTTGCCACAACATTATTCAATAAACTTTTCTCTTTCCTAATGCTCTCATTTGTGTGAACCAAGCCTTGGCACAGACGAGAGTGAAGCTCCTTGTCTGGCTTTTAGCTGGCAAGAGCACTGCTGAGAGACCTGCAAGTCTGTAATTCGAAATTTAAATTGTAAATTAGATCTATAACTCTCTTTGTGAATAGACTGAGGTTAAGAGTTATAGTAATATCAGTGTAAGGGTTCCAGCTGAACCTGAAGACTGCAAAGTACCTTGGAAAGAGCCACACGTGGGGGTTACAGGGCCAGAACTGAACCTGAGGGACTGAGAGATGCCTTGAATTCTTTGCAGTTCCTTTAAAATATATTTTTTCTCCTCTATAAGATATAATAATTGCATTTCTATAAGAAACTGGTATTAAATTGTGCAGCAGAGTTCTTTTTGAGTTATGTTCTGTTTATGTTGCGTCTTTTGTGGCAGTAATACATATTTTAAAAATAAACAGAAAACGTTTTTGAAAAATGCTAAATTTCTGAACCCTTTTGTGAGATCAAAACTTGGGGCAAGAAGGAAATAATCTAGAGAATTCTCGGGAGGTCATTAAAATTTTTATCAAGTGAAAGTTGCTTTTACTGTTGTAAAGTGGTTTTTTTTGTTTGTTTGGTTTTTTGTTTGTTTTTGTTTTTTGTTGGTTTGTTTGTTTGTTTTTTTGCTGTTTCCCCACTAATTAAGAGAGAAGTGATGTGAAAATGGTACAGATCACCACCATCCTTGGCTCTCCGTCTGATTCTGCAGTCTGGGTATCTGCACATTTCATATTTAGCTGTGCCACATTCAAGGAATCTTGATTCAAAATTTCAGTTTCTGCTGAGGCTGGCATCCTTGCTTGCTTCCACTTGCCACAATTTAAATTTTCTCACCTCAAATGAAATGTATTGCTTTGGAGGTTTACATCCCCAAAGCCCACAGGTGCTGTGCTCAAGTGTTCTGAGAGACCATGTGCACTCTTTTAGCATGTGGCTTAGTGCCACGGGGTCTCTGGCATTATTCTGTCACCACATCAAATTTGTCAGTCAGTAAAGAAGGAAATTGGGAAAATATTCCATCTAGCCAGGCAGGTTCAGAAGACTTGTCTCCCAGCAAGAGCCACATGAAATTAATGTTATGACGATTGAGATTTACAGCTCCTCCTTTGTATTGAAAGCACAGAAACCAAGATGCATTTCCTGAAAACACTCTGAGAAATGAATTTATAGCAGCACTTGATGTCAAAATCAGACAGCATTCCAGGTTAGAGCTTACCTGTGAATATTTAGTTGATATCTAAGGTTTGTTCAAGTAATTTAACAAAAAAAAAAATCACTGAAAATTTCCAGTTAAATATATGACTTGTACTGTCTACATCTGCTTGTTTGTTTTACAAATATCTTTGTAACGTCCTGTGTGTGTCAGTGGGAAGAAAATACATGGAAATCTTTCCATAGTTCAATAGCCAGTAAAGTGGCACATTTCCTGTGCCAATATAATAAGATTTATTGCTCACTAGGTGTATAGCTTGGTTTAGAGGAATTTCCAAGGAGCTTGAGTATGGATTAGTGTGTCAGTTGAAGGTATTGGTGTTTTTTTGTTTGTTTTTGCTAATAAATTTTAATTGCTAAACCAATGCAATGTGTCGGGGGTATTAATTCTACCAGTTTAGAAATGCCTCATTTATTTTTTCTTAACATACTGGCTGTGCTTTCCTGCTTCTTTTCTGGAAGTCAGTCAGACCAGGCGTTGCCCAATCTGATTTATCTGGGCACCACAAGGCAGTCAGGTCCCTGCTGCAGCTCCAGGAATGGCTTTGTCACAACCTAGGAATGTAAGATAAGGCTCCACTTTTTCTGCCCTCTCATCAAATCTGTGTCCCTGCCCAGCAATTCCAAAGCAATGGCCCTACATTTATATAGATATGTACACCCCCTATATATATGTACACCTAAGAAAGACTTGGGCTTGATTTGCTGTGGGTGATGGAACAGTAAACCCCATTTTTTTTGTTTATTCTTCATAATTTTACTCAAATATCTCATTTTCCTGGTCTACTAGCTGCAAATTTAAAGTGTAATATACCTCCAGCTTCCTTTTCTGCCCCTTTTCATTAAGGGCAAAAGGAGTTTCTCTTATCGTTCCTAACAATAGGATCTGTGATAGAAATTCTCAGGTTGTTGCACAGACAGCTTCCAGCTTCAGTTACTCTTTCATCCCCCCCTGAGCCTGACATTAGAAATATCCTGCCTTTTCAATGCAGCTGAATGAAAAAAAAATCTCAGTGTATTATGGATAGAGCCAAGAAATAAAACCTGGAGGAGCAGGAGAGGGAGGGAAGGACAGATAAATGCAGAGAAGAAGGAAAAGGGAGAGAATAGACAGAGCAAGAGCCACCTATATCCAGCTCCTGTTTTTCTTCCTGATATCCAGCTAAAGCAGTGCAGAACTGCAGGGGCAGCAACTCTGTGCCCCCTAAGCAGTTGCAGCTGAAATAGCCAAATGTTTTTGCCCAGAACCTATGCTTCATTTTTTGGCTGTGGGGTGATCCAGCTGCTGCTTTATCTCCCATCACTGACTCCAGCACAGGTTGGGCTGGCAGGGAAGTTTTCCCCTCACTCTATGTTTGCAGATTATGGCTCTGCCACTCCCTTTTGAGTTTTCATCTCCACTGCAGTTGTTGTCCTTGCTGTGGCCACGTTCTTTGGCAGCAGGTGGACTTCATACCTACACTTCTGGAATGTCCTTTAAAGTACACACCTCTTCTTCTGGGGTCTTGCTGGTATAGTCACCAGCAGAAGGAGAGGTCAGGCTGATTTTAGTTATGATTGTCTAATAATTTTAATTATTAGATTGTCCTTTTAATTATGAGCTTGTTTAGAGTTCCCCCTCTTGAATGGGTTTTAGCACAGAAGCCTTGATTGCCAACAAAAAGGACCTTGGAAGTGTCCCTCCTGTTCAGTGAACTTCTGAATCAGCACATGCAGAATGCAGCTTCTTTTTATTAATGTTTATGGCTCATGGAATCAGTGAGGGAGAGACAGATTTTCTAATCAAAAGAGAGACTGCACAGTGATTTGTTGCCAGAATGTTGCATGAATGTGTTCTGGATGCAGTTAGTCTCTTTTATCAGCAGAATTTGATGAATCCCAGTTTTCATTAGCTATCTTGACTGAGCTATCTTGGATTAGTGCACATTTCCTGTAAGCAGCTTAATTTTTATTGTTATATGACATTCCTTGCTTAGCATAAAAAATGAAAAACAGAATGGTATTAAAAAAAGCTGAGAACCCTCATCAGTAGCTGTGGGGGAGTATTTTCAATCCTAGCATGACAAAGATGCCATATTTATGAAATCATGTGTAAATTTCTGAAACTTCCTTCCAACCAATAGCTTCCAGAGCCACTACACTGCATGAAGGGAGAAAAAGCCTCAATGCAGAGTGATTGGAGAGACAGACAATATGTGACTTCTTTATTAATATAATGAGCCATTTATATGAAGCAAAGCATCAACAGCCTGCTGTTCTGCAGCAAAAGGAGGCATAACATAACCTTTGTGGTATTGTTTTGCTGTTCTGGACTCGCCTAGAAGGGAAAATAATTCCTGTTAAAAGAAACTGTCCCTGTCCTCAGAAGTTGATCTAAGATTACAGATGTCGCAGAAGTTTTCCAACTTGTAGTTGACCATGAAAGAAATAATTTACTTTGTTGGAAGTGTAATTACTAGTTAAGAAAAAAAAATTCTATAGATAATAGATAATCTATAGATAATCTCATCTGTTGAAATAATTTTAGATGCAACCAAATAAATCAGGGTGAGAAATGATAATTTTGGCTCTTATTCTTCTGCTTGTGGGATGCAACTGGCCAGGTCACAGCTTAATTTAATCTTGTTAGCAGCCTCTGATGGAGATAATGAATGATTTCAATTGCGCCGTTGTCCAAAGACAATCCAGGGGAAGTGTCACTCTGTGCATTATCTGTAGATATCTCCTACTTGTTGCTTTCAGAAACTGCCGGCTGAGCAGATGGACCTTTGATCTGGCATAATTGCTATATTTGTTCTTTTACTCTGGTATGGCTGTGAATACAGGGTATTTTACAGTGCTTAGGTAAACGTTCCAGAATTTCTGATTCAAATACTCATGCATAAGATTTTTCTGCTTTGTCTGCAGGAAGTCTTCTGCAAGGGACACCAAAAGTTGCATTTTTGTGAATTTTAGTAGTAAAATTAAATGAAGAGATTTGTCTTGCTTTAATTTTTCTTTCTTCAGTGAGAAAGAAAGAGCAAGAAATTACAGTTCAGGGAAGCTTAATCTGTGGGATACTTTTCCCATTTCTATTTGTAAACATTCTGGCCAAAAGCCCCCAACGCCAACCTGTTTGGATGGATGTGACATTTTAAGCTGGTCTCAGAATTATAATCCTCATGCCAAGTGAGCCGGATCCATGGATTTTCCCACTCAAAGAAAATCCATTTTCAGATGAGATAAATTTTCTCACTCTTCTTTGCAGGGAGTGTCTGTGAAACTATTAAATAAGGCGTCCAAGCAACCTGTCACCAGGGAGAAAAGATGAATAAGAAATATGTTTGTCTTTAAAATAATTCAGTTCTTAGAAGAGCAGAATATGGAGATTCTACCTCTTAATGAGCAATCCCTTATACCCATGTTGATTTTGCTGGTGTTAGTACAGCTCTGTTTGGCATAAAAAAATCCATTTGCACATATCTCTTTCCAGTCAATCTGTTTTAGAGCTGATTATTTCATTAGAAAAGGGAGAGGAAAGGAAGAAGAGTTATTGGTGGCTTATGGACCAGACCTGCTGTTCAGACAGCATCAAATTCACAAAATCTAATTTGAACAGATGTTGTCTGGCTAGGGGTGTGAAGAAATGCTGTCAATTACTCCTTTTTCCATGATTCTCTTAGCTCCATTACTAGGGCATGTGGACTAAGTCACTCTGTTGTCTGTAACCTCACAGATGAACGTGTAACAAAATTCCTGGGCTGCAAATTCCCAGCTGAGGAAGGTTCAGACATCAGGTAGGAGTGTCCTTGGAGGCCATGTATTGCAAGTACTGTGTCAGGAATAATGATCCCAATCTGGGCTCCTTTCCTGCCACACACAGCCTCTTACTGACTCCAATTCACACTGAATTAAAGGCTGTCATCGTGGCGGAGATAAACAACAACAACAACCAAATTCTAGTCCGACATTTTAAAAAGGCCTTTTCTTTCTGGTTGTTCTGGGCAAATGAAAGGAAGGCAGTGTGTTTTTGCTGCGCTCACCTTGGTCTGTGATTTTTGTATATGAGAATATAATTTAGGCATTTGCTTTGCATATTTTGACTGATTGAGTTCAATCCTAGTTTTGGTTCTGTCGCTGGACCTGTGGTGTTGGCCCAGATTCACCAGCGAGTTTTCAGAGTAGTTCTGCTGAGCATTGCTGCACTTAAATTTTAGGGAGCTAAAATTCCAGGTGTGGAATTGGAAACAACTTCATGCAGGTGCTCAAAGTGCCTGCACAGTGCCCAAGGGGAGGTCAGTGCCCCGAAGGAAAACTGGGGGACAGCTGCAGACAGCAGGAGCGGGTCAGGCAGGGAAGTCCAACTGAGCCTTCTGTGACTGCAGAAAACATGGCTCAGGTGTGGTTTTTCTGCTCATGGATTTATTTTCAGTGGAGTCCCAGGCTCTGTTACCTCAACAGCATCTCAGGCAGGTGGTCTGTGCATGCCAGTGCTGGGGAATCCTGGGGTTTGTTCCTAAAGCCAAGGAGGTCAGTAGCTCCTGCTGTGGGGTGCATCACAAGTCACCTCCAGGCTGTGAGCAGAGTCTCTCCTCAGGGAAATGTCTTCACCACTTGGCTAACACATACACTTCAGGAGAGGAATGTTTGTGGCTAAGCCCTTCTCTAGGGCTGGGGATCACACACAGCTCAGGAGTGTAAGAGGTGTGACCTCCACCCCTTCTGAAGGCTTGCTTTTGACAGAGAAAACCCTGTAGGTGCTGTGCAGCTGTGTTTTAGGGTCTCTCAGTAAATGGTAGCCCTGGAGGAGTGGGTTTGTAGAGCAAAACTGCTGGTGGAGAGGAGTCAGCAGTCACACAGATGTCCCTCTGGGCTGGCACCAAGGCATCAGACACTCTGTGTCTTGGGCTGTGTGCAGAGAGCCCACTGGAGAGCACCAGAGGCACACCTTGTCCTCATCCTTTGGGACAGTCACCTGAAGGCCACTCTGTGTGTGTGTCTGTGTGTGCTGTGACACTCCTAGTCTGGACTGAAACACACAGCCAGCAGCAAAGAGTGCTCATGAGACAGTATTCCCTAGGCAGGAGGTAAAATAGCTGCATCTCTCCACAAAGCATGAAAATTCTTGTGGTATCCTACTCCTTGAGCATTTAAATTGCCTGGCAAAAGTGGCATCTCCAGTGCTTCCCTGGGAATGTGTCCTTACTTTAGTCACACTTCGGTTCACTTGTCTACAACGGGTACATACAGTGGTATTCTCTTGTTCTTATCTCCAGGATCCCAGGGGCAATCTAGGAAGGATATTATATAGAAAGAATAATTTTTATTTTTTCACTGTTCTCCCACTTAGAAAAACACCAGGGTTAGAGCTGTTACACTTTTCTAAATGTTCAGTAGAGGAGATGAGCCTCCTTCCAGCAGGAAAATATGAACTGCTGGAGTAACCAAACAGTTCTCAACTGTGCAGTTTCTGCTGTGGCAGATTGCCAGTAAGTGATGACATGGGGTTGGCATGGAACTCCTGACTCTGGCCTTTTCCCAGACCTGAAAGCATGCTGGGAATCCTGGGGTTTTTTACTGCAAACTCAAACAATTAGAAAGGCATACCCCTGCTTCACTCCAGCAGCTCAAAAAAGGATGATTGCCAACATTTCTTTCATCACCAGTCCTCTCATCTGCAATTCAAACCAAAAGTTTAAATCTAACTTCAGTACAGCTAAAACAGAAAAAGATCTTGAACCAAAAATTCAGGAAAGCAGGAACTCAGTTTTCTTGTTACTTAGAGGACAGTGAAAGCAAATGCTCTGTGCCGTACTGATGATGAGGAGGAATCCCTCCATCCACTCATGCCCATCTATTTTGTAGCACATCTCCCTTGCACCCACCTACATGAGAGGGATTTAAACTCTATGACTTTACCCAGCCAAACTCTTCCCCTCTGCTGTCCAAGGCTTTCTCCACCCAGACACACCCAAAAGCTCCAGCACTGCGCTGATTAGGATGTGCCACTACTGCTTCCTATCCCTCTGAAACCATGTATGCACCAGTCTGTCCATCACGCATTAATAAAACCTAGCTAAGGTAGAGCTGTAGGGTGCTTCCAAAGCAGTGAATGAAAATAAATACAAGGGTTGTTTAAAAAAAAAATGAAATAATTTAATAATTTTTTTTCAAAATTTGTGTTGTCATTTGCCTAATGCAGACCCACTCTCAGTTTACAACTTAAACAATTGCCTCATTTAAGCATTTTAATTTGGCCTTTCTAAATTCCCCTCAGATGCCCTAAGTCAGAATCCAGGGGGGTAACTGCATCCCTCATATGAGAAAGATGTAACTGCAGATACTTTACCCTGTGGACACGTGCTTGTCCTCCCCTTGTGTCCATTTTGGCTCTAATTGATAAAAATACCCGTCACAAGGGCTGTGTGTTTTGACGGGGTGGGTTCTCAGAAGCTGGTATGTGAACTGTTCTGTGGATTACTGCTCATGAACTTCTGCTAAACTCAGCTGGTCTGCACTCTGGGCAAATAAATCCTTTTATTTGGCAGACTTTAAAAAACAGAGAGAGAGAAAGAGAGAGGGAAATAGAGGCCATCAGACTGTTCCCGAACAGGAACATCCAGAAGAGTAACAAAAAATGTTGCTGCTGCGTTGCACAATTATTAGAATTGCTCCCCAGCAAAGGTCAAAAGCATTAACCACGTTGGCAACATTTATAAATAGACCTTTATGGAGTTTTACCTAAAGTGGGATGGATAAACACTTTGACTCAGGAACACCAATTAGAACCAGTAGGATCTTTTAATTTAATAGCTGCATTAGGCAAGACTGAATGAGTGTTGGTACAGACAGAGAACACCAGACAATTTCACTACTTAGAGAGGCTGAAATAAAATGCAATTTCAGCTCAGTCACAGGCAGCCACAGAACAAGGGGTCCTGGTGTGGCCACATAAGAGAAGGAAGGTAGAGAGAGTTTTTCCAGCCCGAACAGTGCCCTGTGACAAGCACTGCACCTCTTGCCATTGATCTCTGTATCCACAGGGATAAAGTGACCCAAAAAGTGCTTGGGAGCTTAAACCTGCTCCACAAATGGCAACCAGTGGGGTCCAGGCTGCATTCTCCCAGGAATTTAGGAAGCAGGTATTTCTAGCACACCATTTGCAGTGTTCACCATCACATTCTGGTTAAAGATGTTCATCAAGTACTCAGAAGCCAGGAAATGTTAACATTAAGTGTGACTTGGGCATTTTGATTTGTTCCACTTTGTCCCTGCCTAGCACGCATGAACGATGTTTGTTCATTCTAGGTTGGTCTAGGTTTGGGCTGGCTGCTGCTAATGGGAAAAGGCTAACAGGTAGAACATTATTACTAGGATTAATTACTTTGGAATCCATTTTGTGCAAGTATTTTTGACTGTCTAGACGGATTTGTTGCACTGAGAGCAAGGAGTGAGTTCTTTCAGGAAATAGAATGCTGGTATCTCACAATTGAGAGTAGGCAGAAGGGAAGTGGCTCAGTTCTGTGCTAGGAAGAACATTCCCCGTTTTTCTGGGATGTCAGGTGGAAGACAAAAACCAGCTCTGTCCCTACAGAAGCATCTTAACTTTAGTTCCATTTTTTTCATTGTGGCAAGGAAAAGTAATTTAGCTTTATGGTTCCTGTTCTCAGTATCCTCCTTAAGGTTTTTTGGTGAAAAACCCTTGTGATGAAGATGCACAATCATTCCTACTTCTGCATTCTCCCCACTGCAATTAAATGCTAAGTGGTAGGAGGAAGCTACTAAGAGAGTCATGTTTGGAGACACTGAAGATTTTTGTTAGTGTGAAGAATAGGAAATATGCTCTAAATGCAAAGGTAAATTTGCAAAAATGTGAAAATTTTGAGATAAATTTTATTTTCATTTAAAATTTCATTTTTTTCCTCTTAGTTGTTTTCATTCCAGTAACATGGCACAGGTCAGTAAGAATGAAAAGAAATTGAGGGATGATAGTTGAATGCAGGCATTAAATTAATTTGATGCCAGCAGTTGATTTGGCTTAGTTTGGTTAAAAACAACCCTCTTGTAGACAAACAATTGCTTCAAATGAGGTACAGTCTTCCATATGCTAAGTGGTCTTCAGAGCTGGAGATCGGTTTGTTAAAAAGGAACCTGAAAATTCAAAATCTACTTTCACTCAGTATGGCTTTACTGTATTTTTTCTTTGTATCATATCTGAATTCATCAATCACTTAGATGGGTGGTGGTTTTGCTATTCAGAGTGTTTTTGTGCTTTCCATTTTCCTCCCTTTCTAGCCACTTTTCCCTGCTTTCATTTACTTTCTTTCAACTCCTTCCTACCCAGAGGGATAAATAATGTTTTTTTAGTATGATTAAAGCTACCACAGAATTATGGTTTATTGCTTTTCTTACATTAATAAAGGGTAACTTCCCCTTCTCTTGCCCTTCCTCTCACCTTTGAAAGCTCTTGATCCACTGAAGTGGTGCCATACTCTTGTTGCCAAATCATCTTCATTCATCCATCTGTTTTGATACAACTGCAGAATTAAAACAGACAGGACACAACTGATTGTCCCAATTTATTTTTCAGCTGTAGGTTATAGACAGATTTTAAATGTAGATAACAAACAGAGCACAGCCTTGAGGTAGTGTTTGTGAGCATATAAGCCATTCTAAGGAGGATAACCAGTTCTAAGAATTTCCCTTTTAGTTATTTTTTAGCCTAAGCTTTTGAAACAGCTGATCATTTTGGCTGCCAGACTTAAGAAAACTGAGAGTACTGTGATTTTCTAGAAAATGTGAAGCACCTCTGTGCTGAAAAGGGGTCTTGGTTACTTGTTCTCAGGACAGGTGTTTCAGGAATTAAATTGGATTTTGGGTCATCTGTCCATTTTGGAAACACAGGCCCCACCATAGCATCCTGCAGTTGCCTGTGTTCAGATTTTAAAAGTGATTCACTGAGAGTTACTTGGTTACTCACACAGCTGAGACGGGCAACAAAACATTAAACTCAAATTGATGGGCCCAAATTTGTCTCCTAAACAACTGGGAGAATGAATTAGGGAGTGATATAATCTTCTAAATTGCATCTATTATGATGTGATAATGCAACATGCCAGAAGGAGTATGGAACTCTCATAAAGGGTCCTAATTTAAATTTGCTTTGAGATGGCAAAACACACACAAAACCTACATACTCGATTTAACTCGTTTAAGCAATGTCAGCATTTAATTAGATTATGAGGATAAAGTGATGGGATGTTACAGTTCAGATTTCCATGAAATTTTACTAATCTAGGGGCAAGAACTTATAGCACATGGAACATAAAATAAGGTGCTAAATTTAAAACATAACCCCATACATATTAGCATAATTAAAATGCCAAACTTTAAAATGCAATTATCAAGTAATAGGAATGCCATGCATCTGTAATGCCAGAATTTCCTTAAAGCACATTAAGGACTTGCAACACTCAGCAGATTCTTAACTACTACTTAATTACCTTTGCCACTTACTGCTGCAAAGATGCAGAGTATGGAAAAGATACACATTGGCCTAACCAAAAGAAGGATTAAGAGGTTTTCTTTTGTAGTTCTAATACAAATAGACTTTTAGAATCGACTGTATACCTTGCTTAGTGAGCAGCTAATGAAATCATGTGTAAATCGAAATTTTAGAACTGTCCTTTGAATACTTTAGCTAGCATCAAGCACTCCCTATTGCATGGATCTCTTGTACAAAGCTCAGCAGGGTAAGAGTTTCAGGGTGCTCCTTAAAAGCTGCATTAGTTTTGTATTCACCAACCTGTTGCCTTTCAAAAGAAAGACTTACCTTTAACGAAGTGTTCCCTTTGACAGTATCTCCTTTAGAATCAATTTTGCAGTTCTTAAGACAATTCAGGTTTGCATAATATTCCGATCCCTTTCATGTAACCGGTGTAGGTTTTCAGGCAATTTAGAGGCTGATGTCCTTCCTCTTACAGCTTTTAGGAACAGTTCTATATTTGAATTTGTCATTCATTTTTTTTCCTCTCTGACTGCTCAGAAAACAACAGGAAATTTGATGTTCTGCTATGACAGCCTTTAAAATTAGAAACAGCTACGTAAGATAAGCACAGATGAAGAGGTCTTTCTGGTCTGAGATGCTTTTCCCTGTCAAATTCTTCCCTCACACAGTGTGGCTGTGCCACACTGCTCCAAAGGAGGTGGGAGGTGGGAAAGAAGGGTGTCCTGAGAAATCACATCTGCAATTCTTTCGGGAAGTGTCTTCCCCCCCTGGTGTCTGCAGCTATGACGAGCTTGCCTGTGTGTGCCTGCTGTTGTTACCTGGCCAGGAGAGCTGCCATGTCTGGGTCCGTCCCTTGCACAGGGAACATCCTGGTGGAATTCAGGGTCCCCAGGTGGTGGTAGCTGAGTCTTGTCTTGAGAGAAGCCTTGTGGCAGTCACTGGAGACAGGGTTTCAGATTCTCTTGTTCTGGGTTTGAATGGCTTCACCTCTGTGCTGATTATAAGATTATAAAGTCCTTATGCCACAAAGATTAAAGATAAATAAGGAAACAAAAAAAAAAAGAAAACTTTAGTAAGGCAACAGCACACCAGAAACAATAGAGGAATTTTGCTGAGGGGAAATGTTTTTCTTTTTAAGAAAAAGATAATGGCATCTGTGGAATGGGGCTTGCCACAAAACCTCACTGTGTCTCCACACTTGTTAAATTAGCTGTGTGTCTCCTCTGTGCTGCCTCCATCTGAATACAGACAGGTAAGAGATTGAGTTATTTCCTTCAGCACCAGCCCGGAGACTCCCTGGCCTCAGCTCCTGCAGCACTCCCTCTGTTCTCAGGGCAGGTATGAGGCACTGATTTTAAGAGACAGGTGGCATATGTCTTAGTGCTGAATTGCATTTCTCATATCACAGATCCTGCAGAGAAGAAGTGGTGCAAAAAATTATGCAGGTCCAAAAAACAGTGCCCATATTAAAGACTCAGAGCTTGCACCAAATGTGCAATTTCAGCTCAGGCACCTGGAACAGGCAGAGTGAATGAGAATGGAAGAAAGAAATTTTTCCAAGAGTCATTGGTCAGGAGTTCATTGAATTTTCCCTTACATTCACTGGACTGATAAATGCAACTAACAGCTGCTTCACTGGAAAGAGTTTTCACTCAGTTATTTCCTTCATCTCAGACTTGGTCTCATTTGATAATCATTTTTACATGTTGACTTTCACAATGTTCCTCCCGACCTTGCAGTGCAGTGACAAAGGAATTATAGCAAAGTCAAGCCATTGATTTTTACTCTTTCCTTGCTACATGCTTTTTTTTTTTTAAATTTTTTTTTGTAAGTGCAGTAATTTCCCTCACCACGCTGAGATGTGTTCCATATCTTTCCCCAGGACAATGGATGTATCTGATCAAATCTATCAGCCAAGTAAGCCAGGTGAAACATCTACTGCTGTTCAGAAAATAGATTCTGCATTGATTTAACTACTAGAAAAGCAAATCTCTGTTATTTCAAAGAGCAGTAAGATTGCCCTCAATACTCATTTCCTATCAGTGTGGGACAGATAAAGCACTGAAGTGGAAGTCAGAAATCTATCAAATGCCTCATTGACTTGGGCCAATTTAGAATGGTTTTTTCTTGTGCTTCCTGACTGTGTGTCTACTTCTGTACTGTAATAACACTGTGGAGGAGAAACCATTTCTGTACTTGTTTGTGCAAACTCTGCTTTGCTCAGAGTCCCCAGGTAACTTAGAAGAAGCCTCATTTAAACAAAGCTATGAAACATTGCAACTCCCACCTGTTTCCTTCCAGTTCCACAGGAGGAAATAGCTTTGCCTGATAGCAAGTGCAGTTTTGTGGTTTGGATAAAAATGATGTGCAGTTGCAGTTGTATCCTATGGCCTCAGGCTGCACTCCCTTAAGGCCTACTGCTTTAAGTCTTCTAAAACAAAAAAATGCTTCAGTTCAGTCCATGGGCCCCAAATGTGAATTATTCCAGTCAAAACAGGCTGGCCAACTGTGGTGATATTAAGGTGTGTAAATAGCTGGTATGTGGATAAAATTAATGGAGTAATATTGGAGTGCTGAGAATTCAGTTAAATAGTAACCAGGGCGATGAAAGCTGGAGGTGTTTGATCCATCATTCCATCCTCGTGCCCAGGGAGCTTCTGGAGACTGCCAGAGGACAGTGAGATCTCACACCAAAAATACAGCACAACTGGGGACAACATCCTTCTCTTGAACCAGGATGTCCTCACTTCTCTGGGGAGCCAAAATGAACCCATGTGCCACCAACCTCTCCGCTGGCTTCAGCAAAATTCCAGTCAGTGCCAAACTAGGAGACCTGATGTCCCAATCTTGCTTTCCATCCCCCCTATTCCCCCACCATTTCCCAGTGTATTGTCTATTGCTTCCCTTTCCTCCCTCTCCTTTTACTTTTTTCCAAGTGTTGGGCCTTGCTAGCTGGGATTGTTTTGTAGCATGTCAGAGAGCCTGTGATCACAAAAGCCGCTCCAGCAGAGTTTTAAAGTCTGATTTGTGAGGGTTTGTCACATCTAATCGCAAAAGGTAAGACCTGGTGCTGGGAACTTGCCACTCCTTGAGAGCACGTGAGAGACAGCCTCAGAAACAGCAGCTGCCTTTTTTTAATCTCCACTGTTCTTTTAATTTTTTTCCCTTTTTGGGGCTTGTTTTGTCTTTGAGGAAAGATGATCAAGCTACACCAGAAAAAGCAGTGGCAACAATGCATCCAGCCAACTTCAGCATCTGTTTCTCTTTGCCATCAAAAGGCACATTAGTTATTTCCCTTGCTAGCACCCTCTGATAGATTTGCCAAATCAGCACCCTTTATGTGTTAAAACTCTGGCGACAAAATAGAAAGGGAATAACAGAGGCTGAAAAGAATTAGTTGATTCTTTACCTCCCATGTGTTTTCCTTTATTACATTGTGAGTTCAATGCATGTCAGGTGCAATTTGCAGAGAACAGTAAATAAATATTTTTAGTGTTCCTTGCTCCGAGTGTTAGGGTTGAAAATGGAGCTGAGCAGTATTGCAATAAGTTACCTGAGACTCCATTTTCCTCATGCAGGAAAAGCCAATTCTTTACTCACATCACTTGTTTTATACAGTTTTCACAGGCCTCATGTATTGGCTGGTACAGGACAGTACAGACAATAGGAATAATATATAAGACAATAATATCAACTTTTAAATTATGCCTCTTATCATATCAGTAAATTCACACTATGGAATTAATATTTTCTCACCTTTTAGACAGAAGTGGCTCAAGCCACAGACTCTTGTCCAATAATGTGCAAAGGTCCTGGTTTATTCTTTATAATTCAGCCATCCTGATCTGAACTACTCATTGACTTTGGCCTGCAGCAAACTCCCACCACAGGGTTCCTTTTGCAGGCTCTCACTGCTGGTTATTTCCTGCCAGAACATGACTGCAGGTATTTCCCTGCAGCCCCTCACTGCAGGATTTCACCCAGCTCAGCTGTGGCTGCAAACTCTCCCTGCAGGGCCCAGAGGCAGCCCCAGGCTGAGCCCACAGCAGAGTCCTCACAGCAGTCAGTGTCTCTCTCTCCCATTTGGGCAGTCCTCCAGTCTTCCCAAATCTTTCCTTCAATGCTTCCTTTTTCCTCAGGATCCTCCCCTGATTAGCCAACCCACTCTTTTATCATGCTCGTAACACAGCTGTGGCTTACCAGGGGTGAGGTCTGTAACCTTTTCTCCTAAAAATAGATCAGTTGTAACTATCTGAAAAAGCTGAGATAATATATTCCAAACATTCATGTAACTATAGCAGTAAAAGGAAACAAAAGAAAACACTGAACAACTTACTGGTAAAAGCTTTAATAGCTCAGATTGAATAACACTCAAACCTGGTATAAACGCATTTTGACAGCAATAAAGCTTGACAAAATTAATTCAACAGAACTCTGCCCTAAAAGGACTTTCTATTAATAAAATGTAGCTCATTACCTCAGTAAAACAGAAGGTACACTCAAGAAAACTCAGAGTTAATCATTATTAATACTAAATACAACTGTGATCTATACAAAACTGGAATAAAACATTGCCAAAACTAATGATACTGAAACTTAGCAAACATGAAGTTTTCAAAAATAACTTAACAGAACTTGGCCTTGCTCAACTTAACAGAAGCTAAGAGAGCATTATATTATTGGACCTCAACTAAACATCACTGCAAACTAGTACCTTTAAAAGTTGTAGATACGACAAGATGTAGCTGATTCTACTGTTATCAGCACAAAAAAAAAAAAAAAAAAAAAAAAAAAAAAAAAAAAAAAAAAAAAAAATCAGTAGAAATAACAACATGATGGTGTACTGGAGGGGACAAAAGTCTCAACAAGCATATTAAACTCTTAAGTAATTTAGTTATGAAAAAACCCCATGACAACTGCAGATTTCACGGAAACAAATTTACTAAGACTTTTTAGAGTGCAGGATTACTGAAAAAAATATAATAACGTGTAATTTGGCAAACTGCTGGACGGCTGAGTAGCTTCTCACGATCGTGTTTTGTGTCATTTCATCTGGCAAATTTGTTAACATTCTTGTTAAAGAAAACAGACTAATCTTTGACAGGTAATAAACCACTGCATTTACTGCTATCTCTCCAGCAGCCGTAAAATTGTAAAAAATTAATTAGATTTCAGTCAGAAAACAAAATTAACTTTAAAAAACCCAGTATCAACACGTTTTCAAGGCATTTAAACACAGTATGTAAAGCTTCATTAAACAGAGGCGGTCAGAACCCACTCGGCGCTGGGGCGGGGGCTGACCTGCCCGCAGGGAGAAGGGAGAGGAGGGGAAAGGGAAAGAGAACTCCGGGCGCCGCCGCATCCCCGCCTGCCCCGACACCGCGGGGGAAAGCCACGCAACAACACCTCTAAAGGCCGCCTGTGGCAACAGGGGGAAAACAGCGAAAACAAACACAGAAAAGGTTAAAAAGCCGCCGGGGCTGTGGGAAAGCGAGACCGGGAGGGAACGGCACTGGAGCCGTCAGCTCCGGGAAGGAGCTGTGCTGCAGGAAATGTGCTCCGGGTCCTGCCGTCTGCAGAGCTCGCGCGTTCCGCATGGAGATGCGAACGGACCGATGCCGGAGCTCGGGGGTTTCTGGAAGATAAAACCTCACCCGAGCGGGGCCGGCGCGGCCCCTGCCCGCCACCACGGCCACCGCGGCTTCCCGTGCAGCGGGACCCGGCCGCCCCACATTGCCGCCCGGGGACACTGTGTTGCGCCGGAACCATTTTGCAGAGGTGCACGCACACAGGTTCCGTGTCCGGGCTCTTTGTCGGGCGGCTCCGCGGCCCGTATTCTGCGCGGTGCGGCGCGGAACTTCTCATTGCGCGTATTGTCCGTACCTCGCGGCGCGTGGTTTGCACATTGCGTAATTTGCATATTACGCACGGCGTAATTTGCATATTGCGTATTTTGAATATTACGCGCCGCGAGATTTGCATATTACGTAATTTGCATACTACGCACCGCGTAATTTGCACGTTGTGTAATCTGCACTGTAGGAATCGCGTAATTTCCGTGCTGCTCCCTGTGGCGCGTGTGTTCATCCTGCGTGGTGCGGCGCGGGAGTTCCTTTGGCGTTCCTTCAGCCTCGGTGTGTTCGGGGCCGTCCCGCGGCCGCCGGGAGCTGCAGCCGGAGCCTTTCGCTGCTTGGCGGATGCGCCGCTTGAATTTCCTTTCGCTGCGGGCTGATCGTTCGTCCGCGGCTTCGTGTGCTCGGTCTCAGCTCAGCAGCTGTTGTAACGCGTCAGCCGAGACTTCCTTTTCTCCATGCGGGAAAAGCCGATTTTTTTACTCGCATCACTTCTTTTACACAGTTTTCACGGACCTCGTGTGCAGCACCTGTTGGCTGGTAGTTTTCTTACTGCATTTTTTGGTCAGAAGGTGATCTGTGTGTACCTGCTAAGATTCAGGTTGTTTGCATTCCTCCTTTGTGGCTTCTCCTGGAACAGATCATCTTGTTTCCACAGATGCATTTATTTTTTAACCCAAAGAATTGCTCCTTGTGTTAACGAACCTTTCATACCAAGGTTGTTGCAAATTTCTTAACTACGCTTAGTGCAGTTAACACTTAAAGCGTTGGTTATTTTTTACAAATGGCACATTGATTCCTTCCCAATTTCTGTCCCGGTGCCCACCCCCCTCCATTTGGTCCTGGGGCTCCCTGCACATTTTCCTGTCAGGGGTTGTAAAAACAGTGCCATTATCATGGCTTGTACCTTTACCTTTTCCTCATCCCCTCTTTCATATCTATTTTTTATGCACATGAGATGCTTTTCTAACCAATTCCTGGCAGGGCCCACTGTGCCGCCTGTCCAGCCCCTGCTCCCGCTGCCTGGGAGCTCTCCCACCTCGCCTGGCTCTCCTCACTTTGGAGAAACCCCCTTAAGTCCTGAACAGCAAAAGCAGACAAATCCAAATCCTCCAGCCTGCCTCCAGAACAGCCCGGCGACGGGTGGGGGTGAAGGGACAACACCTCCCTGTTTTCCCTCTCCTGGGAACCAGGAATACAAAAGACTTGCAGCCAGCCCTGTATTAGACTGCAGGGTTTGAAGATAAGGCAGAGAAGTTCTCAGTCCTCCCTGTTCTTTCTTTATCTCACCTTATCTCCCGCTGCTATTTGCCTTGACAATATTTCTCTCCACTCCCCTTGGAGCAATCCTTTCCCAAAGCAACACCTTATTGCCCCCTCTGGGCATCCACATCCTAAACTACCTCTGGGAGAATGTGCAAACCACCTCAGCATTCTCCCAAAGGTGCCATCGGAGGTATTTTGGGATCGGCATCCCTATAGTCAAGACCCTTTTTCGACTTTCCTTTGTTGCCCGCCCTGGGCATATCCTGCCACGTTTAACTCAAGTTCAACTTGCACTCACCGGTGAGAGTTGCTGGGATCGTTCCTGACTTTCCCTTAGTGCCTCCTTTGGGCAGCCAGGTCCCGTGGATTCTTCAGGGATCCCCCTGGTCCTCCTCTCATCTGTCTCCAGGGAGCTTGAGGGAGTATGGAAAAAGACAAGGAAATCATTTGAGTGCCTGAGAAATTGTTCTTTGTTTATTTTCTGAAGCAAAGGCAGCTGCATTGTGATGTGATTACAGTTCTGGAAGCAGACAAGAACAAATGCCTGGAATTGGGAGCCAGAGAATGTCCAGGTAGGAACCCACCATTGCAGGCAGAGTAAAAGAAACTCCATGCATCCTGGCTGTGTTGGTGGCTATGGATTTAAAGCAACTCCTAAAGGCAAACCCCCACAGGACATGAACATGTAAGCTAAAAAATATCACTGAAGATAAATTTCATTTGGCATCACACAGATCAACAATGTTGAACAGTGTGGTCATGGTCCAGAGGAACAATTCTCTATTAATGTCAAGTCTATGACCCTCCAAATTACAGGTTTTTTTTCTTTGAAGAACTCTATTAACGGAATATGTAAATTCCAGGTGGCAACCAGGGCTTTTAATGGAATCATGTGAAAGTTTTGAAGTGATGATGAAAACCTTTCAGACATCACACATTAACATTAAACAGTGACTAAAATTGTTTTTGAAAGAAGGTTGTTTTGAGTATGAAGAAAACTAATATTTGTTTTGTGTGTGTGTGTGTGTGTGTGAGTGCTGGAAATGATGACTATTGAGTGACATCTAGTGGATGTGGAGATGCTGAGCACCAGCTTTTCAAAGGTACAAAACTTTCAAAACTTTCTGAAATACATCCGAGTTGAAGTGCTCACTAAGTGACATAATTAAAATGTTGTGCATTGCAGCGAGATGTAGGTAACAAGCCAGAGAGACAGATTCCAGATCTTCAAGGAAACAGAAAACAAACTAAAAAGTGTCAGATTTCTCTTTTTTACATCCCTCCAATTATAATGTAAAAAAAAAAAAAAATCCCCATACTACGACAGCCTGCTCATTGTCCTGCTTCCAGTTGTACTTTATATATCCCTGCACAGAGACCATTTACCAGTACACTCCCTGAAAACCACATTCTGTCACACAGCAGCCCTGGTATGGTGGCCAGGGCCTTCTGATATATTTTGGATGAGTATTTATTTTACCTTTTTCATTTCCTTTTCACATTTCACAGTTTAATATGTACTCATCTTTGAGGCTTACTGGCCACAATAAGTCCAGAGTTGCTTTATAGTCACTCAGTGATAGAAAAATTGTAGTTTTTCAGGAGAGATTATTGAAGAAGAATACCTGAATTGCTTGCCTGCCTTAACTCTCTTTTTGGGAAAATGTATTTCTGAGCAGAACACATTTCAGAAACTGTGACTTCAATTTTTGGAGATGAAGGGACAAAACATCAGCAGAAACATTTTGTATTCCAGGGGAATGATTCATCAGATGTCCTACAGTACACTAAAATTTCTTGATCTTTAGGTGTGTAATTGTGGACTCCGGATTTTTCACCTTGTCCACAGAACCTTCACAGGGCTCTGTAGGAACTATTAAACTCCCGCTTATTAACTTTGTTTCTTCAGTTCATAAATGTAAATTCTTCTCTTTTTTTTTTCATTTTTATCAGGCAGAATTTAAACAAGCCCCTGAACGCAAAAAACTCCACTGATACTCTAAATAAGCTAAATCCAAAAGTGTGCCCAGAGCAGAGCCAGAAGGGCTCAGCCTTGCAGCAGGGGGTTTTCAAAGCTGCAGCCACCTGGAAGCAACATTTCCAGTGGCTGCTCCCAACTCCCAGCCCTGAACGTGTCAGAGAGTAGCTCTGCTCCATCCAGAATGGCCTGCTGGCCTGGGGAAATCAATGCCACACGCCCAGAACAACTGCAGGAGGGAGCTCCAGGCCACAAGGAGGGATTCAGAAGTGGTTCACATTTTAATTCTCTTCCTCCTGCTCCTCATCCACTCCCTCCCCAGAAGAACTGCAGTGGCAGTTGATTTTTAAATGTCTTTTATTCGATTTACTTCTGTCTTTCCTCTTAACCTGCACTATATTTGCATGCAGATACAGCTTTTCATGATACCTGCTTGTCTTTCTGTGACATCTTATACTTTAGTGTAGGCCAGGGCTATGCTTTTAAATTTAGAAGAAATGACATTTTCAAGATTCAAACCTGCTTTCTCTTTCATTGTATATTATATTCAGTTCACTAAATAAGTGAATCCAGGCAGTAAAGAATAATTTAAATTGGAAAATTCCTCTAAAATCATCAACAACATTTGACCAGTTGGCAGCTAGACCGCAGCACCTCCAGCCCCTCCTTCTGCACTGACCTGGGTGTCTGCAGAGCTGTTCCTCTGGGCTGTTTTCGTCCTGCTCTTCTCTGGCCACAATGCCATCTGAGCAGCAACTTTTTCCTTCTTCTTAGATCTGTTATCACAGAAGCATTCCCACCATTCCAGCTGGGCACAGCCTTGGCCAGAAGCACTCCCATCTTTGGAGCCACCTGGGATTGGCTCTGGTGGGCGTGGAGGAAGCTTTTGGCAGCTTCTCACAGAAGCCAGCCCTGCTACCAAAACCTGCCTGTGCCAAACCTTCTGGTTCCTGTTGCTGCTGCAGCTGAAGTGCTCCTGCAGTTATTTAATGAAATAAACTTGGGAGAACTAAATTAGCCTTTCAACTCAGCTACAAGGTATGTCCCTCTCAGATTACTGAGCATTAGAGGCAATTTCATTCTCCCTCTTTCTCTTTTTTCCATCCCAGCCCTCATCTCTGGTCTGAAAACTGACAGATGTGTGGAGACATTTCTGCACATCTGGAGATGTGCTTGGAGTTTGCTGAGCCCTTGGGGGCAGGCATGGAGCCGCACTGAGCTCTGCAGAGCTGAGGGCAGCTGTGACCTGCAGGGCTGTTGGCTCCAGGGTTTCAAATCAGTGCTTAGCTGCAAGCTGAGTTATTGCACACAAACTCTGCATGAACAGTGGGGTCCTACCAAGGCATAATAAGAGCGCTGATAAAAATGTGGCTGCCACGAGCTAGGGCAGGCAGATGCCAACAGCTCCTCTTGAGCTTTTCAGCCTGAGAACATGGAGCGTGGTCTGAGGCACAAAATGCAGCTGGAAGGTAAAGAACACCAGCTTAGGGCTTGAGCACACGTTTGTGGTTTGTGGGCTGGAACTGATTCCCAGCTGGAGAACACGGAGTGTGCAGCACTGCTCAGTGCTGCTGTCAGCCTGAAAACATCTCCTTATTGCTTTCATCAAGTGCATGCTACCAAATTAACAGAATTCAATTCAGAACAGGCCAGAGAAAGGGTTGAAACTCCAGCCTGAGATTTGCTGTTTTAGTAGCCAGTCTGGATCCTGACTGCAGATTTCTTTAACATCTTTGCTTATCAAATTGATCTGACCTGGACCACAAAATCCAGGAACCGCTCCTGAGGTTGTGCACTTTTTCTCTAGCCATGGATGCTGTTGTCCTCTGAAAGGAAAGGTGAGAGAAATCCTTTTCTGTGGCAATTGTATAGAAAGGACTTTTTTTGTTATCAGTTTTCTAAGTGTGACGTTGTTAACTTTGCAGATAGTTTTGAAGTTTAAAATGGTTGGGCATTTGAATTTATTTCTTTCTTTTGGGGAATCAATCTCTCATCTACTTTAAATACTGTTAGACTCATACTTGTCAATAAAGTTTCCACTCCAAATCTGTTTTTTCTCTGCATGTGCATAAAGATTTTCTACTTTCAGCTATTGATGATTCAGAGTAATTTTTTTAACTGCTACTAAACCTGAAATACCTGTGGCTTTAAGTGCTGTCTCAGATAGTGTACATGAATCAGTAGCGTGAATCTCAATATCCCAGATTTGTAAAGGGAAAAAGACTATTAATATTACAAATTCTAGGTTTCAGATTGGGCATAATGAATGATGAGTTTGAGAAACAGAAGTAGATGTGTTCTAAAATAATTTCCCCAATCTAAGGGTTTTGTTTTTGTTTTTGTTTTGTTTTTTGGTCAGAAAACTCTGATCCTATAAATGAAGCACTGCAGGAGAATTCCCCTTGCTGTGCCAGATCCTATCATTAAAACCAGAAAGTCATCAAGGTGTTGGTCACCCTTTTCTGATTTTAGCAAACCTAAAGGGGAGAGTTCAGGAGAGCTCTGTGCAATCTTACTTGCACCTTGATTCTGGTAAGGACAAAACTATAAATTTGAAGGCACTGGTGGAGGCATCTGCTGGTAAAGAAAATTGTTGTCCTGATGGATTCTCTGCCATGTGCTGTCATGCTAAAAAATAGTACTTCTAGAGAAATAGAAACTCGAGTTTTTAACACTGTGAAAGTCCTGAAGAGTTTAATTTTGTGTGCGTTATGACTTAAAAAGTTAAAAGACTGACAGACTAAAATAAGACAGAATGTTTGAAAATAAAGCTGATCTACTTTATTCCAACATCTAGTATAGCTGGCGAAAGAAATTGGTCAGAAAAGAGTGATGTTTGCGGGGGGTGAATGCCCTGTGGGTGTGCTGGAGGAGACGGGGCTGGGGACAGAGCAGAGTGACACAGTGGGCACAGGTTCAACTGGGGTGGTCACATGATACTTCAGTGTTTTAAGGCACTACATTCAGTTTTTCTTTCCTGGGTTTCCCCTGCTGACAGGAGGAAAAGATTGCCGTTAGCAAGCCTGGCAAAGGAAGCATGCATGGCACAGGAACAAGGCCTTGGGAAGAACTGTGTGTGCCACAGGGTATTTCCTTCTTCTCTGAGTGAAACTGCAAGTGCACAGTGAACAACTACTGGAAAACCACATCGTTATGTGGAAATCAGGCTAAAAAACTGCACTTCCCAAACGCTGCCCTCATCAGCATGGTAAAGCATTGTGATAGTTACTGACAAAATACACGTATACAATATTGGATGTTGTTCACTTCTCGATAAAAATTACTGGAGTATGATTGCTACCTTTATAGCTGGAGTTACACCTGCCTTATAACCCACAGCTAAAACCAGGTTTCAATCATGTACACATATTCAGCATTCCAAGTATATTTTTAAAGTGTTATTTTACAAAGGAGGGCATTTTCAGAAGCCATCCTGATGACAACAATGTGAAAACTAATCTTTAAAAAATTTGTTTTCCAAGGCATAAATGGTGTGCATTGCCTCAGTGCCCATATTTTCTAATGGAGGATTAGTTATCAACTTGTCAAGCCTATTTAGGAAGGGATTATCACTTTACAGGAATTGCAAACATCAGTGTGGAAGACAGTAAGTCTTAAATTCCTTCCAACAAGTCAGGGTTTTTTTGTTTGCAGTCTTTAGACAGCTTATTTTCATAGTTAAAGATACTGCATTGCAAAAGACTGGTGGAATTTCCTCTTACCTGGAAGTAAGCAGTGCTCTTAAACTCAGAGGTTAGAGAAGAATTTTTTCTGTAGAAGTGGCGTGAGACATAAGAGAAATGAAAGTTGTTCTGAGAATGGGATTTCCCAACACTACGGAATCCCTGGGGGCAGAGAGGAGATTAGAAGGGGAGATACCATTTGCATGTGACCACAGATAAGCATATCAAGGCTTGTGTAAGAATTCGATCTTAATCTTGAAACAACACACAGTAATGTTTTTAGACACCTCACTAATCAATATCTTGATTAGTACCACAAAACTTTCTGGGCATTGGTTTGGTATGGGAGTCCTTTCCCAACACTGGTTTCAGAGGGCTTTGAAACCATTTCATGGGGGGTTATATCAACATTACTGTGAGCTGGGCTTATTTCAGTTTTCAGTTCAAGAGAAACTTAAAATGTCTCTTCTTTTCCCTGTTTCTTTGTAAAAGAACAAATGTTGGCAGTTCATTCACAACTAGTGGCATTAGGTACATGTAAAAGTAGGTATGTAAGATTTTGTTCTAAGATCAGGTGATTGGCTTTTGGATAAGCCCAATAAATGTTTTTCAGGGACTGTTTGCATTTTGGTTTTAGTGGTGTTGATCTCTCCATGCTTTAACTTGTATGTGAATGGATGCTGTATGCAGAGTACATGCTGAGGCTCTCTGATTGGAGGTTTCTTGGGTGCACTAGGTTTTTGTTGTAACAATAATCCAGATTAAAAAGTAGGGAGAGGGAAGAGCCAGACTGGCACCCTGCCATTACTTGTTCTAAGCAATATGTGATGTCAGTAAAGGTATGCTTTTATAACAGTCATTTGGCAAAGTGTCAAAGATTTGAGATGACAGGAAAGTGCAAAGGAATTCAAGAGCTGCCGCAGTGAACTTTACTCCAAAGTGACATATTTGAGAAATGGAAGCAAAAAGTTAATTAAAGGTCGTCTGTTGAACTCAGTTGATTTTCATACCAGCGGACATACTGCATCTTTTCCTCCTTGTGGCTGCATTCAAAGGGAAAAAGACACCATTGATGATACCACCTAAAGGCTGTCTGCTGCAAAAATTTATGCAGCACAGCTTTGATAAACTGCTCAGATTCATAACGCTGAAGACACTGGTCACTCAAAATTAAGTAGTGAAACACATAGATACACACACATCCCCTTAACTGTACTGGAAAGAAACAAAGGAAACACAGACCTTGTGTTTAGAAGCACTTTAAAGGATACAGTATGCAAAGAAACATTCTTATGGTGCATTTGCATCCTATTTGAATGGTTATGGTATGGTTTTCTTTCTCCTGCACTGGCAACAATTGGGACACAGATATAGGCAAACTGAGCGTCCATGCTTCACACATGAATAATGCAGGGCTTATCTGCCTCTTTGCCTAACCACAGACTTTAAAAACCTGTAGCCTGCACTCCTGTATTTACCCAGTGAAGTGATTTGTAAATAAATGAGCTTCATAAAAATAAATATTTCTTCATTTGTTTTGCAGCTGGGATATAGAGGGAATGAGGTTTAAAAACACACAGCAAATCAATATCTGGTTGAGGTTTGTGGGACTCTAAGCTCCATCTCTCTGCCAGAAAGGCTTTTGCAGACCTTCTCAGAATTTAGATAAGAGAATGAATCCTTGGAAAAGATCAGATGATGATTTTATGGAAAAACAATCTCTGGATATACAGTTCTCAGAACTATTTTCAAGTTCTTACAGGAACATCCTTCTATCAGTAGAATGACTTTTTGTTCTAAGCTCCTTTCGCCCATCTCAGTGCCTCTAACTGCAGTTCAGTGAAACACTTAAAACCCCCCACACTGTGGATCTTTAATGGCATACACCACTAGTTACCCCACCTCCCAAACTCCACACATGCAGAAGTCAGAAATTTATGACATCACTTGCTTACGTGTAAATCTGCTGACAGAGAGGGAAATAGATTAAAAATCAGTCCCAACCCTCCAATCCGAGAAACCACCCTATCTACTGAAGTCACTCAACAGGAGGAGTCATAAATTGCAGAAGCTTGACTACAGCTTTACTTTCTGCTTCCTACTCACTCACTTCATTGGTGTGTGTTAGAAATCTAGCATTTAGTTCTGTTAGAATTCTAGCATAACACTCAATTTGCCACTTTTCTGTGGCTATTACACATCACTTTTTCTCCATCACTTCCACATGCTGAAATTGTGTTTCTTCATCTGTTTGATATACTGGGTGAAATCAGGTAAGAGCCGTCAGCTTACTTGTGATGTAGAATCTTCGCTTTAATCAAATACTAAAAAAATGAATATTCCTTCATTTAAATTGGCCAAAAGATTAAGATAAAATTTTATGAATTATGCCGAATGGAGCAGTTGATTAGTAAAAAGAATTCAGTAACTTTAAAACTGAGATGTAAGTCTTCATTTTAAAGTAAATAGAACCAAGCCTCATACTTTGGCTCTGGCTGTACTTTGCCCAGAGACCTGCTGAGGTATGTGCACTTGGTACAAAGTAGACGTAATCATGAAATAGTCATAATATGCTCATGTGAGTTTCCTGGTTGTTGCTGACTTTATAGGTGCTTAAGATTTTCAAGCGGCATTTTTAAATAGTAAAATTTAGTTACAAGAAAGACTGTGCACTTAAGATTTTCCCCTTTTCAACCACACAAGATAATTAAAATGCTTACAGATGTGCACAAGAAAGTTATACAATAACCTGATTAAACAGCACGTGTAACAGCCCAGTGCCTACGTGTATGTTTTGATTGTACAGGAAAGAGTGAGTACTCCAACAAGAGTGCACAAAGGGCAGCTGGGTATTGCTCCCAGTGTTCAATGAGAAACAGGAGTTTGAAAAACTTCCTCCAATGACTCCTCGCTAAACAATTCAATGTAATAAAGCTATAAACCTATTTGCAGAACTTATCTAATTCCACAGTAAAGACATCATTATTTTGCTTTTATTCTCTATTTACTTTTGAGAGAATAACTTCTGTCATTTCACAGCCAAGAGTAAATGAGTTGCTTCCCCTTGACATTTGCCAGCTAGTAAATAGGTTTGGCAGTTAAAATAATTTCCTTGTGATAGATTTCTCTCTCTCATGGAACAGAATGTGTCTGGTTTATCTCACTGTCATTCCACTGGTTTTAGAAGAAGTAATTTTTATTTCTACCAATCAAGGGATTAAAAAAAGTCAAAATATTTAGAGGGACACAGAGAAATATCTTAGCATGAATCTTTTATATTTTAGATAGGAAGGAGTGAATTTTAAGGACCAGTGATTAAACTTGGATTTAAAGACCACATCAGGGAAAATGAGGTTTTCATGTTATACCTTTGAAACAATGATCAAGTAACTGGTTTTTATTTTCACTTTGTAGGTTAAGTTAGTGTAATGTAATTTATGTTCTAGTTTTATCATCATATATAAATACATGAACACCAGAAATCAAATGTGACACATACTGTTAACATCTCATGATTTTGTCACATGCATGACATTTTACTAGATTCTTGACTATTTTTTTTACTGAATTCAAGTCCACTTCAGCTGAATACTTCTCAGTTTCAGAACTTCTTGGATAAGTCCAAGCAATGAAATTAGTTGCTTTCCTGTATCACTTGCTAATTAATAACCTGTCTAATAATCTTAGTAAAAGTTACGTATACTATTTTGTGTTTAAATAAGGAAAACAATGGTATTTATTTTGAAATATAATGTTGTCTTTTTCTCCATGTAATAATTGTAGTTACTGTCATAACGTGATGATAGGCATGAAAATTTTGTCTGCCTGATTTGCAGCAGGGAGTTTCAGGTTATTTTTAACACTGTGTAACTTCAAGCCTGCTCTTGTTTGGACTGTATGCATTATTTTTTTGTGATGTCTAGCCCAGAGATGACCGATCTAGTCCTTGTAAATACATGGTTTGGTGTTAGAGGTGATTGGTCTAGTTCCCTAAATTAGTGAATTAGTGTCTTTAGTGTCTTTACTGATTTTTTACTACACCTTGAATGCCATAATTCACATTGTTCAGCTTTGCTTAGACCTGACCTGTGGTATTGAACACATATTTCAGATACCTTGTAAGCCACCCACACTTGCCTTTTGCAGCTTTAAGAAAGGGTGCAGGCTTACTGTCCCCCTCAAATGTGGTGAATTTGGTTCTGCCTGTGAGCTGTTCCCTGGGAAGAAGAGAAGAGCTCGAACTTCTTCTGTTATGACTCAAAAAGTCTGAGAAATTCAGGGGTTTTTTTATATTATTTTAAAGGAACTAAGAAGACACTATTTCTTTTCTCACTTTTGTTTTGCAAAGTGACTTGTTTTGCAAAGATTTTAATCACAGAAGAGTTAAGAAAGGTGCCATCAAGCACCAGAGAGACAAAAGTCTTATGTAAAGTAATGTAACCCACTAGAAGTCAACTGATGGCCCAAAAACCAACTAACATCATAGTAAAGGTGAAGAGGCCATAGTAGAAGAACTGTGGCAGGTGTTGGTGTTCTGCCCAGAGTCCTGAAGTGCTTTATTCACAAAATGTGACCTCAGCAGCCAAGAGATATCTTTAAAGTGTGAACTTTGGATGTTGATAACCAGACAGGGGAGAAATTCAGTCTTTTTAGACCTTTGAAATCTTGGTCCCCTTGTTGACCAGCTTAACCTGGTACACCCTAATTGTCCAAGTACAGACAGAAATGCTAAATCCTCCTGTTTTTCTTATACCATTATGTACACTGACCTTAATTCTTATTTTTTCAAACTCAGAGCAAGATTCTTTGTTTCTTCTACCTTTGTTTCTTGGTAATGGTGCCGTTATGGTGATCCAAAGCTAGGAAAGAGTTCTGGATCATTCCTGTTTTGCATCTATTTAGGCATCTATTTCTTACTGCTAGATCAAACAAATAAGGTCTAAGGGTTGGCAGCACAGCCACCCTGGCCCAAAGAGGAAGAAACTACCACAACCTTCCTGTTTATACAGCACACACTTCTTGTGAAAAAATTCTGAGAATCTGCCCTTGATGGTGAAATAAAGGATCTTATCAACACTGACTACTAATTAGTAGTTATAAGGAGAAAATACATGGTTCAGGAAAAATTAGGATAATTTCACATTTTAAGGGTTTGGAGGAGCACAGTGGTATCTGCAGAGTCATTAGTTAAACTGTGGTTCCTTGTTCAGTGCATGTTTTGACACCTCTTTCCAAAGGTCAGGAGTAAAGGAAATGGAAGTTCTCCACTTTCAGCAGAAAAAAGATATGGAAAGACAAGTGAAGAGGTGATATTTCAGGTGGCCCAACTCATCAAATTACTGTCTTAACGTTTTCATCTTTTTCAGATGAGGAACAAAAATGTCCCGAATTTACAGACCTTAACATAGGCAATGCTTTGTCTGGAACAACACTCCATGTTCAGCTACTCCTGTACACAAGGAAAAATCATGATTGTGCTGAGAAACTCATTGAACACAACGTTGCTGCATCTGAGTACCTGAACACAACCAAGAAAACTGTCTTTGTAATTCATGGCTTCAGGCCAACGGGATCTCCTCCAGCATGGCTGGGTGACATGAAGAGGCTTCTACTGTCTTCAGAGGACGTTAATCTCATTATAGTTGATTGGAATCGTGGTGCTACCACTGTGAATTACATAGCTGCTGTGGAAAACTGCAGGAAAGTTGCAGAAATACTGAAGAATTATGTTGACCAGATGCTGGTAAGGCAGAGCGTTGCGTCTGTTCTGAATAAGTGTAAAGAGCATGGTTTGAGTGGGAATGGATATTTAAAATATATCTATAGAGAAGTCCAGTGAACACCATCAAATCACATTTCTTTATAGAGGTATTACTAACTTCACATGCAGTTATTATTGTATACATTAAACTTCACCTGAGTTCTTATTTCTGATTCACTGAAATGTGCCTGAAAGTGGATCTGATTTCTTGAACCAGCTGGAAGTTTCAGTTCTTCTGGAAAGAGTGAATTCAGCAGTGGGGAAGTGAAGGGAGAGATGGTCAAATAGTATGCAGTGGAAGCATTTTACAAAGGCATTGCACTACTCTTTTTACTAATTAGCTACTGTAAATAAAGGTTTTGAATGAGAAATAAACCACTGGCAAAGATATAAATATTAATTCCAAAATGGTATAAACTTCTTGTCCTTAGAGACAGTTGCTGAAACCATAGTTAATGCCAGTGGTCTTAACTGGGCTTTAGATTTATTGCTTGATCAAATGAACAAAACATATCATGATGTTATTTATGCCATTGTCTGATTTGCCACTTGAATTTTCGTCTTTTCTCACCACTTATTTCTCAGCCATTCTCAGAAATTTTGAATGCTGTGAAGTAAAAAATAATCATGTGGAATGTGAGAAAAACATGCAATGTTTTGAGAAAGGCTGAGGTGAAAGGAGAGAAAGCCTATCAGAATCTGTCCTCTGGGACTGGATACAGTGATAGCAATTTGCAATTGTGCCAGTAGATTTATTGTTATGGAATAAAGAAAATTAAATAGAACTCTATTAAATAGACTATAAGAAGAGTCTCCAAGTTAATTGCTGTTTACTGATCTGCCTGGCAAACAGTGACAGTGTGAGTCCTAAAAGTGGTGGGAGGGGGGTCTGTAGTGTCCCACAACTCTCATTTTCACACTTACAAGCTGTTGTGAGGCCTTTCTAATTCATTTTAGGACATATTAATGTTTCAGATCCTGTGTGTCACCCCATCATTTTGCAGGGATTCCAACTGGATCAGCTGACACTGTTTTAGAAATCTTCAGTCGGTTTTCATTTGTGTTTTTTTTTTTTTTGAATACTGCCTGCTTTATAGAATAGGCATTTTAAGGTGTGTATTTGGCACATTATTCAGCAGTTGTGTGGCATAAATATTTGTTAATGGTGTTGTGTTTTAAATTTATGTTATTGGAAGGATGAAGCAGGGCAAGATTTTTTTTCCCTCATTCATGGTTTTGGTTCAACTTTCTTTTATCTGAAAAATGTCTTCCTCTTCCCTTTCCTGCTCCCCTTCTAACTAATGTGACATTTCAGGAGAAATGTGACTCAAGCTTCGTTTTTACATTTTTCTAGAGTAAGAATTTCATAATTTCTACACTTTAACAAATGCAGAATTGCAAACTGAAAGAAATTTCATTTTTTTTTTTTTTTTTAAATCTGGAAAGTTAGAAATATAATTAAAAGTACCGACAAAAAGTGAAAACTAAATCAGCCTGCTGATTTCTGTTCTGTTACTTCTGTGTGTGACTGGCTTTGGTGTTTTTTTCCCCTGATAGGTGGGTGGAGCTTCTCTTGACTCTATGCATATGATTGGAGTTAGTCTTGGTGCTCATATAGCTGGTTTTGTTGGCCAGAAGTATAATGGCAAATTTGGCAGAATTACAGGTAAGGCTTTTAATCCCAGTGCACATGTTCTATTGTACCTTGTATTGTTGTCAGAGCACCGAGACATTGACAAACGAGAACTGAATATTTAATGACATAAATGAGGAAAAAATATAGCCCTGATAGCAGTTCAGGAAATTGGGCAAGTCTGCCTTCAGGACATAAATCACAGATTAAATTTTCCAACCTGGTTACCTTCTAGTGTCTCAAATGAAAATTGAGCGCTACATCTAAATGCCACTTAAGTTAAATGATATGCTACCTGAGTGTCTGACTAGTTGTGTTCTGGAGGCTGGAGCAGTTACATTGTGCATTTTGGTTTTATGAAGTGTGTAATAGGTACAGTATTTTCTGGGGAAAAGGACAAAAGAAATGTTCCTGATTTGATCCCCGATGCTGTTGACTTATATTCATCTGGATAAATGGGAGATGAGCACATCTAGTTATGGAAAGAGAGGAATTCACAGATATGGGTTGATCAGTCTTGGGGTAGGGATCTTTGCATTTCTCTAGCAAACTGAACAGAAAAGTTTCGCTTTTTTAAAATTTTTATACCAAGAAAATGAAGAATGACTCCTGAATAATGCTCAGATGTTGGTCTTTTATATGTCTGTAGAAGGAGCCCAGGGTTTATGATGAAAATGTTGTTTTTATTCAGGTCTGGATCCAGCAGGCCCTTCATTCACTCGAGAGTTACCAGAGCGCAGACTGGATCGTACTGATGCACAGTTTGTGGATGTGATCCATTCAGATATTAATGGTAATAACATAGCCTTGACTTGCCTATTTCAGCTGGAGGAAAGGCAGGAAAACAAAAGAGAAGGGATAAGCTGTTTCAGTAACATCCAAATAGTGGAATGTTCTTTTGCTGTGCAAATGTGTATGTGCACAGAGGTTGTAAGCACATGGTTATCACTGAATTAATCCCGTCTGAGACAGTCAGGCTCTGCTGTATCAACTTAGTACACCGCAGAGCCACTGCATAAAATACTAAATTGTGTTACTGTAAGGTTAAAAAAAAGAACATTGTAAAGTCTGCTTCATCTATGCTTTGATCTCTGTTTGCATGTTTCCCTCAAAACCATAAATGAATATCACAATTGTCTCATTGTTTGCGTAGTTTCATATCAGTTTTTTAAATAACATTAAAATGTAAGCGTTTTCCTATACAAATTTATATGTGAGGCTGTAAAATACCAATTTTTGAAATGTTTCCAGTATGCGAATAAAGATAAGGTGTGGTAAAAAGTAAGGTAGGTAATATTGAATTAACTCTTAATCATGGAATTTTGCTTACTTTTATAATACAGATACAGATTTTCTACTTTTGATTTACTGCTAATATTAGTGTACTTCAGAATCCGATGTCCTGCAAAAAAATGGAAAATTTTCCACTAATGAAAATTGCACTGGAAAAGGATTTTGCTTTCTGGAGAGAAACTTTATTTCATAAATTTATTTATATAAATGATATCTCAGTTGCAGCTGTTTCTGTTCTTTCCCTTTTGCAGCCGTAGGAATTTTACACAATTTTGTATACATTTGTGTACAGAATTTTACGTATTTTTCTTAAAAAGAAAAAATCCTTGACTTTTACCTCGTACTGTGACTTTCATTTACAGTACAAAAAGAATGGTGTAATTGCAAACATTTTCTTTAGGACCTCCATGATTTTTGGAGTGAATGTGTTGATAAATAATCACCTTCATAATTCGGTTTATGGGGGTTTTTTTCATTCATGATGTTTTTACTTTAGCACTAGGTTTCAAGAAGCCTTTGGGAACCATTGATTTCTACCCAAATGGAGGAATGGATCAGCCTGGTTGTCCAAAAACATTTTTCAGTGGTAAACAAAAATCTGTTTATTTAATAAGAAGAAAAGTTTGAGATCAAATCAAAAAAGGTTAAATTGAATTGAGTGTACACTGCACTTAGTCAGTAATATGGAACCTGAGACTGTATTCTTTCTTTTTATCCTTATGCAACAAAAGAAACATAATAAAGCTATTTGAAAATAATCTTGCTATAACATACATATCCCATCATATCATTAATATTGGCATGATGTAATTATGTTGTTGTATTATATAAACAACCTGAATACACTGATCATTATTTTTCCATGGTTAAATGGGTCCAGGCATGGGGGAAGGTGTTTGTGTCCCAGTGGTTTGGGCAGGATCCCTTGCCTGTGAAATGGAAGGCAAGGCTTCCACATCCCCACTGTGTTTTAGGTTCCTCCTGGCTGGCAATGATTAACTAGGTTTTGGTGTTGGATATGTCTTTTAGGCTCTAGGATGAAAACAGTTCTATGAAATGACCTTTTGATGTAGAATTTTGATTGTTTCAACCTCCATGAGTGTTAGGCAACGTTGCTGGCAATTTTTTTTGTTTACTCTTTTGGATGTGTTTGTTTCTGTCAGCATTTCCCATTACTAATCTGCACAGTGCTGCTAGCAGTTAGAGCTGCTGCAAAGGGATAAGGCTTTCACTTGTGTATCTGTGAGTATGGGAGAATCCCTTAAGCCAGCACGATTGTCATCTTTACAATTCCCAACGTTTGCTTTGTTAGGAAAGGAAGGGATTTATTTTCCCGAAATCTAGAGAGAAGAATCTCTGAAGTGTTCCTCCTGGTAATTTTTTTTTTTTTGGCCCAAAAAACCCTGTCACTGTCAGAGAGTGACAGGTTTCATGGGGAAGTTGTGGATGTACAACAGGATGAGCCCTGGAAGTGTTCAAGACCGTGTTGGATGGGGCTCTGAGCAACCTGGTCTAGTGCAATGTGTCCCTGCCCAAGGCAGAGGGGTTGGAACAAGATGATATTTAAGGCCCCTTCCTTAAGTCATTCTATGATTCTACTTATGCAACCTCTTTTTTTCATTAATAAAAGTTATTAACTATTCTTTTTATTTTTGTTTTTATTCCCTGAAGGAGTTCAGTTTTTTAAATGTGACCATCAGAGAGCTGTCTTCCTCTTCTTATCATCTTTGAAAAGCAAGTGTGACATAATAACATATCCTTGTGACTCTTATTTGGATTACAAGAGAGGAAAATGTGTTGATTGCGATGCTTTCCAGCCTATGTCCTGCCCAGTACTGGGTAAGTGTTACCATGTCTGTTCTGGGCTGGGTGAGATTTCCTGGGAAGTTAAAGTAGTTTAAAGTTCACGGGTTTGTCTGCTTTGTGGTTATCTTTGTTAGGCACAGGTGCTGAATGTTCCCACTCTTTGGTCTTTGTGCTTTCCAGTCTGGAATGGATTCAGTGTTTCCCCTTTCTAGAGAGAAACTGCTCGTGCTTTAAGTTCATCACTTCAGGCTTTAAGAGTGTCTTATGATCCCTAGAGGACCTGTGGTTTTTATTTAAGAGTAATAATGTTTAAAGCAACTTCACGGTTTCTTTCCCTTTTCCTTTGGAATCAAGCTTTTATTTGGAGGAGATTTTAATTGTTTTGGGGCTTTGTTGCTTTTAGAGAGGATCTGGGTGCAGTTTGAAAATAGTGTAAGCATTTCCTAGTTGGCAGAGTTTTCTTAAGAGTGAAATTTTAAAAATCCATAATTAGAAGTTAACTTTCAATTTGTATCTTGTCTTTTTCTTTTGCACCTTTACGGTGGAGTGTGCATGCTATCTTAGTTGGATCAGGTTAGAACAAAAGGCATAGATAGATCTGTGTGCTATTTTATAAAAAAACCCCAACCATAATGAGCTCTTATAGTTGGACAGAAAGGTTGCAGGTCTTGCCCAGCATGGTTATTAGCCATGCCTGATGCACTTGGACAGAGTGCCTAAGGTGGGCGAAGAGGAATGTTTCCCCAGTCAGCTGCTGAGTCTGAGAACTGAGTGGAGAAGCAGCATCCTTCTGCTGCAATCTTTCCTGCTTCCTGCTTTGCAGTGGCAACTCTGCAGCCAGGAATTAACCCTCCTTGTCCAGTCTAGGTAGAGAGATTAATTGGGAAAGAACAGGATCATCCATTCTAGAAACAAGCACTGTTATCAAGCCCCAAAGACAATAAGCATGGAATTGTATCAATTTCTTTCTATGTTAAATTAATGAGCTTAGAGGGTTTGCAGAGCATCTTGTATTTTATCAAATAATATCTACAAATAGGCTAAACAATTTAAAAATATTTAATGATTCAAAAGAAAGAAAGGAGTGCAATTCTGCAAGTTCTCCCTGCAAATATGTGGGCTACATTTTGGGGTTTGTTTTTATTACCTCTGCAGGATTTTGTAAGCACGACTTTTTTGGAGTTAGTATCTAGACTAAAGAGGTAACTATTACATTATGGCAATTTCAGTGATACTAATGTAATATTCGAGGAATTAAATACTTGCATACTACAGGCTGTCATACTTAGAGGATTCCTTTTTTTTTCTAGTCAGTTTTCTTTCTCAGAAGATATTTAAGAAAATTAAAGCCAAATTTGTCACTGTGTGAGATTCTTTTGTGTAGACACATGTGTATCATGATTTTGCTAAATGTCTAAAATTAAATATTTAAACTTTGGATTTCAGGTTATCGTGCTGATAGATGGAAAAACATGTTGATGTCACTTAGTTCACCAACAAAAGCTTACTTTGATACCTCGGGCAAAGACCCATTCTGCAGTGAGTGACTAAATACATACATAAAACCTCTTTATAAAAATTTATGACTGTTATTTCTAAGCTGATCTGGGGTGAAAACATGTTAAAAGTAGCAAGCTAGTGTTAGCCACTGTGTAAGATGATGTAAGAAACCATGAACTAAGGGTCAGTTCACAGACTGGTGGAAGAAGAAGAATGATGGTGGCAGAAGAAAAGGTAATACTGTGTAATGGGATGGTCTGCCGAGAGGAAGAAGGAAGCTAGAAAACGAGAATCAAGAGAGAGGGCAGAATCTGGATTGATGGAACCTGCTTAGATGGGATTGATGCTGCCATTTTCAGAGAGCAGGGAAGGGAAGCAAGACTGCCCTGGGTGGGGGACAAAAAAGAGACATCTCTATGTTCCACCCGAGGAGAAGATCACCCAACAGTCAACTAAAGCCACTCCATGTCTCCCCAGGAGTAGAACATTGAAAGCAAAGTTCAGCTGACTGCTTCAGAGCTGTACTCTGTGTGGCAATGAGCTCTCATGGTGTGGGCTTCAGCTGCAACAGTTCAGATATCTACCCACCCATGTAGGCCCATCCTAGATTCTCATCCAATTCCTGTTTGTATTAAAAGACTTTAGCACCCTTTAGGACAAGTACAACACACACTTCTAATTAGTTATGCTTAAGGTTCTTTCATTTAGGGTATGGGGATAGGCTTACAGGGAATTCATGTGAAATTAGGTTTTCCCGTTAGTTTTGTCCATCATCTTGGCAAGTTTTGTGACCAGGGACACATGGTCCTAGTCATGCCTGCTGATACCACGGTATTTTCCAAAGGATTGAGGACAGGTGAATGAAGTGATGGATTTTACATAATTTTTTAAACATAAATTTAAATAAAATAACTCTTCCTAGTGTTCTTCAGCTCACCCCAAACCTGTTACTATGGTTCTCCCCTGCCCCTTTCTTGGTTGTAGAAGCGGGAAGAGAGGAAGACACAGGGAGCAGAATAAGAAATATTGTAATGACAGTATAAATTTAAAGGAAAATATGTGAAATCAAGAAGAAAAATATGCAAAGTCAGGAAGAAAAACAGACCCGTCTGAAAAACAGTGTATTTATTAATTAAAGTGCTAATTATTAGCTATTTGGAAGCCTGAGGAAACAGAAATGAAGAACAGGTCTTAAAAAGAAGGGAAATTGTAAACTTGAGCAAGACAAGGCTTCATATGAGTCCTGGTCTTTTAGGAGAGAATGATAATAAGCAACATGCCAAAAAATAAAGTAAGTTTTACTTGGTGACCTGACTGGGAGCAGTAAAGGTGTGTGGTTCTAATACTGGTGATGGCTGCAGATGGCCAGGTCAGGGTTTCTAAGGGCGCAAGGCAGGTCAGCAGCAGATGAGTTTTTATTCTCCTCTGATCTGGTAATGTAAAAGTAAAGAGTCACTACTATTTTCTACCAATGAATACATTTAACAGGGTGGTAACACCAGCTGTTTCCTGTTTGAGCTCGTTCTTTAACTCTCATGATCTCCTATTACTTCCTGCAGTGTATAACTACTTACTGGACATTACTACCTGGAATAAAAGCACTAGGAGAGGTTTCATTAAAGTTAAAATAATAGACTATGCTGGAAACACAGTAGAGTCACAAATGAATAGGTATGTTGTTCTTTGTCTTTAAATCTTTTTTTTTATCACTTTATAAGAATAATTTTCTGAGTTTTCTAAACCTCTTAACTTGTTAGCTTGTAAGTTGAGAAAGTACCCTGAGTTTGTTAAGACTTGGCCATGGCACCATTTGCTGGTTGTGGCTCAGTGTCAGGAGCAATGCCCTCACTCTGAAATGATACTTTCTCTGCTTGGTACTGGTTTGAATCTTGTTCTAGCCGTCCTCGTTCTGAATGCTCAAACTTGATACAACTCACAAGATTTCCCAGTTTAATAATAATAGCAATTATTCATTATTAGCAATATTGAATATTACTCAGCTAACAAAAGCCTGACTAAATTTTTTTTTGCTTTAGTGAGGCTTCAACATTTCAGCAATATAAAAGAGTCAAAATACTGACTGGATTTTACCAAGACATTGAAAAAATTGCAAAAATTTCCTTGACCTTTTCTACGAAGAATTTAATAGGCCCAAAACACAAGCTTAGGATTCTTCAGATGAAGCTGAAATCTCTCAATAATCCAAAAAGGTGAGTGTTTGTCATGTATCACAGCTGGGTATCAACTAAGATGTTTGGGATGTTTTCTTGATAACCTGTATTTCCCTGCATTATTGTTTTTTAATTGCATATTCCTAAGTGTATGAACATTCTTCTCATCCTTCTGGTGATCAGATTTGTCACGTGGAAGAGCTGCTGTGTACATTAACATTTAGTGCACAGCAGCTCCTACATGGCGGTGTCACACTTGCTGTGTGTCACAGCTGTGCTTTCAAGGACCAGCCTGACTGACATCTGCATGGTCAGCTTCTCCTCCATAAGATAAATTTCATCAAGCACTTTTCTGATTTTCTTATGTGTCTGTACATAGCTTTTCACACTCAGGTGTGAAATCGAGCACTTCAGCAACATGTGTGACTGGAATAGCTTTTTTGGTCTTACTGGTAAAGTTGAAAAGTTCTTCTAAGATCAGAACACAGTCTTGTGTCTGCTTACAGTAAAAGTTAAATAATCTGTTTGGGGTTTTTTTGTAATTGAGTGTAATTACTAATTTTTTATTAATTCTGGTTTAAAATATTTCAGCAGTATTACCATAGTAAACCTCCAAATTTACTTGTACAGTAACACTAGCAATTAAATTTCGCATTTTCATCTCGTGGAAAGAACATATTACATGGAATGGGTAAGAAATATCCAGGAGCAGCCAGAGTTGTTAATTTGTTTCTTATTAATGGCAGATTCAAGAAAGTCAGAATTTAAAATAAAAACCTAAAAATGCTTATCAAATAAGTAATTTCAAATTAGTAATGAGTGAGAACAGTATTACAATACTTAGTAAGTCTTAGGTCAGTATACTTTGTTAACTTGAGATGTAACATTTGAGGATTTCTTATATGGTATATGATAATAGCCTAGTAGGAATTGGGTATGATACTTTGTAAAAATTATGAAACCTTCTTAAATTAATCTACTATTTTAGATTTACTGACAAAGAGGAGGAGATGAATGGGAGAGACTTAGGAAGAAACAAAACACTCAGTAATAAAAATAGTACCCCAGAATGTACAGACATTTGACTTTATTAACTTATTGGAAGCCATAAGTCTCAAGCTCTCAGGTGAAAATGGCATGATTTCATTTGAAAGCCTTTGGTGATGAGAGAGGGTGAAAAGTTCTAAATCATGTTCCAATTTTTTTCTCAGCCCAGCGGTGATAAATCAGAAGATGTATTTTGTGTAAGCCTGTCAGCACTTTGGACTTTGTCAGAAAATGATCTAGCAAGCAAACAAGAAAGATTTTCAGTGAACGGCCCTTATAGGGTTTGAGTTTTCATTCCCGTTAGTCTGACTCTTGTTAGTTTAAAAGCAAGATGCAGTTGGTAGTTTTTAATATAGGATCCACTAAAGTCCTTCATGTGGAGCCTCATCAGATTGCAGCTGTAGAGGCATGTTAGATACTTTCATAGAACAGTGAAAAACACTGTATTGAATCAGCATGTGAAGGTAATTTAAATGCAGGTGTTACAGCACTATTGGTTGGTATAATTACCTAATTGCTCATTGTAATTATAACTACCTATATTTACCTTATTTACATATAATTACAACAATTACTCAAATACAAGATGATTAACTAGAAACATTAAAAATATTTAAATTATTCACAACAAAGAAGTAGATAAAAACCAAGGATGCAGGGATAAAAGACAATAAGAGTCTCAGTCTCCCCAGGTCTGGGTTAATGGCAAACTGTGGAAGTTTGGGGAGTATCAAAGTCAATTGTCTGCTGTGCTGGTCCACTGTTCACACAGATGGTGTGTGAATATGGGAGTGCTGAAAGGTACACGGAATTTTCATACTGTTCTTCTGATCCCTGAGATAAATAATTTCTGCTCACCCATAAAACCAGAAAGCTTTGCTAACTTGTGCATGTCCAGGTGTCAGTTATCCCAAAAAGCTTGTGAACCTGTCAGGGAATTCAAACTCAGTTAAAGGGGAAGGTAAATGTCTCAAAGATACCTAGCCCAGACAACTCTGGGGCTTTTTTGGCCACAGCAAGAACAGAGGTAATATAAAGAAGACCTTGCAAATACCTCTTCTGAACAAGTGTGACATGCCCATGCTTTTAAGTAGACAGCAGAGAAGCCATTTGGGTTGAGGGGTTAAGAAAACCTCACCTAACAAAAACATTTTGTGTGCTTTGCTCCTTGGTGAACCTGCTCCCTGCTCAGGGCTACTCTCCTGTGAGTTTTTCCTGTTACTCAGTAATCACAAGCTGAGATGGATTGCACTTCAAATGAGATAAAATATGTTGAAAAACATAAGCTTTTATTTCTAGAATTCAACATTATGGTTTGGCTAGGTATTTTGCCCCCTGTGGTTAGATATAAATAATACTACATAAATACTAAAAAAAAAAAATTGAATTCAAATCAAAACTAATTGTTGGTGAAGGACTGAATGAAATTCTATGCTTTGCATTGTACAGAACACTAGAATTCATCTTATCATTTTAGTCACACAATTACTGTCATAACTCTCTGGAGACCCTAAAAAGTGTCATATTCATAAGTAGAAATCTGACAGTCCTTTCACATACAGATAGGTGGAGCTTTAACTGGGAAATCTCATAAGAATGGGCAACGATGGAAATGCCTGGTGTGCTGTTCTCTCCTTTTGCTGTTTCACTGTATTCTACATCCCAGGCTGAGGTGAACTGTGTGGTATAGCCACATCTATGAGTTCAGAGCAATAGAGAAGATAATTTTGAATAAAATAAGCTTGTATGCTATAGAGGTGGCATCAGAGACTGTGTCTGTCATTTGCCTGTTCAAACCAGCTCTCCCCAGACATTGCAATAGTGCATGAAGAGCAGGACTGTGACCTGCCTCTGCCCTAAAAGGCAGAGCACTTATATTGACCTCAAAAAGCCCATTTTTCATGCATTTGTGGCTCACTTTGTGACTTCTTTGTGTTCATATAGTACTAGTCAGCTTTGAGTTTTCTAGGTCTTTAGAAAACAAATTGCTCTCCTGCCTTAAAATTTCTTACACATGCTGTCATTGCAAGTGAAAGAGAAAATATTATGATGTGGTTCTATACTTTCTTACGTAAAATAAAAGCAGAGAAATTTTCCCACCTAGGGAACTCAAAATAAATTGTTCAGGCCCTATGTTAACAAGATTTGTGAAGATTTGGGCCATGCTGCTAAAGAGTTAATTTGAATGCAGATTGATAGCTGTAATGGATGAAATGCAGCATCTTTGTACTTCAGACCAGTGTGATACGCTTCTTTGCACCATCCACCTGATGTTTGGTTGTTTTTAAGTCCGTCAAAGTTACTCTAGCAATGCATGAAATAGGGTATAAACTTAGACAAGGAGATATTCTTGTCCTGAGTACTGTCTCTGAGAGCTGGTAAATACTGGAGGTTTAATAATTCAAATACTGAAATATTTTTCTGTGAAAGTTAACTTTTTCTGTTATTTTTTTTTTTCTTTTTCTGCTTTTTTAGGCTACAGCTGTGCAGGTATGATTTTGTACTGATGGAGAGCACTGAACTGACCTTCAAACCTATCCCTTGCTCTGAGAGGGGTACATGAAAAGAGAGCTACTACTAACCTAATTTCCCTCTGAGCAGTGACTTTTTGATGCTTCCTCAGGATAAAGACTGCCATGAGAAAGGAAATGAGATAAGCTAGATTTTTTTTTTTTCAAGAGTCTACCTGATAATATGCATTACTTGCTCTGAGTGCCTTAGGCAGAAATTAATTGAAAAGTTTAGACATGTATGTGCTCGGAAAATTATTTGAGTAAAGTAAATGTATCATGTTGGAGAACATGCAGTGGTCTATTCATTACTATTTGTTAGCAATGAAGCAACTACTGAATTAAATATGAATTATCTGCATAATCCTGGCACATTATTTGTCATATGTATATTTAAATATTTATTATTTGTAATGGCTTTTACATGGAAACATAATGATCTGTCTACTAAGTGAATTTAATATAGTGTACATGTGATCTACGGATCTAATACACAACAGTTTTGCTGTGCTGTGTCTGTTGGATAAATGAATTCACATTTTCTCTTTATGTAATGTATCAGTATGAGAAGTGGAACAATAATATTTGTGAGCACATTTGTAAATTTTCCAGTTTAAATCTGTTGTCTTTATGCTCATCATAGATTAATATTATTGCATTCAGGTTTTTTTTTTTTTAATAAACGCTATGGACAGGGTCATGTTGTTTCAGACACATAATCTAATGTCTATTCTGAAGAGAAAAATTTAGAAGTGAAATAAATGTGTTTTCATTTTGCTTCTGTTTGGGCCTCTTGGAATTAGAGCAGCTCCATGGGTTGAGACTGATGACAGCTTTCTACCTATTGGGATGTGACAAAGAATAAATGGTACAAAAAGATTACCTCCTTCAATTCAGAAAACAAAATGTTTTCTTGTCTCAGGCTTCCTTTCATGATGGAACTGATTGGAGGACAGATGGGTGTATTTTCTTTAAGGCTGTTTTACGCGGTTCATGCTGGTTTCTTATGCAAATACATCCTATGCATATTACCCATGTCCTTTCTTTCCCATCCCCCCTCTGCCCCTACACTTGACAGCAATGCTTGGTTGAACCTTTTAACTGATTCCGTCTGAATGTCAGTGGGGTGGGATGTTCAAAAGCTGTGAATTGTATGTTTTGTTGCCAGTCAAAAGCTAGGTTGTAAAGAAACTGGAATATAGTGATCTAAGGCAGGACGGCATGTTTTCATTTCTGGAGACAGCACCAGCATGCTGGTCAGTCCTGAAAAAGCTCTGAACCAGCCATTGCACATGCTTTGACTTGTCCTGACAAACCACAAATACACAGACTTGTGGACAGACATGATTATGAACTGACTCTTTAAAAAAAAAAATTAATTCTAAAGAAATAGTCATTACATTACAGTATGTCGCCCCAACTTTGCCTGCTTTTCAGAGTTTGAATTTTGTTCTCACACAGCTTCAAGAAAACAATGTATATTTTTAGAATTTATCTTTTTGTTTACATATTTCTCCTCTGGGAGGAGAAAGGTGACTGATGGTGGTCTTCACCAACGAGGTCAAAGAGGTGGCAACCTATGTAGCCAATCTTGTGCCTTCTGAAAGAATTGTATATAAGATGGAGTCAGAAAGTTAAATATAGAACTTTCCTGCTGACCTTCTTGCTGCCTGCCTCATTCTTTCGTGTCTCTACCGGAGACAACAGTAGGCAATAGCCACAGCTATAGTCAACTTCTCAGCTTTAGCATTTTACTGTGTAATTCTTTGTTCCTTTGAGGGAGTCATTAGGAGATACACAGGAGAAGACATTTTTGTCTGCTTCTATGCTCATGTATGAAGGGGTGGATTTAAAAAAAAAATTCTTTTCTGTGTTTTGAAACTGCTCTTACTCTCCTTATTTCATTCTGCAGGTTTTCATCCAGCCTTTCTCTCATCTACCCTAGTCTGACCTTAACAGGTCTCCGAGTCTCCTTTCTTTCCTCACCGTGCCTCCAAATACCTGCTACTAATATCCCTTTAAACAAGCACAGAGACCTGAGACTAGATTTCAGATGTCTGGAACTAGAATCTTTCAGTGTGTGATATAGAAATTCAGGCATAGAAATATATCAGACTGAGACGCCTTCCTAAAATTTTTCTGTTTTCCCTGCTGACTCAAGAAGGCATATAGACATGACTTAAGTGTTGCTCAGTGCTGTGATAAGGGAAGGATAATATTTTATGAAAGGAATTTTATTTTCACACAATTTACACATCCCTATAAAATATGTGGGTCAGGAATAGTGATTTTTTGCCTTGATTTTCATAAGCTTTGGGTAAAAAGGAAAAAAGCAACAGGGTTGATAACTCTGGAGGTTCCAATAAAGAGCCAGCATGAGACAAAGAAACTTTCTTTTCCCAATTTCCAATTTTAGCTGGTAATTTCTGTTTCGTAAGAGGGGACTGTTCCAGGCAGTGCATTTCCAGCACATAATTGCGCTTCTCAAGTGGCTGAGCATTTGTGTCTCCCAGCACCAACAAAATGGGCTGTAATTGTTCAGAAATGCAGTGCTTTCTGTGGCTCGCTGCCACATGCTACTTTGTACTGATTGTGTCAGCTCTCTCAGACTCAGCAGAGGATGCCACAGCCAGGCAGAAAATTAAAATCTTCCAGGGAGTTCCCTGTACTGAGGCAAGTGGTGGTGGTGGTGGCTCAATGGAGCAATCTTCTTCATCAGAGCTGAAGAGAGGCTGCACTCATTGCAGTTCATTTGTGTTCAGAGTGCAAAACACCCACTAACGTTGCTCATTTTAATACAGAAAGGTGTCATTGGGGAAATTCAGGAAGGGCTGAAAACACCAAGTCAGCTTTCTTTAAGAAAATCTTAAGTGGTGAATTAGATCATTTTGGACCTCTTTGGTTTGGAATTAAATTTTTGCCTTATACAACTGCCCTAAATGCTCCAGTTTTCTCCTCGTTCAGTATTTGGCAATGAGCCCTGCTGGGTTGCCTGGTGATGCCACTGTGCTTTGATTTTCTCACCTGTAAAATGGAAACACCAATTTATGTTGATAAGTTTGTTAACTTTTTTTTTTTTTTTAATGTGCTTGTATCTAGTTTGTTAAACAGTAAGGGAGAATCTGTGTACATGGGAAGAAAGATATATCCCATGAGTAAATGTAGGCTCTGTAATTAACCACTGTATTGTAGTGATGCCAAAGGGATCTCATTAGTGTGCACTTGCAGTAATGAGCTCTAAGTTGGTTCCATCAGATGCAACAAGCTTGGGAAATTTAATGCAGTATTTATATTTAGTGTGTAGTCACAGGGACATTAAATTGTTAAGTGGCAGGTTTAAAATCTCATACAAACCTGTTTTTCCTGTGTGTGTATAGGACCTGTTTAGCATTTGATAAATTCATCTTTTCTTTTAACTGTGCTGTTTGGAATGGCATGACAGGAAGGATATGTCAAAAACCTCATTAAGTGCTAGGAGTCACTGGAGAAAGCAGGATCTTACTTGGATGAAAAGCAATGGGTAAAAGGAGATGTTTGCTGCATCACCATCTTAATTCACAATAGCTGAGATGGTCTAGATCAAAGATATGTAGGACACGACCATTTGCTAGTTTAAGTTGGGATGACTTTATTGATTTCAGTGATGTTATATAGAGTTAAGGCTGTGGTTTATGATCTCTGCCTCAGATAAGGATTGATTACACATTGGAATTACTTATTTGTATAAGGTGAAGTGCAGATATATGATGGTGGAATTAAGGGCTAGGTTTATATGCAGCTAAGTGGAAAGCAATTTAATAAGAAGATGCTGAAAGGAGGTTTGGTATCTTTTTAAGAAGAAGAAAGCACTGTAAAGACATCTACTCTTCTCATGCAAGTTTTGTAAATAGAGTTATAGGTTACTTCTGAAGGAGTATTTCAGGGTAATTAATAATTGCATGAGGCATTAATGTCTGGATGGAAACTGGTGGGTCAATACAGCAGAGCGGATACGAGTCAGGAAAGGAGGATTCAGACATGGGGTCCTAAACAGGTGCTAAAAGAGGGTGAGTCCACAGTCACCTTCTGCATTTGCCAGCTGACACTGACAGCACTCAGCTGGTGCCTCAACTTCTTTTTCCACTTTGAAATTTTCAAGGTTTCTTTTGAGCTTATCGGGACAGAGGAAGCACCGGATAGCCCAGGAATTGGAGTTCTCAGTGGGGGAGGGACTCCTGGGTGACAGGCCTTACTTCAGTGACTGTTAATATAATGTTAACACTGAATGTTCAGTATGAAACTCCTAAAATTCTCCTAAAATTCAGTTGTCAGTTTCAAGTGAACTGTCTGTCCTTTCTTTCAAGGTAAGAAGCAGCCTGTATAGCTGGTGCCACAAAGCTCTGGATTTGCTGCAGCTGCCAAGGAGGCTCTGCACTGTGGCATCAAAATCCAGTTTTATTTTCAGCCCTTGCATCCTTCTGTCTACTGTAGGAATGTAAGAGCTGACTCTGCAGCACTGGTCAGAGTGCATTAGGTGTGCTCCTGGAAAGCATCTTTCTATTTAATTCCATTTGAAAGCAACCCACTCTGCCTGTTCTGAGAGCAGTCTGCAGTGGGAAGTCTGATGTGGGAAGTCAGGATTCAGACTAAAAGGCTTATGCAGATACTGTAAAGGTGCTGTGGATAAAGAGATTCATACAATGGATGTGTCTGGAAAATGGGAAGATGACACCTGTTTAAAAAGCAGGAGTGTGGCAGTTAAAATTTCTACCACAGCTCAAAATGCCAGACACCCACTTGCCTTCTACTTGACTGAGTATGAAGAGGGGATGATTTTAATCATATTTATCAAATATGTGCTGTTTACACATTAATTGTATGGTGTATCTCATTTCTGTTATATCATTCTGAATATAAGAACAAGGAGTAGGGATAATGGTTCTACTGATACAATGTACAGAGAAACAAAGGGGAAACCATAAATGGAGATTAGAAAAATGTGTGAAGATTTTTGTAGAAATTGAGAAGTTGTCAGAAGAGGGCAGCCTTTTCCCACCAACTATAAACAAACAACATAGAAAAAACATCTGAAATTATTTCTTTTACCAGAGTTATGCATGCCACTGTGGGGTTAACCTTGTTAAGGAAACTGAAACATGCACAAAACTTGATCACAAGAAGAATGCTTCTCTTTTGTGCTATCTTTAAAGGACATAGGCCTGGCTTTGTAGAAATACTTTTTATTCCTCTTATGTTCAGACAATAGAGTTAGAAATGATTGTAGGATGAGTCAACAAAGGGAAATGAAATCATCCTTCTTTTTTAGTTTTATTTTTAGTTAAAGAGAAATGAACTTTGAGTACTTGGGGTATTAAGGACAAAAGATGCTTGCTTAAATATTGCAGAGAAGTAAGCCAATCTTTAGATTAAGAGTGAACAAAGAACTAGAAAATTAAATGAATGATGCTTTATTAATGTATTCTTAATCATATCAATCTGTCTCAGTATTTATTCAAATACAATATGTAGTTCATGAAGACTGTTTCAAATAGTGAAATTTATATCATAAACAATTGGCAGACTACACTGGTTTCCTACAGAACTCACTGCTGACAGTAGGCTCTAGCTACAACTACTCTTTAACAATTCCAGTGAATTTGTCACTGCAGTGGAATGTGTGCCAGAATTTGAATGAACATCATTTGTGAACTAATGAAGAGATTACGAAGATGGGTTGTGGGTTTGTATTGTTTTGGTTTTTTTTTTTTTGGGGGGGGGGTGTTTTTTGGGGTTTTGGTTTTGTGGTTTTTTTGTTTGGCTGGGGTTTTTTTGTTTGGTTTTTTTTGTTGGGTTTTTGTTTGTTTGTTTGTTTGTTTGGGGTTTTTTGTTTTGTTTTTAATTCTTGTTCCTGAGTGTAAGGAGTAACCTTATGGCTATGTCTCTTTGTGAGTAAATTAGCTCCTGGCAGGGCAGGACTATGAAACAGGAACTCTGAATGTAAGGCCTGGCCAGGACAACTTTCTATTCTGGAAATTTGGGTCCAGACACTTGGCTGAGTGTGGGCTCCACCTCAGTTAATGAAGTTTTTAGATCTTGATTCAACAAAAAAGTTCAGCTCCAGTGATTTAAGTGATTGGTTAAGATAAAAGTTAAGCACTTTAACAGAAGCCTACCTAATTGCAGTCTAAAGTGCTAAAGTGCTTTTTGCTCAGAGATCAAAGATTATTTTAGTATTTAAAAACATCATAAAATATTTAGCTTGTGTATAATATGCATTTTATGCCATTATTCCAGTTAAGAAACAAACATACAGCATATTACCGTACTTCAAGATAGCAGAATTTTGGATATTTCCCAAATGTTTTGACTAGCAAAACACATGGGTTCCTGGTAGGTGCACGCTATTGAAGAGGCACATATAAATTGGACATTTTCCAGGAACAGTATGACTCTATCTGTTAGTTGTGATGTTTCCCTCTGAGCCTGGTTGGAGGCAGCAGCCTTGTATCCTTGTCTCTGTACGTGTGTGTGTGTGGTGGGCTGACCCCAGCTGGGTGCCAGGTGCCCACCAAAGCTGCTGGGTCACTGCCCTCCTCAGCTGGACAGGGGAGAGAAAATACAACAAAAAGCTTGTGGGTCGAGATAAGGGCAGGGAGACATCACTCAGCAGTCACTGTCACAGGTAAAACAGACTCACCCTGGGGAAACCAGATGAATTTATTACCAGTCAAATCAGAGCACTGTAATGAGAGAAGAAACAAAATCTTAAAACCCCTTCCTCCCATCTCTCCTTTCTTCCCAGGCTTAACTTCACTCATGAATTCTCTACCTCCTTCCCTGCAATGGCAGAGGGGGAAGGGGAACAGGGGCTCTGTCAGTTCATCCCAGCTTGTCTCTGCTGCTCCCTCCTCACACTTCGCCCGATCCCACGAGGGGTCTCTCCCGTGGGAGGCAGTCCTACATCAACTCTTCCAACTGAAGTCCTCCCACAGGCTGCAGTTCTTCACAAACAGCTCCAGAGTGGGCCCTCCACAGGGTCACAATTCCTGCTCCAGCATGGGCTCCTCTCTCCACAGGGCCTCTCATCAGGAGCCTGCTCCAGTGTGGTCTTCCTGCAAGGTCATGCCTGGAAACACAAACCCAGTAGAACACAATGAAAATTTCTCCCCTCATGGAAGTTATTGCTGGTTTGTCATTAGGATTCCTAGGCCATCCTTTAATTGTCAATAGCTTTTTTTTTTTTAATTTTATTTTCTCGTTTTTCAATCCTTTCTTTGTGGACAAAGAGAGGAGAAAGTCGGTTCTGGTAAGCAAAATCGCCCCCTTTGAAATCATGTGTCCTTATTGTGGAAAGATTACTTTAAAAAATCTTCAACTAGAACCGTTTTTAAAATAAATATAGCAAATACATAATTTAATATATAATGGTGAAATGTTCAGCTCTATCAAGTGTAGGGCTTATGCTGATTTATATCCAGGTAAATCCATCTGCCTTTCCTGCAAATATTATTACTGCTCCATCTACCTCAGTGTACTCTGGTTGGTGTCAAAGACCTTGTGTTTCAATTGCTTCAGCTAAACTGTGTCAGTCACCTTTATTTGGATAGATAGGAAGCTTGCAGCTTTGAGGACACTGTAACTGCCAGGACAGGGGTGACAAGTCCTAAAGAACAGAGCTGAAAAATAACACAAATTGTCAACCTGATCAGCTGTGTAAAGTGAGAGAAATAAAGGAAAAGCAAGGAAGTCTTTCAGAAGGAGACAGTCAAAATAATGACAAAAAGTCTGGAACCTATTCAGGGTAAAAGAGGGAGATTTCTGGATGCAGTTCTACCTGGGAAAAGAACTTTGAATTGCTAAAAACTGGGAGGACTTTGTTGATAGACACAGTTCCATCCCAGGCTGAGCCAGATGGGGTTCATTCCAGTTCAGATGAGTGGGTTTTAAAGTCAGAGCTGGATCCTGAGCTGTCTGTCAGCTGAAAAAGTGCAGCTCTCCACGCTGGTACACTTTTTTCTGGGAGCCATGCCACCCAAACTTGGCTCAGTAGCGAGCTCCTCCTTCCTCTGCCCACTCAAGCACAGAACAAGAAGTCCCTCGAACTGTCTGTGAATCTGGCAACTCACCCATTCCTGCACCTCCCTCCAGCAGCAACTTTTCCTCCCAACAACAACAAAAAAACCCCAAAAACAAAAACAACAACAAAAAACCACCTCACAGGACCACAAACCCTACTTTACTGCTTGGTTCTTAAAGGTGATGCTCAATGAGAGAGTAACCTTGGTGTTTAAATTATATAAACACACTAAAAAAATCCAAATAAACATTATTGACACTCTTCAAAGCACAAAAGCTAAAGAGAAGAAAAAAATGAAGCACTACAATAGCTGCCCCTGAATGTCTTTTGGGTTGCAATTAAAGGACTGAAGCAGGGTCATAGCTAGTGCCAATACTCCCCACTCCATGCCTTCTCTGCTCCACATTTGTTAGGTTGCAAGGTACTATACTTCTTTTTTTACTCAGTCTTGAAGTATTTAGCAGAGTCAGTAGAAAAATTCCTGCTGATGGCAATGAGCTTGGATGAGCCCCCGCCAAACCTACCCCCACCAAAAAAAAAAAGAGTGATAATATCAACGTCAAATATAAAGCAAATGAAGGGGAAATGAGGTACAATGTTAATGAAACTTTGGAAATGCAATCATTCTAAAAGAAGATATAACTAGAGCTCTTGCACTAGTTTTATCCCATTATCTACAGGGACATTACCATTGCACTTGGTTTCTGTCTCATGCAAGACTTGGAAGAAGAGATAGTGATTTCAGGCATGCAAATCACTAGAAAAAAGATCCAACATTGAATAAAAGAAGCTAGAAGTGATTTTCAGGATGGAGAGGCAGATTTTGCCTACAGTGTTAATATATTGCAGTTTGGCATCTCTAAAATACAGCTGTGAAGAATGCTGTGAACTTGCTAATTAATAAGACTCCTTTCCTCAGACATTTCATTAACCTAAACTTTTTCGTTTTCTGCAGATGAATGCATGCATGCCTGTTTTTAACCTTTGTACAATGGCTCCTCGTGTTATAATTAATTTATTTCCACTAGCAAGATGAGAATATTGCATTATAGAAGTAATTCAAAATGAGTCATGCACAATTTATACTGATCAATATTGATGAGTATAGTGTTTTATTTTCTTTTTTTTATTTTGTTTTATAGAAATAATATATTGTCAAAAATACAGGACTCTAACATTTAATTTAAATCATCTAGATTTAAACAATACACAGGTAAATATTTAGGAGGATCCAGAGACCTTCAAGATCATCTAGTCCAACCATCAACCCAGCACTACAATAAACCCCAAATCTGCAAGTGCCACATCCAGATGCCCAGATGCCTCTTGGACACTTCCAGAGACAGTGACTCCACCATCTTCTCGGGAAACTATTCCAATGCTAAACCATTCTTTCAGGGTTGTGTGGTTTTGTGGTTTTTTTTTTTTTTTTTTTTTTTTTTTTTTTTTTTTTTTTTTTAGCGTATCTAATCTGAACCTCCCCTGGTGCAACCTGAGGCAGTTTCCTCTTGTCCTTTCACCTGAGACATGGCAAAAGTTACCAGCACCCACCTGGTTGTTTGTGTGTTTGAAAATTCATGCTGAGGATTGCTGCACTCTGCAGGAGATTGACAGTGAACAAGTGGGGGAGGGCATAATTTTCTCTTACTAGGAGGCTGGGCTGGTCAAGTTTCTTTGGGTTTTTCTGCTCTGATTTTACTCCAACTGTATCCACGGTAGAAGAAGAACCACAAGGTCTTGTTATCTGAGGAGCCAGGTGGGAAATGGGCTGTCAGAAAGAAGATGAAAGGCATTAAAATATCTATTTTCTGTGAGGTCACAGGGTAACAAATAACAGTGATCAGCTCTCTTTTGATTTTTAGCCAAGGAGGGACTGAAAGATTGCCACCATGTCAGCAGGCTGATGAGCACCCTCCCAAATGGGCTGGGGCAATCATGGGTGGAACAATTTACTGCTGAGAAATTATCCCAGATTTAATGAAGCTGTAGCCTAATTAAACCAGAGCTTTTGCATCTTGTCCTTCTCTTTTACCATATTTTCTTCCTTCTTGGTGGTATTGCTGATGCCATCACTTTGTAGAGAGGGGAATTTGCCAGTTCATTGGCCCCCTGCACTCACAGGCACCCAGAGGTTGGATGTCAGGTTGCAACAGTGATGCTGGATGAAATGGAAGGATTTCTATTCTATTAATAACTCCCCTGTGAAAAGCCAGCAGGTAAACTCACATATTTAAAGTCTTAAACACTCACATGGTTAAAATTTTGTTTCCTGTGACAAGTGCAGCACTAAATATACTAAATAAACCTGGGTACTTTTACAGGACTGATCCCAACTGATGTGAATTTTACTACTGATGCAGCAAATTCTTTGTGAAATTAGTTTTAAGTCCTTGTGAGGATGAGGCTTTTATTTACCAGGCAAAGGGAATGAGACCACTCCATGTTTGGGAAAATGAGACACTTCTGTAGTTGTAGTTACTTTAGGTACAGTAATTAAGAATTTAAAATGTTAGTAGAGAGGAATGTGAAGCAGGTGGATTGATACTGGTTAGAGAAAGGGTGTTGCAGCTATTATTGATGCAGGCTGTTGCTGTCAGTGGTCTGATCAGGTGAGTCAGAGGAAGAAGACTTTCAGTGAATCTCCATAGGCAAAATAAACCTTTTCTTGTTATTGCATCAGGCTGATGTTAAAGTATTTAGGTACAGTCTTGGCTGTGAACAGACCTAAACTTCTTATTTTAAACAATTGATTGTAGGTGATCTTTCTCTATTTTCTTTCTTTTTTTTTTTTTTATTTTCCCATTTTATTTTTAGTGTATTTTGTGGAATAATTATCACATAGTGATTATATATTAATTTCATTCCAGCTGGAGAAGTTTGTAACAAGGATGTTGTTTTTTTGACATCCTTTCCCCCTCTCTGCCCAGTTTGGTAATAAATATACTTTCAGGTATGCAGTCATACACAGACTGTTGTGAATTCATGGTATTTTTCAGTTTGCAGATAGCTTTGGCTTCCCTGCTTTAGTATTCATTTTGTTATTTCCCTTGTGATTATTCTGGCTTACTTGGTGTTTATTATGTAGCACTCTCTAATTATATGCGTGCACACTCCAAAGTTTGGGGATTTGAGTGTCTATTATGTGCTTATTCCACAGCTCTCCCTGAATTTCTTTCAATATGGGTTGACACTGCAGTCATTCCAGAAAATATCATTAAAACTACCCTTAATGTCTTACAAACTTGTTGAGGGTGTCACTTTAAGTTTGTTTTCTTTCTCATTCTTATTCCATATTTTCCTGCCAGGCATTTTGGCAAAGTGAAATGAAAATTGCAGAATGGCACAAAGAGTGAGCAAGCCAGTAATTACCTACTTTGTATGCTTACATTGTGAAGTATTCCATCCTGAGTGTTTTGAAGATTTATGGATGTGGGCTTATTCAGAAGCATGTAAGGTTACATTTTTTTTTTTTTCTCAAGAAATGGTCTTGAGCCTGCATCAATCTGCTTAATTTGGATCTTGTCTCACCTAATTTTTTTGAGTAATTAAAAATAAAAGAAGCTGAAACTCCTGTCTAAGTGATGCTCAAACTATGGTTTCACTACGTGGCTGAATTGAACCAGGGAACAGACAAGCTTGAAAATAATAGCAACAAAAGCAGGGAAGAGTTTTGTCAGAGCCCAGTTCCCAGATACAGTTTGTAGAATCCTCTCATACGCAGTCAGTCTAGCTCAGTGAAGTCCCTGGCTGCTGTAACTCTGGCTACTTGTCCCAAAACCAGTTAGTTCTGAGTCTACCGCAGCTGCTGAATGATCTGCAGACCTTCTGAGATTTGGGAAATTCTTGCTGTGGTTGGAGCAGTTTTCCATCTTACCTGTTGAGTCAGGCTTTCTGCACATCAGTCTCTTCAGCACTTAAGCTTTCTGCTCTGGCTGCTTGTCTTGAATTGAGAAGCTGTTCTGAAACATACCTTCTCCACTTTATTTTCTTTTTTCTCCCTACCCTCGTGATCTATTGCTTTCTAATTCCTGCCAGCACACTGTCAAAAGGGTGAACTCAACAATGGAAAAACCTGTGTGGTAAAATAAGCTAAAAGACACCTCTCAAACATTTGTAACCCAGCAAGTTACAGAAATATGTCTCGCTGCACTGACTTCCAGCCAATTGTATGAGATAACTCAGGGAAGATATAATAAAATGTGAATATGAGAATGGTCTGCTTTTACTGCAAGAAAGAAACATGTTTTAAAGCACTCCTTTAGTCTGCATTTTAGGTTTTCTTTGAAATCAAGATGGCAAATAGCAGGACTTTGGTGAATCAATACAAAGCAGCTGAGTATGTGCCGTGGCAGTGTTTTCATTACAGCAGACATTGGAGGCATATTTCTGAATAATACAATAAATCTTCTTGTCTTCAGATCTGAAGATAACATTCAACTGTTTGTGTTGGTTTTGGAAAGAGAGCATGACTAACAGAACATTTCAATTATTATGACATGTCAGTAGGAGTTATTGCTGCTCAGATGTCATGTAATGATAGGAAAAGAACATAAAATGAACATAAACCCAGAAGGGAAACAAAATATGATTTTTTTTTTCAGTCTACTACGACATTTTAGTATTTTATGGATCAAATTTTAAAAATTACCATAAGCAAATTCCAATTTAAACACCCCAAATCTATAGCAGTTCTTACTGAAGCTGATATAAGTAGATAAATATTTGTTTAACCACTTTTTTCAGCAGGTAAACTGTAACAATGTGTATGAGGAAATACCATCATTCAGATGTGATATTGGACTTTTTCTGTTCAGTATTGTTCATTGTGCAGGTATCAGTAATCAGTTGGGTTGTCTACTAAAGTAATCTATGTAAGTTACGGTCTCATGACATTTTCCCAGCTCAGGCATTACAGCTCATAGAGGTCACAGTAGATCTACTTGTCCCTAAATTTTATCCTTTCCAGTTGGGTTCCTTATGAGGTACTTTTCTTGTTAAATAAATATCCTCCTTTCTCATGTCCATGCTTTTTATATGTAAAAACTTCCGGTATCAAAGTACTTTAGTCTCCTTCAAACTTCTGTTAAAACAAGTAGGAATTTTGTCTGATTGCAAAGCACTGAGAAGGACCTTATCTGAATGCTGCATAACAGCTCCTCTTATCTTTCAGAATTCCCAGATTGAATTGCTCTCTAAGAGGGTTTGGGTTTTTCAGTTAAAAATGAGTACATCATTTTCATTATTCAATTATCTGTCATACATTTGGAGGAGTTTCAGTTTCTGAAAGAGGAAAAAGAAGAAAACATGGGTTTCTATTTAAAGTGGGCATTCCTTTTATCTTGTTAGAGCCATACAGAGTGTTAAAACAAAAGAATTAGAAATTATAAAACAAACTCCAAGAGACTGATCATTATAATCAGGGTTTTTCAAAGTTGGAGTGGTAAAATTATCAGTGCAGCAATGATTGCATTCACTTGTATCAAGGGTTCATAAGCAATGCAGTTTTATGAACGTGAACAGTTTAACTGAATAAGTTCGTATCAGCAGTAATGTGGTTGATTAATTAAATTGATACATTTTTCCTTTATGTAGTAGAAAGACAGACTTCTGAAAAATAAAATATTTTAATCTACAGACAAGGAGACTAGATGAGAGAATACAGAAGGACCAAAGAAGAGTTTAGAATCTGGGTGAGTAGGAGAAATATTATCTCTGCAGATACACCATAAATGTGACTGCATAAGTGAGTGGAGAACACAATTCCATAGAAAGTGCTGCAGGAAAAAAGCAGTGGAAAAGTCAGCAATTTTTTTTTTTTAATGTAATCTTTTTGTATTATTTTCTTCTGTAGAGGAAAACATTCTCATGTATTCTGGAGTGAAGTAATATGTGTCCGAAGAATGAAAGAATTCAAGCTCATTTAAGAAAATCTAGGAAAAAAGCAGCAGTGGACATATTCTGATTCTCCCTACTGCTGGTGCCAAGTTTTCATTGATGGCTTAGGACAGTTTGGCCACAGAAACTGTAACTAAGAGTTTTTAGCTATTTCTCCTGGCTGCTCCCCAGAGCTGCTCTGTGGCAAATCCTGCAGAAGGAATCTGTATAGAGTCTGTTCCTTCCTTGTCCACACTTTGGCAGCCAAAAAATTATGTCTCTGTCTCAACTCTCCATCTGTAAAATGAATAATAATGGCATTCCTCTACCTCTAGAAATGTTATAGGTGCACTAAGGCTTGTGAAGAACTTGCTATTTAGTGATGCCAAAGTATAGAAGATGGAATGCCTTGTGAAATAAAGCTTTTTTGCTATTGAGAAATTCTCCATAGCGTTTATTTTAGTTAAACAATCAGTTTTATCTGACAGTGTTTTATGACACTGAGATTTTAGACAAGTCTGCTTTTTGCTATCATTTATTTATTTATTTGTTTATTTATTTTTATTATTGCAAGTGCTGTATTTCCAGGTTAAACTGAGCTGTGCTAGAGTTAATGGCAAATTAAGACTTTTACCTTACAAGATTCCTGTTTTTGTGATCAGTCTTTTATGGTGAATGGGCATACTGTTTACACAGACAAATTGCTTACACAAACAAACTTAATCTCAAGAATGCTCAACCATCTCTAGAGTGTGGATTTAACTTCTTTTTACACTGTACTGAGGAACTAATGGAAATAATAGCTTGGGGCTAGTTCTGTTGGCTGCTGGTGTAGCTGCAGTTTTTACAAGGGGGGCTTTAATCAGGATTTGATCAGGAAGATCAAGCTGTGGCCATTCCATCCTGAAAGAGTGGCTGGACTCAAACCAGCCCTGCTGAGCTGCTGGAAGAGCTCTGCAGTTCATCCCTGTCTCTGCTACTTGGGTGCTGTTTTGGGGAGGGTGATGGTGTTAGGCTGTCATGAACTGCACAGAATCAAAGCTTTAAAAGCCTAATAAAACCCTACACATCAGCTGGCTTCACTTGGGGGAAATATTGGTGTCCAGGCCTTGAGTACCTTGGGGGCTGCCAGCAGCAGCCCCAGTCCAGACCCATCCCATTCAGGATGCTCTCCCTGGGGCAGTGCCTGGGGATGGCTGGGCTGTGGCTGACCCCAGCCACCTCCCCTGGCCCCAGCCACCTCCCCTGACACCTCCCCTGGCCTCTTGGACTTTGCTGAGGAGGTGGCTGGTTGGGGCGGCCCCAGGGTGCCCGGCACAGTATTATCCTCTGGATTCGATACAGTTCCCATGAATTGTGGTGTCACAGACTCATTGCAAATAGTGCTCCCAAGGGTTTGATCATTTCCAGAGGATCTGTTCAGCCCCCTTCCAAGGCAGCAGTGTCTTGAGTTCTATGGTTTTGATATATTTCCATGTAGGGGGAGGCAGCACTGAGCAGGGGATGAGCAGCTCCATGTGCCTGTAGCTGGTAGGGGCAATGTGTGTATCCTGCCACACCTGGATCACCACTGGCTGCTGGCTCTGGAGAGATACAGCAACAAGTGTGGGGCCATCTCAGCTACCTGCTGGGGTAGCACTTTATGGAACATACGTTTCCCAAATCCTTTTGTGAAGAAATATTCTCCGTGTGGGATACAGATTGGAAGAACAAGCATTTCAGAGCCTCCACACCATTACAGAGCTGATTCTCTAAACATGCACAGCAGGAATAGTTTCTGGTGCTTGAAGGATGTGATGGGTGCCCTGGTGACCTCTCACACAAAAATCTTTGTGGTGGACATTCCCCGTCAGGAATGCTTAATGAGTAAAGTTGTCAGGGTTCAGTCTGGTACCGCGTGGATTTCAAAGCTAATTGTACAATCAAATAATGGCCTAAGGCAGGAGGAATAGTTTTGAGGGGATTGCTTTGGGCCATGGAGCCAGCTTGAATTTTGCCTCTTGTTTTAGGCCTATTTGGTAAACTATTTCATATGCACACAAGGCTTTGTGCTGAAATGGGGACCCAGCATATCATTTATATGATTAAATAAGTAGATCAGAGATCCAAATACACGGAAATGCTTCTCAGAACAATATGCAGGCTAATGCTTCCTATGGAATTAAATAAATATAAGCCTGTCACCTTAAATATATGGAAATGTCTTGACTCTAGTGATACAATTGCAAGACTTTCCTACAGCTGCAAAGCACAGGACTAATCTGGAGTGAGTCTTTGAAGTGCAAATTGTACATTTCCCACCAAACACTTGAAGTAAAAGATGGGAAACATCAATTCACACTACTGACAAAAAAAGACTTCAGTTTGTCACAAGAAGAAAGGTTTTAAATTTGCAATTTTCATCTATAATATAAGGTGTTAATGAATTTTATATTTTATCCAGATGGGTACGTAAATTCCTTCTGAACTTTATTACAGGGCTTCTATTGTACAACTACTGAAAAGGGTGGAGAGTGTAGTCAGTTGAGGGGGAAAACATCTCATTTACCTTTTCTTGATTTTTTTAAAATTCTTTTATGGATTCTGACATGGTATCCTTCTCAAATGCTATGATTGAAATCAGTGGAAACACAAATTATTATTATTATTATTATTATTATTATTATTATTATTATTATTATTATTATTAAATAAGTTTCAGATCAGACCAGTTTTGGAAGAGGCAGGAAATTCCTTTCAATTTTTGTCAGAGAAGACAATGTCCAAAATTCTTACTAATTCTTTTTTTTTCAGATAATAAACCACATTCAATAAATTAAAATACATTTCTTGGGGAAGAAGTGGAGGATTCACTATAGATGACCTTGATCCTGTGATCCACCAATGGCAAACAGTGAGTGTTCCTCCAGTTTTTCTGCAGAAGCAGAATAAGAGCTGTAGAGCAAGACTTCATTTCCTGAAGACAGACCTATTTTAACAACAACCCCCAAGCTGTTGAACTGTGAGGTACAGAAAAATTTAAGGTCCTCTGTTGAAGCTAAAAGACTGCTTTATATCAAGAGTAGCTGAGTAATTTGCAACAACTTAATGGGAATCTTAAATATTCATAGTTAGAGCATTCCCTTTAGGTTTGACTGGAATATTCTGTATTGCAATTTGTGCTTCTTATTGCTGCCTCTTGGGTCACTGGATACTCCTGAGAAGAGTCTGGCTACATCTTCCTTATGCCCCTAATGCCCGTGTAATTAATATAAAACTCTTTTAAGATTTTTGAGCTTCTGTTTGTAGCTCCAGATTAGAGGGTAAGGTGACCAACAGATTTTTGCTTTGGGTTTATTCCATTTCCTCCTTCAACTCTGTTTCTTAGGTATAACTTTTGTTTTGGTGTATGAAATTGATTGCAGACACAGGAATACTGCAACACGAAGTTGAAGCCTTTGTTAAAGTGTGAGGAGCAATCACCATTACAGATCTATTCCCCAAATGTGACTCCTAAGAACTATTTCATACCTGAAACATGTACACTTTAAGTCATAGGTGTGCACAGTCATGCACACATCTGGCCCTTCATAGTAGCTCCACCCTGACACATTTAAAAGTTTTTTCTCTGGAAGCATTCCTCAAACATGAATTCTATCTCTAATTACCAGGATTTCCTCAACTGAGGAACATTTTCTAAGTGCAGAACTGAGTCCAACCTAGATCTCTCCTATCTATGGAATAAATCACAGGGATAAATTTCATGCTTGGCTACAGCAGCATAAATGTAAAGTAGATTCATTGAGGTCCACTGGGTGGCTGCAGATTTATGTTGCCATTAGTGAGACGTGATTTGCTGGAATTGTTTGCTTTTTCACTCTCTCATTCCTACAGTTTCTATAGTAGTAAAATGTGGAATAGCTATTATTTAATCTTAGTAGCATTCTAACAGTTAAACTTTCAAAGAGCTAAAACTTGCCCAAATCAGGAATAAACAACAATGAGACAAAAATGTTTCTTTCCTGAATGTAGTAGGAAACCTGGGTTTCAGAGAATATGGGTTATGATATCAGGATGCTTTTCCATTCAGCCATTCCTTTGAAAAATCTAAGCCTTCTGTTAATGCAGATACTCTGGTCTTAGTAGCTTTTGCATTTTTTGACACTTGGTGCTGAGGACAGACACTATTAACTCTTCCTGAGGGAAAGAAAGGCTGTGGGGTGAATTCAGACCTTACTAAGTACCAAAGAAGCCACAAGGGAGAAAGATGTTACCAGTGCCTCACTCACAGCAAGAATTTTCCTAGAATTCAGACGTAGTTGTTACACATTAGAGAGTTCAACATCATACAATACCTGGTTTCACTTTGCTGCTCCTGAAAATCAGCAGATTTTTAAATAGAAGCTTCTCTGAGTTAATATTATTTCCCTTGTGTAGCTGAAGGAAAGCAAAAGTATACCAGGGAGGTATTGGATCTCTGAAAATTGCAGGAGGACTGTTTGAATAATCCATTCCTGTAAAATTCTCTCTATTCTAATATGTGTGTGCAGTAGGTTGCCCAGCTGCCAGCAGCACCAGACTTGAGGCTCTGTTGCAAGACGGGTGGTGGGGGAAGAATCCTGAGAAACTTCAGCGTTCTTTTTGGGGCCTGTGTTTATGGCAATGGCCATTAATGCCAGAGCCCACTGGAATAAAAAAGAGCAATGTAAAAAATATTTTTCAGGCCTGTCTGAAATGAGTAAGATATCAACTTTTTCTTGGGCATCTGAAGAACTGCCTTTTCCTTTAGCATTGGTCGTGGTAATAATTATCAAGCCTCATAATATTGTACTTTTTCTGTGACAGCTCTCTCTATTTCAGCAAATACCATGGATCAGCCCCCCCGCTTTAATTCAGTAGATTGATAGTGTACTTTAGTTTATTGCAATATTACTGGTCTGCAATGTATATCTGCCCTTGTGGCTACCTTCTCTTATTTGGAAAAACACTTTCAATCCAGCAATTTATTGCCCAACGCACTTCTTAAAATGTCACATAAAATTGGATTTTAATAGACATGGTTGGTAATAATCAATGACCTTTTAGAACATGTTGTGCCAATAAGTGGTTACAGACTGCCTTTCCTGAAATATCTTCAATGATCCTAGTCTTTCTCCAAATATCTTAATAATCCCTCCAGGAATTTAATGAAACTTCACAGACAAGTGGATAAGGCAAATAGTCTCTCTTGCCTTTTGATCTGGGAAAAAAAATATACTTGCAAACAGAACAAGTATGTAGAATAAATTGTATAATTTTGTATTATGAAAGTCCATATATACAGTGTCATCTCATCTAAAAAGGTCATGGCTGTACTGAGATTTTAAAAGTGAAATTTCCCCTAACCCAGCCACTTTGTGGTGGGTTTGTGTGGCTAGGCTGAGCACAGGTACAGGTTTGCCTGGCAAAGCACCTCCCCTGAGGTTCCAGGTGAGTTAATATAAAAGCTTAAATCTGCCCTCCTATGCTTAGGTTATTTCAAATACCCAAATTCACTAGATTAAAGTTACAGTACAATTACTTTTTAGATTGTGTTTCAGGCAGACACTGGAAAAAGGATTCAGGTATGGGTTTCTGCACTAGAAATATCAGTTTATGTAAGAGGAATTAATTGTGTGAATTGAGCAGTGTGGAATTAATTGTGTGAATTGAGCAGTGTGTGACAGCCTTTCTCAGGGAAAAAATTCTGTTGGTTTTAAAACTCCTCACTAAAAAGGTGACACTAGGATCAGTTTGCATCATAAACTGCCAGCTGCAAAATGTTCAGCTTCATTAAAAGCTCGGTGTTCTGTGTAGCACATTTCACTTATTTGGATTGCGTGGTACGAGACAGCTTTGGAGAGGAGGGAATTGCTCTCCATATGGTGCCCTTCAGTTCTGTCCCTAAGCGAGGACCTTGATCAAGACTGGGAAACAGGTTGTTGGCAAGAAAGAAAACAAAAAAAAAGACAAAACACACGGAATAACTTCGCAGGTGTTGTGGACTGACCACAAGCCAGCCACCAAGCAATTTGCTCACTCCCTGTTCCTGTGATGAGCAAGCTCATGTGTCAACATGGAGACAGTTTGATAGGTGAGGGAAAGAGGCAGGGGAAACAAACAAACCAAAACTGAGGAAAAGCAGCCATGAGCTGCCTGCTGCCAGCAAAGTGATGCCCAAAAATCTCTGAGCACCAGCCACCTTGAAAGTTAACTCTCCATGCTCTCCCCATCCCCTCAAACCACCCAGCCCTTTCTTTCTGTATCCCATAATATTAAGGTTCACGGAATCTCCCGTCAGTCAATTTGGGTCAGCTGTTCCAGCTGTGTCCCCCTCACTCTTCTTCTTTCCCATCTTCTTTTCCACAGGGGAAACAAAAAAAAAAAAAAAAAGAGGAAAGGCTTGACTCTGTGGAAGCATTGATCAGCAATAGTTCAAATTTTGATGTGTTATCAACACTGTTTTAGTCACAAATCCAAAACATAGCACCACATGCAGGATGCTCTGAAGAAAGTTATCTCCATCTCAGTCAAACCACGTACAGCAAAAAAAACATGATCAGGGCAAAAAGCTAAAATGAGTATCTATAGTGAGTTTTTGATGTCCCTTGTGTAGGAGAAACTCAGCAGTATTTATCCCTAATTTAGTCCTGTATGAATAAGAGAAGTTCAAAGCTCAGTTCCTGATGTTTTCTACCTTAAGTGTATGAATCAGACAGAATTTTAATTGCCAAACATTGAAGTGAAGATGACTTATTGAATAGCATCTTGAAGACACATCTGGACAGAGTTTCAGCCATTCTCTGAATATTTTTAGGATTTTTCTGCAGAGATTGTTTATGAAGATGTTGAAGAGCACAGGGCTGAGGATGGAGCCCTGTGGAACCCCACTAGTGACAGGTCAGAGTCTGATGTCCCCCCAGCCACTGTAACCCTTTGTGCCTGACCTGTGAGCCAGTCACTCACCCATCCCATCAGGTGTTTATCCAGCTGTGGGATGGACATTTTATCCAGAGGGATCCTGGGAGAGACAGTATCAAAACTTTACTGAAATCCAGAAAGATTTCATCAACCATCTTCCCTTGATCAGCTGGGGGGGTTACCTTGCTACAAAAGGAAACCAGGTTTGATAAGCAGGATTTTCCCCTCATGAAGCTCTGCCGGCTGTGACTGATGGCTGTGTTCTTTCAGGTGTTTTTCAAACCTCCCAGAATAATCTCCTCTATAACTTTACCAGGCAGTGGAGTGAGACTGACAGCCTCTAGTTTCCAAAATCTCCCTTTTTGAACATCAGGACAATAGTCATCATCTTCCAGTCAGCTGGGACCTTTGGTTTTTCAAGACCACTCAAAAATCATCAACAGAGGTTTTGCTTAGCTGGCTGTTTGAGGATTCTTGGATGAATCCCATCAGACCCCATAGATTTGTAGGGATCCAAATGGAGCAGCAGATCCCACACAATTTCTCCTGGGAACTGGTCATTCAAACAGGTGCAAACTGTTAAAAATATGGCTTATCCTCCCTCTAAGGGTAGAGGTTCTTTGTTTTTAAGGAAACAGCCAAACTTACAGTAGTGTTTATGTCCAGAAAAATTTGCCTACATCCTTTTTATTGGACGTATAGGTTATTTATTTAGGATTGTGCCACATATTCTTCACTGGGAAAGATGGTCAGTATCTTTTTTTGCAATTTAATTACAAAATGTGTATGCTACATCCCCTTCTCACAACTGTCTAGCACAAATAATTGTGTGATAATTAATAGCTTGCCAAAAAGCTTTCTTTTTTATAAAGAACAATTTATTCAAAGGGAATTTTAAGCAGGCACTTTCAATCCTCGATTGAAAGTATATCTTGGCAGACACCATTTATCTGCCCCAGTATTTGAAATATAATAAACAAAGTTTGATGCACTGCAAAGAGAGAATTGAAAAGAAAGTGCAAAACACTTAAAGGAAGTATTGAAATGCACTGAACTCAGCAAAATGCTGTGAAATACATCATGTTACCAGTAAGGTGGCAGTGGAGGGAGGGTCCTAAACCAGCAGTAATATCTTTGTAGTGAATGGAATACTGATTTTCTGTTGCAGCCATAATCATGTACCTCAGGAGAGCAATATAAATCCAAATGATGTTATATTTAGTAAACATAGATACTTCTGAGTAAGGGAGCGTTGTCTACACCTTCTCTCAAAGTTAAGTCCTTGCAGTTATTTTTAGTGAAGTTGAATCTTGCTGTAGAGTTGAGGTTTCTTTATGTATTCAATTATTCATTTTTGTGATGAAATAGCATTGATGTTTATGGTCTCTATCAAGCAACATTTGATACGCATGGTAGCCTTGACCTGACATTAATGGCTTGGTCCTGCAGCCCACAGAGTGGATAGATTTCTCTTAGCTTCATTGCAATGGATGATTAAAACAATTAGCAGGATCAATTCTGTACCTCTTTGCTTACACTGAAACAAACTTCTGGAATTTTGCCTTTTCGATGAACATATTTCATGTCTTTCATGCTCTGACTGACAATGGGAGAGAATCCGTCTTTTGTTTTCTCCATTTTTTACAGAGCAGTTGCTGTTTCTTGAAGGGCAGATTAGCTATCAGGAATTCTATGTTCTGTGACAGCTTCTGCTATTATTGCTTGGGTTGGGGTTTTTTTTTTCCATTTGTCTGGTTTGGGTTTTCTGGGTTTTTTTCTCCTTAACTTTCACTGTAACTCAACAGTTGTGAAATTCACTTTCTTGCACAGTTACATATATCTGTCGGGGCTGCTTTACTGATGAAATCCTTAACATTCACAGAGCCTTATGTTGCATTGGTAAAATAATGGATTTTTTTTTACATTACTGTAATAATCATAGTAATGACATCATAGAAATAAAGTCTCTAATTATTCATTAGGATTCAGAAAGGTAAATTAGTCCTACCAGTTAGGCTCTTTGAATTGAAACATCTGACCTACTTTTCCTGTATTCAACCATATGCACCCTTCAGAGCTCAGTTGCCTGATTTAGGGCGTGGCTTCCTCATTGTTTGGCAAAATGTAAGGGAAATAAGAGTAGGTGTGGATGGTGGGGTGTTTCCTGAGTGTTTAGAAAGAGTTCGGGCAGCCTGTATTTGACCCTTTGTGTATATGAAACTGAAATGTCACAGTCAGAGGAACTGAAACTGAGTATGAGGGTGCTAGGGAAGTTCTTTAACGAATTTCTCTTTGATCTTGCCCTATTTTAACAGCAGAGAGGCATCAAGGTGAAAAAGGAACTGTTGCTAGAAGTGTAAAACTTAAATGGCACTGCTCCTTAGGAAAAGCAGCAGATGCTTGAGCGCACCGTCATATTTCCTCTATAAAGAATAGCAACAGGTTCCTTCTTCCCAGCATGAATTAAAGAATAGATGCAATAATAGAGATGATAGCTACCTCTTCCTCTGCTGGCTTGGATTTTCTTTGCCTTTTTAAAATTAATAGATCAATGATTAATGGGCATAAGAGGGGGGTGAGGCACTGGGAAAAATTTCCCGGAGAAGTTGTGGATGTCCCATCCTTGGAAGTGTTTAGGGCCAGGTTTGACAGGGCTCTGAATAACTTGTTCTAGTGGAAGGTGTCCCTGCCCACGTCAGGGAATTTGGAACTAAATGCTCTTTAAGGTTCCTTCCAACCTAAAGCATTCTACAAATCCGTGATGTGGAGCACAGACATTGCCATACCCACTCTAGGTATGACAGGTTCCTGCTGAACAGCTATTAATTTGTTCCACCACATTCAGTTGCATTTTCAACCAATGGCTTTATCTTCTGTTTCTCTTGCTAGCTGTAGTTTTCAGGTGATGTTTTCTTTGCACGGCCTTCACTTTTTCAAAACTGAGCAAATGACCTGAAGAAAAGGACTCTTTGTGAGTACTTTCTGCTAAAGCCCACATCTCTTTAAATTTTTTGTAAAATATAAGCACAGAGAATTAGAGAGCATACTTGAGTCAACTTGAGTTAATGTTGCTTCACAATAGGCAGGAATTAGAAAAATAGAGGTTTGTCTGTCTGTGTAAGATCCTTTTCCCTTACACTTTGATTCTAGTGTTACCAGGAGCCTAGCAGTACAACTACAGCATACTTAAAATCGAAAGATTAGTTCCATACCAGTCATAATGCCAATACAGCATTTTTAATGATAAACAATTCCTTATCAATGGAATATATTATCATTAGTAGTTCTGCTTTTATAAGGCTGTGTCTAGGGCAGTGTTGGATGAGCAGTGCTTTGAACACAGTCTTTGGGAAGGCTTATATGCCTTATTTGTGTGCACCTGCCACCTACTTCTGCTTTTTTTTCTACATTCATTTGAAATAGTCATGTCCATCAATACACACCTGCCATTGCTGCAATTTATAGAAAAAATATTAATTCGGTGACATTTTTAGACACGAATAGCAAAACTATTCCAGCAGCCTCTGTGCAGCTGAGAGAGTTGCATGAACCTGTCTCATCTGATTTCAGAGTTCCAGCTGCTGTGAGGTCAAGGAGGACAGGGAGTGAGATGGAAACAACAACAGCAGCAGCAGAAAGGAGGAAACCATTAACTAATTGGAATAGAGAGGTGTCCGTCCTTTGGTCAGAGAGAAACCCTGATTAAAATATGTCAAGGGTACAGCTGAGAAGTTGTTGGGAAAAGGAGAGAAAAAATGCTTTCTCAGGCACTGTGATGTGAAAAGGAACTTTAGAGAGATTGCCTGAGGCAGTAGTACAGAATTCTTTTGAAACAAGGGGAGGCAATATTGTAGGCTTATACAATACAGCTGAATACTAGCTATAGATAGATTATGTAGGTATGAACCAATGTCAAAGGATTAAAAAAAAAAAAAAAGCTGTGAGAGCAACATAAAGAAGGGATTAAAGAACTGAGGAAATAGCATTTGTATTTTCCTTGTCATACTGGATATCTGCAGCTATTTTTACAAGGTTTCCATAAAAATTAATCTGACTTCAATCTTTTCTACGTGCTCACAAGAAGTAAGGGTTAAAGACTGAAGTTCCTGTGGTTCCTCTCCTTGCTTGTCCAGAACCATTTCTGAATGGGAGGAGAATGGAATAATCTCAAACCTCTCAAAAATATGCAGAGTGGATTGTGAGGTATCAACTGGTTTAAACCTCAGTGGCTGCAGGGTAGGGTTAGCATGTGAGCACCAAGTAAGAGCAGAGGATGAACAAAAATTTTCTGTTTCATTTTCTGAGCTTTTCACAAAATGTTGAACTTCGCCCTTTCCTCAGAGCAAAATGAGAACTTCCAATTCTGCTCTTTCCAAGGATAAAACAGTCAGATGTAAGAAAAAGGAAGTCAGCAAAGCAAGGGAGGATTCAGGAAGAGGAAAATACAATGATCATGCATATAAAACACGCATCAGGCACACTGGCACTTTCAAAACGCCATTTAAGATTTCAGGAATTACAGATATTAACAAGTATGTGATCCTGAGGTGCTTCTTAAGGTGCCTGTATTCTCATTTATCCTTTTAAAGGCTTCCTTGTCCAGGCTAATTTAAATTGCTCAAATTACACTGCGTTTTATCAGTCCCTGAAAGGCTTCTCCTAGGTAAGGACTGCTGGAGAGCAATTTGTTCCAGACTAAAAGTTTTTAGGTGCATCTTCAGTACCTGGAGAATACTCAGTTAGTTGTTTACATTTCTGTCTGTCAAGTTTATGTATCCTTATACTGAGACAAAGAACAGGTGCTGTGGGACAAAATATAGCTCAGGACCTCCTTTTTTAGGTGACTTGTCTGACAGTCCAGTCACTGCTGTCCTGACACTGGGCCAGCTCAAGGCAAGAAGAACACACTGTGTTTGTTTCTGAACATCAAGGCAAGAGTCAAGACACCACAGCACCAAAATCAAAGCCATCAAAGAGATTTTTACTCACATTTTAAGGTCCTTTAATGTGCTGCAAAGGAAAACTTTCAGAAAATGTGTTGCTATACCTATGCTTTTATGTATGCTTTTATGTCTTCTTTAACATGAACTAACAAGAATATATAAAAGAGGGGCTTAAGAAACTAAACAAAAACTATTGCATTAAATCACATTAGATTCATCTGTTTAAGCTTTATTACCAACACAGAGCATCTTCTCTTCCATATTATCCATATGTCCTATAAAACACAAATGTAATCAGGAACAGGAACAAAATGATAGGAAAGCGCTTCAAAAAATAGTGATCACTTGTTCTTAGGGATATTTCTCCTGTGCTATGGAAGGAAAGGTGCATTGCTTAGTCAAATCTAAGCAGAGCAAATGAATTGGCTTCCTCCTTAAACCAGTATATTTGCACTTGGCAGTAGAAATTCCCTTTGGAATTCAAAGAAGATCCATTCATAAAACTTTCTGGGAAGCTGATTTCCACTTACAAAGGGTTTGTGGGTGATAAGGGGTAGTTAATGTAGCTGGCAGCTCTGTGGTACTTGGTTGCAGACTGGTGATAAACCTTGGCAAAGATCAGATAAAGGCCTTCAAATCTGCACAAATTCCTGCCTAATCAAGTGAGATGTAACCTCTCTGCAGCCAGTTTCTTCCTATCAAGGTCATTTCAAGGTGTTATGGGATGTGATGGCATTTTTCTATTTCACGATGACTGGATCCAATGGTTTTGTCTGCCATATACAAACCATTCATTTTTCTGGAGAATATATTCATTTATTCCTGTGTTACCTTCTTCAGAGTTTTCTATTGATTTATCCTTTTCATCTGTCATTTATAAGTAACTGTTCCAGCCCTTGTGATTTTTTTTTAATCTATTCCCTAGATTCCTGTTGCTATTGATTTCTTTTTCTACTTTTGGATGTTATTTTTCAGAATTAATCCTTTTTGCAGCTTTTTTTTTTTTTTTTTTTTTTTTCAATATGGATGGTAAGAAAACCTGGAGCAATCCTTTGACTTTGTAATAAAGGACAGCCAATAACTGTGGTCTGTATTTCCAACTCCTCATCTTTCGGACATATATTAATGATTTTTGAGTACATCCATTACAGAACAGTAGTAAAAGGAATTGAGGTTTCTTTGAACATACCAGCACTTTCTCTTTGTTGCCTTGTCTAAAAGTGCTTTAGAAAACTAATTGAAAAATCTCATTTCAATTTTGGGAGTGCTTTCCACACAGAGTTCTCTTCCTCCTCTTAATCGTCCTTTAAAATTCCTATTTCTACTTCTTTTAAATTCTGCAAGCAGGCTGGTGGCTTGAGACATCTGTAATGGAATAACATACTTAAAATCTGTGCATAATGTGTCAGCAAAGACAATTGCAGCTCTGTAAGGGCTGAAGTGAATTGCAGGTGTTTTGATGTTTTAAAAACCAGCAGAAATGCCTCATAAATTGGTACTTTAATAAGTTAGGTAAGCTGGGAGCAATAATTATAATTTTTATTTTCCCATAAAACTCAGGCAATGCCGAGGTACTCATCTGTATACTCACTACACTCATATGTGCCCTAAAATGCAATTGGAATTGCTCCCTTCATACACAGCAAACAAAATTATTATTATTTTTTTAAAAATCTATGGGGTACAGAAAACTTTTTCTTTTCTGTGATTGAAAGAAACTAGCGAGCGTACAGGTACATGATTTGCTTTGCACCAAAGGAAGAAAGTCAATCTTTTGTGTCTTAGCTTAACACAAAATCCAAAAACACTCCCTCTCCTGGACACACAGTTTGACCTATCTGGTGGTATAAGGAGTGATACTAGTAACAATAATAGTCTGAAGCAAAATCTTTAAAAAAGAAAAGAAAGTCTATTTTGACTCCCCTTATTGAGTCTTCTGGTTGTCCTTATACTCTTGTGTGTGTGATCTTGATCCTAGCAACATTGCTGAGGTTTCAAAATGCCCCTTGTAAAATAAAGAGTTGAAAAGCAGTTGTTGTTTTTTTATTAAAATTATGTGTCAGAATCCCAGTCACTGAGGTGATTTTTTTTTTTCCTAATTCCTTTCCAGTTGGGTTACCACATGCCCAGGGAGTAATTGCCTTCATTGAGAGCTGCTTACTGGAAAGCATCAGCAAGACCATGAATTCCTTCCTTTTTCTTTATACATCTTCATGTTTTCAGTTCTCCTGTGATGTCTAAAATCACTCCACTTCCATGACAGGAAGGATGTGTGTAGTATTTGCCTGAACTGCACTTTTCATAGGAGCAATCATCACTCTTTTCAGCTATGATTTTCCCCACCTGTCCATATGTTCTTTGCAATGTGTTTTCCCAGCACCAGACCTCCCAGGCTGGGGGAAGCTCTGGAGTTCTCTTCCTCCCACTGGCATTTGCTCCAGCACTGTGTCCTGTCACCCAACCTCTGCCTTGACAAAGGCATGGGAGAGGTGTTGCTTCCAAAGGAACCAAAGCCTTGCTCTCTTCTTTGCTGCTCAAAGTTTTTTTTTGGTTTTTTTTTTTTGTTTTGTTTTTTGTTTTTGTTTTTTTTTTTTTTTTTGCCTCTCAGTCAGGAGAGGAAGTGTTTGAAGTGTGGGGTTTCTGGTTGCTTGTTCATTTTAAAGAATCCAAATATTCATTTAGCAATTGTGTAGTTTTGGGGGGGCAGGTCACTGGCTGATAAAAAACAACCACTGATCTTTGATTTTTTTTTCTAAAAGGAATTTTGCTGCTAAAGAGCTGAAAAGATGAGCAAAGGCTTTCAGTTCAGTCACTCTCGTTGTTTCCAAGGAGTGGGAAGTAAGAAATAGATCTTATTTATGAATTCTACTGATCAAAAGAGATAAAACTAAACCTTAGTTATTAGTAAAGTCTAAAAGGGCTCCAATGTACTGCTTCATTGTTATGAACAAAGTGTTCAGAAGCCACGAAAGACAGGTAGATGCTGTGATGTCTCCCTGGAAATAAGGATCCCTCAAGCATCAAAATGTTTTTAATGCTCATTGATGGGGGGGTTGATGTGCAGAGTACTTTTTCATTGGGAAAAACAAACCATCCACCATCTCAACTTCACGTTTAACAGCTTTGCTTTTGGTATGAAAGGCATTTGGCAAGTGAACCCATTACAATAATCAGGAGCGCTGCTCTAACAACAGGCAAAGAGCTTCTGTTCTCTCTCTCCTCCCTATTCCTTTACTTAACAGCTATATTCAGTGAACAGACTCAAGCTGTAATAAATAACTCTTAAAGAGACTAGCGCTCAAGGGGATGGCCTTCAATTTCTACACTTTCCTGTCTCTTCTAAAATAAAATAATAAAAAATATATATATTTTTGACTGATTTTCCAGTCCAAGAAGTAGTGACATTAATAAAAAAGAGCATTACTGCTAAACATATGTTTACTGCTTTAATTGCCAGGCTATAGGAGGGTGGAAAATGCCCATCCAGTGTGACTGCAGCTGTTCACTGTGGTTTAATCTTACAAAGTAATGAACTAACCTATAATGTGCTCTGTGTGTGCGTGTTGGGCTTATACAAGACTACAGGTACAACTATTTGGGGTAAAAAAACCCATCTCTCACCAAAATAGTTGGACTACTCTAGTAAATATTTATAGATTCACTTATGTATTTGAACTCTGTCCACTTACAGATTGTGGGATTATTCAACATGTGGTTTTTGGCTAAGCACTGATTCCAAAATTGGTATCTCTGAGACTAATTAAGATCATTAGCATACTATTGAGAATTTTCAAAACAATGTAACTGAGACCAAATGCTGATTTCTCTATTCCCTGCAGTTTTGTTTCTGGTTTTGCTTTCCATTTGGAAGTGGAGCCAAGGTCACAGAATATTTCAATAACCTACAGTGGATGGCTGCTAAATGTCATTCCCTTGAATACAATTACAACTTAAAAAAAAAAATACATTGTCCATTTGTTCTAAATGCATCTTTAATGGATGCTTCTGTATCTTTGTGATAGATTTTTTCCCCCTCCCCTCCTCTATAACTCAATTGGATGAAGTCTTACATAGCTGTAATAATCAATGGTGATATAAAATCAATTAGAAATTGGTCTGGCATTATGAAACTGAGATTCTGGGTCAGATTCTAGGTAGGAAGTAATCAAAGTGCTTAACCTTCTACACTACAGGGGACTAATTTCAGTCAAAAGCCTGATTATACTTGTAATTATGCAGTACTGTTACAGCAGTATAACTATTTTTGACAAAATTCAGATCAAATCTTAATTTTTATGATGAGCAACTGGAAAAAGGTGAATGACCTCAGTTCATCCTGGTAATCCAATACTTTATTTTGTGCTCCTGTCTGATATCACAGTGATGGGTTTGCTCTTATTTGTCACATCTGTTTTCTGTGTTAGAAATCCTTCAAATTGGGCAACAACTTTGAGCGAGTAGACTGGCTTTTAAGTTGGGGCTGACTGGGGGAATGGAAGGCATTAGTAGATGTGCTTCTAAAAAGAAAATGTGAATCACCATAGTGATGGTAGGGATTCGATTATATTTCATTATAGGTTTAATTAGAGATGTTACATTTACAGCCTGTTCTCCATCCTCCTCTCATTTTGTTGACACATTCACACCTCATACCTACTAAAGTTGTGCCATAAAATCCCGATTCCGCTGAAATCACTGTCAAAATGCTAACTAATTTCAATGGGACAAATATTCATAGAGAAGAAAGATGGTTGCTCTAATTGATCTTCCTATCTCAATTATAGGAGGTGATTTCCTGCTCTTTTTTTGCTACCTATCAGTAATATTAATATCTTCAAAATCCCAAACACAAAAAAATCCCCCAAACAATAAACTAAACCACCACCAACAATAACAGCACCCAAACCAAGAAAAACCCCAGAAGCTGCCCAGAAAGATACACTTTACAGCAGAACTAGGATGACTCTTACACGAATGCTCTTGCATTGAATCATAGAATGACTGAGTGGTTTGAGTTGAAAGGGAATGTAAAGATCATCTTGTCCCAATCTCCTGCCATGGGTGGGGACACCTTCCACTAGTCCAGGTTGCCCAGAGCTCATCCAACCTGGCCTTGAACATTTCCAGGGATGAGGCAACCACAGCTTCTCTGGGCAACCTGTGCCAGGGCCTCAGCACCCTCACAGTAAATTTCATAGGCTATATGTGTTCAAAAAGACCACATAGCACAAAATTATTACATAAAGGTGAGCATTTCCTCTTTGCTCTGAACAGTGACCTGTTGATATCTATCCCATCTAAACCCTTTTCCTTCAAGAAGACCTGAGCGATCAATAAATGCTACTGCTCCCAACTGGCAGAGCCATAATGATAGAAATTTCCTAGATTTTACTTCCTTTTCTCTTTCTTTTGTGTATTTCCAGTTCTATTTTGCTTTAGCACAAATGGATGTGGGGAAAAAAAAATAAAGCCATCTATCTATTGCTGTTTAGGTGACATTAGGTGATATTGTTAGAAACATAGATTTTCTGCATAGTCAGCTGAGTTTGTTCTAGGCAGTAATTCAGATCACATCAGTTGGAAGGCATGAATACCCACTTGGACGTTTACATTTAATTAGATACTTTGTACTCCTTTGCTGAAATACCTGGAGAAGAAAAGTCATGGTGCCCTATAGTAACTAATATTTTTGAGCCTGAATTACTCCTCAGAATACATTTTAAATTTGCTTGGAGCATATTTTTGGGAGGGAAGATGATAGTTTGTAATTATGAACAAATATCTGCAGCAGTTCAGTGTCTTTCTCCCTCAGGCTTTTCCTATTCTTCACATTCAAATCTATTGCATCTGCTTCTATCATCCCAAAACCAGTTCAAAGCCAAGATTTTGAGGCTTTTTTTCTTGGGTCTCCCACCAATCTGTTTAACTGTTTATTAAGTGTCTATCACAGCAGTCTCTTTCTTACCCTGTGCACGTATTAGGAATCATTAGCTTTGTCACTAGAGGATAAGCATCCACATGGAAAAGCTCTGTAATGCACACAAGGTGCAGTCTATTGACATTACATCATATGCCTTGTTATATTACCAAAACAATTAAGTTATCTGAGTATCAACACCGCATGTACACATCACATCATTTTGAAATCAAAGCACTTAGCAGCAAAGAAATGAATAATTAAGAACACATAAAACTTATGCTGCCCACACAGTAAGTACATTATTCTTCTCAAGACTTTTACCTTAATAGACTATCAGCCCTTCAGTGAAGGCAGATTTTTGCTGGTGCTGTCCCATACTTGTCTGTGTCTGACAGAAGAGGACCCTGTCTGCTCTATAGAAAAAGTGGAGGAGGCCAAAAATACCTTGTCTCAAGAATATGTACATGCATCTTGTAATTTTATTTCCATTCTAGGCTGATCACTATTCAGTCCTTGATAATTTCTAATCATAACTGCCTGGCCCTTGTTTAATTTTGATTTTTCGCTGTCTGAGGAAAAATTTTTGTCTGGTGGAAACTGCACTGAGACCAAGGGTGCCAAGAACTTGTGCCATGTCAGAGCAGGGCTACCCACACTGCCAGGTGTTAACCATGAGGATGGTTTTGATTGCCCTGTAAAATGAGCATAGCAAACTGGACACTTCCCTAAATGAGCTTCCTGACTGGGAACAAGTGTCTAGCCCAGGGCAGCAAAGCAAGTCTCCTCTGCCACAGCAGGATATGTCATTGCTTCGTGCAGTTGGTCCCACTCAGTTCATGACTTCTGCCACCAGCATTTTAGCTCTCTCCTTCCATGCTTCATCTCTCAAGCCATCTGTACAGCAAGGTGACTTCTGAGTGTGGAGCCATAGCAGCCTGAGTTTTGACACAGTCATATCCATAGCCATGGATCAGCACTGGATATGCTCCAAGACACTTCCACTAAAGAGGCCTGTGTCTTTGCTGCTCAATCTGTGAGGAGCCTAATTGGCACACCTGCTTTCAGCCTGTTGTTGGGGTAACTTGCACTGCGTAATTTTAAGTGTGTTGCTGCTCTAAAACCCTTTTTCAAAGCTTCTGTTATTGTCTGCATCTCAGATCCTGAGATTTCAAGGTCTGTCTTTGCTCTGGTTTTGCTCCATTTTGCGAAATGTTGTAAATGCCTGGCACTAGGTTTTGTCATATGTGTGTCTCTATGTACATACACATATGTAAAATTTTTTCTTAGCTAACAAAAGGAAGCTCAGTAGAAAAAGAAGGCATTCTAGAATGTACATTAAACAGTAAACAGTCAAAATAAAATGCATGTGTATTAAATAACTATTTAATTACTTCCCTCTGTCCAGATTTCCATACTCTCTGCCATTTCCACAGCTGTAATTTGTATTCTCATGCCATGCAGTTATTTAGAAAAAGAATGCACATAAGTATATAACTGTTGATGAACTGAAGGGTCATGAATACTGTTTCTAAGATAATCTTGCTTATCTCTTGTCTTTCTTGATAACTGTACCTTCCCCAAGTCTGCCTTTATTCTTTTTCAATCACTAAAATATTTCCAACAAACAGAAAGTAGTGGGTTCTTTTTGTTTACACTTTTTATGAGTTATTGGAAATGAAAATTTCCTTTCTCAATGTAAAATATCTTTCCCCCCCCCCCCCCCCAAATGCTTAGCAATGCATTTTTGATGATGCTGAAACACAGCGTGTTTGTTGTCCTGGAATGTTTACTTAATATTTCATGTACTCTGGAGATAATAAGAATTTAATTTCTGGAAATTTTTGTTTGCTGAGATCTAAAAAAGGCGAATACTCCTCTTTCTGCTTGAGACTGCCTAAAATGTAAATTATTACCTGACTTCCTTCATGGTCATCTCTGTGTAGATAAAAGGTCTGGTTCTATTCTCATGCTCCTCATTGGTTGTTCCTCACAAAACTGTGCTGCTTTACTTTGGGGTGTTACATTCACAATATCTTTTTTTTTGGAGGATCTCAAGCCATATTTCTGTGCTTGGGGAAGTTCTATAAACACTTCAAGTGTTGATAAGCAGGCTGTAGCTGGTAGTGTTATTGAGGCACTACACCTAAAGCTGCCCAGAGAAGTTGTGGATGTCCCACCCCTGGAAGTGTCCAAGCCCAGGCTGGATGGAGCCCTGAGCAACCTGGTGTAGTGGAAGATGTCCCTGTCCATGGCAGGGGATTGGAACAAGATGATCTTGAAGGTCCCTCCCCCACCCCAAACCATTCTGTGATTCTCTTGACTCCATGATTAAACACAGGAAGCAAGGAGGAGGGAAAGAAATGATCTGAAGAGGAAAATCATCCCACAGGTTAAGTACATGCAGATCTGGAATCCTACAGGCATCTGGCTCTATGTATGAAACCTCAATCATTTCTTAACCTCTTTGTCCCAATGTCCCCAGCTGCAGAATAAGGTTAATAATATTTACGAGCCTGTGGTAGTGGATCACTATCTGTCAGAATGCATGCAATAAAGTATAATTTCAGTGTATTGGGAGGGACATCAGCGATGCTTCAGGCACTCATGACCTGATCCCTATTTTCAGAGAGTGCTGGCAGAAACCACTTGGCGTATTCCCAGGAGGGATAGCATGCCATCTTCCAAGGGTGGTAAAAATTTACGATTGGAGCAGCTTGCCCGGCTCCATCACGGGTCCAAGCGGGCGGGGTTTTGGCCGGCGTGTCGATGCCGGGTGCCCGGGGCCGGGCGCCGCTGTCCGCGGTGCTGGAGCTCCGGAGCGCCGCAACTTTCTCGCCCCGCCCGACCGTGCGCCCACTCGGGCACGTTTCCCGGGAGCGCGGCCTCTAATTAAACTAACTCCTCCCTTCGGCTGCAGGAGCCCGTAGGAACGGGGGCCTTCCTCTCGCTCTCCATCCGCTACCCTTCTTTTTTTTTTTTTTTTTTTTTTTTCTTTTTTACCCCCTTTAGCGGAGCAAGCGAGCGTGCTGCGCCTGGGCTGGGCTGCGGAGCGCGCACCCCGCGGGCTCTGATTCCAGCGGGATCTGCCCCCGCCCTCCCCCGGCAAACTTCGGGCGCCTCCCGCACCTCCCGGGACCGCGTTTCGGGGCTCCCGCCGCCCAGGTAAGAGGGGAGAGCTGAGAGATTAAAGAAAGGGGAAGGAGGCGGAATGCTGCGGTTTATCCCCAGCGCAGCCCGAGCCGGGCCGGGGATCACCCCGGGGGCGGGGTGGGCGCGGCGGAGCATCCTCCTCCTCCGGCGCGTCCCCCGGGAGCGGCGATCCTGCACCAGCTGCTCCCTGGGCAGGTGCCTCCCGCTAGGGAACTTCCCCGAGTTTGGCCGGGGCTGGAGGTGGGAAAGCGGGAGAGGTCGGTGGGCTCTGGGGACACGGAGCCCAAAGGCAGCGGGGTAACACCTGGTGCAGAGCTGCGCTGCGCTTCCAGCTGGGCTTCTTCTGGGCATCCCTCGGAATCCTGGTGCCAAAGCTAAGGGAGGAGTCAACAACGTGCTGGCATGAAGAGAGAGCATCGGAGTTTTGCTCATTCATCCTTTTTTTCCCTACAATTTAATGCATCGAAATGCCAGTTATTTCAAATTCTAGATCACAATATATCAAGCAGTTCAGCTCATAAAAGGTAGTAGAGTGCAGTATGTAAATTGGAAATTGCACGCTTCCTTTATTAATTTGGAACTACCATAATATATTAAATTTAGCTGAAGTTAATAGTAAGAAAAAAGTTAGGCAAGAAAGATAGTTGCAATTAGCTTTGGGAGAAGTAATACAAATGAAAATGAGTGTGATGACACTTTCAGTACAGACATGTTGCACCAAAGGAAACCCAACCTGATAAATTAAAGTTGTGTGCAACCAGCTCAGAAGGAGGCTTTTTTTTTTTTTCTTACTTATAAGTTTGGATAAGTGGAAATATGTCCACTGCATACCTATGTGTACAGATAAAAAAAATTATGGTCAAGAAGGAATAGTAATACTCAAGATGGGTCCTAACATAGGCCTATAGGATTGCAAAAATAGGCTCTAACTTCATTGTTTAAAATCTTGGGTCAAGAATAGGCTGGGTACCAGCTGTAAATCCAGGGAAGTAATTATCCTTCTAGCCAAAGGTATGGCCTGTGATTTAAAGCTATTGGTACTGGGTTACTTATTTCAGATTTAACCTACATAAAGTGTACTTCATGAAGTAAAATACCTGTGGAAAACCAACCATATTTTACTGCTAATGTTATAGAAATTAATGATGGAAACTAATTTTGGAGTTAAATGTTACTTGTTACATTTCAGGTACTTCATACCTGCACACATTTCACTGTTTCTCTGGCATTTTATTGTACAGCTGGATATAGCAAGTACCTAGGTGGTTGCTTCTGGTCGTTACACCTCTGTAAGCCAGAAGCACAGAGGCAAAATAAGAATTAATTCCCTTGCCTCATGGCTCCTGCTGGGCAGTGAGAAATAGGTGCTCTCCACTGCAGCTCAAATCTGGTGCAGGTAGGAGGTGTTTACCTGCATCTTCCCATCCAAGGCTCCATCAGCAGTGTTAGTCAGAGAAATGACTGGATGATTAACTGAATGAGAGTGATTAATATGGGCACAGGATGTCCAAAAGGCTGTTGCTATAACTTACAGTTACAGTGGATATTCAGTTGACAGTCTTGGTAACATTTATAACTTGTGTACCATTGTGGAAAACTCAGAACACCAGAGACATAATTTCTTTTTAGCTAATATGCAGCAGAAATTGGGTGTAAATGTGTGTCTTTCCTCTCTTAAATGACTTTTGCCTGTATACAGAGGACTGCCATGTGATCTGTATGCTGCTCAGGCTACTGGAGTTCTTACAGTGTAGTTATGGTGTGCTCTTTCTCTGAGTAGTTATGAATTTCTGTTGCACATTTTACTCTGGCTTTGGGATGAATTAAAAAATATCTGTTCTGATATCAAGTAGAGCTCTCAAAATCAACAGAAAAAATGCTTATACTGAAAGTCCCTTTATACCAAAATTCCTAAATTATGTAAACATCAGAATAAATATGAAAAAGAATCCTACCAATCCTATTGCTCAAAGAAACAACATGGGAAAGAAATAACTAATTTCACTGAAATTTAGTAGGATTGATGTTTCCAATGCAAATTTTTGTGCAGGTTCAAGTCCTAGGTGGGCGTTATTACCTTCCTTTGTCCTTCCTTGACTTCTTGTTTGTGCTAAAATTAAGTTTCCCAGGAGTGAGACGTCATCAGGCTTTTTCACAAGTAGTAATTGAAATCTCTTAACACGCCTACAAAGCTGAAAGCCAAGTCATCTATTTAAAGAGTGTTTTGAATCGGTGCTTTTCTTTGTTGGTTATCTGGGAAGTGGAGAAATGGTTTATCTGACACCAATTCCCTTGGAATATTTGGGTTTTTCTGTGGAATAACTGATCTTAATGAATGTGGGGAACTAGCATCAGATTAAATCTTTATCCATGGTTCAGCTCAATGAAAAACCTCAGGAGTGCCTTCAGCTCAAGGGCTTTCTCTTCAGACATTGAACATAGGGAACCTGTTACAAGGTCAGCCAGAAGTTATAAGCAACAGCAAATGGCCACCTCTGAAATCTCCACTGATGAAATATTTTGTGAGAAGGACAAAGCAGTCTGCACCTTTGGAGGGAATACAACCCCTGGAGCCCAAATATCTGTATCTGAGTATCACAGTCACAATGTCTCTGATCTCCTCCTCGTGCATGTTTAGCTTACTCTGAGGGAGAGAAAAGTCTTGGCAGAAAACAGAACAGTGCCAGCCTTTAGGAAAGAGAGCTATAAGCACATTGGAGCTGAGGCAGTAGCCACAGAAAAGCATGACATGACATCAGGGGTTAAACTTAAGTGAAAGTGGAAAAATAATGGCGATCTTTGTCCAAAAAATCCCCTCAGTCAAGGTGTCAAAATGAGATATTGCTTTTATTACACTGTACTGATGCTCAGGCATTGATTTTCCTTTTATCTGCTGGTCTGCTTCTCAATCAGCAGAATTTCTTCATCAGCCCTACCTTGCACCTCACAACTTCATGGGGTTTGACTGGGAGTCATGGCTGGGCTTCTGGAAGGCAGCATGCCCTTGGCTGTGGGAAAAAACAATATTAAATACTATGTTGATTTTCACAGTATAATGTTTTCTTCTTTTCTAACCTGTTTTCAGCCGTGATTTGGAAACTAGCTTGACTTTTTTTTCATTAAGACAGCTTTCAAAACCCAGGGCCTCCAACAATGCTAGTATTTCTTTTAAATGAAGACAAAGCTCCCACAGCAGTATATCAAAACTAATGTCTTCAGAAACATTTCCTTCCCTCTTCACCCTGTAAACAAGAAATTCCTGTCACAGAAGCACACTTACCTAGAGCCTAGAATGGGAGCTATCAAATATTGAATGAACAATGGATTTAAGGTGGCACATTCTCAGGAAACTTGGTCAGAATAAAGAAACCTTCAGGCCACAGAGGGTGTCTGCCCTTAAGGGTAGAAGTTTCTAGCCCTGGTGGATCAGGTCTTTAAAATCACAAGATGCAACATTGCTATGCAGTGGAAAGTTATTCAAAGAATTTCTTGAGGATTTTAAAATTTATTAGCCACTGTGCTTTTTATCTTATAGAAGCCCAAACAGCTAAACTCTGGAGAGATCCTCTAAAAGAGATGCAAGAATAATTCCAATAAATATTAGAAACTGCTAGACTACTCTCAAAATAATTTTTGGTAAATTATGCACTCTCTGAATATATGAAGGTATGATTGCTAGTATGGGTGGAACACTGTTTCATTCCCCTGGGATTTATGCCTACTTGGATTTTGCATACTCAACATAACAGGAAAAAAAGCCCTAACCAAATGTTTCCATCTCTGTTGGTACTCCCACTCAAAAAAATGAGGTGATTTTTTGACTTTTCCCATTCTTCACAGTTATTCTGCCCCGATTTGTTTATTTTCAAGTCCATGAAAATTAGTTTAGGTCAGGCAGGGGTGTTTACAAGAATAACTATGGAGTGTTCCTTGTTAGTGGTAATAATGTAAATGGTAATATGTAGTATATAGACAAGACTGTAATTTAATAACTTACTAAATCATGATCAGATTTCGTAGCTATACTAGACGATGCTTCACTGGAATGTATTCTATAGATCAACCTCCAGCTAATCTAGTTTTTATAAAGAGTCCTGTACAATGTTATTACAAACATCTGTAACTTAAAAAAAAAAAAAAAAAGAAAAAAAAGAAAAAAAGAAAAAAAAAGAAAAAAAGAAAAAAGAAGTCAGCAGGGACCAAAGTTGCTCTCAGGCACTTTTGGAAATCCTGTGCACATGAAATAACACAACTGGGATTTATTAATTTGTTGGTGGTTAGGAGAGGTGTCAGGCTTTGACGAACCTACTCAGACTTTACCACCATGCTTGTATGCACCTGAGCAGATCCCCAGGTGAGCCTGGCATCTCCCATCCCTTAGCTGCTCTCCAAGAAGACTTGCAAAACTGTTGGCTGCTGTAAGAAACTGAATAATTGATTTCTGCAGCCGTGCTCCTATGCTGGGGGAACTGGAACATGGTTGTGCCGCTGCACTCCCCAGAGAACGCAGGACTGCACGTTTCCTGAGCAAGTTCCAGCAGCAGTTCAGCATTCCCGGCTGTGCATGAGGCATACAGGTCTTTCAGAGCGGTTTCCAGTCATTAAATATACATATGACACTCATGCAGAGAGTCATTATACCTTCTCTTCTAATGAGTGCGGGAACTTATTTTTTCCCTTATTTTTTTTTGTTGAGTCAGAGCAAAGGGCGCACCTTGAAAATTTCCCTGCTAAATTCCAGCACTGAAAAGACAAGGTTTGGGTTAGGGCTTGTTTGCTGAGCCATAGTATCTGCCTTCATCCTTCTAAGCAGCAGGCTAAAATGTGGCAGCACAAGCACACTGGCACTGAGAAGTCTTTTTGTTGCTTTGGTCACTCTAAGGAGCTTGGAAGTCTTCCTTCCAGCCTCACCAGACGAAAAGACACTGGTGGAATGTTGCTGTTCTAATTTTGCTTTCCCATCCACCAAAAACAAAAGTGAAGAGATGCTTTAGCCAAAATGTTTAAAGTCCCAGAAGGAAAAAAATGTAAGTTAAATCAGCTTCTGTGAGCTTCTGATGTGTCTTAGAGACAAACCAGACCATACCAGCATGTCCAGGACATGAAAGGTGGGCAAGTGATACACAACATCTTTTGTTTATTCCTTTTTACAGAAATTTAGTTATCTAGTACAGTGCCCCCTTTCTCCTTCAAAGTGGAACACAAAAAAAATACATCTTAAACCTCACCATTTTCTAAGGTAAATGTAGAGTGAGGAAAAGAGATCAGAATAACAAATGCCTCAGAGAAGTGTCAATGTTTATTTAAGCAGAGTATTTTTCCCCTGCTCCTTTTTCTCTGCTCTATGTTTGTTGTGGATCCTCATTTAAGACATGAGTTTTTCTCACAGGATTTTGTGGTTTATTTTTTTTCAGTATTATTCTCCACATGTGTTTGAGATCAAAATAGTTATCATCTGAATTTAATTTAGTACACCTTTCTCTTTGTGATGGGCTGCTATTTCAGAAAGTACAATGCCACTATTAATCATCATAAAGAAAATGCATGAAAACAGTCCAAAATATGTGTCAGGCACTTCAAGGTGATGGATGCACAATAGATAGCCCCATTATTATCACTCAGGAACTTGAAAACTTTTGATCCTCACATTTTCTCACTTTAAAACATCATTAATTTGTTCATGGGATCCAATACTTTGTGAAAAATGTATTACTCTCCTACTCACTTTTTCCTCATCCTTCATGCTGTATTGACAGAGCCAGTTACCTGAAATTTCTTAATGCATTGTAAGTTTACTTCTCAGTGTATGAGATAGCAAAGAAAACCAAAACAAATGGTTTTATGGAGCCAAAGTCAATTATATTGATTTTGATATGTTAATGCAAAAGCAGATTGTATGAGTGATTGTAATTAGGGAACTTATGTTTATTGGTCACAGTTTTATTTACTCCTTGGATTTATTCTCTTTTGTGAATCAGAAGAACTTAAGACTAAAATATCCATGTGGACTGAATGTAGCTGATTATCTTCTTCTTTTAGGATTGTTACGAAAGTTATACAAACCTAGTTATACAAACCAGACCACAGATATTCCCCAGTCAGACCACTCACATGATCTAATCTAACTGTTTGGGAAATAAATGGTGGCAGTTTCCAAAACCATCTTCTGCTCTCTGTAGTGATACAGCTAATTCCTGTCTCAGAGCCTATCATCTAAACAACTGGATGGAAAATCTTAAAAGCAAAAGTAATCTAATATTTAAACCTTCTATTGCAAAGGAAGGTTTTTTTTTCATTTTGGGAAAAAACCCTTTTTAAGTCTTAATGAAATTGCCTTGAAGGTTCATAATGTTTCATAAAAATTAATTTGGTAAGTTTCTGTACAGAAAAGAATGGAAAAAACTATGTTTCTAAAGGCCCAGCTTAAGACATATTTGCCTTCATTCAGGAACCATTTAATTCACAGTTATAGTATGTCTGTAGGTAATTTTTATTTCTCCTAACAGTACATATGTTGCTTTCTTTGTAACATTAATCTGCTGTTTAAAAAGTTCAATCTTAAAAATATTGCAACTCTTACATTTTTCACTTTAAATTTTAATCAGAGAGTACAGAAGAATCAATAGTTGCTTAAACTTTGAAAGGTTCTGAAAGCAAACCTGATTATAAGTTAGTGACTTAATGATTTAGTATGTTACTGAATAATCAATAAGTGCTATCAGATGTCTTGAGTCACTCTTACTAAATATGTTTTGGAAAGTTTGTAATTACACCACAGAAGTTTCAGACAGGCATGCTGAACTGAAGAAGACATTGTCAGTGACAGACAGTGCACCCTCAGCAAGTCTCCGGATTACACAAAACTGAGGGGAGCTGTTGACACTTCTGAAGGATGTGATCCCATCCAGAGGGACCTGGACAAGCCTGAGAAGTGGCCTATGGGAATCTCACGAGGCTTAACAGACCAAGTCCAAGCTACTGCACCTGGGTCAGAGCAACCCTTGGTACGGTCCAGGCTGGGGATGAACAGACCCAGAGCAGCCCTGGGAGAAGGACTTGGGGGTGCTGGTGGGTGAGAGGCTGGACATGCCCTGGCTGCGTGCTGGGAGCCCAGAAACCCCCGTGTGCTGGGCTGCATCCAAAGCCCCATGGGCAGCAGGGCAGGGAGAGGATTCTCCCCTCGGCCCCGCTCTGCTGAGACCCCACCTGCAGGGCTGCATCCAGCTCTGGGCTCCCAGCACAGCAAGGACAGGGACCTGCTGGAGCCAGGCCAGAGCAGGCACCAAGGTGATCAGAGGGATGGAGCAGCTCTGCTGTGAGGAAAGCCTGGGAGAATTGGGATTGTTCAGCCTGGAAAAGAGACAGCTCTGGGTTGATCTAATTGTGGCCTTCCAGTACCTGAAGAGAGCCCACAGGAAAGATGGAGAGAGACTAAATGCAGAGCCTGGAGTGACAGGACAAGGGGGAATGGTGTTAAACTGACAGAGACTAGGTTTAGGTCAGATATTAGGAAGAAGTTGTTTGCTGTAAGGTTGGTGAGGCACTGGCACAGGAAAAGGTATGGCTGCCCCATCCCTGGAAGTGCTCCAGGCCAGGCTGGATGGGGCTCTGATCAACCTAGTCTAGTGGAAGGTGTCCCTGCCCATGGCAAGTCCCTTCAAACCCAAACTCTTCTAAGGTTCTATGATTCCATGATTTGCAGAGGCCCTTGTTCTGATGTCACAAGAACCTGTGTTCTAGCAGTGTATTTTCCATCTCAGTTGAGCCATGGCTGACTCCAAGCTGAGACATGTCCTAGGTTATGTGCTCAGCCCTGGGTGGGAGCTCATGGCTTTTCACCTTCTGTGCACAAAGACAGTATCTGGCAGCTTGGAGTGAGGAGCAGGAGTGCTTTGGCCCAGCCGGGGCAGCTCTGGAAACCTCTGGTGTGGTATGGACCTTGTTTTGCTGCTCTTGCATTGCATCTGAATTTAAACAGGCAAAACTATCCTGATACTGCAGGGAAGTCCTCATCAGATAGTATCTGGTTCCACAGATGGCCCTTGGAGGGAGCTTGAATTCATAATGCCATTGGTAATGCACTAACAGAAATGAGGTTAAAAAATACAGTCTTTGTAACAGGCAAAGTAAGGCATCAGTGATAAATTCAATTATTTTAAATGCATCAGACCAGGTTCTGATTTCAGTTACGTGGATATAAACAGGCCTGCTGGTACCATAGCCTTTTGTGCACGCAAGGAAGGTTAGAGTCTTGTCTCAGGGATGTAAAAATACATCCACTTTAGACTTTATAATGTGTATTAGAAAAATTAAGCCTGTCCTTGGATTTCATTACATATCAGCATTCAAAATATTTATAAGATATTTTGTGGGTTTGGTGACCTTTTATCAGTGTTTTGGAGGGTTTTCCTTTTTTCCCCCCACAACTACATAATTCCAAACATTTAATGTACCTGCTAAAACTCTTGTATCGTTGCCTTTCCAGAGAGATCCAGCTGATATGTGAGGCTGGCTGTATTAACAACAGCCAGAGAAACCATTTATCCCTTCCTACTATCTCTACTAGATATTTCATAGGTACTGTGTGGAGAGGAAATCTGTTCTTTAAATAAGGTTAAGTGGCTAAATTCTACTTCATCTGCAACAGTAACTTCCAATTTATGAGGCAAGTGACATTCCCATTATTTTCCAGGAAGCTGTTGTGGGGTTTTTTTGTCATTTGCTAGAGATTTATAAAGTGTATGCTTGAATTGAATAAATACTGTTTTTTTAAAAAATATAGCTTTGTAGAGACAATTATAAATTAATAATACTAAAAAGGATAATTGACTCTACATAGTTGATATATTCAGTGATTGAAATAAGACAAAAGCATACAAAATAATCCAGGCAGTAACAGAAAGAAAGCAAAATATGTGTAAGCTGTTGCCATCCACAAACCCAGTTCTGCAGAGCCTATGGATTTTAATGGATTGTGCTATTTAGATGGCAACAAATCTCTGGAAATGCAGCTGAAAGCCTCCCAGCTTTTCATGCCAACACTACTTCAGCAGAAGTCTCATCTTAAACAAACTTCAGACTTTGTTAGAGTCCTTTATATGACAGATTTATCCATGTTTCCTGATTCCCTGCCAACTGACTGCACCTGGTTCACTCTAAATTAGTTATAGTTAATTGTCAATAAATGTGAAGAAGGTCCTCCTGCCATTTTCTCTTGGCTGTGAAGCTGGTGAGTCTCATGGCTATTTATCAGCTAGAGTTATACATCCTGAGGATTAGAGGAGAAAAAAAAAGAGTAAAATAGAGAGTGGTGGTAGCTGTTTTGTTACTTTTTTCCCATGTGCGTTTTGGTGCAGGATATGTGTGAGCACAGCTGCACTAAGGTTGAGATGTTATTTAATTCAGGTGATTCTTGGTTGGATGGGCTATAAAGGGTGTGGGAGGTAGGCTGGGCTTTTATCTGCTTGTGTAGGGAGAATTGTTGATTTACAAAGAGTAGAGAGAAAGAAGATCTATGGGTAAGTTTTTATTTCCCTTTTAGTCCAGTGTAATTTTTTTTCTCTTATAGCAGCTTTGGAGTGTAATGTGAAAATAGATTCTTCTCTGTGGAGTTAAAGTAATTAAAAATCTTTTTTTTTTTTTGTCCTATTGGAGGATGTAATTTGTGTATCTCTTGGCTTTCCTTCAGTAGGCCTTGTGACAACAAAAACTTGCTTTTAAAATTATTTTTGTATAATTGTAATTTCTGTTTACCTCTTTACAAGATGGCTAAAGGAAAGGCGAAAAAAGGGGCATTTTTCCTGCCCTCTGCCTTTCTAGACCTGTTGCATCTGCTGTTCCTATTAAGTTGGTATACTTATTGCCTGATTCCATCCTTGGTCATTTTATTCCTGTGTTTGAGGGGCTGAAGCGGCACTAGTGTAAATCCAAAGGTTGTAAAGGTTAATTACAGGCTTGCTAGTTAAGCTTTTTTACTGTAATGTTCTTCTCTATTAGAAAAAGTGTTCTTTAATTAAAAAATGTGTTTGTTTGAGATAAACCTGCTTGCCTACACCTGTGTGAAAAGTGAGGCTCAGGAGTCGGAGGGGATTAATGGTTTTGAGTCTGAGGCAGTTTTCTGCTTCTATAATAAAAGCCTCCTGCTGAATTTTCCTCGGGAAATGGAACCTGTAGTTTGAATTTTAAGTTACTTATGTGTCGGTTACTGCTCTTTGCTTCTTTCCCTTCACAAATTGTCTCATAGAAGACAAGAAATATGACAGGAATAATATCTTTAAGGCTTAGATTCCCTCTGTCTCTTTGGAGTTTTGTGCTGTTGTGAAGTGTATAGCTTTCACCCAGACCCTGCAGCCTCTTCTGCCTTGCTGTTTCTTTCGGGGATGGGTCCTGTGTTGTGAAGAAAATGGCTCTTGGATCCAGAATAAAACCTTCCAACTTTTGATTTTTTTTTTCTCAATTGGAGTGGTATGGATACAGTCTCTAGGCTTCCCCTTAGTAATGTGTTTTTTTTCCTCTGCCCGCTAGTTGTGAACTTTCAAGCCAAAAAAATCTTTAAAAAGCTAAACGTTTCCTGGTGAGGTTGTGAGATAATAATGGAATGGTTTGTGTGGGAAGAGACCTTAAAGGCCATCCAGTTCCAACCCCCTGCCATCGGCAGGGATACCTTCTTCTAGACTGGGATGCTCAGAGCCCCATCCAACCTGGCCTTGAACACTCCCAGGGATGGGGCAGCCACAGCTTCTCTGGGCAACCTGTGCCAGGGCCTCACAAGCCTCAAAGTGAAGAATTTCTTCCCAATATTCAATCTCAACCTACTCCCTAACAGTCTGAGACATTTCGCCTTGTTCTATCCCTACATGCCCTTGGAAAAAGCCTTTAGGTGCTGGAAAGCATCTTAATGCTTTCTTAGTTGTAATATTTATATTACAGCTATTAGGGCTGTAGATGCAAATGCCAGCTTCTTGTGGAACTCTAGCTTTCTGTAGACACAGTCAAAACAAAAATTATCTTGGACATTTTAATTAATTGTAACATAGGTAAATAGCTAATTGAATACCATCTGTTTGCTTGGGCTGAGCATCAAGAATGTGTCTGTTAGTTTGAGGAAAGAATATTCATGAAACAGAACATCTCCTTTTCAAGACACTAACTTCACAAAACTATTTCTTTGACCTTGCCTTACCTTGTGGTAACGTGTGTATATTTTTAGGATGTTTATTGTTCTAAGTTTTCACTTTGGAATTCCCATTTTCAGTTGTTTGCTTCTCCTTTCCTGTGGGGGTTAAGTAGTCCAAAAAAGACAAGGCTAAAACAAACAAAGCTTTTTAGCATCCTTTTCTCTCTTCCTTCCATATGCCTGAGAGGGGATAGAGAGGAACTGTGTGTGCTGGTTGGGGAGGGCACTGTTCTGCTGAAATAACAGCAGCTCTAGGAGGCCTCAAACAAGCTCTCCACAAGAAAATCAAGGTGTTTGTAACAATGGGGAGAATTCCCTATGCAAAAGAATTACCTTCAACAACCTGTTTTGAAGCAAAACATAATTTTCCTTCTGAACAGCTACGTGAAGTGCATGGGCAGATACTTTGTGATTTGGGCAGATGGTTAATGCACTGATTAAATGCAAATGTGAAAGTTTGGTGGTCACAGCAAACAGGAAATATTACCCCTTCCCTTTAACCTGTCAGCCAAAACCCATTCTTGTAGGAGCTTCCACTGCCTGCCTTCCCTCCATAAGTGGGGGTAGGTGAGAAAGGGAGAAACTGAAATATAGTGCTCTACATATCTGCTTTTGTCATCTTTAGGTTTTCATTCTATAAATTTTACTGAGAGTTTAAGTTGCATAAAGCAGTGATATTTTTCACTGGAGATCATGGATCAGAATTGAGAATTATGGATTATAATTTCAGTTGAACCTTTTGTTATGGATGAGTGCTGCATCCATGAGTTTGGAAAATAACTTCTTTAAAAATTACTGTAATATCAACATTAAAAGTATGCTTAATGAGCCAATATGTAAACATACCCTTCTGTTAGTGTAGTGTTTTCCCTGTTTTTTTCCAAATTTTTTTTTTAATTGTCCTGTTCACAAGGGTTTTATGGCTCTTTATAATGGAAAAGAACCACAAGAAGTTACTTACAATACCATCTTGTTTTTAAAAACTACTTACTGCTGCAAGACTTCCCACATGTTGGCTAAATTTCCCAAACATTCATACACCAATTTATGTAATAGCTGCCTGTGCTTTAGACTAGAAATGAAATTCTGTGTTTTCCAGCTAGTCCTGTGTAATTTGTACAGTTCTGATAAATCAGTATTCAATTAAACAGCTCTTCTGATGGAGCAGATCTGAGTCAGAGTGCTGTAAGAGGAGGTGTGGTGGGGAATAATAAATAGGTGAATGTTGCCAGTGCCAGTGATGATGCCCAGAGGAGCTCATCCCTGGAAGTGTTCCAGGCCAGGCTGGATGGGGCTCTGAGCACCCTGGTCCTGTGGAAGGTGTCCCTGCCCATGGCAGTGGGTTGGAAAGAGATGAGCTTTGAAGTTGCTTCCAACCCAAATCATTCTATAATGTTAAAAGTGTGGTGACTGGAAGACTCAGTTGGTCCCTAAAAGCCCATGATGAAAAGCAATGGCTCGCACATCTCCATGTTGTAAAACCCAAGACTGAAAAAAAATCCAAATTTTAAGTACATTGAGGGATTTTGCCTCAGGAAATTTTCTTTGCAATCCAACGAGACTTCTAAGAGAATTAAGTGAGGTGCTGCTTGTTCAGGACTTTTAAATCTGGCTGGATCTGGGAGTTTTTCTGGTGAAGCTCAGGCCTTCTGTACAAAAGGAAAATTCAAGCATTTTCAAAGCCACTTATTTTGATTTTGTAGTAGCCTATGAGGTGACGGTATTGAGCAAACAGTCAGGGAGGTTCTGAATGAAAGAGCATTTTTACCAGTGAGTATTTATTAAAGTAGAGTTATAGATGTGTACTGAGGAAATTTATGGGAATTTTTTTGCTTTCCTTCACCCTAAGGTATATTTCCCAAGAGTTATAACTAAAACATTCAATAATATTTCTTTGCACAGCATCCAATAATGCAATGGCTGGAAGACAAGGAAGTGGCAGAGTAGCTGGGTGGATGCACTGGATATTGGCAATAATTCTGATGCTGTGGGGTCACCAGATCAGTGGACAAGGACAAGGTAAGTGAAGATCATTTACTGCAATTTGATATTGACATAGTATTGAATAGCAGTGGTTAGAGAAAGAAGGCTGTATGATCCAAGGGCTGGACTGCTGTGAATAGCTGACAAGAAATAGGGATATAAAAAGCTGCATGACTTCAGTTGAGAAGTTAAATTCTGTTTGGAAAATGATGTCTTGATGCCTTCAGGGATTATCCAGGTGCTTGAATCTGTTTTCATGTGCTCAGTGATTGAAGTGTGCCTTGAAATAAATCTTCCCTTTGTATGTGTTGCTGGCTCTCTAGGTGGGGAGAAGAAGCTGTTTAGGAGATTATAGACATGGATACTTCATGTTGTTTGGCTGTGGTATCTGCAATATTCAGAAAGGCTTTTGTGGCCATGCTATAAATAATTTCCCTGTTGCATTCCTGTCTCACTCACTGATAGAGGTGCATAATAACAGCTGTGGGGATGCAGACAGGCAAAAGAAAAAGTCTCCTTGGATTTTTAGTTTTGAAAAATGAACCATTATTGCATGTTTGTGATCTGAGGGCTGCTAGCAAGAGAGGTAAAACCAGGCTATTATACTTTGTAATATATATTTAGAATAAAAGATGCTTGTGTGTTGTGTCAGATTGGGAAAGGGGGAAAATTGTAATTTTGAGGCACTGAAATTAAAGTGAATAAATTTTTGAGGAATTCTTTAATCAGGCCTTCAGGAAATATGTTACATGTGGGCAGAGATTTCCACATCCTTAATTTACTCCTCAAGTGTGGAAAATGCTGTATGTTTTTTGCTAGAGCCCCTCTGTTCTCTATTACTCCAGTCACTGGCTACAAGCATGGTGCTGGTTAGTGTGTGCAGCCTGTGCTGGGTCCTTTTCCTTAGCTAATTTGGACTACAGGAAGAGTTCTTGGCTGTTTGAAGGATAATGCTGTTCACTCTTGGTGCAGTTTTAGAGGTAGGAATTGGATATAAACTGTGCACTTCAGTTCTGCTGGAAACTTCTGTGGAACTTGTGTGTTGCCTCCAGAAATCCTAAAATCCAACCTGGCAGCCTGTATAGAAGTTTAGCAGGGAAGTGTCATGGGTGTTTTGCAGGTAGCAACCAGCTTTTCTGTGATATAAATTGTATTTGTACAAAAAGGGATGTTGCTTTTCTAAAGTGTCCATTTTGACATTATAGTCTTTGAATTGGAAAACCAGGTATGTTTGAAGACTATTATGTGGTATTGTGCTAAAGTGTGATGGGTATGGTAAATTTTTCTGTTTTATGAAATATTGGTGAATGACATTGGAAAGAAACACAGATATACAGCATCTTGAAAGAATTTGTTTTCAGAGTGGGTGATGTGAGGGCAGCTGTGCTGGGAAATTGTCTTTACATGGTTCTAAACCCTCTGTGAGTTTCTGGTTGATGATAAGACAGTCTTGATCTATGAGCTGAGCTTCAGTCATGTCATTCTGTGTGTTTCTGATTTCTAATAATTTTCAAATTGTAGAAAAATGAAACTACTATGACAAAACACTCTATGATGCAAGATGTCTTCCTAAAGTTAGCAGTGACCCTTAGTGGAAAATGGATATAGACCACAATCATGTTATTTTGCTTTTATTTTAAACGACTTTACAAGGTTGTTACACAGCTCTTGAATATTAAATACCTCTAAGCAGGTCTAGTATAATAAAACTGACTGTGTTTCAGTCTTGGTAGACTTTGTACTCTACTGTCATGGAAGTGTAGTGTAGACTTTTGAGCATATACTTATTTCAACTGCTGTGCATTGCTTTGAACCTTCACTTGAGAAATGTGAACTTTTAATGGCAATGAGGTAGTAAATTATAAACAAGGAACAAGTATTTTTTGGCATAATTACACACACAGGATGTTTTAAAAATGCAAAACCCTTAGGTTTCAGGATATATCTAATTTTGCTCTGGGCTTCTGTTAACACTTTATTTTTCTAAAGTAAAGCCCTTTGGGCATGCCTTGCAGGAAACTGAGAAATGTGATTTCTGATTAATTTGAGTAAAATTAATATTAATTATAAAGTTTGGTTATTTGGAGTCTATCAGGACAATAAAATGAAGAAATAATGATTCTGTGTCTGGGCATAGAACCAAAAGTGTTTAAAAGCCATATGGCTGCATTTAAAGAAAACAGCTTCTGAGTCACATAACTTCAGTGTGAGTGGGTTGCTATGGAAGTTAGGAAGAAATCAACATTTGTTCCACTTCCATTTCCAATCAGAATAGTAAACTTAAATTGAAAGCCCTTTGTTTTTCAACAGCTCTTTCTATCCTTCCCTTTTTACGCATTAACCCAACCCAAGAATTGTCTGGTTTTTGTGGTCCGTGTGGCTGCATCTTCCTCTATTCACGTGTAGCTTAGGACTAGATACTTCAGTGTATCCAGTGCAAGTGTCCAGTAGAGACTGAAGTAAGGAAGAAACTGTTTTAATTTATTTTGCACTCTAGCACAATAGACAAATGTGTAGTTTTAGTGTTTTGCATCCATTCTGCTTTTCTCACTTACCTGAATATTGCAGGTTTACTCCTCTGTCTTCAGAGGAGCAAATATATTTTGGCCTGTGTTTTGTATGGAGGTGAATTCAAAAAAAGACTTACCTCTTACACTGAGCCCTGAGTATTTTGAAGAGTATTTTGAAACAGACTTGTTTTTCTTGGTGAACTTTGAAATTATATATCTGGAAGTCTGAAGTTACTTGAACAGTAAGCAGGCAATTACTGTTCAGTGATATCCACAAATAGTGTTAGCATTGATATTAAGACAGAAGATGAATAAGGAGTCCTGAAATCTAATAACGTTCAGACTTGTAAAAGAAGTGAATGTTGCTTAATATCTGGAATTTCACTGCTGTGCAGATGAAGCAGGTGCTCTCTTTGAAGCTCTAGAGATGCTAGATAAAACAGTGTCTGCTCTCTGAAGTACACAGCAGTAGTGCTGATGATCTTGGGTGCATGCTCTCTGCCCAAAATGAGCCTTTCAAATATTTCTCTTTTTTTTACAGAGCTGTCAGGGTACAGTGTTGACAGGTTGCTTTATTTAATGATCAAGCATAAAGGCTGTGCAATGTGCTACAGTTGAGAGGCTTCAGAGCTCAGACAATGTGCTAGAAAGCAGTGGGTGTTGCTGGCTGGCCAAGCTCTGATCCCCTGCCTGCAGGAACATTTTTTCCCCCCACAACACAGGTCTAATGGGGGAAAGCACCTTAACTTTTGAATTTAAACAGTGTTGTGTGTAAGTATATAATATCTTTGGTTTCTTTTTGCATTTTGTAACTTTAATCAGTGATAAAGGAGGCAGCATTATGGCTAACTTGGAATATTCAGGAGTATTTATCAGTGCACCTTCAGAAACAGGAAAGGAGTCTGCTGGGCTTCAGAGTCATAAGGGGTGTGCTTTTAGCTGAGGACAAGCATTCAAACTGCCTCAATTTCACCTTCTTTTGTCTGTGCTGCTGACAAAGCCCAAATGTTCCTCAAAACAGGCTCCAAAATGAATGAATAACAATGTCTTCACTGGGTTCTGAGATTACTGTGGCCTGTCAATGGTGGGAAGGAAGGCAGGTTGAGGATACCTGAGATTTCTTCCCAAACCCATCCTTAGTCATGTGTTTTGACCGTGAAGACTAAGCTGTGGTGTCTATTTCCAACCACTACACTTTGCTGTGGGCTAAAGCAGTGTCAGTATCTTTCTCTAGCTCAGCTGTCTCGCTGACAAGGTAAGGAAAAGTATTTTGTATAAATGGAGTGTGTACATATGCACATACACCGTTTTGTGGTACTAAATGACTGGCAGTGATTTTGGCTTCAAAAAATGTAAAACCAGAGAGGTAAAAAACTGCATGTAGGAATCAAGAGTATTGGGACTGGTTCCAAATTTCCCACCTCAGCTAATCCTGAAATGGTTCGTGGGTGCTGTGGTGCCATGATTTGCATTCAGCACTGCCAAACCTGCCAAGTGCATGTGTGTAACCTGGCTTTTGACTCTCTGTGGGCACAGGAGCAGCCCCGTGGGGACATGGAATGGGACCCAGGTGGCACTGCTGCCTCAGGGATGCTGCCCACACCAGTCTTGTACAGCTCCTAGGTCACCCAGCCCATCCAGAGCCTGTGGCACAGCCCAGCAGGGTAGGATGGGTTTTCATGCTCAGAGGAGGAAAGTTGATATTTGTTCTGAGCGTCTGATGTGAGTTGGCTGGCAGGTTTTTGGTTTGATGGTAACTTCTGCTACCTGAAAATCAGTCCTCTTACATCAGTCTTTAAAGCTCACCTTTGAATAAATGAATGTGCAAAGCTGCAGGTCATGTATTAATGCTAAGGAGGCATTGAGTCTATGACAGACCTGTGCTTGGATCCAAATCTAGACTAAACCCAGGTGACAAGCTTAAGTAGTCTTTGCTTGTGCACTACTATGTGTTATAAATTCAGGTGATTCAGTGAGAAAAATTTGGGATAGGACAACCAAAGCCCTCCAGGCACGTTATGTTACATTGCAGTTATCCCTTCTGTCTTGGTGCTTCCTCACTGTGCGATTCTAATGGATATTTGAGTTAAATGATGAAGAAGCTAAGTAATTATGGGGCTAGATGTTGTGTTTGTATTCTCACTGTATGTGTGTGAAGGCACTTAGAGACATTTGAGTGAGTTTTTGGAAAAAAACAAACCCAAAAGCTTTTTTCTTGAGGCCAAGATGTACTGTGTGGGAAACGTGTGTGAATGGTATACCTAAAACTCATGTTCTCACTTTTGCCTATGCAAGCTGGATGCCTTAGGTGGAAAAGTGGTTTTTACATACACCTGTGCATGAAAAAAAAGATTGAACTGAAAAGAGAAGTCTTGTTTTTGGTTCAGCAGCCTGTGTTGGAGAGCTTCAGCTTTAGTGAAAGAAACATCAGCCTTAATGCAAAGTGACTGCTGCTTGTCTTATAATAATGTTCTGAAAGTACATTTGAAAGCACAGTGTGTACCTTTACCCTATCAAAGTACCAGTAGTTTTTTATAGCGATTGAACATGATTTAGTACTTAACCTTTCTCTCTTGTACATTACGCAGCTTTGCTAATGGATGGCAACACTGTATTTTGAAGGGAGGATTTGTTTTGTTTTTAATGGAATGGTTAATAGTAGCCACTTTAAAATTGGCAAGTAGCTTTAAAAAAAAAGCTGTTAACCAATAATATATTACATTTTTTTCAAAGAGTTCCTAATTTTTTGAGGCAACACCCTTTGCAGAAACTCTTGATGGAAAAGAAACTAGGAGAGTCTTTCTTTAAGGTATTCTTGCCTCATGTACTATTTGAAAAGTGAAATCTGAAAAAAGGCAACTGCGTGTACCGCCTTGTAATGCAGCTGAAGTTCTGCATGAACTGTGGAATTTAAATTCAATCACAAAGCATTCTTTGCTTTCAATCAATTAAATTTCCATTTGTCATAAATCCTTCTTGCAGGCCAAGGCACTGCACAGTTAATGCAACCTACAAATATTGTGTTTTTCTTTAGAATTAATTTTCATGGACTTTCACAAAAAGGTATAAGTTTTTAAGCATGCAGTCATTGCTCTTTGTGGCCAATAATCAGAAAATACTTTGTGTCTTGCCTATTTCAGAGAGATCCAAGGTAACTCAAATAGTAAACAATTAAATTTAAGACATGATCATTATAGATTCCACTATAATGTAATTCTCAGAAATCATGCGACAAAAGGCAAGACTAATTTCAGCATGAAGTACAGGAAGATATAATTTGAGCAGAATAGTTATTATTAATGAGGAAGTAGAAAATTAGTGGTAATAGCTCTAACTAGCCAAGGAAAAAAGGGTTCTTATTGCTGAAGTGACAAAAGCCCGTGAAGTTTTTGGGATAAAGTGATAAACGGGCTTGAGAATACTCATGAAAAATGTGGACTATCTAAGTGTAAACTTGGGTTTTTGTCCTAAGCAATTTGCATGAATTTGCTTAAGGTTATTTACATTACTCTCTTATGACTTGAAAATCATCTCTCTTCTGTGGACTGTGTTTTCTCTTGCTCTTTTCCCCCAGGATTGTTAGTCTGCATCTTTGAGAGGCGAAAAACCTGCTTTTGCTGGAAAGGTTCTATGGGGAGCGGGAAATGAATTGTTCCCTATTGGGGAGCAGTGCATAGGGAATCAGACCTGGTGCGGGAGATGAATCCAATACCTGAATAATAAAAGGTCTGTTCCATGGGCAGAGAGCACAGGCAGCTCTGTTAGCCTTCAGTTCTCGTAGCTTAGCCAACCAAAAAACAGTGAGACGGATGAGAGCAGGTACTGAGTGTAGTTCTACCTTCCTAGTAGAACTTATGTTGCAAAAATGAATGTTATATTTTTAGTACATGAAAAATTAAGAGAAACTGGGACAATCTCAATGTTAAACGCTTGAATTAATGGCCTGATGCAATTCAAGACATAGAAAAATTTTTAACATCGGATAGGGAGAATGGTTCTGAGATCAGGTGCGTGCTTTGTGTGATTGGTTTTAGGTAGAAAGTTCACTGTTGGCAATTTGCAACAGGTTAAATCCCCTCAAGAATGGCTTTCTAAGAAGTTTTAGTATTGAATAATGAGAAATTTCTAATGAGTGTGTGTGTAAATGAGAACCTCAGATGTCATCATCTGAAAACAAGCTTGGATGATGCAGATAATTGACGGTACTGCTGTGGCAGCTTTTGTTCCAGGTGGTTTAAGACTCACTTCCCATTATGTAGGAATTAATAATTTTCCTGGCACTAAACTGAAACCCAATTTTTATTTTCCTTTCCAAAAAGCAAATTTACTTCTTAGATGACAGGATATGAATAAAGCCACCACTTGGTACACTTTAAAAAGTTTCACTTTATATAATTTAAAGTCTTTCATTTTGGAAAATATGGTGCTCTTGATGTTTTAACAGAATGTATGAGGCTTCAAAAATGTTCTTGGCAGTCATTGTGGTAGTACGCTTCATGAAAAATAATAAAAATTGGCAGTAAGGGGAATGATACAATGCATGTAATATAAAACACTTTATCCTGGAACATATACAAGTACTAAGTGTCCTAATGTATATTTATTGAGATAGAGCTTGAAGTTTTATTTATGTTGCATTTTAAATGAAAGTGTTTCAGGATTCAGTTGTCTTTGTCCAGCACTTATTTGTAAAAGTTACCATAACCATGAACTATCAGATCTTGGTGACTTGAAATGAACCTCTAAAAGGATATTGCAGGAAGCTCATAGTTCAGACAGGCTTTTTTTGATATCTTGGATTGAAATATATTTGCTTTTAATGAAGGCTTCTTTTACTGTTCAGTTTCTGTTTGGGCTTCATCTCTTTCTACAAAAAAATTCAAAAAGACCCAAACAAACCCAACAGTAAAGTCATTTTAGCCTTTCTAAAAACAGATCACTCCTTGAATAAGTGCTGTGAAAGCTTTATTAGAGCGAGGATGCCAAGCCTGTGTTCTAGTATTAACAGCTACTTTCCTATTAATTCAACCTTTCCTCATCTTTCAGTTCCTGTCCTGGCTGTGTGATGTTTGGGAACAGATACTCTTTTTTTTTTTTTTTTTTCTTGCTGCCACTTGCTGTTCTGTGTTTAGATCCTCACTTCTCCAGGAGAAATAAATCCCAGCAAAGGTTTTTTTGGAGTGGCGAATCTTCACTGGAAGAAAGCCAGTAGAAGTCTTCTCAAGTTGACTTTACTTTTGCTAATTGGGACGCAAATTCTCAGCTTCCAAAAGAAAAAAAAAATCTGGGGAAAACTGTCAAAATGTACAAGTGATGGTCAGTAACTGCTAAATCCTGTGAGGATAGAGAAGGGAGAGTAGAAAGTTGGAATCCTTGGCATGAGGAGTGAAGGAAAGATAAAAGGTCATCAATAATCCTCCTAGCTCTGCTCTGAAGGAACCTGAGAGCAGGCAAAGCCTATTTAACTGCAGGTCTGTAGGAATATAAAGGCAGAGTGTCCCATGCAGTGCCTTGCATGTGAATCAGTTAATTGCAATTTGTGCCTAGAACCAAGTAGGCCATTTCAGTCAGTGCTTGCTCTGGAGATAAATTGTCTGGGGGTCTTGAATCTTTCTGTACCTCAACACCAGTTCTGGAATCCATCCAGTGAGGGCTGTCTAAGAAATATATATATATTTTTTTTAGAGAAAATTGTTTGGTTATAGTTATTGGGCGACATTTTATTAAAGCGAGGAACTTCTCATTAACACTCAGTTCAGGGAAAGCGGTCTTCAAAGAATTATCTCATGTACTAGATGAAAGTGTTCAGTGATTTGCAATTTCAGAACAGTTTTTCATTCACAGTTTAAAAATTGCTAGCAAATGCACAATTAATTACATAACAATTTAACTTTGACAGCTCATTTCTGGATCAGATAAAATAAGTCACAGCTTTCTCATCTTGCTAAATGATGTTTCAGTGCTTTGTGACTATGCTTCATAGTTGTAGGGTCATATCATTAAAAATACATGGGGAAGAATGTTGTTTCCATTATTTTAATATGTAGTAGAAAATGCAGATTATTTCTTATCTGTTTAAACCCATCATTGTAAAATTAATATTTTCAATTTTCTCAGTCTGTGTTAAAACTAGGGGAAAAATAATGTGATAGATTTTTTGTTGTTGTTAATTTCAGGCAAATAATACAGAAATGCTTTAACCATAAAAGCAAAGCCTTACTGAGAAGAACTGAAGTTTTATTTTGCTGAAAAGAAATAGTGTTCCATAGTTAGAGTCCAAAGCATGCCATGCTCTTTATGATCTTTCTGAAATCCGTTTCTTTCAAAAACGCTGGCATTGATCATTACCAGTAATAAAACCCCTCATTTTTCTTTATGATTGAAAAGTAGCCTAGGGCAATTCTTTTTCATGTATATTGTAAGATTGCAGATACGGATATATGTGTATGTGCCAAGCACTTTCTGCTGGCTTGATTTGCTGCAAGATTTTATTATTTATTAATTTGAAACGAATGAATAATCCCATTTACATGAGAGATCTGTTCATGAAGTGCACTTTGAAAATTTGTCTTCAATGGTAAGGCTCATAAATCACACGCTATAAAACTTTTAGATGTTTGGCTTTAGACTGGTATAAGGTTCCCAAGAGAACTCTGAAACACATGGGGCTTCAGGTTTTACAATGTTCATACTTAGCGCTGTCCACTTGAGTCTAAAGCTTCAAGTGTCTTTCCTAAAGCCATTTCATACCTTTTTTTTTTTTTTTTTTTTCCCCTGAAGCAGAAAAGGTAAGATGTTGAGCAGTGGACAGAAAGGGGTCCGGTGTGTTCACGATGGCTGAGGTTGTAAAGGTCATCTGTGCCAACCTTCCTGCTCAAAGCAGGCTCAGCCAGCAGAGGCAGCCCAGGAACATGTGCCGACACCTCTGCAATACAAATATTTGAGAGATGTAGAATTATTATTGCTCTCTAGACTATCTTAAAAATATGAGGGGGAGGGCATTTGCAATTCTAAGCGTAATTTTACATACTAATTTATGCGTGTGTGTGTGACAGGCAAACTGTGATTGTTTCACTGGGCTGTCCATCAATGGCAGAATGAGCTTAACAAATATGTTCATTCTTGTACAAACCAGGAGGCAGATGCTGTGTTTGAAGTGCCACTGTACACAGCATGGGCTCATACATGTCTGCTAAGAAAAATAAACACAAGCATGACAGGCTTCCTGTGAAACTGCTAACTTCATCTGGCAGGTCACTGTCATTATCTCTGACTTGAAATGCAGTGGGAGCTTTAGAATCCCCCACTCCTCCAAATCCTTGTCTTTGTAGACCCTGTGTGTGTGGAGTTAGGCATTTGTTGTGAGGAATCCTTTGTTTTAGCTTCCAGTGTGCTTAGGCATTCTGAATTCATGGCACATACAGGCTGCCCCTGTTCAGCTAAATAGGCAAAATAGGTGTTCTAGCTCTGTTCAAATCTCTGAAGCCATGGATATTTTGCCAAGTTGGCCCCCTGTCTGATGGAATTTTGGCTTGGTCAAAAAAATTAAATTGTGTGCAAAAGGTGTCTTCTCTCTTTGCTGCATGTGACTTTGTGTTGTTACTGCTTTTAATAGTATAAGTATTAAATCTGCCTTCAGTACTCATGAATACTTGTGTGTAGTTGATGCCCCTGCATTGATGCCATTTTTTCTATGGCAAATTGCTTTATCATTTTGTCTCCTTAACTTTTTGTGCTATCTTTTTGCATGAGAAATTCTGCTTTCCTTCACCCAAACCCTTCTAAAGGGGTTTGTGACTTTTATGACTGTTTTCAAGCTGAAAATGAGTGGCATGCAGGGTAAATGTGGCGAAGGGTGCCACGCACACAGGCCATGTGTAAGTGAGCACTTACAAGTTTTAACTTTGTAAGCCCTCAAATAAGATGGACAGCTATACTTTTATTAATAGAGCCTAAAATTGCTACAATTCTAATAAAAATATAATTCAATAGCAAAGCATTTGGCCACTTTTGGGCCCTCTGGTGTGTACAGTCTTACTTCACATCAGCTCTGAGGGAAAGCAGTGATTTATTTTGTCTACCCCAGCAGGCTCCTAAATCTTACCATTTTTGAATCCTGTCAAACAGAGTCCTTTGTCCTTGACAAGGCCAGCCACTGACAAGGCCTGTGGCTTTCTGATAACAGATTGCATGTGTTTAAATAATTTTTCCTCTTTAAAAGAAGAAACTCTGCATATTCCTCAGTGTTTTCTAGATCTGATACATGGAACACTTCTAGAATCAGCATAAAATTGCTAGCTTCTAGCTTCTTCAAGAGAGTCTGTATTTCAAAGTGTATGGAACATGCAGTGTGGGATTTTTTGCTAAGGCTGGATACAGATCATCTAAATCCATTAATACTGTGAAAATGTTACTAAGCAGTTGTTAGAAGAGGTGGCTCTTGCTGAGGTGGTGCTGGGAAGTAATGCCTTCTAATTAAATTCCACAGAAAAATCCAGAAGGCATTTCAGTGAGGCTGCTCTACAAGCTTGCTGAAGGCTGCAGTCTCCTCTCACTGTAAAAGCAGGAAAACAAATGGTTCTAATTCTTCTTGTTTTCACAGTAATAACTGTCATAGGTTAAAACAGATATTTCCATTAGACCACTTGTATTAGGTTAGCTTAGCTTGTTGAGAGGTAATAATGACTTTCCTCCAAGGATGAGGAGGCAAAAAAAGGAAATCAAATTAATATCAAAGGAAGCTGCAAGTACTTTGTAAGTAAATCAAGATACAAAGTAAGTCAGATTTGTAGTAGAAATACATGCAAAGGATGGTGATGGGTATTATAAAACTTTTCCCTTGCCATCTTGGAAGTTTCCTTGTGGAAGTTCGTAAGTTTTATGTCCGTGTGGATGGAGGCAACCAGCGTGTTATACTGACATCACATCCTAATACGTAATTTCTCCATGCTGTACAAGGAACTGCTTGGAGGGTTTCCTCTCTTTAGAGGGCAAAAGGAATTCTGTGAGTATGGCAATATGATTTGCCTTAAGATTAACGTTGGGATTATAAACTGAAATAAGTAGTGGCATAAATTCCCTTGAGAAATCATTGATGTCCTATCCGTGGCAGTGTTCAGGGCCAGGCTGGGTGGGCTCTGAGCTACCTGGTCTAGTGACAGATGTCCCTGCTAATGACAGGGGGGTTGGAGCTGGATGATCTTTAAGCCTCCTTTAACCCAAACCATCCTATGGCTGTATTTTGAGGTTGGCAGCAGGCCCTTTCTTCAGGGGAACTTCTTGTATCATGCTGAGAAATCCCACCTGTAATAAAACACTATTCATTTGCTGCATTGCACATTTGTATAAATGGTATTGATAGCTCCAGGAACAGGAAGAATTTATTTATATAATCCTAATATAAATTTTCCATGTGTCTGTTGTCCTCCATTAATGTGCAATGTGTAGGATGCAGTTGACAGGATTTGCACTTTATTTCAGTAGAAGGGTAAGAAAGTATGCTTGTTTCTTAAGGAAGTTAGAGTCCTGGAAATGATCTGGTATTTCTGGGAAGATACCAAATGTTGTGTCCTGTCTCCTGGATGCACAGTATTAGTAGAACCTGGAGCAATGCCATTGCCTGAGTTGCTGTTTTAGCAACTTGGCCAAGCTGTGAATGATGCACAGTATTTGTTTCTCCCCAGGCCCTCAACCCCAATCGGTCTGAAAGTAGTGACTCCTGGCCTTGGATATTTAGAACACTCTTCCTGGAGCAGCGCCACCTTGCTGGTTGCCTCCTGTGGTACCTGAGACTGGGATGCCACTGTTGTGCCTCTCCCTGGCATCTCCAGCCACTGCACGGGACTCCCCTCCTTTCCTTCCCCGTGTAGGTTTTGTTCTTCTTTGGGGGAGCAGAGTGGTGCAAAACCACTGAAGGTTTTTTGCTCAAGTACAGCAGCATCCATCTGTCAGCAGTCTGGAGCTCCTCTCCATGAGGACACCAAGGCTGCCTGGTGGTGGGCTTAGCTGTAGCTGCCAGCATCACCAGCTTCCCAGCAGGACATCTCCCTGTGCATGGGCATTCCCTTGGGAAAGGGAAGAGGGAGTTTTTGCCAGCACAGGGCTGCTGGCACTGGAGGGCAGGGGGACACCCATTGTCCCGTGGCACCACTGCTCCCCTCTCCACCCTGGAGCTTCCCAAGCTCTCTCTGGAAAATGTGTCTTGATGTTTAATTCATGCCACGAAGCCTGTGATTAGGGCAAAGTAGCTGCCTCAGGTTTGGAGCTCAGGGAGGATCTGCTGTATCAATTTATATCCTTAAGTTGGGCAAGGACTCACCATCGAGCGTTTTGGCAGGCGACCAGCTAAGCATTACTGTCGCATTTGATTCTTTATTAGGCACTGTAAATGGGTATTGGAGTTCAGAGAAAATAAGATCTAGCATAAATACTGGTCCAATTTGTGTATGTTGACTGGGTTTACACCAGGCTTTGGTTTGTTTACTTTCAATTAGAGATGGTATGGAAAAAGATTTATGCGATAATCCATACCAAAGGGCCAGTTACTAATGAAGACATTGGTAATTCTATGAGTAATTAAATTTCATCTGAGCTAATTACTGAGGTATTCTGATTCAGAAGCCTCTAGCCACAAATATTGAAAATCCATTTATTTAACTCAGCTTTTACTTAGCTTGTTGTATTAGCTGATAATACACAGTCATTTCTAAAGCATTTCCCTTGGGTGTCCTCTCTTTTTTGTTGTGGATGTGTGTCCACAAATACTTCCTTACTCTTTGAAACACAGCAGAAAATGGTCTTCTATACAGCCAAGCCCACAATAAAGAATTCCAGTGGAGTTTCTTATCTTCAACTAGAACAAAAACTATTGCTGAGGAGAATTGAATCCATATATCACGTATCTTGTATTATTTTCCCAGTTATTCTCTCTACACACATTAAATTCTGATGTATCATGCATGCTATGTAAAGCTTGTTTTAGAAGGTATAATGTGCTCTTATGTGACTGGAGCTGATAGCAGAAACTAATGAAAAAGGACTTGACTCTTTTATGGTCAATTCGCAATCTGGCCGCAGTGAACTTAATGAAAAATCTTAAATATCTAAGGATATCTAAATTTGATTGTACTTGCATTTGAGCATAGCTTATGGAGAGTTTATTGTATTACTCAATGAAAAAATTAACACAAGTTTTTTTTGGTTTTTTATGTATCCCTTTTTGCAAAGAAAGGCTTTACAAGTCTTGGGAGCAAAAACTTAGTTTGTGTGCCTGCTTTTCAAGATAGAGATCTTGGCAAAGCTTTTTCACAATAAATACTAAGCACGGTGTAACACAGTAAATTTTAAGCAAGGCCAGTTTTTTCTTTAAATAAGAAAAATAATAATAATAATGGTATTTTTAGGTAGTAAGTTGCTTGAAAATGTTTTCCTAGAGAGGCGTTACATAAGTATTATTTCAGAAACTAGAAGGATACAATTTTGAAAAAGGCTGAAATAATTTCTGGCATTACTGATTCTTAATTTTCATCAGCAGTGCAAGTGGAAGACCTGAAAGCTCTGCTAGTAACTATTGCACCTGATGTAAACCCCCAAGGATTTTTAGGGCATTTGTCTTCCCCAGTGGCCTGTGATACCTCTTGGGGTTTGCTCTTTTGGTGACTGTGTAGTAAGGCATCCTCTGGCCTTTGTTGTAATGTGGGGGACCTTTCCCCATCAAGGATCTGTATCCAGCTCTAATGTCAAACAAAAGGACTTTGTTTGGTGTGAGGTAGGGTCTTTTGTTTGGCTTCAGAGCTGTGGGAAGTTTGTGTGAGGAGTTGCTTTGATGGAAAGGTAGGCTTGGACTTGAGTTGTGAAAATTGCCAACGAGACTAATTTTGCGAGTTAGAAAGAAATGCTACTCAACTTACTTGCTATGCTACTTTCCATAAATAATTCAAAAATTGGAATTTCAATTTTCAGACTTCTCTGTAACACGTTTTACCCATTTATTCACCTTTCATCCCCTTTAAAAATCCAATCAGGTTAAGAGCATTTTAATGCACTTCTAATATGTGCATTACCTGGAATTTTAGATTAAAGTGGAAAATGGGGCTTTATGACCGTAGTGAGTGATGTTCAAGAGTTGCTTTAGGAATGATAAAACTGGTTCCATTCAGTGTGTGCTGTGATTGAAACACTTTGCAATTTAAAAACACACCCTCTGAAGATCACCTTCGGTGCTGGGAAGTTTGTGCACCATCTGCTCTGACCTCTGCTCTGGAGACAGTGAAGTCAAACCAAGTTGTGTTACTAATAGTAAACATGATGAGCGCAGCTTGGTACCTCTGGATGGGTGGCTGGTGCACAACAGTCACACAGTGAATGGCTCTGGGACCCCTGCACTGCTCAGGTGTTGATTTTAGAGGTGTCGGGTGCTCAGACTGAAGTGATGGATAAATGTTTAGAAGTCTTGAGAGAAATAGCTACATAAATCCAACTGTGCTGACTAATTGATTATAAAATTGCTTATGCTGGTTTAAATTAGCTCTCCTGTTTCATGAAATTAGATTTCTCCTGACACTTGAAAATTGAGGGATGAATGCAGAAGTGATCTGTAGTGCTCCATGTTATGATGCACTGGTTCCTCCTAATGTGGGAGGAAGGTGGAGTTTTTGCTTCCTTTGCAGAAAGAGGGAAAAGAGAAAAGGCTAGCATTCGCTGGAAAGCAAGTGGTCCAGACAATTTGGAAAAATGAAAGCTGATTGTGAGCAAGGAAAGGTGATGCATTATTTGGTGTCTTCATTTACTGAATTAGATGTGGACTTCAGTAAGTGAATGTGGCGTTGTAATAAAGCAGGGCGGGAGGTTCTATTAACTGGCAAGTGCCACCTTATACTGTGGGTTACTGGATGAATAGGCTTGTCTGGAAGTTAGCTCTTCTTGTTTTCTGGTGGGGAAAAAAGCAACGCTGAACACGTCTTTGTTTTACCTTAGTTTTTGTCAAAATTGTATATGTTCATGTGCTTGGAAAGTATAAAAATGTTACAAAATTTGCCCATTAAAAAGGGGCAAGAACTGGAGGGGAAATTCAAAAAATACGTTTTCATGCCAAAATATTTTTCTGTAAGTTTATTATTTTATTTTGAACTTGATCAATTTTCATTTATAGTCCTGAGACTTAAGTGACTGGTTGGGTCATCTTTATTTTCAAGAGCTACTTTTTTACAAAAGGGAAGAATAAGGGATAACCACTTTAATTGAAAGATCCTAATGATTCCCTGTCAGGTATGGAAACATCCCATGAAATTAAGTTGAGTCTTTTTGTTGACTTCACTCAGTTAATAGTCAGAGTCACTGTAAAATTATTAGAGTATGAAAATGGGGTTATTTTTGTGGCCTTGATTTGAAAGAATTTTGATAGATTGTCACAGTGACTTGTCTTGCATTTAATGCAGATGATTTTGCATATTAAGACTTAAGATTTATCCACATGAAATGAATTCAAATTCTAGGCTTATAGATAAAATACAGCAGCCAGCTTTGTGGTTGACCCATCTCAGTGGCACTAAAGCATGTGCCCTTTGGTAGGACCAGTATTCCTGAGGTGTTGGATCTTTTTTGGAGGGATATTTTATATATATATATATATATATATATATATATATATATATGTATATATGTATATATAATTCAAGCCCATTTGTTGGATTGATTTTTCATGCAGGAAAATATTATGTGAAATATACATATCTAAACTTTGTAATCTTTGTTGTGAGACACTAGGAATAGGAGAAATATTAGAGTGTATCCATCTTTGTGAAGCTCTATATAGCCTATATATGCAATATATGCTTTGGTTTAACGTAGAGATAAAGCTGTCATGCATTTAGTGTAGGGAGAAGTTCTTCAGTGCTTCTAAGCTTGTCTCCTACATGATGTTTATAACATCTTCGCAGCACCTAGTGACTGTCAGACTTTTATTTTTCTTTTCCCTTCTTAATGTAGAGAGCTTTGAAGAAGTTCCAGCTTTTATTCAGGGCAGTCACAGTTGGACTTGATACAACTCTGCAGTGTCAGGTTGCATTTGGGTAATACTCTCATGACACCATGTATTATCCTAAAATGTTTGCAACATTCCAAGAAAGCCAGAGGGCGAGGAAAGGCTTTTGTTCCTACTTCATTACTGAGTGTTTTGCTCAGATTTCACTACTGGATTGGGAAGGTTGACACTAGCAGCAGGACAGACTCAGTCATAGAAAATACTTCTGCCACAGTCAGTGTTAAAACTGAAACACAAACATAGCAAAATTGTACTTCTGAACAATAAAGCTGGGTTTATAGTCTGATATATTTTGTGTTATCCCTAAGAAAGGTCAGTGCCTTTCTGGTGATGCAAAATATAGAAATAACTGCATTGGACAGGAATAAGGTAATACACCTTTAAATAGCTGCAGTGGTTTTCATACACCTTGGTGACAACTGGTGAGCTACTAGAAATATTTGAACAGAACTGTCTTGTTATCAGCATTGGCAAAATATTCCAGAAACTTCCATTTTAGCATCTGAATTTTATTTGAAAACTGAACTACTTGTATTTTGGTTCTTTGAAATGCACAGAGAAGGAAAAATTAAATTGAAAGAAAAGCCTTTTGCTTGAATTAGTATTCATAAAAACTAGCAAATAGCTCCTAAGTATGAGTTGTAATAGGTTTTTCTGACAAAGCTATAAAGAATGCAGCAGCATGAACTAATACATAAGAATTGATCTTTTTCTTTCCCATCTCTTTTCAGCCTATTCTATCAAATATGTACTCTGAAAGTTCTAGTTTTTACTAAAATAGGTTTGAAAGTTCAAAGTGCACATTTTATTTATCTTGGGAAGAAAACTAATTTTAGCCCGCTAACTGATTAAACATACTTTAGTTCTCTCATACTTTAGTTTCACTCCATATTGATAATCAGTTGGTAAAGTGTATTTCAATAGTAGTTGTTTGGAGGCTTCTTCACGTCAAATCTTTCTCTTCTTCCATAAGCCAGTACTGCCTGGAAACTTCAAATATTGTGGTGTTATTTACTTGGAAAATAAGCTTGCCTTGCTATTAATACGGAAATGAGAACATCTGTATTTATGGAACTGGAAGATATTATGACTATTCAGGGGCAAAAAAAAAATCCACAAAAATAAGTCAGTATTGAGATGACAGGAAATACTCCTGTTAATGAAAGTTTTAGTGAATCTTGGAGCAAATTTTGGGTCTCCTTGTCCTTCTGCTGGAATGACTGTGGGCAGCAAGGGTTCTTACTGTCTCAACCTCCATGGTTTAAAACGAGCTATTTGGCTGAACTGAAGCTGGCATGATTTACCTCGAATGCTTCAGGTGTGAGCAAAAGTGAAAAAGTAAGGGTTGTTTCATGTGCTGTTTTTCCATTTGCTCAGCCAAGAGTGGGGATGGCTGAGAGAATTCACCCCATCTCTGCCAAGCCTTTGCTTTCCTTATACATTTAGTTTGTGGAAATGTACACTCACTGCCATTCACAGCTCAGAAAAGGCAGAATAGTTAAGGATTCAGCTGCAATTAACCTTTGAGAGCTGTCTATGTAATTCCCATTCATGTCTCTCAAAAAGAAGTCTTTATACATCTCATTAATTTGATTCAGTTGCTTCTATTCAAAATGATAAGAATGTATTTGAATGCATGGCTCCAAAAGATCTGTTGGGCAGTTTAATTTTGCATGTGTTTTGCAACCAGCCTGCAATTTTCCTCTCTAAAGTCACATAAATTTAGAGCCCTATGAACACACAAGTCAATATGCATTAGTTGGATGGTGGGAGGATGATGTTAGTTAAGGCATTCATAGAATCTTTGCTTTTTTTTTTTTTGTTCTGGTTTTCAAGGTTTTGGTGTTTGACTTTCATCAGCAATTCCCAAAGGGTTAGCTGTTTATAGATAAAGTTGTAAAAAGAAAACAAGTGCTCTGATATATATCACTTACGCAGCAAGGCTTAGGTACTCACCCTGCCTGCAATGCTGCAATACCAGAATCCACCACAAATGTTTAAGGCTTTGTCCCATAATGAGGCAAAGTACAGTGCAACCCATTTCAGAGAGGAGACCTGAGAAATTGAAGTGATATTGGTACAGATTTTAGGAGCCTGTCTTTTGTCCTGCGGTAGATTGATGCTGTGGGCATTGCTAAGCCCAAAACCGAGCCCTCTTGCAAGTTCCCCTGGATAGCCTGGTTTTCTTTCTGAGCCCTGCAGCCCCCTCTCGTTATGTTAAGAGTCATCTTAGAAATTATGCTACTATTTTTTTTTTTATTATTTAATTGCAGAAAATGTTCTCTTACTGTAGAATACATTGCTTTACGCTGCTAATTTGTTCAGTCTCTAAAGACAGAACTTGTGGTCTTGAAAATTCTGTTTATGTATAATTTATGTGCAGTTAATTTGCCTCTGTTTGGCCCCCAGCTTACATAGGACAAGGGAAAGCTTTGTTGTCGCAAAAATATTTAGGAACACATTGGGAATACTTTCAAAGAAGTTACAGTATTTTTTCTCTACATTATGAACTCCTTAGGTTGCTCTCAGAATTTCCTTTTTACTCACAACTGTTTCACTTCCTGCCTTCAGATTTTCTGCAAGATCAGTTGCTTACCAACATTGATTGAAGCTGAGGTCTAGAGGTTTCTTAGATGTGTAGTCAAAAGACAGAAAGCATGTGAGGACTATTTTTTTAAATAAGCACTTGTGTGAAACAGGAAGACTCTCAATTGAAGTCAGATGTTGACCTTTGGATTTGTTGAGCTGCCAATTATCTGAATCTGTTTCTTTTCTCCCTTCCACTTGTGTGCCATCAAGAGCACAAACATGTCTGAAGTATGCAATTTTGCTTGCATGAGAGGTATAATGTTGGCCGAAATATAATGATTTTTCTACCCACAGTGCATATAGAAAATATGCCATAGTTTTTCATGTGTTTTGTTCTAGCTACAAATTCAAACACGTAAACTGCAGCTTTCTATACCAGCACTCTTGAAACAATAGGTTTTTGTGAAACAATATCTTGACACCTTTTAGAACAAACACAATTTGATTGAACTATATTCTTTACATTTGTTTGTAGAAAATATGCAATGTTAAAAGAAAAAACTGAAAAAACTGTTTTCCATTTAAAAATTGTTTGTACTTTATACATCACATGAACATCAAATGGGAGGAATTATCTAAAGTTCTGTAACCTGCCTTTTGCACTGCATTATTTCATATTATTTGTCCATAATTGCTACATTTTTATACAAATTTCAGTGAGTTTACAAAGCATCTGCAATGAATCATCCCCGTTTGAGTTTCAGATGGCATCCAAGCTTGGTAACAGAAGGTACAAGGGATTAATATTTCGTTGCAAAACAACAGTTTGAGCAGGTGGTACTTGATGCTATTACACATATAGGTCACTTGGGAGTGTGCTTAATCACTGAACTGAATATTAATTAGGACAGCTTTCTTAGCCAGTTTTTTTTTTTTTTTTTAAAAAAAGGAATACTTCTCAAGGAGGAGGGAAAAAAGACCAAACTCACCGAAGTCTGGAGTTATGAAAATTGAGGTGCTTGCTGTAAAAACTTGCTATAGAAATTGAGGTTCAGATTTTTTCAGGAGATCTAATTTTGTGATACAAGATATCACTATGAGCTTTGAGTACAAGCTGTGTGAACTCAGTCTTCTTAATTTCTCTTATTGAAACTTTTCTCTATCTGCCTGGATTTCACACTGTCCTGTTAAATGCCTGACCAAAATTACTTGGGTCACTTGAAGATGTAGGTTTCCATAGGTACAAAACAGTACTTTAGAAATTTTTGGCTTGAGATCCTGAAAATAAATGTGGGATTAATGTATCTGAGTTGAAAAATTAATTCTTGATATAAATTAGGGAGAAACAATTGACTTAATTGAATGAGCTGCAGAACATAAAATCTACTTTCTTTGACAGTTTTCTGTACAAAGTCATGCTTTAAATAACTTTAGAATTATTCAGGTTCTTGTTTTAAAAGTTGTAAAGTCAATTTTCAAGATGCTAGAATGCCCTGAAAGACAATATTAATCTGATTTGGTGATGCCTGATGCTACCACGGGTTAAATCCTCTGAAATCCAGGAATCCACAGGAGGAGCTGAAGCAGTTTCCTGCAGGCAGTGCTTGCTATTGCCTCTGCAGGACAGCAGCTGGCATTGATATGCCCTATCAACATTGCTCTGCTGCACCATCTGAAACTCCTTTAGGAGCTTTGATTTTTCCCAGGGCTCCGTTTGGGAGCTGCTGGCTGTCACAGCTGTGTGACAATGATGAGCAGCAGGAATTTCCCTCTGCCCCAGGCAGTGGCATAGAGAAGGCGTAGCTGTCTCCTGGAGTGGATTCCCGGAGGCTTTTCCACTCAAAGGGATGAGGTGCTTCACTTGGAAAGTGGGCTTTAGGTATTGAGGAAGTGAGGGATGGTCACGGGGAGGGCCAGTGTGGGGCTGGGACCTCCCAGGACTTTCCCACTGTCTGCTGAGTTCAAAGCCTCCTTCTCCCTGCTCCCACCAGCTTTCAGCACTGAGCTCTCTTTCTGTCCTTTAGCAAAAGGTTCTGGCACAGTGTCCTGTGCCTGTGCATATTTAGGCAGAGCACGGTGCTCCCACCCGGGCTGGGTGTTCCCTGAACCTCCTGGAGGCACCTTTCACAAGGCCAGGGGTTCATTGACAGCAATGCACACCTGAAGAGATGTTGCAGCATTGTTTCTGCAACAGCATCTTCCTTCTGAGGCCTGGTTTAGCATCATGTGAGGATGATGTACTGTGAATTCTGCTGCTCTGACATTTCCAGCTGCATTTGGGATAATGTCACTTTATGATCTGTGTTTGCTCATTGAAAGCCACCAGCAAAATTCAGCTTTTACTTGTATTGGTGAAACAGTCCCGTGAATTTGAACTTATTTCCACTGTGGAAGCTTAACTTCTTAGCTTAATTTTATATCTTTAAATGTTTGGGAGAGGAGGCATATTTTTTCCTGTTCTTTTTTTTTTTTAGTTCAGAGATGAAGTTAAATATTTTAATAAATATTGAAGATAGTGAGATAATCATTGATTTCAGCACTCAGGTGAAGCATGTTTATCTTTAAACACCTTGCACTGTGTGAGATGTCCATACAAATAAAGACTAGAGGAAACATCTAGAGAGAGGAGAAGAAAAACTGAGTTGGAAATGAATTTGAAATGGACTCTGAATTAGATCCTGCATATAAATAAACAGTGGCAGCCAGATGGCACTCTCAGATACCTGGGATAGGGAGGTAATGCAGCGGCATAGGAATTGAGGGGGAAACATAAAGCATGTCTTTGTTTCAGAATGGATAAATGGAAACTCTTGGGTGACTGAGGCTAGGAGTGTTGATTCTCAGAGAAAGCACCAAAGTGAGCTTAGCAAAAAAGAACAGATGTTGCTGAAGGCTGAAATGGTGGACATAGGGTATCTAGCTTGAGCAATGCAGGAGAGGGAACTAGAGTATCTTACAGAAGAACCAGGTGGTGCAGGTCAAAAGAGTGGGATAGAGTTAGACTGGAAGGGGAACCTGAGCTTTTAATAGGAAGCATAGAGTTGGAAAACTGCGATTTGAGAAGGGGGAGGTGTAAAAAAAACACCCAGGACTGATACAGATTTGTGGTGGAAGGCGAAGTTTACCTGGGGGAGCTAAGTAGTTTGACAAGTCTGTTGCCACAAGAGCATGTTGGCTTCCAGAGCCCACAGTAATGTTCCACATTCTTGACTCTTTTTGTCAGCAAATGTGTGAAACCTTTGTGGCCAATTCTATCCCTGAAAACCCACAGGGTAGCAACTGCTACCATTTACTCCCCCAGTCTGCTTACCGTACATGAGTTTCAAATGTTTATAAATGGACAAACTGCTTGTGAAACAAGTGGAATTTGGTTTTAATTCTGAAAAAGTAAACAAGAATGCTGCATGCGATAAAAATATTATTCACAGAAAAAAAGAGGCGTTTATGGTCCTAAGTATGGTTAATGATTCTTGCAACAGAAGTTTGCCTCCAGTTGTATGCTGTACAGTAATACTTAATTATGTTATCCCATGCTATTTTTCTTCCAAGCTATTCTCGCCTTATTCAGGTTTTTGGATGAACAGAGTTTGTTTAATGAACAGATGTTCACTATTTTGTACAACATGTGGCCTCAGGCCTCATTTCCTGCATTTTATTCAGACCCTTACTATGAAGTCAAAATGATTCTTTTCCTCAGGGGCTTTTCATGATGCTCATCACTGTAATATCTGAATAGCTTCTCTCAAAATAATTAATTTACCTTCACAACACCCTTGAGCTGTGCAAGTTTTGTCTATTTTTACAAGCAAGCAATAAAGGAGGAATGAGATCAAGATGAAGTATCTTCTCTCCATGCAGAGTGCCAAGTCTGAGACATCCAAGACACTGTCTGGATGGTCACTTTTTTTTTCAGTTTCTTTTTGGGTACACAACATTAAATTTTGGACTTTTATTTCCAAATTTTAGTGCTTGCTAATATGGTGTGGGAGGGATAAACTCACGTTAAAGTAAGAGTCTTTGGTGTACTATTGTTTGGGTTTATTAACACTAGTTATGTTAGTTTTAACGAATAAAGTAATCTAGAATTTCACATTTTTGAAGGGAATAAAAATGAATGCTCATCAATTCAAGTAGGTTATGAATTTATAGATATTTATATGTTAATGTAGTTATAAAACAGCCCACTGCCAATTTCTAATCATTTGTAGGCTGCTCACTCAGGTTTTGATAAGAAGGTAAAAAATGATCTGTGGAATTTGTAGTTTGTCTCTGAACTAGTTAAATTAAACTAAAGAGTGAACACAAACATCAGTATGAATGGAAATTAATTTTCAGTGTCATAACTAGAGCAACTGTTTAGAAGTCCTGTCTGTAGAGAAGGAATTTGTTACAAAAATGCTTTTCATGGTGTTGACAGAAGGGTTTTGTTTTTAATCCAAGGAAACAAATTGAATCATGGTGCTTGTTACAGAGAGGTTACCCCACTGCTCAACCCACTGAATTCCAAGAGCATCTTGGAATACCTGGTCTGCCCTGGAAAAGATGGTACCTTCCTGTGTGAATCTCATTGCCTGATAAATCCAGCTTTTTGCCTAATAGTGCTGATTCATTATTAACTTATCAATAAAAAGAAAATATTTGGAATCCTTTACATAAATTATGCCTTTACCAAAATGTACCAAGTTAGATTTAAAAGAAACCATAAGCATTTTTATGCAGCATCATGACTGGTGAAGCTCCAAGCTTGGTGGCCTTGTCAGCCGGAGCCCAGAGTTTACTTCCCCTGTTATTACTTGTGTGCACCTGAAATATTCCCCTCACAGGGTGCTGCTTCAGAAAAGCCTTTTGGCTACCTCCTGTGTTAGGCTGTTGTGCTTGATATAAAAAGGAATTTGGAAATATACATTAAGCTGTGATATTGAGTAAAGACGGTAAGCTTTATGTCTTGGGCCTTTGTCATGTTAAGAAATAGCTTCAATCCCTGTTTCAAGTTTAGTTCATTTTTATTGAATTGCATTCAGTGATAGTGGTAGTACTTGAAAAGTCTGTGTTCCCCCTTTCTTTCCCCTGCCCTTTGTTTAAAGGCTTCATCCTTTTTAAGCTTTTGAAGTGTTTATGTGCCTTGTTTTATGGACAGGTCTACAGTCATAGCTAAGGGCTCACTTCTGTAGGCCAGTTTTGCTGAAACAGATGTGCAAGCTAACATCTGGAGTGCTCAAACACATTCAGTAGAGGTTTCAGACAAGTGATTGCTGAAGTCTCTGTTGCTTTTTGACCATCTCATTTCAGGGCTGTGTCTAGGTGCTTAAACACTTAGACTTGTCAGCTCTGAGCATTTTAATGATTGTGCCCTTTGTGGATGTCACTTTAATATCTCTGTGCCTAATACTCTACTTGGTAGAGATATTTCTGTCACAGGTAGTTGTGAGAGCATAAAATGCCCAGATACTGGACTGGGGATGCAGTGCACAAAGATGAAAAGTGCAAAGGCTGCTTGGTGCCTGGATCTCAGAGCTGTGGGGTTCCCAGGGTTTGGAATGAACTAAGAAATGGAGTTTTGGGCCCACGGGAAGCTACTGCTACAAGGGTGTGCTACTGGTAGGACAAATTAGGTCCTGAGGTGATCTTCCTGCAGTTCTGAATTTCAAGAATCCACCTGCCTCACCTTGTTGATAGGGATTTGTTGATACAGGTACAGTTTTTTTTTTTTTTTTAATTTATTTAAATCTTAATTTGGCTACCCTGGAGAAGACAGTAGTTAGTAATGTTTTAATGGCTTTTGTGGTATAATTTTTTCCTTCAACAGTTCAGCCTCTCTCCTTATCTCCCTGCTGCTCAAGCCTGCATTGATACACTCCTCCCAGTGGCTGAATTTGGCAAATCTAGATTCTCAAGCCACAAAGTTGCACTCAACTTTTAGCAGCCTTGAATATAACCTTTCTTTGGTCTGCTGTAGCCCCTAGTGTAAAACCTAGGATGGTGGCAAGCCTCTTGGACACAGTGTGCAGCCAGGGGCCGACTGTGCTGTTCACTTGATGGCTCTCTTCTGAAAGAGAAATGTTTGCAGCCCTGTAATCCAAGCAGCTGCTGTCATTGCTCCAAGCTGAGCTGCTGATGTGAGAGCATGAGCACTGGCAGGGTTAGGCTGTTTGGGGGAACTTTGCTGATTTTTGGATTGAGAAATGACTTCAAAGTTAGTGCCAGGGCTTATATGGATAAAGGAATGTGAAGAAAGCTTTATTCATAATGCATCCTGTGCTTGGATCTTATGGATTTTGTAACAGCACAAAAAGGGAGGAGAGGGAGCAGAGATGAGCAGCACCATATGGGTTGCTGGAATAGTGAAGCCCAGTGGTGGGTGGGGAATATAATGCTTATTTAATAACAAAGACTCTGTCTCTGCCAGTGCATAGGCAGTGTGAAAATAGCAGCTCACATTCTGCTTTTTCCCGAACTGAAGCTGCCTTTTGAACGACTGGATTTGACAAGGTCAAGATCTCTGTCTTATGAATTTGACTGATCCTAATGACCTGGAACAGAGCAAGCAGAAACAGTGGCTGTCAGAGGAAGGTTATCCAGAACACCAGAAAGAGTTAATATTTATGAATACAGTGGTGAAAGTTGCTAACACAACACCAAAATGTGCAGCGTGCTACCTGAACCTCATAATCAGCTCCTGCTCTGCCTTCCTAATTTGTGGGAAATTTGGTAAAATTCGTTGATGTTTTCCGTGACCATTGTGCACACAAATGACAATTTCCATTTCCATGTGCACACACATGACAAACATTTCCCCTGTCATTTAAGATGCCAAATGGACTTCACTGACATGTTTGGTAATTTTTTTTTCCCCCAAGTGCTGAAGGAATAGTGGGTCATAGAGAGACAATAAAAAAATGCTTTGCTTTTTTTTTTCTTTTCCCCCCCAGTTGTATCTGAGCTACAGAGGTTGCTGTCAGTCATCTGTGACCAATACATCTGGAATTTACACTCCCAGCTAAAACATTTGGAGGACATAAACAATGCTGAGAGCTCCTAAGAGAGAGTGTCTTTGTCTGTGCTTTTGTATTTTTTAGCACCGTGAGCTCTGTATTGGATCCTCTGGGTGCTGAATGTTATGAAATTTAGAAAAGACAAGACAGGTTTTTGACTTTCAGAGTTACTTATAATCTCACACTATAGAAGTAGGGATTTTTACACTAATTAAGAAATTAAGTGAAATTTTTATTTTGCATTAAAATTTCAAAGTGCTTGTAACCAAGTAAATCTGCTTTCAGATGTGCTGTACAAATAGAAAGCTATTATATGTCTGTGATCTGATCCTGCTGCTACAATACTGAGCACTTACTGTGTGAGGTCAGTCAGTCAGTTCTACCCTTCACGCTGATGTCAGGTCGTTTTTGCAATTAGTTTGGTGCAAAAATGTCTTCACTTTACTTTCTGATCTCGGTTCTGCAATGCTGGGGAAGACCACTGGATGGAACTATTACATTTTACTGAGCAGAATCTTGCAAAACCATGCTGAGACTGAAATACGTGCTCCTTAAAAAAAAAAAAAAAAAGCTTTTATTAAATAATGGCATTACCATTAATGTTTGATTTTAAAAAAAGAAAAGCGGAAAAGCCATAATAAGAGCAGATTTTAAATAGTACTTCTGTGAATCTCAAATTATCAGGAGATGATATTTTCTCTTTTGCAATCTCTAGTTATTCTATTTGGAAGAATCGGAGTTGAAAAACCAACAGAACTTTAATTATACTTTTTGAAGTCACGAGGGCTTTTAAGAAAGATACTGTGTACCCTGTGCTGTAGTATTAGCCAGCAGATTATCCAGCCAGAAGTTTTTCAAGACTTAATACTGTTTGGCAGATAGCAAAAAGCTTCCACTGTGGGAGATGTTAGGCAAGAGGCTTTTAAGAAGTCATGCTTCAATTATTCTGGTTAATTAGAAAGAAAGTCTGTAATTAAGGGAGTAGTTCTTCTCTTTTTTTTTTTTTCCCCTCCAAATGAAGTTGAAAGTTAATTTGGAGCTAAGATTATGGGGTTTATTTTCTCTTGTCTTTTAGTTTGATCGGATGGACATGATAGCTGCTGTCATAATACTGTGGGACCTCCAGAGAGGAACATTTTAGTTGATAAGCAGTTTGAATTTAAAAACTAGTTCCTGTATTTGGAAACTTTTAACAGATTCATGTGATTTCCAAGATACTCTTTGTGTGATGATAGCCACCAAGGTTTACAGTGGAAAGCTACTTCTATAATTTGCTAACAAGGCAGCTGCTAAAATAAAAATCATCAATTTCTGTGTATTATCCTAAAACAGACTCCTCTTGAAGATGAAACTATGATAATAGAAACTCATTATGGCATCATCCCTAGGCAGTGACAGCAGGCAGATCTCATTGCAACCCAAGCTCTGTGTATTCACACTGGGGTCCTGAAATATTCATTTGTCTCACGTGTGTGTCAGGAGGTGTTGTGGAGGGAGAACCACATTCATGGGTGGTTAGCAGCTGGCATGGAGCTGGGGTAACCTGCAGATATCTTTCCTCCCTTTTTGTCCTATTTGTAGTAGTAGCATTGGGGAAAAAATGAACAAAGCCTTAATGCCTTGTAAATTGTGTGATATTCAGCTCTCTATTTAAGGAAAAAACCAGTGTTGTTTATGATACCATAGAATATGAGCATTTTTGTGGGTTTTTTTTGAGCAGGCTATACCTCTTTAAGGCCAACAGCACTGGCAAAACAGACTCTGAAAATGTGGGAGTGCTCGTAGCCTTTCCACTGATACAGCAGGAGGACTTAAGGAGCACAAATAGAAGTTCAGATGGGTGACTGCAGTCCTGTTGGAGCTGAGGACCCTTTGCAGATGGTGCTGGGGTTGGTCAGTGTGGTTCCTCTAACGATCTGCTTGTGAACTACAGAAATTCTGCTTGAGTTGTGAAGTTACCACATTTGTGAAGTGATACCAAAGTTAGGCTGAATATGTAAATCCACTATTCCTTCTGAAAGAGAAGGAAAGAGTGCCTGAGAGGCCGCCTTCTGAATTCGGAGGAAACCCAGTCATTGTCAGGAAAAGACATGTCTGAATCGCTTCATGAAGAAAAGAAATAATTAGGTAGAGCAAGCTAGTTGTTTCATGGTTTTTGTCTTTTCATATTGCTAAAACCAAACAGAGAACAGCTGTTTCCTAAGCTGGGTTGACTTAACCTGCTGCTTTGTCTCCTTTATTATGATTAGGGTGTGAGGTGGTAGTGGAGCTGTTTTTCTCCACTCACCTTAGTAGTTGTCTTGTTAACTGATTTTTTTAAAAAGAGGATAGATTTCACAAAAAAAAAAAAAAAAAAAAGTCTTTTTTTTTTTAGTATTTGACAAATGTGACTATTCAAGTTATAAATAAAACCAAAACCATTTTATCTTTTTCTGATGAATTAGCCTTTTTATGTTTGTCACTTGCATTCATTCAGCCCTACTCTGACTTCTGCTGCAAAAATGCATAGCACCTTGAACATTTCACTATAAATACTTGGTATTTTGAGGTATCTCCAGCTACATAACTACTGAAGAATTTTCTTACAGGGCTCTTGCTTTAGATGGCTTTTTTTCCTTTAGATGGATGTTGATTCAATAAATATAACAAAGCACAGAATACGGCTAGAATGCTAACCCTGAGTGGAGCTTTCCTTTAAGGAACGGGAAAATTAGTTCTGTGGTATCATTATCAGCTGCAGTGCCAGCATCTGCCTTTTGTTTCACAGCGTCTCCCAGATGCTGGAGTTCCCAATCTGCCTGGTGTCACAGCTCCTCACCTGCCTTGCTCCTTGCAACTAAACTACCACAGTGTAATTGAGAGTTTCAGGCTGCACAAGCACCAGATGATTTTTTTTTTTTTTTTTTTGGTTTAAGCCTAATTAACTGTTAACTTGTTAATTGGTGGAAATTCCTACATCAGAGATCAGAAGTTTGTGCTGCTAATTATCATGATCTGGTATGTGAAGCTGTGCTGACACTAGTAGCATTGGCAGAGCGGGATAATTAGAAGTAGAGAGAAGCAGAACCAGAGTACTTATTCAATTGATTTGATGGAATATTCAGTTTTTCATTACTCCTCCCTGCCCCAACAATAGGAAATCAAGTATGAGCTGCTAGACATTGGAAGCTTGGCTGGCATCTGAGTTTATGACCGAGCTCTACCCAAACAGGCAGTCTGTGAATTGGTGTAAAAGACTCTCTGTAGAAGTGTACACATATCCTTTGCATAGCATTAAAAAGGAGAGCCAGAGCTGATTGGTTTTGACTTTTTGGCTGCTGGGGAGTAGCACATTGAGGTTGGGTGAGCACAGCTGCTCTGGTACGTGACAGCTGTGGTGGTGCTCAAGGCTGGTGGCCAAAGAGGCCAGAGCCCCTTGATGGTCAGAGACATCACATGGGGAGAGTTGGTAGAGTATGGAAAATTCATAGCATGGAATGAGGTCCAAATAACCAGTTGTCATTAGCATGAGGTACTGCAGAAGCTTGGCAGGACACACATTCGGTGGTGTTACAACTAAATTTTAGAATATAAAATCTGAACTGTTTCTAAATTAATAATTTCTACAATGAAATATTTTTACGTTTTGCTTTTTCATACATAGTTGTATTATGGGTTCTTTCGGTTTTTCTGTTTTTTTTTTTTTTTTTTTTTTTTTTTTTTTTTTTTTTTTTTTGTTTTGTTTTGTTTTGTTTTGTTTTGTTTTGTTTTTGCTTTAATGTGGAAATGTGTCCTGCTTGTAGGATAATATTGCTAAGCCTGTTATTTTTGTATTTCTTGCCTTTCCATTTTGTTCTTTATATTCACTGTTGTACATTTTACCTTCCTTTGCTTTCTTAAGCTCTTTTACTTTCCAGTGCAGAATCTCCTTTGCATTGCAAAGGGTGGTGGGGAGAAGTTTGCTCCTGCAGGCACCTGTTCAGGCAGTGAGCACAGGGAAATGTCACACCAGTGCTTTGGAGGACAAGGAATGCCCTGGAATGGTAACCAAAACCTGTTCTGGTCTTTTGTTAGCAATATAAAGAAGGAGATGGATGAAGTTCAAGAGTGAAATGCTGGATGGGTATTGAATCTAAAGAAAGAACATAGAAGGGGAAACAAAGCATTGAAAGATGAGTTAAGAGTTGCCCACTGGTGAGGTGTGTTATGGAGCTGTAACTACAGCAGGGGTAGGAAGGCAGGGGGAAAAAAGGCCATGCTGGGTGAATAAGTAAGTGAAAAATACAATTGAAGATAAGAGGGGGAAAAAATTGTGTGATGAAAAGATTCAAGAAAAGCCTGGAAGAATATGGAAAGAAGTTAAGGGAATATAAAAATTGATGAGAAAAGCAAAGATCAAAAAAAAGATCACACTTACTTTCAAAGGAAGAGGTTGAGATGAAATAACTTGTTTTTTTATCCTGGTAGAAAAGGTGCTTTTCTCTCCGGAGAAATCCTGAAGTTCCCAGCAGGGCAGGAATAGGGCTGGGGTGCCCACTGAGGCTGGCTCTGCCCACCAGGGAGTCAGGGATGGGAGCAGCCTTTCCTGCAGGGAAAGGAGCAGCAAACTCCCTCTCCCAGGCTCAGCTTCACCTCTCTGGTCTTCTAACCACTGCTGCTGGGAAAGTCTCCCCCTCACTTTAGTTACCTGTCTCCACATTGCAATTATTGGTATCTCAGCACAATTTGGGTTCTTTCCCTTAAAAAATGTTAAAAACAGCATGGATTTTTCTTTCTTCTTCAGTAAAAATATTCCCCTCCAAAGTACCGGGGTTCCTTGGATTTGAAAACAGCTGATAGAGACCTGAGCTCTCTACTGACCCGAGACCTGAGCTGAGTCTTCTGGCTCTGCAAGTCTTGGCAGCTCATGCAGGGTAAAAACCTAACAAAACCAGATCCTCCAAGCTCTTCCTAAACCCATCCTTAACTCAGCATTCAAATATTTTCCTGCGAATCTGAGTACCTGCTTCAAATGTACCCCTCTGCCCCCAAACCAGCTGTGAATTTAAAACTCAACAGAAAATACAGAGGTTTAGTAAGGAAAAACCTTGTGGTATGAATCAGTATGTTTTAAAAAGATTGTTTTCTCATCTGAATGAGATAGATTTTTCACAGAAAAACTTGGGGAGTTGTGTGAGGGGGAAAGCACCTGACTACAGCCCATAGCTTGACCAGTGTGGCTTTTTTTGGGGCAGTGAGGTTGAAGTTGCTGCTTGCAACCAAAGTGTGTGGACATCTGGTGTGTATGTGTTCTGTTTTCATAGTGTTTAAAAGGAAAGACAGCTTCGGGCGACCCCAGAGCAGTTGTTGGATAGCTCCTGTTACACAAGTATCATACTGAAAATTTACTTGGCAAGGATTCCTGTTTCTTTTAGCTGTTACCTTTCAAAAATATTTAAGATTTTTACCTGCAAATACTTGAAACCTGCATAGTGATACAAAAAAACCAACCAAACAAAAAACCACACACACACAAAAAAAAAAAGGAGCATAAAATGTAGTGTACATGATCTGGACTGTCAGTCATCTGTCACTTGTTCAGAGTTCTTCTCTTGGAGGTGGGAAGAGGTTATTTTTCAGGGTGCACATTGGTAGGTTTGGCTGCACTCTTCCTATTGCATGGATCATGTGCTCATGTATAGTAATGTGACCTGTAACTCTCAGACTTTGGCTCCCCAGGTAGATGAATGCCATGGATTGATGAACAGGGACATTTCAGTAACATCTTCCCAAGTTCAACTTGACAGGTTAGAGTCGTTCTGTGCATGTCTTGTCACATAACACCCAGAGAGCATCAGGAGGGTCAAGTAATATCTGAAAATGAACTAATCCCAGTGAAGGTCTGTACAAGCTTTACGTCAATTTTTTGAGAGCATTTTTTTCAGCTTCTCACTTTCCATGTGCTCTTTCATGGCTGTAGTCCTGCGCTGCTAGAACTAGTTTGTGATGCTGTTAATAGGGGCAAAGACAAAAATTTTTATTCTCCCTCCCGTTTGATTGTAGCCTTGTTAATGTGCCGACAGTATCCTAGAAGAAATGTGGATTGTGATTTTGAGAGGTCCAGGAGAGGAGAGCATAGGGAATCAGTGGGCTGCTGGTTGCTCTCCCTGTGTTTCTGCATGGGTCCACCCCCTACTGAACAGAGTTCCTGGAGTGTGATGGCTGCGATGTGCAGAAATCAAAGCAATAAATAAAATACTCCAAACACAGCTGCCAGGGCACTGCTGGCTCTTCTCCGACTGGCCCTTTCCACAGCATGGCTTTCCACCCTCTCTTTCCCCTCAGTGTGTGTGCAAATCCAGGGTTGTCCCATCCCAGATGAAGAATCTAGCGCTTGTCTTTGTTTGAGGGAATCAACAGCTCCTCCCAATTTAGTATCATTGGCAAACTTAAGTCTCCCTTCCTGTGCTGAATCCAGGTCACTTATGAAAATGCTGAAGAGCACAGGGCTGAGGATGGAGCCCTCTGACTCAGACAGGTCAGAGTCTGATGTCCCCCCAGCCACTGTAACCCTTTGTGCCTGACCTGTGAGCCAGTCACTCACCCATCCCATCAGGTGTTTATCCAGCTGCGGGATGGACATTTTATCCAGAGGGATCCTGGGAGAGACAGTATCAAAGCTTTACTGGAATCTAGAAAGATTTCATCAACAATCTTCCCTTGATCAGCTGGGCAGGATTATCCAGTCTACCTTGTCGTAAAAGGAAATTAAGATTTTTAAGGACTTTCCTCTCATGAATTTGTGCTGGCTGTGGCCAGTGACTGAGTTGTCCTTGGGGTGTTTTTCAGCATAAGCACAAATGCTGCTTTCAGCTTCTCTTAAAGCTTAATGTATTTAAGGTGAGTTGGGATGGTGGAGCTTTTTAATCCATCAGGTATGTTGACCATGTGACAGTGTATAAAGCACAGCTACTTGATGGTTTAGTACGGAATTGAAATCTTGAAGGCTTTGTGAAACACCACAGGCAGCATTTCTGCAGTAACACAATAAGATTTCTAGGTAAAATTTGTGGAACTACCTATCACTTTAACCCAGTGCACGTGTGCAACAGAACAAACAAAGTGAATTTTAAAGATTTTTCAAAGTATGTTTTAAGTACTTTATAACAAAAATGACAGAATAACACATGCGTTTTTTGGAGTATTTCTATATATTTTATCTGAAAACAGTAAAAGTATTTCTAATAAATAGAAGTCATAAAATAGTTATGGTGTGCTATAAAAATGCAATTTATTTTATGCTTGGTAATGCAGGATGCAGTAGAGTAACACTAAATAAAATCTGATGCAGTGAATCTGGCAGAGTACTAACTGTACATTCAGATGACTCTGCTATTAACCTCTTTCATATACTCTTGTCTAGTTTGTGGGCTACCTTTTATTACAGAAATAAGTGATAAGGACTACTGTTAGCAGTATGAGATGAACACTGGCCCCCAATTCAAGTTTCTCATCCAAACTGTTATGACAATGACCTATACAGTCTTTAAGATGAAATTAATTTTGGTCCAGAGGGCCAATATACGGCTTAAGTTTGCCTCAAGTCCTACTTACGCCTGAACTTGATGTTTTATTTGGCATATCTTGTATAATAATTAAGCTCAGACTAGATTATTGTATTAGTTTTGCCCAGATTGAACAACTTTTTCCAAGAAATGAACAACTCCTCAGAAAACCATGTGCTTCATGTAGTTTTGTAGTCACGAGCCAGATGCTGCTGCAGCTGAAGCTGCCTATTGCATAATCTCCAACTGTGCTTCTTGAGATGTGCAGCAAGATTTACTCCTGGATTACATGGTTTTATGTTATGTAATAAAACATTCCTTTAGTCTATATAGATTGTAATGCAACGTGGCTCAGAAGGCTTTTTTTTAATCTGTCATTTTCATCAATGAAATCTCTTCCTTTTAAACTTTAATTGTCCTTCTGGATAATGGCACTTTTGCTGCAAGTGTCTTACAAGTTATGTGAATATATTTTGTAAAAGAGCATCAAATTTCTCCAAGGTGAAGCTTCAGCTAAGCTTACATCTTGCTAAAACCCCCACAGTTAATCAAAAAAATGTTTTCGAATGCACCAAACCACAGAAAACGTTTAGAGTTTGTATCCTACATGTACACCAAGAATCATTCCTCTGTCAATGGCTTTCCCTACTTTGGTTCTCCAATAACTGACATAAAATGAGTTGATGCTAAAGAGCCCTAAAATGTGAATATAATGTGAATAATATTATAAATTCATTGAAAACCAGGTGGTGGTCTCATAAATTAATGCATGCGTGTCCTTCATGAGAATATGAACTGTAAAAGTTTTTAATTTCATACTTATTTTTTGTAATTTTTTTTCCCTTTTATATACTAGTGCCTTCATTTTATCTTTATCTTGGTTAGGTCAAATTTAAATGTCTGATGGATTTCACTTGCTTTTTTCTTTAAAGGTGTTTAAAGATTGTGTCTGATTCTGTGTTATGACAAGCTAAAGGGATCCAACCTTCTTGTAACTTTTCATGTTCAACACTGTGTACAGTGGAGCTAATGGAATTTACTTTTCTCTGCATTCTGTAAAAGAATTGGTATTTGTGCAAAGATTAAAATCCAAAATGCAGCCATGATTCACATTAATTCTTTCAAAGGGTGTCAGCTTTTTCTAAGCATACTGAGCCTTGAAAGCTGAGAAACTGAGAAATAAGCTCTGTACTTTTGAAGCTTCCGGGAAGGAGACTGAATGACAGCGCAGATCAGAATCCAAATTCCAAAGGCATAACTTAGTCTTAGAAATTCGTTTTAGGAACATGTGGCACAGACTAATCCTAAATTCTGTCATAGGTCACATGAGACTGTTCTGACATTTAGAATGGTCCTCAGCGTGGCAAGCTTTCAGGGTGACATTTAGATGGAACTTTTTAGAAATATATCACCTACTTGGGGAAATTCTGTGGAGTGGAGCAGATTTATAGAGCGAAGAGCCTATTATGCAGAACTGTAGATCACTGTCGTCTACCACTAAAGCCAGTTCTTTTTTTGCTAATGTTCATCAAGTGTCCTTTGCCTTTCTCCTCTCCTTGGTGAAGTAACAATTCAATTTGATAGCATTCTTTTAAAATATTTTTTCTGGGAACACTAAACTTCTGTTGTTTTTCTCATTCCCTGCTCAACCCACCATATGCTTTTTTCTCCTTTTTCTTCTATTTTACTTTCAGCTGCCTGTTTGCTCCAAAGTTGGTGATATCAACATGTTGTACATCTAATAATGTAGCTAGGTTCTGGATAGGGCATCCATCATATTACTGTGTACTGTATATATGCAATTGCAAAAACATAAATCAATGAAAAAAGTAATTTCTAGAATGCAGTGTTATTGTGTTGAAAGCACAGTGTTACCCAGAGACAAATGTACTGTTATGAGAGTGGGAAAAACATTTCAGAAAAAAAAAATCTGCCGGCAATACAACTCTATTTAGACCATCCAGAGGCTCAAATTCCAAATGCTTTTTACTCATGCACCCTCTTTTTCCCAGTGTATCCAATTCATCCAGTTATGTGGAGCAGAGCTTTGGCTGGCTGTTCATTTGGATTCAGCAATCAGCTTAATCGGCCATATATGATAGGTACCCTCCATTAATGTTTTCAACGAGGGTTTCTATTCTATAGCAATGAGAAGGGCTGATAAATAGGTGGAAATAAAGAATGAATTATGTGAATGGAATGTGCTAAATAAATTCCAAGACACAGCTGAGTTTGAGTATCAGGAGGCTGTTTACTGGTGACTTTACAGAAATAAGTAATGGAAATTTTAAGGATTTGATATTGTAACAATGATGGATTGTTTTGTGTGGTTTTCAGATTATTAATTCTTAACGTCCTTTTTACTGTCACATCTTATTTTTCTATGTTCTCATTTATATTGCCACTATCTTCTACTGCTACGGAAGTATGTTCTAATTAACTTTGTCACAGACTAGTATAATTGAAGTTAAGGCTTGGTAAAGATGAGGGTCAGTGCACCTTCATGATGACTGGGGGATTAGGAAGATATTTAAAAACTTAGAGTTGATAAAAATGCATGAGCGGAGAGCCAGTTATTAACCTGATTTCAGCTAAAAAGAAATCTGCTATTACTTTTGTGATATTAAGAGTCCTCCTGATTTGTGAAAAGCTCACTGCATTCTTCTCTGTATGCAAATTTCCTAAAATTATGTGAACTCTTGATGTTGCAAAATGTAGGATGCTCAATTGGTCTACCTATGCAGATGGAATTAGCTGTTTTGGTGTTAATGAAGAAAGGGAAGTATCTGACATTTGTTCTTTTCATTTAATGATCCACAACCTCATGTAGAGTTTTACAAATTAGGTATGGCAGGCCATCATTCACATCACTCTGCAGAACTTGTGACAATGGAACCAGTAGAGAGAATACTCACAGTGTAAATCTGTAAGAAATTTTGCTCTTCAGTTCAGCAGGTAGAAGGAAAACTTTAAAAATTACCACGTCAAGCCAGGCTGAAATAAATGTATTTGTATGCAGTGTGAGAGTATCAGCTGTCCTTTTCACAGCCCCAAAAAACTTAGTCCTGACAGGGTGGTATGGGCTACAAATTTCAGAGAAAATCAAAATCCCAAAAAGGGTCAGTTTGGAACGGACCCTAGCGGGTGTTTTAGGGCTGTTCCCATTCCCATGCTTAGGAGGATTGTGCTGGCTCTCAGGGAGCTCATTTTCTTAATGACTGCACCTGAAGAAGGCTTCAAAACTACAAAAGAGCAGAGTAAAATTATTGGAATCATCTCTCTGCATTAGATCTTTTAGGAAGATCAGGAGGGTAAAAAGGATGTTGCTGGTTTGGTGTATTTCTGGTGTGTACACTGCTGTTGGAGTGAACTTTGGGTGTCAGCTTTTGTGGGATGTTTTTCCCCTCCTTCCTGTTGCAATCAGGTATCTCAAAAGTAAAACCTGCAAAAGCAAGTCTATAATAATAGTCAATAACTTCATGTGAACTACTGTAGAGATAGTGTTAATTGAATAGGCTCTTTTTGTGCCAAACAAAAAATGAATAGCTACAGCTCTTGAATGAATGTTTGTCCCTCTCTAGGTTTTTGCAAAAAGCTGTACAATTAAACTGATAGCTGGATGGATTGGAAATTGTTTCTTTTTGATATATGTTTTAATTATTGAAATAGGACAAAATACCAATTCCCTTTGCATATGGAAAGGGAAAGGAGCAAGACCATGGCAGATACTCTGTAGTAAGGAATTTTAGTTTGAAAAAGTGAAAGAAATCAAAGGGTCAAAATAGATTTGGTTTTCTTGGGAGATGGCACGTTAAGTAAAAGGAAGTTTTATTAGTTCATTTATACCTGTTAATAAAGCTGATGGCGAAACTGAAACGAGTAAAGAAAAGAATAATATATTGGTGGAAGCAGTGTTTCTGTGAATAACTTGTGCTGTGTATGTTCTGATATTGCTGCAGCTAAGATGAACAAACAGAAGATTCTGCCTTGACATGGGAGTCATATAAGACTCCTACTGAAATAAAGATGATTACTGTCCTTGTATTATGGGTTAATTCACATAACGTTTTGAAAAAAAACTTTATCTTTCAGCTTGTTCAACTATGGAGTGTTGGTCTTTGAAATCCCAACATTTTTTTTTTCCATGTTTTTCGTGGAGAACAATTTTGTCTTTGCTATGAATGACCACAGGGTGGCAACATTAAAAAATGAAATCCCAGAGCATGAGCTACAGATACACCGGTAAGGCTGAGAGTTGGGTTGCGTAGATTTTAGAGAGAGGGCAAGTACGAACGGGTGTGTCTGAGGATATGTCCCAGCCTTCCAGTTTTTTTATCAGCTTCCACAGCTAAACACCCCGTGGTTTCAGTTTCTGCCTTTGCTTAGGGATGTAGGAAGAGAAACTTGGTTTGGAATGAAAAATTTGTCAGTGTTTGCTCTCATCCAAAAAATTTTGTTGATGGGTGGTGATGTTTTATTCTTGAGTAGCGGAGTTACTGTTCTGTTGAAAAGCACTGAGGACAGGGCTGGCTGGCAGCCAGTGTGATGCACAAAAATATGCTGCAGTTTTACCTGGATAAAAGAATGGGACAAAGAGCCAACCTGCTGCTAGCATTAGTACTCATATGGAAATTTAGATTTAGTACAATCAGTAAAGGCAGCCGATAAATTGATTTTTAGAATTCTCAATTGCATATTAAAATGAAAACTCTTTAATATTTTCTTTCTAGTACGATCAATATATAAAACGTCATTTTAAATGCATATTTTCTTTTGTGCTGCCATTTCACAACTGGTTTGTGTTGTTTTTTTAATTCTAGTTTTTTAAAGTCCTTGAGACTTCAAGAAGCTTGTGTCTTGAGGTATATACAATTAACAGCTACTTGAGTATTGCAATGTGCCTATAAATGCATGCACTACACCCACTTTTAGAAATCAGTTTACAGAGGTGTGATAGTTTTCTATTGTAGTCTAATAAAGAGAAGGCAGCTGAGGAGGTGAATTTAGCCCTTGTTGATTAACCAATGAATGGACTGTGGCCTGTCTATCAAAAGGTGTTTGGTCAGTGGAGAACTGGGTCTCTAAATCACATGGTTTGCTTTTGGCTCCTTTACTGGACTTGATTCTTAATAAGTAGGAAGAGATTCTGAATGACTCACTGGAACTTTGAACTCCTCCAGGAGACAATTAGGAGAACATTTAATAGTAAAAGATTTAGTACTCAGGTTGAATAATGGTAAGACCTATTAAATCATCTTCTTTCATTTATTAAAGTATTTCAGTAAAACTGACACACAGTCTACCTTTGTTGCTCATAAAAAAAAAACTGAGAAAGGGGGAAAAATACCAGCTGCATGTCAGAATTGATATCAACTTATTGTTAAGCACATCTGAAGCAAGTAAGTGTGTGCTTGCATGTGAACACATCTACGCAATAAAGTAGCCAGCCCCTTTTGCAGTTTCCACTGTCATCTAATGTAATATGTAAAAATATAAATTGCTTTCCAAACTTCTAAGTAAATAGTGTGGCTTTTTTGTACATACTTTCCATGAGTTTCTTTTCCAGTGAAATATGAGAAGTTTTTTGTAATTTTTTTTTGCTTGTATGACAATAAATGATAAATGATTAGCTATTCTCTAGGCTTTTCCATTAGTTTTATCTGGCAGAAGAAAATTAAAGAACAATAATGTTAAGAAAGTATTTGCAAAATCAGTAATTTGAAGCCGATTAAACTAAATGATCACCCAATAAATTTGTAAATAATTCTCTGTTGAGTAAATATACTCTACCCTATGCTACCAATTTTTCATATATTTGAATTTCATACTAAATGGCTTCCAGACAGGATTGGTCCACATTGCTAGAAGGAAGAGTAGTGTGTGACTAGACATATATATTTAATATTTTGTTGCACTTTTTCTGTCATGTAGCTCCAAGTAAAGACTTAGACTTTTGCCTTGTGCTAGGAGAATGTGCAGACTTTCCCTTTTAAGGTGGTGACATCCACTGCAGATGTTGCAATTTATCACTGGGCTTTAACACAAATGTGACATGATCTCATTAAACTTCTGCCACGAGGTTTTATTGCTTTAATAATTTGTTGCAATATTTATAGAATAATGTGATGAATTGAATGGAATTTATCATATTATCCAAAAATAATGTGGCAGAGCAATATATCAATCACATTTTAGAAAGTGCTAAAATTGTATTGTCTTAACATTCTAGATCCAAGCATAATAAGGTCTCCTCTGAAAAGGAAAGGGAAGCTTATTAGCATGAAATATTTCATAGTAGATGGATTGGTTTGGGTCTTGATCAAAAATCCTCTCAAGCTGTTGTCTGGTAGCTGCGGACTTAACTTTTTAGTAGAGAGTATTTTGGCAATGTCTTGTCTTCTTGTGGAATAGACTGAATGCAGGAGCAGAGAATAAAGGATCACTGGAGGCCCTTAGCTGGACTGGCTCCAGTCTGATGCTGATTTTCTTTTAATTTGCTTGATAGTAGTGAGACTGTTCCTAGAAGTAAAAGAGCAGCAAGGAGAGTACATGAACAGGGAGCAGGGCAATTTGTAACAACCACTTATTCTTGTCTCTACTGCCTTTTGAAGGAACCAGTTGCTAATTCCAGGTATCTGTGAACCCCCAAGGAGAGCTGGGCTGTGTGAAATAATGATATTCCTCTGTACCTGTTATTACACACCAATAGCAAGAGGATAATGTAGTAAAGGAAGGGGAAATAAAAAGCTTAAATTAATGATGAAAGTCACTAGTTATTTGATCCTCCAGGTTAGGATTTTTTTTTTTTTTCTGATTTGAAATGTGTTCTCTATTTGTCCAGCTTCCTTCACTCCACATACTGATTCATTCTAGAGTGATGCTGTGGTTAATTCTAAAGTTGCAGTTATTGCTTTTATGAACATCTGTAAACCAAACCATCCAAATCAGGCAGCAGGACACCACTTTGGTGATAATTACCTACATGCAGAAATTCTCCAGACACCTCTGATGCAGACCCTTGACTTGCATTGCCTGCTAAGTAGGTGGTGAGAAGAGGAAAGGATGCAGATAGATGAGAATAGAAAGAAATAATTAAACAATAATATCTGAGTCAGCCCATCAGAAGCCTTATTAAATTAAGGTTTCTTAGAGAAGCAAGTTTTTAAGGAACATAAGAATTATATTAAGATTGATTTTGTGAGTGCGTACAGGATGTCATCTGAGCATAGTACATAGTGTTTTCTTTTTATAACCAAAAAATACAGAGAGACTCCAATTCTGGCCTTTCTCAAAGGGAGACACTTGAGTGGCCAGAGTAATAATTGTGATTTCTGTGGTAGCCTGGGTTTAAAAATCAAAATGTCTTTTGCTTTCATCATTCAATATATTATCTTCCTATCTGTGTACATCTTCAACATTTTGGATGAGTCAAATTTTCTGGCATTATCAAAATGGAACATTTACTCTTGTGTATGTAACTGAAGAAGCAGCATGTTGTTGCAGTTCAGTTCTACTTAGAACTGTCTCTACCTCTGGAATGTGTGCTGCTTTTTTCCTTCACACTTCTCGTGTGTGGGGCAAGTACTCTGTTATCAGTGGGTGCAGGAATGTGACTTCCATGAAGTGCTGCTTTGTCATATTTGAACAGACACCATGGAAAATACACCTCAGCCTGGAAGCACAGTCTGGGCAGAGCAGAGGTGAGGTCTAACTCTCCCTTTCTGACACTAGTGAAATCCACTAAGTGGAATAAAAGTGATAGGGATTTCCCAGGGGGGAAAAAAACAATGAGTTTTCATTTAACATCATCTTAATGAGATGTTTATCTATCTTGGTCCATCTTGAAAGTATCTTTATTTTCCCTCCCTTCCCCTCCCCCTGACTATTTTTCCCCCTCTATCATTTCTCTGTGATCTTGGTAGGTAGGTACTTGGCAGTTTCCACAAAAGTTTGGTGTGAAGGCTGATGGTCTCTTCCAGCCTTACTGTTCTGTGATTCTTTTTTACTGCTGCAAACACCTTGTGAATGAATGTGTGTATGTGTTTCTGCTGACTGCTTTTAAGTTTCCAGGATGTTTAATTTGCTTGCAAACTATCCCCACCTCCAACAAACTCATGAATTATCCCAGACAACCAAAAATCCTCCTTCACTATGTCATGTGCTTGGACTGTCTGAGGAAAATTAAGTGATTAAAAGGTCACAGAAATTTTAGACCCGATTTTGAATGACTACTAGGACTTCAGGTGTGTGAGTTCACATATTTCATTTAGTGAAATAGGACAGATAAATATTTGTGGTACTTTTATAAAAATATCTGGCACAAGGACTGCTCAATTGTATTAGAAATAGCAGGAGAGCTCAGGGCTTGCTTGGAGTTTGGAAGTTTATGCTATGTGCACTACATTGCTATTACTGTGAGACTATTGTGTTTCTCAGTTTTTTAAATGTTACCCATCTGGTCCTTAAAGGTAAGGTTGCTCACTGTTAATGTTTTATTTACCTTAAGTTGGCATGGTTTTCTTTTGTTCCCTCTTGAAGAACAAATGAATAATAACTTGGTGACTCCCTTCTGATGCAGTTGGCAGTTGTCATTTCCACACATTTTTCCTAATGTAGGGATGAGATGTGGTAGCACTAATTTATTAGAAATACAGGAACTCTCAGTTCTAAAATGTACCATAAAAACTACATGTTTTCTCTCTCACCAAAGACTTCATTGAGACAGATAGTCAATACTGCAGGACATAAACATGTTTTAGGTATGGCTTTATATTTTGAGAACCTTTTAGTGCCACTGGAAATTAAATTAATTGTTAATGAAGAGTAATAAATGATTAATAATAATAATAATAGGGCTTAAAGTGTCTTGGGTTGTTATGAAGAATTTTTCTATGTATGGCTAAGTTTCAAGTTCAGACAAAGAAATATTAAAAATCATTAGTGAAATCTTACAATTTGATTGCTAAATTTACAAAGGATGAAGGCAGTGGTTCCCAAACGAGTCTGTTCTCCCAAGGGAGCCAGAAAGGGGAATAACTGTGTCAGCTTCCATTGCAAGCACTAAACCTGGAATTTATAGGTGCACATTTTAGTAATTATCTGCTTATACCTTTCAAAGTGGGCCTTTTAGTGATGTAAGAAGGAAGTAAGTTTCTCTTGCATTAAATTAACATCTCTTTGAAAAGCCATTGGAAATGCTTGAATACTTCTTTAAGAAGAGTAAGTTGTACAGATATTTGTAATATAAGCAGTACTGATTGTGAGGGTTTTGTTTTCATAGTGGCCATTTTAGAGACAAATGTTTCTGTAAGACCTTGAAAGGAAAAGGTCACTTAATGCAGAATGTACATCTGTACAATTTATATGCCAATTAATATCCTGATTCACAGGCAGACACCTGAGTTAAAAATCACTGTGGTTTCATGCCAAAATCCATAATATAGCATTCATTTTGCTCTGCATAATAGAATTTTATTTGGAGAACATATTTGACTAGATGAAGGCATCAGTGTGTCTTGGATGAGAGTCTGGCAGTAATCCCATATATTTGCCATCATTATATTGTACAGTTGTCACCATGTCTAGCATTGGGGAAAAAAACCCCCCTCCTTCCTTTGGAAGGCTTCCTTTGCCTTCCTGTGGTTCCCCTGGGGACAATTTAATGGTTTTGGAAGGATATAAATGCAGTTAAGTTGAAAAATGTATATACAACTTGGGAGCTGTTCGGGTAGTTTCCTTAAGGATTCAGTTATTTCCTAGGGTTCCCTATATTTGGATCTGGGATATCGTGGGCATGGAGTATTGTAGGGACGTGGTAAAACTCTTGTAAACCTTAAACCATTGCTTCACAGCATGGCATTAATCAAGGATTTTAATTTAGCACTGATTCTTCCCTTTCCAGATTCTACATACATTTTCTTGTAACCCTAAAAAAGTAAGTACATACATAATATGAGACATAGGAAGAAAGAATAGTCATTTAAAAAAGCAGTTTACGTGATATTAAGAAGTAGCCATTTGAATTCCTCCTAGATGTTGGTTAAATAGGAGTTATCCCCCTAAATTATCAAACGGTTTCTGAAAGTCTAATCTGAACTGCACAAGCTAACAGTGTTTTATAAATCTTCCAATCTTTTTTTGTTTAAAGTTCCTAGACTGATCAGTAGCCTAATGCATTTACCTTTGGAAATTGTAGGGTATCACTTTAAATGACTAAGTAATGGGAAAACAGCTTAATCTCTTACAGCTTGTCTACAAGTAAAGATCAAAGACAGAGAGATCAGGTTTGCCAGCTGTGCTGCTCTTTGGAGCCTGGAGAAATTAAAACAGTCCCTTGCAAACTCTAGATTTGTAGTCCTGTCCTGAACAAATATGTTCACAAACATATGGGAAGTTAAAGAAGAGGACAATTTGTCATACCTCTAGAGAAAACTATTACTTTCTTTAAGAACTAATATATCAATTTACACAAGGTCTATCAGCTCCAGGATGGGATCAGCTGGAATTTCTCATCAGGAGATATTCTGCTTGACGTTTGTACCTGCTGGAAGCACAGTGTGCAGACCCTGTGCCAGGAGATTGTGTGTCTCCAAAGCCCTCCAGTTTTATCTGGAAATATCCCTCCTAGCTGGGCAGTGGCTACCCAAGGAAATGGATACTCTTGTCATTCATGGCAGTGGTGGAAATTGATCTTCTCTCAGGATTTCTTGTTTCCTCACCTTTTAGTGTAGTCAGTCTGACACCAGAAGCAGATTTCCCTGGGTATGTGGGAAATCTGATCACTGGCACTGGGTGGGATTCTCACTTGGGGAGGCACTTGGTCATTTTTGTGTATTTAACAATTTTCCTTCTGTTTGTTTTGCAACTTTTATTTTGCATCCAAATTCACTCTTTTTACTGCATTTTAATGCACATTAGATAAACCACACTTGGACTAGACAAACCACGCTTTGTTACCCTGGAAAACCAATTCTGCCCTGCAAAATTGAAACAAATTAACTGCAGCCAGCTCGTGGGTAATTTATATTTGAAGTGAGTGGAAACAAAGCTCCAACACAAATGAAGGCAAATTGAAGCAAAGCAAGCCTGGCAAGCTTGAGGAGGAAGTGTTGGGCTTGTTTCTTGGAAATTTTGCAGATCTACAGAAGGTATAATTTCCTCTGGAATATATGTGAAGCCAGGGTTGGTTGTGCTTTAAATATAACTTCATTCATATTGATTGTTGTCCTCCCCTGTGAAGCTGAGTTGCAATGCCTTGAAATGTTTCTGCTTGAAAAAGAGGGCTCAATGTCTTCAATAAAAAAAAAAAAAAGAGCTATGTGAGGAGGAAATTGGTCTAAATACTTGGTCAAAAAATCAAAGTTTAAGCAGAACTATATGGGGATACAAACTTTTTTATTAAATTAAAAACTTTGTGGAGAGAAGGTTTGTATATGATTAGAAATGCCTGAAATGTGTTTCTCATTGTAGATCTTGCACCTGTGAAATTTCATTTAAGGGATAGATTATTCTGGGCAAGGGACCAAAAGAAAGTAGCCAACAGACAATAATTTGATAAGGGAATGAGAATGTATTGTAGCCAAAAGGATGTGGGTGCAGTTTTTGAAATCCTTTGAATGAATAGCAATCTCTTTAAACTTCTCTTATTAAATGTATTTATAAGCAATTTTTAAAACACTTGTTGAGTTTTAACAACTTAATGAAATCATGTAGGACTAATATTTTTGAAATAGCTAATCATTGCAGTACTGTCTGCTGCTATAAGCTTTTATTTCATTAGTTTCCAGCCTAGTAATTTAGTTAAAAATTTCAAAACCATTACCCTCAAACTTGTGTATTCAACTTTGATTTGATTTAAAGAATTGACATAGGCCAACAAAAGGAAGAAGGAGCTCCAAAAACATGATTCTGTAAAAAAAAAAATTGAAACCTGTTTTCAAGACAATAGAATGCAAATTTGCATTCAGTGTGTCAAAGGTAATCAAAACTTTGAGATTGTAAGGAAAATTCACTAGTTCTACATTAAAAAATATTTTTAGGTATAACAAAAGTATAAAAACTTGAAGATGCCTTGAAGTCAGAAGAAAGGAAACATAGGCTGAATTGATTGAAAAATGCATGAAAAGTCAAAAACCTAATAAATGCTGTTGCTTGTTTGCTGCTGGGTTTGGCATATTTGCCAAATGTATTTCCTAGAATGGGGTGTTCATTACAGGCTGAGTAGGATTAGGAAGTCAGATTGCCCAGTATCTTTGAGCTGGGACAGGCTGGTTTTTTTCATACCTAGAATACACTTCAAAAGTACAATGAGGAATTCTGTAAAGAGGCTTGTATCCACATCTCTGCCATAGGACATTATACATTCACTTAGTTAAGCTACCAATTTATTAAGTTTGATGGTATAAAAGGAAATTATTTCAGAAGCTTCTTAAAATGAAAACATTCTGAAAATTTTTCGGTTTTCTATGTAAGATTTTTTTTTCTGTTGACAAAATGCAGGTCAGTTAAAATGAAGGGAATATAAAGTGTCCAATTTAATTCTGAAGTATGGAACCACATCTAAGGTAGTATAGGGATACTGTTTTTATAAATTAGTTGGCTGAATAATATGCATTGAGTTGTAGGCATAAAACTAAAAATATCCTTGAAAAAAGGATAAATTGCATGGTAAATAAACCCATAAATCCATTCTTCATGTCCAAGGACCCATCATTACACAGTTCAGTATCGTCTAATTTAGAGGTGAATTAATACCTGGCTACTGTTCTTAAGGTTTAGGAGCTGAATGGAAAGAAATAAAATAAATATTGATTTTAATCCTGATTGAAACAAAGTTCTCTTGAAGAACTTTTATTTCTTGGGGGAAAAACAAACAAACAAAAAAAACCCAAACAACAAAAATCAAACACCACCCTATACAAATTCATGTTTTAAGGACTTTAGAAAGGGACTATTGCTTCAGGTAACAGCCATCTAAGTCATCCAAGGCGTAAATTACGCAGGGCTATATTTCTGTTTTTTGAATGTAACTGAGAATTTATTAATGTTTTGTTTCACACATCAGAACTTTGTAACTAGTGGGATAAAGTCCTTCTAATGTTGTCTTTCATGGGAGAGCTATTCATTTTTGTGCTGTGTACAAACATTACTGGGAGAACACTGGTTTTTATAAGCAAAGATTGCTTCTGTCTGAGCTCCAGCTCCTGTTGCAGAGGCAATCTAATAACTATATCAAATAACTGCTATTTATGTGGAACAAAATGGGATTTACTAATAACCACATTGGTGTGTTTCTGGGTCCTGAGCAGGGCCAGTAGTTGGACTTTGAGCCCTGTGGTTCTCTTCCAGCTCAGGATATTCTCATTCTCTACTCTATAATGTTGCGTTTGAGGGTACTTGGACAGATTGTGAGGTTTCCATCCTTTAAAATACCGCAAAGCCAACTGGACACGGCCCTGAGAAGTCAGGTCCAGTCTCAAAGCCAGTTTTCACACTTCATAGACTGGTAGGGGTTTGGTTTTGTGTTTTTTTTTTTTTTTTTTTTTTTTTTCCTCTGCCTTTTTCCCCTCAGCCTTGCTCAAGAGTTGATTTTAACAATGCTGGCAACATTCTGTGTTACACTATAACACATAGAAGGCATGCTGTGAAGAACTGTAGAGGCATTTCACAGTATATACATTCTTTTTATAGGTGAATACTCCATTTAAATGTTCAGTTGAACAAAATTTAGGTAGTAATTAAAAGTGTTTAACCCACATAAAATTTTTTTATGTAGGTTATGCTATTAATTTTATTACAGAAATTGCATTTAACTTAAGAACTGATGACCTTATCTTAATGCAGTAATGTATTTTTCATTAAAATGAAACATCCTGTTAGCCAGGCAATATAACCAGCCAGAAAGGAAGAGATGGAAAAGGTCCACAATATACCATGTACAACATCTGTCTAAAACAAAAAAAATAGCCAGTAATGCAGCATTTTTCAATTTATTACTGTGTCATACTGGAAAGTTTAAACAGTAATTAAATGGATGGGAACTACTAATACACTGTCATTTTACAACTTTGATGGCTTCTACTGCTGAGCTGTCCTACCTCCTTCAGTAAATTACAGCTGTTGCTTGGTTTTTTATGCAGGCTTTCACACGTGGGATGTATTAATCATTGAGGAAGATTATTGAATGCATTTCCAGACACAGGAACAGCCAATATTTCTTCTGTCAAATGCACCTTCCACCTGTTTGCTGCAGTGCTCTGTGTTTTTTAGGGGTTTCTTGTCTTTGCTGTATGCTGATAACAACATAGATCTTGCAGATGAAGTTTTCTAGATGACTTAAGGTGATAACTCTGAGAGAGTGAATATATTATTATCATTGCTTTTGCTGTCAGGAGATTGTTTGCTCAGTACAGCATATTATTACAAGTGTTTGGTATTAGCAGCAAACAATATTTTTTAACAATGTTATACTACAAGGGAGAGGGGATTTTTTCATCTGTAAGAGGTGAATAATCGTGGATTATTCATGGCAGTGCTGATGCAGTTTGGACTACTTTTCCTCTCTTCAGGTTATCAAACTTCTTTGAATGGCAGGCAAAAGTATTAATTTCATCTTTTTTTAACCATGCTTCTAGATGACAGTATTTTGGAAACAGGTCACTTAGGTAGAGCACGTTGTTTAAAAACACCCCAGCTTCCTAAGGCTTGTTTGTGCTGCCATTATTGAGAAGTATTATTTTGGTTCAGCTAGAGATTCTTACTTGTATCAACACATTGATGGATCTGATTCTGCAACATTTGTCATTAAACAGAAATCAAGAATGAAGAAAAAAACCCACCAAGCAAACAGGAAAACATTAAGAGTAGAGGTTCAAACCGTGAAACAACTCTTTCTCTGGTTTTGAGTGAAAAACCAATTTATTGCTTTGGGAGAAAGGAATTCTCGGTTGGCTAATTTTAGGCATTAGGTCTGTTTCATAGTTGGCTTCAGTAGAGAAAGTTCCCAAGGAGGAAAGTGATGTGTACAGCAAGAATAGTCTTCTTTCTTTATTAGATGGCTTGGTAGGTTTTATGGCTTATGTTTAGCTGCTGATAGTGTTCATTCTTCCTTGAAGTGGTAAGAGAGAGATCATCTGTAAATCTTTTTCTTCATGAGCTGGATCAAATACTGGAATTGTAAAAAACGAAAAGAAAAAAAAGTACTGATTTTGTTCAGTAGGGCAAATACCTTTTGCTTGCTTATATGGGTTTACAAAAGTGTAAATGGTCAGTGGGCTAATTGTCCTGGAACAGCAGTTACAGTCCTTGAATAGAAAAGTTCCTTGACTTGAGATAAGATTTCTTGAATTTCAATGGATTTTGTATTTCATTTAGTTGGGGATTTTTGGTTTGGTTTTTTACTTGGTTGGTTTTTGATTTGTTTTAGTTTTTTGTCTGGTTGGGGTTTGGTTGGTTCGTTTTTTTTGGGGGGGGGGATTCTTTGTTTTGTTTTTATTGCTTTGGCTGTGGAGTATTGCGGGTTTTTTTGTTCGGATTTTTTGGGGGGTTTTTTTGGCTTTTGCTTTTTTCCTGGGTGGTGGTGGTGTGTGCATATCTGTTTATTTTACTTTAGTTGGTGAATATTGTCAGGACAGTAAAAAGAGTAAACTGATGAGTGATTTTTTGAGGCAGGAAGGCACCTCTGGAGATTATACACTCTAACCTGCTCAGGGCTGTGTCTCACTGGGTTTTGTGTATCTCGAGAGGTGGAGGTTCCACAGCTTCTCTAGGAACCTCCACCAGTGTCTGACCACTTTTAGAGGAGGAAAGTGTCTTCTTGTGTTGAGGTGAAATTGCTTCTATTTTAGTTAATTTCTGTCTTCTGTTTTCCTGTCACTGGGCACCCCTGACAGGAGCCTGGCTGCCCCTTCTTTGTGCTTCCCCCATCTGGTGTCAACACACATGGATCAGATCCTTTACATTTCCCATTCATATGGTTCCTGTCAGCTATTTCTCCAGCCTGTTGAGGTCCTTCTGGATGGCAGCACAACCCTCTGGTGGCTCAGCCACTTCCCCTGGGCTGTGTTATCCGCACAAATGTTGTGCCTTGTGTGTAAGGATGAAACTTTTGTCACTGTTGCAGAAATCATGAATACAGACAGCCCTGATGCTGAGACAGATGACTGCTGCTGAGCTCTTGGTGTTTAGAATAGCTGGATGCCAGTTACAAATCTTTTTTTGCCTTTTTATTTTTTTGACTAGATGTTTTGCCATAAAAATGAACGTGGTCTTATGGTCATTCCCTATAATTTTTTTTTCTGATTATCTGGTGATGACTTATGGATGATGGTCATAAAATTAAACTGATTATGTTAGCTATTGTGTTTCTTGTAGCTGATGATCCATTGCCCACATTAGCACTCCTAAATCATATTTTTTCCCTTTGATATTTGTTAGTGTTAGTGGTATTGTACATAGGTTTTATTTCAATATTAATTTTAATAGTCATTACAGTATATATGAATAGCAAGTAGGTTATACTTTAAGTTTCTGCAAGGAATTACTGTTCTGCAGTAGCTGAAATCCTACCACTGCTAAGAAATTAATGGATCACCTTCAAGGAGCTTATTTTCTTTTTGGGTGGGAAGGTGGACCGGAACCTAGACAAACTTACAACTTTTGTTGACTTTTGCACTATCCAATAAATGTTACCAGGCTTTAGTGAAATGGACACACTCAGTAAATATGGGGATAGCTATTAGCAAATTATTGTGGCCTTCCAGTGCCTGAAGGCAGGAAAAGATTTTTTTACTGGGAGGGTGGTGAGGATGCTGGAATATATTTCCCAGACAATCTGTGCTTGCCTCATCCCTGGAAGTGTTCAGAGCTGGGTTGGTTTGGGCTCTGAGCAGCCTGGTCTAGTGGAAGGTGTCCCTTTCTTTGGCACTGGGCTTATATTTGGATGATATTTAAGGTCCCTTCCAAACCAGGCCATTCTGTAATCCTATAATTGAAGTCTTAAATGTTATTATTTCTACCTAATTGTGAGGGAGCAAATTAAATGGCGATTTCAAACAATTTTATTTATTATGTTCAGTCTTCTCTTTAAAAATATTACTGGGGTTCCAAAACCTTTTACTTCTTGCTCCTCTGCCTGCAAGTGCCATGTTTCTGTCAGTGGTGTTCCTGAAAGTGCACAGAGATAACTTGAGAGGGTTAATCAGGGTATGCAAAATTTCTTACTCATAAACTTTTCAGGCAGGACTGAAAACTTTAAGCAGAGCCTGAAGTTATCTTCTTGTGGATATGTTGCTGAAAGTGCTTCAGCCATAAAAACCTGTCAAGCGGGGAGGAGTCTGCTCAGATATCTCTGGTGAGTCTGCACGTGGAAGTGATTTACTGGCTCACATGGCAGGTGACAAAGGAGAGCAAAGGGGTAAAAAGCCTTGGTGGGACTGGAGGTTTCTTGAAAGGCAGGGAAGAGGGTGTGCAAGGCTCTGGAGTGTTGCAGAGGGATGTCTTATTTTAGGTGTGGCCCCAGAGGCTCTTTACCAGCTTCCTGGGCTGTGAGTTGGTGTTTGACTTCAACACCCAAAACATGAGAGATGCCTTAGCAAGAGGTGCTTGAGAATTGGGGTGGATTTATATTGGCAGGGAATCTACATAGGTGTCCAATACACACTGATCCTGCTGCCAGCTGGGAGGGAGAGGAGCTGAGGGAATCCAAGTTTCTCCTCTTTTATCTTCTCATGGAGTGCCAGTAATTTGTTATGTGAATACTTCAAGGCCCCTGCAGGACAAAGCCAAGGAAGTTATTTAGATGCCTGCTCTCTTTATCCTGGGAGGAGTTCAAAACATTCCCACCAGGGCTCTCCTCAGGGCCCATGCCACTGCTCACAAGAATTGGGAGTTGTCTGAAACACCTTTTCAGCTGTCCGTAACTAAGCACATGCTTCTGTTTTTTGCCTTGGAGCAAAGACCAAAAACTGTCAGAAGGGGTCTGACACACCTGGCATGTGTGACTTTGCATTAAAGTGGACTGAAGCACTCAGGCTGTAAAGGGCAGATGAGATATAGGTGAGGAAACTTTTTCTTCAGTGTTTCCTTGCAGTCCCTCTGCACGTTGCTCGTTGCAAACACAGCTGGCATCAGCACCTGCAAATCCACCACTTTTGCTCAAATGTGGGCAGGAGACTCCTCCCTCTGGAAAAAAAAAAGCCAGGCTAAGGCAGGTTACTCTGCACTTTAAAATTTAAACTGAGCTTAGAAACACAGCCACTCTCAGCAGTCAGAGCCTGGCAGCAGAGCAAACACCTGGTTGAGAGTGGCCAGATGTTGGTTTTAGGGATCCTGGCCTGGGACAGACTAATAGAATTAGTGGGGTGACAGGTTTTCATGTGATTGCTATGGGAGATGCAAATAGTATCTCATCCACTTTGTGAAAACACAAATGCAAAAAATAAACCATGGGGAAGAGAATGAAAGGTATGTACTGCTTGTTAATTAAGACTGATGATATTAGGAGAATATTAATGAGTCTGCGATAAAAGAAGGGTTCATCTGAATTGTTAATGTGAACCAAGACTTGATCGAAGGTACTAAATATAATCTCTGTATCTGATTAATCACTTTTTATTGTGGTATATTTTGGGATTGTATTTAGCAACAATTTCAGTTTTACTCTGAAAAAGTAGTTGTGATGGGAATCAGAGAGCAGTAACTGGAAGGCAGGTGATACAACAGAGATTATGCAGGAATGGCTGCTCGTGGTTTTGCTTTGCTGTGGAGAAACAGGAATGTAAATTTCAGCTGTTGCAGTCAGTGCAGGCAATGCTGTCTGTGAGACTGTAGCTATAGAGGGAGCCTGTACTCCATCTAGGGAAACATGCCCTGGTGTGCACTGAACTGAGAAGAAATATAGGTACTTCTTCTGGCATGACAACCTGAACCCCCTGGGTGACATCCAAACTTGTGTAATTGCAAGACCTAGATGACATTAATCACTCAACCACAAATTGAGTTTCAAGCTAAAGAAGTATGTCTGTCTTTCAGCGAATACACTGTTCTTGAATACATAATAATTTCAAATGTTTGCTGGGACTGGGGAGAAAAGGTGAGTTCAATGTAGAAAGAATGTACTAAAAATAAAAGCCTGCCTGACCATTTCAGTGTTTTTACTTTTAATGTATAACCCATTTTTATGGTTCTAAAAAAACTTCATTTTTCCTTTGAAACAGCACAGCTCTATTAATGCTGTTCATGTTTATATGCTTAAAAATCTCACTATAGATCTTCCTATAGTGAAAAGAGCTTGATTTTTAATATTTTGTTGGAATTTTTAACATTAAAGTCCATAGCAATAATACCCAACAAGCCATATGCAGGATGAAAGGAGAATTTTATCTGTTTGCTCTTTGGATTGCATATAAAGATGCTTCTTTTAAAAAATGAGCAGCAGCCTTCTTGTACAGCTGCCTGCCTCAGTCTGTGGTGATTTAACTGGAGGTAATTAGGAGGTGTGTATGAGGAACAGCATGTAAAATCTTTAAATAGATGCTCATCTTGGAGGATTCAGTACTCTTTTAGATATATTTGGGAGAGGTGCTTTGACTTCTAAGATTTTTTTGATGACATTGTGGTATAGGGGTAAGGAACATGCTAAACGGTTCTGGAAGTGGGTAAAGTCTCTCTTGCTAGTCTCCCCTGCAAGACAGCAGGCTCTTCCATATGAGGTGACATTTTTTTATCCTGCAGATTGAGTCAATATTCATGATATTTTTTTCAGCTCTGCAGTTAAATACAGAAAGGTGAAGGTGAAGCTTCCCTTAGTGTCAGAATAGTTGAGAACAATTTGGAGAGAGAAACTTCAGACTTTCAGTTTTAAGCAAACTCTTACGGGTAGAATTTCCTGACTAAATGTAGCGATTGTTTTCATAATTTCTCAGTGATTGTTTTTTGGACAAAATTTTATAGGATATTCCTATTTCCTTTAAAGATACTAATATTTATTGGAGCTGAATTAATAAAGCATGGAGCTACATTTCATTGATGCCTGTAGAGTTGCGTTCTGAGATTGTGCAGGGTTCTGTCAACTTCACTCTCAAACTGTTCAAATTGAAGTATTGTGTGAGTAACCATGAGATTACATCTTTCCAATTGGCAGCATTGATTAAATTTCTCAGCTTCCACTTTAAGTGGTATATTTCATTAAGTATCTCAATGAGATTTTCAGACTCTGGGTTTGGATGGGCATTGGCACAATTTGACTATAGAAACTTATCAGAGAGCTCATTTTATTATTTTTAGGCCAACTATCTGTCATGATGGTCTTTCCTTTTCTTTTCAACTTCCTGAAATGGTTGTTACGAAAATTACACCAGCCTGCTTCTGAAGCAAAACATGTATCAAACTGTGGTTTTATATCCTATAGGCTGCAGATACTGTCATCCTATTCCAGATTCCCACATTCTTCTCTCTTTATTAAAAAATTATTTTCCAATTGGAATTACATTTTGTATAAATGTCAGGGAAAGAACAGCTTAGTGAGTGTGGGCTCTGTTGGCTTTGCAATGTGATTTTGGTCTCTTGTGAAGCTTCGTGCAACATTTTAGGATTCTGCAAAACTTGAGTAAAAATCTTTTCTCTATGGTTAATAGAAAGTTTATGCCCCAGGCATTTGGAGGTAAGTCTAGGATAGAGCTGTTGGCAGATACAGCTAAAGAGGAAGCCCTTTAGTTAGATAGGAAGTATGGAAACAAATGAAATGTTGTAGTCCCTTGATAAAACATTGTTAGCCCCTTGCTTAGCCCCTAATTAAAATCTTATCTGGTAGGTGTAGAGTTTGCAGAAGGGTATAGGGAAAGCTGCATTGCCATCTGTGGGAGAGGTGTTTTGAGTAGACATTTGGAAGACAGTAGAGGACGTACTCTGAAACACGTTAATTTAAATGTATTGTTTCTGCTGAAAAGAGGAGTGGGATTATAATCAGCGTGCCTATTCAATACAAAATTTAAATTACAGGTGGTGTTACGTGCTGATTCAGGTACATATATTAAAATAATTTGTGGGAGGAACGGACTCTTTGAATGTTCTTTTCAAAAGACATCCCAACTTCTTGACACTGTTATAGCTCAAATGGTAATTAAAGGAAGTCTTGAAGCAGGAAGGAGAGAAAACGTGCAGTGCATTTTTGTTCTCTTGCTGGTACACATGTAAATCTCATTTACACCTCTGCAAGTTACTGAGTAAAATCTTCCACTAGTAAGGCACAGGGTGTGTGATCTTGCAAGTTCTTTTCAGACCAAAGGATTTATCTGATAAAAAATCACTTTGTGCCTAAAGAAAATCAAACAGAATTAATTACACGTCAGTTATGTAGGGCTGCATCATCTTTCTATGCAAGTTCTTAACAGGATTTTTACTGGAGAGGAACAAGTTCTAGCTGCTTATTTTTTCCATCAAAAGTCTAATATTCATAATGGATTAAATGCTCATCAGTTAGAGGGATCACTTAGGCTAGCTGATGTCTTCTTACTGTCATTCACTTTGCGGACTGCCATTCTAAGTATGAAAAGAGAAGAAAGAAACCTTCTGTTGAAGGTTATTTTTTACAGTTCAATCTAGAGTGGGGGGGGGGGGGGTAAGGAGAATGACAAATTAAGATATAAAATGTCCCTGGAAGGTAAAATTACTAAAATATCCATGCATTAGTCAACCCTTCTGTGAGATTTCTTAACAGTAAGGAGTAGAAAGGTCTTTCTAGAGAGAGAGCAGTGAAATTGATGTTTTATGTGTGCCACTTTACTGGCTCTTTGTTTAGCTGGAATAAATCTGTATGAAATGGCATCATTTAAAGGGCTACATAATCTGTGGGAGTTGATGATGAATTTTTAATTTGAGAAAGACTGGCTTTTTACAAAATAAGCCTCATGATCTAAGATGTAATGACTACAAATTGCTGTTTTAAATGCCAAGGCTGTGGCTTCATTATTTTTTTGCACATTAAATAATGATTTTAATAAAAGTCTTGAGTTCATGTTCTCTTCTGAAAGCTATTACCTCTCAGCTACTGGCATATACCTCTTTGTCTAGAGGGCAAAGTGAGCAACATCTCATATTTTTCTACGGCTCTATATGAAAGCATTAATTTCCTTCTGATGCTTTGATGGAACTCCAGTGCTGTGGGGCAAGTTAAAGCAAAATGATCACGTTTTCACTCATAATCAATATAGCTGTATGACAGTGGGCATCTGTTTCTCATTTCAGTAAAGCTGAGTGATGTGTGGATTTTGTACAAAAGGCTTCTTTTGAAAAGCAGGGGTGGAAATTGCATTTTTAGCAGGAGGCTGAGTCACTTGTTTACACCTGCAGTTGCCTCCCAGCAAAGAAAGATCTTGATGTGTTTCACCACGAACCATTTCTCTTTTCATTTACCTGTTGCATTTGAATAAATCAGATACTTGCCATTTTACTTCAGGAAGGCAAACAACTAGCTATTGATCTCCTGAGGTTTTGATGGAATTATTTTTTCCATTTGAGTATCTCTGTGATCTTGCGCTCCTTACATCCGGGTGCTGGAAGCAAAAGCTGCTGAAGATCCTTCTTCATTACTGAGAGGAGAATGATGGAAGGAAAGAAGAGCATTGGCTTTCAAGACAGAAGTTGAAGCATCTGTTTTTGTGATTCTAAATTTTTTGAAGTGCCCAGACACGGAAGTCTGAGTATTTGTATATCATTATAAAAAGTCTGTGGAGGACTGTCTCCTCTGGGAGGGATTCCTCACCGGAGCAGGGGAATAGTAGAAGAAGAAGGAGCAGCAGAGATGTGTCACAAACTGACCACAGCCCCTCTGTCCTCCTGTGCCTCTGGGTAGGAGGAGGCGGAGAAAATTGAGTGAAATTGAGCTTAGGAAGGAAAAGGAGAGGTGTTTTTAGGATTTGGTTTTATTTGTTATTACCCTACACTGGTAATAAATTTGCATAATTTTTCCACAAGCTGACTTTGTTTTGCCTGTGGTGGTGACTGGAGAAGAAGCCTTTTGTTACGGTTTTTTTTCTCCTCTTTCCAGCTGAGGAGGCAAGTGACAGAGTGGCTTTGGTAGGCACCTGCATCCACCACAAGAGTTTAATATTATGTTTGAAAAATACAGACTTAAAAACTATCAAAATTTTCTGTGCCTAAGCCCCAATTACTCAAATTAATATCATGTAGTAGATTTTTCTTGTTATCAAGTGGTCAAGATTCGGAACATGTTAATATAGTATATTTAATCCTTCAAGAGAACAAATGGAGGAACTTTTAAAAGTCTTTCTTAGGCTCTGTTGAAGTCACATTTTTAGCCTAATAAACTGTCAAAATATTTTCGTAGAAGATAATTTTTTGTTTTACATTTCAGTAGAGTGTTATAAATGGAAAATATTGACCTCAGAAGTCAAATAACAGCAGGTGTCAGAAATCCTGCAATTATAAACCCCTGATGAGAACACTGTGAAATGCATTATGGAAGATTAGCTTTCCTTTAAAAATTCTATTTCTGGCAAGAAAGCAACAGTGCGAAAATTCTCAGAATTCTTAATTCTTCTCAGTGTTGGTGTATAAGATAATTCTAAATTATAGTAAATTGGGGGGCAGGGCTACGGATAAAACCCTTGTTCATAGGGAGAAAAAATTTGGCATTCGGAGAGAAACCAGCCGACTCAGTCTCACGTGATAAAGCACGTATTAACAGCCCCTTCTTGATCCATGATATGTAATTGTGAGCTTTAATTTCCCTTGTAACTCAGTGGATACCTGTTGCAGAGCTGCAGCTGTGTGTGAAGCTGCTGCTTCTTCCCCCACCTGGAGCAGGAGTCATCGATTATCCCCGAGCACACGGCAGCTGATTAATCTCAAAACAAAGCACGGGATGTTTTTGCATTCAAAATGTAAGATTTTGTCATTGCGTAAATTCTTGTGGCTGGGAGGGGACCAGACAAGCTGAGACAGACCTGACAGGCACAGAGATGTACCTTGCTTTACGGAGGGACTGGCAGATGCTTTCACATGAACAAGTGGTGTTTCTAATTCTGCCCCTTAGAATGCTTCCACCTGTCTACACAGTGTGACCCTCCTGCTACCAGCCCTCTGTGTCAGCCAATTCTCCCTTCTTTTGGCCTCTCTTTCTACCAGAATAATGAGGCCAAAGAGGTCTTAAAAACTTGTTCTTGGCAGATTATCGATGGTTTTCTGGCCTATGTTGTAACAGGCTCTTAATTTGTTTGCTTTATTTAACTAGTAAAGGAATAATGTAACGAGTTTTCAGCCTCATCAGGTAGGATAGATTAGGCACTGTCAGATTTAAAAATAAGTAGATAAAAAATATCCAGACATCAGGATGTGGAAGTATTTATTTTATTTTATTTTGTTCTGCAGTTTTTGGAGGTTTAGCACCCTTAAAAAATGCAGGTGACTGCTGACTTGTCATCCTGAAGACCTAATTTTCATCAGATACCATCTGCAACTGTGGCAAAACCTTTCAACCTGTGTCAGGCACAATTATCTCGCTACCTACAATTTGAAAAAAATGTGAGACCATTCAGTTGTTAAAGATTGACTTCCATGTTCTCATTTACATTAATATTGATAGTAGTTTCTTAAATTAAGGAATCAAAAAGACGGTACCAGCCAGAAGGGAAGAAACTAAAACATTACACACTGGATTCTCTGGTAATTTACCTTTTTTGTTTGTTTCTGTAAGAAACAGACAAACTCTCCAATCTGGTGTTCTGTAGGATCCCGCTTGTAACAAAGAAGGTTCTTTCCAGATTGTTTTGGGGTTTTTTTCCCCTCTAGAGTTCATAAATTTGGTGCACTGAGAGAGCTGCTCTAACCAAGGAAAGACTGAATATCACGGGAGCAAATCTAGGTCAGTGAGATGCTGATACCAAAGCATGTCTTGAGCAGTCATGTACAGAATCATCAGAGTTCTGATGCTTTGGGGTATGCAAAAGCAGAGTTCTCCATGGGGAATCAGCGGGGAACAGCCCTTGTTCTGTGAGCTGGGGGCTGCCTTTGGTCAGCACCGTTGTTGAAAGGCAGATTTTTTTCTTGTTGGAGGGCTTTACCTCTGTTCCACAGAACTCTTTGCCTTCAAACAGCCAGCATGAGAGGTAAGCCAGTGTTACCTGTCTGAGGCTAGGAGAGGAAAAAGGCCTTGGATCAGTCATGATCCTGCTTTTCCATCAGAAGGGAACAGATGCATTAACTATTGCCAGCGTTTGGTTCATGTTCCCACTGTCACAAAGCTGCAGTTCTGGTCCAGCTGGACTGTGCTGCCAATCTTTCTACACAGGTGGAAAAGTAAAATCACAATTAAGTCTGCTGGCCCAGTTGTATGGAATAATTGTTTTTCTTGTTCACATTTTTGCTCCCTGGTCATGATTTGAAGCAGCTTCTCGGGATTTATTTGAGCTTTTAACTTTTAGAGAGATTACAGAGCTCCTCCCTTGTCCTGTGTCTTTGGTCTCCTCACACTTTCTCTAGATCTCTGCTCTTTGTTTCCAGTAGCACAGTTATGTTGCCCATATTGTCCCCCAGGCCAGTTCCTTTGGGCTGGTAACACCCTCATACCTGGGACTCGTATCCTACCTTTATCCTTGGCTTGTGGATGTTTCCTTGCAGCAGTAAATCACACTTTAGAAGTTTTATCCGCCACTACCCACAAATCACTCCGTGTTCTGCAGTGTGTTATTACTGAATCTATAAATAAGGGAATAAATCATTGGTTTCTGACTGGCAAAGAATATGCCACCACATATGAAAATACATCAATTTTTAATTCATTTCTGAAGGTGACCCAGAAGCAAACGATCACTATGCAAGTAAAAGAGAAATACACATACAATACAGTTCCCTGATGAAGAATTACGTTTTAAGAGCATCTGCAGGATTTATGATTTCATACTTATAATTTGCATGTGCTCCATATTTGTTTGGGATTTAATATGCTGTAATTTCATAGCCGTGTAAATAAATTCAGTGGGAACTGCTGCCATCTCCTGGTCGATAGTTAAATTAAATACCGGGCTCGAAAATGCAAGCTAGTATTGCAGGTATTGATCTTCAGGGTCTTCGTTGCTGAAGCTAAGCTTAAAATTCCTAAACACTTCACCTTGCAATATAGAACCCTAGATATTTTGCAGGGTGGCATTTTTGGTAAGATTTGGGTTTGACATGAAAGAATGTCTCTGTTTAGTTATTATTATTTAATAGGAAACTTCAATAGAAATATTTGGGCAGGTACCTTCCCTGTAAATATGTGTGCTTGTGGATTTTGAAATGTTATCTTTTATTTGTAAAAAAAATTAATTTGAAATTGCAAAGCTGAAGGCCATCTAATGTCTTGTATGACTTTTCCCAAGGAGAGTTTACCATCTTCAGTAATTTTTTTTCCTTCTTCCCCAGCCAATAAATTTATTCCCTTTTTTTTCCTTTCTCTCAACAATTGTGCTGAAAGAAAAGTTAGCATGGTAGGATCTGTCGAGTTGGAGTATGATCTTTTTGAGCTTCCTTGTTAATCTGTTCATGTTCCTTTTTTTTAAATAAATTGACTTTTGGCCTCAAAGTGAATTTCACCACTGTGAATGGATGTCACAAAAAGCTGTTTCTTAGCTGTGTGCTTTCAAGGGTGCCTGAAACATGCTAAAACTCGGAAGATTTTGAATGAAACAGGTAACTGTAGTTTTTTCCTCAAAGACTGCAGTGGTACAACACTATGTAAAATTAAGACATTCTCCCTCTTTTTGTCTTTTCAGCAGATTTATCTCATTTTGAATACAGAATGTGGAAACACCTCATAAAATAATTAAGTCACAGTTCCAACACTAATTTTTTTTTTTTACACGTATCCTCTTTTAAGCTGTGCTCTAAGATGGTGGATGTGTGCAGGGTCTCAGTACTAGCACTGCTCTCAGCCTTCAATTTCTTGTTTCTGTGAACTTTAACAAGTTAATTTTTCACACTTATTGTTGCAGTGTTATTTAGCATCTTTCTGTGTAGCATAGTTAGGTGGACAAATTTTTAATGTTAAAGGGTTTATTGGCTCATGCACGAAATGAGAGAAGAAAACTTTGAAATTTTGTCTTTCAAATTCAAATTTTTGCTTTCAAATTCAGGAGTCACAGAGCTACATTCTGTTGATAGGTCTGTATAAAAAAAAAGATTATATATTTGGTTCTGTCTGGTCACTCTGAAGCACCTGAAAGCGTCTGTGCACAGAGAGAAGTAACCAAAGGAAATGCAAATCCCTTGTAATGCTTAGTTGCTTTTCTAGATGCTGATGCAAAAACACACAATGTTTTTGTGATTCTGTCTCATCCAAAAGATGAACTGGGCAGACAGCCACTAACTTCATTGTTTTATCTTTTTACATTTATTTATCTGACTGGAAAAATAGCCGATAATATGAATAATAGGGAGAAAAGAAAAAGTAAACTGATCCAAAGAAGGGAGTAGAAAAAGGAAAGATGGTAAAAATCTATTCCATGTGAACCTGATTAAATGCAGAACTGAACTTAATCTCATTGAGGGTTTCTGTGCCTTGGATTCAATATAATTATATTGTTGCCACAGACAGAAGACCATATCATTTTAAAACTCATCTGTGTTTGAGTAGTAGAAGCAAAATAAAAAGGTTAAAAGTGTAGTCTATAGAGTGAATTAGGACAGAGTGGCTTTGTGGTGTTTTGACCTTAACCTCACTAAAAAAATATGAATTATTTCTGTGGTGACAGGAGAGGATTTGAGGGAAAACTAAAGCAGACTATAATAGGAATTTTCCATAAACACAGATCTGTCTTTCTCCAGACAAGTTAAGACAAATCAGTGTGTTGCTCAATAAATGCATAATTTATGAGGATATTGATGTAAACAGCTTAAGGAAAAACATGAAAAATTAGTATTGTCTCAGAGCTTAGATGATCAGCACCAATGCCAACCTGACTATCTCAGCTTGTGTGAGTTTTTTGTCTCTTAATGCAGCATTAATTAGACTTGATGATCTTAGAGGTCTTTTCTAACCTCAGTGATTCTGTGATTCTACAACCTTTTCCTTGGAGAGGTGTTTTGATCACTTAAAGACACTAAAGATTTCATTGTGTTTTTGTCAGGATCAAGATGATGGCAGCAAGGTCAACTGTGGAAAAAAAAAAAGAAATTAATGTAGTCTAAGTTCTGTAGTGTCATTTAGTTGTGAATCAGAGTTTACTCTTTCACCATCTTTTTGTAGTGCTGCATTACTGCCAAATGCAGCTTTTATTTCTTTCTTTTTTCTTCTGCAAAGGTTGATTGTGTTTCCTTGCTCCTGAGGTAGTTTATTCTGGCATACAACATGCTTTGTGAAGGTCTCAACATCCTCTCCATTCCCAACCTTTTAGGAAAGTCAGTCTGCCAGAGTGCCCTGCTGAGGTTGGAGTGCAAGGCAACCCTAATAAGAGGTGCTGTGGCAGGACACTTGCAATGGGGCATCCTGCCCAGGCCAGCACATCTGGCACAGAAAAAAATCATTTGACTGAGACAAAATCAGGCTCAGAAGCAGCAGATTGGCATCAGTGTGAGGCTGGAGTGGAACAAGTGGCCTCAGGTTGGGGCCCTGGTGTGGTGCTGCTGTGCCACGCTGCCACTACCCTGCTCCAAACTGGATGGCCCACCCCTGCACTGCAGGTTTGGGTCTGATTCCTGGGACCCAACGACCTCCTGACACCATAAAGCAAGGAGGGGAGTTGCTGACCCCAACTGATTGATTATATATAGCGGAATACAGCATTTTACATAGTGGAATCACTTGTGGCTGTTGTGATGCTGCAGTGTCTTTGCCTGAATACGTAACCTTTGAATTTAATGTTGTAACAAAACTTTTAATTATTTCCTTTAGATAAAGATTTTAATTACACACATCCAAACATGAGTTCTTGGCACTGTTGGGTATCTTAAAGAATCTTTTCTGACACAAAACTTGCTTTTCTCCAAAGAACTGCCACTGCACTGGAATGTGCAGCAGGTGAAGGAAATAATTATTTAATCAAATATAAAGCTAAAGCTTCTGGTGCCCAAACCCCCCAAACAATCTGTACTTGAGAAGCTAATTGTATTTACATTCTACAAACAGATCAGATTTGTTAGAAATGAAATTATCAAAAAAGCTTAGAGGTAAGTGGGTAAATTGTTTCATTCCACTGGAGAGAAATACTGTAAACTTCAAGGAATTTCAGATATTTGTGACAAGTCTGACTTTAGCCCATGGTTTTTAATGCTCTTTTCAGTAACACTTGAAGACATCTTGTATGATTGGAGTCTTGCATTTGCACGCCCTGTGGTGGTATGCATAATTGACTAATGATGTCTGTAATTTGCCGGTGTGATTAATTCATTTGAAGCTATAAATATTCTATATTAAATTATGCAGAAAGTTAGTGAGTTTTTAACTGATTTATTGAAATGAAAAATAATTTCTGTGTTTCTTTTTTGTACACTAACCAAACAAAGAAATGGAATAAAACAAATAGTATTTTAGTGACAAAAAATTATAGCAATATTAAATAGAAGTACACAGTTTTCCTACAATGTGAATAGAAGGAGGAAGTTTGCTTTCACTGATAATTTTTTTTTAAATTTATTCTATTAGTATTTTTACAAAATCATCCCTTCAGCTTATGTTTAAGTCTTCGGGGAGCCCAGAAGGGAACAAGACTTGTGGAATTTGTGTTGGATGTTTTCATGAATTCTGTATAAAACTTTGTCTTTTCTCTTTCATGAAATCAAATGTTTTCTCTTTCTCAGAATAAAAGAGAAAAAACCCTGGAAAATATTACTGAAACGCTCAGAATTTTTGAAAGAAAAATTTCCATTGTTTACATAGTGGATGAATGCATTTTATTCTTTTCTGGTTTTATTTTGAGCTTTCAAAAGCAGCCTGCTGGCATGTAGAGGCAAAAGTTTAGTAGAATGACGTTATTTTACCTATCTGCAGTGACTGTAGGACACACACTGCCTCATCTAGAAGAACCTAAAAATATTCTGGACAACTCTAGGGGGAGGAGTGAAAAAGAAAGTAATTATTTATATGTCTCTCTTTGTTCTTTAAACAAATAAACAGTTGAGAAGACAAAACCTGTTGTGACAGCTTTGAAGAGATGCAGAGATTAATGAACTAATCTCAGGAAGGAAAATGTGGCCTGATTAAATCTTAAATATTTTCCTGTTGTTCCTCACTGTGTCTTCAATCACACAGTGCATCATCCTTGAAGTGCATTAAGACAGGGCCATTGATACTTGTGCTGGATTTTCTCTAGGAAATTTTAGAGTGTTGCTAATAAAGTAAATTGAGTGAGAATTATTAGTAGTTTATATCACTAGCATTGTTTCCGTGCATAGGTATATGCAGAGCGTGGTCAGGACTCAAGATTATTCTCTTGTGGTTCAGTTCCTCCTAAAAAAAACTCTTTTGAGACATCCATGGTGTTAGAGTGAGTTACCAATAAGAGTGAGATTTTGCACTCAATGCTACAGCCTAATCTTTTGTTAGCTAGAGCTGTATTCTAATACTCGATATCTACTGCTTTGAGTCTCCTGAGGGACAAAAGGATGTGAAAGCAGTACTGAAGATGAGAATACTGATGTTTTGAGTGGCAGTTCCCAGGGACCCTGTGTGTCTGTCATGAGAAAAAATCACCTTGCCCAGGGCCTTGGAAAGGTTGCAGTGACCAAACCCTAAAGATCCTGGGGCTGATTCCCAACAGGATGCACTGTGTGAGTGCTGAGGACTTCAGACCAGCACCTGGAGAACTAGGAAATAGTCTTTGGATAAGGCTAGCAATAAAATCAGGAGTAAGCAGATAAGCTACTTCTGATATCTGAAAGGAAAAGAAGTCAAGAGCTGCAATAATATAGGTGTGGGCTCTCTTCCATGTGCTTGTAGCTTCCACATTTCAAACAAAAAAAAGTGGTCTTGAAGACGTCTTTCGACAAAGTGAACCATTCTGGGGAGAGGCAGTAAGGAGAGTTAATGTGTTGCTGGAGTTACTACAGATTTATGTGGGAATTACACGTATTATGGCTGGATATTGAAGGATAATTCAGCCGTGGGAGTTTTCTGTCCATGTACTTAAGAGGCTATATTTGAACATGCAATTTATAGAAGGATTAGCTAATCTTTGAAAATACAAACTGGAAAAATTGCAGTCTGAACTATATCAAAGCCCATGATGTTTGCCATAAAGCTTTCAGGTTAAGCCCATGTCCTATGGAACATGTTAAATGAATGGCACTATTAGGAGCTACAAAAGTATGACATTAGAAATATTACAGCACTAATTGGCACTACTTTTACAGACCTTAATATTGCCACTTTAGGTTCTCATTGTTCGCTTGCATTGCAAATCTCTTGATGAATAGCTTTTTGTACTGGATTGTCAGATTCAGCTTTGACAATTCATTTAATTTACTGGGCTGGTTATTCAGATAGGTTAACTCCACTCTGAAAGGGTCATCCTGAGAGTGTCTGCAGCAGAAAACAAAGTAATCCCCTTCATCTTTGGTGAAACAAGTCAGAAGATTGTTCACATCTATGGATGCTTAATCAGGAAAAACATGCAGACTGTAGGATCCAGATCATATGTGTTGTCCATTAAATATAGGAATAACCTATTTAATATAAAAGTAGCCATAATTACACAGTAAACTAAAAAGTAAATTGAAAGTGAATTCAAGTATGTAGTCATAAAAAATTGGAAATCCTAATTGAAATCTTGTTTAATAGACCAGATACTTCATTAGCTAGCATAAAATTCATACTGTGTTCCTGACTATATAACCCAATAAAAGATCATGAAACTAAATCAGTAATCTGTCATTCATTGAATGAAAATTCTATATAGTGTGAACCCATCATAAACCAAAGCAAGAAAAATGCTCTGAATGTCAAATCAGCCTGGAAATCAAATGGAAAATCTAATTATACTTTTTTTTTTTTTTTTTAATCGTGACAGCATAACAGCTTTAACTACAGTAAAATTGCTCTCCTTCCTGAAGTGTGACTTTTAGCAGATACAGAACATAAAAGTGGACAGGATACTCCAGTGTATTGGGAAATGGCTGAGAAGATGCTGATTCTGTGGGTCCTTATGAGGTCACAACAGGATGCTGCATCAGCCCCCTAGAGTGCTTGCCCTGTGCTTGCAGGGGAAAGTATCTCCTCTTGCCATGCTCATCCTCCTCCTGACTGCAGAAATGGGTTCAGCCCCTGTGACATTATCAGAACTGCAGGTTTAGTTTATTGTGCTCATTAAATCTGCAGGGATGGAGCACAGGGCTGCCAAGTTTATCCTCAGACAGCCCTGATTGCAAGGGACATTTGTACTGTTGTTTCTTATTTTTTTCCTCTTCTTTTCAGCACGTTTCTATTTTTCCTGTTGTTGTCCTTCCCCCAGTTAACCTATCCATAATTACTTTTCTACCCCTGATGCCAGTTTTAGTAAATCCTTACCCAAATTTGGTGTTTCTGACACACTTACCCAGGTAACTTTAGCTCTGTGGTATCACTGAAATGGTGACCTGGGTACTATTGACTGTGGAGAACAACTTTCAAATGCTCCCCACTGTTCCCACTTGGATTTTCTGTGCAGTTTTTCTTATGTAAGAATCCAATAACCATCTACAAAGGTCAGAAGCCATCCTGTTGCTGTCTGAGAGGATGAGGACCAGACATCTGAAGGGCAAGTTCTACTTAGGGAAAGAAGATGGAAAAGCCCAAAATATCAGTATTGCCCATCACAGATTCCGTTCTTGAAAGGTGACAAGCCCTGCAGCCGTGGAATCTGACAGGGGCCTTCAGGCAGTTCCCTATTTTTATTTCATCTGCAGTGCCAGGAGCTGCACTGGTAGGTTTATGCTAGACTTCAATTTCCAGAGATGTCTTTGACTTCAGGAACTGAGTTTCATCTGTCAAAACCTAGACACTGAGGTTCTTGAGAAACTCTCTGTGGGAAATGAATGCCCCAGTGAATTGACTGTGGGGTCATCTCAGTAAAACCATGTAGTGATGCTGTCCATACTACATCCCTGCCACTGTTGTCTTCCTCCCTGGAATATTCTTCCTCTTTGGCACTCATTTTAGTGTAGCTTGTTGCTTTAGAAGGGTCTCCTGAATCCCATTTTGAACAGTCACATCTGCTTCTGAAATTTACTCCAAAGGGAAAATGAAATTAGACCTAATAAATACTTAAAAGAAAACCTCATGCATGTGGAAGGTTTTAAACCTAAATTCATAGTATAGTGAATAACTATTAATTTCACAGTGAAACTGGAGTTCATCACAAAATAAACATAAGACTAGGCTCATGTATTCTGCATCTTGGAAGCAATGCACTGAATGCTTTTGGTGCCTTTTAAATGTGTTGCCTTTAGGGTGCATCTTTTAAGCACTGAGCAGCTTGCTTCCTACTTTTTAGGCATAGGTAACAGGTATGTAGGGAAGAATTTAAATTTTGGTTGATGATCTTCAATTTGTAAACTATTTCCAAGGGGTCTTTTATGAAGCCTGAAAATGAATATTGGTACCCAGAACTGCTGTGAGTTCAGGAGGATTACAGAACCAGGTCATGACTAAAAATTATCATACATCATTAAGAACAGAAAGAACATTAAGAATCATTTGGTGGTAATGTGTCTTCAGAGGTACTGGGAAGTTCACTGAATTCATCTTGCTTCTGTTAACTTCTTCAATTCAGTATGGAAAACTTGGAAGACGTTTTATTTTTTGAAGTCATCATCCTGTCTGTTGTGGTTGGACCTTATATATGTACATTCACCTATGTAAATGTGCAGCTTTAAGAGTATGTCTGCTAGAAATGTGAAAATTAGCAGAAGACTGTGCAACAATATGCCAATCGTGTGGTCAATGCATATGAAACAATATTCTAAGACTAAGCAGATTAGAAAATGCTACTTCATTTTTTTTGAGGTGTAGAGAAATTTCATCAGGTCTGTGCAGAGGTGTTATGGTAACTTTTGCTATTGTCTTCTTATGCATTTGTGTTAAGATAATTTTGCTAAACGATTCAGAAAAAATTTGGTGTATCAAAAAAATTAAAAGAAATTTCTTCCTGGACATTTGTCATAAAACCACCACCACTCCCTTCTAACCCCCTTAGAGAGGTGGGGGGGATGCAGATCCTGTGGATAAATATTAGATAAGAATTATAAAAAATGTCAGGCATAATAGAAGAGGATTTCTTTCTCTGGAACAATTTGTCTGTGCTAAAAATCAGAATCTCTGAGGACATAATTTTGTGTTGCTGCTAAAAGCATGTTATCCACCACAACAAATTACCAGATAAAACACCTGTATAAAACAAAGATACTGAAATGTGAATCCAGATGCCATAAGGATTTCTCTGCAAAAAGTCTGATCGTTAGAAACAAACATACACTTCACAATGGTCACTGGTGCTTTATCTTCACTAAAGATTTGTTTTTAATTACTATTTAATTTGAGTGCAAAAAGATAAGCTAGTTCTTGATTCCGCTAAGGAATCTGTGAAGGTCAATTCCATTTATTTATGGAATAATAAATAATTGTTGATATGGTATAGTGCAGTGCTATATATATGAATAGGGGTAGTTTCTTTAGACTCTATAAAGTGGCCCAAATCCACAAAATTGGGTTTTTTCCCACCTATTTATTATAGCGCTTACAAAATATAACATTAATTTAAAGAAGCAAAATTAAAAGTGAGGAAATGCATGCAGAAGACAGACATTTTTCTTTAATTTGAGGTAAAGGTCCCAACAGAGTAAAGGGCCAGGAGAGAAATGTAGGAGTTTAAGTAGCCTCAAGGGTCTAAGTGCTTCTAATGTTTCATGTAGTGAAGTCAGGGAATTGAGAATTAATTCAAACTGAATATGGCAAAGCATGGAAATATTAGAATCTAACCTTACCCTTTACTAATGTTTTATGGTAATTTTACAGCTTGATGTCTCTGATCTTAGATGAGATGGATTTAAGAAAAATACAGCCCAGTTTTTAAAACTGATCCCTCATGGTCTGTCTTTTTACTACACGTATTTTCCTACTGAAATGGCCTTTAGGCATTATAGAAGTGCAAATAATTAATAACTAGCATTACTAAAATATGAGGCAAAGAAGTATCTGTCATACAGTTAATTTTTTGCAAACTATAATTACAAGATTTTAACACTGATTGTAATTACTTGAACATATGGTGAGAAATAGGTAATGAAAGTGTTTTTAATTGTGGTATAATGAGTTTCTGGATGTTCCATACTATTTCCACTGGGATACCAAAAATTTAAGAAGTGAGAAGAAAGAGAGAAAAGGAAAAAAAAAAAAGAAAAAAACCCCAACAAAAAAAACCCCAACTGTCTGGCTTGGAGTTAGCATGGTATCTTTGAAATGAAAGAAAATAGAATTTAAGAATAGTTTGTAGGGTTTTTTTAAAAGAATCTTTAGGTCATCTTTAGGTAAGGTTGTTATTGTATAGGTTGGGTGTGTTCGGAGAACTTGGAAATCTGTTTTTCTTAACATTTTTCAAGGAAAGTTATATAAGGTAGTAGAATGCCTTCTATTCGCAATATCCATAAATACAGAGACTTTCTTCTCTTGTGTTTAGTTATGCAGAGGAATTTTGCTGTCATTATACCTCTGACTGACCCTTCATACCTGACTTTTCCCCCGTTTTTACACATTTTTGCACTGCCTAAGCCCGTAACTATCCCAGTGATTATTCTCCAAAACCTAGTTACACTCTGCTGTGCTCAGCAAAGCCCTGCCTACTGTGGGAAATCAGAAATAATTACTTGTGGTGTTATTGAAGGGCTTTGATGGTATGGGGCTCACGGTTGGTACTGTGAAATGTCCAACATACAGGACAGAATAAGATCTTATGCCGCAGTGTAGCTTTAAAATTTTCTTTTACTTCATTTGGAAGAAATGGCAGGTTTGGGGTTTATTTTTTAGCCAAAATATGAAGGTGTGTACAGGATTAATAGCCTGATGCGTGTTTCTTCCCAAACTCTAAAAATGTTGTAGTTACACATATCCCAACCTTGTGGTTGAAGTTGTCTTTATTTTGCTTCTTCTGTCTGAACTATGCAAAGAACCAGTGATTGTTGTAGGCTGTGCTGCTCCTCAGTTCCTTCCTGAATCTACCTTGGCTCCTGTACCCAGGCAGTGCCTGCACCCTGCAGTGCAGTAGCCAAAATCATTTGGTTCTAGGTGCAATGTTTTTATGCTACTCTACCAACGTATTCCATCATTTTCTGTAACTACTTTGCTAGAGATGGAAAGGTTTTTTTTTTTCTTTCCCTAACTGACTTAACTAGAAATAATGTTTCTTTAAAAATAAGATTTTTTAGAGCAGAAAAGTAAATGGCTTTTGCTTTTAGTGTATGTCCATAACAAGCTCTTTACATTTCAAAATGGTTGTCAACATTTCACTGCCATGCTTGTCACAGCCTCTCTAAAGCTGTTAGAGTCAGGGAGTGATTTTTCTGCCAGAGGAGCCTGGCAGTGATTACAAGCCTAGTGATACTTCTGCTGTGCAGAAAATTATTACTGATGGTGATAAGGATAAGCCTGATGAAGGAAAAGATATTGGGCTGAGTAATGTTAGGGGGAGGAGGGGATGGTTGTGTTTTAGCCCCTGGACATGTCTAGCAAGAAAGTAAAACCTTTTTGTAGCACACCTGGTACTAGAGTGCTCAGTGTTAATCTTCTCCTGTTTTTTCCCCACTATTTTAATTTTTTTTCCAAGCAGTCTATTAAAATTTCTATAGTATGTTGATGGTATCAGAAGAGAAATATCAAACTTGTTTAAGAAGAGGGAATTTCTCAAAGACCATGATTGATAGTCTTAATATAATGGGAGGGTAAATATTTAGGATTAAAAATTCCTAGTGGTTTCCCCCCCCTAGCCCACTGATAACTTTTCTGTGTACTCATTTTAGTAAAATGCTTGTTTTTAATTCCATTTGGACCTCTTGGTTCCTCCTCTATGATTATCTGTCATGCAGCCATCTTCTCAAGTGGTAGCTTTATATTGATCTCTGTTTTCAGCAAACTAAGCTCTAAGATTTCTATAGATCAGATCTGCTACACACATGGGGGTTATGGCTATAAGCAGCAGGAAATCAAAACCAACAGTTGTTGGGAGGCCCAAGTGTTTGGCTTCAAAGGAGCGACTTGAAAGTAGCTATTGGTGTGCATTTAATTGTTGGCAATAGAATTCACCCAGTGCAGCAGCTCCTGAATGTACTGCTGAGTGCCGTAGGAGCTTGCAGTGTTTTGGTGAGGCATTTGTGGTTTTCACTCCTGTGTACCATAAAAGCCTTGATTATGCTGCAGGTAAAAGCACCAGATTCAGACCTATTGTTTTTCCCTGCCCTCCCTGGAATGAATTAAGTAAAATGTGGAGGGAACTTAGCTGGATGCTCTTTAGTTGTATATATCTGGGATATCTCTGCCTTTTAATGTCAGGCCTTGAAGATGGCTAAAATGTGGAAAAGTCATTCTTAAATTTTAAGAAGGAGGAGCAAGAAGGAAAAAAAAAACCAACAACAAAAAACCAACTTAGCTTGCCAGAATGGAATTTGCTGTTAGTATGCAGGCACCAAGATACATCTTTATTTGCAAAAAAAATATGGTTTAATTATAGTTTGAGAAGTGGCATTAGATTTGGTGACTTTATTAAGTGTCAGGATGATCCATGGCATGATTTTGGTCTAGCCTCATCCCTGGAGGTGTTCAAGGTGAGGCTGAATGCAGCTCTGGGTAACCAGGTCTAGTGGGAGGTGTCCCTGTCCTTGGCACAGTGGGGTTGGAACGAGATGAGCTTTAAAGTCGTCTACAAACAAAACCAAACCATTGGAGGCTTTTCCAGAGATACCTGAGCATTTCTGGGGGGTGGCAGAGCCTGGAAGCCAGCACGGCTGGTGCTCCTGTGCCTGGGGGTCAGGGACCTCAGTGCAGTGGCCATGAGAGATGCTGCAGGGGCTGCAGAGCATGGATGTGGGTGTGGCCCAAATCCATTTTGTTTTGAGCCTTTAGGGACTTCTGTTTGGGATGCCATGTGGTAGCCCTGAGTGTCTGCAAACAGAAGTCATGGTAAGAGTCAGGAGCAGCACAACCTTTTTTAGGTTTTCAAAATGATCTTTCCTGCAGAGCAGTAATCCTTTTAGTACCGGAGGTGAAGGAAGCTTGCTCTGTGTGGATACACCATAAATGCAATATATGTGAATTTATTGGTAACCTCTCTGTGTTGAGCACAACGTCCCTGAAGTCTGTGGGGAGGTGACATCTATGTTTTTAACTAATTTCCTTACGTGTGTGTTCCTCCATGCCTAGCAAAATTTCAACCAATCCTGGAAACAAAAGGCAGTTACAGTAAGAGGAAATAAAAAATACCCTAAGATACATTAATAGTAACCTCTTGGACCATGTACTTACGCTTACCTACATACTATTTAAAAATCTACTGAGCTGTGCCATAAGCGTCGGATTAGGAGGTCATATTCTGATGCAAGGTGAACTGCTGAAGTTTTTGCACCTAAAAATATTTTCTTTTATTTTTTTCCTGTTTATGTCTTTTGTTTAAAAGAAAACAAGACAACATAACAAGAAATCTGAAGCAGAGGCATGTCCAGGAGCAGCAGTGTTGGGGTGCATTATGTCATGTGTGCTGTGCCATGGGCTCCTTCCATCCTGTGCCACCTCTCACTACCTGTGCTTGCTTTGGATGTGCCCATCACCCCCCAAATGGCACAAGCCAAGAATAAACACTGACCTTTAATGCAGCTTCTGCTCCTTCCACTCTGTCCTCTTTGACCCTGAATAAACCATTTCAGTTCACTGAGTGAGCAGAAAGCAAACCTGAACTTACAGCTTTGTGTCAGCAGCTTGGCTTAGCAGACTCAAAGAGCTCCTGACAGATAAGTGCCAGGGACAGAAAGGATCACAGTAGCAGCTGGGAGCCTGCCTGTGGCTGCCAAGGAATCACAGCCTGGAAAAAGGCAGTTGTGCCTTCCTCTCCCTGTCTATTAGCAGATCTGGGTCTCCACACTGCGTGGTAGAACTTTTTTAGTTACTTGTGGTGCATTTCTCAGTCCCATCTCTGTATGAACAGCAGGGAAAACCCATCCCTGCATCTCCAAATGAGAATTTGAGACTAGTCAGTCTCAAACTTGGTAGACAAGAACAATACGTTTTTAGTTGATAGAGAAGTATGTATGTACTAGACTGCTTTCCTGAAAACATAGCTGGTGGGTGGGAGACTGAGTTTTTTAAAAATAAGCTCATTCTGCATCTCTCACAGTGATAAAGCAGCATGATTGATGTGAAATAAATAAAGGTCTACTTAGGATTGCATCCTTTGGAGATAATAGATAAATCTCTCTCAGCCCCATGATACTATTTCAATTCTCTAGTAAATATTTTCAATTTCAAAATGAGCTTCAGGGGAATCTCTTGCAGCTACAGTCTCTTGGCTGCTCTAAGGATCCAATCAACTAGATACAATGTCTTATTAAAAACTGATCTACAAACTTGTTCTTCCAGGAAGAGAGGGAGAATGTTTTTAAAGAGACAAAAATCAGATATTGATGAAAAGTCTGTTTTATTGCCTTTTGATGTTTCTATGCCATTACTGCATTTGTGACTAGTTAAGGAAAATAAATAAGTAGCCACTTAACTCATAGTCATTGCTCTGGTCTTGATACCATTTGTGTGTGTAGGGGACAGGGCAGGTATCACAAGTCATTCAGGAGAAAAGTTATTGAAAAACCCACCTGCAAAATTGGAGTGACTAAATCTGTTTGTTGTTTAACAGTCAGTAATTAAGTATATGCTACTGTGCTTCTTTAATATCACATACATATCTGACAAGATATCTTGTTAGTAAGTCTTCATTCAAGTTTTCCTTTGTGATAAATATTATTTTAGAGGAAGCTCAACTGCATATTTTGTGCAGCACCTGACCTTGCTCCAGTTTGATAAAATATATTTGAGCAGGAAAATTGGTGCAGGTCTTAAAAATTTAAGTACCAGTGGGAAAACTTGGATTTTAGTTGGCATTTAAAAAAATACAAAGCAAGTTCTAATATATTTAGAGATGTTTCTCTTTATCAGGTGCAGACTGTTGTAGTGTAGTGTATACTATATCACAGTGATAGTATTGCATAGTATAATACAACAGAGGAAGACAAATTTTGGGGATTTTGGGGATAACAAATGAAACTCAGATTTGATTATCTCTGATTTCATTAGGTTTTATTTGGTGCTAAGGAAATACTCCTATGAATGCTAATGTATACTAAAAAGTTACTAGCCTTGAAATTCCTCTATCTTGCCTTTTTGTCGACATGACCAGTTACAAAAGGGAGCGTTCAGCTGAAGGATGTTCACAGAAACAGAAAGTTCTTGACTACTGTTCCATGAAGAAGGTCTGCGGGTGGAAGACGTGCTAAAACTCGTCTTCCTTGCCCTTGCGAGTTGTCAGCAGGCAGCTGATTCATGGGCTAGAGACAGCCACACCAGGAATGCTGAAAGGGACAGCTCAGCAGCCCCCAGCCTCTTGGGTTGGATCTGGATCTGCACCTCTTGTGCTGCAGTGCAGATTTCGGAGTCTGAGGCACTGGCGAGTGGGAGCTGGCAGCAGCTCCAGGCTTTGCACCCTGGGCTGTGTGGGCAAGGCGAGCAGCGTGCTCCCTTCCCCTGGCTTGTGCTGTGGGGGCAGCAACCTCTTGCAGAAGGGTGGCAAAAAAAAGAGACAGCTGAAGGCGATAATGTCTTTCACTAGCACAGCTAAATTTGTGAGGTGTCGTCGCTCAGCACCCTCATTGCCAAGTACACTGTGTGTTCCGCCATGCCTGTGGAACAGCAGATCCCTTTTTTTGGGAACAACAGGCTCCACGGGCACAGCCCAACAGCAGACAGGGGCTTGGAGGATGTTTGCCACCCTGGGTACCCCAAAATGTTGCTGCATTCCATAGCTGTCTGTGCCCCAAGTTGTTGCTCTCTCCTTAAGAGCCTGTGGCCAGAAAATGGAACCAGGGTCAGAGTGAGTGTAATTCTAGCCTTTGACTGAATTACTCAGCTTTCTCCACCATTTCTCCCTTTATTCCCAGATAGTTTGTAATATTTAACAATTTTTTATTTAATAATTTTTTTTCCAGTTGCTATTTCAGGTGGTTTGGTTGCTTTTTTTTTTTTTTTTTTTTTGTAAATGTCTTTTTTTCACTCATCACTACTTGCATTTGCATTTTTCCTTATTGGTGGAAAGGGATTGGTTAAACTGAAGGGTAAGGTAACTCATCTTAAAGTATCCCCCTTAAACTGTGTTAAACCAAGGTCTTTGCTTTCATAATTTAGTACTTCAAATAAAAAGGAATACACTTTCTACTGCTCTGTGAAATACTATTTGTGGTGTTCTTCTGTCTTATGAAGTCAGTTCTAACTTAACTTGAAAATCATTTTGCTTATTTTTATTGCATTTTTCATGTTACAAGTAAACTTGCAGAAGATGGAGGCTCATTCTCACGGGGTTTAGATTTCCTTGTTCCAGGGAGAACAATTGCTTCTTTACGTTTAAGTGTTTGATGTCGGGATGCTGGGACAAAGACATCCAAGAAGGTGGTGTTTTGGGGAAACTGAGTAACTTTGGAAACTAAAAATTAGTAATATTAATCAGGTCCTTACAAATAAAAGTAATAGCACGTGATTCTGAAATTGTATTTACAGGCATTACTCAAACCTAAGTTGATATTAACTAAGTTGAAATCTTTTGATTGCCCAAAAAGCCCATGCTATTTCAGTCTCTCTGAATGTAAAAATGTATTTGAAGGTAATATTTCAGACCCGACAGACTGAGGCAGAGTGGTGCATGCTGTTCCATGAGATAAGTGTTGTTTCAGCCTTGGTGAAGGAAAAATGAGTTGTCATTTGAGGTACAGGGTTACTCCCCTCTGAATCATCCCAGAGTGGCTTGGTGCAAGATTCCTTCCTGTTGAAAAGCTTGTCATGCAAGACAGAAGAAGTTTTTTTAAAGTTTGAAGAATTTGTAAGGATTTCTAGGGGCAAACTCAGTTTTAAATTTAGGGATAGTGAAACTTCATTAAGTTTGCCAAGCATTTGGCATTTGGAAATTTTTCAAGTAAATAAAAAGAATATATCTGAAGTTTTAAAATGTTTTAGCTTGATTTTGACGTATTCTGTTTAGTCCCATCTTGAATTACACTTCAAAATGCAGTCTCAGAAAGTGAATAATGCTTTTAAATACCTTGTATTCAGTGAGTTTTCTGTCTTCAGGAGTTCACAAACCCTTTTGTTTTCTAAGATACATATTTTAATGTCTAAATTTTATTCCTAATTATCTGTTGATTCAAAATTTAACGTGAAGCTCGATGAAGGCACCATACTATGTTTTACTGTCTGTCACTTAACATGACTCTTGTTTGAAATCAAATTGGAAATAATTCTTCAGGCAACTGTGTCACAGAAATGGGGCTTGGATTGTTTTGATTCCAACAGCTGTGCATCAGGAAGCAATGGAAACAGCCTCTCTTGGTGTTTGTTTAAACAGGTGGATTTGTGTGGATGGCAGGCAACTGTTGTGCTTTCCTGGACTTGAGGCCTCAGGTGAAATATCTGTTTTGTGCGGTGGTGCGTGTCTCCTTATGCCAGGCTAGCCCCTTACACGCCCCCACGGGATCTTGGTGGGATCTTTTTAGCCAGCCTCGTCCTGCCGCTTAGCTACGGCGAAGGGAATGAGAGACAAGACTCTCGGAGGTTTGACTGGGGGTCAGGCTTTATTGAGGGGGATCCTCGCCTTTAGCCCAGAGCATCGGAGAGACCCTGAGCCTCCGACGACAGGGGGTTTTAACCAAGGGGTGGACTCTTGGGGTGGGTACATACATAACCAATGGAGAGAGAGAGGAGGGGAGTCATTAACATAACTGACGACAACATAGAATTATCACCAAAGAGAGGGAGGGGAGAGCCCTCCAGCCAGCCAGTCACCTGGAAGCTCCTATCGAAGCTTCCAGACCTGGGGGACAGGCCCTTGGTGACAGGCAGGGAGGGGGAATCTCCCTGAGGGATGACAGGCAGTTACACAAGGTGGGAAAGGGTAGGCAATCGGGTGCTGTAACTGGAGAAAACCAGGAGGGGCAGAGGGGGAGGTTGTGACATGAGGGAGACTAAAAATAGAACTGGGGTATAGTGAACAGTGAACTGAAATACATGAAACCAAAGTACATAAAACAACTGTAATACATTAAACTTATAAAGTCTCTTGCACCGCCACAGTTTTGTTACTTAATCTGCTAAAAAACTAATCACCAATACTAGCAATAAAACCCCACCCAAAAACCCTCCCCAAAAAATACCTCGAAGACAACAAAAAACCAACTAAACAAAGCCAGTTTAAAAAGCCACCAAAACGCAACCCTAAATAAACCAAGAATATCAAACGCCTTAAGTACCACTGTTTTCCAGATCAAATGTATCTGGAAAGTGCCTTACAAAATTAAGCAAGTGACTTTAAAAATCAAGACCCGTGTGTGGGAAAAGGGAACAAAAATCACATGAGTGTAAACGTCAATGGAGTACTGGCAGACACAGGTGGTAGCAGAGGCTGAAGAAAAGTGAAGGAGCAGCAGGTAATGGAGGAGAATGCTCTTATCCAGCTTGAGCGCTTCTCAAGGTGACTTTCAGAGACATGGAGAAAAGTTTTGGTTTGCCTTCCGAAACAGACTCCAGGGAAATGATCTGTTGCAAAGTGTTCAGAGGAATTGCTTCTAGTACCGCAGAGATTTGCGTAATGTTGTTCTTGGGTTTGGGGTTATGAATGGTTTGATGCAGGGAAAATCATATGTTCAACCTTGGGCACTTTTCTCCAAGCTAAATCCTCAAGCTATTAAAAAGAAAAAAATGTTTTCTAGGAAAGCACAGCACAATTGATGCAGCCTAGGCACTAGTTTGTTGAGGGAAATTTTGGGGACACAGGCTGCAAACATTGTTTAGCAAACACTTAAACAATAAGCATAATATAAAAATGTAAGACTATTGGGAGAAACCTTGCTGTTAAATGAAGAACATAATTTGATGATTGAAGAGGTCATAAAAGTCTTCAAAGAACACTTTATTGCTCTGATTAATATAATTCATTTAATTAAAAAATAAAATTGTAAACGGTGGAAAAATAACTTGAAAGAGAGACTAACTTTGAAGAGTTCTCCAAAATGTTAGCAGGAATGAAAAAAAAGAATCTAGAGGTTTATATCCTGGCAAATGAGCAATACCAGGTTCAGATTGCAGAAAAAGCTGAAAATAACAGGATGCATGGTAGTCCTGTGCCTGTTTTTCAGAAAAAGAGAAGAATTAATCCAAATTGAGGCCAGAGCACAAGGCACAGCTATTTCTGATATAGCTGCTTCTAAATGTTGCTTTCATTAGTTGTGGAGCTTTGTTTTGTTCTAATTGGTAGATGTGTGAAGATGGATTTAGAGACCTAGCATACAATTAGGAGGAAGACAAACAAACCCCAAATCCAAACAAGCCCAAACACAAAAGCAAAAAAACCCCAAAAAACCTTGCACCAGCAAAAAACCTCACCAAAACACACAAAAACCAGCAACAAAACCCCGTACTTTTGTGTTTTGATGTCCTTTTAAAATTTGTGTTTTTATTTAAGTAAGACTGAATATGAAAAGGTGTGGTCTAAACTGTAGTAGATGTAAAATGGTTTGGGTTTTAACTAAATTTATTCTTGGCACGTGAGCAGTCTCAGCCTGGTGCACAAGAAGAGCTGAGAAGCTGCTGTGTCATTGCCCTTTATGCAGTAGTCTGGAAATGAGCATGCTCACTGGGAATGGGATCTGTCTCCTAAACAGGCAGCTAAAATCATCAGGCTATTTGGGGTTTTTTTTTCTGAATGCTTGTGGTGTCCCTTTGTACTGCAAGTGAATGTTCCAGCAGTCTCTGGAACCCATTTTTCAGGTAACTATACTGAAAATGCACCCTGAATGAATTCATTATTATGGATTAGAAAATTGTTCTTGAATGTCTGATATCCAAGTTTAAATGTACTTTGCCTTCAGTAAAAAGTGGGTAAGTGAACTGACTTTTAAAGCACTGATAAAAGCAGGCTGACATGGGCTATCTTTTCAATACATTAATTTAGGCTTAACCCTGAAAAAAGTCTTGTGTTTAGATTTTGTGTTAGAATCAAAGTCTAAGATAACATCAGCTGAAGAGGGTTTACACTGACCTCAATTTTACCCTCAGAGAGCACAGCATAGTATTTACCCTGCTTTTACTTCACAAAGTAGTTGCTTAGCTCTGCTCCTAGTGTCACTTGTGTTGGGAGTGTGAAAGACATTTAACGATCATTTACCTACAACTGAAGTCCACATTGAAGTGTGCTGACAAATTCCCTGGCTGATGCTGATTGTCAGTGTTACTTTTCCAAAGACCTCAATGTGGCTGCTCCCATATATTCCTGTGAAACTTAATGGTGAATCTGAACCTTTAAACATTGGCATAAAAATCAATAAAAAACCCCTAGAATGTAATACTCAGCGAGAGACTAGACTTGAAAAATTCCTGTATCCAGCCTAGAAATTGAAAATCACCCTTTGTCACTGTAAGTCCAGGTGCAGACAAGGCAGGGCTATAGTGCTTTTGGGTAGAAACTGGTTTAAAAGATATATTAGCTAAAGACACACTAAAAGTGATGAATTACTTCCTGGTGTCATAATTGTAGTGTCCTTTCTGCAGTCATGAGAAACTGAAAAATGGAGTCCTAAACCCACCTGTGCTGCTTCTTGGTGTAACTTAGGAGTTGGCACACATCCACATGTTGGGAGCCTTGTATTATTCTCACATTTAGTAAGTGCATCATTCAGCTGTGCTCTGAAGCACTCTAGGTTCAGTCCACTTGAATATCTAGTCTTTCCACCTGCTAGTCATAATTTAGAAAAGTTTTTAACAGAAAAATCGTTTTGTAATTAATACTTTTACAGCTTGGTGGTGTTTTGATTTTTTGACTCCTTACCTGTAAATCTAGCAATATTTCCAATCCTATCCATTCTATCAAAGGCCACAAGAGTGTCTTAGAACTTCATAATCCAGGCTTTTGGTGCAGAGTTGCAACTGTTCAGAAAAATGATAGAAGTCTAGGAAAAAAATAAAGGTGTTCTTTGGGAGATCCTTTAGTTGATGAACAGCATGCTTCCTGTTATGCCTAGGTAAACAGATGTATTCATTCAGCTGGAATTAGCATCATGCATGAACCATGGGACAATGTTTTGGCAAGAAGGAGGCTTGTCGTGAGATTTCCAATAAAGACTTGAGATGAAAGATTGTGTGATGACTTAATCTTGTTGAACGTAGCACAAAACACTAAGTGTATTAGAGCAGGTATTTAAATGATAACAAATCCTGATGTTAGACTGCCTAGAAAACAGTCTTTTCTTCACTTGCTGCTCTTAGAATGGATTTCTTTCAACTTTGGGGCTATTTGCTATTCTTGTTTGTTGTAGATTAGTTTGTTTTGATATGTACTTTTAATTTTTTGGCCTTGCATTTATTTACAAATATATGCAAAGAAAACCCCCACAAATCTGTATGAAGTAGAAATCTATACTACATAACTATCCTATATAATATATAGTAATGATAAAATTACATGCTTTGTATATTTTATATTGTGTGTTACAAGAATATTCATAATTTAGCGTACAGCTCATAGGTAGTATCATGAATCAAGTATCAGAAATATTCACATCCATTACAGGAAAAAATCTGCATCTCTTTTATTGTTTTCAGGGGTAGTTTTGGAGGGTTTTGTTATAAATGGGCAGGAGACAATGTTTCCTCCTTAATTGCCTTTATTGATTTCAGCTCTTAGGAAGGGGGGGTCTGAAGGGTAGCTTCTGCCCCTCCTGCCTGGACCTACACCACTGAGGAGGAAGTGCAATCCATTCTGCAGCTCTCACCGCTAAGTGGGAGTTCTCCTTCTCACGGGAGTCCCAGAAAACTGTCTTGGCTCGCACCGAGCCCAGGGATGTCACGCTCTCTAAGTACTTTTGGAGTTCCAGTGAGATACAGGAGATTGTCCATATATTCTTCTGGGTGTCGCCAGTTCAGTGCTGTACTTCGCAGATCTAGATTCTGAGTTGGCTTGTTTCCGTTAGGGGTTTTTGATATCGATTTAGTCCCATCATGCACCTGGGCTTTGTAATTTACATACTCGGGCTGGCACTGGCGAGCAGGGGGGGTCAGCGTGGGCAGAGAGTAGGATTCTGAAGGACAAATCCGGAGCAACAGGGCGGAGAAGAGACGGAGTCCTGCTGAGGAAACTAAAAGGGGGGGTATGGGAGTGTCGGGGCGGGGGGAACAGCAGCAGTCTTACCTAATGGGGAAGCGATGGGAAAAGTTAGTAGGATTTTAAGGGCAGAGAGTACAAAAATGAATACAAACAGGTTTTAATAGTATTGTTACAATTTTTAAACTAACTTTGACCTTGACTTTATAACTTTGTAACTGCTTTAATATTTCAGAGTTGTTCAGACTTCATTTCTCACAGGTTTTTTGCTAGTTTGTAAGTGATTTATAAAGTAATATTTACATGGTCATCAATTTAATGGAGAACAGGTGATGGGCAAGGCAGTTTCGGCAAATGGGTGTGACTTCTGCTTGCTGCTTGAAAATTACTTCTTGGTTTCGATAGCAAAGTTATCACTGAGGCAGGAATTAAAGTTAGGATCTTCTAACCTGTTTTCATTAGAATCATGAACTGGTCTGGGTTGGAATGGACCTTAAAGCTCACCTAGTTCCAAAATCCCTGTGCCATGGGCTCAGGTTGCTCAGAGCCCCATCCAGCTGATGCCTTAACCTTTAGCTTTCATGTTTTCAGATTCTGTGCTGCCCAAGGGTGCAGTTCTGAGCCTCACGTTCAGTGTCAGTCAGCTCCCTTCACAGAGTAGGGAGACAAAAAAAAATCCTTTTCCTGATGAAGACCAAAGACAACTTTCAGGCCCAAAAGCCCAAACAACGGTGGACTGAAGGGAGGAACAAGAAGGATGGGACCTCACAACCTGAAGTTGTAATTGGACAATTAAACCCCAATATGGAAATGGACCAAAACTTATAAAAGTGTAAGCCCTCATGACCATCCTGCCATTTTTGTGACCATTTTGGGTCCACCTTGGGTGTAGCCCTGGTCAGGCCCTGTCCTGCCCAAGGTGTATCCTGGAGGCCTTTCAATAAATATCTACTTTAGCTCTGTCTAGTTTCTTTTCCAGGTCAGCCTTCCTAAGGCATCACAACCTGGCCTTGAATACTTCAAGAAATGAGTCCACAACTTCTCTGGGCAACCTCTTCCAGTGCCTCCCCACACACACATCATGCAATTTCCTCCTAGCAGCTGATTTAAACCTACCCTCCTTCAGCTTAAGACCCTTCCCCATTGTCCTGTCACTATATGCACCCTCGTGAAAAGTCCCTCTCGAGTTTTTTTTAGAATTGAATTTAAAAATTAAATTAAAATCTTGAATTTTGTTGACTTAAATACTCAATTTTAGGTGTAGGGGCCTGAAAAAAATTTAGTCTTGTATAACTGAGTGTTAGACATACTGAAAAGCCAACACAAAAGTTTTTGTTTGGGCTAGTATTTGAGGGGTTTGGTAAATGACATATTGGCTTTGTGTATTTGCTCTACGTACACCTGTAGCTGCAAAATGCACTTATATTAGTGGATATGGCTGCACATTTTTTTGGAGAGGTTCATAAAATAGATAATTATAAAACTATGCACATCCCAGCTGCTGCATATTCTCTGGGTACTGTTGGCTGTCCTTGTTCATGTCAAGCAGCTCTGCGTACACACATCATCCCTGTAATTTTCATCACATTAATGAGATTCATTAGCTGTTCGGGGGGAAGAGACATGTCAGGTGTTGCAGAGAAGAAGTAGACTGATTAACTTTGAGGTTTTATTGGAAATGGTGAAGAAGTGTCCTGCAAAATTCCCTGTGAAGATGTGTCTGGTGTGTGTACGCAAAGTAAATACAGGTGGTGGGTGACTAAAGGCAGAACTTCCGCAGCTGGGGACACGCTTTCCTTTTAGATTCCAAATGACACTGCTTAGAGCGGTTCCTGTCCATAAGGATAGCCAAGTGTCAGGGATTTGATACCTATGAATGTGTAAAATTCCCAAAATCTCAATAAAGGAAGTGCTCACATTGGCAACTCTGTGTGGTGGCAGGAGGGGAGAAAGAAAGGAAGAAAGTAGGTTACAGTATTTCATAATGTAATTACGAAAGGTGATTTGAATTTGATTGTCTGCAGGAAATGCTGATAAGGGTGAATCTCTGTGCGCATGGAGATCTGAATGCTGAGGCCAGATCAGGTCTCTGCAGACTTGTGTGGAAAAGCACAGCTATTTCATGACCTCCTTCTCTCTCCCATTAGGCTCTTGCCTTGTAAAAACAGGACAGACCTTGAAATGCATTTTACAAATGCAGAAATGACCGTGTGCTTTTCAGGTATGGCTGAACAACAACAACAAAAAAGTATTTCTGTTCATTCTTTGTGAGAAGAGATTAAAAAAGAAAAAAGCACTTAGAGAATCCCTTTAATTAAAGCAGAGTGAAGGTGTACACATGTACTCCATTCAAATTTTGTTCTCATATAAACAGCATACCAAGATCCTGTTTTGCCTCAATAGCAGGAAGAAGGAAAAAAAGTCATGAAAGGCAAAGAATAAGCTGATGTATGCAAAACAAAAAGTTCTTATTTCTTGCTCTAAACTCTGATTTTAATTATTTGATATAAACTTAATTGCATTTTGTCTGTAGGAGCAGTTTGTGATAAGTTGTGGCTTTTGAGTAGGCTTTTCCTCTTTTTTTATTTTTCTTTTCCTTTTTATTTCCAGTTGTATTTCTGATACGTCAGCAACAACCTGAAGTTGTATAAGACCAAATCACTTCAATATCTTCTGTACAATCACACATACCCTGAGGAATAGCATTGTCAATATCCTCCACTGTTTCAGCCCATGTTTACATCAGCCTCTTTGGACACTTTTGCCTGATCTCAATTGTAAAACAAGTGTCTAGAAATTGGGCTGATAAATTATTTGCTCCCTACTCCAGCCCCCTTCTTTATCTTCCCTATCGATTCTTAACACCTGTAATTCCAGTTTATCTTAATGATAGAAATACCTGGTCTGGCAGCTACTCTAAACTTATATGTTCCTGTGATTTTTATTGGAAAAGGAAGGGGAAGAAGTTAACTTATTGTATCTGAAATTTTGTGTGAGACCTGGGACTCGAAAGTAAAAAATTAAATAAAAAAGAAGGTTTGGGGTTTGTAGGGTTCTTCTTGCTTAGAGAGTGTGTATGCAAAATAGGTGAGGGGCATTAGTAGAAGACAGTGGAGAAACATGTCATTGTTTCTGGATCAGCAGTTTAAACCTGCTCCTGCTAAAAAGCCAGGCTGATACTGGCTCAGAACAGGCACCTATACAGAAAGAAGATATCCTGTGCTAGGCACGTGTTTCTGATAAATTTCATACAAAGAATTTTGTAGCTCTTCCAGGGAAGAGCTCTCTACTTACCAAGGAGAGAAATGTGGTATTTATGGCTGACTTGGAAGCATTTGTAATTCAAGCCTCAGTTTATTCATAGCTGGCTTTATTATGTTGCATTCCTGGGGGATACAGTAAAATCTCAGCCATTTGTAGCCACCTAAGTTACTGAGCTTAACTGTTGAGACCACTCCAATATCATCCTTCCATTGCTCCCTTGGTATTGATCCTAAGATTATGTAGCTTTGATTTTAACCATTTCAGTTCTATACCTGCTGCTTTCCCTTTCATTCCCATTTACCCTGTAGCATATCTTCGGGCTGATTTTCTGATTGCTTGCACAAAATTCCTCTGTCTTCTGGGACATTAGGATGTTTGAAAAAGACCCAAAGCACATCATTCTCCTGCATTCTCCTAGTTGGTGGAGTTGCTGTGTGCAGCAATGTTCCTTTTTTTTTTTCTTTTGTTTAATTTTTTTTGTTGGTTTTTTTTTTCTTTGTTTTTTTTTTTTTTTTTTTTTTTTTTTTTTATTTTGTGAAATGCTGGTGTTCCTGCTTGTTTTAGGTACTCCTGCTTTTTTGTTGGTTAGGGACTAGACCAGGAGGCTTTGCATCTGCTTTGCTAATTGTGTTAAATGGCTTTGTGTGAGAAGTTGTAAATATTGCTCTTGTATACCCTATAGTAAAACTCAATGTTTGCAGTAAATTACATTGCGTGAGATTACACTTTTAATTAAGCATGTGTTGATATTAGAGCTACTTTAACCTTCTGCGCTTAAAGCTCGCTCAGCAATACAACCTGTGAGTTGCCATTGACAGCAAGCATCTCTCCTCATAAGGAAGCAATTTTAAAGATTGCTTTTTTTTTTTTTTTTTTTTTTTTGTTTTTTTTTTTTTTGTTTTTTTTTTCAGAGAAAAACACGTTTGGAGCTTAAGCAATGCAAAAAAATTGCTATCACATAACAAAGCATGAACTAACTTAGAGGATGGAAAAATACAACAGACACTAATGACATTAGTGAGGGAAATATCAGTAGATCTGAATGGAATGCTAAGAGTGTGTTGTTCAACAATCCTTTTGTGAAAAGGATACTGGGTAAAATATTGTTAACTGAAATGTCTGTCTCCCATAAGTACGTTTTACAATGCATAGCAAAAGTTTGTATGAAAATTTAATATTTTTCTTGGCAGTAGCTTGGTACTAGTGAAATCAGAAATGTAGGGAGATATGAAAAATGAAGCAGCTGCTTCTGGAACAATTTTTTTTTTTATTAGACCACATGAAATGTGTATCAGTTGCATGAATAGCTTGAGAATCCCTAAAATATCTCTGAGAGAAGAAAAAGCACTTTTGACCCAGTTACTAAATATTAAGTTAATAAAATTGCTAAAATATTTAATTTTCAGTTGAATGCCAGTTTATGTCAAAGCAAAAATATGAAAAGTGACAGATGTTCTTATAGTGCCACCCCTATATGACATACACTTTGTGTAGTGTTACATTTAATGAGAGAGAAAAAGGCTGTCTTGGTATATAATCCTTGACTTTTTTTTTTTTTTAACCAAATCAGTAATAAGATGTACTTTATATATCCTTTTTATCTTTAAACCTATTGATGGCTGAAACATGTGCAAATCCTAAATAACTTTGTGAGAGCTTAGCTGTGTATTCGATGAAGACATCCCAACAGTGTGGACTACACCAGTCACTGAAATAGTGTGGTTGGTTTAAATGCATTTACTCAGCCAGTAGGACCACTCTGTTTGGGATTTTTTTTTTTGTTAGTTTTTTAGGCTATTTTTCAGTTTTGGAGGTTTTCTGCTTTGGTGGTTTTTGGGGTAGTTTTTTTTTTGTGTGTGAGTGGGAAAGTTTTGTAGCTGAAACATACATACCCCAAGGATGTAGTCTGGCTATGTTTTGATTTCCATTGATCAAGTTTTCTTTATAGAAAGAGGTAAAAAGCAAAAGTAGCAATGAATATGTTCAGAAATGTCTTTTAGTTCCTCACAGAGATCTAAAGCAGGAACCAAGTACAGGAAGTGTGCACATATAATTTGCAATTCTGTACACAGGCAAACTTGAAGGCCATCAAAGAAGGGCTTATGAGCAACAAAACTTAGATAAAATGAAATTAGGCATGGTTGTACTATTGGAAATTGATTTTCTCTAAAACTTATAGTATGACTGGTTTTGGAGGAGTATTATGGAGCCTTATTTTAAGATATCTCCTTAATACATGTCCTACATTATGATGGGTTATTTTTCAGATTCATAGGCTAATGCAACAGGGTAACCCTACAGTGAAAGGCTCTGTACTTCTGATGTTCTGCAGGTAATTAGCTATTGCACTTTAGCTCATTACTTCATAGGTGATAAATTTCTTTGGGGAAAAATGCTTTTAAAGAGTTTGACAAGTTTAATTAATCTATTAAAACTTTGACTCTTGGATAAATTTACAAGAAACATCATCCTGTTTCAAGGGCAGCTCCACTACCACCCTTTACCACCATGTTAAAATGGCACTAAGGAGCACAGGCAATACTAATTTGACAAAGGAAAAAGGTTGTTTTTTTTGTTTTGTGTGGGTTTTTGTTTGTTTGTTTGTTTATTTGTTTTTCACCTGGGCATCCAGAGTACAGGCACTATGTGTTTTGCTGAACATGCAACAGAAGGAAATGCTATCTTGGTACTGTCCATATAAAATGGCAGCAGGTAATTTGTACTCAAAGCAAAATAAATTCCTGCAGTCAGATGCCATCCCTCTACCACTGGGAATGGTATTACTGAATCTCAAAATCAAGGAAAAAGATATTAATGTTGTACTTGCAATGCAAAGTTGAGTATTCAAAAGGCAAAGCAAGACTAGGCTTCCTTAAGTGTTTGCATTGTGAAGTATTTTAAAGTAGCGTATATTTTTCTCTCTTTTGCCTCACTTGAGGTACAAAATAGCTTTAAGAAGCAGCCATTTTTCATTCCTGGTTTTTCTTTCTAGTTCCATATGTTCATTTCAGTTTCTAGGCTGCTGTTCAAGTCCTGCTGTGAAGGTGGAATTCCAGTCTTTTTCTGGATTTTTTTCTTTACTACTACCTGTGGTGTTCCTAATATTTGACTTTAAAATTATTTATTTTTTACAACAAGTTTGTAAGTCAAAGTGGAATAATTGCTGGTGTTTTGTGTCAGCTGTGAGGTGATAAGAATGAAAGTCAATGGGCACCACTTTGAATCACTAAAAATGGAACCACATCTCAGTGTACTTTGCATTGTGAAACAGTCAGAAATCAGGTGGCCTTATCACAATTTCCTGATGAGAATATTCAGCAGCTGGACATCAAGGTTTGGCCACAAATCAAATGAATAAATAGTGATAATTTTTTCCCATTTATTTCAGGGACTGTCCTAAATTTACACAGCAGTATGTAATTGAAAGAATCTAGTTCTTGAGACCTGCTTTAACTGTAGTCATCTTTTTATTTCTTCTTTTCAGTTTTACAATTTCTTTTTGCTCGTAATCATCATTCTCAACAGGAATAGCCATAATCCTTAATAGGAAAGAATGCTGTTGATACGACTTTTATTGCTATGCATCTCTAATTTATTCCAAGACAATATCATTCCCACTGGAAAATGAGTTAGCAGTTAATAATAATAATAATAAAAAAATCTGTAATTGTATAATTAAAGAATTTAATATCACAAGCATAGAGAAGACTGAAGGTTCAGGGGAGAAAAAAAGCAGCCGGCAAACTTTTGTCCCACAATCAAATTGCCTTACTAACAGTAGGCATGAAAAAAACCAAAGCTGCAGAGTGGAACATGTCCATTAATTTAATCTATATGTTTTATCAAGTAGTTTTGTCTGTTTGCAGGTTGAATTGAATAAGAGCTCAGACAAGAGTCAAACTACCCTCATTTTTTTCATTTCTTGTTCCCTGCATGATAGATTTGGTGTGTACGGGTCAAGGTGAAATGTGTCTGTCCTTTGAAACTTATGCAGCAACCTCTGTATCGACCAGAGCGTTGGGACTGCCACCCAAATGGATTAATGCATTTGGAAATTTCTGGCTATTGATTGAAACTGGATACAAAATGAACAGGGAATCACTTGGTGGCTGTGGGGTTCCTAATGGGTGACTGACTCTTAAACTGTTTTCTAGCAGGACAGAGTCCTATTGATCCAGTGTTGAGTGTGTGGGCACAAATGCCCGTGCATGCAGTGGGGCTTGGCATGTGATTTGCTGGTTTGTAAGGAAATGTTTCCATTGTATGTGATACAGGGCTGCCATGGATGTAGAGTAGCAGCAGGAGATCAGTGTCCACCCCATGGACACTTGCTGCTCTTGAGGAATGGTTCAACAGTAGGGTTCCTGCAAGGATTTCTTTTATTTGCAATTCATGAAAGGCCATTTGCTCCAATTTGAGCAGAGTGTTTAACACCAACATTAGTACTTGTATGCACCTCTAGGCAAAATATTTTCTTAGAGCCCTGAGTGTTCACTTTTAATATTACTAAAAATATTTATCACTTCTTTCCCAATGTCCTTCTGCATTAGCTGTGTTTTGGAAGAAAGGGTAACCCAGGCAACCCAACACTCCAGCCCTTAGGCAGCCTGCAGGCAGTCAGCCTTTACAGAATGATAATAATGATAAAAGACCCCTCACAGTGCTAGCAGCAAATTCAACAGCACTTTTGACAGGTGAAAGTCTGTGCCTCTGAGGTAAAGCAGAAAATAGGCAGCATGACTAAGTGCTATTTCTGTTTGGTTTATAGCAGTGCCTTAGAGATTTAATAAAGCAAGATTTTTAGTATATTTTGAAAACAGGCTGAGCAGTATTAGAACAGTGTCCTGAGATGAAGGGCCAGGGCAAGAACTGCAGGAAAGGAAAATTCTTCATTCTCTGTGGCAGCCACAAAGGGCTGAGGGAAGCAGTCCCTTCCCACTGGCTTAACTTAGTGGTGGGAGATGCTGACTTGGTTGTGCAGAGCCTGTTTGCAGTCTTGAGCTTGTTTTCTCACACCATGGAAAGTTCACAGCCTGCTCCAGACATGGAGCAGGCTGTGAACAGGATAAGTAGCTCTCAGCTGGTTCAGGCAGACAATCCTTCCTCAGCAGGAAGACCCCACTAGTTTGTACATCAAAGCTTTCCTGGACAAATTCATATCCTCGGACTGAAAAGTTCCAGTCTGTATGATGGATGGCATCTATTTTATCTATTTCAATTTCTCTTACTAGTTTAAGAAACATTTTGACTGAATCAATGGGGAGGAGTGATTTCCCAGGAGGGAAAAAACTCTTTTTTGCCTTGACCAATAACTGATCTGGTGCCAGGGAGAGACAGTGGAGAGTAAGAGGTGGGGGGAGAAGGAGCCTATGTGAATGGACGTAAAGTGCAGAAAGGTGTGAGGAGCAGCCCTTCAGTCCACTGAGGACATGGCAGATCTGTCTGGACCACAGAGGCCTAGGCAAGGTTTGCTAGAACTTGGAAAAATTACCTTTGGAAACAAATTCCTGCTCTGGTTTGGGGAATTCTTCCTTCTTAAAATGTAATTCTTCTGATTAATAGCCCACCAACCACTTGTTTATTGTTTTTATTTTAAAAGCCTTCAGATCTATTTTGATCAAATTGGATCAGTTTGGGAAAGACTCTTTAACGTAACGTTTTGACCAGTTGGGGATCTGGTCTTAGCAGGCAATAGCACAAAGTGTAGGGTCTGGAATTGCAGAAATGTACAGCAGTTCACAAAGTGAGGCTTATGTCTTCCTTTGGGCTGAATATACTTCTTCCAGCCTTCCTGTAGCATCCATTCTACACAGCAGACTAGAGAACTCTTTTTGGGACCCTGTGAATGCAGAGTAACTCTCAGAATGCTTTATTTCTGACAGACAGGAAACTTTGCACAACTTTGGATGTGTTGACCTTGAGTTACTGAGTGATTTTCTTAAGAGCTTCATAACTCGTGCTTACAGCTTGTAATTCCTGTATTGGGGAGTGGCTGTTCACTTCTTTCCTTAGGTTTGCTGATGCCACTAATTATAGATGCTCAGGTAGTAGAGGAATAATATAAATTACTCCTGGCCATTGGAGTTTTTAAGTTTATTTCAACTGTTATCAAGTTGTGTTCAGGATTTTCAGTTATTTCTTTTGTTAAGGTAGAGAAGGAGGAATGCTTGTTTGGGACAGCAAGATGAATCAATGTATGCATTAGATGCCTGAATAAGGATAATGAGTTGCAACAATCCCATATCCCAAACAGAAAAAAATCAAGAAGCTTGATAAATATCAATTTGTTCAGTGAATGAGGCTGATTACTGTGTTGGAGAGATGCTGCTATATGTGATCTATTTTACCCCATCTGTAGAGGCTGAGGCCTTATCAAGATAGACTTAGATTGATTATTTGTTATTTGGGTTTCTATATTTCTTTTTGGTTCTGTTTTTCCCTTTTTACAGGCAAACCTCTACATCTAAGGTATAATCTGCATTTTGCTCCTCTTCCAGCTTCTAGAGGGTTAAATTAAGTTTACATAGCCTTGTCTTTAGACTGCTGCTAAGAATGTTCATAGTACAGAGGTGTTAGCATGAGTGAGGCTGTCACCGTATGTATGTACAGAGGGAAAACACAGCGAGGTCTTCGGACGCAAAACAAAATTTTAAGTTTTTAATGTTCCTCTTGGCTGTATGTGTATTTGGGTAAAGGTAAGTTTTTTTTTCTACAAGGGTGCTGTAGCACTCATGCCTGCACAGGGCTCTGGGACCATTTCTTGTGGAACCTTGTAAAGCAAAGAGCTCTTCAGACCCTTTAGTGGGTGTATCAATTGTCTGCCCTAATCACAGTCTTTTATTGTAGCTGAAATATGCCATGGCTCAAATGAAGGTAAGCAGCTGCATCAGGCATGTTGTGGCTTTTATATGGTATATATGTATTCTACTTTGAGAGACCTTTTTTTTATCATCTTCAGCTAAATGTATAGCAGGTATAAATGGACCTGTAATTTAGCAGTCTAACTTATATTAGATGATTATTCTTCCTGTGGTTTTTACTAGATAAACTAAATAGGTGACAGTTGTATCAATGTAACATTGTTGAGCAATGATAGATTTTTATGTTTGCCTTTATGGCTGGTTTATTATTTTTTGAGGAGCTGAAGTTTTTAAGCAACTTCAGATTCCTGATTGATAAAGATCAAATAAAGTACTAAAATAGGCATGAGAACTGACAGAGAATGTGTGAGTGTCATGAATTTCAACCCACCCCCTCCCTGCTTTAAATTGGTCTTCATGATGAACAAATGTAAGTTATTAAAAATCTGTGTGTGTGTGAATTTGTGTGTGTAAAAAAAAAAAAAGGAATGAAGTAACAGCAACCTCAGCTACAAATCACAGCAGATCACACACAAAATCTGCATAGAAACAGGATTTTTTTACTTAGAAAATATTGCCATTATTCATTCTTCCTGTCTACAAAGCTGCTTGGAATATGTGATTTCTTAAACAATTCTTTTAATATGCTGTTTGTAGGCCTGCAGTTAAGCAAAAAATAAAGAAAATATTGATTTGGCTGGTAAAGCTAGGCTAGGCTCTTTTACCTCCACCAGCTTGTTGGTACTTTGTGTGAATTTCCTATCTGAAAATCTTTTCTGGCCATATTTTGCAATTTGTTTTAGCCAAGTAAGTCCTTTAGGATTACTCTTTCCAAAGGGTGAACCTAATAGAACCATCTAAAATACTCCCAGAAGTGAAAATCTACTTGTTCAGCCCAAAGGAATAGCCAAGTTCATGCAATAGACACATATAAATGAAGATAATAGCAGTCAGGGGCTCTATAAAATACTAACCATGAGACACTGTAACAGGACTGTGAAATGTATTAGTCAGTCAGTGATTTTGCAGAGTTCAAAATTATATGAAGCAAGGATTTTCAAATGTCACTTGTCTAAAGAGTGCATTACTGTAGCAGAAGAGATGATTTAATACTTCTCTTTAATAAAAATAATCCTTAATAAAAACTACATTGGATGATTTTTTTTCCTGTCTCTTAGTTACACTACCCTTCTATATGATCACCAGAATGAGGGAAACTGTAATCAGTCTTCTCAGGAATGTCAGCATTATCCTATGCTTTCCTTATGTCTGCTACTGAGTAGTTAAACTGAGAGCACATTTTTAGGAATATTGCTTTTAGGAAATGAAATGATTGCCATGATTTACTAAAGGAAGAAAAAAAAAGAACCCTGAATATTATTTAACTTGATACCAGATTTTTGGCCACTGTTCCTGAGCTCATCAGAGAACTAAAACTCTGAGATCTTGTTTTCAAGGGAGGGACCAGAATTCAAAGCAAGTGTTCCAGGGTCTGATGGTTGCAAATCTCAGGGTTTTTTCCTAGTGAATACTAATTAGCAGGTGTATTATATCTTCACAGACTGCTATTTTATATCACATAACAATGCACTTATGGTATTATCTCAAGCTGCAAATCTGTGAGCATCCCTTGCCTTGCCACGGTGGATGGGGGGATTTGTTTTCACTTTTGATTAGCTGCTCACTTTACCTATGCTGTCACCTAGGTAAGAGCCATCATAGCCCAAAAAGGAGGTCGATAAAACTTCCTGCCAGAGCTGATGATGTTTTTGAGGTGACAGGTCTATGGCTGAAACCACCATACTTTTATTTTGGGTGCCTTCTGCTCTTTTGTCAGACACTGGGAGTAGCAGAACTTACCAAGCAGTTACTGGATTCCTATCTGGCCTCCAAGTCTCAAAGAACAGATATTATTTATTAGATTTCTCTATTTTCAATTAATACTGCCTGGAATAATGATATACAGACATGTCATAAACTGCTATACCATAAATTATGAATAATTTGAAATAAATTATTAATCATTAGCAACATATTTAAATCTGATACTTAAGATATCCAATGTATTATTGCAGACAAATCAAGAAATTACACCTTTCTACAGAATTTATTGTGCACGTGTAGATGTGTTGAGATAACAATGCTATGATTTTAATCACACTGTTAATGAAGAAATTATTTTAATCACTCCTGTATGAAGAAATCATGGTACAGACCAAATCATGCACGCAGTGCTGTTGTGTGTCACTGTCTTCTCTCAAATGCATCAATGCCAGGAGAAGACAAAAAAGATACAAATAGTTTTGGGGAGATGGATACTTGATTATCTTGAGAAGTAACAGCTGTAGAAAGAACACTATAAACAGGTGCCAAATTAGCTCCTCTTGGATAGAAAAGGTAGAGAGAAGAGGTAATTGCATTTTTGTTCAGTCTGAAGCTGCTGTTCCTATATTTTCAGCCAACACCTAGACAAAAACTAGGTATGTGAGTTTTGCCCAAGAAAATTCTCTGAAAAATATGTATGTTGTATACAAGTTCTTTAAAATGGACTGAATTATACAACGGTTAAAGCGTACAAGTGGTTGAAACTTTCTTTTAATGAGATTTCATGAAATACTTAGTCATGTTATCTTTTCACGGCAAACGTGAAATTCCAGCATCTGGATTTTGTCACTGGTAATTCGGCGTTCTTCTTTACTTCATCAGACTCGACAGAATCACAGAATGGGTTGGAAGAGACCTTAGGGATAACTTGGTTTCAAGCCTCCTGCCATGGACAGGGAAACTTTCCAGTAGACCAGGTTGTTCAGAGCCCCATCCAACCTGGCCCTGAACGCTTCCAGGGATGGGGAGTCCACAACCTCCGGACAGCTTGTTCTCAACAAGTGTTGGATCATTCATACAGTGAGACAACCACCTGCTGCAGGAATAACACAGCTTTCTGTATCCATCTTTTGTTCCTTATTCTTTTTAGTCTTTTATTTCATTCTTTAGTCTTTGTGCCACTCTTGTATAACACCTACAATATAGGGGTCTGTCACATACCTGACTGGGAATTTTAGGGCCAGTGGGGAATATGAAAATAGCAGCAATCTATCTCCTTGTCAATTTAGTTATGTGTTTGTGACAGTAGCTAAAACATTGAAACAGTAGAAGATTCCTGACAGTCATTGTCTTACTGAAGTCTATTCCCAGAAAAATAGATTAATACAAAACCGTTTCTAGAGAATAGTTATCAACACTTCAATTTTAAATTGCATGAATTACAAGTGGGATTCAGATTGCTTCTTTTTAGGATCAGCTATTGTTGAGTAGCTTTGCTAACAGCTTGAGTAGTTGATTGGGATATATGGTTATTAAGTGAACAAATGGAATAGCTACAGAGTGGCTGTATGTGCTATAAAAGAGGATTGGGATTTAAAATAATCTTGATTAAAATGATTAAAAGATTATTAAAAATTGAGTAAGATTCAGGTAATAGGAATGAACAGTGCACTGTATTTGTACTTCCATTATGCTTTCTCTCAATCTGAATTCTTCATTTCAAGAGTCCCCTTGCAGCTCCCTGGTCACTTTTTAACCTGGTTGGTGGATCCCTTTCTCCTTAGTGGTATAGGTTTAGGGCAAGCATAGTTGGGGTGTTTGATCCCTCTTTAGTATTTTCATTCACTTCTTTCTCTTAATTGCTCTTGCCTACCCAGAACATTTTGCCAAGGGTGGGCTGGGGGAGCACCCCCAAGGCAGTGCCACGTGTGCAAAAATGTCAGATCGCTGTCTCATAAGAAAAAAAATTCACTTCTGTTCAGTACTTCTAAGCTGAAACAGCCTTGTGCCAGATTTAGATTCTGCACCTGTGCAAACCAGAGAACACACAGAGTCCCAGAACAGGCAGGTTGGAAGGGACCACAGTGGGTCATCTGGTCCATCCTCCCTACTCAAGCAGGGTCAGCGCAGGGCAGAGGATTGCATCCAGAAACTTCTGGGGTATCTCCAGTGAGGGAGCTCCACACCGTCTCTGGAAAATCTGTTCCAGTTCTCAGTCACTGTATTGGAAAGAAGCTCTTCCTCAGAATTTTGGGTGGAATTTCCTGTGCCTCCGTTTTTCCTGTTGTCTCCTGGCCCATTGCTGGGCACTACCAAGTGGAACCTGGTCCCTGCTCTGACACTGACTGGCAGGGATGAGGTCTGCTAAGAAATACCAGTTTAAAAAACTGACCACTGGAAGTGCTGTAGCAACGTCTTCTTTGATATAGAGGAGTGACTGATATGGAGTTTGTAACACTTGAAATATTCCTCCTTGCTCCTCCATGGTTACAAGGGTGGAAGAAAATAACTTCTTTTTTTTATACCAAGCAAGGGGTAAGGAGTGAAGTAGGTTTACACTGAACCCCAAAATATCCATATTAAACATGAGGAGCAGTTGAGTTTTTTTTACTACCAGTTTGGGGATGTTGAAGTGCCACTAGTATGGGAGAATTTGAAGAAAAAATTATGGTTGTCTGTCAGGAATAGGTTAGGCAGAGTTGCTCACTTCTTAAAGCAGGGAGACCAACCAGAATATTCAGCAAGTTTTCACCCAGTGTTCTCCTTACCCCTTTATTTATGGGCTGATGATCTGGTTTAAATTAGAGATGTAACAAATATGTTGGTTGTAGTTAAAGCATGTAAAATCATCATTCATTCTGTATTATGGTGAATGAAAATTTCTACTGGAAATATATATATTATATGTGTGTGTGCTTATATAATTTTTTCCTTCTGTATTTCCATTATGAAGGACCACAAGACGTAGCATAAAGGAGTGGAAACATAATTCCTTCCCCCTTCTGTGTTCACTAATACATGAGAAAGTAATGTTTTCCCAATGTTGCGCTAAAAAGCTTGAACTAGCTTTGGAAAAAATTTAAAACCAAGGTGGTTTTGGTTTGGACTAGTAAAATCCTTAAAGAAATGAAGCAGTGCAATAATGAACTTGTCAAGAAAGAGGGAGTTTTAATTTTGGAATCTTGAAATCTTTGATTTGGCAGTTCTAAAAAAATGCGTTTTAAGAATGTGAAATGGAAAGAGAAAATCCCAGCCTGCTTTTTCGGCTTTGATACAAAGATTGAACTTCCTGTTCCAAACTACTGATTTTGAAGAGCAGCTAGTCCAACTTTGATCCAGTTTTTCTCTTGCCAATAGAAGTGTGTTGAACTGACAATATCATAGTTTTTTGGTGGGGAGTTGGCTGCTTTGGCTACGTTCTGGCAGAGATGACACTGCTTGAACAGCTCCTGGTGTGACTCCTAATCAAAATGGATGGTTTGTGCAACCTTTATGTGGATACTTTGACAGGATTATGCTGAAAGTACCCCAGTTCTATTTGCAAATAAAACAGCAGCTGATTCTTAACATACTCCTTTAGCCAGCAGGTCTCCTCCTGATCTTTTTTGGTGTATGGCAAAATAATACTGCCATGCACCAAAATTTATCCAGCTACTTTTACCTGGGGCAAGTAATATCCATATTTTCAGGTCCAATCCCATGCTTTTGTCAGGGTAGATTAATTTAATTAGTGCTATATTCTTTTATGTCTTTGGCATGTGTTGCCTGTAGTATCTTTTGGTTTTGTCTTTCAGCCAGTTGCTTTTATTGAGTTGGTTTGTAATTTTCTGTTCTGTGTTATTGTTTGCCATGGATATTATTTCCTTTTCCCAAACTCTTGAGTGGCTACAGTGGCATGATTGCATGCATATGGGTTTGGATTATGGAAAACTGGTGCATAGCTGGGGATGCCAGTAAAGTCAGAGAAGTGCTAAGGAAAAGCATAAGTTTTGCTGTAGAGAGAATTTCCATAGACTTTTGTAATTGTCTATTTTACATTATAAATGTCAATTCACTAGAAGCAGAAGAATTGCCAAACAAGCATTAAAACCACTGTCAAAAGAGTATCAGCCCTGTGGCACCGAATCAACTCCTGATGGAACACAGTCACATGACAGGTGAACCTGTGGAATGCTCAGATCTGGCCTGGTTTGTGATTGTATGGGTGCTTAGCTCCTTGGTGAGTGTCAGCAAGAGACCTTATTACAGGTCTTTTCAATATGGAAATAGAATATATAATTTACTTTCCTTTGTCTGTTTGCTCAGTGACTCCTGCAGAGAAATATATTTGGAAAGCATGACTTCCCTTTACAGAAGATACTTAGGCTCTTTCTTAATTATCATATCAATCTGCATTATTTTATTTAGGGCATTCCTCATTCTTGGATCTTCCCTAAACCTATTAAAAATTGCTATGTGTTTGCCATCAAAGCAATTTAAGAGATAAGTTCCTGATAGAGTTAGTGGCTTGGATATTTTATCCCTGAGTTTTTAAAGACCTTAGGCAAATAGTGATTAGTCACTGTACTAGCTGTAAGTTTATTCCACAAGAATTTGTACTCATACTTTAATTTCAGAGAGTTCTTTAAATACATTCTTTAAAAAAAAAAAAAAGTAAAATTTAGCACACAAGTAGTCTTCTTGATAAATCCAAATATGAGAAAATCCTTCAGCTTTCTTACTGTATTCTATTTTATCTGCTCATTCTTCTATTTTTCTTTTAAATATCATCATCTGTTTGCCCTCTGTAGCAATGCTGTTTTCCTGAGAAAAATGGCTTCTTACTAATTTTCATGTCTTCTTCAAATATTTTCTCAATCCCTTTGGGCTAGCCTGGTGTTTATATTTAAGCTGTCAACATTTATAATCCTTTCTATTGCTTGATTTAGGCATAACTTCACCTTCTGCAAAATAGCCTTCTTATTTCCGAAAGCTTTCTTACCTGGTGTTTTAGAGAGAGAGTCTCTTATCGTCCTCATAAACCTTTTTGGACAGGTGAAATACATTTCCACTGGGCCTCCAGTAGAGTGTCTGTAAATACACTCTGCTTTGTGTCTGAATATTTTCATCTTTTAGATGGCTTTTTATCTTTTAGAGACAGATGTGGTTTTTTTTCTTTTTTTTTTTTACATTAAGCACCATTACAGTTTATTTTCTGTCTACCTGCTCCTGTAATCTGTGTATGATTTTGGTATCAATATGAATACACATTGCAGTATCAGGCAGAGAAATGAATCACAAAATTATATTGGAGTTTGCTTCAGACACTGCAGTTTCCTCTAATTTCTCAGACAGAAGTGCATATGAGGTTAGTGCTGGGAAAAATCAGCAGGTAGAACACTACTCTAGCTATGAACTTCCTTTTCCTGGATTCCTGACTTGGAATTCAGCAGGAATTCTTGCTATAATTTAAGAGAAACCTTTCATGCATCAAGAAAAGAAACAACATCCTAAAATGAAACTGTATTTTTATCCTTGTTGAATCATTATGTGTTTTCCCCCACATTTATCTTTTTCAGTTTGCAAAAGAAGGTTTTGTTTCTCATACCACTTTCCTCACAAATTTCCCATGCTCTGTTCTTTATGGTAGAAATCTCTTCTCAGCTGTGGTAGAGAGTTTTGTTGAGTTTGCAGTTTATTTTGTTTTCTTTTGGTATTTAATGCATTTCTGAATCCTTTTGAAAACAGCTATTTTTCTGTCTGAATTCAAATTACTTTCAATGCTTGTTTGATCGGCTGATGATTTCCATGTGTCCCATTGTTGCTACCATCACTCTCAGAAGTTTTACGAGTGTTTGGAAAGATCTTGCACAACAGGGAATGATCAAAACTCAAAGTCATGCCATAAGAAATAGCACGACAGAGTAGAAATGTGCCAAATTGCCCAGAAGCAATTTGGACGGCTGGCAAACAGGGTCGCCTGCTGGTTTGTGAACAGCGCAGGCAATTTGCCACTCAACTCTCCCCTATTTGCTTCAATAAATTGTAGGGTACTTAGTACCCTAGGATCTGTTATCTATCTGTCTGTACTTCTCTGAACTGTCAGTGGCTCTGCTTCATGTTGTTTGTGTCTGTCTTTCACTTTCAGCTTGATGGAAAACCTTTAAAAGAGAGGTGTGTGGCATTTGGGGGGTTGGAATCCAAGGGTTCGAACATCATGGGGCATCTATGCAGTCAAATCTAAAAAATATAGTTGCAAAGGAATAAAAAAAATGAAGCTAGAGTATTTAAGATATAGTTCAGCAATAGTAGGTGAAAATAAACCAATAATAAGTTCTCATGATTCAACTGGGAAGAGTATTTAAGTAATAACTGAACAACCAACAGCCTCAAAAAAAATGTGTTATGAAATGGGAACCACGTCTGTGCAATACAAAGATTATTTAACAGTGCTGGTCAGTTATTCTCCTCACACTGGAATGGCAACCTTTAAATAGAAGAGCAACAGTTTGGTGGTTTGATTAAAGGAGAATATAAGTTGTTAACATAGTGGGTAAGTAGAAGGAAGAAAGGAAAGAGAAATCCTGAGGAGTTTGTTTGTTTGTTTGTTTGTTTTATCGTTCATGCTTTTCCTGTTCCTTCCCTTTTCTGTTGGTGTTGTCTGAGTTTAGCACAGACCCTGCACCAAAAAAGACTGACACGGCTGCTTACACAGAGCCCTGAAAGGGAATGACATTCCTAGAGAAACAGATCTTTGTGGCCAAGGATTTTGAAGTCAGAGCCTTTGTTTTCCTGTGAAGAGTGAAACAAATCTGTCCTTACGGTATCTAAATGTGCTAATGTACAGTCTGGACAGAATTTTCATTGTTGGATTCTTATTAGCTACAAGTTACTTATGATTTGTTGTTTGTTAGGTGGCTGATATGGAGGTTTATGATTTTTATTTCTGCAACATTTTGAAGACACAGAGTATATAACAGAGGAATATTTTGGTACGAATACACGAAAACTAATTTTCATATACAGTTTTGATTATGGATGTGAAATAAGTTAACATAACTGCATGTTTTACAACACATTGACTTTGTGTTGGGAATGCTTTTTTGTTGAGACATCCATAGATCTTGAGTGAAAGGGAGAGTTATTTTATTTTTCTTAACAACCTACCATCCCCACTAAATGCTGCTGTATCAAGAACAAGATGTTGGGTGAGAAACAGCTGCTTGACCAGGAATCAGTTGTGCCATTTGATGTCAAGTGAGCCACTAAAATGGTGAAAGCCCTCAGAACATGTGTTTAAAAAATAGTAAAAGCACCTAAAATAGTTTTAAAAAGGTAAAAAGCTACACCTGTGTTCTTTTTAGAATGTTAATACATGAAGGATGATTTTATTCAAATAGAAATAGATAGTAAATACACACATGTATTGGAAATGCACCAAAGAATGACATTGCAACAGGAAAATAACTTCTTGGTGTAAACTTAATTCCAAGAGAGGTACGTTGGGCTGTTACAAAATAATCTCTGACACAAGATGCAAAATACGTCATCTTAAAATGAGGGGCTCTGCAGTAAAGTGAAAAATTTTGAGGACATGGGAAGAGTGTAAGGCTGGTTAGGAGGGCTGACAGCAGGGTAAGGGAGGAGAGGTTTTTCCTCTTCTCAGCTGTGGTGAGGCACTTCTGGGGTGCTGGGCTCCCAGTGCAATAGGCAGGGAGATCTGGAGTAAGCCCAGGGAAGGGCCGCAAAGGTCATTACAGAGCAGGAACATCTCTCGTACAAGGAGAGGCTGAGAGAGCTGGGACTGTTCAGCCTGGAGGAGAGAAGGCTAAATACATTGATGTTACTATGAAATCCATATGACAAAAAAAAAAAAAAAAAAAAAAAAAATTGTATTTCTCCTATTTTCTATATTTTCAGTCATACGTGAAGCTTGAGAAGATATATTGTTAGGTAGATTTTTTGTATCTGCTTTTAGATAACAGATGCTAATCATTAGTGGGAAAGACTGCTGCAGGATAATTAAAAAAATTTTTCTATTTCAAATGCTGCTTCTCCTTCCTTTCAGTTTTTCTGTGTGTAAGAGACCATTGTCTCACTGCAGCTTCCCATCTCATTCCTGGGCTCTCCTAATGAAACTGGAATTTCTGCAGGAACCCCGGATATGACTAACAGGAGATTCACTGTGCAATTAGATTACCAGTTTCTGAGTTCTGGACACCTCTTCAAGGACTCTCTTGACAACTGTAAAGTTCTTTAAATAAATATTGACATGCCAGTCTGAAAAGTAATGAAGTCTCTTTTCTTCCTGCAGTATGGAGCAGTAAAAGAGATGTGTGGATTTTTTTTGGTTACTTTAATAGCTAGAATTGAAGCTAAAAACAATGGGTAGTTTGGTTATACAAGGATTTTAAAATGCATTACTTTGCTATTATTGGCAACTTGGAATCCAGGTTTGCAATTATCTGGAACTGTAAATTATTTAAAATCAATATGTCAAAACTTTGTGTGATATATGTTTAATATGGGGCTAGACATTTATTTATGATTATAACTCCTTTTTATTGGTCTAGTAAATGTAGCTATTTAGAAGATATTTCCAGATGATCATAATTTTAATAGCCCATAGATATTACCGAAAATTATAGATGGCAGCAGCCCAGCATTCCTTCTATTTCTTAAATCATACATGTATATATGCTGCCAAAGACTTGAATGGATTCTACTGCAGAATCATTTGTAGTGGTTTTGTTTTGATTTTTTTTCAAGAAATTGAATTTAAGAACAGCATAGTAAATATATAAACTTGCTAATTTACAAATGTTGGGGTATCATTCTCAATATAGAAGGATACTCAAAAAGTTGGATTACCGTCTTCAAAACATTTGTGAAAATAATTTTCTCTTCACAAGATTGTATTTTAGACCATTTTCAGTGTATCATCTGAAACACAGGTGTCCAGATGTTTCGAACAGATTTTTAGTTTAACTGAAAACTTGGGTTTGCCCTGAAAAAAATAGAACAGATGAGAAATTCCAGGCCGTTCACTTTCTTACTGTTCCCTGCTACGTCTTTTTATAGCATGTTGCTACAATTATAGCGCTGGACATACAACTGAATTGATGCTTATAAGGGTTGTGCTCTTGCTTTGCAAGGAGAGGAAATACTGCATAATAATGTGATCATTTTCTACATTGTTTTTAGCAATAAAAGGATGCAGATGACAGTGTTAGGATTTAGGTGTATTAACACCACTCAGTGTATGTGACAAATATTTTGTGTTAAAGCAGTTGCACAATTCCTGATTTTGTATCTTATTCTTTGAATTCCAGCAGAGTAGAGTGCTCTCCTACAAGCCTGAGAGAAGCGTGCTCTGCTTCTGACAGAATGTCTTCTCATTATTGCTTCAGATGATCACTCCTAGTGAGGGTCCTCAAATCTATTTTTATTCTTCCTCAAGGAAATTAAACTTCAAATAGATGAAACTTCTTATCGTGTTGAATTTCTCTATGTGGTCTGATCTTTGTTGTCCTTTTCTAGAAACCTGTTTGTTTAAAGTGATGGAGAAATACAGACCTGGAGATAATTCATAAATAACCAATAGGAGAAGTTTTCATTGAGTTTATCCAATACGTTTAAGGAATATCTTATTTTTGCAGGTATCTGTCATAAATCAAAATTCTTTCTGCTTTTTTTGTGGTGAGTTCAGGGCCTCATCTTTAAAGCTTGAATGATCTATTTGTTGTAGAAAATAAAAGGATGGCCAGGGATGCATTGGTGAGGAAAGTAGAAATCTTTCTTTTTCCTTTTTTTTTAACTACTACTTTAGGAATTATTGCAATATTCTTCCCAAGGGAATAAGTTTCTTTTTCTGTTTCTCATTTTTGGATGTGCATATGTTCTTAAGTTGGCAAAGGTATACTAGGAGGAAGTGGTGGCTTTTCTATTTTTAAATGAAAGTTAATTTTGAAAAGTACTTTGGTACTTACTTCTTGGTACTTATTTCTTGGTACAGAGATTTTCTGTGTGTACTCAACACGTCTGTGTGGTTTTTTGTTTAAAAAAGGAAAATTTCCCAAATTCTGTATTTCATCAAGGGATGCATTTTTAATAATTCTGATGTAATTCCATCAGATTTCTATGTAAGGCCCAGAAAACCAACAGGAATTGCACAGGTGTGAGCACTAAATGCTTAGACTTCTAAATATTGCACTTCTGTGAGTGTAATAGCAAGTACACAAACCTAAAATTATTAATCTCTCTCTGAAACTTTAAAAGGGAATTTTCCTTAAGAATTGGTTGTGATCATTCACTTTTAATCCCCACTTGTAATCTAGCCATTTGAGAGTACAGTTCTGCAGAAGCACATTAACTTTTGTAGCCAATATTGACTTCAGGAGGGAGCAACACTGTGTGCAGTGGAGAGGGCCAGGGTGAGGGGAACTGGGTTGAAAGATCGGTGTCTCAAGAGACAGTCAGCACTTCTTTTGATCTTAGTGGCACATACCGCATCTTTTCTATCCTACTGCATCGAAACTGCCTGATGGCAGCAGTGGGAAGTGTGTTGGCAGCAGTAATTTCCCCTAAAGAGTGTCAAGGATGAGGAGAAAGTTGATTTAAAAAAAAAAAAAAAAAAGTGGAGGATGGAACAGAAACAGAACTTTAAAGAAGGACCATTACTTCTCACATTCTGGTCAAAACTCAGAACAGGACCTAATGTTCAGCTATGTAGAATGAAGAAAAATAGTTACTTTCTGTTCACATGGTAGATTTGCTCTTCCTTCTGGAAGTTTTGCTCTTGCATTGGTGCAGCTACTTCTCGTCATGGTAAAGGAGGTGTTGGACTCCAGCAGTGGGCACCAACCCACTTGGAGACCACACCACCATTCTGACCCAACAGTAGGTGCATGAACTTCGATTTCAAATAATTTAAAAAGTAAGAAAGGTAACATGAGGTATATTTTGTGTTCAAACCATTCAGTTCTTGAAATGTTGTAAGAATAGATTGTGTGGATGACTTCCTATCAGTGAAAAGCAGATGGGCAGTTTCACTGCTGGCTTGAAACCAAGCTCCTGCTCTGAACAGTCACCCCAAATCTGCCTTGTAATTCTTTTGATGTTTCAAAATGGGAGCACATCAATATTCAGTTCATAACTCTCCTAATGTGTATGGCTTTTTCATCAAACTGAATTTCCCCACTGAGGTACCACCATACAGTCCATTTCACTTTAGATTTCCTCCAAGTAGAGCGCACAGAATATGGCATGGGAGGGTTTTATGAGCAGCACATTGAGAGCAATTAACACTGGAATTGAATCTACATCAGGATAACAACAGGCGATAATACTATTTAACAACTGTTAAATGGTGTTAATGGCTAAGTGTAGACCACAAGCCCAACAGATTAGGATGCAGTGAAACTCGGTGGGCATGTAAATTAACAAAAACCAAATGGATAATTTAGAAATGTATATGCCACTGAAAAACTGCAAATTATTTTAGAATGCTCTAATTACCTAAGGTTTTTTTGTAAGTGAAAACACTGGTGGGGTAAGGAAGGTCATTTTGCTAGAGGCTTTTTAAATTGGAAAAAATCAATTTGGTTGAAGTGTTTTTGAAAGTGGTGTTTACATGCATTATGTTCCTATTCTTTTTTTATGTCCTAGTTTTCTGAGCTGATAACTGTTATTTTGATGTGCTGTGCAGAACTTAACTGGACTTAAGTGGATACAGGAACCTAGAGGACAATAGTAGACAGTCAAGTACCCAAATGCTAATTGAGTCCTGGAATAGAAGCAGTTTGAAATTTATAGTATTTTGTATATGAAATACTCTGTGGTAAGTTTAACAAACTAAAACCTTTTCTTTTAAGTTGACCTAGTTTAGTGGAGTCAGTTGCATTTTCATTCTCTTCATAGAATTTAAAATCTATCCAAAACATATTTTTTTGCTGTAGAGTCTTTTTCACTGTTTTAAAGACAGCAGTGAACATGATTTTAGCATAGTACTCAAGTTTGCCTTGATTTCTACCTATTCTGCCAGCTGCTCCAATTTATCCAGCATTAACCTCAGTGTTCAGAAAAGGCAAATCAATAATTCCCCCAAATTTCTTTCTAAATGGAACCTTTCTGAAGGCACTTCAATTTACTCTGTGGGAACAGGAAAAGTTGAGCTGGCTGTTTGGACTGCAGCTGCATAGATGTGATCCCAGTCCCTCAGCTGCTGCCCCCAGGAAGAGATGCCAGTGGCTTTGGTGGCGCTGGCCACATGCCTCCTGCCACTGGCCTGCCTCAGTCCTGGCCTTCCAGTGTGCCCAGCACACTCTGCTCCAGTCCAGGTAATCAACACTCTTCTTCTAGTCTGTGGAGGTCTTTGTGTCATAGAAGCAGTGACAGACAAAGAAGAAGAAGAAAAAAAAAGGTGCTTTGTTACAGTAAAAATGTCTGCTTGCAGATATTCTTATGATGCTGTCAGGTTTGAAGACAATTCTTTTGGAAATGTAGTTGCAGCGTACTGATATATTAGGCTATTTATCTTTTTTTTTTTGCACTCACACATACACACACACACACACACACGTATAGACATCCACACCCAATTTTATGCTCCTTCTAAAATCTTTGTGCCATTAGTTTTAGAATTTGGCCACAGGGATTTTGCTGAAATTGCCTATTTCAGGCAGCATTCTCAATAGTTAATTAGCCATTTAGTGTGGGCCAAATCCTAAAAGATCTTCAATTGGGTTTGAATGGCAAGTCCCTTAAGGAGCAAATGAATGGTGATGGGTTATCAGCTCAGATAGATGAGAAGAGAATAATGGAGGATGTGAATGATTCATTAAAAATATCATTTTTTATGTTATCTTGACACACATAGTAACCTGCTCAGTCTAGGCCTCACTCTCCATCTGTTAATTCCATGTTATTAAGGTTTTGATTTCTTGAGAAAACAGATGGCTATCAACTAAAACAGGTGTTCACATTGCACTTTTTAAAGTTTAAATGCTGAACAGGTATAACTTAAAGTTTGCTTTGTAACAAATGGAATTAGTGCTTTGAAAGATGTGTGAGTGGAGAATAATTTGTAGGGAGGAGGGTCAAGTAATTCACTGGAAGTACACCTACGTACAATTAGCTATGGACCTTTGCCACACAGAACACAAGGAGAGGTGACAGCAGAAAGATTTAAAGGAGCACAGCTTGTTCTGAACCCATGTCCTGTATCTCTTGTTGAAAATATACACCAAGAAAATGTGACCCAAATAAGTTGCAGTCAGTGAAGGAGGAGGACCTGGGTACTTGCTGTTGTTCAGTGATTCTTCCAGAGTTTTTGTGTGGCTCAGTGCACTGCTGCCTTGTTAGAATACAAAAACATAGAAGTAGACTTCTTCTGGGTAAAATGAAATCTAATTCAAGTTTTCAAATTTGTTGTTCCAGTAAAAAAATTGTAAAAATTTCTCAAATTCTGAAAAACAAAAATACTGGGTAAGATAAGGTGGATTGTGTCTAATATATGTCATAGAATGGCATAGTGAAGCTTAGAGTCTGCGCTGTTCCCCTGCCTCATTTTTTATCCAGTTTTGCATTGATTAATACAAAAAAAGAGTGGTTAAATAATGTACAAGGGTTGGGCTATTCTCACATGCATACAATTTTCTCTACACTTCTTATCAAAGATTTAAGAAGCCCCTACTGTAGTGTGATCTCATTATGAGGGTCCTATTATTTTTATGATCTATATTTCAGCATATAAACTGGGGTCCAGTGAACAGGTAAATAATTTAAATTAACTTGCACCAATTGAATGAACAACACAAATTTCTATGAGGCAAAACCTTTGCTCATTTGTTAATTTACTAATTAGCAGACAGAGGCATCTGTATGCAAATTCCAAAATATATGTTAAATAGCACCTTGATTTACTCTCCTGTGTGGGCTCTGCTAGCTTGTGACAATCAGCAAGGGAAAAGGATCAGTGGGTTACAAAATCTCTGCCCCCCTCTTTCTTCTCCTGTTGATGTGCTCTGAATGACTGAGAGGACAGGAGTAATTGAAAAAAACCTTGACTTTCCTCACTTTCCTTTTAGAAGCACTTTCAGAGCACACGGTGACTTTGCTTTCCACCTTCTGTGACCATCTGTAATTTCCCTTAAGAGCAGAGTGAAGCAGAGTACTGACAAGGATGTTATTTATCCATAAATACATGAGGCAGAGGCATACTGTGGGGTGCTAAGGATTGCTTCTTTCTAATCTAAGTTTCCAGTCTGTAAGGACGGGAGGCTGTTGAGCTTATTGAGATGTGTGTCAGCTTTGAATGGAGTTTGCAGCGCTGGTTGATGGTAGCCTGAATATGCACACATTTATCCATCTTCTGCATGAAGAACAAACACTGGTTAGCCAAGGCACTAGGAAACGTGGAATGGGAGAAAGTTATTTCTAATGTACTTGTTTACAATGTGCTTACACAGAAAGACTTTTGTACTTTATGTTTGAACAGAAGAGTAAAGAAATGTCCTTATTATTATTCAAAGAGCTGTTGAACATTTGTAGGGTTGATGTACTATTTACGCTGCTTTTCTAGGTTTTTAAATTATTATTAGACTTTAACCCATTCACTGGCTCATGAAGAGTGTGGCTACTTTAGCAGCTGGGTTTGCTGAAAGGTGCAGATTTGCTTTGTACCTGACCTTGGAGCCTTGCAGCCCTCAGCTGAGCAGTCTGAGTGCACTCAAGGTGTATTTCCTTCAGGTGGAAAAAGGGTAAAATGAGCACTCTGAACAAGAGCGTTTTGCAGCTGGAGCATGCTTAATTTCCAGAACAGACCAAAAGTGAACCTGTGATCAGGGTGTGATGGAGGAAAGTGAAGCTGTCTTCTTTTTCCCCTTTATACCAAAACAAAGATTTGCAGTAGAGGTGCTGACACAGTCACGCCATGAACTTGGCCCGGTTCTGAGAAGAGTTCAGGAAAAAAAGATTATATGGCATGTTTATATGATATTAAAGCAAAAAAGCTACTGCAGTCTGTTGATGAGGCCATACTGAAATGTATTAGAGCCAAAGGGGTCCTTAGAAAATTCTCTGTGCAATTGTACAGATTCCATAGTTTGCATGTGGATTTCATTACCCTGGATATGGTTTCTGGGGATATGCTTGCTTGTTTCCTTTTGCTTCAAGAAGAGGGATAAATGTGAATTTAATATTGTAGATATTGCTATGCAGTCAAAGTATAGAGCTGAAGGAAGACAGAGCGCTTGGGAATTATTATGCTCTACTTGTTTTCCAAATGAGTTGTTTTCTTGTGAGCCACAACAATGGTTGGATACAAGGGGGAGGAAACAGAAAATCTATTACTCCTCTAGTCAGCTGAACAATAGGATTATGTGCACAGGAGCAAATGCCTTTCAGTTGTTGAGTGATGCAGCTGATGTTTCCTATTAAGAACAAGAAGACTTCATCTAAGAGGCCAATGCACTTTTTCATAGGTCAGAGGGAATTTCCCATAGCAGAATCAAAGCAGAATCCATTTTTAAAGGACTTGTGGAGTCATGCTAAGAAAAGCATTTGCTGGTATGAACCAAGAATTTTTGTCTCAGTTGACCAGCAGCAGGGAGCTGGCTAATTTTGTATGTGCTGAGTCAAATTTCCAGTTGGTATAAATCAGGGGTTCCCTACTGACTTTTGGTGCTCAAGGATGGGGTGTGCCCTGCTGGAAGGGCCCTCCTCCCTTCTGCTGGTGTTTGTCCTATTAATTGTGGCTTCAAATGAATTTCAGGCATGCTTTTAATCTGCCAGAGTGCTGAAGGATGGCATATATGGAGGTGGTTTTTTTACGTTTCTATAATTTTTTTAGTGACAGAGGCAAACATATATTTATGCAGATCACTAAGTTTTTGATACAGTACTTTTATTGTCACCCTAATGAGCACAACAGGGTGGGTGTTAGTAAGCTGCTAACAGATGTTTTAGGGATGACTATTTCTTGAATTAAAAAAACCTATAATATACAAGAGATAAGATTCTATTTAGCTCTTGTCCTGTCCAGTAAGTATCATGCTTATCCTGGCTGCCATTCCATGTAATGCTGGATAGAGAACTACCTAAGCCAGGAAAGCATTTCTAATTTCTGCCACCCGCTGCTCTTGCTGCTCCCCCTCAGTGTATCTGGGGTGAAGAGGAGCAGCCCAAGTAGGATATGGAAGAGGCAGTGGATCCCAGTCTCCTTTGGCACGGCTGGCATGAGCAGTGTGACCTCTGGCTGCTGTCCTAGGTGCTCTCTGCTTGCTTTCTCTCTCTTCAGGAATTAGTGTTTATTTGCATTCTTTCTCTCTCTCTTTTTTTTTTTTCTTTTTTTTTTCTCTCTCCTTAATTAGTATCCATGCTTTGCTTCAGTACTTGCTGATAATTGGAGAACAAATGAGCCAGAAATCAGTATTGATTTGCTTTTTAGCTGTTTTTAGGGGATTTATTAGGGAGAGTCCTGAAATGAATACTAGATAAAAACTTGAAGGAATGGGGCTAAATCCAGTCCTTGGCACTCTGCATGCAAAGTGAAGTGTTTTGGATGACTCAAGGCCACAGCTCTGCAGCACGGTGACAGGAAAGCGAGAAGGAAAAGATGAAGTTAGAAGAGAAGAAATTGAGAGCAACCCTAAAGCCAGTTCAGTGCCCTGAAGAGCCTCTGTGCTTCACTCATGCTAATAGAAATACAGTGTGAAATTTAACTATATCCAGTTTCACTCTCATCTAAAATATTTTTTACAGTTCATCAGAGTGATTATCCTTTGATGTTGCTGAGTAGTGTACATGTAAGAAGTATGTACAAGAATTCTCTGCTCTAAAAATTAGAGATGGTCAGTAATTAACATAATTTGTTTGACAGCTTCACAGTATGCCTGTCTTAAAATATATTGATGATTTTTTAATTTTTCATGTTTAATATTTATTCTGTTCCACTTAGGTTACATCCTAAATCGACAGAGAGGAAGGTGCCTTCACATTAGACATTTCCTATTGGGGTAAATCCCTTGCACTTGCAATCAAAAATTGGCAATGTGGGGGAAGGGCCCACTTATCTCCCCCCCTTTCCTCAGAAACAGTGAGGTGGCTGACACAGAAAGTTGTATATACAAATGTTGAATCAAAGCAGTGTAGACACAAAAATATTCTTGTTAATTTATTTAAGTGCTTCAGTGAAATGAATCATCATACTCTTTCTTAACATTTGTACTGTTAAGACTAAACATGTTGGAATAGTCTCATATATATTATCAAATGTATTGTTTCTAGAGTGAAGTTGTCATATGAGTCCTTGACTAATGTTTTGCAATTTTTTTTTAATAATAAAATAAAACAGGGATTTAGTTCAGATTTAAAGATAATGAATTGCCTTAAATAAATTGCCTTCATGCTAGGGGAAGTAGTGGGTTGGGGCTCCAACTATAAAAATGTAATATAGGTCAATTAATATGAGATTTTTTTTCCCCTACTGGACTTATGATTCATTCTTAAAGCAGAATTTGGGAAGGAAAGGGGATCATTTTTATTTCTTATGTTCTGATTTCACTTAGTATAACAAGCCAGTTCAGATTTTTTATCTCCTCTATCTTTAGGAAGCTAAATAATTGTTTGCATTTCAACTTCACTATATTTAATTAACTTGATAAAACATTTTACGATAACTATACAATAAAATAATTGGAAATTTTTATTATATTATTTTGTGTTATTTCAAGTTTTAACACCTTTGTAGATTATGTTAAACAGAAGGGAATGGAAATCATACCCCACGTTCATAGAATGAGTCAAAGACTAAGGATAATAACAAAATTATAAAAGTGTTTTTCTCAGAGCTGTGGCATTTTCAGCATATATTGAAATATTTGAGAGTAAAAGTTATGTCAATTAAAAAATAAAATAACGTGAATACAATTTACTGTCTGTAGCTTATTATACAGCATTTAAGGATTGATTGTTTGAAAGTTAACATATTTCTAAATGGTCATGCTACCTTTAGGAAAGCTAGACAAACTCAAAGACGGTTGAAATGCTCTGTTTGAATCTGGAAGTGATTCTGAAATGCAGTGCTTAACAGGTAATTCACGTTTTTAGAAAAGCTGTTGGAAGCTATCCCTTATAAATACTGAAGTTATGAGCAGTCGTTTAAAGTGGAATGAACCTCCAGCTTTTTTAAGTAGAGGAAACAGCAAATCCTGGGCCCTCCAGGCAGATCTATATCATTATGCTCATACAGAAAGTCACAAATTCCTTGTTAGTGACTCCTTTGTCTCAAAAGCTGGTAGAAGAATAGGATGGGTTAATACAAAGTTTTGCAAAGATGTGAACAGGTATTTAATGTCAGGCACGGTGGTGAGTGCCCTGAAAGCCACTGGGGCTGTTCTATGCTTAAATGTAAGCCATGAAGTAACTACATAGATATGAAAAGGCCTAACATTGCAAGATACATAACATGATAAATCATTTCCAAATATAAGTAATTTCTGTGTTCCCTTTAAATAATTTGCTTGAGTCCTGGTGAAATTATACATACATATTTTTTTTTTTAGACATAAAAAGTTGGTGTCAAATTTTGTTTAAGTCTATCAAGATGTGGTGCAGAATGCCTGACGGTTTCTTATTCTTTAGTGGAAAATACTGGAAAATGAGTGATGAGTCAAATTAGGCAGTTGACAGCTACTCTTCTTTTCCAAGCACTCTGTCTTTAGATCTGTCAATAAAAATAAAATTGCCTTTGGTAACTCATGGCATGGAAGAAAGGCAAATGTTATGATGACATAGGTGCTAAAGCAAGATTTGAGACTTTTTCAGAAAGTACAGGTCCTGGAAATGCCTGCAATGCAATTGGAAAAGGAGTGTTAAGGCAAATTCCATGATCTGTTAAAAAGTTCTGACCCCAATGGTAGATCAAAGATGATGTTCACTCCATCAGAAACACAGTTAATTGAATAGTCAACTTTCCTCCATATCACATTTGCATATGTAAAATCAAGTCCATTTGATGGCAAAACTGTTTTCTGAGAAGAACATGACAAGCTGTAGACTCTGTGTTTTGACTGGGGCCCAGGGCATTAGTTAGTGACAAAATGGAGTGGAAGTAGCATTGTCTCATCCTAACCCAGTCCTGCAGCCCAGGAACTCTGTCCATAAATCTTTTGTGTCCTGTTAAACTAATTTTTCCCGCTAAACATTTGCCAGCATGCCATGGCAGAGTGATTCTAAGAGGTATTGATTTGAAATCGTGACATTTTTAAGGGAAAGAAGCAAAAGAACTACAAAGCAAGAAAGATAGTAAAACTATGCCACTGGTAAGTAACTAGGAGCTTTTTAGTATAAGAAGTAAAAATTTGTTGAATTCAGGTATGATGTGTTCAAAATCACCCAAAGAAACCTCAACTTGTCGTGTTATTTAGGCATGTGGTCCCCTGGTTTTAACGTAATTAGTCAATAAAACAACAATGCTAATGAGATGTTTGACTAAACAAAACAAAGTCAGTCACAAGTCTCTAATTTCCTGAGAGAATGAAACATCTAGCTTTGTTCTCTGCGTCACTAAATATAAATATTTTGGAGATAACAAATATTCCCTGTCTAAACTTATAATACTTGGCAAGATAACTGACAAAAACATGACGGTACAAGAACTGATGCCTATCCATCAGAATTCCTCCTTAGCCAACTGGCAACACATGCAAGAAATCATGGTAATTTATGTATATTTTTCATTATTGAGATGTGAATATAAACCAAGCTTTTGCTTTGGAATCTTTCATGTTGGAACACTTAATACACATGTCAGAGCACTGTTACTAAGATCTTTTTGTGACCAGCTGTGTAACTCTGGAATGTCACCTAACTTTAATCACTGGATAACCATTTTCAGTGAGATTTTTAACTCTTAGAAATTGCTCCCTAGGGGAATATAATAAAAAAAAAAAGTAGCATGTGTTTTCTGAAGATCAGTGCTGAACAAATAAGAAATCCACAACAATTAAAGAATACTCAAAGCTCCAACTAATTTATAAGTCTTAAGAAAAACAAACACACACCTCCCACCTCCCCCCCCCCCCCCCCCAGCTGACCAAAAAACCCAAATAAACATCCAAAAACCCCAATCCTGAAACTCTTAGGTAACACAAGGACAGTTATATTTTAAAATACCTATATTTCCAAAGTAGTGATTGTAGTTTTAGAGTGAGCAATTACTTCCATTTTAATTTTTTTATCACCTTTATTCCAAAAGGAAGTGTTAGTTACCTGTAGTAAATTAAGATTAGAATTATGGTTACTTATTAAAACTAAAATGTGTTAGGACTTTAATTATATTAATGAACTGCTGAGCATCTTCTTTCTCCTTTTTCTTTCCTCATGAAAAAAGCAAGTAAAGCAAAACCCAAGAACTGATGTGGAAGGAACTCTGATTCACTGCCCTGGCTTAATGAAACTTTTACACTAGACCGATTAGAAAGAAGTAGCTGTGTTTTTTTTATTTTATGCTTAACTTTATGGTTTAACAGTCTGCATTCAAATTTCCACCTTAATTAGCCCAGAGTATGAATGTCAGGAACATCATAAATAGTTAGAAAAAAAGAGAAAACCCTGATTTTTGACATGGACAAAATCAGAATAGCAATGGTATGGATATAGCAGTGAATTAGCAACTAGAGGAGTTGACCACCTAGCTGGCCACTGGTATTAATCAAATAATTTCACTTCTTTACCATATGTATGCACTCACACAGAGAAACTCATTTATACTGTTTTATAAACGTGCATGCAGTAAATGAACTTTATAAAAATAATACTTGTGGTGGGCTAACTGAAAATCCGGGACAAATTCTCAAAATCAGGGTAAAATTGTATGGGATTTTGTTTTATAACTGCCCCACTGGTGACAACAGAAACTCTTGAAAGCTAGTTCCTTGCAGGTGAATCTGTGCTCTCTGCACTGTATCAGTTTTATTTAATAACTCTGTCCTTTGAATCATATTTTTGGACTACTCTTCTACTTAGTCTTAAGAATAATTCCTGTGGTACATGTCTGCGTTTGTTAGCATAGAAATCATACAAAAGCCAGGAAAGCTGAGGAGTTTGCCTTTGAGGAGCACTGAAATAATAGTTAAAAATACTGGATGACTGGGTAAAAGTCTCTCAGGATATGCACCAAGAGAGTGAAGCATCTCTATCTTTCTATCTATGGCCACTTTGTGTTTCTTCTTCTGCAAGAGGCAATGAAAAGTGTTGGCACTAACTAGGACAACCTTTGTGCAGCAATTTCCCACTCAGTGTTTCTGGCAGCCAGTTTTCCAGACTCTTTCCTTCTGCTGGAAATGGTGTTTTACAGTATTTTACAGCTGTCCCAAAGGGCCCTTGGGACTCTTGGCAGTGAGGTGACCTAAATTTCCAATATGCATAGGGCATACAGTTTGATCCACAGTGAGCTCAAACAATGTGTTTAATGCCCATGCTCATCCTCTTGAGTGATACAAAGAGTAGGAAGGCAAAAATCATGCTAAGCTTCTCAAAAATGGAACAAAATTTTAGCATATTTTGTGAGGGGAAAATGTAGATGAGAGGCCTAATGGAATGTGGCAAGAAGGGATGCTTCACAAAAGAGATGGACAAACATATAGAAAATATTGTTCAGAGAGAAATGGATGTTATTTTCCAATTTGAAGGTCTAGTCATGGTTTACTTTGAAAATAACATGCCGCTGTATATAAAACTAAATCTCAGGAACTAACATGTAATAAATGTGAATCCTTAAAAAGTCCCCAGTCCTTTAACTGCTCCTATAAAGAGTCGCACGTTTTGCTACTGTAATATTGTCTCAAATGGAATTTCCTCTGTTAACAACTGTGTAGCCTTATTAATACAGTTAATGAATTGATTTTATTGTTAAGACGCTTAATGCAACCTACAGATAACATCATGAAGATTTAATCAGCCATGGATCTCAGTCAGCAGATCCAAAAATCAGTCAGTCAGATCAATTTTCATAGTTTCTTTGCATGCTATAAGTTAGTTGTTGAATTAAAGATATTTTGTCATTTCAAGAGATCACAGAGACTTTCTGTAGGAGGAAGAGTTCCCAGCTCCGCTCTTAGACACCCCTCACTTACACATCTGCCTGTTCTTGTTTTGGTTGCTTTCAATCTACTTTTCCCCCCTCTGAAGAGAGAGGAGATGAGAGCTCAGTTTTATAGATTTCCAAGTTTCCCTGGCACAGTGTTGCCAGTCCAGCCTCCCCTGTAGCATGGGGCCCATTAGAGGCTCGACTTCGGAATTACTCCTTCTGATAGTTCAACAGTTCTGCTCAGGGCGAAGCAAATGAGTTCTGACATTCCCTCCATCAGCCTGCTACACATTTTTTTATCTTGAAGTCCAGAATACATACATTATAGTCTGCAAGAGATGAGCTTTTTTCACAGAATATGTTATCTGCTTGCAGCCTGCTAGCAATGTTAATGACTCTGCTGATCCTTTGAATTCAGAGAACTGGAAAGGCAGGATCCCTTCAGATCCAGCCATTACAACACAGACCTCCTGTTCTCTCAGGGACCCATTTTATGTTTCACAATTATACCCATTTTGAAAGGAAAAAGCCCCATGTTTTTACCACATTCTACAATTACGTAGTAGCAAAGAAAAATTGGAAAAGGAAAATCCCAGGATCTCGTCCCATTTATGAATAAGAGATCATAGACAGCCAGGGTTCAATCCATTTGAATGAGACACTCTTGCCCTTCTCTGAACATAGCATAATGTCATAAAATTTTTAACAGAGCAACAGAAAATATAATTGTGTACGTGACAATGGAAACATCTGTGAAATGTTAAGGAGAGGTGCTTGCTGAGATGCATTTTTAAAGTTCCCAGAGATTTTAGCTTACATAATATTTGGAAAATGAATATATTAAACTTGAGAAAGTGACATATATAGTCAAACTCACTGAATATGAAGCTTTTTCATAACATGATACAGCAGGAGGACTACTTAGGAACTTATCATTGCACCATAATTTATGATTGAACACCAGAGATAAAAGTGGTGAGTACCACTACCCTCACCTGAGACATGGGCAATTTTATTTGAAGCTGGTTTTTTTAAAGAAAGCAGGAACAGAATTTGATTAATTCTCTCTCTCTCTCTCTCTCTCTCTCTCTCTCTCTCTCTCTATATATATATTTTTTTTTTTTTTTTTTTTTTTTGTGAGTAGCAAACCAGAGTGTTTCAGGGCCTTGTTGTTTTTTTTGTGAATTGCCTTCTGAGTCCATGTGTCTATTGAGTTAATTCATCCTAGAAATTCTTGAATACCATTGATATTTTTTCTTCTGCTTTTTTTCATCTGAATCACTTGGAAAATGGAGCTGAAATGCACTTTTTCAGGAAATCGAATAGTTTCAAAGGCATGGGGAGGAATTGGCAGAAGATGTTTTCTCATGATGAAAATATTGTTTGACTTCTAGTTTAGCAGAATTCTGTGAGCCCAGAAATCCAGCTTTGAACTTCAAATGGAGTTACTTTACCATTAGATACACCACCATTTAAGTGCTGTAATCCAAAAAGTGACAATTCTTGAATATTGAATAAATGCAACCAGTGAAATTTAAAAGGATGGTGTACAAGATTTTGACAGAAGCAGTTTTGCTGACAAGTGCTCAGTAGTGCTATGCTAATAAATATGCAAATTCCATTGTATTTTTAGCTCATTTTACTGGTTAACTTTCTTTAAAGTATAGATTCACTAGAGATACCCTTTTCTTAGACTTCATAAACTTAAGAATACATTCTGTTCTAAATATAATGTGCAGAAACTTCAGTTGTCTAATAAAGACAGTTCTTTCATGATGATTTTTTTTTTTTGCCTTTGTTTCTCTATATCCTTGGAATTGAACAGGATATATTAAAAAAAAAAAAAAAAAGAGAAACTTTTGACTGAAGGCATGTGTATGCCTTTCTCTGAGAAGGTCATTGAACATAATCAAACCACTGGATTTCTGAAAGCTGATCCCTTGCAAATAGATAACAAAAGTATATTAGTAACAATGCTCTCTGCAAGGTGACTGAGAAACTTGGCTCTAAATGAGGACAGAGATTTGCCCTGTAATCCTTGCAGTGTGTTCCACTGAATAAGGAGTCAAACAGGAAGACTTAAAATTGGCTTTGCAACTTTGAAAAGCTGTGTTCTATTTAGGGCATGGGGGGGGAAGTCTATCTCTTGAGTACATTTATGGAAAAATCTATGACTAGAGTTCTTGGGGTTTTTTTTACGTGAAATGGAAATGATTGGGTTCCATTTACAATTTTCAACTAAGCCTTTTGAAAATGCTTTAGGGAAACAGATAATCCCTTACTTCACATCATTAATGTATTAATGTAATAAATACGTATCCAGGTAATTTTCTTTACCAGTTGACAGTTCTGATGAAGCCACTAAAAGTTATTCAAAATAATAATAATAAAAAAGAAATCTGGTGTGGATACCCTTTAATAATATCCAGATTGAGCATAAAATCGGTTAAAGTCTTTTGTGTTGATGCAAGTATAAAAATGAAATAATGTTTTTTAGTATTTGGTTTATTTCAGCAATATTGTACTAGCCTTTAAAACTAAAGCAGTTAGTTTTTAAAAACTAAAGTATTTAGTCATTCATAAGTTAATTTGGTCTTTTAGAAGTTTTTATTATTCTTTAGTTAGAATGTCTTTAGAGTGTAGTATTTCCTCAAAGTATGTTCCATAATTATACAATACACATAATTTTGAGATTTGTGTCTTTAATTTCTTCTAGTGTTTGTGTTGTTTTTCACCTTGAATGTGGCTTTTCTGTTTTTATTTTTCTCTTTTTCGACCAAAATTAGTGCAAAACAAGCAAAACAAACAGTGGGGTCTTTCATAAAAGAAAGTAGCAATATTTTTCAAGTTATTTCAACAAAATGAGAAACATTTTCACAAATATCATTGCTGTAGCTTTAAGTAATATTTTGAGGTGCATTTCTGAGTGTTTTCCTCAGGAAGACTGTAGAATTCTACTTTTCTTGCAAATACGAGGCTGCAATTTGTCTGACCATTTTTTCTGTTTTCCATCTGCATACATTAAATGAATGGCTCTCCATTTTGCAGCTGAGGGAAGCACAACTTTGGATGAAAAATGTTGCCATTAAAAAAGAGGGAACAAATTGCATAAATTATAAATGACCTGTGGAAACTGAAATGTGCTACCACATTACCCTGATTATACATGCATGGGGGTTTTGTCATTAATCCAACAAAATAGCATGGTAACCTGTGGAACTCATGCAGATACAGATCTTTTGGTAGAGAAAAAGAGCTCCAATTAGGTTTAAATTTATAAAATTGCATTATGCTTTACCAGGAGGAAAAAGGTGGACTCAATTCCTGAGTTTTTACTGTTCATTTTATGTGTATGCACATTTGTGTTATGCTCTTCCTCTCTAAAAGTTTGTCTTTTATTGAAATATTAAAAAAAAAAAGAATGTTTCTGTTGATCTCTGAGCTAGCACTTGAGATTGCACGAGATTTATAAGGATTGCTATAGGAAAAGAAATCTGCTTATTGCAGCCTTGCTGTGTCAAAGAATTTGGCTAATCTGAAGCTTAGGAGGTTTTCAATGCCTGCTTGCATGCTGAGGCATTTCACAATTTCAGATTGCTGAATATTTATGCAACAATAAATCTTATGAATAAATTAATATATAGCTGTTATTAAGTGTGTTTCATTTTTGAGTATTTTTAGGATTATTATAAGGACACAGAGAATACTAGGTCAGGCCTCAGACTCATCTGCCATATTGTCCTGCTTCTAGTGTTGTACTATAAGAGCAGGTGGAAAAAGATTTTTCCAGAATTTTCTCAGAATCTCTATCGATCTACAGCTCAGGAAGTTAAAGACCTGTGTATTCTTCTTCCAAGGTATCTTCAGATACCTTTTAAAATTGTGTGAAATGCAATAATACTGGTTAGCTAGTCAGGGTACAGCTGAGCTCTCCAGCCTGTGAAGAACTCCACCTCTGCCTTTCAACATTTTTAATTTTTTTTTTTTTTGCGGTTTCATATGATGCCCCTGCTGCTTATGTTGAAGGATGCTGCAGTTGCTGTCCTCCTCCTTGCTATTCATGACTTAGGTTGACTGCTATCAACTCTACATCTCATGATCTATTTTCCAGGTTTAAGATTCACAGGGATATTTGTTGTTCTTCACACTGTAGTTGATCCCCTTTTCTGTACTTATTTCTGTACATGCATCCCCTTGAGATGCAGAGACAACCAAGGTTCCCTGTATCCAGGCCGTGGCTGTGTACTGACTCGTGCAGGCTGCCACAGAGGCAGCTCCTCTCTTGTCCTCTGGGTTTTTCTTACAAATCCCAACACCAGAAATTGCTTTCTTTCATCAAAGACTGATCAAATAAATGCCCAAACTCAGGCTCCTCCATGCTGAATACATTTCCCTGATGCCTGACTAAACTGGGGCATTCATCTGCAGTGATTATCCTCTGCCATGTGAATGCTGACTCATCTGGAAAAGTGGGAACTTTCTTTTATGTCTTGTAGGTAGCCCTTGACTGCACTGACACTAAATATAATTAAGTAACCATAACTTACTTTGTAATCTCACTTTTGCTCCATTTTCCAGGTACTTTCTGACAATTTTTGACAGCAGTTCAGTGGGCTTGTATGCACAGTTCAGGGAATGTTAATGAATGGTATTTTCAAAGAAAAGGCTTTTTTTGTTTGTTTTTTTCACATTATATTTTAACAGATGAAGCATCTCACATTCTGTAAGTGATAGGCACTTAGATTCTTTTTTTTATTTCTCAAAAATAAATTACTCCCTCACGACGCTTTTAACCAGTAGCGTTCTTGATACACTTCTGACATACTTCTTTTGGCAATGTCTCTCTGAATACTTGAAAGTTGGACTAAAAAAAAGAAAAAAGTCTTTCATTTTTAAAATAGTCTTACCAGGACTATCAAACTAGGATATTTTTTGCACCACCCCCAAGCTCTTTATGTCAGACCAGGATTCAAGGGTGACCTGAGATGACTCAGTTTGTTCACTCATGTTCCTGAAGTGTTGAGTGTCTCACTGTGCTAAAGGGTGCTGTCAGCTACTGCTGCTGGAGCTACCTGCGTAATGGACTGCTGGACCTTCCCCAGTTTTAGGGATTTCTCAGCTGTTTTCAAGCTTCAGGGCAAAACACTTCTGTTTCTCATTAGCAGAGCAGTAGCTGTGCAGCTCAAGAGGAAGATAGCAGGATTTTTTTCCCATTATTTAGAAGGACAAAGTTATTGTGTTTATACTGTTGGAAAAGGCTCATGGTTTAATGTCTTTGGCTTCTGTTACAACTTCACCTGCTTGTGTGTTTGCACTGCAACTTCAGTAGAACCAGTGCTACATCCTACTCTGACATGTCAGTAAGTTGGCAAACAGTGACCTCAGGGCAGGGGACATAAAGCTAGCCTCAGGTCTTTAATATGCCTACATAACAAGAATACTTACTTGTTTGGTTTTTTTGTTGTTTGGTTTTTTTGGGTTTTTTTCAGTATCATTTTCATGTTAGAAGAAAATTCAGGTATCTAGGAAAGGGAAGAGGCAAATTACCAGAAAAAATCAGAGCATGAAATCTGAGTTACTAATGAAAACCGAAGGATGTGAAATCTTCTTCCTGTCTTCATGAGCAGTTTTAATGTGTTCATAAAAAGTGAAATCAGCTTTATCCAATTTGACATGCTTCATTTTTTTATTTTTTATATATGTGCAAGTGAGTTGTAATCCTTCCCACACCCATTCCTGCATATGAAAAAGAACCTTTGGGGAAAAGAAAAACAAACAAAACCAGCCAAACTTGTGGCTAGTAAATAGTGCCTGCTTTTAATTAATGGTATTAATCTTGGATGCATTGAGTCCCCGTGTCTCTTGGGAAATATAAAAGGAGAGCTAAAATGCAACATTCATCGCATAAAAGAAATCCTGAAACAACTTCTGTCATTTTTGACTCAATACTTTGTCATTTTTCTTAAACTTGATTAAAGGTAAGCATTTATAAAATAACATAACATTTAAACTTTGAACAGTTTCAAAGGTAATTGTGGATTTTAATGGTTTTTCTTAATTAAAGGAATGGTTAGTTGTGCCTGTTTTCAGTAAATTAATTAAACTTTTAGTCATTAAGCAAAAAGTTAATTCATTATTGAAGGATATAGGAAATTTGACATTTGAGATGGCTCTGACACTCTATCACTGATATTCTGGAATGACATGTTTGAAACCATTCTCGATAGTATAAAATATTACAAAAAGGGCCTGGTGACTAACTAGGGGTGCTTAAAGCATTTTGGTTTGAGTCATCATCTGTGATTTGAGAAACTAATAACTGGTTTTAGGAAAAGGAATTATTTTCCACTTGATATGTTAGTGTAAAACTTTTTCAAAAAGCAAAAGCTAATGAAAATCATGTTCTCATCACTGATTTTGGATGCTAAGATCCTTTTACTATCAGGAGGAAAACACCAGAGCAATAGCGCTGCAGAAAGGCCAGATTTTTGAACTACACATATGAGTAACTTGATTTTATTTACCTGCTGGACTTTGCCTCAGATTTTGTTTTGACATGTAATTGCTCTGTTTCTCTTAGTGTAATTTTGGGTAGAATACCTTTGTCCAGACTTGTGAAAATGGAGTGTAAGGTTACTCCAGGAGGAATTCTTTACCCATTGCCCTCCTCTTTTCAGAGAGAAGTACAAATGAATCTCACATGCTTTGCATATTGATAAAAAGTAGAGCTGATCATAATCAATGTTCTTGTTGTACCAAAATTCCTATGGTGCTGTAAAAAAACCCCCAAGAATTATCAGAGGTGTTTGTTTGTTTTATGATTTACAATTTGTTTTATCAAACTTATGCAAATCTACTTGCTGCACAGAGTTAAAATTCCTTTTCTTTTTCCTGGAAATATAAAATCTCTACACTTTCTGACATAATGAGACAAGATGTTCTGTTCTTAGCTGCAGGAGTGCAGAGTGTGGCAGTACTAACCCCGTCCCTGATATCAATGTTGTAATTCCTGCAAAGGCTTATGTGGAAGAACATATAAGCCTGGGAGAACGTGCACGTGCACAGTTATCTTTGGTAATGTAATTTTTTTGGTATCTGCTTTAGATCATGGTTGTGTAACACTTCATGTTGGCTTTGATCAGGATATGAAAATCTTTATCAAAACTCCATAATCCAATTTATTCCTGTATTTTTCTGAAAGTGGCTGTATTGGTTGAAATTTCACTTTTAAGAAGTGAAAGTTAGATTTGAAACAAAAATGGAGACTTCTGTAGCCATTGCTTTCTGTATTTTCTGCATTTGAGAGAAATGCTTCAGGATGCTTATTACAGAGGAAGTGCTATCATAAAAAGCAGCTTTCCAAGCAGACCAGATTCTAAATTTCCTGCTAATCTGTTTTCTGTGGCAGCAAATCCTCATAATGTTGGATGTTTCCACGATCAGCTCCAATTTTAACCTCTGCATTTTTGTTAACACTCTGCTTCTACAAGATGGAGTTGCTTTCTGTTCAATGTCAGATAGCTGTATGAGTTTAAGATAATGATTAAATATCTCACAGGAAAAAAAATGGTTGCCTGAATACCCATCTTGTAAAATTTAATGGTTTTTCCTTTTACAATATTACATTATTGGCTGTAGAAGATTAGGACAACTTTGATGGAAGAATTGCACATAATTAAATTTTCATGTGTGATTCAAAGTGAATAAAGATTAGAAGGCTATTTAAGAGGTGCTGGAACTGTCACACCATATCAGTAAAGTCTGAAAGATGGAGCACAAAAGTACTGATTTAGTGCAATATGTCACATTATTATAGTGATAACCACAAGGAATATTCCATGGATGGGTGGGTGCCTATGCATATGAATACTTGCAAAGAAATTCTAGAATTCTGATTTGATCTTAGAATAGGTAGGGGAAATGGATCCAGAAGATGCATTCAGAAGTTGTAATTTAATAATCTATTTATTCTAATAGCATACTAAGTAAGCTTTGCTTTACCTTTATTTCTCCAGGCTTATTAATACTTCTGTGTCATGGATGTTTAGGAAATATTTTTATGCTTCGGGAAATTTTACATTTTGGGGAGATCTGACCTGTTTCTCTATTCAGAGATGAGGGGCAGGAGTCTGTGCAACTCTGTAAGTGCAGGGTCACACCTGTTAGCTCCAGACTAGAACTGCCTGACTTGGTTCAGCTCACAAGAGCAAAAGGTAGGCCCATATGATGACCACTGCTTTTCAAGTACTTTCATGTGGTATTTCTCTTGCAGAGATAAGCTGATATTTATAGATGGAACATTGGTATGAATCTATCAAAAATTTCTTTGTTTTATTATTTGGGGGGAAAAAAAAGAAAAAAAAAGTATTGAAGTCCAGCTTAAAAAAAATCCTTAAAAATACTGACCAACTGTTTTCTTTCAGTGAAACATTGCATTGGATCCAAGGGATAGGAAGGCAGATAATTTCAATATATATTAGTAATAACCCACATATGTTGGAATAACCTGCAGCCAAGAGGCACTAGTGAGATTTGGCTGCCCCTCTCATGTTTGAGATCACAGAAACACCTTCTAACAGCTGTGAAGCAGCAAATGAAATACTGACCATGTTATTGTGTCATTTAATTTGTAATGATGTTGAATACTTTTGAAGCAGTGGACAAGAGATGTGGCAAAATCCAATTGTGTCACTCCTTGTAATCTTAGAAAATAAGACAAATCTCAACATAATGAGAATATAAAAGGTTAATGTAGTTTTTGAAAACTAATGAACAAGAACATATTGTGCCATAAGATTCTTGTCTCACAGCCTGGCAGGGTTTGTGGATTTTCTTTTCTGTGTAGCTGGAGCCAGTATACATGTTCAGCATTAAATAATGTATGAGATTTTCATTATATTTTGCTTTCCTAGGATGAGCTAAACTTTGTTTTAGAAACACATATCAAGTTATTAAAAATAAAATCCAAACCAACTGGGAAGTTGATTTGGACCCAGGTGTTTCTTCACTGTGTAAAATATGTGGGTTCAAGGTCATGCATTGGAATTTCATTTCCTTGGTCCCAAATTCAAGTGGAAGGAGTAATTTTGTTGTACCATTTGGCTCCAATGAAAACCAGCAGGAGTTTTTGTGGGTGACTTTAAGGGAGTGGAAACTGGACTTTGGAAAGCATCTGAGTCAGAGAAGCGTAAACAAGAGAGAGAATCACTCATCCATGTACCCAGCCCTGCTTACATGAAGGCTTTGAATTTTACATGAAACAAAATATTTGCCTGTGTTTCACTTCTTGAAATGCAGAGCAAACAATTCTGCTAGAATAGCCAGTGCTATTTCTTCTTATTTCCAGCTATACTACTTCTTCTTCTTTTTCTTTTTCTTTTTTTTTTTTTTTCTTCTTTTTTTTTTTGGTATTTATGCTAGAAAAACAGCAAAAGGTAATTCTAACTCAGTAACTCTAGTAGCAGGAGTAGAACTAAAATATGAAAAAGTAAAAAGCATTGAAGTTAAAGTTTTAGCTTTGGGATTTACGGGTTTTGCTGAAGTTTGTTTGTTACCTGTGCTCTAGAAATAAGCAAAAATTTGTTTTGATTCTGACCCTGAAGTAACTCCCAAAAAGGGAAAAGCAGAGGAGCTTTTTAATATTAATAAAAACTTGCAGGTTTATTTAAATTATTTGGAAGAGCTTTTGATGCAGGGTTTCCTACTAATAACTACCACTAGGTGTTGATATTCCTGTTGGTTTGGGTTCAGTTACATTATCTTTACCCCAAATGGTGGAGAGGTTAGTTTTTTACATGACTCCTGGATATGAAATCACCTCCATGAACACACACAGTCACTCTTGTCACCACAGGAACCTTAGAATCATAGAATTTGCTCCTGTCTTGTTCACCCCCACTTCACTACAGCCTCCTGTTGGGACCCCCTGAACATCCCTTTCTCCTTTCTAGGAGTGGGTGTCCTCTCTGATCCACTCCAGGCATCTTCACTGTGTCTAGTTTGTCATACTTAAAAAACTTCAGAGCAATAGAAAGCTACTGTTTCACTTTTATTGCTTCGTACTCAGGCAATTTAATTAAAAAGATAATATTTTGTACCATTTAGGTTGCCTTTGCTATTTTAAAATATAACCTGTGCATTTGTGTATCAATAATTAGGACAAAAAGTGCCCGTGTGTGTATTTTCAGTCATATCTGTAATAAATTGCAAAAGAAAGCAAAGTTTGGAAGCAAACTAGAAGTTGAACCAAATCTGATTCCAGATTTACTTTTCTTGAACCAAAACAAACAAACCAAAAGTTTTACCAGTTTAAAACCTAGATAAGGAGTTTTCATTCTTATGTTTCATCTCTTTTCCTTCGGATGAATGGCTTCAATTCCTGCTTTTTTCCCACCAAATGAAAAGTTTTTAAAGTTCCATTTTTCTCACTAATCTCCCCCTCTGGTTGCAAAGTAAGGGACAGTATGTGGAGCCTGAACTTACCTGTTCTCTTACTTAGTACAGGGAGCATCTTTTGAGTTTTTATGGACTTGTGACCCTTGTGAAAGCAGGAATCACAGCTTTCTTCCACCAGAATAATGCTTTGTAGGGCAGCTGTGGCTTTCCTTCTCTCTCTTACCAGCATTGTTTAATTAAAAACTTTGTTTGAATGTTTGTCATAAATATAGGTCTCTTCTTTTCTTTGATCTACTGCTCATCAAGGTGTGTGCTGGACAGATGTCCTCACTCCATTACAGCTGCTGTAAACTTTAAATAGTAACAGCAAAAGTGAACAACTTGGTGCTAAAAACTCCTGCAATTGAACGTAGCATTGAAGTCTCCTATTATTATCTCCCCAATCAGTTTACATCTCTTGATGCCTGAACTTGTGGTGCAGCCAGCATGGTTATTGGTTCTGATGACTTTGGGGTATTGATGTTCTGTCATGCCAACTTTAGGTTTGGTCTAACAGTTGTTCTTGTGGTGTTTCTTGTGGCTTTGTTTAAATAGTCAGACTGTTTCTTAATTTACTCCAATTTGAGCCTTGAACACAAGAACCGGGTGACACTGATGCAGCAGCAGTTTCCTCTAGTCCTTGGCAATAGGTCCCCACAATTGCATTTGCACAGGAGAAAAATGTGAGGCATTTTTGCTGCTTTTTGAAAAGTTGGGGTACTATGGCAACTTGCCTGTGTATTCAGACAATCCTTCAATATCCATTAAATTAGTAGGCATATTTCTGGGTCACTTTGGGGAATTTTTGTGATATAACAATAAATCTTTTATCTCATTCATTCACATTTATTGTGAAATTATATTTAGCTCAGTCCTGTTTGGATCATAAGGGGTATGCCCATGTTGCACAGTTCCATTTTTGTTGCTTTAAATCCAAAATAAATCAAAGATTGATATTCTTTGTCTATTCCAGAGCACTTCAGGTCACTTCTTACATGGATTCATTCAGTGCATTATTGTTGCTATTACTGTTATTGCTGTATTGGCTCCCAGGCTGTTTTTTTTGTGTCCCTGCAGGCACAAAATCTTCTCCAGACTCATAGATAGCTCTAATATGTGTGAGGGAAAGAGCATCTCACCAGCGAGGAGAGCATGTGCCTGGCAGCATGTTGTGAGGTCTGTAGTCCCTGAGTAGAGAAAAATAAGGGTAATTTTCTGAGACCACAGCTAGCCTGCTTGGTGGAGGAAAGAAGCAGAGAAGAGAACAAGGCAGTAGGCCAAGAGCAGCAGGTTGAAAGCTGGCTGGAGAGGGGTGATTGATTAGGAGCAAGCTGCCAAAGGATGATGGCACAGGGCTCGTGGGTGGTGCTGCTGCAGCAGGAGCTGTAATGAGAAGCACGTGTAGAGCAGGGATGTGTGGTCAGTTCTGTCACCTGCCAGGACAGGGACTCTGCTGGGGAATGGGAACTCTGCCACGGCTGGGAGCGAGGGGTAGCAAAGTGACACAGCTTTTTGAGGAGAGCTGTGTAGAATTCCAAGGACATGGCAAGGGCAGGGATCACAGAGTGCTGCCAGCATCAGCTGTGCTTCCTCCTAAATTTGTGTGGCACAGTGCATTAGCAGGCAGCTGAGAAGTGGCAGCAGACATGTCACAGCAGACGTTGCTTCTAATCTCCTGCAACCTGGGCCAGCTTCTCTCACTCAAACAGCTGAAGTTTTGGCTTTAAGAAATTAAGCACAGATCTTTTTCCCAAAAAATTAATTTTGAACTTGAGGATGCAATATGTATGCTGCTGACCTGAACATATGTTACAACCTGATAGTAACAGAATCATCACTCAGCATCACTTCACAAATAAGTGTGCTGCTTAATCTTTTTTTGCCAAATCATGGCTTCTTTAGGACTGCCTTATCACTTGGAGGCATTGCCTCTTCCTGAACTATTACATTTCCAGAAAAAACAGCTATAGATTCCTGTAGGTGAGATGCTGAAGCTGGATGTAGAGGAAATTTGAATGGCCACATGGATTGCCTCTTTTTCCAAGTAAAATTTAAGTAAATTTGACACAGCCCTCTCTGAGAGTGCTACATGCAATGGAATTCCATTAGGACAGTAAAAGAATAAAATATCAATCATAATTGTTTCTCCTATGGATTGGAGTGAAAGAAGTAGGGAGATTATTAATATAATTTCCACAGCAAATGCTCATCAGACACCTGGGTATCAGTCACCCACATAAGAGTGCAAGAAAGGTATAATTCGAGTAATTTGAGCTACAGGAGTGGAGAATCATCTCATTCTGACTTTGTGACTTTTTCTATGATATGTTAGTGACATTTATAAGAGCTGTATGATAGCTGAACTTTCAAATTGGTTTCTGATGTAAAGCCTTTAAATTTTAAGGTAAAATAACATTGCTGCAGGACAGAATCATAGTCAGCAAAATCCGCACAGCCAGATACACAGGCGCAACATTTCATTAGCAGGACAGGAAAATTCCCTTTGTGTCGTGGGGATAGGCCACCAGCCAGAGGCAGAAGGACTTTATAGCTGCTGTCTCAACATATCCATTGGGAAGATGGCTAAAACCTAATCTGAAGCTCATCTCATTTATTTGGACCCTCTCCCCCGTGCAACAGCACCAAATGTCTTGCTCAGAACTGCCTGGCAGTGGGGCTTAAGTCATGTAGGTCTAATGGAATCTATCCTGGTTGGATTTTTTTCATCAGAGCTCCAGTGCGAATATATTGGGGAGCTAATGTAACTTGTCACGGAGTCTGTCTAAGGTGCTGTCACGGCAGTGATGGCAACATGTTTTAGAGCTGCCCAAAATAAACTTTAAATTAGCTAGCTCAGGTAGAAATAGTAATCTGTGGCAAGATGGTGCTCAGGACAGAAAAATGTTCCTAGTTCTTGGGCAGAAGCAAATATATTTTTTCTAATACAGTGATTATTATCTTGCCGAATGTGGATTTACACCTAAAAAAGAGGGGACTGAGTTGTTGTTTGTTCCCCGTGGACTTGCATGCAGCTTTGTGCTCTGGCCAAGTATTTTCCTG